>NC_071507.1:163631306-164881306 GCF_027887155.1 Malaclemys terrapin pileata | reverse complement strand
CCAGTTCCATTCAGGCAGACCCCTGCACCATGCAGAGTCTCATTGACCAGTGGGGTCATAACATGCTCAGAAAGCATCAGGGACCATGATTGTAAAGCACCTTGCATAATGTGGCCCAGAGGTTCTGTGCATTTCCACAATATACACATTCCATAATAAAAACTCTACTTTCCATGACATCTACAGTTAGCTCTGTTTAAACAGCTGTGCATTTGGAAGGCTGCCATTTGTGATTTTTACTAAGGAATATTACAGTATCTGTCTATCCTGGGGTTTACTGTAGTACCGATCTCTCCAGTATCTATTATGGAATCTAGGACTAAATGAAGACCACCCTTAGTTATTACATTTATGAATTTTGTGCTGTCCATATCTCTTGCTCTTCTGCCCTGTGGTGAATTACGTGCATCTTTCTGCCGACTGCAGATTGCCCTTCCTTGTAGTGATTTCCACAATCCTGGCCCTTCTAGACTAAAAGAAGGGAAGGTGCCTGAGGCTGCCAGATTATTTTATGTTGCAGGACCCTGTGGGTGAGGTTACCTGAGTTTTCATCTCGCCTTGGAGACAGAAGATTTAGGTGAATCTTTCTAAAAAGACAGCAGATTTCTTAGTAAAACAAGCTTTATTTGAGAAAGAGTAGAGAAAACAGGATTAAATAAAAATAAATTGTTCACTAAAGATACTATAGGCTTTATATTGTCAAAATGCTAGCTAATGTAGGCTAATTTCAATTTCAGTCAAAGATGTACAAACTTACATCTTCACAAGCAAAGATTCCTCTGGGGCACCTTTGGGCCTAGGTGACAGCCTGGCATGCCATTACCCTAAACTGCCTCTTTTTGTGGGTGTCTGTCTCTCTCTTAAGTAGGCCAAACTTCCTGATGGTTCAGAGACTCTCAGATGTTATGTTATTGCTGTGGGTTTGGTGAAATATCATTGAAGCTGGTAGGAGCTCTAAGAAACAGTTATGCTCCTTTATAGCAGCCCCACATAAAATTAAGGCATATGTGAGTCCATCCAGAAATTAAAAATATTTGGACAAAGGGTTTTGCTTGGTATTGTTTTAGGTGAGGGGAGGAGGAGGAAAAAACTCAGAGAGGCAAGGCAAAAACAGAGAGATTGGGCATAAAGCTTGACACAGCCTGGACAAGTGCAATGTGTGACCCTGTGACAAGTCTAGAGAGGGGGCTTTGGGGCCTGGTGCTCGCTACAAGGTCTGAAATAGTAAACAAAGAAACTATGTACTGTTGCTTTGGTTCCTCCTGTGTTCAGGGAAACAGAACTTTGTACATTCTTTGTAAATAAACAAGATTACATCAAAGGTACCAGATTCCATCATCAATTTCTTCTTCTAACTGGAATAACCATGAAACATCAAATGTTTGGCTAGCTGCTCTGGCCAAAAAAGGTAACATTATTAACATATTTCCTAATCCTACTTTGTCTCTGGAGATCTTCTGTTAGCTAAGTACCTCCCTACCTCCAAATCAATTCCAGGTCATTCTCATATACTCATCAAATTCAATGGCCCTGGAGATGGTTTCTCCGCTGATTAGGTGGCATTAATGGCCATATTTACTGATCTCAATTGCCTCCTGACCTGAAGTGGGTGGTGTCTAATTTTTTTGGAGCAGGATTTGCTTTCATTAAATAGCTTTTCACCCTGTGACTTCGCCATTAAAATAATTTTTGAAATTAAGCTTATAAATCCCATGTATGGATATTCACAACTGTTTAAATGACATTAGTTATTAAGGAGAAGATTTTCAAAGGCACAAAAGGGGGAGAGGCCCCCACCTCCCACTGACTTTCAATAAAAGCTGTTGCCTAGCTACCCTCTGTGCCTTTGAAAATTCCCCCTACACTTTTCCACACTGAGCCTTTTATCTTCCGATTAAAAAGCAATTGTGAAAAAATGATTTTTATAGTTAAATACATATTGAAAAACAAACCATAACAAGTTATTAATTTCTTGTTTCATATCCCATTTTATGTGTGTAATTCTTGAAACTGAAGAAACAGCTCAATTTACTGAAGTGTTTAAGTGTTCCACTCTAATCTAATGATCAAAATTTAATGAAATGTAGATAAAGAAGAACGGGTGCAAGATCCAAACATAAAATTAAACATAGTAGGATAGTGTAGTGTGTTTTAATATACCTATTTTAATCCAGCTGAGATATTTGGGAAATAAATGTGTGGAATAAGAGATAGTGATGAGTAAAGAGAAAAAATGGGAGAAAAAAATGTAATTGCTGATGTCACTGTAGAAATGTGGTAATTGTCTTCAAGAGAAGAAGAGGGAGGAGTCAAAAATAATTGAGATTGCAAAACTGAGGTGAGAATCGTAGAATTTTCAACAATGACGGAGCAGGGTAGAAGCTGGGAGGGTTTAGATGGAAAAAGTACTTCATTTTTCACCATATTGGTCTCATCCTTTGTTTTTAAAGCACTGAATAAAAGAGGGCAAGCATTACAAGGCAATTATACATGTAGGTTATGCAACTTGCCCAAAGACAGGCAGAGAAAGAACTAGTAATAAAAAATCAGGTCTTTTGATTCCCAGTCCTGGGCCCTATTGCCTACCCTATTGCCTCTGTATTCTGTGGAAATTCAGGCAAGTTATCACAAGGTCTCTAATATTTATTCTTAATGTTTCTTTCCCCTCATTGTCAACAAAAAGTCTAAATAGCAATTAGAAACATTATGAAAACAAGTGCCCTTGTATTACAAGCCATATAGGTTTTTGTCCGCCTCCTCCTCCCCTGCCCCCCGCTTGTTAAGGAGGACAGATGTAGTGTAAATACTATGGCTGTTGACTACAGTGTTGAATGGGAAGATCTCTTTCAGCAAAGTCAAGTTTTTCCCTTATTTGTTTACATTTAGACCACATAGTTTTGTATGGATAGTTGGGTTTATGTTTTCCAATGTGCATTACTTTGTATTTATCAACACATTTCATCTGCTAATTTGTTGATCAGTAACCCCACTTTATGAGATCCATTCATAACTCATCACAGTTAGCTTTGGACTTAACTATTTTGAGAAATTTTGTGGTATCTGCAAACTTTGCCACCTCACTGTTTACCTTTTTTTCCAGATCATTTATGAAAATGTTGGACAGCACTGGTCACAGTACAGATCCTTGGGGGACCCCAGCCAATTACCTCTTTCCACTCTTGTCATGGTTCCCTCCCCAGTTGGAACTCTGGGGTACAGCTGTGGGGACCCGCATGAAAGACCCCCGAAGCTTATATTTCACCAGCTTAGATTAAAAACTTCCCCAAGGCACACATTCCTTTCCTTGTCCTTGGACGGTATTGCTGCCACCACCAAGTAATTTAAACAAACATTCAGGGAGGGGTCACTTGGAGCCCTATCCCCGCAAAAATATCCCCCCAAGCCCCTTCACCCCCTTCCATGAGGAGGCTTGAGAATTGTATACCAACCAATAGGTTAACAAAGTGAGCACAGACCAAATCCCTGGTTTTAGGACACTGAAAATCAATCAGGTTCTTAAAAGAAGAATTTTATTTAAAAAATTAAAAGAATCACACCTGCAAAATCAGGATAGAAGATAACTTTACAGGGTAAATAAAAAGATTTAAAACACAGAGGATTCCCCTCTGACTCTGCTTCCCAGTTACAAAACAGAAAAAAAATTACCTCTTAGCATAGGGAAAATTCACAAGCAAAAACAAAAGATAATCTAAAACATTTCCTTGCTATTACTTATAATTTCTTTAATTTTAGATGTATCATTTCAGAATCTTGTTAGGAGCTGGTTTACCTGCTTGGTTTCTCTTTGTCCCGAGAGGGAACCAACAAAAAGAGCACAAACAAAATCTTCCTCTGCCCCCAGATTTGAAAGTATCTTCTTTCCCCATTGGTCCTTCTCGTCAGGTGCCAACTAGGCTAATTGAACTGATTAACCCCTTACAGATAAATGATTCTGTACCTCTGGCCAGGAAGGATGTTATGTTACTGGATACATAAAGGTTGTTATCCTTCCCTTTATATTTATGACAACTCTGAAAACTTAGGAAAAAGGGATAGGAATAAATGCCATCTTTTAACCAGTTATGGATTCATGAGTGACCTTCCCTCTTATCCCATGACTGCTTACTTTGCTAAGAGCCTTTGGTGAAGTGTCAAAGGCTTTCTGAAAGTCAAAGTACAGTAGATCCACTGGATCACCCTTGTCTGTGTGTTTGTTGACACCCTCAAAGAATTCTAATACATTGGTGGGGCATGATTTCCCTTTACAAAAGCCATGTTGACTCTTCCCTCTTCCCCAACATAGTGTGTTCCTCTATGTATCTGATAATTCTGTTCTTTACTATAGTTTCAACTAATTTTCCTGGCACTAAACTTAATACTGACCTGTAATTGCAAGGATCCCTCTAGAGTCTTTGAAAAAAATCAGCATCACATCAGTTATCTGCCAGTCATCTGGTACAGAGGCCGATTTAAGTGACTGGTCACATTTAATAGTTTTGCCATAGTTGAATTCCATCAGAACTTTTGGGTGAATACCATCTGGTCCTGATTAGTTATTACTGTTTAATTTATCATTTTGTTCCAAAAACGCCTCTATTGACACCTCAATCTGGGATAACTCTTTAGATTTGTCACCGAAAAGGAAAGGCTCAGGTATAGGAATCTCCCTCATATCCTCTGCAATGTAGACCGATGCAAATAATTCATTTAACTTCTCTGCAACAGCCTTGTCTTCCTTGAGTGGTACTTTAGCACCTCAATCATCCAGCGGTCCTATTGATTGTTTGACAGGCTCCTTTCTTCTGGTGTACTTAAAAAAAATTGCTGTTAGTTTTCATGTCTGTTGCTCTTCACATTCTTTGTTGGACTACCTAATTATACTTTTACAGGGTTTTTTTATTCCAGGCAAGACTTTTTTTTTTGCCTTCAGGCATAATTCACAATGTCCACCAGCCATTCTAAAAAGTGACAACCTTTTTGCTGATAGTCATAGTTACCAAAAATAACGTATGCCCTTTCATTTGTTGATCCTGAATCCTGTTTAGAAACTTGTAGAAAGTGTGTTGGGGGAATAGGGGGTAGACTGAATATCTATCAGTGTATTTAGAAGGTCCCCATCACTGTGGCTTCTGAGCACCTCACGAACAATTCATAGATTCCAAGGCCAGAAGGGAATTATGATCATCTAGTCTGACCTCCTGTATAACAAAGACCATATAACTTCCCCCAGAACACTCCTATAGTGTATCTTTTAAAAGAAAAGAACATCCATTCTTGATTTTAAAATTGCTAGTGATGGAGAATCCGCTATGACCATTGGTAAGTTGTTCCAATGGTTAATTATTCTCACTGTTAAAAATTTATGACTTATTTCCAGTCTGAGTGCCTGCAAGGTATAGCTGCAAGGTATAACTCTGAGGTTAGCAATTATTATCATCTCCACTTTTATTGCAGGGAGAAGTGCAGCCAGGGGGATGATTTGCTCAAGGTTGCACAGGAAGTCTGCAGTAGTTCTGGGAATTGAACCCAGATCAGAGTTCCTCTCCAATGCCTTAATCACAAAACCTACCTCCTCAAAAAGGAGATCCTGATCAATTTTTCTCCCAAACACAACAAGGATGTCTGAGAGCATTGGACCAGGAGTTGTAGCCAACTCATTTTGTAGAGCTTTAGCAGGGCTTCTGGTACACTATTCAGGTGGCTGATGGCACTCCTTTTTGGGCCTTACGATGTGTCTCAGGTGGGCAGCAGCAATCTGCTAATACACACCCTGTCATAACTTATTGAAAGCGTTAAAGAGGCATCACTGATGCTGTCTTCAATATCGCTGCGGAACTACACAATAGGAACACTGTGGAGAACAGTACCGTGCATCAGTGCTAAATGCCAGCTTGGTTCCATAAAATTAATAAGCACCACTAAGAGAATACCAACATCCTTTCCACTCTATTGTTCATTAAAGTAACTCTTCAAAGATTAAAAGCTATGGCAGAGACAACAAGAGCTTAAAGAACTTGCAGCACGGTTATGTATATAGCAAATGCAAAAGTATGATTAAACACAATTCTTAGCTGATTCAAGCCAGAACTGTCTCCTGCTCCAAGTCTGTTTAGAAGATTAAATAATTAAATAAATATATCAGTACCTAAATTGGAGTCAGAAGAAAGAGAATGCATATTTCAACTAGGCAAATATCACTAAATATTGTCAGTGAATAATTCTTCACACTTTTAATTCATTTCTACTCTGTTAGTTCCCTGGGTGTGTTAATTTTAAACAAACAAAATCTAGTGCATAAGTTTGTTGGTAAGCGTGTTCAATTCATCATTTCATTGTAAGTTAATATCACAGAACATTTGCAGAAAGTGAATTTTAAACTAGCCCATATGACTATTTGCAAAAGAACTTGGATTCATGCCAACCAAGGAACTACATATTGAATACTGTGCAATTGACAGATCAAGAAACATTCTCTAGTCTGCTGTTCATTTTGAATATTGAATAGATTTGAGGAAATTGTAAGTTGCTCAGAAACAATTCTAGAAGAGAAAATTAGGTGAAATTTATTTATTGCCAATTATTTCTTCAGATCTAGTAATGACTCTGGCTCAAACAGTAAGTCAATAATGCAGAAGAATTGGTGTCAATAGATTTCTCTCTCTCTTCAGCAGCAGTGAATGGTTTTCTTCCATAAACCTCTTCACTGTAAGGGAAACAAATATAACTTGTTGCACATTTCCCAATGGAACATTTGAAAATGTGGATTTGACAAAGTTGAAACATTTCAGAGAAATGTTTAGATTTTGTCAAAAATTAACAGGAAATTATCAAATGTTTCATTTCAACTTCATTGTTTTTAACTTTTATGTTAATTAATAAATAAATAAATACAATACAGTATATTGTAGGCCAAAATGGCAGTTGTGGTCAATCAAAAACAAAATCGAGCATCTGTTTTCCACATACTCTATGTGTCACTGATGATGAATGCTAACCAAACAAAAATGTTCTCAGTAGAACTGTGCAAATGGCTACTTTTTGCACTTTGGAGGCTGAACTGAAAAAAAAAATGGTTTTGAATTGACCCAAAATAATTTTTTTCAATGAAATGAAAAAAAATAAATAAAAAAAAATCCAGGTTGCATTAAACATTTTATTCAAGTCAAAACTAAATGTTTTGATTCATTTGAGGGTGGGGTTAACTTTAAAAAAAATTGAAGTAAAATTCAAAATGAAAAATTCTTTGAAATTGAAAGACTTAAATGTTTTATTTAAAAAATGTCAGAACAAAACCATTTTGATTTGGGGGAATTTTTTTTTTCTTTTGCCAAAACAATTTAGCAAATTTGACACATATTCACAAAGTATTTTGTGAACTAAATGTACATTTCTGGACAAAAAAAAGTTTTGTTCAAAACATTTTGCCCAGCTCTAGTTCTAAATCAAGCTTTCATAGCTGTGCTACTGTGAGTGAACTTTACAGATAATTTAGCAATTTCCTACTCATTTGAAAATAATATCCCTCTGTTCACTTTATCATTATGTGGGAAAAAAATTCTAGAGCTTCTAGCAGCTATCTACAATTAAGGAAGTAGACTTTCATAGTTGTACTATTCTTTCTTAACTGTATACTTAATTTAGCATTTCAGATTTTCAGGTTTCCACAAAAATCTCTAATATTCTACTCATTTTGGAGCAACTGTCATACAGCCATTATTTTTTACAGCTAATGATGAATCAATAATTTTGGGGATGTGTCTGTACAACAAGTTTTCCTCAGATTTCTAATTACTGTTGCCACCAATACAGTTCTGGCACTGGTGGCAATGATGCGAGCTCTAGCTTAGGCTGATCACTAGCATCCTCACAACCATGTTGTCTAGCCCTACGCAGAACAAGTACAAGTGACACAGTAGTTAAAATGCTGGAATTCCCGGGTGCCTCATCTATACCAGTGCTACCATCAGTAGAACTGCACTGGGGTAGTGCAGGAAATTTAAAGAAAAGAGTCTGTTTAGACAATGCCAGAGGGTCCTCTACAGGCATGTGGGATATTGCTCTAACTTTTAACACCTGCATGGGTTACTTTTTTATGCTGATTAAATATTATAGCTTATGTAACAATATAATTTAAATTAGTTCCCACCGTTCATTTCCACCAAATTCCCCACAATTCTTTCTTAACCATTGTATTGCTTCACTTGCTTCTTCTCTTTCCTCCATTCTATTCCATTTTCACAGTTTAATCCTGTTCTTGTCTTCCCATGCCACCACTCCAGAACTTATTTTTCTCTGGCATCTGCTTTGTTCTCACAAATGCTACTAAATACTCCTTCTACCCTATGATCTAGTGGGTCCACCCTCACCAACCTCCATCCAATAATTCCCTTGTCTTCCCCATTCTTCCTCCTCCGCCCCAGGGAATTCATCTCAAACAAACTAGTTACTGTTTACAACTGTTTTTTTGTTATTCTATTCTCTCCATATCCTTGCTTTCACTGAAACCTAACTTCTTCCCTCACCCTCTTTCCAACATGGTCCCCACCTTCTCCTAAAGGGGTCTCCCCACTCCTCTCACCCAGGAGGCAGTGTTGATAGAATATTATCCTGTTCCTGCCACTGCCTCTCACTACACTTCCACTCATTTTTTTTCCTCCAAAATACACTCAGTTTGGCTCATATCTCCTTTCTCTCAATCCACATTGCTGTTATCTGCTGTCCTCCAAGTTCTTCCCATTTCCTATTTGATTTTTGTCTCCAGGCTTTCTCTTCCTGTCCTCTAACTCCCCCACACTCATCCTTTGTGATGTCAAATAGCAAATCTTCCAACATTGCTGCCTACCGTTTTCTCTCTCTTGCCTTCTCCTTCAGCCTGTGATGGAACTAAATCAACTCACCTATTCCATGTCTCACACTCAACCTACTCTTTCAAAGGAGTTGTGTTCTCTCTCACTTCTATCTCTCACACTCATCATTACTTCATTTCTTTCATCACTGCTCACTTCCCAGTCCCCCCACCATATCCTGGGCTCTTTTTTAATGAATTCCAAATTCTCTGATTCTCTTCACCTGTGGCTGTGGTGGGCAAGAATCAAGCAATTCACTATGTGGTCTTCTTCTTTGCCCACGAGACTTAGGTGGCATCAAGTTATCTGTACTGGCATCAAGCCACCCTACGATTTCTTTACATTCCCTTTCCCTTACCAGAACAAGGGCGGAAGGGCCGAGAATCCAGCATTGTAAATGGTGATGGCTTGGTCTCTGAAGAGATGAAGTGGGATTTGTTAGACTGACATTTGAAGTGTTTAGGAGTATAAAAAATGAGATTTTTTTTTTCACTTTTACTTAACTGACAAAACTGATAGATGTTACAGGAATTCAAAACAGAAGTGAGGAGAAATTTGCCTTCTAGTGGCAATTTTGACATAGGTTTAATTGCAAGGCATTGAGATACCACGATGAGAGATACAATGGTGTATAGAAATGTGCATAAACAAACTAATTGTGGACCACAATGTGTAATAGAGACCCAAAATGAGGGATGCAAGTTATTCCATCAGAAAAATTAAAATGCTGTAGGATTCATTCCTTTAGTGCATAGAGATCCTTCTAGGACTCTGTAAGAGGTTTGACTCACCCCTGCAGCGCCTCCTGCTGGTTGTCCTTGGGCATTAGCTCATCCCAGCTCTGGAGCGCCCTCTGCAGGCCGGTGTCCCACTGCCACTTGGCCCCGGTGTCCCTCCCTGGACTCCGGTGCCCTGTTAGCTGGGGTGCTGCCCCCTGGCAGTAACCCCTTTCTCTCAGGGTCTCCCCTCCCCGGGGAACCCCTAACCACTATCCCCACCTCGCCTCAGAATAAGGCCACTGCCAGTCACCAACTAGCCCCCGCTCACTGGGGCAGACTGCAGTATAAGCCACTCATCATCGGCAAGGTTGGGTTTGGACCTGCTGCCTTTGCCTACCCCTGGGCTGCCCTCTGCAACCCCCAGTACCTATTTGCCTTTTGCTAGGCCACAGCCTGGGGCTTTCATAGAATCATAGAATATCAGGGTTGGAAGGGACCTCAGGATGTCATCTAGTCCAACCCCCTGCTCAAAGCAGGACCAATTCCCAACTAAATCATCCCAGCCAGGGTTTTGTCAAGCCTGACCTTAAAAATCTCTTTCCAGGCTGGAGCTCCCCAGATCCTCTGCCTTTCCCCAGCCCTGCTCCACTCAGGTACTCTGTCTCTAGGTCCCTGCAGCCAGGCCCATCTCCCTCTACAAATAAAAAGAGACTGTTGAGCTCTTGGCTCCCAGCCTCTTATATAGGGCCAGCTGAGGCCTGATTGGGGCATGGCCCAGCTGCGGCTACTTCCCCAATCAGCCTAGCAGCTTTTTCCCTTCTAACAGCCCTCCCTCAGGGCTGTCTTTAAACCCCTCAGGGCAGGAGCGGGTAACCACCCCGCTACAGACTCTTTTTCAGGATTCTTTCTTTCTAATATAAATAATTTTGAACAATAAAATTTAAGGGATGCCACATTTGAGTGGAATATAGGTAACTTTGGGACTAAAAATTACACTCAAAATGATGGACATGAGCAGTGGGCTGAGCAGAAAGGGCAGTGAATAGATATCAGGAGCTGAGTCCCTGGTGGCTGGAATTTAAAGACACCCACTTCCTGATGTCACTATGCAGATGTCCTAAGGAGCCTCAGGTTGTGCAATGCCAACTGTTAATTGTTGAGGAGCAGGACTGCAGCCTTGGCTGAGCAGTCTGTGTTTATCTCTGGTTAATAAGCCATAGTACTTTCAGATAAATAATTTCAAGCAGAATATATTTTGGTGTGCACAGTAACTAGAGCTCAAAGTGCAAGAACAATGTTCCATTTGGAAAAGCACATGAACCCATCCACAGTATACGTTTAGCCTGAGGGTGAATAGCAATAAATGAGAATAGGTGAATTGCTCTCTAGGAGAGAAACATTTCCCAATATGAATTTACTTCACAGAAAACTTTGTTTCTGTTACTTCAACTGTACATATTTCTTATAAAAGAGTATTTAAAAATAAGACAGCAATATTCAGTACTGTGCCTTGAGCAAAAATCTTATAAAAGAAAATATTTTCCAGCAAAAAATAATTTCAGAAAGTGAGACCTGAATATGGTGGGGGATGCTAGTTATTCTTTGAGTAGTGACCTGCTGGGTGCTCCACTTCAGATTCACCTGCACCTTTGATCAGAGATGTTTAGTAAGAGCGCCCAATTAGCGCATGCATTCCCCACCCCCCCAGCCTTGTGCCTCACCCCAGGGCTATATGGGGGATGGGCAGGCAAACAGCCCTCAGATCCTTCACAGCTACTTTTGGCCTGAGAGAGAGTTTACAACTGTGCCTGGTTCCTGACTAGTATTTGGAATTTAGTTATTAGTTAATATAGAGTGTTTGTAATTGTTGGAACAGCCATTCCTTTCTTTCTTTTTTCCCTGCTATTCCAGGCAGTGACAGGCATTCCCAGTGCCTATGTTGTTTGTGTGATACCCTTATCTCTAGAAAGCACAAGGGTAGATCCCGAAAAAATAGGGAGATCAAGTTTGAGCTCCTGATGATTGAGCAAGCCCTACAACAAGCTTTGAATCCTGTCATGGGGAACCCCCCCCCAACACACTGTACATAGACCTACCAGTACAGCTAGTATTCTATCCACATTGACATCTCAGTCACCAGATACCCCTAAAGGCATAAGAGTACATTTATGGTACTGAAGACCTCCACTAATTTTTATCCATGCCTTTAAGCTGAAGGAAATGAGTACATCTCCATGAAAATCTTGGTCACTGACACACAAGCAGAGTATAGATACCTCAGGTCCCAAGAGGAGTCCCATGCAGGAGTAATTTCAGTAATGCAAAGGCAAAGAGTAGTCAATTGTCTAACACAAGTGCAGTACCAAGCTTGGGTAACCACATTCAGAGCTGCAAACACATGGCAGTGAAGAGTTCTAAGCCCAGCCATGAACAATATTGGGTACCAGTAACAGGAAAGTCAAAAGTACCAGTTGGGCACCTATGGTACTGAGATAATGGGCAACAATTCACACCCATGCCAAGTTCTGGATACCAGCTTTATCAGTACCCAAGCTGTCCTCCACAGGTTCTCACTTGACCCACTCTGACACCATGGGTACTGCAAGAATTTAGGTACCTTAAGGACCTGATAGTGCCTTTGAAGCTGGACTCTTCTCTGTTAATGAGTGCTTGGGTTTTGTCAGCATCACAACTCTGTCAGTAACCACCACCCCTATTCTCCTCAAGTACCATATTTGCCCTCATCTACTTTGCCAATGGAACAGCTATCTTCCCCCCTTAGTGTATGAGGAGAACAACTCTTCAGACTTTCAAGTATCAGTCCAGGGTTCCCCATCTATTCAGGACACACCAGTCTCCCTCTTATACTGATGTACACAGCAAGATAGCCCCCAAATGATACCCATATGTTAGGAACACACATGGATGCCTCCACCTGTGCTATCTGGGCCCCCTCAGTGGACTTGCTGGGACCTGAGGGAGTTCTATCATCAACAATTTGCATCCAAGTCATCACACCACTGGAGAGAGCAGAGAAGGGCACACTCGCCTCAACCACAACCTATGCTAGAGAAGAGACCTTTGAGGAACAAGAGGCAAGAGAAGATAAGGAGGTGACACCTCTTACTGATATTTCTTCCTTATCGCCTGATGAAGGTGTGATGACTCCACAAACTTCTATGGCAGATGACTTCAGACAGTTTCAGGAACTGAGGAAGTAAATTGCTGAGGAGTTGCAGATTCTCTTAGAGGAGGTTCAGAACTCTTACCATAAACTCCTAGATATATTACATGCTGTGTCAGTGATGAAGATCATCATTCCAGTAAATGAAGCTTTTATGGAGCCTGCTAACCTCAGCTACCACACCACCTACATGCAAAAGGGTGGATAAACAGTATTACACACTGCCAGGGAATCAGAGTTTCCATTTGCTCATCCAGCTCTAAATTCCCTGGTGGTGGAGGCTACTAACGAATGGAGTAGACAGCATAGTTTGGAGACCTCCCTGTACGGTAAGGACCATAAGATGCTCAGTATTTTTGGTCACAAGCCTTACTCTTCAGCCGCATATCATTTCAGGATAGCAAGCCACCAGGAATTCATGGCCAAACACAGTTATCTGAACAACAATGAATTTAATTCCTTTATTGAGTGCCTGCCAGTGGAACATCGTGACCAATTTAAACTTATGGCAAGAACATCACTCCAGGCCTCCATGGATGCTGCAGAAATGGCAGTGGTCATGAGGATCACATCTTGGCTTCAGCTCTCAGGCTTCCCAAGAGAAGCTGAAAGCATCATTGAGGACCTCCTCTTTGATGGTTGCAAGTTTTTTGCTGACTCAATGGATACATCTCTCCACACATTAAAGGAATCGAAAGCCATGCTGTGATTTACTGGAGAATAAATCCTGTAAATAAGAGGAGATTTAGTAAGTCTCAGACAGCACAATATTCAACTTACCATTGATCATCTGAGTCCCCATCCAACAGGCCAAGGTACTCTTTTTAAAAAAAAATCACCTTCAGCTACAGCCATATGTTCCCAACCATCTGTGTCATCCAAGCAACAGTTCTGATGGATTGGTTGAGAGTCTCAAGCACCCAGTCAACAGGGTTTTACAGCTGCAACATATGATCCCCCTCCCTCCTTTCAGAGAATGCATCTCCCACTTTCAGGCTACATGGGAAAGTATAACAAAACAATTGAGTTTTGGAAACCATAACATCTGATTACACTATTTCAAATCTATCCCTTCTACCTAGTCCAGTGTTCCTCAAACTTTTTAGGGTCATATATCCCCTTATCTGTGCCCCCCCTCTCCCAGGATCTGGGGCTGGTAGCGGGGTCTCGACTCCCGGGTAGGGGTGATGCAGACAGGGGTAAAGGGTCCAAGGCTGGGGCTGCAGTTGAGGGCAGGTCTGGGGGCGGGGCCTGAGCCACAGCTGGGGGCCAAGGCTTGGGGGAGGACTGAGGCTGGGAGCATGGCTGAGGCTGGGGCCAGAGCAGAGCTGGGGGAGAGTGGGGCTGGGGGGAGCTCCCTCCCCTCCCTCTGTGGGGGCTGGCCCATGCCTGCCATGCCCCCACTAATGTTCGTCCATGCCCCACTGGGGGGGCACACCCCACAGTTGGGGGACGACTAATCTATTCCCTCTCACCGTCCCTCTTCAGGTACCCTTATCACAATCAATTGCTAGTGTAAGAGGTTGCCTTGCTTCTACATTTAGAAGAAATAGAACCAGCTCCTGTGCAGCAGAAATTCAGGATGGTGACCCTTGTGGCAATAATTCCCTTGTTAGAATTAGTTGTGAACCAATCTCCTCTCACCCTACAAGATGCATCCTTCCATTTCTCTGTTCACCCTTCACACAAAAGATTTCTTCAATTTCTAATCAACACTGAACACTACCAATACAGGCTGAAAGAAAGCACTCTATCTTCTCTCCCAATACTATTCTCAAAGACTCTGATGATAGTTGCTGCCCACCTACATTGTTTGGAGATAGTAGTTTTCCTATATCTGGATGACTGGACGATCAAAGGTAAATTATATGAGGAAGTGTAGGCTGCAGTAAAGATGATGTGTTCTCTGTCTGGTTAGCCTGGGCCTCCAAATAAACCTTAAAAGATCCATTTTGACTCTAACACAGCATCTAGATATACCTCTCTGCCAGTAGATTGCTCACTCTAACAAATCTCATCTTCAGGACACAGGGAAGTCCTCAAGTAACCATAAGATTGTCTTCAACTTCTGGGCTACATGTCAGCTTGCATCTTTATAGTGCCAGACTACATCTCAGAAGTCTACATGAATGGCTGCAAATGGTTGACAAACCAAGAAAGCTCAGTCTAGGCAGGTTACAGTCTGTTTCCCAGCGGGTTATACAATCACTCAGCTGATGGAAGGACCCAACTAAAACATGTGCAGGTGTTCCAGTCTTCCAGAATTGCCCTACCACAGTCATAGCATCAGGCGCATCACTTTTGGGTTGAGGGGAAAATGTCACTACAAATGAAGTCTTATGGAATTGAGAGCAGTCATAAATGCTTACTTACATTTTCTACCACTAATCAGGTCCAAGTCAATAAATATAATGACAAACAACATGGCATGCATGTATTACATCAACCATCAAGGAGGAGGAGGATGTTCCCCATCTCTCTCTGTGCCATAGTGATGAAACACTAGAATTGGTGCATAGCCAACCAGATCATTATCTCAGCTTCAGACCTCTCAAGTATCCAGAACATGTCAGCAGATATTTCTTTCTAAATTTATGAATGAGAACTAAACTCTGAGTCCTCCACATGATATTCCCAGCATGGGGATTTGATCCATTTGCCATGGCAGCCAATGCAAAAGGCATCAGGTATTGGTCAGAGGGGGGTCTCAATCACCAGTTCCTAGAAGATGCTTTATCTCTCTCATGGACAAAGGGGATTCTCTATACATATCCATCACAATCACTACTGTTAAAAGTCCTCAACAAGATTGGGCCAGGGTCATAGTGATTGCACCAATGTGGCCAAGAGAAGTTTGGTAGCACTACCTAATATCAGACTCACCTCTTGCCCTCTGTAGTGACTTCCATCATTCCTCCTTCCTGACTCAGGATGTCAATTGAACACTTCACCCCAAGCTACAGATTCTGAGGCTCCAAGCATGGTTCCTCAAGGATTCTCAGGAATAGCAGTATCCAGTTCAGAAGTATATGTTTTATTAAACAGTAGTAAATAACCTACAGGAAATACTTACCTAGTGAAATGGAAGCTTTATTCTCTTTGGTGTAGCAGTCATCATATTTTGCCTATTTGTTCTCCCCTTTCCAGAGTATAGGATTACCTGTTGGAATTGACAACATCAGGTCTTTCTATAAACTCCATTAGGTCCTCTTAGCAGAAATAACACCCTTTCATATACCCATGGGGGCCAAAGGGTTCACTCTTTGCTCACCTAGCCATGGTAAAATTCTTAAGAGGTTAGTTAAATCTCTACCAACAAATCAGAGACCCTACTCGTAGTTGGGACCTGAACCTAGTACTTAATTGCTTTTAAAACATCCCTTTCAGCCACTAGCTACATGTTCTTTGTTAGACCTGTCAATGAAGAGAGTCTTTTTGATAGTTATAACTTCTTCCCAAAGAACTAGAGAATCGTGTGTTTTAATGACAGACCCCGCTGTACAATATTCACTAGAGAAAAAGTATTGCTAAAGGCCCATCCCAGATTTTTAACTAATGAGTCCTCAGACTTTCATATTAATCAAACCATTTATCTCCCAGTTTGTTTGTTTTGCCAAAACCACTTTGGACCAGTCAAGAAGCCATGTTCCATACCCTAGATGTCAGGAGATCATTAGCTTTTTACTTAGATAGGACCTTAGATAGGAGGTCTTATCTCCTTCCATGTTGCTTCACAGTCTCCATTGTGGGACATTGCAGTGGAAAATGAACTGAGGGTGTTTCAACCTTGTGGCCCGACATAGCACTGGTGTGGAACAGATACAATACAAGCAGCAAATATGTATACCTCTTCAGACCACCCAACATTATGTCTGAGCCCTGTTCTGGATGAACCACTTCCAGGATTGTTAAGTTTCCATATCCATTTGATCCTTACTGTCTGCAAACACCGCTAAACAGGCTGCCTGAGAAGAAGTGCCAATTACAGTGAGGATCTACAACTGCTGTAACAAGGAACTCCCATAAAAATATTCCTCCTTAACCTGTGTTACAGACCACATATCCTGTGCATTTGCAGACAAGAAGGCTTACAAAACAGGGAAACTAGTAATTTGTTTTCCCCGGAAGCAAAAAGTAGTGCATCATATCCCAGATTGGAGGTAACAACTTCTGGCAAGAAAACTCAGGTTAATTGCATTTTGCTGGAAAAATTCTTTTATTTTCCTGATAAATATACTGGGTACATTGAGAGTGCACTAGAGTGTTCACCATATGTAATTTGAAATAAGGGGGAGGATGCTGAAGACAGGAATGGGAATCCAGTAGTTTAGACCTCTGGGAAGTATCTTAGATGATGTTAGTCTGGAGAACAGAGCACTGATTCAGCAAAGGAAGTTAAGCACATGGGTAACTTCAGTGGGACTACTAAGGCTTAAAATCAGGAATGTCCTTAAGTACCATAGTGACTCAGGACCACAGGTAGTTAAATATAATCAATCTTTTATCTTTTGTAACTGTGACACACTTTGTCAAAGTGTGTGTCATGTACTGGTACAGTAGAGGAGTATAAGATTATCAATAAATGCTAGTACATGATGTTTTTGTCACTAGAATAAAGCTTCCATATAGTTTTTAGGTGGTTGAGTGGCTCAAATGTTTTTGCTTGAGTACTATGTTAGATGAAGCTGGCACTTTCTATTTTTATAGAGATTTTGGAAGAAACATTACAAAAGCTGCGTGCATGTGCAGTAATACTCTGTCTGATGACAGGAACAGCATGTACACTGCACTTTTTTTCTTGAAGAGACATACTGTAGTACTCTACATTTGGCTGCAGAAGAAATCCAAGAAAATAATCATGACACTGAATATATGTTACATGTGCCATATAATTGTGACCCAGATGTTAGAACTCCATTAGTTACAATTTTGAGCAGTCATGCCTGCCCACACTGAAATTATAATGATAAAAAATATATTGTAGGTTGTGGTAGGGAAAAGAAAAAGCCCTTTCTCTGAATAAAAATTTAAGACCAGTCACTGTTGTGACCATAAGAGCCCATAGATGTGAATTGGCAAAGTGCACATCCAACACACTGTTGTCAGAATATTTAGCCAAATAGCATCTTGAAATATATCATGTAAAACTGGTAACAAGCAGGTAATGACTATCACTGTGTGATGCATGTATACATTGTGTATAAAGAATTGTGTGTGTGCTGGAAATATGTTTTTAAAATACGTTGTGGAGGCAGTTGATAAATAAGCCTGACCTACACAAAGGAAAATGGATAACCAATCCGCATGGATCAAGCCAATAGGTGGATAAGAAAAGCAGCATAGCTTGATTACAAGCAAAAGGACAATAGAAGTACATTGTCATCTAAGGTAAACAAAGTGATCAAACCAATCGAGAAAGCAAATTGACCTGAGGATGAAGAAGGGGGTTGGCACCTGCATCCCGAAGAAAAAGCAGCAGAGGAGAGGATTTGGGGTTTACTTTTCAAAGAATACATTCCAAAGGTTTTCTGGACTACAAAAGGGAAGAAAAGAGACTCCTTTGTTATCCACCAGTTAGGGGACAAGGGGATTAGCACCCTCTGATTTTGTAAATGCGGGATCCTCCTGACAGCTTGATGTAAATGAGAAAACTGCTTAGGCAAATATTGTAACTTGCTAAAATTAAATTTTAGTCACTAGAAAGCATATTTTTGTTTAGTTTATAACCATGCCTGTCTCCTTTTCCTCTTGCTTAGTGTCACTTAAATCTATGTTCTTTATTAATAATCTTATTCTTAGTTTTACTATAAACCATCTCAGTGCTGCATATTAAGGTACAGAGTATGTCTTCAGCTGGGCTAACAGGCTAGTGTATGCGTGTACTGTGTCTTTGGAAACAGTGGACTTAATTTCTGTGAGTGTCCAGTGGAACGGACTGTATTCTACTGAACACCTCTGAGGAACTTGGGAACTAGGTTTCACTGACTGTTACCTGCAAAGCAAGGTTTAGACTGGCAGAGTCTTGAGGAGTTTGCTGGTGAGGCAAAGAGACTGTGTGGCAGGAAGCTGTCATACAGTTTAAGCTCCAGCAAAGTGCTCTTGTGATGAGGCAGAGAGGTAACACAGTGGCTTATGTTCTGGGCTCCCTAAGAGAGTGTCACTTTTGTTTAATGGCTGGAGTTTATGGGAATGAGCTTTTGACAATATTTGTGCAATTACTTGACCAAGTGGGCATTTAAGTTGAGTAGAAACTGGAGCTCAGAGGTGTGTTTCTAATATATCATCTGAACTCCAGAGAGGAGAGAAATTATACTTCAAGTTCATCATAGATAAATCAAACTCCTATACTTTTACTACTGCCTCAGGGATGTGTGTACTGCAGCATCCTATCCAATATTTCCTGCTGAAGGGATGAAAGGAGCCACAGAAATAGGAGACAACCTAATCCTTTGGACCAAATTTTGTTATAATGTGGAGGACTGAGGCAATGTGGTAAAACCATCCCCCAACCACCACCACTTTTCTTTTGATTCTGCCAAAGCTTCTCTGCACAGGAATTTGGGCTTCTGTGGTTTTGGGATGCATAGATGGGTGGAGAGGAAAAGAAACCAAGGGAAAGACACCCTGCAGAATCATCCCCCTGGAAGCCCTCTGTGACTCAGAAAATCCCTCTGTGCCTCCCATCATGAAGGATACAAGTTTTATACAGGCATCACTTCACCCAGTGAAATCCAGCCCCATCTGGAGTGAAAAGAAGCAGCTGTGTAGCAGCACAGGGCACGACTACACCATACTTTATGGCTGGGATAGTTTGATGACCTTAGGGATCCAATTATGATCTCACTTACTGTTTCTCCCAGTGTAACTTGAATGAAGTCAGTGGCATTGTTCCCAATTTTCACCACTTACTATTTGCAATTTAGTAGCATTTGAGTCCCCCCTGTGAGGTTGGGATCCTGTTTTACTCAATGATGTACAGACATTAGTAAAATGCTATCCCATTTCCCCAAAACCTTACAATATTAGGTCCAATCTTGCCAACTATTCTGCATAATATTGGAATTGGAAAAGGTTCAGAAAAGGGCAACAAAAATTATTAGGGGTATGGAACAGGTTCCCTATGAGGAGAGATTAATGATGCTGAGACTTTTCAGCTTGAAAAAGAGATCACTAAGGGGGGAATATGATAGGGGTCTATAAAATCATGACCGGTTTGGAGAAAGTAAATAAGGAAGTGTTATTTACTCCTTCTCATAACACAAGAACCTGGGTCACCAAATGAAATTGATAGGCAGCAGGTTTAAAACAAACAAAAGGAAGTATTTCTTCACACAACGCGCAGTCAACCTGTGAAACTCTTTGCCAGAGGATGTTGTAAAGGCCAAGACTATAACAAGGTTCAAAAAAGAACTAGATAAGTTCATGGAGGAGGTCCATCAATGGCTATTAGTCAGGATGGGCAGGGATGGTGTCCCTAGCCTCTGTTTACCAGAATCTGGCAATGGGCGACAAGGGTATGGATCACTTGATGATTACCTGTTCTGTTCATTCCCTCTGGCATCGGCCACTGTTGGAAAACAGGATACAGGGCTAGATGGTCCTTCGGTCTGACACAGTATGGCCGTTCTTATATTCTTATATTCTTACAAGTATACACTTGCATCCACCCAGAGTCCCTAGGGCTTTGTGTGGGTGCAAATGTCTGTTCATAGAGAGCAGATTGCCCGACTGAAGACTTAGTTTAACACAAGACATGATAGATAGATGAAGAAAACAGATGATAAAATGGAAGACAGGGCAACTATACAAGCATGCATTTGCATAAAGAGGGTTATGTTTCAGTATTTTTAAATATAGACAAGTGATCAGAAAATGTGCATTAATATGCGGATGACACACAACTCTACCAATCCTTCACCACATATGACCACCCTACCACCAAGATGCCCCAGTGCTTGGACAAGATCAATCCATGGATGAAGAATAGCTGCCTGAAGCTAAACCCCAGAAAGACAGAGGTTATGCTTGTGGGCAGAGGAAAGCATTTGGAACAGCTTGTAGCCAAAGTGCAGTCTCCTTTTGTTGAAGGTACACATCCACAATTGGCCATATAAGTCTGTAGTTTAGAGGTGCTCTCGCTATTTCTTGCTGAAGCTGAGCTCTCCCATAGCAGTATTAATGAGTAATGCTTTCTACCATCTCTTGTTGGCCAGGAGACTCCATCCCATCCTGGCAAATGATTACCTGTCCTCAGTAATCCATGACTTTATCTTGTATCTGGACTACAATGTAATATGCCAAGACCTGAAGCTTTCAGTGCTTAGAAAACTCCAAATGGTATAGAATAATGCATGACATCTCCTCAGCAACACAGACACTATGAGCATATCAATCTTGTCCTCTGCCCTCTACAATGGCTTCAAAGAGAATTTTGAATGAAGTTCAAGGTCTTATTCCTTATCTTCAAGGCACTCCATGTCCTGGGCCAAGGATATCTAAAAGACCCCCTAAATCTCCAGGATGAGGACAGTTGCCAGCTCCACTCCTCTGGCACAATGGAACTCTTTGCAATAAAGGTAAAGCTCATCTGTGCAGGAGACAGAGCTTTACCAAGGGCCAGCCTGAAACTATATGATGAACCCCCTCAGGAACTAAGGCCCATCACAAACTTCATCGCTCAACTGAGTGAATTTATTTGATTTGCCTTCTCTAGCACAAACACTTAGCAACAAGTATATTTAAAAAAAAAAACAAGAAAACCCTGCCAAAGCAGAGGAAAGAGAGGAAAAGAGAACAAATACTATGTGATGTTTCTTATATTCCTTAACTCACAACTGGAAGGTGCTCAGATATTATGGTGATGAGTGTGGTATGAAAACCTATATAAAATAGAACATAATTAAAAGAATGGAATCCCAGTTTGTGACCTGCCTAACCACTCTAAAAGAGACCAGAATTAGGATATTGTAATGGAGTCCACTCACCACATGAGCCATCGCATAGCAGTTTTCTTCCCCTATGGCATCTCTTCCAATGAGTCCTCTGTTGATACAGTGGTCTCTCTTTCCATAATTCACAGTGCTCCCTCTTTGTGACTCAGCCCTCACTATATGCCCTCCCCCCGCCTTCCAGGGTATCAAAGTCTGACTAGAGTAGTAGACCAGCTGTCTGGGTTGCACCTCCAACAGTACTGTGCCACTTCCCAGTGGCTGCTAGGGGAACCTAGGCCCTCCCTCTACATGGGGCTCCAGGCCTGGAACCCTAAAACCAGCAGCCAAGGTCTACACAGTGCCCCGTTTTGCTGCTGTTTCCCTGGCTTCTTCCTATATTGACTTCTCAGGGTTTCTTTCCCTGCAACTCCTCTGGGGTTGACTCTTCTTCCAGGACTAGTATCACAGGGCTTCTTCTCCCTACTGGGTTTCCTCCTTTCCACCTCTCTGCTTCCACAGATCAACTACAAGTCTGTCGCGTCTTACGTGGGGGTTCCATTCCAGGGTTAGCGGGGGGAGGAGAAAAAAAACACCAAAAAAAAAGTAAAAAAAAAAAGCCGTTTTGCCAGTGGCGGGGGAATTAGCCCCCCCGCCCCGGGCCCCGGGCACATGCGACACGTCCCGCCGCCCCAAGGAGAAGGAGCCGCTGGAGCGCAGCCGAGCAGGAGTAGCGC
This sequence comes from Malaclemys terrapin pileata, assembly GCF_027887155.1. Classification (NCBI taxonomy): domain Eukaryota; kingdom Metazoa; phylum Chordata; order Testudines; family Emydidae; genus Malaclemys; species Malaclemys terrapin. The sequence goes on along the minus strand of NC_071507.1, from coordinate 164,858,893 downwards.
GGGGCTCCTGACCCCGGCAGTGGCAGGGGAGAGCGGCTCAGGGCCGCGCGAGTAGCCAGGTAAAGTTTATCAGCTGGGGGGGGGACCCCGGCCGGCTCCTCGCCCTGCCCTGTAGGGGGTAAGTGTCCCCGCTCTGTGCCAACATGTCCCACCAGCCACCACAGGCCAGGTAAGGAGCCAAGTCGCCCCCTCCCCCCTTGTCCAGGCTCCTCAGCTGAGCTGCATTCCTCCTCCCTCCCAGGCTTGCAGCTGTAATGGCGGGGCAAGCCTGGAGGGAGGTGGTGGTGGCCAGCTTCCAGTTCCTGGAGCTGGTGAGTAGGGGCACCCGGCAGGGAAGGGGGGCTGGCAAGGGGGCTGCTCCCCCAGGAGGGAGACAGGGGGGGATCAGCTCAGGAGCCAGGACGAGGGGGGAGGGGGAACTAGGATCCTTACCACCCCCCTACAGGGGCAAGGACCGGCCGGTGTCTCCCGCAGCCAATAAACTTTACATGGCCACTCGTGCGGCCCCGAGCTGCTCTCCCCCGCCGCTGCTGGAGCCCTGGAGCCCCCCGTCTCCCTCCTGGGGGAGCAGCCCCCTTGCCAGCCCCCCTTGCCCACCCAGTGCCCGTACTCACCAGCTCCAGGAACTGGAAGCTGGCCAACACTCTCTCCCTACAGGCTTGCCCTGCCATTACAGCAGCAAGCTTCGGAGGGAGGAGGAATGCCATGTGCTTGGGGAAGAGGCGGGGCCAAGGTGGGGATTTGGGGAGGGATCCAATGGGGGAAGGAGGCGGTGGAGTCGGGGTGGGGGGTATTGAAATTGTGTGTTGTTGTTTTTTTTTTTGCCGACCGCATAAACTTGAAATCGCGCATGTTAAATGCGCGTAAGATGCGACAGACCTGTATAGACTCTCTCCCTGCAGACCTCTACTGCTACAAACTTCCAGGGATGGATTATGTCATTCTGAGGCCCTCAGCTATGCCAAGTGTAAGAGGCCCCATACCATAAAAAAATGAATTTATTATTTTCATAGAAAGGACATTGAATATATAAACATGAACGCTTTATATTTGCATATATACAAAGGTGAACTTGTAAAAATAGAATAATAATCTTCATTTTCAGCAACCTTCTCTGTAATGATGACATCATGACAGAAATAAATTATAGACAAATTCTTTGAACTAATTGCATATATAAGTAAAGTAGAAGTAAACAATACAATATAAAAAGTAAAAAATACAGTAAATAATACAGTTTACTAGAAGAGTTCTCAGGAAATTTTTCTTCTCTGTTGGGGCATCTAAAAGGTGGAATTCCTTGTCTGAATATGCAATGAGACTCTTAGAGGATATAAGATGGCAATAGAGGATACAAAAGGCAATAGAGGATATAGGATGTGAATAACCCACAAGCTTAAAGCTCAACTATTAGTTATATTGATATGAATTACACCCAGGTAATAAGCAAACCATCAGAAAATTGTATGTGGGTTGGATTTTTCCAATACATTGATTTGTTTTGTTTTTATAGAAGGTTATGCTGAATTACCTAATATTGGTACTAAAATTAGTAGCAGAAAGTTTTAATTGCAACAAGTAAAAATTTTAATTTTATATTATAAATATTAAGATTTATATATCTATACAACAACACATTTTATATATATATATATAAAATTACAGGTTTTTGGGATATATATTCCCAAAATATATATATCCCAAAAACCTGTAATTTTACCAGGATATTTTTGTGAATGTTAGTGCTATTTTATCTATCTTCTCACAGGAAAACAAGAGAGGATATATAATTTTTTTTTACACCATGAATAAGGAAAATTATCTTTCTTTTCATATGAGTAAATGAAAAAACGTTTGATTAATTTTGTTAGGGAAATTCGAAGTTTATCCAGACTATATATAAAATATATTTACAAATGTGTATTGCAATTTAATTTTCACTACAAAACAATGAATTGTTGGGACTTTTCTTTGCCATAGTAAAAAATACAATGTATTATGCATATGATGTGATTTATAAGTCTGTATAAGAATTTTTACATAGCATACTACCTATAATAAAATATTATCTTGCACATTCCAAACCGAGCGAGCAGAAAATCCGAGTCTTTTTTCTAGGCAAACATTTCTCTTCGCATTCGCTTCTCTAATCTCTGTCTCCCCCAGGACCACTAATTAATCTCGAGTAAATACCTTGGACACACAGAGTTACAACAAGCTATATGTGCGAAAGTGAAAGAAAGAATGTATCATAAAAAAGACTGGTAATCTCTAGACAGGAATTGAGAAAGTGAGGAAAAACTAGTATATAGTCAAGCAAATATAATGAATATTATAGCCTTTAATAGCCAGTAAATCATATATGCACAGAGTTTGAAATAACTTGCTCACCAAGTACTCAGAATATTTTGATATATATGTATATCTTCCTTCACTTCTCTCAAAACCCTCTATTTATCCTTTCGTCAGCACTCTCTGATATTTACTGTGAACGTTCCCGAAGCTGACGGAGGGTAGCCAACACAAATTTATCCTCCTCAAGATCCACTTGACCCAAGTCCATAAGACGATCACCTGCAAAATCAATCATGTGAAGCATGGATAGCGCATGAAGCAGAACGTGGTGTGTGCACTAAAATACACAATTGTATGTATGTGCAGATCAAAAGAAGAAAGAAAGAACATATAACATACGAGTAGGAGCTTGATAGGATTGCTTCACGACACTGCCGTCTCCGTCCTCACATTTTTCCCGATTTTTATCAGCAGTGAGATTATTTATGTATTTAAATAGGTTATGAAGGCATGGTCAGAATTTTATCAGTAGCAGCTGGTCAACAAAATACTGCCTTATGAGACAGATAGCAGACTTACTCATAGAAATATTAATTTTACAAATGCAATTATCTTTTTTTTCTCAGCCCTGGCCTCCCACCTGTCAATAATGAACAATTAGTGAATGGTAAGGGTAGAATAATGGTATTTGTATAGATGTGTATATTTTTGTCATATTTGAACAAAAATATCTATATTTAGAGAGAATCTTCTTTTTCCCATGTCTCCTTTATTTATCAACTGATTTTGATAAAATTTGAAATGGAGTCAGATTTTTCTTTTTTAGAAGCCCCTCATATTGTGAGGCCCTAAACTGTAGTTTAGTTAGCTTATACCTTAATCCGGCACCGCAAACTTCTTCTCTTTATATTCCTTAACCAGCTTCTCCTGCTGGTCTTCATCAGCAATTAGTGTTTATAAATCCTTGGGCCTACATTCAGGTGTAACTTATAAGTTTAATTGCCTGTTTGGGACCATCTTTATCCATTCTGGGCTGGTGTGGGGTAAACACTCTATCACAGATGTCAGAGTTCAGTTCAGGAGCTGGACCATCGGTTTAGCTATGTTTTTATATTAGAATGACTGGTTGAAGTAGCAGGGCCGGCTCCAATGTTTTTGCCGCCCCAAGCGGTAAAAGAAAAAAAAGTTGCGTTCGGCAGCAGCTATACTGCTGCTGCTTCTTTCTTCGGCAGCAATGCGGCAGGGACTGAGGGACCCACCGCCGAATTGCAGCCGAAGAGCCGGATGTGCCGCCCCTTTCCGTTGGCCGCCCAGGCACCTGCTTGCTGCGCTGGTGCCTGGAGCCGGCCCTGAGAAGTAGACTATGCTATTTGTTTGGCTTTTAAATGTATGAGTTTTAACCTGTCACCATCTCTTTAATATAGTTATTTCTAACTGTTATTGACTTGGAGAATATATTCTTTATCTTCATTTATTGCAATTGTGTTTAACTAGCTACTAGTTCTGTTTCAACTATCAGTTCTTTTGCATGCAATATTACAAACTGGACATAGGAAGATAATTTTTCAGATGTGGGTTCCTAAATTGTGATCCTAAGAATTGCACATCTAAAATCTTGATTTTTGGGGAGTAAATTACTGGGCAATATTGTGCTTGTGCCTGAAATAACCTGAGTTATGCATAAAAACTTGGATTTGGCAGGCCATTCTTTTGTGCATTGTTTAGGTGCATTTGAAAATGTAGCCTATCATCTTACTGCCTTACTACATATCCCTTTCCACTGGGTGGCAAAGTTCACCTAATCTTGTGTAAATATTTGTTTTTCCAATTTATAGAGTATTAAGGTTTTAAATATTTTTCAAACAATTTCCTATATATCTATTAGAAACTACGAAAAAAGCACTTTGGGCAAATAAGAAATGTATCTTCAGTGGGCAGTGGTTTATTGAAAATAATGGAGCATAGCCACTCGCTCTAGTTTCCCTAAGAGAAAGCCAGGCATCAAAATTCTTACTAAAAATCAAAGATGTACTGACCATTATGTATCCTTTATCTGTTAATAATTAAGAAAGTAATTAAGGGTCCAGATCCTGGAAACTTTTGATGAGAAAAAATTACAAAGTCAGGCCCTAAATTAGTTTGGCATGATTTGTTTTTGACAAATATTAAGCACATATGTATCCCATTGAACATTTAAATCAATGGGACCAGTCATATACCCCATTTATCATGTGCTCAAATACTTTGCTGGATCAGGACCTAAGTGATCTAAAAGTGTCTTAGAACAGGACATTAGGTTTTTGCAAATGAATGTTATTAAAATAAATGTGTAACATTCCAATAACTTCCAACAAAGTTACCATACAAATTTAAAATTCAAAATGATATGCTAATTAATAGGATTGGCTGCCAATATTCTTTGGCAGTAAGGAAGATGTCCAAGGTTTCTTTACACATGGGTATTGTGCAAGTATTGTTTATTGTATTCATAAAATTATAATGTTCTATGAAGATTCAGTGACTATAACAAACTCTATAGAGCAGTTCAGTGACAAACTACTAATGGAATCTATCCATCAGCAATACAGTATACGGTGAACCATTTTTAGTGAGTCCCAGCAGGATTATTAAACCTCACAAAGACAGTGAAGACTGCTCGTGAATTTCTGGGAGGCTTGTTATCTGATAACATATTTGTGGGGTTTTACTGCTTGCTTCAATAATTCCACTGACAAGGTCCAGTCTGGGAGGATGACTGAGCAAACTTAGTGGAATGATGATTGTTGTTCTCATACCCACTAGTTTTCTAGAACCCACTCCTGAAAACTCATCACAGCAGATTTCTTAATTAACATTTGATTTGTTATTTAAGCAGTCTCAATGTGTTTTTTTTCTAAAGCATTCATCTATGTTTTCCCCTCGACCATAAACATTTTCAACCTAACGGTAAGACTGCACGCTACAGCAATTACTGTCTTACCTACTTCATGACAGCTTGGCAGACTTAATAAATCTTCCGAGAACAGTTATTTTTAAAAGTGTACACAGCTAAATTCGAAACATATTTAAGATGTTTCAGAATTGAAAAAAAACCCTGCATCCTCTGTAATAAGGCACAGAATGGAACATTGAGCTGCAACATTCAAACCACTTTAAAGAATATTGGGTCTACACCTCTCTTCTTAGAAAGGAGACAAACTTGGAACAGTGACGTGCTGAAGGGAACAAGTGACAGCTCCTCTGCCTTGTTTCCACAAAAGTCCCTCTCCAATTATCCTGTGGGACTGGGGCTGTATGAGACAAGAAAGGGTAGGACACAGGGGAGGAAAGTTCTCTGTTACATCACCCCCCACAGCCAATTAACCTCACAAGGATTTTGACGTGTAAAATAATGTAGACTAGGAACTTATTATCCTCTGATCAGTGGAAACCCCCTGAAGGGAGACTGGGGAAATAAGTTAGTGGAGACAAGAAGGCTCCCCAAACTGCTATGCTGCACTGCCATGGAAGGAGCGGGCAGGAGAGATTAGTGCCCCAGGCAGAGATTAGCATGGTTCTCAGGGGCGTGTGTTAGTCTAATGGTTTGAACACATTGTTTCACAGGGCACTGGACTCCTGAACAAAAGATTAGGTTTAAAAACCCATGAGCTGAAACTTAGTGAGATACTCATCCCCGGTGTGAGTTTTCCCATCATGTAGGAGATGATCTAGCCCATTATTTGTAGGTGGTTTCAGAATGATTGTTCTTTCAATTTTCTTTTTAATTTTCACTGCAGTGAACCTATGTTTACTAGGGAAATCTTGTTAAATATCCTTTTAATTTATGACAAATTAGCCAGACACAGCACAAACACACGAGAAAAAAAATGAACACATACTGGTTGAGAAGAGAAAATAACCTCTCAATGAAGAAAACCTGACATACTTCCAACAACAGCTCTGAAAAGATCAGTGGAAACATATTTAGTAAAAAGAGAAGTTAAACTACACGCCACAGATGCACTGCTGGCAGGAAAATTGTACACAATGGGGAAATCAATACAACTGATTGGGCATCTAAAATGGATGCTGAACAGAAGCATCAGGAATGCTTACAAACCAAATAACAGCCTGAAGAAAATAAGGAAGTGATTGACACAGCGTGTATTTGGAAACAGTGAAGAACTCAAAAGAATAGTGGAAGAGAGTGACATCAGAATATTGTCCTATAAATGGCAAAACTTCCAAGACATTCTCAGCATGGCCTGAAGAGAGACTCCTGCCTGAACAGAAAGGAATCAAATTGGTAGCTTCAATACTATAATACATTTTTATAAAAAATTACCACTTCTCTGGACTGGAATTGATAGATCAGCTTGTACATAAAAGATTTTTCTACTCACTTTGCTAATGTGTATCTCCAAATATGGGCCATGTTCTTGGTATTGTGGTTATTATTATGCTGGGGGTTGGTGAAATCTCATTTTAGCTGATGGCCAGAACTGCTGTCCTTCATTCTGAATCTATGTAAAAACCTAATTACACTCTCCTTTATGGAATAGATAGCTGAAACAATAGGAGCAACTTCCTAAAACACAATCCATGCAGGACCATTCAGGAATCTGAGCTATGTGGATGGAGGATTTTCCTGGGGGTCTGAATGCAAAAAGCATGAGGCTGGGTATTGTTTGCGGGAGGTGCAGGTGTCTGAGAGTTCAGAAAACACTGCAGAAGTACATGGAGAAGGCAAGAAGAAAAAAACAAAGATAGCAAGAAAAACACCTGTGGCATGAACCCTGAGAAAAAGCTAAGAGAGAGAAAGCTTTTCGGTAAAGTGTTGGCTGAAAGAAGCTTGGAACTGTAAGCAAAGGAACTGTCACCTGTTTGAGTCCTAGTGTATACAGAGAAACAGAACTTTGTGTACATTCTCTGTCAATAAAAAAAGATTGCATCAAAGAAATACCGGACTCCCAACATCAATATTTTTTCCTAGCAGAAACAATCTGTAAGCCCTCAAATGTTGGCTAACTGCTTGGGACAAAGGGGGTAATGTTAATGTTCCATCAAATGCATGGGTAGCAGGTGTACAGCAAAAATCCTCTCTGTGAGTAAGTAGGCATCCCCCGTATTTATTGAGAGAAAGAGTGTCAAGACAGAGAAGTAAAAACACATGCGCCCTTATCCTGATTCTGACACTTACTCCTCCTCTGATATTGCAGGTTATTTATCCTCATTGTCTCAGTTTTGCCATATGCAAGATGGTGACATTGTTATTAGCACTAAGTGTTAATGTTGTTTGATCCTACTTGGTTTGTGTACTGCCGACTAAGGTGCCATATGCATTTTTGTTGAGCCAAGGAGCCAAAATTCATTTATACTTATCTTTCAAGGAAATTGTATGGTAAAAGTTAGTAAAGAAACAAATAACATACTGATAAAATGTATAATCAGAGACAGGCAGGATAGCAAGAATAACTACATTGATCTCCATCAAGAGTGAGTGTTAATTACTAGACTAAGGGTCAAATTTTCAAAAGCACACAAGTGATTTAGCCTCCTAAGTCCCATTTTTAAATGTTACTTAAGCACTTTTGAAAATTCTACTAGGCATCTATCTGCATGTTTAATCACTGAAATATCTTTACAAAATCAAGTATCAGCAGGTAACCGTGTTAGTCTGTATGCACAAAAACAATAAGGAGGCAGAAGCCCCAAATAAATCTGTTAGTCTTTAAGGTGCAACCAGACTCCTTGTTTTTTAAAAATCAGCCATTTGTACCTGAGTGCCTTACTCCCATTGGTTGCAAAGCCTAGATGCTTTTGAAAATCCAACTACATTCTTATCTGCATCTTAACAACCTAAATATCTGGTCCTAATGCCTATATTTTAAAGGTACTTAGCCATTGATGTACTCAACACTGCAACACCTAATTCATTAAGGAGATTAACTCATCTTTAAAAATGGGATTTAAGAGCCAAAATCCCTCTCCAAAATTCCTAAGTGTCTTTTGAAAGTAAGTTAGGCATTGCAACACTGAGCACAGCAATGCCTAAGTACCTTTAAAAATCTGGGCCTAAGTGCTTCTGTCATTTAGGCCTTTTTGAAAATTTTATTCTAAGCCTGAATACAGATTTTCTTTAATTGATTTTAATATTTAGCAACAGAGGTGATTACCTTGCTGGCAAATGTGGCAGGTTTATATACTGTATTCATGTTTGAAACTGTCAGTAGTTGAATAGCTATAGATAAGAGGTTTCTTAAAATGAAGAAAAAATTGCAAGTATGTCTAGATATTTTTTTCAGACTTAGAACTTTATGGGGAAACTTGCTTTTCAAGAAATTACTCTTTTGTGATTTATTGATTTTCATAAAGAAACAGACATAGAAAAGTACAAAAACGTGAATGGCTTACAGCTTCTACATATTTCCAAATATTGCACACTTCGTGGGCTCTCAAACTAATTCTGTTTGGATCACAAACTAAATATAAGTCAACAATTTAATACTGTTGCAAAATAAAGCAAGCATCATTCTGGGATATATTAGCAGGAGTATTGTAAGCAAGACACAAGAAGTAATTCTTCCACTCTACTCAGCTCTGATAAGTACTGTGTCCAGTTCTGGACACCACGCTTCAGGAAAGATGTGGACAAATTGGAGGACGTCAGAGGAGAGCAACAAAAATGATTAAAGGTCTGGAAATAATGACCTACAAGGAAAGACTGGAGAAAATTGGGTTTGTTTAGTCTGGAGAAGAGAAGAAAACAGTCTTCAAGTCTGTAAAAGGATGTCATAAAGAGGATGGTGATAAATTGTTCTCCTTATCCACTGAACACAGGAAAAGAAGTAATGAGTTTAAATTGTAGCAAGGGAGATTTAGGTTAGACATTAGGAAAAGCTTTCTAAGTATAAGGGTAGTTAAGCACTGAAACAAATTACCTAGGGAGTTTGTGGAATTTCCATCACTGGAGTTTTTTATGCACATGTTAGATAAACACCTGTCAGGGATAGTCTAGATAATACTTAGTCCTGCCTCAGTGCAGGGGACTGAACTAGATGACCTATCAAGGTCCCTTCCAGTTCTACATTTCTATGATACTGTGATCTTCAACAGAATTATGCAAATATACCATTTTACAATTTGTCAAACCTGCAAGACCAGACAATACAAAATTAGGCAATACTACATAGACATAGCATGCTAGGGTGAAGGTAACAGTAATAGAACTGGAGAAGACACATGAATAGGGAGAGGTGAGAAGGAGGGGACCATAACTCTTGGCCATTTTTGCAATGTGACTTGTTCCAAAAATTATTTGCTCTCTGCTGAATATTTCAAATAACAGTAAGGGAAATACAACAGTTAAGTGACCAAAAACAGTTTGCATCAGCCTTGTAAAGTTGGTTATCATAGGTTAGTCTCTCAGCAGTGGTAAGGGGCAAAGGGAACTCCAATTTACCCTGTACCTTGGAGTTCCAGCATCAGGCTCTGAACTTAAAGGAGCAGGTTTGCTTATCAAACTCCTCAGTGACTATTTCCTCCCTCTCTAGTAGGACAAAATATCTGTCTCTGACTCTCTGGGACAGAGCAAGAGTACAAATGAGCTGAAAAACTTCCCATATTCTTGGGATCCTATTCCTCCTCAGAACAAAGAAAAAGAAAAGCAAGATGCAGTGAACAAACACCTCTGGATACCTTTTCTTTTTCAGAGCAGAGATAAAAGTAAAGCCTTTAACCAGGCAGTAAATTGACACTGCCTCACAACAAACATGGAAATAGAAATAGATTGGACCCATCTCAGCATGAAATCAAATATTCCCAAGGGACATCAAGCTGTAGCTTAGAGCTTAGGGTGTTTATGGACTAGTGTTGCTATTGACTTGATTGTTTATGGCACTGTTTGTGCCAAATGTTCCTCTCCATCACACTGGGACAACCCAGTGTAACCGAACAACCTACGTCAGTGATGCACCTCAGAGTAGAATTTGGCTTTGTTTTGTTGTGTATTTGTTTACAAAAGAAGCTCTTAGAAATTAAATTAGTAGCATTACGTCTGTGAGGTGCAGCCCATCTGCTGTCTCGTCACTAAATTGTCCCATCCTCCTTACGATTAGCTAACACTCTCTTTTATGTGGGCCAGGCTGGCTCCTAGTAGGCTAATAGGGTGCAGCTGTTTCCTGGTCCTGCTAGTTATCTCTCACATCTTCATACATCACATCTTTCATGCCTGAAACTTTGATCATTTTGCCTGTTTCTGGGACTCTGGAAAGTTGCAACAAGGGGACAACATAAGATCAAGAGAAAGGAAAACGATAACATTTGATAATCATGTATCATTTATTTTTTTCAAAGAGGCATCTCTGCATGACTGATGGCATCTGCTCTCAAAAATGGTTGTACAACACCATCTCTAATCTCTCTTTGTACAGAGCAGGGATTTTTCATTTCATATATGGAGCCCGATCCTTCTCCCTCTGAAATGGAGTTTTGGCTTAATCATGCTATAGTATAAATCCATATTGTCACATATATTCTTAATTTAAATGATAGAAAATGGGCATTTTATAATCCAAGATGAGAACACTAGGCATGGGATTTAATGTCCTATAAGCAGCTTTAGCTACTATAATGTAATGAACATAAACATTGTGAATGCTATCCACTGGTAACACAGTAGAAGGTGACATGATTCTTACCAATTTGCATTTCCATCATAAGAATAATATATATTGTTCTATTACTTTAATTATTTCAAGGGAAAGTGTTTGCAGGTGTGGTTCAATGTTGGATTTTTTTATGTAGATCAGTCTTGCAAAATTGTCATGAAAATTTACTAACATAGGCATAAAATCTACTAGTCCATCTTTACTCTTTACAGTGGTGGGAATGATAAAACTAAGATATGTTAATCACCTGTCAAACATAAAGGCTGAGTTAGACAAACACGTTCACTTTAAAGTCAAGGTGGGCTCCAGCTATAAAATGTCAGATCCAAATTTCAAACACCCCACACTTCTGGACTGTTTGGATAGTGAACTTTGGTTTGAGTATCTGCTTTAAAATTAGTCACCATGACATGCAAAGAACTGGAAAAAGAAAGTACTAAATTAATCTTAGCTGTGAAATAGATTGGACCCATCTCAGCATGAAATCATATATTCCCAAGGGACATCAAGCTGTAGCTTAGAGTTTAGGATGTTTATGGACTTGTGTTGCTATTGACTTGATTGTTTATGGCACTGTTTGTGCCAAATGTTCCTCTCCATCACACTGAGACACCCCGGTGTAACCTGACAACCTACATCAGTGATGCACCTCAGAATAGAATTTGGCTTTTGTGTAGTGTATTTATTTAGGGAAGAAGCTCTTAGAAATGATTTTTTTCTGTCCAAGACAACTCCTGTGGCTGTTATATGAAGTAAATATAAAAAGATACACACTTTTGGTCATTTTAAAGTTCGGCCCAGAGGCTCAGTGGTTAGAGATAGAAGTGACCTCTCAGATCATTCAGTCCATCCTCCTGCCAGTGAAGGAATAAAATCATAGAAATTAGAGATGTCACTTTGAGAAAGGATTTCATTGTACTAGACAACATAAGCTGAGAATTGGTAGAGTGGTCACAGATTCTATACAAAGCATAAAACAATCAATACAAAAATTGATATTAAAATACATTTCATTTCTGCCCTTTTTACACAAAGAAATTCAAATCAATACAACAGAACCCACTTAACAGAATACCTGGTAAGAATAAATATTGCATTTGCCAAACCAAACATTTGCAGACGTGTAGCTTATCAAAAGTCTCCTTTGTTCAATATCTTTGTATTAATTCAAAGCATAATGAAATATTAGTGGAAGACAGAAGAAACAAGGCAAGATATTTCTCTTTGAATTATTATGAAAATTGCAACCCTAATTAAACAAAGAGCCAAGAATTCTCCTCAGAGATAAAACAGTTCCAGATTGTGTCTATTCAGCTTCAAAACAGAGAGCCTGTTTTAATCAGTTTCTTTTAATTTTAAATGTTTTCTGCACTGCTTTAGTACTAGTACCTCTTCAGTCCAAATAAAATGCCTCCCTGAGTCTCCCGATGTCAACTTTCTAAAGACAGTTTGACAGCATAGCTTGGAGACCAGAAGCTGAAGGACTAGTCAAGGAGCTCAGCTACAATGGCTGATCTTAATGCAGTATCTGGCTGCAGGCAGACACTGGGCTTTGACATAGTGACACAGCCACAGAAAAGCAGGCAACTGCCAGAACTATAGGAAATACTGTGAAGGTGAAGCTCTGGCTAGGCATGTCACAGCAGATTCAGACCATGAAAGGCAAAAAACAGATAGTATTTATAAAAACAAAGGGGCTGATTTTCAAACCTGGCCCCCATTTTTGTGGGCATATTTTTGCACCCACAATGAATTGCCAGGAAAACTGTAGGTACAATATTTTGAGTCCAATTAACTGAAGGTACAACAGTATATTCACAAAAAACAGAGAACTTTTTGAAAGTCAGGCAATATTTGAAATATTTGAAAGTCAACAACTACCATAGAAACCATGTTACCAAGTCCAATTCTTCATTGTATCAACTGCACGTGTAAAGGGAAAACTAAAAGGAAAGTGTCTGATATGGAAAAAGTCTGCTTAGCAAATCACAATAAATGATAAATAAATGATACCACATGTCTCAAAACCCTTAGCACTTATGCTGTAAAGTAAGTCAGATTTTTTTTAAGTATCTAAAAATCACCTTTTTCATTATTATTAGAGCAATGGTTGATAAACTGAATCAATAGTTTAGATATTCCCATTAAAGTTATTGCTTCTTCTGAATTATTTCTAAGAGATCAAGTACCTCAAGCAAAGTTTCTGCCATGTGACTATGAGAAAGAAATCACAGAACAAGTTACTTTCCTCAAACACTGAACAGGGATTATTTAGAATAAGGAACTTTTGTTATGGCAGGAGTCACCAAATAGTGCTGTTACACATAGTCTTAAAAGTTTTTATTTTTAGTGGGAGACCAAGTTTTTAGTCTTTGGAGAAATGCTGGTTTTGTTAGTTTTGCTAGTGTGGGTTCTTTGTGAGGAGCTGTGAGAAACAGGAGGATATTTTGCTTTTTGACTTAATCTGCCTAACTGGAGTAAATTTTTGAGAAGGCGTTGCTCTCTGGGATTCAGGCACTGGTGTTGGACTGAGATAATTGAAAGAAAAGATTGCCTCCATGCCATTTGTAATTATCTCTGTTCCAGGACTGCTATATATGTGTAAATAAAACAAGTTACAATGACAGTATACTATTGTGTCACAGATTTCTCTACCAATGAGAAGCTGTCCTATAAGGTCCCACATCATCTACCGCACAGGGCAATACTAGTCTGTGTCCCTGTGCTTCACTGTAGAACTTCTGCCTAGAACATTGCCCTGTCCCTCTTCTGTGTGCTTTGTGTTACAGATTTAAAGTAATAGTACACATAAACATACAGTTTCTGTTTCAGTAAAAATCAAATTGTTGCTATAAACTCTGCATACCTTGGTAGTTTTAATTCACATGGATTGACTGTTCTTGAGCTTCACTTTCTGTTTACATTCAAAGTGAGACTTGAACTATGTTTTATCCGAGTATGGCTCAAAAGCAGGTGTAATTGCCAAGTGCCAATCAAAACCACAAATCCTTCATCAAAACTCCACTCACCCATCCTCAGCAGGAAAGGAAAGAATATTCCTGGCATCCCCTGGCAGGAGGTGCTTGGAAAATAAAATTGAGTTTGAAACCTCCCCCTCATCCCAATCCTACTGGCCCAGGACTTCCCACATTCCTTTAAACCCCTCTCACCTCCAGCATCTCTAGGGGCATTTAGCTGACCACCTCTTCTCTCTCAACTTTTCAGGGCTCAGTCAGAAGACCCCTGTCTCTTTCATAGAATCATAGAACTGGAAGGGACCTCAAGAAGTCATCTAGTCCAGTCCCCTCCCTGACAATTGTTTCTTTAATTTGCTCTTAAAAATCTCCAGTGATGGATATTCCACAACTACTCTTGGGAATTTATTCCAGTGCTTAACCACCCTGACAGTTAGGAAGTTTTTCCTAATGTCCAATACAGTTTGGTTGATGTCCAGTGAATGATGTAGGGATCCACTCATTGAACAGTATGGTTGTAAGTAAAAGTTGAATTGATGCCTTATTCACTCTGCACTTTTCAAACCTGTGCATGAGACAGTGGAAATAACAGCATCAACCATGTACTATACCATAATGCATACACATAAGGGAGTAAAGATTGTATTTATAACCTTACCTTTGGCATTTCTGACTTTTGAATGCTTCACATTGTAATCTTAATATTCCTTTCATATAGTTTCTTGTCTTGAATCAAATTTGGCATGGAATATAACCACAATTGCACTCTGACTGGTTCAGAACCACAGTTGTCAACTATATTGTTGGGGAATATGTCTTATACCCATAATATTATCATTGATCAGCTCTTCTACTTTCCTCATGTAATGTTTTAGAAGTACCTATTGTCTCATAGTATACTGCTATGTTAATTCTATGGTTTTGATAGGCATTCATATAGATTCATACTTAAAAAGTTCTTGAGTACAATAGTTCTGGATTATTATTTATAAGTTAGTACTTTTCAATGGTCACTCAAGTTGTTTACTTAGCTTAGAATAGCCTTAAAAGACTAAACTATCTGACAACCATATATACTAGGGTTAGAATTTTCCTCTAACGCCAATATAAATCAACAATAACTCCAGACATCAATGGAGAAACCCCATGGCAAATTACTGTGATATCCCTAGAGGGCTCTTAGGAGAAAGGAATAGAATACAATCTTCAATAGCATTGGCAGTCTGAGCCTTCTGATGTTAGATAAGTCCTTGATATACTTGTCCTTTCAGGCTGTCATTGGGTAGTGTATCTTTTCTATCTGCTGTTGAACCTTTTGAATCTTATTTATCTTCATTTTGCCATCACATAAACCTCTATCAATCTTGTGATGACATTTTAAAACCCTTTTAAATGTTTCCTTGAATTGATTTCACTGTTGCAAGACTTCACACCTGACCTCACTTTGGTTCTTGTAGAACTCAATTTTGTATCAGCTGGAATTTTTTTCTTCACAGAACTGGTTACTCAGGACAGCTAAGCTTAGGTACATTTCTTTGTGGAACTGTTACTGAAGCTGCTATCAATCTAGCATATACCCACCCTGACAATGGAAATACAGAATTCCCAAGTGGAAATGACTCATCACTACTAGCCACAGTGGTGAAACTGTTAGTTGGAGAATTTCTTCTCAGCTTTGTCAACAGAGGAGACTGACCAATCTTCCTTGTGTTTTTTATGTCTGCTTTCTATAATTAGTCTAACAAAAGATTTGCACACAGGCACACACAGGTTTCAGAGTGGTAGCCGTGTTAGTCTGTATCAGCAAAAACAACAAGGAGTAAAGTGCCACAAGGACTCCTCATTGTTTTTACACATACACACACACACACACACACACACACATACAAAGAGATGTAAAGTAAAGAGTCTTGAGCAACATGTATTAATAAGAGCAGCAGAAATGGATGGATGTAAAAAAGACATAAACCAATGTTATAGTAAAGGGTGACAAATGAGCTTTATCCGTGTGGCAGATAATTCCATTGTGTCAGAAGAGTGCTGTGGTTGACCATGATCCACTTCCCAGATTTAGGTGATTATTTTTTACATATCCTCAACCATTAAGTATCTTGGAGATAAAGACTGGGGTCATGAATTCAACACAAAAAGAACAGGAGTACTTGTGGCACCTTAGAGACTAACAAATTTATTAGAGCATAAGCTTTTGTGGACTACAGCCCACTTCTTCGGATGCATACAGAGTGGAATAAATATTGAGGAGATATATATACACACATACAGAGAGCATAAACAGGTGGGAGTTGTCTTACCAACTCTGAGAGGCCAATTAAGTAAGAGAAAAAAAAATCTTTTGAAGTGATAATCAAGATAGCCCAGTACAGATCCTATGCTGGACCAAGTCTTTACCATCCTATCTTATCGACTTGAGAACTGGAATATTGCTTTGTTAAACACTAGTATCATTTAACCCCAGGAAAAGTTGTAGAATTATGTTATCCAGAAAACAATTCCTTTGGAAGCACTTAAGGAGTATCTGAGAAAAAAAACATAAAATACATCAGCCCTCTGATGAATTTTATGGCATGAGAACAGGTAATTAAACTGTAAATGCTGATCTTGCTAATGCTTATAAGTGGATTATTGGAAATAAATAGTAGTTAAATGCCTTCAGAATTCAATACACATAATCAGAAACAACTGGCAAATCTACATCAGTCAAAACTAGTGTATTGTGTAGTTAGTAGAAAGCGGGGGTGGGGGGGAATTAAAATACTTTGCAAGTGTAAATGGACTAAAGGGTAAGCTGAAAATACATTTTACCTATTGTTTATCCCGTGCTAGGGTCTAATGTGATTTCAAAACAGTCTTTAATTCTATTCTTTTCTGGATGATCTTGTCTAAGGACTCAATCCTTCTCCCAATGAAGTCCATTTACTGCCATGGAGGCAGGAACAGGTCATAAGAGTGCAGTGAGTGTATAGTAAAGGTTGGAAAGGGGAAAATGTTTAATAGAAAATAGTGGAATTCAAGGATGGTGTAGGCAGGGACTCAAATAATAAATGACCACTGACAATGAGTTCAGTAGGAGATTCAGATGGAAATCCATGACATTTGTATTAAAATAATTAGTTTCCTATAGGGGGAAGAAAAACAATCATGCTTTTCAGTGGTCTCCAGTAATAGACAGAAGTTACCATATACATTTTATTCTATTTTCAATATTTACATCCCATGGCTGAATTGATATGCTGAAAGACTCCTTATATTCAACATTTGATATCAAGGATTATTCTGGGAAGATGTTGGCAGATCCCTCTTTGGTTTATTTTAGAAGTATGAATCCCATTCATTAGAATAGCTTTTCAAATGAATGGCTTGCAGCGTCCTCTTGAATAGCGTACTTGTGATTGATGTAAATCACTCATTCTTTGCCTTTGCAGTTTCACATCCTCTCTGGGATGGCTTCAGTCCATGTCTGGCAACCTAAATATAACAATAGTAGTCCTGTTAGTAACAGTAAGAGCACCTGTGAAGTGCAGGTAATGGGAGATTCAACACACAGCACTATTTAGCCATTAACCAGAAAAGAAAATGTGTGTGTTGATTTGAACCCACATTGGAGGAGAATTACTTTAGGAAATTGCACAGTACAAACAATCTTAAAGCAACAGACGGGCAGCCTATAATTAGTGAAAAGCTCATGGACATTAGCCCTAGCATAGAAGAGACCAGTTACTTTCTGAAGGA
The DNA here is from genome assembly GCF_027887155.1 of Malaclemys terrapin pileata. NCBI lineage: Eukaryota > Metazoa > Chordata > Testudines > Emydidae > Malaclemys > Malaclemys terrapin. The sequence continues at coordinate 164,841,225 of NC_071507.1, read as the reverse complement.
AAAATTCAGACGAAAACTTTTCATTTCCTGAAGATGTTTAAGAGTTATAAACGGCTGGGGCGTGGTATCACGATTTTCTTTTATTTCAACACATTTGAATTATAGGCACCAGTCCAGATAATTTCCTGATTCACACCTAAAAAAGTCCAAGTACTCAGATTTGTGCCTGCAGTTCAAATGTGGATGCAAAATTACACATGCAAATATTACATTTCAAATTCCTCCTGCAAATATAGTGATGAAAAAGTGACCCTATATGTTATGTTATAATGCAGAATCAATGTGCAATCTTACATATATTGCCGATGAGAATATATCAACTAAACAAATTCCAACAAATGATTTAACTTACTATTCAGATTAAATAGAATCCTTCAGGACTCTATTTTTTATGTTCATAGTCAAGATAAAATTGTGACTTACTAGTCACACATAGAAGCTAATTTTTAAACAAAAGCTGTGACATTAAATTAAAAAATCAAAACTGAATCAGTCGATGCTTATACCTATACTGTGTTCTTACAAACTAGGGTCTGGTCCTGCACCCTTTTTTTTTTTTTTTTTTTTTTTTTTTTTTTTTCAGAAAATTCCTTTTGATTTAAGGGAAAACACATCTGAGGAGGTATGGCAGTATTACATGGTATTACACAACATTACAGGTTGTGCCCACAAGGAGGGATGCCCAAGAGGCACCCAAGTGCAAAATTAAGCCATTGTGTCCACATGTATTGTGAGAGGTATAATTGGTATTTCATTGAAATTATGTTGGTTCCAATTGTTACTAAGATTGCAATGCCTCAATAATAAATAGCAATAGCTTGCACTTCTATAGCATCTTTTATTTGAAGATTTTAAACCAGATTTAATTAAGCCTTCTAGCACTCTTAACAAGAAAGGTAGATATAATTATAAACTATTATATAATAAAATACATATTAAGATAAAATATAATGATACTTTGGGATTATATATCCTTCATACTTCCTCCCATGCTGCCCCTCACATTAGGAAGAGCTCTCCATAAATATCTGCAAATCTATGTCTGCCCGCCTTCAAATCCCTCCTTAAAATTCCTCTTCTGTGATGCCTGAAAACAATTGAAAATAAATATGATACAGACCTGCAGTTGATGTATCTTGACCTACAGTATATCAGCGTGATTTTGCAGTGATCTGTCTGATAAAGGGTAACTAATAATATATTGGAAATTGTAAAGGATGTTTAATGTAAGGGAGTTTTTTCATTTATTATGACTTTTAACCAATAGAAACTATATTATCATACACACCCACACACACCTATAATTCTTTATCTATAAATACGAAAGTACATATGACTTGGAAAATTACACAAATACAAACTGTTTAAAATATAAGTATAGGAATCGTAGAATGTAAATAGCATGGCTAAATCTTTGACATTAAAACAAATCTGTGTGCATGTAGCAATACCCATTTAATAATGTGCACTAGTAACAAAATACGATACTTTGTTTAGCCTAACCAAAAGTGCTCAGTGGTTCTTTCTTTGTGTATAATCTCTTTTTTGACATTTGTAGAAGATTTTTAATGGATTAATTTTCCCTCCCAAACATGCATATTTACTCACTTCAGCGATTATGCACATTTTGCACATTACAGGACAGTGTGCACTTTAAAAATGTTGACTATATCTACTTTGCGCCTTACTTGATTTTCCATCTTCACCTTTGCCTTCTGCCCCCAATGTACATAAAGGACAAATAGCTTAAATACAAGGGAAAAGGAGAAGCTAAAGTGATCCCTCATGTTTGTTTTTCTCTCCTCAAAGTACATTTTGTACCTTTTCCAAGAAAGTGAATCCCTCAAATGCCACTTGAGATTTAAATGAAAGTGCACTATCATATTAAAAACAATAGGCCAGCTTTTGCCAACCTGACTCATGTTGAGTAAAACCTTATTATGCGAGTATTCCAGCTGAAGTCTCAGGTATTATTCACCTCGAGTAAGGGTGGCAGAACCCAACTCACTGTGAAAAACTCTTAATCAAAAAAAGTTTGAAGACATTTAGAAGAATTTGTCATTTGAATTAAGATTTATTTATAAACAAAGTCATTCTGTTCTTATTGTACTTATTGTACTTATTGTTAAGAGAAATAAAAAGTTCCTCCCTGTACACGTTTGCAGATTGATTTCTGTAATAATGTTGATAAATGTTCCTCTGCAGCATAGACAATGTGTGTGTGTGTGTGTGTGTGTGTGTGTGTTTCTGAGAGGGAGACCTTTCTTCCTTTCCTTTTTGGCAAGCTGAACAGAAGGATCTATTTTTTGACAGTCTGCCATTCTCAAGAGGGCATAAAATCTGCATTTCCTTTCATCTGTCTGGATTAGTGGATTATCCTGCAGTCTGCCTTGGTGACTGAGATACTTTATATCCTGCATCTCTGAGTTCTTCTAACAGATATAATAACAGGTGTGTTTCTGCGATTTGGCACGTTATATGGAGGGGGAGAGGTTTTAACATGTAGCTGATTTGTATCTCACAATCTTAATTATTTTTTCCCTAGGACCTCATTTCAACAGCCAACACTATACTAATACGGAAGTAATGCTTTTTACTTTTGCCTCATTTTGTGATAAAAGAACATCAAAGGGCAAAGTTAGAAGCCTGCCTCTAGTCCTTGATCCAGTTTCAGAAAGGGGAGAGAAAAAAAGAAGGGAATGATATTACTGCAGCAAAAATAGTGTGTGATAAGGGAAGGGTTTGTACGGTGATCCCAAATTATAATACTGCAGTCACAAACAAAATGTAAAAACATTTAAGATTGAAAGGCTTTTTCAGTTAATATCCCCGTAATTGTATTTAACAAAAATTAAATAATTTAAAAACACCAAATGTTAGAATATCTGGAAACAAACAGCTACAGGTCCTTGCACCTCTGCATGGGTCAGCCACATGAGGACATCTGAATTTTGCTGTGGGTGCTCCAGAACTAGGTTATGTACAGCCAGAAAATGTCAAATAAGGATTAGTCTGGAATAGGGGAATAGCACCTATATCCATCCCGGATTAAAACCATGGCAGATCTTTTCTTCTCCTATATTCTGTGACCAACTCTCAGTCTTTATAACATGATAACTTTGAACAAAATCATAAACCTGTCCAGCTGCAAGAAACCTATTTTCTACTTAATTCTGTGGTTCTTCACCATGGTTTGTGGTGGTGATGGCTGGGATGGCCCCAAAGAATTGCTCGAGCCTTCTTAATTTCAAAGACTTCTAAAAGACTAGCTGAAATACATCCCTGGTACAGCTCTATTGACTTCCATGCAGTTGTACCTGCATAATGGGCATAGGGAGTCTAGAGGGTGCTGAGGTAACATTCACTTATACCATGGTTCTATTTTGTCCCATAAAACTATATTCTTCACAATATTCTTCTTTACAGATTTATGACTGATCTCTTTCTGTCTGACCCCTTTATTTTTAAATTCAATCCTTACTCTATTCTCACACTCAGTTGCTAATCTACAGTATAAATCATAGAAATGTAAGACCGGAAGGGACTTTGATATGTCATCAAGTCCAGTCCCCTGCACTGAGGCAGACTAAGTATTATCTAGACCAGCGGTTCTCAAACTTTATTTCATTGTGACCCCCTTCTGACAACAAAAATTACTACATGACCCCAGAAGGGGGGACCAAAGACTAAGCCCACCCAAGCCCTGCCACCCCACGCTCAGGGCGGCCAAAGCTGAAGCCTGATGGGTTCTTCCTTGGATGGGGGGCATGTAACAGCCCTGAGCAGTGGGGGTTCAGCTTTGGCTTCAGCCCTGGGTGGTGGGGCTTGGGCTTGGGCTTGGGCTTCAGACTTGCTGGGGCCCAGGGCCAACACCAGCCTTGTTGACCCCATTAAAATTGGGTCACGACCCATTTTGGGGTCCCGACCCACAGTTTGAGAACCCCCGATCTAGACCATCCCTGACAGGTGTTTGTCTAACCTGCGCTTAAAAACCTCCAATGATGGAGATTCCACAATCTGCCTAGATAATTTGTTCCAATGCTTAACTATCCTTATGTGACATACACCGCACTGGGCCAGAAGGAATTAACCCCACACTATGGGCAGAGTAAGTCCTGCTCCTCAGTTTGACTGTGACCAGTTATAACTACTCTGAGTATGGTTTTCCAACCAATTGTGTCCTCACCTTATAGTAGGTTCATCTAGACTATAGTTCCCTAGTTTGTTTATGAATAGGTCTGCCAAATAGTTAATTCTGTCATCCATCAAAAACTATGTTTCTCAGTTACTCTCCTCTGTTGAGTCTACCTTTACCTTTTAGCTATTCTTCACATTCCTTTGTTTCTTTCCAGAAAACTTGTAACTTCTTCATTAACCTGTCCAGTTACTCTGTTTTTTTTGTTTCCATCTCCAGCGATGCTCCTCATAAAGAGTGAAATTAGTACCTGTGCAGAGTGCTGGATCAAGGCCCACATACCACTAGATACCAGCGATGCTCCTCATAAAGAGTGAAATTAGTACCTGTGTACAGAGTGCTGGATCAAGGCCTAGATACCACTGATGCCTTATTTTGAGAGTTCCAGGGGAACTTACGTAGTGCATAGGTCTTCTGCTGGCCCACTGCACAGAGGTTAGTTTACTTATAATGAAGTGGGATGAAAGACTCTTTGACTCCCTGTCAATGTGTTATTTGTTTGTGGTGATGCCCAAGATATGCTAGCCAATTTTCAGACATTAAAGAACGTCTGGTCACTAATCAATGCAGATCACAGTCTAAAGACGGACAAATGAAGACAGTTCAGAGGAAGGAAACAAACAAAAGAGAACTTCTGTTCACAAGATTTATGATAGGCTGCCGATATAATATTCTTTGGCATAGAGAGATTAGTAAAGCTGAAACATTCTGTATTCTTGACCTAGAGTACAGGAATTTAAGAAAAGCTGTCTGCCATACAAACATATATAAAATATGTATACTTTATAGTCACTCTGTATTTTGTGTCCCACCATTTGCTTTATATTTTGCTTTGTAGTTTCTCTTTCTGACAATAATTAAATGCACATTTGTTTATTCTTCTTTTTTTTTTCAACAGGCAGTAAAACTTGAAAGTGATTTAGACCCTGATTCCGGAAAACACTTAAGCATGAGTTGAGGATTTTTCCTGAATGCGGTAGGCATGAATAAGGACCTCAGCAGAAGCACAGTCCAAATTAAGGACAAATGGCAATAAGTAGGCATACCATAAAAATATGGGAAATGTGGAGGAAATGTCTCCAGTGTTCCAAGTCCAGTGAATCTAAGTTAAAATGGAGCCTAAGGCTTTCCACTGTGGAGGGGGACTTCTGTTTATAACCATTCAGTTGCAAACAGTTGTTATATGACTTGAATATGGATCACAAATCAAAGTCAACGCTGTGATGCATTTGCAAAAAAAAATTGTTAATATCATTCTGGGTGTATTAACATGTTTGTTGTATGTAAGACATAGTGTCACACTCTATTCACCAATGGTGAGGCCTCAGCTCGTGTAGTGTGTCCAATTCTGGGCATCACACTTCAGGAAAGATGTGGAAAAATTGGAGTGAGTCCAGAGGAGAGCAAGAAAAATGATACAAGGTTTAGAAAACATGACCTATCAGGAAAGGTTAAAAAAACTGGGCATGTTTAATCTTGAGAAAAGAAGACAGAGGGGACCTGATAAGTCTTCAAATGTGTTAAGGATTGTTGTAAAGAGGATGGGGATCAGTTCTCTGTGTCCTGTCCTGAAGGTGGGACAAGAAGTAATCTGCTTAATCTGCAGCAAAGGAGATTTAGGTTAGATATTAAGAAATCTTTCTAACTCTAAGGGTAGTTACGCACTGGAATAAGCTTCCAAGGGAGGTTGCAAAATCCCCATCACTGGAGGTTTTTAAGAATAGATTAGACAAACATTAGTCAGGAATGGTCTAGGTACATGGTCCTGACTTAGCACAGGGAGTTGAATTTGATTACCTCTCAAGGTCCTTTCCAGACCTACATTTCTATGATTCTATGGTACGGCCAGGACCTAACAGCCAGGACTGGGAGATGGGAGAAAAAAGGAACAACAAGTGAAAGAAGGGATCTCTAGAGTCGGTTATCACATTTATTATCCTTACAGTAATGTCCAAGTACAAAACTAGAAATGGAGAGGACAGAAGAAAAAGGGAAAAGAGCCAAGGACAGAGTATTGAAAAAAATTGAAAGGGTAGATAAGAGGAAAAAGATGTAAAGCCTCCATCAATATAAAAAACTATAACTATTCAAATCAGGAAAAGAAAGCACCAAAGATTCTGTCTTCTTTCTTGAGGCACTCAAGGAATACAGATTGTTCAACGGTCAAAAGGTGCACTAAAGTCAAGCAGGATGTGAAGAAAGGATGATGGATACCTGTCCGTTTTGAGAGATTTATCACTTATGGAAGTGGTGTCTCGTCTCTGGGATAGGGTGACTGAAAACAGGCAAAGTGGTTGGCTTGGCAAGATGGTCAGTGTGGTGGGTATATGCATTCTTGGACTGATATGATGAACGGAAAAAAAGGACAATAATTCCTTAGACATGCGCTGTGTCGCACTCTCATTGCTAATATGCAAATGAATCCATATGTATAAAACAATAACAATCAGAACTGGGCATTTGCTGGCTATTACTGGCATGATATGGTACACATAACATCCAAATACACTATTAAATCAAGATCCAGAAGTATAAAGCCTTTCCATTATTTTATTCTGTAAAAGCTCTATTTTATCTGGCCATTATCATTTTATGTTTATAAACTTTATATTGGGCTCTGCAGGCTTATAATTCATTCTGAACACACAGACAGTACCTTAAATGCATCCTGGGCCTCCTAGTGGCTACAGAAGTTTTTTTCATCAAGAGAAATAAATCTGGATAGGAGTTACAGAGCCACATTGAAGCCACTGAGGACAGCACTATAGTTACCATCTTTAGATTGTATTAAGAATATTTTTTCTTTTTATTGTCTGCCAATTCCAATCTGTTTTGGTTTCAATTTACTTTGATGGGCATTGGGTTAGGCACATAATGAAGTAACATTATCAATTTATCAAAGACAAAATTGGCTAGGCTTTAAGGTTTATCACCGTATTACATGCATCACAGTGACAAACACTGTAAACTTGTGTTCTCATATTTGCATATATTTTCCAATCAAAAATAATTGACAGTGTATTTGCTTTCCATTCTTTTTAATTTAATTACCAGCATAAATAATTCAGAGAAACGATTCCTAGTTACTTCTTTTTCATATAGGTGTATGTTTTCTTCCCAGCTGACAGGGATGGATTGACTTGCTAGCCATATACAATATTAGCACACCTCTACATTGTGCAACAGAGATTTATAATAATAGGACTCATTGTACCTTTTTTGTGAATGTATCATTGTTGTTTCCATTGTAAGACTGAATTATCAGGGGTAACCATCTCAAATGTTTCAAGTTGATTTGGGTTGGACTTTGGGAAGGAGGCATTGTGAATGCAAATTTCTCTATCTGAATGGCTAAAATATACGGATCTATTTTTTCCTGTCATAGAACATGTGGATACATCATTTGGACCTGTTTTCAAATACTTTGAAATTATTTAATTTTGTTACAATTTTTTGGTAGAGCAAAGGTCCCTGCCATCTAGAGTGAACAGATGTCCTGATTTTGTAGGGACAGTCCCGATTTTTGGATCTTTTTCTTATATAGGCTCCTATTACCCCCCCAATGCCTGTTCTGATTTTTCACATTTGCTGTCTGGTCACCCTACAGGTGCCATCCAATAAAAAGTCCTGAAAACTCCCTATTTTTCTTTAGATTAATTTTACCAATGACTACCACTGAGGCTCTGTATTGCAGCAATTTTCATAAATGAGTAGATTTTAGGGCCAGAAGGGACTGTTAGGATTATCTAGTCTGACCTCCTGCATAACTCAGGCCATAAAACTTCACCCAGTAATTTCTGATTAAACCCATAACTTCCATTTGAGCGAAAGCATATCCTTCAGAAAGAAATTCCGCCTTGATGTAAAGACTTTAATCAACGGAGAATCAACCATATCCTTAGGTCAATTGTTCCAATGTTTAATTAACCTAATTGTTACAAAGTTATACCATATTTCTTGTTTGAATTTGTGGCTCTTCAGCTTCCAGTCATTGGATTTCATTATGCCTTTTTCTGCTAGTTGCTTTTCAGAAATTTCTTGTCCATGTAGGTATTTACAGACTGTGATCAAGTCACCTTTTAATCTTTTCTTGATTTATCTAAGTAGATTGAGCTTCTTTAGTCTTTCACTGTATGATATGTTTTCCAGATCTCTAATCATTCTTGTAGCTCTTTTCTGAATCCTTTCCACCACCAACACCCACAACCCAGCATTCTTTTTGAAGTGGGATTCAGACTTGGACATAGTAATGATTACACTAATGCCTTTTACAAAGTTAATACCACCTCCATTGTCCTACTTGATATTCCCATGCTTATACATCCAAGGATTGTGTCCATCTTTTATCTACAACATGGCACTGGCAGCACATGTTCAACTGATTATCTACCATGATGCTTAAAGGCTTGGCTCCATGAACATTTAGTTCATCTCAATTTGGGGTGGAAACTACCCCACGCTTGCCTGCCATGGACTAAGTGTCCATGTGGACCTGATGATGGTTATTAACATTAGTTAATCCACTTTGATTACTCCCATTTCAAAGGAAGACTATATCAAAGTGGATTAACAAACTATTAATGCTCATCATCAGAGTACACATAGATAGTTTGTAGCAGGCTAGTGCAGAGTAGATTCACTCCCAAACTTGCTGCAAACTAAATGTTTGTGTAGACAAGCCTTTAGTCCTTTTCAGAATCACTGCTTCCTCAGGTACAATCCCCTATCTGATAAATGTTTTTGTTCTTAGTTGTATGACCATGCATTTGGCTGTGTTGATTTGAAATGCATTTTGTTCAAATAAGCCTTACCACCACCATACCAAGCAATCCATACCAGTCTTTACAACTGACCTGTCCTCAACATTAATTACCACTTCCACAATTTGTGATATCTATAAATTTTACCAGCAATGATTTTATATTTTCTTCCAGATGATTGATAATTATAGTAATACCTAGATCTTATATAGTGTTTTTCATCAAAGCACCTTACATATGAGGTCAATATCATAATCCCCCTTTTGCAGATGGAAAAACTGATATGGAACAGTGTTGGGCAAAGAACAATTGTTTGAAGGACCCCTCTGGATGATGGTTTCTCATTATCAGCTCACCTGTTTTAATATATGTAATATAAGCAACATTGATTTTGTCTACCGCTATTTTAAAAAAAAAATCAGAATAGAATGTAGGACTAGGTCAAATGTTTTAGTGTTGGAAATCTAACTATATTATGTCAATGCAAACTTATAATCTCATCAAAAAGTGTATCAAGTTTGTTTGGCAAGACTTATTTTTCATAAAACTATGTGAATTGGCATTAATTATACCTCAAACATTTGATTTTTTACTGATTATGTCCCATAATGCCCTTTCAATGATTTTTCCCAAGATCAATGTTGGGCCAACTGACCTATAGTTTCCCAGGTTGGCACAGGAAGACTTGTTTTACAATCCTCTGAAACTTCCCCATTACAATAAGATTTGTTAAGTTACCATTAGTGGTTCAGAATGCCCCTCGGCCAATTCTTTTAATACTTTTGAATGCAAGTTATCTGGACCTTCTCATTTAAAAATGTTTAACTTTATTAGATGCTGTTAAACATCCTCCTCCGTTATTAATAGAATATAAAGTATTTCATTATCACATTATCATCTCCTAGGTGGGGTAATTCTCTGGCCATTGTGTGTGCATGTGGGAAGGCTGTTCAGCATACCCACAACTCAATGCCAGAGAAACAATCACTCTATGACATCAGCAGGAGTTTAGGGGCTTTAGCAACTCAGAGTACTGGGCCCTAAAATATCACCATAATCAGTTGCAGGGATCTCTGACCTGAGGCACTTCTTCCACAACACTTTAAATTTTGCTGAGCGATAACTGGTAATGGGTAAACATCCAAAGGTTGGGAGTTTGAACTTTCAGATATTTATCAGAAAAGACCCTGACTTTGGTTATAAGTTGAGATAAATAGAACCTCCATGAGCCTACACACGTAAGCCAAAAATGCATGAAAATGTTTTTTTTACAACATTTCTGAGGCTTATACTTCAGATCCTTGACCAAAATTATGAAATATGAAATATCGGAGCCTAAGAAAGATTTATTTTAAATTGGTTATAAAAATGGCAAGAAGATTCTGAAGGATAAGGGAATGAATTGTGAGGGGAGGATTTCTGAAGCAGTTCATTTATCTCTAGCTGGAATTACACTGTATATTTAACTAGTGTCCTTGCATAACAGTGCATAAAACTATGGGACCACCAGGCTGGAAGCTATCTCTGATTTTAATGTAAACACTTATGAACTTGCATCAGTTATCTTCCCTGATTGCACACCACAAGCTGGTTGATTGGAATCATAGTATAGTCATGTGCTGCCAATAACTACTAACATGCTCATTCTGATAAAAACTATAGAGCCAGATTCTCTGCTGTTGTTAACCAATTTAGCTCCTTTGACTTCAAAGGAGCTGGTCATTTACACCACCAGACAATTTGGCCCATAATGGCACAATTATCATTCTGTAATTGCAGTCTTGCAAGGCTGTCGTTACTGCCTGAATGTTTCTGAACTCCAATTGCCTTTGTTGGGAAATGAAGCACCTTGACAGGTCAGGCTCTAAAACTAGGAAATAGTCCAGTTGTGTGGTCACTCACTGCAGGGTTAAGATTTTAATCCTTTCATATTTCTTGGATAATGTTGCAACATGTCATTTTGGTTTAAATATAGCAATTTACTGGTTAAAGCCAAGACTGTTTTATAGGTGCATCACGTGTCTTTTTAATAGAAAATATTTTTTTACTAATTTAGGAATTTGCAGCTTCTTCATCTAACTCTGTTGGTGCTACTTCTTTTCTATCATTGACCATTAAAATTATTACATCATTAGCAGTGGCGACACCTTCCAGTGTTGAGGGATGCAAGGGTGGAAGAAGCCTCAACTGGAAGCAGCCAAGGAAGTGTTCCACATGATCCCTCTCTTTTTCTCTCTCACCCTCACCTCAGCATGTGAGAACTGATGCTTCTCTCTTCCCCCAACTACCCCCCTACACATCCTTCTTTCTGCTCAGGGCCTGGGGGTAGGTCATCTGCTGTTTCTGAAGCCTCAGCTCTGGGACTTGTCCTGCCCACTGCTGCTGCCACTGGGCAGTGGGGGTGTCAAGGCTGATTCCCCACTCTGGCACTTTGAGTGCAGAAGGTGGGGGCCTGCAAGTATTTTAAAAATTAATACTTGCCACTCCAGGTTTGTATTAAACTTCCAAGGTTACAGCTTCTCTCTGACCTTGGCTTGGTAAACTCTGCCACCACCCAAATGCAAAACCCCTTTTGGAACCTAAGAAGATACACTTGGGAATTCCTTCCTGTGGGGTACCTTCAATCCCTTTCACACACATCCTCTGGGGAAGAGCTGAGAAAGAAAACAAAGGAAATTAGCTGTTGCCACCAGCTAATTAAACAACATATGCACAAACCTCTTCGGACCCAAAAATCCAATCCTGTTCTTAAAAAAAAGGAAAATTTTATTAAAAACAAAAAAGAAAGAAAATACATCTGAAATGTAGGCTTTTGTTAAATTTTAAAAAGAGCAATTCCAAAAATTAAGCACCTAAAATAGCTTTCTTGGGTGTTCATCTTAAAGATTACAAGCAATCAAAAGCATCTGTGGATAGCACAGAAGAGTTCATTCGCCATAACAAATAAACAGAAATAATCCTAATCACATCTTTCTAAACATTCCTGATCTACTTATACATTTGGGGGTTCCAAATAAGTAATTCTACACATGAGCTGATGATTTATGGTCATACCTGACTTAAAGCTTCTCATAGCATAACTGCTCCCTGTTCCCCTCTTTCCCGGAGGGGAAAAAAAACAAAGAAAAAGTGGAAGTTTTTTCCTCATTTAAAAAAGTTCTACGCCTTCTCATTGGCTCTTTTAGTCAAAGGCCACTCCCTTTCCTTTACCTGGGGGACTTCGTTAAGCCTTTACAGGTAAATCAAGCAGTGAACAACCATCAAGATGGACTTTATAGCTAACTGGCTGGCTGGGTGTTCATAAAAGGGAGCTACCCCCTCCCCTACATTTATCACAGACGGTGATTTTGAGACTGGCTGAATGGCTCCCATTAGGAGAGGATGACTGGATCCTGTATGGCTGTGGTGGAGTGTGAGGGGTGATGATACAGTTTGCTGCCTATGTGGGGTAACCATTGTGAGCTCTCTATTTCTCACCCTTACTCTAATTAGGGGATCTTTGTTAAACCTGGGGGATGGGCTGATTGCCAGTTTGGGGTTCTGGAAGGCATTTTTTCCATATGATAAAGTCAGCAAACTGCTGTGTGGATTTTTCACCTTCCATACGTCATGCTGGAAGTCCAGTTTAGGGAAGTTAATTAGGATTGTCACAAATCTGGCAGGTTCCAACGAGGTTGCGGGATTAGAAAGGATCTGACTAAGGTCTCTGTAACTCAGTGGGCTACGTGTACATTGTTTCTGAACACAGCATGGCAGAGTGAGGGGATTTGCCTCTATGTCTGTGTGGCTTGTGGCACCTTCTACTTTTCTCTCCTACCACTGATGCAGAGGAGGGAAATGGCGTGCTTGGTTGTGTGGGGTGGTTTCTCCATAATAATAGATAAAAGTTTGAAATAAAGTTGTATCCTTTTCATTTAGCTATATGGTGGTATCTGTGTGTCATGTTTTTTCACATGGACATTAATTCAATTGAAGTCACATGATTATTAGGATATCTCCTTGATATTCAGAGGCACAGTGGGTGCTTGTTACAACATTGTACCATACCTGGAATACTCAGCAGCAATCAGGTTGTAAATTATTTCTTGGTTGCAGTGCATCACTTACATATATGGAAATAATACTTTCCATCTTCAGGATAGATAATGGAATATCTGAATGTTATGGGATGCATTATACTCCTTTTCCTTTCTTCTCTTTTTTTGTCTTGTCCTACCACAGATGGGTAAACTGTACCTTGGAACAATGAATTAACAATTCTGGAAACATCTCTATCAGAAGATGCTGTTTCTGAAATGTCTGATTCAGCACTGTGGATTTTCGAATGTCAGGATGAATATTTCATAAAACCCTGTTGCTGGCAACATGGTTACATTGGGGAAAAGACGAATTCAGCACAATGTTAAACAATTTTCTTTGTTGCTTGTGAATCTTGCATCACTGTTCAAGAAAATGGAGCACACTGAGCAGAGTCGATGGTATTGAGGGTGCTCAGAACTTTGCATGGTTAATTTTAATTTCTGCTCTGCTAATATGTATTTATCAATAAAGAAAAAGGATGGACATACAATTAGTACCAATCCACATGGTTTCAGGGGAAAATAGATCTGGGCAATTAACTTAATATTGTCATTTGACAATACAATACAATATAGTACAAGTCTGGTTGTCTACATAGGAAAGTAAATATTGGATAAACTAAGCTCTGAATTTAAACCAATATAGTTATACTGGTATAACTACCCCTTTTGGACAATCCTTTTTTCCATTTAGCTTATGTCACTTTGGAAGGGGTTTAAGCTAAAGTGTAAAAAGGCTCTCTTATTCAGGAACTAGGGGGTCCACACAGGGAGTTATACCAGTATATCTCTATTGGTTTAATTAATATCAGCCTAACTATACTGGTATAATATGTAAAACTTTCCTGTGTGGACAAGCCCTTTAACAGATGCTTAGCTCATGGTCTGTGTGATTCTCCAGAAGGAGAAATTGGTCACAGCCTTGCTGCAGACAGCAGTCAGCTAATGAAAAAGTTTACAGAGACAATTGGACCTACCATTTGATTGGTAGCAGGCAGCAGGTTTAAAAGAAACACAAGGAAGTACTTCTTCACACAACACATACTCAGCCTGTGAAACTTGTTGTCATGGGATGTTGTGAAGGCCAAAAGCATAACTGGGTTCAAAAAAGAATTAGGTAAGTTCATGAAGTATAGGTTCATCAATGGCTATTATCCAAGATGGTCATGGATGCAGTACTATGCTCCAGGCATCCCTTAACCTGCAACTATCAGAAGCTGGAACTATACGAAAAGGGATGGATCACTCAAAATTGCCATGTTCTGCTCATTCCTTCTGAAGTGTCTGGCACTGGCCACTGTCGGAAGACAGGAGACTGGGCTAGATGGATCACTGGTCTGACCCATTAGGGCCATTCTGAAGTTCTTATGCCTGCCAGACAGAAGAACAACTATGTGTCTATGTGTCTTTCAAACAAAAATGCCTTATTTGTAAAGCAGCCACTGTTGAATAGCTTGCACTTTCTGATACAGGTACAGAGCTCGCTTTAAGGATAAATTTCCTCTATGGTAAATTATAAATGCACGTTTTCTGAACAATTTGGCACCAGAGGCAGCTACTGTTAATGTATTTTCACAAAGCAATTATCAATACTTAGTGCAGAGTATTATCTAATATTCCTTTGTTTACTCATAGCTTAAATGTGATGATCTCTGCCCTAATCAGCTCCCTAGGAGTATCCTCTCCTTAGGAAGTGAGATCTTCTCTTATACCAGTCAGCTCAATATTTCACTTTCCTGAACACAGAAAAACACAGTAACAGCTGTTTTCCAGTATGTATCAAGCTGATTTTCTAATGTGAACTTAAACTTATGACTAAGAACCCTGGTCAACAGAAGATTAAAACTAGGAAGTCCTGTACTTTCTCCCTAATGAAAGCCACCTATCCATTTCCAATTTCCATAATACCCATAATTACATGCAAATTGTGCAATTTTCAACTGTTTGTAGAATCTGTTCCTATAATTAAATGCACCCACAACAATGTTTTTAAGAACTCACAGACATCACTATGAATCATATACATCCTGCAGAGCCCCATCCGCACAAACAGAACTCATAGAACAACAATCTTGCAGCACACATTTTGGTTTGATACAATGGATTAGGAGTGAATAATTTAAGGAATCACAAGAAAGACCTGGTTGATTACTTTTTAAAACATAAAGAAAAATGATAACACAGGCCTTTATCAAATGCCGGTTTTCTAGGAGAGGTGGCATTTAATGATTGGAAAAAAGTAACCGTCTGGCACTGGTCCAGGCAGTGAGCATTCCCACTTAAAACCCCTACAATTAAATTATTTAATGAGAATCATGTTAAACACAAAGTAGTTCATGCCATAAAATTAAGAAAGAATCTTCACTTTCCAATTTAATGGGGGGGAGGACAATTTAATCCAATTACTTTTTTTTTAAAGTTTTTCCAGGGAAATGTACATTTCTTCACAATCAACTTTTGATGCATTTCCCTAATTAATGCAATTTGATAAAATGAAACAAATTCACGATGTCATTAGTTGAGTTGTGCTTAATGAAGTTGGGTTGTATGAAACATTAACTGCAATACAAAATCTATTTCTTTGGCCTGGGAAATATGCATTTATCATTTCAGTACATTTACTCTCGAAGTTCCAATCATGAAGCCTTATCACCATAATCATCATGTCTTGATAAATCAACATAAATTAACATTTTGATCAATGCCATCATTAAGCGCAGGCTGTGAAGAATCTATTTCCTAGTAGCATGGGACAAGTTAAATAGGCTCCTTGACAGCCTAAATGATAACTATGTCTGATGGACAACTGTCAAATTTTAAATGGAAATAACTGTACCTGTGTTATCAACTTTGTTCAGCTCCACTCTTCCCCAGATGATATATAATGTTGCCTCATAGATCAATATGTGGAAATGGTTTCAGCAAACATTCTTCTATGTGCAGAATAAAACATATATAAACATCAGTAAATAAAAAAGTAATTTCACAAGTTTAATTTGAGAGAATTAAGCTACTAGACTGAATTATTTTCATATAGTCTAATATATAGGGGCAGATATTGAAATGGAAATCTGGCATTGCTGTCACTGTTTATCCATCTATATATTTTGGATTTCAAAGAGGAATCAAAATGTGTAAAACATTCAAACACGGGGCCTGATCCTGCGATACTTGCTCATGTGAGCAGTCCTTGTTCACACCAGGTTAGTGGAACTATATATGTGAACAAAGATTACTTGTGTGAGCAAGGTCTTTGGTATCTACAGCCTGATACAAAATTAGAGTCAATCAGAGCCTTTCCACTGATTTCAATAGGATTTGGATCACACCTCTATCTAATGTTGTAAAGGCCAAGACTATAACAGGGTTCAAAAAAGAACTAGATAAACTTATGGAGGAACTAGTGCTAAGCCCTCAGACTCCTTTCCGTAAAACAGTTCAATCGCACTGTCTCCAAGAACACAAGCTAGCTGCGTGTTCTTTCATGTGCTACATCTACCTCTTCAAGGGGCATGTGGTAGATGTAACACACGAAACACTCAGACACTTAGCACAGGATTCTAAAACCACTGATCTTTACTTAATCATTTGAGAAATACACAGAGTATAGATCATGTAGAAAATAGGGCTGTCAAATGATTTAAAAAATAATTTCAATTAATCTCAGTTTTAATTGCACTGTTAATATTTATTTAAATATTTTTGAGGTCTTCTACATTTTCAAATATACTGATTTCAATTACAGCACAGAATACAAAGTATACAGTGCTCACTTTATATAATAATTTTTATTACAAATATTTTCACTATAAATGATAAACAAAATAAATAGTACAGTAAAACCACACTATAACGTGATGATTGGGGTCCAAAAAATTCGATCGCGATAAATGCAGGGTCGCGGTATAGCGGGGTTATGAAAAGTTTACCATTTAAAGCCGGTCAGTTTCAAGCCGGTCAATTTCTCTTGGGCAGAGAGCAGGGGAGATGTGCAAGGGGCAGAGGAAGAGTGAGGAGCAGCTGGGGAGGAGAATGGCTCTTCCCGCCAAAAGGAGAAGCAGGGGGAAGAGGCAGTGGGGAAGGCACGTTCCTTTTTTTGTTTTTTTGTTTTGTGCTTTGGCAGCGCTCCGGACGGTTTTGTTTTTTGTTTTTTGTGGTTTTTTGTGCTTCAGCAGCACTCCGGCCTTTTTTTTTAATTTTTTTTTTTTT
The DNA here is from genome assembly GCF_027887155.1 of Malaclemys terrapin pileata. Lineage (NCBI taxonomy): Eukaryota > Metazoa > Chordata > Testudines > Emydidae > Malaclemys > Malaclemys terrapin. The sequence continues at coordinate 164,823,982 of NC_071507.1, read as the reverse complement.
GTGCTTCAGCGGTGCTCCGGCTGCTTTTGTGTTTATTTGTTTTGTGCTTTGGCAGTTTTTGTTTGTTTGTTTGTTTGTTTTGTGCTTCAGCGGTGCTCCAGCCGCTTTTTTGTTTGTGTGTTTGTTTGCAGCGAGCAGAGGAGATGTGAAAGGGGCAGAGGAAGAGTGAGGAGCAGCTGGGGAGGAGAATGGCTCTTCCTGCCAAAAGGAGAAGCAGGGGGAAGGGAGAAGAGGCAGTGGGGAAGGCACATTCCTTTTTTTTTTTTTGCGTGCGCGCTTGGGGCGGCGGGAGCCACCTTATGATTGTGCTATATCCGAATTCGCATTATCGCAGTGCGCGTTATAGCGGGGTTTCCCTGAATTTTTTTCAGTTCACCTCATATAAGTATTTTAGTGCAATCTCTTTATTGTAAAAGTGCAACTTACAAATGTAGAATTATTATTTTTTACATAACTGCACTCAAAAACAAAACTATATAAAACTTTAGAGCCTACGTGTCCACTCAGTCCTACTTCCTGTTCAGCCAATTGCTCAGACAAACAAGTTTGTTTACATTTACAGGAGATAATGCTTCTTGTTTATAATGTCACCTGAAAATGAGAACACACATTTGTATGACACTATTGCAGCCGGCACTGCAAGGTATTTATGTGCCAGATATGCTAAACATTCATATGCCTCTTCAGGATTTGACCACCATTCCACAGGACATGCTTCCATGCTGATAATGCTCATTAAAAAAATTATGCGTTAATTAAATTTGTGACTGAACTCCTTAGGGGGGAATTGTATGTCTCCTGCTCCATTCAACGTAGTACTCTCCATGGTCCTCTGCTGGCTCCTTTTCCCCTGGCAGCAAGACTCCTTCAGAACCATGCATCAATTTATTGACACTACCCTGGATAGCACATTAGGGAATCCAGGGAAGCAAACTAGGAAAATATGGTTTAGATGAAATTACTATAAAGTGAGTGCACAACTGGTTGAAAGACTGTACTCAAAGAGCAATTATCAGTGGTTCGCTGTCAAATAAGACAGAAAATATAATATTGCCTCTATATAAATCCATGGTACACCCACATTTTGAATAATGTGTACAGATGTGGTCACCCCATCTCAAAAAAGATATATTGGAATTGGAAACGTTTCAGAAAAAGGCTACAATAATGATTAAGGTTATGGAACAGCTTCCATATGAGGAGAGATTAATAAGACTGGGACATTTCAGCTTGGAAAAGAGATGACTAAGGGGGGATATGATAGAGGTCTATAAAATCATGACTTGTGTGGAGAAAGTAAATAAGGAAGTGTTATTTACTCCTTCTCTTAACACAAAAACTAGGGAGTCACCAAGTGAAATTAATAGGCAGCAGGTTTAGAACAAACAAAAGGGAGTCTGCTGCAAAATCCTACCTTCACGCCTCAAAGTAGCAGTGACCCTGGCTTGTCTGACAGTGAGGATAGTGGAATGTATTCTTCAGTAGGTTCAACCATGCTATTAAGGTATCAGATTACCAACCCAGGGAGAGGACAGCTGTCCTCCTTCTTGAGGTTGGGTGCTAGCTAAGTTGAGGAGGTAAACATGCCACTGACAGCATACCTAGCGGGTGGCTGAAGAAATGGCTAAAACAACATGAATAAACAGGCCCCAGTTCCTTGTGTGCCCCTCAATCTGTTCTATGATGGTGCTGGGGATTTCAGTCGATAAGAGGCTGTTAAGAATTTCAGGGGCCAGAAAAAGGACTTCCCTCTCAGTGTGCACCTATAACTGCAGGACACTGATGAGAGACAATTTGATCAACCATCTAATGGAGGAGACGGCAAGCACAGCCTGCAATATCCTTGGTCTCTGTGAAACACGACAAAGAAAGGAAATGGAAATTAAGTGGAGAGACAAAAGTACCATCATGTTGGGAAAAGGAGAAGGTGTGACAACCGTTGGAGGAATTGGCTTCATCATCAACAAGGAATAGTCTTCAAAAATCATGTCCTGCATGTTCAAGTCATGCACGTCAGAGTGCACCTCCAACTAAACAAGAACAGCACCCTCAAGATTATTCAGAGCTATGCTCCCACAAGCACAAGCAAAGATGACTATGTGGAAGAATTCTATCAGGAGCTTGAGGAAACCTTCTCTCAAAAATCCACATGTACCATTGTGATGGGAGATTTCAATGCCAAAGTTGAAAGAGGGAAAGAAGGTGAAAAGTTCATTGGAAGGTATGGCATCGGCAAACGGAATCCAAAGGAGAGTGATTGGCGAGTCTGGCGGAGAACTGAAAAAAATGCTCATTGATAACACCTGGTTTAAGAAGAAGGCCAAGAGGAGGTGGACATGGATCATTCCCAATGGAAGAACAAGAACGAGACTGACTATATTCTGATCGATAAGTGGCTCATTGCACAAGCCAGCTCAGTAGTACCATCATTTAACACCAGTCTTGACCATCGCTTGCTCAGAGCATGGCTCAACTTCAATGAAAAGGTGGAGAAGAAAGCACTATAGATGGCCTATCAGAAACAGCGGCCAAAAATATTCGATGAGGCAATCTTGAAAGTGAACATTTCCAAGGAAGACTGGAGTCTTATAGATAACTGTGATGAGGATTATAAGAACTTCACTGATAAATTGAGGCAATGCATGAAATTAGCCAAGAAAGAAAGACCAAAAAGAGCGAAGGGAAGAATCTCGGAGGAAACGCAGAACTTGCTAGAGAAGTGGAGGAATATGAAACAAAATGATGGTGGCAAGCTTCAGTACTCGCTCCTCTGCAAGTTGATAAGAGGAAAGTTAAAGGAGGACTTCGAGATGTACCAAAATGAAAGGCTCTTAAAGATAGATGAAGATTACAGAAGCCTCAAAAAATGCAAAAGGGAATTGATTTAATGGTGCTGAAGAACAGGGATGGAAATGGTCTGCAAATATTTCTACATTGAACTGTTCACATCTCAGAGAAATGTCCCAGCACCAACACTTCAACAGACCAATGAGCATGTACTCCGAGTCTTTGTCAGAGAAGTTTGACATGCAGTTCACCAAATGAAGGAAAGAAAAGCCCCAAGTAAAGATGGATTGACAATTAAAATGATAAGAGCTGGAGACCAAGTCCTCTGGGAAACCCTTGCTCAGAAGTTTACCTGTTACTTGGAAATGCAAAAGATATCATATAGCTGGAAGGAATCCAACACCATTCTACCATACAAGAAGAGTGATCATAAAGATCTAAAGAACTATCATCCAATATGCCTGCTCTCACATGTCTACAAGCTGTTCACCAAAATAATAACAAACCGACTCTCGCAGAGTTTGGACGAGTAGCAGCTGAAAGAGCAGGCAGGCTTTTGAAGGAATTTCAGCACAATGGGCCATATTTTCACTATAAACCAGCTACTGGAACGTTCAAGGGAATACAAATTCACTTTATGTATTGCCTTCATCGACTATAAAAAAGCATTAGACAGCATAGAGCTAAATGCAGTGTTGAAAGTTCTTGCAGAGTAGGGCATTGACACAAACTATATCAAACTATTAAAGGAAGCAAATTCTGACTGCACTAAGAAAGGTGTGAAACAAGGAGACATGGTTTCACTGAAACTCTTCACAGCCTGCCTCAAAATGGTAATGAGACAGATGAATTGGAAGGGTGGAATCAACATCAACAGAGAGCAGTTAAACCATCACAGATTTATGGACGATATTGTGTTGATCACCGAAAATACTATCAAACTACAGAAAATGCTGCAAGAACTCAACACAAAAAGCAGCCAAGTCAGACTGAAAATTAACTGATCCAAAATGAAATTTATGCGGTCTGATATCTTGTCAAAAGCACAAAATAACAATCAAGGGAGAAGAAATAGAAGAAGTTGAGCAATATGTCAATTTGGGCCAAGAAATGAACATGCTCCATGATCAGGAAGGTGAATTTCAATCTGTGACCGAGTCCCCAGTGAAGTGATCAGACTGCAGAGTGGAGTGCAGGACATCATTGTTGAGAGCAGGCATAGTAAAAGGGTAAAGTTCACTGACAATTAATGGACTGCAGCTGTCGCCTGAGTGGTACCCCCGGGAACTGAAATGACCACTCAGCCGACCTCCAGTGAGATGGGAAGATTTAATCATTAAAAGACATGGCCGCACATGGAGAAGGAAGGCCAGGATATGGGAAGAATGGAAGATGTGTTATGATCAGCACAATATATACAAGGGCTGAAGGACCAATCAATCGAGGTGATCAAGCAAAGGGAAGTATTTCTTCACACAAGGCACAGTCAACCTGTGGAACTCCTTGCCAGAGGATGTTGTGAAGGCCAAGACTATAACAGGGTTAGAAAAAGAACTAGATAAGTTGCCACTGTTGGAAGACAGAATACTGGGCTAGATGATCCTTTGGTCTGAGCCAGTATGGCTATTCTTATTTTCTTATGTACAATTAGAATGAAAAATTACTTTGACAAATTAGAGAATTGTTCTGAAATCAACATGGTGGAATTCAATAAAGACAAGTGTGAAGTACTATGCTTAGGAAGGAAAATCAAATGCACAACTACAAAATGGAGAACAACTAGCTAGGCGCAGTACTGCTGTAAAGAATCTGGGAGTTGTAGCTCTCTGGGAGCAGCTGCAGCAGAGTGAGTCTCCTAGCAACACACTGGACACAGCTGATCCTAGCAGGGTTTGACTAAGCAGCAGCCAGAGCTCACTGGCTGCTCAATGTGTTCCATTCCTGAAGCTGTGCTTGGTCCTGCTTCCTACAGCCACTTCCTCCTGCTCCCTGCCTTGCCTGCTCTTGTTCCTACTTCAGCCCATGCCCTTCTCCACTCTTGACAAGCCTGGCTCTAGCTCGTGGCTCTGATTTCTGACTATGTCTCCAGCTTACCCATTGGCTTTGGCATTCAGATTCTGATCCCTGACTCTGACCCACGGCACTACAGCGACCCTGGATGTCCCGTGGTCCTGATCCTTGACTCCAGCTCAGCTCCTATCAAACCTCCAGGCCTGGCTATCACCATGGCTCTGATGGTTAGGCCCATGTCCCAATCATGTCCTTGACTGCAGCCGATCACAAATAAGATGCAAAGTTGCAAAAAAGGCGAATATCATTCTAGGATATATTAACACATGTATGTAAGACACAGAAGGTAATTGTCCCATTCTACTTGGCACTGGTGAGGCTTCCGCTGGAGTATTGTGTCCAGTTCTGGGCACCCCTCTATAAAAAAGATGTGGACAAATTGGAGGGAATCCAGAGGAGAGCAAGAAAAATGATAAAAGGGTTAGGAAACCTGACCTATAAAAAAACTGGACATGCTTCATCTTGAGAACACAAGACTGAGAGGGGACCTGATACAGTCTTCAAATATATTAAAAGAGAGAATGGTGATCAATTGTTCTCCAGGTCTACTACAGGTAGGGCAAGAAGTAATGGGCTTAATCTGCAGCAGGTGAGATTTAAATTAGATATTGGGGCCAGTTTAGATACTGGGGCCAACTTTCTAACTATAAGAATGATTAAGCACTGGAATAGGCTTCCAATGGAATCCCCAACACTGGAGGTTTTTAAGACCCAGTTAGACAAACACCTGTCAGGGATGGTCTAGGTACTTGGTCCTGCCACAACACAGGGGAGTGGACGACTAGTTGATCTCTTGAGGTCTCTTCAGCCCTACATTTCTATGATTCTATCTATTTTATCATGGCATTTGCATTATTCTCTTTTCTAGTGAGTACTGTACTAATGTCAATTAAGCAAAACTGGCAAGATTTTAATGGCTAGAACTGTAGGCCTGGTCCTGATTTCACACTGGTTTTACACTTTTATACAAGTGTGACTACATTGTCTTTAGTGGAATTACTTATGATTCACATTGGTGTGAGATCAAAATCAGGCTATGTCTAAATAATTTTGTTTTAATTCCTGCCTTCATAGAAATTAACCATGGACAATTGAGACATATGCATTAAAATGTTCCTGTTAACTGTGATGATAAAAGCATATGTGTATTTCAACAAAGTAATGTGTGGCAATATATTTTGGGTGCAGTTTTAGCTGGCACAGACAGATCATTAGTAGATGTGGAATAGCCCACCAATAGTAGTCTCAGACTATATGCCAGTCCATCTATACAATTTCCAACATTGAAAGGTTCCTTCAAAAGCTAATGCTTTTAAAACTCTACTCCACTAGCAGTTTATTCCATCTCCTGTAGCTAAGCAACCAACATTTTGTCAAGATTCCACTGTCAGTTTTAATGTCCCAAAACATAAGGTTTCCAAAAAGCATAATTACAATTAACAATGGTAAAACAAGACTAAGTATCATGGGATCGTGCCCTCTTCATGCCATAAATTAAATCTGTGGTAATTACATTAGCAATGCCAGAGGTAGCCAATCCAATTTCTCATATAAAATCAAATGCTGAGCCATACAGTTCTCAGCTAACATATATGCACATCACGGATAATGAACATAGCTTGGTAGGAAATGGTTTTCCCATCCTGCAAGAATTTTTTGGATTTCAAAAAAATTCCCATTCCAAATCAGGACAAAAAGTCTATCTCAAATATTTTGGCAAACCAAAAATCCTGCTCTAAAAATTTAGATTGGGTCAATGGAAATATTTTAGGTTGATCATTTCAAAGTCCTTCATTTTGAATTTGGCCTTATTTATTTTTTGTTTACAGAGGGTAATTTTAATATAAATTAAATTTTAAAGGAAAAGTTATTTTGATGCAAAAAATGAACTTTTTATTTTAGAAAAATATCAAAATGGGACGTGCAAAATTGTGAAACTTTTTTCAAAATATGAAATTAATGAAAACCATTTCCCCCATGAATAATTTTTGTTTTCATAAATCAGCATTTTCCAATGAAAAAACATTTTGTCAAAAAGTTCCCAACTACTTCTAATAATAATGAAATATTCCAAGTTCCACAGCACTCATACAGAGGAATCTTTTAGAAAACTCTGCCTACTAATCATAAGAGTCAGGCAATTCTTACTTCTTCATATCAGCACCAAAATCTTGCTTATTCAGTATGCAAAATTTATAATTCAGAGGCTTGCTATATATCAAGACATATCTTCAAATACGTAAAACAAGAGCAAGAATCACATTCATCTTTATTACAGTACAAAAGGAACCATCTTCTTACTTAGTATAATGCAAATAAATGCAAAAACACATGGTTTTAGTGTATTCCGTGTACATGAAAGGCAAACTATATTGTATAAACTCAGTTCATTAAATGCAAACTTTGACGATTAGATTGGTAGTTATCACTTGCAAAGAAAAGGAGCTACTTTAGAAAGCAACACTTCAAGTGCACTCAGATACCATGGTGATGGGCACAGCATAAAGAATCCGAAGAGAGTAGAATATTCTGTATACTTTTGCATCATGCACAATATCTTTTGTTTGATTAGACATTAACAAATAAAGACTGACTCAGGGCAGGAATTAATCGTAAGCTTAACTTTAAGCATCTTCTTAAATCCCATTGACTTCAAAGGACATTGACTATCATAAGAACAGTAATGACTTATTAATGATTTACATTTATCTTACAAATTTTAAGAAACAATTATCCTTGCAAATTTCCAGATTGATGGTAAAATAGTTCAGCAGTTGACAAAGAGAAATAAATAATCAGAAAAACAGTATTACTGGGGATATAGCAGTTATTCTAAATAGTGCTTCTTTGAACGTGATGCATAAACTAGCTTAAAGAATACAAATTCTATCAGATCTTTATTTCGGCACATTTCCAGAACATCAGCTGAAGTATTATCACTAGTCATCTCAAGACTGTAAAGCCTATCGGCCCAGGGCCCAGGACCCTGTCCTTGTGACTGTCTCTAAAGTATTTAGTACACATTTGCCACTATATAAATAATTACATGGCAAAAAACTTCACTAACACAGAGTTAAGGTTACCCAGTAATTGCTTGTGCCCTTCCAGAACATCGAGTTCAGCAAAACTCAAACTTCTGAAAACGAGGAAATATATAGTGTTAAGGTAAACACCCACATGACCTTAACTCTCCCCTCCGGAGCTAGCAACAGCCATTGGGAATAATCTCCACGCACTCCAGCTGCATTCACTTTGTTAGGTATAGTTGCATTGAATGGTGGAGGAAGAAGTTGAAGCAGCTTGGAGAGCTGTGATTGTGATATGAAGAGATCTGGGGATTAGTCTGAGGAGCATCATAGAGCTGTGATTGTGATTTAAGATGATCTGGGTCTGAGCTCCCCACCCCCAATTTCTATTATCAAAGGAAAGAGGTACCTGTGTATCTTGAGGTTCCAGTCTGGATCACTTCAATACAGGATTGTATAGGTTTGGTCAGTAGCTGGGGACTTTGGTCTTCTTGCCATGAGTATTGTCATTAATGAGTTGGAATATGAGAGCAGTCTGTGGATTTGATGAAGGGTAGAGGGAAGTAAAAGTTTAGGTGGTATCCTGTTATAAAGGGGTTATAAAAAACTATGAAGTGGTTGTTGATTTTTACAAGTGTGGTATTCTCTTGGGAGAGTAGGCTCAGTATTTGTTTGAGCACTGGGCAAGTGTGGGTAGCACCTGTCCATTACAGGGAAAAGGCAGGGCAGGAGTGTAACATCACTTGAAAAGGACAGAATTAAAGTTGTATGGATGTTTATGTTAACTCTGTATTTCCTTGTTTTCAGAAGTCTGAGTTTAGCTGAACTCAACATTAAGGAAGGACATTAGCTATCACGGGCAACCTTAACTCTGTATTAATGAAGCTGTTTGACATTTAATTTCCCCAGTTTTTAAACGGAAACAGTACAGTTTGTTAGGAGTTAGTGGTCATTCAGGCAATTGTAGTTCTCACCTAGGTTTGCAGGTGATATGGCTAGATAATAAACAAATTATTTAGCTTTTATACAGTGCTTTTCATCTCCTGCAGTCATGGGATTATGGGAAAATCTCAGCTGTCATTTAAAAAAAAAAAACTAAAGTAAATTTCTAGCCCTCGTGGTTGCAGACAAAAGATTGAATGTGTGACTGGAGTTTATATCAAAGGCTCAAAAGCCTGACAGAAAATAGAAGACCAAATGTGTTATTTTAAAAATCTCATGATTTGGGGCCTGACTCGTGATTTTTGAGTATTTGAGTTTAGCAATGCTGCATAAATTACCATAAATCAATAAAATTCTTTCACTCCAGCTATTTTATTAGATGTGCTCAATAATTTCCCCATGAATTTTTTTTCACTGAAAATAAGTTTAGTTGAAAACTAAATTTCTCAGGGAAAAATCTCATTTTTGACTAAATGTTTTTATTTTCCAATTTTTTTTCTCTGAAAATATTTTGATAATAAATGCCAATAATTACATTTCAAAATTGTGGGGGTTCCCCACTTCTTAACGTGATAGATATTATATGTGTATCTATTGTTTTTTACTTTTACCTCTTGGAAAACAGTAGCAAAGTATGGGAAATGGAGGGGAACATGTTTCACATTTCACACCTTTTGATGACTTAATTAAACAGTACAGGTTTGAAGGTAGATTTTTTTCTTCTCAGTTTTTCATCCTTTTATGTCCTCCCCTTTTATGGTGAAAAAAAGTGGAAAAATAAAAAAAAGGGAAAGGAGAGGGATCTTGAAAACAAAAAAAATGTAAAATACTTAGATTAAATATAGCAAATCAAAATGACATTTTAAGTCAAGAGGAAATGAAAGGTTCATTTCAAAATGGAAAGATAGATTTGTCATTCTGTTTCAGAATTTCCCACTAGAAATCAAAATATTTCAACTATGACATTTCAGTAGGAATATTTTTCCTTCTGAAGGACAAAAAAATCTTATTTTTCCACCAGTCCTTATCAGTATGTTGTCATAATGAAGGCATAATGCACATGCATTCACCTTTGTAGAAAACAGTCCTTTTTTGCAGCATTGCCTTCTAATGGCATATCCAAACCCCACAATGGGACAAGGCAGTCATAAACAGCATGCTCCTGCATTAGGGACTTAAATTGTCCACAAAATTTTTGCTAGTAGTGCCATGCCAAGACATGGGGCCCTTCAACTCAAAAATCAGGTTTTGAAATGAAATCAATAGGAGGTGGTAGGCTTTTGAAGGGAGCTGCCTGGGAGGCTAGTTGGTGTGCTACTAATGGGATACTTTGGATTCGTTCCCCACAATCACTTTCAGTTCAAAGGAGGGTTTTTTAAAAAAAGTTTGGTAAAATTCTGTTTTTTCAGTTTGTGGTTATAGTGGCCATGTCTACCATACAAAGTTATGTCAACTTCATGTAAGTCAACATCGAACCTCCGATTTAAGCAAATCGAACTTGGGTGTCCACACTACACTAATTGTGTCGGTGGAGTGCATCCTCACTAACAGGGCTTGCATCGATGCATGGAGCACTGCACTGTGGGTAGGTATCCCACAGTGCATGTAGCTGAGTGGAACTTTGGGTTGGGCTTGCAATGCCTTATGGGACCAAAACATTGGCGCGATGGTTATGGGAACATAGCGTTAGCCTCCCATGATGCACTTACCTCTCTACCTACCTCCCTCCCTGAAATCAACAGCAAACAAACCAAGCCTTTTTCACACCTTTTTTTGTAAGTCTGGGTTACCCACATGGATGCCATAGCATGATAAGCATGGACTCCTCTCTGTTGTTATGCTAGCCTCTCTCTTGTTATACACTGTTGTTGTGAGCATTACAAACACCTCGCACCTTATCCTGCAGTATTTACACAGCCGATACGGGAGTCACTGAATGGAACAATGTGATGTCATGCAAGTAGCTATGCTGGAAGACACAGAGAGAAGCAATTCGCAGTTGCTGGCTACTCTCATGCATCACCTTGACATGGTTGAGTGACATTTCTGGGCCTGGGAAACAAGCACTGACTGGTGGGACCATATCGTTATGCAGCTATGGGCTGACGAGAAGTGGCTGCAGAACTTTCGAATGCATAAGGCCACTTTCCAAGAACTGTTTGAATAGCTTTTCCCAGCCCTGAAGCACAGCAATACTAAAATGAGAGCTGCTCTGACAGTGGAGAAGCGAGTGGCAATAGCTCTGTGGAAGGTTGCAACGCCAGACTGTTACCAATCAGTGGGGCATCAATTTGGAGTGGGTAAATCTACCGCAGGATCTGTTGTGACCCAAGTTTGTAAGGCCATCAACAGACTTCTGCTAAGAAGGGTATTGACTCTGGGCAACGTGCAGGACATAGTGGATGGTTTTGCCACACTGAGATTCCCTAACTGCGGTGGGGAGATAAATGGAACGCATAGCCCTATCTTGGCACCCTATTTTGGCACCTTATCAAGAGTACATAATCCAAAAGGGGTACTTCTCAATGTTGTTGCAAGTGCTGGTAGATCTCAGGGGCCGTTTCACCAACATCAACGTGGGATGGTCGGGAAAGGTGCATCTTGAGGAACACAAGTCTGTTCAGAAAGCTGCAAGCAGGGACTTTCTTTCCAAACTGCAAAATAACTTTTGGTGATGTCCCAACATCCCTTGCTCCCATGGCTCATGAAGCCGTACACAAGCGGCCTGGACAGCAGTAAGGACCAGTTCAAATATAGGCTGAGCAAGTGCAGAACGGTGGTGGAATGTGCCTTTGAACATTTAAAAGGTTGCTGGCGTTGTTTGCTTACTAGGTTAGACCTCAGTGAAAGCAATATCCCCATTGTTATTGCTGCCTGCTGTATAATATCTGTGAAACAACGGGAAAATTTTTTGCACCAGAGTGGGGGTTTGAGGCAGATTGCCAGGCAGCCAATTTCGAGCAGCCAGACATCAGGGCAATAAGAAGAGCACATCAAGGGCCTCTGCATCTCCGTGAGGCTTTGAAAACCAGTTTCAGTAATGAGCCAGAGTAAGGTGACACTTATCTGTGTTGTTCCTTACCAATCTATCCCCTCCATTGCATTTTCTCCCCTGTAAACTCCACCACCACTAGTTACCGCATGTTCAATGAATAAAGTGCCTTTTCTCCTCAATCCATTAAGTTTTATTATACACACAGAGACAGCAAAGAAAAGTAAGATAACCTGGGGCAAAAGGGCTGATAACGTTGTGGGGGAGAGAAACAAGGAAAGCTTGCTTACAGATGCACTGCAATAACAATCAAAGGTGAGGGAATGGGCACCTTCTGATCCACGTATCCTGATTTTGAGTGCAAGGGATAACGAACTTCCTCCCTCTCCCCCCACCCTGCCTCATAGGACCTTTGGAGGAGGAGGATGTAGAATTGGGGAATGCTGGAAACAAGTTCAGCATAGGCTGCAGAGGGACTCTGGCATCCAGCTGCCTTTCTTGAACCTCAACCAGATGCCTTAACATGTCTGATTGCTCCTTCATAATCCACACCATCTCTTCCTGTGTGGTATGGTCTTGTTCCCTGCAGCTCTCTTGTCCTCCCTGTCTGTGTTCAGGGTCTTAGACAGTGTCATTTGTCATGTTCTGAACTCCGTCTTGTCACACTCGGACGCGCACATTAACTCATTGAACATTTCCACCTGAGTCTTATTTTTCCACCTCTAATCTGGGAAAGTCTCTGTCCTGGTGTGGAGGATACGCTGATGGACAAGGTTTCAGCTGCAAGGAATGCAAAGCACAAGGATAGCATTGACAGTACATACATTTTTTAATTAACAGAAACAAACACCCCTCAATACACTTTACTGCAAGCCACAACATAATCATAACTGCTGGCTATTGCAAGAGTCAGCTGGCTGCTCCAGCCATGATGAGAAAGGCCATGATGCATGGGTGAGAGGTCTTGTGCTGCAGCTTTTGTGAAGACATCCTTGGTATCACAGGTTGGAACTTGAGAAAAGCCCCCTTTCCCCTAGCAACCTGGATGGTACTTGAGGACAGGCACCAGTGTAAAGCCCCCCCAAATAGTGTTGTTGTTTTTTTTGTTTTGTTTTTTTACAAAAGTGGCACCAGGTTGGGGGCAGGGAAGGAGACAAACAGGAAGCCACCACCCCCCCCATTTTTCCCCCCAGTGCTGCTTGCAATATATGGTGATCCCTTCCAACCACAACCAGGGCATGTTTGGGAAAGCGTGGTTGTGTGACCCAGATTTCACCAAACAGGGGGTGGATTACTTGTTGAAGTGTTTGCAGTTCAAGGGCTAGCATTGAAAACTTCCCCTTTTCCCCTAGGTGACACTATGCAATATCACTCTCCTGAGGGTAACAGTGGCGGCAAGGGAGCAGATGCTGCAAGCGCCTAGGTATAGACCTGGTCCTTATGCTGCAATGTTGCAATGTGCTGCAATGATGCCAGCAGAGTTAATACTGGAGTGGCAGCCCTTCCCAGAAACCTTCTGCAAAGGATTGCAGAGTACATCCATGAAAGCTTCCTAGAGATCTCCATGGAGGATTCCTGGGCCATTCCCGTGCACATAAACAGTCTTTTTCGGAAAGCACACTCTGTGTAGATGAAGTGGCCACCGATACCCACTACTGAACTTTTTTGTTCAGATTAAACATAAAAAATAATAGCATGTAACCCCTACAGTTTGATTATAAATGTGTACTCACCAGAGGTGCCTTCCATGGGTGGCAGTTTGTATAATTTTTGGTAGTGTCCAAGGGGATCCGTCCCATCCATAAGATGGGCCGGGGCAACCGCCCCAGGACCCAAGCTTTGGGGGGCCCCGTGCTTCAGGGTGATGCGGAATCCAGGGTGGCCTGGAGGGTTAGCGGGGTGCCTGGTGCCAACAGCAGCGAGCAACCCTGCTCCACCCCACCTCTTCCCACCCCGCCCCCACTCCACTCTTCCCCGAAGCCCCCGCCCCTGAGCAATGCCAGGAGCCGGCGAGGTGGAGCGGAGTGGGCTGGGGCCAGGTCACTCGCGGTGCCAGCACCAGGCACTCCGCTAACTCCCCATGCCGGCCTGGACCCTGAAGCACAAGCCAGAAGTAGGCACTATGTTGTGCGACGAACACTTGACAAAATTACCGGACTTAGTGATGGACATTGGGGGCAGGGGGGTATTATGTTATTCAATCATTCAACCCATTAAATAGCACACATTTTGCCACACTGGAAAAAACTACAACCAGTAACCTAGCTAATAATATAATAATAATAAATTCAACTCATATAAATAATGAAAAATGTGTTTATACTGTATATGACATTATATGAGAAATGAAAATGAGCTTGCTTTGGGATTTTACAAGGCACTTATATCATTTAAACACATTTGGTACCTTGAGTAATGATAACACTTCTTGCATATCACATAAATAGGGAACCCATGGTCCCCTTCCCTTACTCCATTGCAAAGGCACAGGGGTTATTACTGGCTGCCCTAGGGATGCAGAAAACCCTATGGGCAAAACATATGGAAAGAAGAGGATCAATTTAAACAGAGGGCTGAAGGGGGACTCCCATAGTGCATTAATTAACACTTAATAAATATGTCAAAATTAAATACAGTACAGAGATAAGAACCTGTAATGACAGACTTTACTTCATGAGAAGCTCTAGAGAAAGAAGTCCCAGAGGGAGTAATGGTAGGGACAATCCTAGGGAGACCAAAGGGACTGGTAGAAGGAGCAGACAGAGAACAAGGGTAGAGGCAGAGTCACTGCAGGGTTGACCCAGTCTTCTGCCTCTCCTCTATGGGTGGAAACACTGATCGCTATCACTATAGGAAAGAACAATAGAATGGAATGCCCAGAAGAATGAATGACTTGAGGACAATGTCCTGAAGGGACTCTTACCCTTGCAGAGCTTCTCCGACATGGTGGTTTGGCCCACAGAAATAAAAAGCTGCACATCTTCCATGTGGTTTTGGATCAGTGGAAAAAAAACAGGTACAATTCAAGTGACTTTTAAAATTGCCTATGAAACCGAGTTAACAAAATAAATGAGCTTATGAACAACCAGAAAATATACTTCTCAAGTGGAAAAAACTATAAATGGACTTCTTTGCAAAGAAATTGTAAGTTTTCTGACAGGAAAAGCCACAAATGTCTGAAAGGAAGAGTAGATTGAATTACTTGCCTCAGTGAAATGAAATATCCAGAGAATTGCTGTGCCTGTGGTGATGATGATGATGACTGGGGCTTGCTCACCTGTGGCTCCCCTTCCCCATGCTGTGGAGGCACGGCCAGGCAGGTCTGCATCTGCAAGCCAGGCACCCTGCCTCAGGTGCAGCTCCCATTGGCCGCTGGCCAATAGACTAGGAGCCTCCCGGGCCAATGGGCTGGGGGTGGGGCAAAGGGGAAGATTGTAGGGAGCTCTGGAGCAGGAGAGGCAGTGGGGGAGTGGAGTTGTCTGGCACAAAGGGGGGGCTCTCTGGAGAGGGGTGACAGGGGCACAGGAGCCATTGTGGGGCTCTTGGGGGGACAGAGGGTTGTGTGGATCTCTGTGGGGTTGGGGAGAGTGATGGACGGAGCCAGCCACAGCCCGGGTCTGCTCTGTGGGGGGATGTTGTTATAGATCTCTCAGGAAGCCCCCTCTGTACTGTGTATTTTATGCCAGCCCCGGGGTGCCCATTGCTGCTCCTTTTCCCCGCCCACGGCTCCATCTGTCTGTCCCCACAACCCACCGGATGTGTCTGTGTGTCTCTGACAGTGACAGACTCCTGGGGCTCTCTCTGCCTGCAGCTCCCTCCCCATCCCTGCTGTGAAGGCATGGCCAGGAAGCCCTGGCATCAGCCCCTGCAGCTCCCATTGGCCGAGGTTCCTGGCCAATGGGCTGGGAGCCAGGTCAGCACTGGGAGCTGCTTGTGGGGAGGCGGGGGAGCTGCCCCTAAGGTGAGAGCACCCCACATTGCCAACCCATGGCACGGGGCCCCCCAAAGCATGGGGTCTGGGGCCCAAACATTGGTGGAGCTGGCCCCACCTTCATGAATATTGATGGAGCATGGGTACCACGGGCCCATATAACTCGCCGCCTATGGTGCTTTCCTCAGCATCATGCTCCGGCACCAACTGGTCCTATGAAAGGATGGGCTCCAGGGTTAAAAACAGTACTTTGCTGTCGGGGAGAATGGATCCTCCGCTTGCCTGCCTCCATTCCCCTCCTCTTCCTCCTCTTCCTTGTCAATAATGTCCTCTTCATTGTTGCTCGAGGTTGCCCGCAGCTCCTGGGAAGTATCCACAGAGCGTTTTGGGATAGTGATGGAGTTGCTGCCGAGGATTACATGCAGCTCTTCATAAAAGCAGCATGTATGTGGGGCAGAACCAGAATGACTGTTCACTTCCCTTGTCTTCTGATATGCTTTCCGAAGCTCCTTTATTTTCACGTGGCACTGTTGTGTGTTCCTAGTGTCGCCCTTCTCCCCCATGCCCCGTGCAATCTTGGCATAGATGTCAGCATTTCTTCTGCTGGATCGGAGCTCTGCCTGCACAGACTCTTCTCCCCACACAGCAATAAGATCCACCACCCACACAGCAATAAGAGCCACCATCTCCTGTGTACTCCATGCTAGAGCGTGTTTGTGGCCTTAAGTCTCCATGATCAGCTGTGCTGGTGAGCTCTCCATGCTGATCAAACAGGAAATGAAAATTCAAAAGTTCCCGGGGCTTTAACAGGGGAGCAGCTGTTTCCCGTGTACCTGGCTGATGCGTAGTAGAGTTGAAAGGGCTCTCCAGAGCAGTCACAGCAGAGCATTGCGTGACACCTCCTGGAGGCCAGTTCATTTGAATTACACCACACAATGTCTACACTATCCCCATGTCAACCCATGGATGTCGAATCACGTGCTACACCTCTCACAGAGGTGGAGTACAGAAGTTGACTTTACAGGCCACTTAGGTCAGCAAAAGGGACTTGGTAGTGTAGACCAGGCCAGTGTGATGAATAAGGTGTTCCACTCGCAGACTCAATTCCACAAAGCACTTACTTCAATGGGACTCCTGAAGCATTTAAAGTTAAGCATGTGCTTAAGTGCATTGCTGGATCAGGGTCTTAAAATTATTTTCTTTCCTTTCGTTGTTTATTGATTTTTTTTTTGATTGGGTAACTTAAATACTAGTTATTTCAAAAACCTCCAGCTTGACATGGGCATAGATCTTGAGTGAGATGAACTGTATATATGAAGAAATATGATTTTGAAATAGCAAAGTTGGACTGTAAGAGTGTTTTGAAAATTTCAGTCCATGTTTTTCCACTACATTTTTAACTGATAACCAAGGTGTGGAGCTCCATACACATGTACACAAGCCTGCAAATAAATATATCTGCAATTCTGTATGCTGATTTAAATTAAGGTCTGTCTGTGTCTTTGGAGCCCTTCTCACCATCACTCTCTCCATGTGGATACCACACTGTGATATAAGTGTCTGCTTAAACAGCTACAACTGGAGCTTAATTCGTTACAGACGTAGTTGTTGAAAACAAACATTTAAATTTGAAATGGCTCAGTGGCCTGCACAGTGCTGGTGAGAAGAGGAGGAGGAGGCAGCTGCTGAATGCAATGTTCCTCTTTGACTGAATTTGAAAGGGGAAAATGTCATGTTTGTCCTCTGGCCTGAATGTATCCAACTGAGGTTTTACTTTCACATCCATCTCCCATTCACAGTGCTGTGGATCTAACTAACCTTTTCCTCTGAAGTTTTGCCACCTTCCTTTATGTTCTACAGCATGTGGGTTGTTGAACTTTGGTGACAAACACCTCTTCTACTTCAGCCTAGAGCTCCATGGGGATCTGAGGAACCCTCAAGTTTGTTTATTTTTAACTAGCTACATCTGGAATAAATTAAACGCATGCTTTTTAGTTTTTTGTCCTTCTTAAATCTGATTTTCAGTGGAATGAAGCCAGAATCTGTCCATTCTGTACTTGTATATATAGAGTTTGCTAGTTTTCCATCTGTAAATACGCATAATTCATTGGAAGCACTATTATTCATTGCTGATATTGTGAGTTGTTATAGTGAGATTGCAGTATACAATTTTTTTTCAAGTGTTAGGCATAATTTGTTAAGACCATCACTAAGCACCAATAGCAACTTGTTTTTGGATGAAGGGGAATTATACTGAGAAGCCATTTGCACTTTGAAAAACCCAAACAGATTTATTGGGTATTTTTGATTTTAATTGATTTTTATATTTTTTGAGAAGAGAATGTTTATTTTTTTTTAGAAATAAATATTAAGCTATTGATTTATGGAATCTGCGAACTGTGTCTGCCAGAAAGTGATGTTCCAGAAGCCTTTGTGATTAAATTGTATGTAAAAGCCACTACTGTAGAATAGGATTTTAGAAGTCTGATGCAAAGCTATGCAAAGATCAAGGACTGGGATTAACTTTTCTTGTTCTGCTGATATTCTTGACAGATTTCAGAAGTTCCTTTAGTTACTAAAAAAAATCTGATTAGAGCAAAAAGGGAAACTAAAACTAAACTCCTGAGAGATGCCAAAGGTTCTAGGGCCATTATAGATCTTTAGTTTGTGAAAAGAGAAGGTAATATTTAGGCCTTATGGACCCTGTCTTGCAAAGATTTATGCATTTAATTAATGATAAAGATGCAGATAGCACTATTGGCTTCAATGGGGCAAGATGAAAGTTATCCACATAGGTACACCTCCATAAAAGGAAAATTGAAAAACAAAAACTAAAATATTTGGAAAATGAAATTCAAGTCAAAAATTTGGCAAAACATTTTCACATAAAAAAATTAAATAAATGAAAATCACTTCTTTTCAAAATGACAGATTTTAAAAAAAATATTTCCCAATTTTCCATAATTCTGCTAAATAGTATAGGGTAAGTGGTCTCCACAGAACCAAAATGGTCAAGTGGTTAAAGCAGTGAGCTGTGTATTAAGACATCTGAGTTCTATTAATAGCTCTATGACTTTAGCCAATTCATTAACCCCTCTGTATCTCTTTAAAATACTTCCCCTACCTCAAATGAATGTTGTGATACTTAATGTATTCATGTTTGTTCAGTGCTTCAGGTAGAAGGCACTATAGAAGTGCAAGTGATTTAGACTAGCCAGAAAACAAGTATTCTATTTAGTGGAAATTTTTGAGGTCTTAGATTTGTAAACTAGATGTTTCAAAAAATGTGGAAAAAAAAAAGAGACTCAGCTCAGAATAGTTGTGGTACTCACCTGGCATGTGGGACACACAGGAGTTGTGGTACTCACCTGGCATGTGGGACACACAGGATTGAGTCCCTGTTCTGCATGATTTAAATCAGTCTCTCAACCTTTTTACGCTGACAACACCCTTTGGACTTAAAAAAAATCAAGACCCCCCTACTAAGACTTGAAAAGGTAGGGGGCTGAAGCTGCCCAAAGCCCTCTGCCCAGGGCTGGGGCTGAAGCCACTTGAGCCCTGCCACCTGGGCTGGGGATAAAGCTGCCCAAGTCCGGGGCTGCAGCCACCTATAACCGAGGCTGAGGCCGAGCCCCCCCCCCATATAGGGCCGAGGCTAAAGCCACCCGGGGCCAGGGAAGAGTCCCCGCACCCACCCACCCACCCAGGGCCGAAGCTGCCAGTGGGTGAGGCTGAGCCCGAGCCCTGCTGCCTGGGCTGGGGCTGAAGCCATCCAGCGCTGAGACTGAGCCCAAGTCCTGCCACCTGGGGCTAAAGCCACCTGGGGCCAAAGCCACCTGGGGCCAAGCACAAGCCCCTTCCCCTCACCCCGCCCGGGGCTGGGGCTCAAGCTACCTGAGCCTGATAGGGCTGCCACCTGCCCAGTTTTCACCTGGACAGTCTGGGTCTTGGCTTGTGTGTCTGGATGCTATTTGGCAAGCCCTGATGTACAGTTTTTTTGCTCTGTGGAAACCTCTCACTGCTGATTTAAATTTAATCTGCTGAGAGACACTTAACCTGCAAACACTCACCACTGACAAGAGGAGGGGGATATAGCCCAGCCAATCACAGCCAGATGCCCTTCACACCTGGCCAATCACAACCCGCAGCCTTCCCTATCCCGCCCACTCCCAACCGTCCAACTGGGGAACGTTCAGAATGTTTCTCTGCCTGAAGTTTGCCGGAACACGGGAAATGGACAGGTGTGCAATAAATGTGTGCTTTGAGCAGGGGGTTGGACTAGATGACCTCTTGAGGTCCCTTCCAACTCTGATATTCTATGATTCTATGATTCTATGAAATGGGTGGTAGGGTGCTCCCCTTCTTGCCTCTCTCAGGATGGTGTGTTGCAAGTGGGGGAGCACCTGTTTCTTTCTTAGGTAGTAGTGCAAATAAGGGGAGTTCCCCCACCCCAATCTGGTCATCCACGTATATATAAATTCTCCCTTTCACCCCAGCTGTACGTGCAAAAGAGGGAGCCTCCGTGTGTGTGTGTGTGTGTGTGTGTGTGTGTGTGTGTGTGTGTGTGTGTGAAGAGAAGTTCAAATGAGTGTCTGCATATGAATATCCCCCATGTGTATGTGCAAATTGTTTATTACCACTAGGATGTGTGGGCAGATGTACCTCAGAGGTGTCAACCTATGGGGGAAGGGGAGATAGGTGAGTGGTGGGGTGGAGCCTTGGGGGAAAGAGGTGGAGCAGTGGGTTGTTACCCCAAAAATGGATTTTGGGACACTGCTATAATAACCTACATATTGCCCCTTAGTCTGTTCTTCCCGAGGTAAAAGTTTCCAAGGTTGTTAAGGAAACACTAAAGGACATGGATATAACCTTCTGATAAACTAATTGACACAGGCAGTATTCTTTCCAAACCAAAGTATCTTTGATTAAAGTAACTAATAATCCCTAATACAATATAATCTAAAAATCCTAAACAAGGCACAAAATCTGACACAATCCCTTATTGCAAGTTAAAGAGCATTGAAATACAATAGCATATAGTTTAAATGATTCTCAGTGAAGCAATTTGTTACAAGTGCAACAAATCCCTGACAGCAGATCTCCAATTTGCTTTTAAGTTTTACATAAGTAAGATACAATTAAAACACACATGCACACTGCAAGCATACACATATTAAATACTATGCTAAACTAAAAATTATATTAAAACTGGCAAGTTTACTTTATAAATCTGCTGGGTATCCCTTTAAATCACTACTGTTGCTCAGCTTCTCTTCTCCTGTCATAGTTGTTACAGTTGCAGCACACTCCTTGCATCTTCTTTTTGCTCTGTCCCTTTAGCCCTTAGTTATTTTGTTTCAGTGTTGCCCATGCTGTGGCACAGCTGATGTTACAGCCACTTTAGGTATTTCCTTCAGAATTCTAAACTGTCTTTTCAGCAGTTCTTTTGTCCTTTTGGTCAGCCCCTCCGATCTCTCCCTTCCGCAGTTCTTTCAGCAGTTCTTCTGTTGGTTCCCCTTGCTGGCTTCCAAGTCATCCGTCTTCTTCCGATCAGCTCTATCGTTCTCTCTGACTCAGACTAAGAAACTGCTTGCTGGCAGATGGCCTTTTATACTGGGACTTTCTTATTGGGACTTTCTTCTATGCCTTTAAGCAATTACCCCATTCACACATGCTCAGTACCAACCATTACCTCAGAGCTATGATTGACAGCTTTGACCTTTAAAACCAGTTTTGACCAGTATGAGGGGGCGCTGACCAGCTGGCTGCTCAGTTAACTGACCTCTCTGTCACCCCTTATTGCACATGCTCAGTAGCCACCAATCTCACACATGCTCACTGTTATTTGCCTCAGAGCTGTGAATCTGCTGGTACACACACACACACACACACACACACACACTTGTCAAGTATCAGAGGGGTAGCCGTGTTAGTCTCGATCTGTAAAAAGCAACAAAGAGTCCTGTGGCACCTTGAAGACTAACAGATGTATTGGAGCATAAGCTTTCGTGGGTGAATACCCAGTTCGTCAGACACATGTAATGGAAATTTCCAGAGGCAGGTATAAATATGCAGGCAAGAATTAGTCTGGAGATAACGAGGTTAGTTCAATCAGGGAGGGTGAGGCCCTCTTCTAGCAGTTGGGGTGTGAACACCAAGGGAGGAGAAACTGCTTTTGTAGTTGGCCAGCCATTCACAGTCTTTGTTTAATCCTGAGCTGTTGGTGTTAAATTTGCAAATGAACTGAAGCTCAGCAGTTTCTCTTTGAAGTCTGGTCCTGAAGTTTTTTTGCTGTAAGATGGCTACCTTTACATCTGCTATTGTGTGGCAAGGGAGGTTGAAGTGTTCTCCTACAGGTTTTTGTATATGCCATTCCTGATATCTGACTTTTTATCCTTTTACGTAGGGACTGTCCAATTTGGCCGATGTACATAGCAGAGGGGCATTGCTGGCACATGATGGTGTATATAACATTGGTGGATGTGCAGGTGAATGAACCAGTGATGTTGTAGCTGATCTGGTTAGGTCCTGTGATGGTGTCGCTGGTGTAGATATGTGGGCAGATCTACCAGTTGGCATCGAGGTTTGTTGCAGGGATTGGTTCCTGAGTTAGAGTTGTTATGGTGTGGTGTGTGGTTGCTGGTGAGAATATGCTTAAGGTTGGCGGGTTGATTGTGGGCGAGGACTGGCCTGCCTCCCAAGGTCTGTGAAAGCGAGGGATCATTGTCCAGGATGGGTTGTAGATCACTGATGATGCATTGGAGAGGTTTAAGCTGAGGACTGTAGGTGATGGCCAGTGGAGTTCTGTTGGTTTCTTTCTTGGGCTTGTCTTGTAGCAGGAGGCTTCTGGGTACACATCTGGCTCTGTTGATTTCTTTCCTTATTTCCTCATGCAGGTATCATAGTTTTGAGAATGGTTGGTGAAGATCTTGTAGGTGTTGTCTCTGTCTGAGGGGTTGGAGCAGATGCGGTTGTACCTCAGCGCTTGGCTGTAGACGATGGATCGTGTGGTGTGTCCGGGGTGGAAGCTGGAGGCATGAAGGTAGGCAGAGCGGTTGGTGGGTTTTCGGTATAGGGTAGTGTTAATGTGACCATCACTTATTTGTACTGTGGTGTCTAGGAAGTGGACCTCCTGTGTAGATTGGTCCAGGCTGAGGTTGATGGTGGTGGGGTAGAAGCTGTTGAAATCATACTGGAAGGGGCTTGAGTGGACGAGAGCTGAGGAAGCGTTGTTCCAGGTCAGCCATAAAAATGTTGGCATATTGTGGGGCCATGCAGGTACTCATGGCGGTACCACTGGTCTGGAGGTATATATTGTCACCAAATTTGAAATAATTGTGTGTGAGGATAAAGTCACAGAGCTCAGCAAAGTCACAGAGCTCAGCAACAAGTTGTGCTGTGTCATCATCAGAGATACTGTTCCTGACAGCTTGTATTCCATCTGTGTGTGGGATGTTTGTGTAGAGAGCCTCCACATCCATGGTAGCTAGGATGGTGTTTTCTGGAAGATCACCAATGCATTGTAGTTTTCTCAGGAAATCAGTGGTGTCACGGAGATAGCTGGGAGTGCTGGTGGCATAGGGTCTGAGTAGGGAGTCCACATATCTGAATACTCCTTCAGTAAGAGTGCCAATTCCAGAGATGATGGGGCGTCCAGGTTTTCCAGGTTTATGGATCTTGGGTAGTAGATAGAATAATCCCGGTCGGGGCTCTAAGGGTGTGTTGATTTGTTCCTGTGTTAGTGTAGGGAGTGTCCTGAGTAGATGGTGCAGACACATACTTGGTTTTTTGCCAGAGCACCATTTTAGAAATCCTAGGTTTTCACTGAGCATGCTCAGGGTCCGCAGCATCCATCTCAGGATGGAATAACATTTGCTTATTCATAATAAAGATCAGAAACAAACAAATGGAGACTGGAGAATTTCTCTAGTGATAGGGTGGGGCCTAGGGATCTGGTTACCAGCCATTAGTAAGGTGGCAACCATAATTGCTGGAACTAGGAGTGCTGGAGGTGCGGTAGCTTGAAGTGGTTTGAAGTGGTTTCCATCACATACAGGGTTCACAGTTTGGTTCAATGGTTCTCAGCATGCTTACTATAGAAATTGTTCCAGCACGACTGGTGGCAACCCTAGAGCCCAAGCCCTGCTGCACAGATCCTGTCATGCACCTAAATAGGTTGAGAAACACTGATTTGGAGTAAGAACTCAAATCTAGGTCTCCTATATTCCAGGTAGTTGTGTCCACCACTGTGCTGTAGTGTCAGTGTCTCTTTCACTGGCCCAGTGAATATTTAATTATGTGTACAAAATGGAGCAGCTCCAACAAGAGAGATTGATAGACTATGTCCCATAGGCTAGGGTACTAACCTGAGATCTAGGCTCAAGTTCCTGCTCTGAATCAGCCAAAGCAGAATTTGAACCTGGGTCCCTGTGACGGGGTATACCAGACCCTCTGAGGCCCCCTGTTGGAGGCCTTGTGGCCCTGCCATACTCCACCCCATAAAAGGGCAGTGGAGAGGGTCCTCCAAGCTACCTAGAGTGGCTGTGTGGGACACAGCCAATCAGGCTCCATCAGCCTAGTATAAGAAGAGCTGCAGGGCTAGAGAAAGTTCAGTTCCTTGCTGGAGCTGTAGGAGTGTGGCTGGCTGGCTGATGGAGCTACAGAACCCCAGACAGCCAATGCTGCCAGAAGTTGGCGAAAGTGAGAAGGAGCCCTGAGTTGGTTGCTGGGACTCCATTAGGACAAGGCCCTGAGGTAAGGAAGAAGATGGTGTGGACCTGCAGGGAAGTGGCCCAGGAAATGAGAGAAGCAATATACTTAAAAGAACACAGCAGATGTTGGTGATTTATAGGGCCCCTGGCCTGGGACCCAAGGTAGTGGGTGGGCCTGGGTCTCCCCTGCTCCCATTAGCCACTGGGGGGAAGTGGCCTGGACACTGAAGCATCCCAGAGGGGGAACTGAATCATAGTGGACCAGCTGGAGAGCTGTAGTCAGGAAGCCCCAAGAGGGCAAAGACATTGTCCCTGCTATGGGATAGAGCAGTGCCCCAGGGTTTCCTCCCTGGAGACTGTCAGAGAAAAAGTGTGCAGGTGCATGCACTCAGCCATGGGGGTGCTCATGAGAGGTGTGTGCACCCAATTAGGTGTCCCCCATATGTTAGGTGAGTGCCTTTGTTTTTCTGAGGCTTCTATCTACCTCTCTGGTTTTGAGAAGAAATTCCATCCTGGACCTGAGAAATCTTCCCTATGAAATTTTCATCAAAACCGATGTTTCAGTGAAAGTTTCAATTTAGATAAATCGGCATTTCTTACAAATAAATAAAATTCCCCATGAGCTCTGCAAGATATTAGTATTATGTCGATTAAGCTGGAGGTAATCGAAAACCATTTGTTTTCTTGTACAAAAATTGTAACAAGGGAAAACAGTGAAAACACAAAGCATAAAAGTAAAGGAAGGCGATGGAATAGTAACTTCAAGCAAATCCTGTGTAAATATTGTAACAAATCAACCTGAATTATGAATATTTTCTGTAATCATTTAGCTAGTTCATTCTGGAACAGAATGGCTTCTAACATGCTAGAAGCACACATTGCAAGCCTGCAATTTTGTAAGTAATTCAAAGTGGTCTGAAAAATGGTGCTTTCTAAAATACATTTCTTCTTATGTCTGTTTCTACCCCTATAATTTCCTTTTAGAAGCTTCACAGGCCATGTTCAAACAGTTATTGGAGTCCTATTGGGTTAAATATTCCTATTTCATTTGAATAACTGACAAATATATTGTCACTCAGTATTTTTTATGTATGGATTCCACACTGCTGTAGGAAACAATGGATATTAGCAAGGGAAGAAAAATACTATTGATCTAGATGTGTGGAGACTGCAGTGCTGTTGATATTCAGTTTAAGACTCTTGCTATTTTCTTGATGTGGAGATTAGTTAAAGCTTTACAAGAGTTTCAACTGGGTCTTCTGAATCAGGGCTTAAGTCACATCAAATGTCTATATCTGCATCAGTTTCATGAAAATGCAATTTCAATTCATAGCTCATTCCTTTTACACCTGTCTCCCTCAGATTTCACTTGCACCTTGGATGTGACACTTGGTTGAACTAATATCCTCGTCAACTCACTTCTTGTTACTTAACGTCATATAGTATTATTGCAAATGTACCGAGTGAATGTGGCGTGAGGAGATTATTCAAGCTGACTCTTTCAGACCAAAATAGATTCAAATACATTTTTCATATTTAGTTGATTTTGGTATAAAAACAGGCATTTTCACTTCTATTATAGTACAACTAACTCTCTATTTCACTGTATTCTGCATTTAACGTTGTTGCACTCTCCTAGGGAATCTAGTCCATGCTAGTAACAAAGACAACACTCATGCTAACATGAGATTCCACAGTCTCTTTGGTAATTTTGAGTTCTCATCTTAGATTTATTGTGCTAGAAAGAAGGAGCTCCAATTGTTAAGATGTGATGTATTGATGCAGCCGTTAGTGTTAGCACTAATTCCTCAAGTCTCCTGAGGTGAGTGGGTGAAAATTGTCTGCCTCTTTCCTAGTCAGCCTCCATATACCGTTGAATATTGCCATATTTTGGAGTGTACTGGTACATGCTGTTTAACTAGCTTTCACTGTATGAGAGCCTTTGTGTCATTTGGGATTTTATTCTGTGGCAGGTGCTTGACTTAGTTAATGTTTGTAAAGATCTTTGAAAATAAAGTGCTCTGTATGTACTATTCTATTAATAATACTTAGTACTCATACAGAGCCTTTCATTTTTAAAGTCCTGTGGAAACAGTAACTAATTATCCCTCAGAACAAGATTGTGAGGCTGAAAAAATACTATTAACCCATTTCACAGTTGAGAAAATTAAACAAAGAATGATTTGAGGCTACCCTCAATTAGACACATGTTGCTTGGACTTAAAAACCTTCTCGAACAAACAAATTAATAGAAATTCTTAGGACGGTAATTAGAACTCTACTGTTGCTTTATCCAAAACTTTTGGGTTTAGCTGACCTTTCTGGCTTCTTCTTTGGGTAATAATATACCAGATAGCAATATAACAGTGGGTGAAGAATAATATTCTATCCATTCACTGGTCAAGGATTTTTCATTTCATCCAACATTTACAACTTGTAGAGCTGATTGCGCAAACACACATATATGAACAAATATATAAGTGAAGAATTTTTTTAAAAGTGAGACACACTGGGCACAAAACTCTACCAGATCACAGACCTAATATTAAGAAGCTTTGTTTGGATTATTTATTACTTTAAGTTCTGGAGTTATATTGGGCATGAATTTCAGAGCTGAACAGTACCCAGCTCCTCCATTTGCACTTTGCTTTCTCTCCAGAGGCTTGGAACAATGTAATGGCCTGTAGTTATAAGTTACCACACAGCTCTTTAGAAGCAAGCACATTTATTCTTAAGGCAGAAACATTACAGAGGAAATATATTCAAAATAATAAAAACCTACACACATGCAAAAAAAGCTTACCAGAAGTCACCCCAGCTCCAACATCTGGCTCTGGTACGTGTCAGTCCTTCAAAACTCACAACTGAATTTTCCCAGTCGTTATGAGTTCATAATCATCTCAGATTCAGAACTAGAACCTCCATGAAGAGTTTGTTCCTTTCTATAGCTTGGGCCTTTGATCTTGGCCTCGTAACAGGTAGTCAGTCCACTCCTAAGGGCATAGTTTCAAAAGGCTGGGTTTTTGCATAATCGGAGGTGAGGAATTTGCATTCACCTCACCCTAGATAGTCTCCAGGAAAACCACTTAATACTTTTGTTCCAAAAGTCCATTCTTGTCTGGCACATTGTGCAATATAGTCCTTTGAAAACCCAGGTCTCACGTCTGTCACATCTCCGTCCTTGAGAAGTTACATTCAATCCTGGCCCATAATAACACATATACCATTCATTTAATATAATGAACCTCAGAGATCTTTAAACTTAACTCAATAAGTTTAACTCAACAATATGGCAGGAAATTGTCATATATTTCACAATATTTTGTGGCACAAATCCATGAGAAATTGGGCTATTGTCCAGGGCCATAGAACTTACCCATTTTCATCACAACTGTCTGTAGTAACAGAAACAGTAAAACTTTGCTCTGAATCACATACGTAAATCTCAAAATTTGTTTTCTTGTGTGATCACTCCCAAAGGCCTGTTACTTCCTCTTCTGCCCCATAGTTAAACAAATGTTTAAAATACCAAGGCCTTTTGTCAAGGAATGAATTAGAAAACAATTTGCACTTGCTGCATAGAAGAATAGTACATGATGTGAACCTAGCTGAAGGATGTCAAGCTATATAAAAACAGATATATTTTGCCGTCTAACTAGGAGTCAATTTATTACATGATGGTCACAGAACACTGAGCAGTGCTCCCTGTCAGCAATTCTATCATCCTCACCAACAAACGAAATGTCATCAAAAAAACATGATGCTTTTACTACTGCGGTGCTTTATGTTTTCTTTTTTTGTATAGTCCTGGGTCACATTGAAATCTGCCTTCCCTTCAAGGATTTTCCAGCCTTGTAGGGGAAATACCATTGATTTACATTATCTTCCTATAAATAGTGACTCTATTTCTGCAGGTCAGCCAGACATTTAAGTGTTCAGGACAGTGTGCATTTGTCTTCAGTGTGTTTTTATAGATAGATAGGTGTGTGTGTATGTAAAATGTATATCTTTATTGATTTATATATATTTTAGGGCTGTCAAGTGATTAAAAAATTAATCGTGATTAATCGCACTGCAAAATAATAGAATACCATTTATTCAAAAAAACTTGAATGTTTTCTGCATTGTCAAATATATTTTTTTAAATTACAACAAAAATATAAAGTATACAATGCTCATTTTATATTTATTTTTTATTACAAATATGATTAAAATGAACATACATCAGTCCGCACTGCTTTGGATTGTTATGGAGCAGAACCTGTCATTAGCATGGACGCATGTCCTCTGGAATGGTGGTTGAAGCATCAAGTGATATATGAATCTTTAGCACATCTGGCATGTAGATATTTTGCAATACCGGCTACAACAGTGCCATGCAAACACCTGTTCTCAGTTTCAGGTGACATTGTAAACAAGAAGCAGGCAGCATTATCTTCTGCAAATGTAAACAAACATTTCTCTGAGCGATTGGCTGAACAAGAAATAGGACTGATTAGACTTGTAGGGTCTAAAGTTTGTTTTATTTTTGAATGCAGGGTTATTTTGTACATAATTCTACATTTGTATCTTTCATGATAAAGAGATTGCACAACAGTATTTGTATGAGGTAAATTGAAAAATACTCTTTTGTTTATCATTTTTACAGTACAAATATTTGTAATCAAAAACAATATGAAGTGAGCACTGTACACTTTGTATTCTGTGTTGTAACTGAAATGGATAGATTTGGAAATGCAGAAAAACATCCAAAAATATTTAATAAATTTCAATTGGTATTTTGTTGGTTAATAGTGTGATTAATTTATTTGAGTTAATCATGTGAATTAACTTAAATTAATCCACAACCCTCATATATAAAATATGAAAGAAAATCATGCAGTGCTGTGTTCAATAGTACAAACTATCTTCCTACTGCTGAATCCATGGGCCTATAAGGGTGACAGGCTACTGATTTTATTTTAACAACATTTTTTGTTCCCTTTCCCTTTAACTCAGCCTACTGAGTCCAGGGACATAAGGGATCAGCTTGGGAGTGCTGATTAACCCGGTCTTCTCAGACGCACTCTGTTAGTGTGTGTGTTAGGGTGACCAGACAGCAAGTGTGAAAAATCAGGACAGGAGGTGGAGGGTAATAGGAGCCTATATAAGAAAGACCCCAAAATTGGGACTATCCCTATAAAATTGGGACATATGGTCACATGTATGTGTTCCTCTGATTCTGGGTCTGGAAGAACCCAGTCCTGGGGATTTTAGGTCCTACAGGATAGCTCCATTGGGAGGGAACTTGCAGCAGGGAGAAGTAGAGCTCTGTATGAGAACACAAGTGACACAAGCAGTACATTGATAGAATTACAGCACCCACCACCCCCAAGCCCTAATAAATGAGCATATCCTAAAGTAATGGGCATATCTGGTAACAAATGCATCAGGCAAGGTATTTCCAATAGAGATAGGGAAATGTATTATCATTATACAAGGCACTTGTAAGACCTCACCTGGAATGCTGTGTGCAGTTCTGATCTCCCTTGTTTAAGGGAAATGAATTCAAACTGGAAGAGGTGCAGAGAAGGGCTGCTAGGATGATCAGAGGCATGGAGAACCTAATTTGTGAGAGGACACTTAAGGAGCTTGGATTATTTAGCCTAACCAAATGAAGACTGAGGGGAAATATGACTGTTTCCTATAAATATATCAGAGGGATAAACACCAGGGAAGAAAAGGAGTTATTTAAGTTATGGGCCAATGCTTTCACAAGAATAAATGGATACAAACTGGCCATCAACAAGTTTAGGCTTGACATTAAATGAAGGTGTCTAGCCATCAGAGCATGAAATTCTGGAACAGCCTTCAAAGGGGAGCAGTGGGAGCAAAAAACCTAACTGGTTTCTGGACTGAGTTTGTTACGTTTATGGAGGTGATGGCATAATGAGATTGAGTACAATGGTATGTATCTGATCTGTGACTGCTGGTAGCCAATATCCCCAATGGCCAGGGTTGGGTAGACTGGATGGGGAGGGCTCTGAGTTACTACAAAGAATTCTTTCCCAGGTGCCTGGCTGGTGAGTCTTGCCCACATACTTAGGGTCTAACTGATCTCCGTATTTGAGATCCTGAAGGAATTTTCTCCCAGGTCAGATTGGCAGAGACCTTGGGGTGATTTCACCTTTCTCTGCAAAGTGGAGGATGAGTCACTTGCTTGTTTGAACTAGAATAAATGGTGGCTTCTCTGGAACTTGAAGTCTTTAAATCATGATTTTAGGAGTTCCATATCTCAGCCAGAAGTTATGGGTCTATTACAAGAGTTGGTGGATAATGTTCTGTGCCCTGCCATATGCAGGAGGTCAGACTAGATGATCACAATGGTCTGTTCTTGCCTTAAAGCCTATGAGTATGTCTCTTATCAGTTTGTTGGGAAGGACACACACAATTTGTGGATATTTTCTTTAACCACCTAGAGATGGGTCAATAATGGTGACAGAAATTGCAGAATAGCTAAAACATGAGCATACTTTAATTTAAGATAAACGTTTTGCTTTCGGGGCACAATTATGTTTTGAAGGACAGAGACGTCTTTTGACTTGAATATGTTGCCAACCAGCCTGTGGGCAATCAGACTTAGTGGTAAAAGAGTTCTGCCTGCCAGCTCGAGGTGGGTCCAGGGTAGGCAGAGTCCAGGAAACAAGCCAAAGGTCAGTACCAGAGGGGCTAAAGCCAAATGCAGAACCAGAGTCAGAAACCAGAGATGAAGTCAAAGGGGAATAGGAGCTGGAATAAGCGGAAGTGCATCTGCAGACATGTTATGAATTAAGTAGCCACTAATCTGCTGTGTGGGGCATGCTTATAACCAGGACTACTAAATCAGCAGCCAGTCAGGAGCTGTAGCCATTCTGTGAGTTCTAAGGCAATGCAGCTTGCCTAGCAGTGCAGTTAGTCAGGGAGCAGGCCAGCAGCTGTTCCTAGCTTGTCTGATCCCTGACCGCAAAAGATTGAGGTATCTAGATTGAGATTATCTTGGCTATTTATTGAATGTGCTAGATTCTTATGATTTGTTTGTATTTTTCTTTAAAATGTACATGTGCATTTTGTTAATGTACAATGAACACTGAGGTATACATGTGGTGAATTTATAATGTATATATTTAAGACCTGAGTATTGCTGGTCAAAATTTTACCCAGATTGTTTTATGTTTTTATATAGTAAACAGTTAATCATATATTGAAATGATCCCACTTTTGATTGGCATAGATGAAAAATGTTTCTATTTTTCCCCAATATAGGGCACTCAAGGAGGTGAGGGGTGAGACCATTGGCAGGACTGCAAACCCACAGGGTCTGTTATGTTTCCTCTGCCCACACACACATCTGAGTGTGCATTATATGTTTCTAGTCAGAGCATCACACTAGATTGGAAGCTTCTATTGGAATAAAAGACAAGATTTTTATTTTATTGGTTTTGTTTTTTGGCATTTCAGCAGATATTTGCAGGGTACTGAGGTATTACACTTGCTGGAATTGTAAATTAGTGTCAATATCTTTGTGGGGTTAATTGACAGACCTTATAAGTGACCTTCCCAGGGACACTATGTTGTTGTTGTTTTTCCTTGTCAAAAGGAGTCCCCCTTTCCTGTTACATGTTAAATTGCATAATGCTATTTTGGTATCAGATGAGAACTCATTTTTCCTGGCTTGGCGATTATGCGTTCAGGTAGATATTCTAGCATGCCTATTGTTGCAAATGAATTATCCATCACATATCATACAATATATGCACAGGTAACACATTGCTTTCTTAAAAAATAAAAGTTCACTATATTTGATTTAAGATTAGACATTTGTTTGCTGTTGATGGGAATAAAGATGTATTGTTCCTCAAATTTGGATATCACTTTGCCCTTTAAATGACTTCAGGGAGACTGAGCTAAATTCAGTGTCCAAAAGAAAGCTGTTGGAGTTCTCTATAAATAGGACTTGCTTTTCCCTTTTCTTTGATTTTGAACTAGATGACACAGAAGACTAGGATACAGCAGAATCTCTTAATGTTCACAGTAGGGAATAATGCAAGCAATATATATAAAACCATATATCTTTCAAATAGATATTATATCTTAAACTGAAGATCCTTCTGCTTTCTGAAAAGATACTAGTGTTAGGACCAGTAAATCAGGTAAAATTAGTTAACCAAGTGGAATAAAATCCAGTATAAAATGTCTCCAAACTCAGGAAGTATCAACAACTACTAAAGTGAAACAAGGAGTTCTAATGGGCAAAGAGTATCTTCAAGGAGATGCTGATGATTGCTAGAACATGGATGTTTATCTTGTTTTGGCTTCTGACAAATTAAAGTTAATAATTTATATTTAATAAAGAGTAGAATAAAGTAAGGGAGATGATGAGAAAATATGAGTTCTGTTTCTATAGAGACAGACAATGAGTTGGGTTATGTTGTAATAGTGGGGCCTAAACAAATATTTTAATTGTGAACTCACCTGTAAAAGGTATATGAAAGATCACAAGATGTCACAATAACCTATAATAACACATGTTGATGGAAAAAGATATATAAAAAGGAGACAGAAGAAATAAATTAGTCTAAACAAAGGGCCTTCTGATATGGTTCAAGGACTACATTAAAATCATGCTTGGTAAAAGCAGAAGATGTAGAACATGAACTTAATGAACCAAAATTGGTGTGTCAGATATTAGGCCTAATTGGTGGACAAAATAATGAAAGGATGCTTATTCCACCCATCATTCCTCTTTTGTGTCTTTAAAGAGAGAGATTCTGGGGAGGAAGGAGAAGAGTGGACAGAGGCTACTGACTCTTGCTTCACCATCATGGCTGCCATCCCCACTGTCTCCTGAGATCCTGGATCTTCTTTGTCCTAACCTTAAGAGATGATCTGACCAGACCAGGCCAGAGAGAGGACTCAGACATCTTTGCCACTTCTGCTGGTTCCAGCTAAGTCACAAATACCACCTGTGATAAAATAGGATCAGACTTTAAAAGCAGCAGCAACACCTAATCTAATATAATCTCAACTAATTTCTTCTCTTTTTCCCTAGGAAGGGCAGTTTTGGAGTTTAACAGCAGCAGCAACAACAATAGTTCGAGCCCATCACAACTAACTTTTGCTCTTTTACCCAATGGGACAGTTGTTACCATCTTCAATACCATCTAAGGGACTGTCAGACAAGGACTGGTTTTATTTTTTTCCCTTCTAAAATTCTCTCTAGTTAAAGGGAAAGGGAACAAGAAATGTTGTTAAAATAAAATCTTCACTTAATACTTTACATGTCAAATGTTTTAACTGTTTTTCCTTCTTTTCTGTATCATTAATAAAAGGTTAAAAAGGATTTTAATAGTTTGTTTGCCATGGCTGATGTGTCTGTATGCCAAACTCTGGACCTTGTTTAACTGTTTAATTTGGACAATGACTGGGTTATGTTAACTCCGTTAGCTCATATATCCCATCTAACTTCATACAACAGTGAGTAAAGTTTATTCTGACCCTCTGTTATTTAAGGGTATTTTGTCTCCCTATGGCTGAATGGATGTCTAATTTGATTAGACGAGCCGGGTGCAAAGAAAGAAAACAAAAGCAAAACATTTTAACCCACCATCAATACAAAGTTTGCCAAAACCAAGTTTTCAGTCTCATTAGAGGCCCAATCCTGACAGGTGCGCTGAACACTAATTAAAAACCCTTGTAGGAGGTGCTCAGAACCTTACTTTATTAGACCTGAAAACACCCTTTGTTTGAGAGAGTTGTCTATGCTGATAATGGGGAGATCCCTATAAAGAGAGCATATGATAAATTTCACCCCTAGCTGATTTCCTGTGTGTGTGTGTGTGTGTGTATAAAGATTTTATATTGCTTTAAAATGAACTTTGTGTGTTCTTTTAAGTTAGCCAGTGGATTATTTATATTGATTTTTTTTAAAATACGTCTCCTTGAATATTTTGGCAACATGTTTATGCTATGGACTCAGTGGCATTGTATGTATAAATAGATTATTTTAGTAACTTTTACATATTTTTCAGGAAAATTTGGGTTTCCATGCAAACAGTTTCTGCTGAATTAAGATCACCCAACACAGGGGAATTCTATATTAGACCTCCTCTTAACACAAAGAGGTACATAGGTACAAGTGATCATGACTCAATCACATTTATAATATGCAAACAGAATAAAGACAGAACCAGTGATATATTTACTTGGCGTTTTAAGAAGGCTAGTTTTACAAAGCTGAAAACACTTATGAGCTAAATCAGCTGAGAGAAAGAATTTAATGAGAAAAATGTGAATGACAATTGAGAATTGTTTAAGAACACTTTACTAGATGTCCAAAATGCCAGAATCATAGAATCATATTAGGGTTGGAAGAGACCTCATGAAGTCATCTAGTTGAACCCCCTGCTCAAAGCAGAACCAACACTAACTAAATCATCCCAGCCAGGGCTTTGTCAAGCTGGGCCTTAAAAACCTCTAAGGATGAAGATTCCACCACCTCCCTAGGAAACCCATTCCAGTGCTTTATCACCCTCCTAGTGAAATAGTGCTTCCTATTATCCAACCTAGACTTCCCCCACTACAACTTGAGACCATTGTTCCTTGTTCTGTCATCTGCCACCACTGAGAACAGCCAAGCTCCATCCCCTTTGAAACCCCCTTCAGGTAGTTGAAGGCTGCTATCAAATCCCCCCTCACTCTTCTCTTCTGCAGACTAAACAAGCCCAGTTCTCTCAGCCTTGCCTCATAAGTCATGTGCCCCTGCCCCCTGATCATTTTTGTTGCCCTCCACCAAACTCTCTCCAGCAATTTGACCACATCCTTTCTGTGGTGGGGGCCTCAAAACTGGACGCAATACTCCAGATGTGGCCTCACCAGTGCTGAACAGAGGGGAATAATCACTTCCCTCAATTTGCTGACAATGCTCCTACTAATGCAGCCCAATATGCCGTTGGCCTTCTTGGCAACAAGGGCACACTGCTGACTCATATCCAGCTTCTCATCCACTGTAATCCCCAGGTCCTTTTCGACAGAACTGCTGCTTAACCAGTTGGTCCCCAGCCTATAATGGTGCATGGGATTCTTCCGTCCTAAGTGCAGGACTCTGTGTTGAACCTCATCAGATTTCTTTTGGCCCAATCCTCCAATTTGTTTAGGTCACTCTGGACCCTATCCCTACCCTCCAGCATATCTACCTCTCCCCCAAGCTTAGTGTCATCCGTGAACTTGCTGAGGGTGCAATCTATCCCATCATCCAGATCATTAATAAAGATGTTGAACAAAACCAGCCCTAGGACTGACCCCTAGGGCACTCAGCTTGATACCAGCTGCCAGCTAGACATTGATCCATTGATCACTGCCATTGAACCAGACAATCTAGCCAGCTTTCTATCCACCTTATAGTCTATTCATCCAGTCCATACTTTTTTTAACTTGCCAGCAAGAATACCGTGGGAGACCGTATCAAAAGCTTTGCTAAAGTCAAGATGTATCACATCCATTGCTTTCCCCATATCCACAGAGCCAGTTATCTCATCATAGAAGGCAATCAGGTTGGTCAGGCATGACTTGCCCTTGGTGAATCCATGTTGACTGTTCCTGATCACTCCTCCACGTGCTTCAAAATGGATTCCTTGAGGACCTGCTCCACGATTTTTCCAGAGACTGAGGTGAGTCTGTAATTCCCCAGCTTCTCCTTCTTCCCTTTTTTAAAGATGGGCACTATATTTGCCTTTTTACAATCATCCCAATCACCACGAGTTTTCAAAGATAATGGCCAATGGCTCTGCAATCACATCAGCCAATTCCCTCAGATGCATTAGATTGGGACCCATGAACTTGTGCATGTCCAGCTTTTCTAAATAGTCCTTAACTTGTTTTTTCACCACTGCTGGCATAACAGGAAAAGAAGGCCATATTGGTTACAAAAACAACAATCTGGTTTAGAGGGGAAGTGAAGGCAGCTATAAAAAATTACAGAACAAATGTGTGACAGAGTGCAGGGAGTTAACAGGTCAGCCTGCAGTCTGACCCTAAATTAGCTCCTCCCAGCCATATTTGATTAATCAGGATAGCACACTGGGTGAGCTAAACAAAGAATTAGCCTGTCAGCTTAGGACTGATAGAAAGGTACATGAAGAAATGCAATGGAGGGGAGAGGAACAGGGTTATTTGAGCTGCATCTGAATGGATATGTCTACACAGCAAAGAAAAACCCATGGCTGGCCTATGCCAGATGATTTGGGCTCACGGAGCTTGGGCTGCGGGGCTGTTTCATTGCTGTGTAGACTTCCGGGTTTGGGATGAAGCCCAGGCTGTAGGACCCTGCACAGTGGCAACTACTGATTGATGTATGTGGTCCCAAAATTTCATCCCAAAAATGTAAGTTCTCTTTGAAACCTCAAAACAAATTGTTGCAAATGTTCAAAAAATTGTTTTCCTTGGTTGAGATTTTGAGCCAAGTCTCAGGCCAGAATCTTCTTTCCAGAAGAATATTGAAGGAAAGAATTAATAATGGAAATACTGATGCTTAACTGCAGCATCCTGAAATAAACTCTGATAATGCAGCATGTGAATTTGTGCCTATTGCTCTGAGTTTCTGTATAAAACATCCTTTCTAGCACCTGAACACATTGAGGTCATCTCAGCTATAAGGCACTCAGAATTAGATCCACAAAGGGATTTAGGTGCCTCACTGCCACTTTAGGAACCTAACCTCCAATCAGCTGCTGCCTAACCTATAAGCATCTATGTTGCTGGAGGTAAGGTCCCAAGTTGCCTATGTTTCTGTCAGCAGGCCTCTGCAAAACCACATAGGTTCTCACACTGCAGAGCTGCTTAACATCCTATCTCAGGCCTTCGCCCTGGCAGGATTTTCACACCGGGCATCCCTGCCCATCTCTCCTTCAGTGCCCAATCCAATAGACACACTTACAGCATGCTTAACCTGCACAAAAGACAGCTGAGGGCAACCAGATTGGGAATTTTGGGGGGAGAGCAGCATGTCCCAGAATACCCATAGCCCAGTGGTTAGGGCACTCACTGGGATGTAGGAGAGCTGTTTTCAGATCCCTACTTTGCGGTGTGAAGCAGGAACTTGATTTAAGTCTGTCAGATATCAGGTGAGTAACCACCTTCCAGGCTACTGGATATTCTGGTGTGGGTCTCTCTCCTGTTGAAGCTGTGTGTAAATCATTAAATATTCATTGGGCCAGAGAGAAATTGACTTGGTGGTTAGGGTGCTCCCTGGAATATAGGTAGACCCAAATTCAAGTCCCTGCTCCAAAATCAGGCTGAGCAAGAATTTAAAAACAGATCTCTTACATCCCAGATGAGTGCCCTAACCATGGGATATTAACTATAATAGGGTGGGGATCTTGTCCTGTGAATTGTTTTCATGAGAAAGAGCTGCCCTACGTAGGCACCTAACTCTAGCACAGGGTTCACGGCTGTTTGACATTTTCTGTTAGCTAGTTTAAGCAGCTCCCTGCTCAGTGTGCTGGCTTTCATTAATCCCGTTCTTAGGCACCTAACTCTCCCCGTGCATTGTACAGGGAGCCTAGGTGCCTGGGCTGCATATTTCACAGGGCAGCAGGGTGCTTGAAAGCTACGTGTTGCCAAGCCGAAGTCCCTAGGTGGATCTAGCATTCAAATACCACATTAAGGGTTTCATGGAATAAGATATTGATTGCTCTGGTCCCAATTTAGCAAAACAAAACATGTGCTTAACATTACCTGTGTGTGCGGGGCGGGGGACAGAGGGAGTAAGAGGGACCAACACCTTTCAGGATTGAGCCCATAGTGCTTGGGTTTCATGGTGATGAGTGTGGAATAAGAACCCAAATAGCTAAATTCCTTTATAATTTGAAAAGCTAAATATACAACACAACACTGGATCATTAAATAGTTAGTACAGTAATAAAAGAAAACAAAGATTTACAACTTTTGTATTTAACTCTTACTACCTCTTTCTACGTACCTAGTAAATTTATTGCTATCCCTTAGAGCTGTCCATTGCTGAGTCTATTGGATTTAGAGTTGTTCCAGCAGATACTGTAGTTGCTATTGTGGTGAATACTTGTCTCTGATACACTAAGGCTAGATATGAGTACACTGTTCTATTCTATTATGGTACAGAGGTGTAGGAATAGAATTACAGCTTTTAACCACTATCTTGTTTACAAGAGCCCTTTCTGATTAACCTAAAAGTCCAGGTTGAATGCTACACAGAAATTAAATAGAATGAGAATGTTTAAGGAAACAGTTGCAGAAGTGCAGTTCTTGAAATATGCACCACTGCCAAAAGTGAAAATAGAAAAACTTACACAGAAGGGATCAAGACATGAATCTGTAAAAATAGGAGAATGACTTGTTTATCTATAAGTTGTCTATGATGTTGTAGGTAATTATTGAAGCCTAGCAGATGACTCATATGCAAGATGAAATATGTCCGCAAATAGCACCAAAAGGTACCAGATGCTACATTTTGACACATTCAGTTATTTTAAAAGTTTAGGCCTAGGGGACAAGGAATCATAGTACCTACGTATTGTTCCTGCTTCCACCACTAAATTACAGTGTGACCTTGGGCAAGTCCTTTACCTTTCAGTGCTGCAGTTTACCCAGCTCTACAATAATATTCACCTATTTCTCACAGGATGTTATGTGGCTGAATGAATTAATTTTTGTAAAGCTCATTTAGATTTTTGAATTAAAAGGTGAAATGCTATAAAAGTCCCAAGAATACTAAAGTATATAACTCCAATTCAGGAAAACACCTAAGCATGTACTTAACTTAAAACATGTGCTTAGATGCTTTCTAGAATTAGGACAATATCATCGCCTTAACTTTACAACTCTATATTTTAAACTACCCTCATAAGGAAAAAGGTGATGGGAAAATGCTTATTTTTTTCTATATATTCTGTCTTTGAAAGTTATCTTCATGACCTTTTCTGGCTGTATTTGAACTGAGAACACATAGCAACAGTAGCCCTGAACAAAGATTACACAGAACTGCTGTCTGTCTCTTGCTGAAGATTTTTGGTTTGTACATCATCCATAACTTGTAACAGTGACTCCAGAAGATCAATCTATATCCTACTTTTTTTCCTACTTTCTTGTTCTGAAAGTCAGGGGCATGCATTTCATGTTCATTGCATGCAGTATCACAGTCTATACTGATAACATCATGGCATGCCCGAAACACAAAGTTAATAAGAACAGAAGAATTGCTTTTGTTGTTTTATGAAAGTTCTCTCTTCTGTTGCAGCACATGGACAGAGATTCAATTTTGTTATTATAATATCACAAGCTGTACAGTTTTTTTGAAAAACCACACTGTATCTGAGACAAAGAAAAATGAATCCTGTAAACTAGTAAAAATGTCATAAAAGTATTTTCACTATATTTGATGCATTGAACAGCCCATGTGAATATATATATTTTAAGTAATCTGCTTATGTCACTGGGATTCTAATTGTGCACTAACTGCTTGGGTAGGTTAGCATGAAATCTAATTTGCGCTAATCTGCCAGAGGCAAAGGGACCATGAAATAAACAATTTGTGTTAATTTCATGTTTTATGGTATGTATTTCTCTACAATACAACTCAAAATAAAGAGGCAAAGGGAGCTTCTGAATGGTTTTAACAGTAAACTTGAGAAGGCCACATTTTTGCAGATGGTGTTGAAAATATAAATTGGTGGCACATATGAAACTGGCCTGTTTAATTTTAGGTTGGGTCAATGTGGGCTTCACAAACATGCTTATAGACCGGTAATGAGTATTGATGGAAGCCGTTTATATATTTCACCTTTAGTTCTCATACCCAGGATCAAGCTACACAGACATGGAACAAGGAATTTTCAAGAGAAAAGTCATAATAATTGTGATTATCTCATTTGTTACCGATGGGAGAATAAAGTTAACAGAAATACCTATCAGTGCTCACAACCTTTCCCACTAAATTACCTCTTGGCTACATGAGTTGTTAGAAGTTCCTGTTACCGTGCAAAATGTATGGGAATTCATTACTACAGAGCCTCAGTACTTATTGTTGTGTCTAGATATTTTAGCTATGGACATAATTTTCATTTTACTCCTAACAGTATCAGTGTCTAAGAGTTAATATGGCAGCACAAGGAATAAGGAGAACAAATGTAATTTGTTGGTTTTGAATAGTATTGAATTAAACAAATTGACACTGATTTCTTTTCATATCGTTAAAATGATAAATGCTTTAAGGTGCAGGCTGCAGGGATGGCTTTTTTAAATGTACTCAATGGCATCAAGCACATTGCCAGCCCTTAAGTAGTAAATCTAATCACTGTCTCAATAGTTCCCAGCTTTCAAAATCAGCTTGTCATTTTAGTTTTGCTTTTTGATTAGGTGTCCTAGATGTCTGCAGAGGCTCATCTACCTAACCCATTGCCCACAAGTTGCTGCAGCTGCTCAGTCTCAGCATCAAACTGAATGAAAAACTGAAAATCATCAAAGAAAAAGCTGGATGCAGCTAGCACTTAAAACCACAAAGTACAGACACTGCAGAATCATACTTGAAGTAGACTTCTATAGCTATTGCTGTGTCTAGTATTAGAGGGGTACCATCCATCAAAAGAACATTTTTTAAAAAAAACAGACGAGTGTTGCTTGCTGACTGCCACTAAACAGTTGTGATACTGAATAACACTAAGGCTCAATCTCCCTTCTCTTTTCCTTTTTCATCATCACTAAAAGAACCATTCAGGGATCAAGAGTTATTGTGAAGATTGAGGAAGTGAAGAGTCTGCAAATGAGCTTTAGAGAGAATTTCAATACCTGTATCTGTCTAATCCCAGCTAAAGCAAAAACTTCATCCAAGTTGCAAAAATACTAAAGGAAGTGACAGAGCTTCATCTTCAGAAAGGGGAAGGAGAGTAAACATTGTCTAGGTTCTTATATGATGATCTTCACTGTGATATCTAGCCATCTCCACAGATTATATTTCTCTTTGTTCTCATTAATCAGCAGGGATTAGACTTTATTTTATTTATTTGTGAGGTTATTGTAAATAGTTTCCTACGGAAATTAATTAGGATGGCAGAAGGGGCACCTGCTCCTCCATCTTCAAAGCCAGGGCAGGAGGGATGCCAAGGAGGGTTATGGAGTTCGCGGATCAGATGCCCATCCCAATTCTCTAGGTGCAGCCTGACAGGATCATAAGAGATAACTACTGTGGGTTGTTGTTATCAAGTACTTTTCATCCACATATTTCAAAACACTTTACTCATGGTTTGCTTATCATTCTCCTAATTTTATAAATGGGGAAACTGAGCGAGAGTGGTGAAGTTACTTGTCCAAGGTCACACAGAAAGTTCAGTGCCAGAATAAAACTCCAGTCATCTCTGAGTGGTCTGCCTCTCTCAATGCAATCCTAGTAATCCATGCTAGATCTCTATGGATTCCATATGATCAGTAGGATTCACTGTTCAGCTATTTTGCATATTTTGCAGGGAATATGAAAATGTATGTATGGTATTATGGTGTTTCAGCATTCACACAGGGAAACTGGAGGGGAAAAACTCTTGCTGGAGGGTTATAACATAATGCTACTTTATTTCCTAGCATTCAAAATAACACACAAAACCCTAAAAAAAAGAGAGAAAACAGGCTGCTCCCCCAAAACAGAGGCACCACCTTATTGTAAAAAGAACAGGAGTACTTGTGGCACCTTAGAGACTAACAAATTTATTTATTTATTTATTTATTTATTTCGTGGGCTACAGCCCACTTCTTCGAATGCATAGGCTGTCTGCAAACTGACTTTTCTCATACACTTTACTACAGAGCTGCAAGTCTGCAAGCATCACTAGGGAACCAGCCTTCGACCCTGCCCCACTCTCCCTGCTCTTAAAGCAATAGTTTGCAATTACAACACAGTCCTCAATATACCATATATGGTACTTATCCTTAGCCAATAAAGAGCCCATGTCCTGGAATCTGAGACTAGTAGAAGGAGGAAACATCCATTCTAAAATATATTTTGTAAGTATTCTGATTCAGGAGGTGATACAATATGTGCCAAAAAGTAAAGAACAAAATAAGCCATGTTGCATATTCATCTTTAAAAGCTGAAGCAAAAGAACAAAGCAACTCCTTCTTAGCAGTCATTGATACCACAAGGCAGTATGCCAAAGAACTAAGTGGTTTGGCAGGTTTTTTTCAATGACCCAGCAAGTCTTTGCTGAGCTATTTGCACCATCTGCTTCTTAGGTTCAGTCAAGGGCAAGAGGGCAAACATCTGAGAACATCAATTATGAATTGATATTTAAAGAGAAATATTGCCACTAAGGGGGAAAATCTATGAAAAATAAGAGACTTTGCACAACGATTTCCATTTCTCGGTCCTGCAGCATTCAGAGTTGTCTGCTAAGTCACACTCTAGAAAGAGGTTTTCAGACAGGCTTAAGAGTGAACAAAAAATTATATAATACATTAATAATACCAGATTGTGTCTTCCATAGTTGAAGAGATTTCAAAAGCAACAGGCAAGGGCCCTAAATGTATGAAGACTTTTATATTCAAAATATATAATGTTTAGAAACATGCTATAGGGCAGGCGAGGCTAAATCACGGCTTGCGAGCCACATGCGACTCTTTTACAGTTAAAGTGCAGCTTGCAGAGCCCCCGTTCCTTCCCCTCCTCCCACACATGCCCATTCTCTGCCTACCAGACTGGGGGAGGAGGGGAGAGCTTGGGGCTTCTTCCCTGCAGCAGGGTGGTGGAGCTAGGGGCTTTTGCCCTGTAAGAAGGGGAGGGTCTTGGGGCTTCAGCCGCATGGAGGCATGCTGGGGCTCAGAGAGTCAGTAAGTTTGGCTACCGTCTATAGGGCATCATATTCACAACAGCATAGGTACAGTAAGGGTTATATATCAGTCACAGCCCATAGGATAACCCTTCAGTACCAGCAATGCACAGCTCAATGTATGTACTAAGACGTTTAACAAGAAAAAACAACAACAAAATCCTTTGGTTAAAAAGTGTAGCAATAATAGCACTAGTGTGAATGAGATTCATCCAAGTTATCATTGTCCTAGGCTAAAAACGTAATTCATGTGACTGTGGATCTGAGATGGTTTAGTGATGTCCAATATTATTTGCTGTAAATGTACATTTATGTTCAGTCAAGTAAACTATCAAACGTGATATAGCAAAAATACAATTAGCTTTTTCATGCCTAGTCCACATACCAGTATCAGAAGTGATAGGTGTTTAATGATTTCTGTATCTTTTGCACACACGGATTATTACATTTAGCTCCTGTACTTGACATTTTAAAAATATTGTCAGAGAAACCATGTAAACAGAATATGACATCAGTTTTAATATCTGAAATTTCAATATCTGAAATTTTCATACTCTAATCTGGAGCAGCTAAGCTATTTCAACTATATTTGATTTCTGAAACAATGGTTTCTGACAGTGTCATTTTCCATTTTATAGCCAACTTGTGCTGCAGAATAAGACTGAAACATATTATTTCCTGCTTACTTTCTGCTAAATTCAGTTAGCTCATAAGCATGAATTGACTCTAAGTTTCTCTCATCTGCTTCTTGTTCTCATGTTAAAACTTTATTTTTTGTGTGTGTCTTCCTTCTGCCCACTTTAAGACAATGTTTCCTCTCTATGAAAATCCTACATTGTCATTATCAGGTATCTGTTCACCTTCTCTACCCATGACATTTCCTAATCTAAAAGTACAAAACATTCAATAGACATTTGTGGATCAGTGTAGTTTTTTAAAAGGATTTCATAAACTATTTTTTGTCTCTAATCCTCTCAATAATAAAGTGTTAAATAATTAGGCCTAATCTCTGTAAAAAATCAGATAACCCAGTTGACCACAACGCAAGGTCTCATGAAATGAAGACATAAAGTGGTATGCAAATTGCATATTGGAGACACTGCAGCCCATGCCACCTCCTCATATCCCCCTCTGTTTTCCTAGACATATTAAGCAGAGATCTTACTGGAACATAAGATATTGATACACCACACAGCACCCTCAAATGAGCAATCACCCAGTATTAATCTCGGGATCATCTGTGCAAGAAAAGCACCAAGCCATTAACAAATGAGTCGATCCATCTCCATCCAGGACTGATGCTTTGTTTGAAACACCTGACTAAATGGCTAATCACTAATTTTGTTTTATATTTAAGACTTTGGTTTTAACATGTTGTGTCTTTTAAAGCAACAAAATCTGGAAAATTCAGCTAAGCTGAAACTCTATTCTTAACATACCCATTGTATCCACTGTAGCTCGCGTGATATGTCAGAGCACTCGCACACACTTCTGAAGCTCCTTGCCAGAAAACCACCACAACTGCTATGCAGAAATGAACACACTATGGAATGTCAGTCTTTGCTCTGAATTCTCTGTCCTCTGTCAAAGTCCAACCTTCAAAATACCATCTTAATAGATCAGGGTTTTATTTTTTGCTCACTGATTTCAAGCTGATTTCTCTC
Organism: Malaclemys terrapin pileata; assembly: GCF_027887155.1. Taxonomy (NCBI): domain Eukaryota; kingdom Metazoa; phylum Chordata; order Testudines; family Emydidae; genus Malaclemys; species Malaclemys terrapin. The sequence goes on along the minus strand of NC_071507.1, from coordinate 164,778,999 downwards.
ATGGTCAGGAAATTCCTGTGGAAAAAGCCAAGGGAAGACTGAGGAAGTGGGGAGCAAAAATCTGCACAACCAATGATGTACAGTTTTAACAGCATTTCCCTTCAGCTTACTTCCATCAGCAGTTCTTGTAATGAGGATGGTGTTTTGATGGAAAGTGAAATTAATCCTATCTATGTAATGGGTGCTAAAGCATACTATACAGTTCAGCCAGTAGGTGGAGCTGTGTGTAAAATACCTCATTGGAATGAACCTCCGCCATACCTGGCAGAGCATTAAAGGGTCTAATGATGAACACATCTAGTGTGTTTAAGCAAGCTCTGTGGTCAGTCTGTATCTGTTACAGAGAAACATGACAATCTATGGCCATTAATTAATGCTGTAAAGGTTAATGAGAAACCTCTTCAGGCATCTTTTGCTGCGACATACTGGATAGCTAAAACTGGGAAACCACACACTATTGGAAAAACTCTGCCATGCGCCAAGAAAATGGTTTTGATTATGTTGGGGCAAAGTGCAGTGACTTGACTTGATTCGTCTGTCTAATGACACTGTCAGCATATTCACAGTATGGCAAATGATGTGATTGAACAATTCCCAAAATCAAATGAAGTCCTTTTTTCCCCATTCAACGTGATTAACTGAGGGATTTGTTGGATGATGCTCAGATGCTTACAAGTAAAGTTTGAGAACAATGAAAATCTCCATCAGTTACTTTACCACACAGAAGTTTGGCAGCTGTCTTGGGGAAAGGTTCTTAATAGAGCTGTCAAGCAATTAAAAAATTAATCGTTTAATCAAGTGATTAATCGCACTGTTAAACAATAATAGGATACCATTTCTTTAAATAGTTTTCGATGTTTTCTACATTTTCAAATATATTGATTTCACTTACAACATGGAACACAAAAAGTAGAGTGCTCACTTTATATTTATTTTTGTATACAAATATATGCACTGTAAAAAACAAAATAAATAGTATTTTTCAATTCACCTAATACAAGTACAGTAGTGCAATCTCTTTATCGTGAAAGTTGAAATTACAAATGTAGAATTATGTACAAAAAAAGCTGAATTCAAAAATAAAACAATGTAAAACTTTAAAGCCAACAAGTCCACTGAGTCCTCCTTCTTGTTCAGCCAATTGCTCAGACGAACATTTGTTTACATTTGCAGGAGATAATGCTGCCTGCTTCTTGCTTACAATATCACCTAAAAGTGAGAACAGGCGTTCACATGGCACTGTTATAGCAGTGTCACAAGATATTTACATGCCAGATGCACTACAGATTCCTATGTCCCTTCATGCTTCAACCACCATTCGAGAGGACATATGTCCATGCTGATAACAGGTTCTGCTCGATAACCATCCAAAGCAGTGTGGATCGATGCATGCTCATTTTCATCATCTGAGTCAGTCAGATGCCACCAGCAGAAGATTGATTTTCTTTTTTGAGGGTTTGGGTTCTATAGTTTCCGCATCGGAGTGTTGCTCCTTTAAGATTTCTGAAAGCATGCTCCACATCTCGTCCCTCTCAGATTTTGGAAAGCACACAGATTCTTAAACCTTGGGTCGAGTGATGTATCTATTTTTAGAAATCTCACATTTGTACTTTCTTTGGGTTTTGTCAAATCTGCAGTGAAAGTGTTCTTAAAACAAACAACATGTTCTGGGTCAACATCCGAGACTGCTATAAGATGAAATATATGGCAGAATGTGGGTAAAACAGAGTAGGAGACATACAATGCATTATTTTTTTAATGAGCATGATTACCATGGAAGCATGTCCTCTGGAATGGTGGTCGAAGCACGAAGGGGCATACGAATGTTTAGCATACCTGGCACGTAAAGACCTTGCAATGCTGGTGCCATGCGAATGCCTGTTCTCACTTTCAGGTGACATTGTAAACAAGATGTGGGCATTATTTCCTGTAAATGTAAACAAACTTGTTTGTCTTAGCGATTGGCTGCACAAGAATTAAGACTGTGTGGACTTGCAGGCTCTAAGTTTTACATTGTTTTGTTTTGGAGTGCAGTTATGTAACAAAAAATTCTACATTTGTAAATTGCACTTTCATGATAAAGAGGTATCACTACAGTACTCGTATGAGGTGAATTGAAAAATACTATTTCTTTTCTTTGCCATTTTTACAGTGCAAATATTTATAATTAAAAATAATATAAAGTGAGGATTGTCTACTTTGTAGACTGTGTAATTGAAATAAATATATTTGAAAATGTAGAAAATCATCCAAAAATATTTAATACATTTCTATTGGTATTCTATTGTTTAACAGTGCAATTAAAACTGTGATTAATCTCAATTAATTTTTTTAATCACGATTAATTTTTTTGAGTTAATCGCATGAGTGAACTGTGATTAATCAATAGCCCTAGTTCTCAATTGTTTGTTTGAGCTCAGAGAGAAAGTGAGAATGTTTCTTTCAAAGATTCCCCGCTGGCCAAAAAGTTTGCAGATATCAAGTGGTGCGTTTACCTGGCAGACATTTTTGAATGCCTAAACGTGTGTACATCACTTCAAGGGCAAGATACTTTCATCTTTTTTTCTCACTGACAAAATCAAAAGTTGGATCAAGAAACTTTCCTTGTGGGATGCTTGTATGGACTGTGGCAGTTTTGAAGTGTGGGGTTTTTTTTTTACAGGTTGACTTTTTGGATGAAAATGCCTTGCCAAAGCATGACTTGCAACCCATTATCATCAGCCACCTGGAAATCCTTAAGCATTCGGGAGTACCTCTCAGAAAAGGATCGGTTCATATTATGTTCATATTTATTTAATTTTTTGCTTTGGGATATAAAGGTTGTCTTGCGAATTTGTGAATTTAAATATTTAGTGGCTACTTTTTGTAGCTACGGACTTGTAATGCGTTTTTTATTTATTTTATTAACTATTCTAGAGGCACTGGGGTCATGTAGTAATTTTTATTTTCAGAAGGGGGCCACGGTGCAATGAAGTTTGAGAATCGCTGCAACGGTATAAGTTCCTTCCTATTACACCCCTCTGAAATGTCTACTCTTTCCCATCATGTAGGGACTGAGAAGACTGCAAAATCATGATGGTGGCTGTGTTCAGATATTGCTATCTCCTTCTGTTAAACCATTTTGCCATATCTTCCCTCAGAAATACAGACTCTGGCTAGAGTGTAAGTAATATTAATGCCCCCATCCTCACCCTCTTCTGCAGCAATCCAGAAAAGGGGCTTCTGGATTTGCAGGGCCACAGCCTCAGCTGGAGTAAAATAGCATAGCACCATTGAAGTCAGCTGAACTATGATTTCAGCTGAGGATCTGGTCTGTGTGTAGAAGCTATACAATCTTTACCAATGCAGATTCTTCAGCAAGGTGCAAGTATTGTACAGAGCAACATTTATCCCTTTATTGTGTGTTTGATTTAGGTAATTTAATTCCAGTACAAAAAAGACAAAAAGTTCTCATGGAAACACAGGGACAATTTTAAAAAAATATTATTAAATACAAAATTATCAATAACTAATCAAGGACACTTCAGGGATAATAGAATCAAGTCTGCTACTATGCAGAGATAGGGTTTGATGACCCAATGTTTTGAATTTCATGCATAGTCAGGAAACTGTTAAAAAGCAGATAGTTTTCTGCTTCACTGTTCATTGTGTAAATAAATACTTGGATGCTGCTTAATGCTTGGAATAGTAACATAGACCATAGCACCTTTTCTTCCTGGCTCCCACTCCCTGTCACTAAACATAAAGCACGTATTCAGTGTATGTGAGAGACCAAGATGATTCCTTTGCAGTTGTCCCTTTCTATTGGATAAAAATACACACTATATAACAAGGCATTTTCATAGAAATTATTCATCTCATAGTGCAGGGAAGTTCCTTTTGTGTGACATTTCCTATTAAAGTCCCCCTACTGGCCTGGTCTGGATGATAATTTGGGGGGCATTTAGCTGGTTTCTAATGCTTTGTATGAATGGGTCTCTCAACTTTACTGTTTTTATTGCTACACAACCCTTTCTCTCAGTCTCTCATCTACCCCTTTTTCTGTAAGTAACATTTCCCTCGGTGTCCCCACAGGCCTCACATAGAACTAAGTTAAAAAGGGGATGTGTTCTTTTAAAGTTCTCTTAGCTTCAGTTTGCAGCTCAAGGTGGTGTTCTAATTAACTTCAGCTACCGGTGTGGGTTAAGCCCTTTAGACAAAGTGAAAGGCTAATCTTTCCTTTCAGAGAAATAAAGAGCAAAGGTTTTAGTTGCTTCTTTTAACATATCCTTTTTTCCCTTCTTATTGCAACAAAACCATTATTGTTGCAGCAGAAGTGATGGTTTATCCCCATTTCCCCATCCCCCGGAAACATAATGTATAGTTTGCCAAGCTGCTGGGTTTGTTGCTGCAATATGGGGAATATATGAGACATATTAATAACCGCATTTATATTTTAAACTATTATTGCCCATAGTCTGCAAAATACTTTGCACAGTGTTGCTTGTGTTCAGTTTTGGGAATGTTGGTATCTGTGGATTAGATCCCATATGTTTTAAGCCTCCACAGTGTTTAGTCCGGATACAGCTGCTTTGTTGGAGCCTCTAGAGGCACTCTCTTGAGGTGCAAATCCTTTATCAAGCAACCCCTCCTGAGAGCTGCAAGGACCATGTCCATTCACTGCCTAGCCCATGACACCAGTACTGAGCCCTCAGACTCCCCCTGCAACTTAAACACACTCCCACCCAGAACTCCCTCTGTGTAAGTGTTCTGGGTCCACAGTTTCTCTCTCCAAGGAACTTGTGGTAGATGTCACACCAATCACACACAGACTTTGCACAGGATTCTAAAACACCATTGTTCTTTAGTTAAGTACAAGAAATAGACAGAGAGTGCCAGATCGTATAGAAAACTACCAACATCCCACTCTATGGGAATACAATGTCCCCCACTCTAGCTTACCCTTCTTGAGGGAGGCCTTGGGAAACCATCTGAGTTCAGGTAGCCAGGGTTCCTTCCCTGCCACAGAATACTCCTGCAGCAATTTCCCTTTGCTTGAGCTGGTGACAATAGCTGAAAACTCCAAACCGATCAGCTTATGCCCTTTGATAACCTTCCAGTCTCTCCAGATCATCCTCCTCAGGTGATCCCAGACCTCTACCAGGTGACTTCATTACCATGAGGCCTCTTCCCTGACAAACTATCTGTCCTGGATGGTAGCCAGTCTATTATCTAGGATGTTTGTATTTGAATAGGCGAACATCCTGATTTAATGATCCTCTATTGTCAGCTTTGTATCACCCTTCCCCTCCCGCTTAGATTTCAGTCCAACATTGAGGTAAAAGCACAGAAGACACAAGGCTGCACCTTCTGACTGGAGTTTGCAGGAGACGTAGTTTGAGAAGAAACCATATTTCTCTTGAGGTTATTTTATCAGTGTTAACATTCTCCATTCATAGGGCAACATTCGCTCTTTGACTAGCTTTCACCAGAATATTTTTTAAATGGTTTCTTCAAGGGAATTCCAGCTACTTGGGCAAAAAATGAGTAGGTAAATACACAGATGCATCAAGATGCAGAATTACAAGAGTCAACTGTAAACCCATTTGTCCTATAATTATTTCTATTCAACTAAACTAAAAACAAACCCCACAAATCCTGTATTTCCTTACATTGAAGGATACATCTTAATACAAGTTTAGGCCTTGATTCTGTAAACACTTCCACATGAGCATAACTTTAATTCAGTGAGACCACTCACATGCATAAAGTTATGCCTGGGTGTTTTTTCTAAAAGATATGCTCTGGTTCAAACAGAAATTCTTTTGGGGACGCTTTATGGCCTACGTTATATAGGAGGTCAGACTAGATGATCACAGTGGTGCCTTTGGCCTTGGAATCGATACATATGTGGAAATGTGTTTGCAGGATCAGCCAGTCAGATGATGAAAATCAATTAAGTGTTTCCTTATGATGTAAAAAAAGTCATGTAGCTCAGGGACTAAATTCAGAGGATGGTGGGGAGGGGTTCACCTATCATACTGCTTTTTACTCATGCTCATGTTCCTGATATAACTGTGCTAATCTTATTTCAGATACATTAGATGGTTTAAAAACAACAACAACAAATTCTAGTGCAATTAAAGCCAATTATGAAGCATTTTTTCTTTAGGATCTACAGTGCCTTTATTTATTTTCTTTCTTTCTTTAGTGCTATTGAAAATGACAGCAAAAGCACCAACTATTCAATCATAAAGCAGAGCACTATTAACAAATGAGCTTTGTATACATTATGGTTCCCACCAGCATCCCGTTTAGCCAGTTATAAAATGAAACTAACATGCAAAGCAGATGTAGAATTATTTTTGAGTTCTAGAAAGATTGCACGGCACAAAGATCAAGCATGTTATATTCACATTATCTCATATGTTCAAGTTATACTTCAGGAGACTGATGACCAAGGAGCTAACTCATTCTTTAGTATCCTTCCTTTCTGCTAAATAGACTAAATTATATTTTCATGTTTTTTTGAGGGGAAAGTGGATCATGAATTACAAGAGTGTTGCTTTTCAAGAATGTTTGTGTTATGATAGCTTGTGACTCTAACTATAATCAGAGAAATGAAATTTTGGTATAAGTAATCATGTCCTAGTATTTCAAGCTTGACAGCACTATGTAAAGATTTATAGAGCAGGTATGTCATTAAATGGATCAATGCAGTCCTCCAGGTTTAGCAGTAATATCTTCTGTGTTCTGTTTTTTCTCTTTTAAGAGTGCTAATTGCACCCAAATGTCTCATGGCTTTAAGGTTTATATTCTGCTGGGGACTAATCTATGAACATTTATTTCTGTAATGAGCTCCAGTTGTTAAACCCACAACTGCAATTTGTTTTTTATAATCTGATCGCAGATTATAGCAAGGAGCAACAGTGTTGGAGTTCAACATTTGCAGTTAGCCGAAAATGTACAAAGAGAGATTTCAAAGGGTACAGCAGTTTCTCCTCAGAGTTCAAAATTCATATACAACAGTGATGTACAAGGTGAATTGTTTACTGTGTGTTTTGTTCTGTGTATTCTTTCAATGATTCTGATATTCTAATGTCCTAACTATTTTCTGTCTCCTAGGAGACAGTACTTTTAACAGAGCAGAGGGTTCTTCAATTTCTTTACAGGCTCCATATTAATGAGAAATTAGAGAGTGGCATTGTCATATGAAAAGAACTGAATTTCAGGCTAATGTCTTAATTAGCATAAAGTGCCTCCCAAAGCATTAACTTCTAACCTCTCTTTGCCCTGTTTTTACTGATGTTACTTTTCTTTTTAAGAAAAAAGGTAGCTAAAAATACCCTGCTCTTTTCAACAACCTACAGCTGAATTCCCACAGTAAGGAAAGCAATGCTTCTTCAAAGCATTGAACAGAATTGTGCTTACTAAATACTTTCTTTCAACTAATCTGTGTGGTTGCATAAAGCATTACAACAGTTTACACAAAACTAGGTAGAACTTTTTACACACTGATATCTTACAGCAATAATTCAGCTAGAATATGACCCTTTGTCTCGAAAGATATTATAAGAGTTACTCCATAGCAAAGCTAATAAAGACTTTTTTGTGGTCCTCCAGAGCATAGTGCCTATTAAAAAGGTAGCCCTCCTGACAATTTTTGTTGCATTGTGTAGAGTGCAGGCAAATGCATAACAGACTAAACAGAGTCAATAAATCAATGGCTTATGGGGGAGGATACCTGTAACAATAAATGGGATTTATTCTACAGACAGCCCTCCATAAAAGTTACAATCAGCAAATAAATTAAAAAAAAAAATGAGAGAAAGATTTGAGTGCAATACAATTTATTCTCATTACAAACGTTTACTGTCTTGGTAAAGTATTTATATCAAGGCAATTAAGGTCAATACTGGCTCATGTTGGTATGAGTTAGTCAGCTAATAGCCCAGTACTGTCATCCTCTTTTTCTATTTCTATAGTTAATGTCCTTTTGCATTCTAAACACATGCTTTTCTATAGAGACCAATTAAGCTTTGGCTTTTGTCTCAGTTCTGAAAGGCTAGAACAGTCATTTTAAGAAAGGCCATGCAGAGAATCAAATATATATATACATTAAATTGATATTATGGAGGCATCTGTAGTGACCCCCTAGTGAAGGTAGCACTAAGATTGGCACTTAAAGCAGGATTAAACTCTCTCCATTTGATGCTTTAGTGATTGAATTTAGTCTCAAAATTTGGTTCAACTCCTTGGAGGGCAAAGGAAGTTTGTGTAATTTTTGTGTGTGAAATCAATCTAACTTTTGGTGAAGGAACAATTAAAAGAACTTTTTGAAATGCTGTCCTGTTTTCCTACCATTTCTTAGTGTTCCTCTAGCAAAAGGACCACAAAATCCCCACAGATTCCAGATTTCACGCACACCCACATTCTGATAATATCTTAGATATGTAGCATTTCTGACATGTTAAATTAAACACATCGTTAGTCCCTTTCTTCAAGCTAGCAGTTTTGTGCCATGCAAAGATTAACCCAGAGAATTTTTCAGAGCCATCAACTGTTTCCATATTCTTACACCACCAGGCTTCATCTCTGGTCTCCCCAGCTCTGCTGTGCACCTACTACTGGAGAGAGGGAGACGTGTATGAGGGTGAGTTCTGGGAGAGATGGGGCTCTAGGAGGTTGTGGAGGTGTTGACAGTGATGTGGGAGGATGAAGGCAGAAAAAAGCAGGCTTTGGGGAGATAGGGAAGGGTTAGCTGGAATATAGTGGAAAATGGTCAGGTTGAGGAGCGGTTGGGTTTGTGCAGGAAACCTTAGGAGAACCCAGTGTTTCTAAACTAAAGTTCTTAAAGGGCTCTCCTGGTGCTGCTTCTGCCTTAGTTCCCCAGGACACCCAGGCAACAGTGTTGTGGGAAGCCCTTGATGTAGCCCTGCCTCAGTGTAGAGACACTTGAGCCTTGCACTTGGGCCCCCAGGAGCACTAAGCACCCATGTTAGGGGAGCTGAGTCACCACAGCGCTGTGGCCTGGCTATGTCTGGGAGCTGAGGCAACAGCAGTGCAATAAGTCTTACATGCACTGGAGCTTTGGTGTAGAGAAAATTGTATTCCCCTATCCCAGACCTTCTCCACAGGAACTCCTCCAGGTCCACCTAGGACCTACTCCCCATAGGTCTCTTATCCCATACCTCCCACATCCCTAATCCTTCCCTGCCCCCTCATTTGCCTGTTCACCCTCTCATGTCCCATTATAGCCATGCCAAGTCCCCCAAGAATCACACACACACACCAAAGGCTGACCACCTGATCAGAATAGGAAATGAGCAGGGAAATTGGAGGCAAAGGACTCAAGAGTGAGTGACGATATGGGTGGGCCTGGGGATGTGTGCAAGAGGCCTAGGGGTGAGGGTCTGAGGATGCTTGCAACGGGGCCTGAGGTGTGGGGTGGGGCTGGGGTTGCGTGGTTGGAGTAACACAGGCCTGGTTGATGGAAAGCCTGTTTTTGTGGCTGAGGATGGGAACTGATTAGTGGAGCATAGATGGGCTAATTAATCATTTACCCATGCATTTCCTTGGGTTGTATGGTTTGCATTGGTGGGATGGGCTGTGCTATTTAGCAACCTTAACTCAAACTTAACATCGTTTTTTATTCACGCCTAGTAGGGACTTGCAAATGTAGTCTGAATAGTGAGCCAATATCCAGTGATAAACAAACTTCTTGGACCTGGAAGAAGCATAAAATATTTAAAAGATTTAAGACTTTAAAAACAAGTATAGGCTGCAATGCAGGCAACAAACAATATTTCACCTTAAAATAACAGATTTTTGTATACAGATTTTGTGGAATACTCATCTTTTAAAATCTATGATGTTTTAGTATTGTTTATTTTAGTTACAAAATATGTCAATCCAGCACCTAAGTAGGTCCTTAATTGCCTAATTACTTAAGTAAAAAAAGAAAGAAACTTTAGTTGACTTAAGATTTCAAAGGGAAAAATCAATTGTTCTTGCTTCAATATTTATTTACTTAGTAATCATTTACCAGAGTTTTAAAAATGTTTTTAGGCTTCAGAGTCAGCTTTGTTTGGGTTAATTGAATATTTTTAATTAACACAGCTGAACTCAATCCATCTAACTTTAAACACAGCCCCAAAGGCAGCACTTGGTTAAAAAAAGTTCAAAGAAAATTAATATTTGAAGCACAGAACATACTCGATAGGTTTGCCAGCTGAATTAGTACAGAGGTTAATAATCATCACTTTAGAATACATTGACATAAGTTTAATTCCCTTTTTTGGATGAGGTTACTAGTCAAATTAATTGGCTCCAGTCCATGAGAAGAGCAAAAGTAGCAACTTGATTATTTGTAATAGCGTTTCACAGAGATAATGCTAAATGCTTTCAGACAGTATAGTCTTGGAAAGTGAGTTTGTCTTTCTGTGCTGCTAATCTGCAATGATAAAATTATGTTGTGCTGCTCCAAAAGACTGCTAGATATTATCTCTATACAAATCAAAGTGGTATTTGTTTCCTACAGAAGTTGCAAGCCACAAACAGATGGATGCTGCAAAACGTTTTCCACTGATATTTAAAACATTATAAATCAATTACCCTTTGACAGTATCTGTGACCCTTTATTCAATATCCATAACTGTATGCGAAAATGAAATTTTGTTTGCAAGAAAATTCAAGGAAGGTGCAACTTTGAGATGATTCATGCAAGAAGTCTTCATGAAGCCATGTTGACATGTCGGTGTGGGTTTGAGAGCTGGAAGGAAAAGAAACAGGGTTTTGGCTGAGGAGCAGCAGAGAATGGTAAGGGGAGGAGGAACAAAATGGAGGAAATGGATAGGTTTGTTCTTTAAGGGTAGAAACTTCTCAGGGAAAGTGCATTTGGTGCACAAACAATACTGCAGTATCCTACATCACAGCTGGGTTTAGAATAATCCGCTGGTCTTTTGCTAGTAGAGCAGGCCCAACACATCAGAGAAGCAACAGTTATCCTCTGTAGATAAAATCTTTGTGGTGTGTACTAAGTGCTAGTGACTTGTTCTCTGCCTGCTTTTGTTTTATTGTTATGAATTGGATTAAACCTCATTGAAATTGATGGATGTAGTAGCTGCCCTTCTATTCAGGCTAAATGAGGGAAAAGATAAAAGATATTTTTTTAGTAATAGCTGAAAAAATAGAGCTCACCATCCAAAACACAGACCCACATGGCAACAGAGCAGAAGCTATGTCATGCAGGCTGATATTTTATGTTTCATTGTGTCTGGATCATCTGCCATATAAGATCTCACTCTGACACAGGGTTAATTAGCAAACTCCAGCTTTAGTTTGGCTGCTTACATGTTCTCGTGGCTTCTCAGATCAGTTCCCCAGGAAGTATCATTTGCAAACAGTATGCGGCTTGAAAGTGTCTACTAGCACATTCATATTGCCACATTCCTTCTCTTGTAAAGAAAACTGTCAAACACCCTAGCAATAACTAATAACATAATCTAACATAAAAAGCGACAGAGAGTCCTGTGGCACCTTATAGACTAACAGACGTATTGGAGCATAAGCTTTTGTGGGTGAATACCAACTTCGTCAGATGCATGTCGTGGAAGTTTCCAGAGGCAGGTATAAATATGCAGGTAAGAATCAGTCTAGAGATAACAAGGTTAGTTCAATCAGGGAGGATGAGGCCCTCTTCTATCAGTTGAGGTGTGAACACCAAGGGAGGAACACCAATCTAACATATTCTTTTCAGAAGCTGACTGTTCTTGATGTTACTGCATGCATCACCTTATCAGTTTGGCTAGCCTTTACCTGTACAACTAGGAAATCCCTCAGATGAGTAAGTCTTTTAACAACCCACCCTCCTCCCTGGGGCTGTCTTCCTCCCATCTGGTTAACCACAGTCTCTAGGCTTGGTGTTGCTTGGGTCTCTGCCAGCAAATAAATCACTACTGCAAGCAAATAAAATACTACTTAAAAAAAATATGGATACCAGAACTGTACATACTGTTCCAGTACCAGTCTCATCAATGCCATGTACAGAGGTAAAATCAACTCCCTACTCCTATTCACTACTCCCCTAGGCAAAAAAGCCACCCGCCGCCCCCCAGCGCGGCAGGGGAGGGCACCAAGCCCGGCCGTGGGCCCGCAATCCCTGACCAGCCAGAGCGCCGGGAGGAGGGTGGAGAGCCCGGCCAGGGCTCTCCGCTCTCCCCGACCGGCCGAAGCGCCAGGGGGAGGGCGGTGAGCCCAGCCGGGGCTGCTCTCCCCGACTGGCCGGAGCACCGGGGGGAGGGTGGCGAGCCCGGCTGGGGCCCCGCCGCACCGCCCCCCCCTCCAGGCGCCGCCCCAAGCACATGCTTGGTGGGCTGGTGCCTGGAGCCATTCCTGACACATCCAAGAATGGCATTAGCCCTTTTTTCCACAGCATTTCACTGGGAGTTTATGCTGAGTGGCTTGTCCATTATGACCCACAAATCCTTTTCAAAGTCACTGCTGCCTGGATATAGTTCCCCACTCTGTAAGTATGGTCTGTATTCTTTTTTCCTACATGTATAACTTTGTATTTGGCTGTATTAAAATGCATTGTGTGTGACTGGGCACAGCTTACCAAGCAATCCCAATTGCTCTGTATGACAGCGGTGTCCCCTTCAACATTTACCACTCTGCAAGTCTTTGTATCATCCACAAATTTGATCAGCAGTGGTTCTGTATATATTTCCAAATCACTGAGGAAAATGTTGAGTTGAATTGGGCCTCGTACTGATCGCTGATGATGCCCTACTGACAACCACTTTTTGAGATCCATCAGTTAGCCAATTCTTAATCCATTTAAATGTGTGCTTTACTGATATTGTATAATGCTTATTTTTTTTTCAGAATGTCATGCAGTACTAAGTTAAACACCTTACAAAAGTCTAAGTATATTACATGTACACAGGTACCTTTATCAACCACACTTGTAATCTCATCAAAGAATGAAATCAGGTTTGGCAAGACCTGTTTTCCATAAAACCATCTATGACTCAAAGGCTTCTTGGCAAAGGGTCCCCTGTTTTTTGCAAACAACTCTCACTTCAGACCTGACAAATTCACTATAGCAAATACATGTCTTACAGGTTATTTATCCATAAACAGTAACATGTAAGGTATCTACAGAGAGCTCATAACTTATTGATACTCATAATCATTGTGATATGCATGTATGGGTAATATTTAAGGAATAATATAATTATATTGAAAATGTGCTTAGGAACTTGGAGTAAAAGTTAGTCACCAGGGTATTATATACCCATTCAATCAGAAGAGAGTTGTCACCCCACCTCGTTCAGCCACAAATGTAATGGAAGGCTCAGTGGTTTAGCCTTGCTCCATCCCAAGACTTTCAATGCAAAACCATCAGAGGCAACTGCAATCAAAACCACTTGGAGGCAAAAAAGGAACATTACAACAAGACATAGAGACAAATGACTAGTTCAGTGTAAAACAGCATGGAGAAAGATACTCTGCATCCTTTCACTGAGGAGACATCTTAGGTAGCAGGGATGTTCTCCTGAAAAATTGGATCCTGGGTCCTGTGAAACCAGCCAGCTCTGCAACAGACTGATTTTTTGGGGGGAATCTACATTATTAGATAGGAAAGGTAGCTATTAATAACTGCAGACCCAGGTTTGGGTTTTATAATTTTGATTTGTATTGTAAACATTTGTTTCCACCACTCTCTGGTTTCTAGTTAAATCTCCATTATCTCTTAAATAAACTTAGTTTTGTTTTATTATAAGTGCTCACAAGTGCTGTGTGATTTTACAGGAGTGGTGATTTAAAGCAAAACTAGTAAACTGGGGTACACTCCTCCTTTGGGGCAGCATTTCTGGGATATCTGTGAGTAGCCAGTGTCAGGGGCTGGATATCATGGGGGGATGGAGGGGAGGACAATTCAATATATATATAATATATCAGAATGCAAATTCATTATTTATACTCACTATCTTATTTCTTTATCTTCCATCTTTGTGTGTATAATTATATCTCTGTAACCCTCATCCTCCCATACCTCTTCCATTCTTCTTTCCCCTCCTCTCCTTCATTATACTGGCAAAACCCCATTGTAGACAGAACTACAGTATGCTGAAAGAAGCTGGCTTAGCTAATGTCTTTTGAGAAGGTCTGGTCTATACTACCCGCCTGAATCGGCGGGTAGAAATCGACCTCTCGGGGATCGATTTATCGCGTCCCGTTGGGACGCGACAATCGATCCCCGAATCGGCGCTCTAACTCCACCAGCGGAGGTGGTAGTAAGCGCCGCCGACAAAAAGCCGCAGAAGTCGATTTTGCCGCCGTCCTCACAACGGGGTAAGTCGGCTGCAATACGTCGAATTCAGCTACGCTATTCACGTAGCTGAATTTGCGTATCTTAAATCGACTCCCCGCTGTAGTGTAGATGTACCCTAAGTCACCTTCTCAAAAGACATTAGCTAGTATATATAGTTCAACAAAAGTTTGGTTGAAAACTGGTTAACTTTCCAGTTTTGCTTGGTAACGGATTGCATTTTTACTATTATTTGCAAAAATCCAACTGGCTCTCAAAGTCTTTATAAACAAACAAAACAAAAACACCTCTCTCTGTTCTCTCTCAATGTTCCATTGTTCCATTTCCCCTTCTGCCACTTTTCCTTATTCCAGTTAAGTCCCTTGTTCAGTTTTGGAATAAAATATCTCATTCAAGGATTCTTTGCCATTGTTCCATGACACTAGGCTCTTCACAGCAGAAAAAGAAAGACACGGAGAGGGGAATTTCTAAAGTAATGAGTGATTTAGGAGCACTGACTTTCAGTAGGACTTGTGCTCCTAAATCACTTAGGTGCTTTGGAAAATTGCACTCACTGTCCCTTCCCAAAGGATGTACACTCTATATTTAAAGACACAGTGCCGATCTACATTAGAAATGCTTTGCTGGCATAGCTGAACTGATATGGCTGTTTGAGCTAAAGGGGCTGCTGCATAAGCTAACAGGAGTTCTTCAGCCAACATAGCTAAGGTCTGGTCTATACTACCCGCCTGAATCGGCGGGTAGAAATCGACCTCTCGGGGATCGATTTATCGCGTCCCGTTGGGATGCGACAATCGATCCCCGAATCGGCGCTCTAACTCCACCAGCGGAGGTGGGTAGAATTTATGGTGCAAATTTAGGTCATTTGATCAAGAGATTCCCAATATATGTCCTCCCCATGCATTATGAGCTTCTTTTAATCTTCAAAGGATTCTAAAATTCACATGCATAATGAGATTATCTAGAATATTGGTATGGCACAACAGGGACAGTGGTGCAAGTTTGGAGTTATTTGATTCAGGCATTCCTCAAATACCTCCCCTCCCCCCAAGTAAGAAGATTTTAATATTCCAGTTGTTCTAAAACCGACATGCATAGTGAGATTACCTTGAACAATGATATTCCACAACTGAAACTGAGGTAAAGGGTTAACTCACCTTGAGATGAATGAGTCATTTCACTCCACCCAGAGTTATAGTATTAGACTGTTCATCTCTTTGAGGTATCCTAATTCATCTGACCACACCCCACTAAGATGAATGGACCATTCAACACATCTATAGTACTCCTGTGCTGTAGCATGTTGTGCAGAGCCCCTTCCTTTACACTAGATCCCTGAAGTAGATACAAATCTGGGGCTCCCTGCTATTCCCCTTGCTGCCTCCAGTTGGTAGATGTGCTCCTATCTGTTACCATCCTCCTTTCTTCCCGTGGCACTTCCAGCCCTACTGGGGGCATGGTGGGGGCCAGAAGGATCTGGCAGATCTGGTAGCTAAACTGGCAGATCATTCCCCTCCCAGAGATGCCCTCCAATCATGCCCTATCACTAACACCTCTTCCTCAAGAAACAAGGGAAATTAACTGCCCAAAAATGTGGTTAACACAGGCTATATCACCTCTCCGAACAACATTAGCTAAGCTGACACAGAATCATTCTTCTCATAGCATAAGTGTGTCTACAATAGGGTTTTTGCTAACATAGCTGTGTCAGCTGGGGCGGGGGGTGATTTTTTTCCCCCCAAACTTCTAGAGGACATAGCTATGCTGGCAAAACATTGTAGTGTAGAGTAAGGCCTGAAAAGTTAGGTCAAAATAAGTCACCTTGCATCAACTTAATTGTGCATGTGTCTACACTCAGATTTGTCTCCTGCTGATTTAAGTGCCCCAATAAAGAGACACAGTAATACCGCCTCCCCGAATGGTGTTGAGGCATGGTCAACATTACTGTGGTTGTTGAAGTGTGAGTATAGACATTGCATGAGCTATGTCAACCCTACCAGTCCTCTAGATGCTGTCCCACAATGCTCAACACTGACTGCTTTGGTCACAATTGTGAATACCACTTCCCAGGGTCACATACACCAGAAGCCAATTCCTCCCTTTAAAAAGCCCCCATATTTTTGAAATGATTGTCCAGCTTGGTGAACACACCTAGCGGCACTCCATTGTTATGTGCAACTGCCCAACTGATCGTGCCAGCTACAGATGTGCTCCATACAGGGAACTGACAGGCTAGGAAAACATGCCTTAATATCCCATAAGGAACTCCCCTCCATTTGCAATAGATAAAGATACATGCTAAACAACACATTCAACTCACTATAATGCAAAACCTTAACTTCTGGCCTCAGCAACACTAACATATTTATGGTTGATGCATGTAAGCTGGCTATATATGTGAACATGGGGAATATATGAAACTCACCCCTGCTTAGTACCCTCTTCAACTCAGGAAGTGTGTTTCAGATTCCTGCTGTCACTGCCAGTCTGACGAGCCTTCTCTGGCTTGTCAGATTGGGTTTACATCTGCTGGCGAACCACAGCGCCACTCATTAGACTGCTTCCCAGGTTGGTGAACCACCTGTGGTTCATTAATTTTATACCAGTGCAACTCCACTGATTTCATTGCAGTCCCTCCTGATTTACACTGCTACAAGTGAGAAAAGAATCAGGCATAGGTGCCGACTCTGTGGGTGCTCTGGGGCTCAAGCAGCCAGGGGGGAAAAAATTGTGGGTGGTCAGCTCCCACCAGTCAAAGCTGTTTGGCTGGGCTGCCGTTCAGCTCTTTGGCAGCTGGCGGGAGGGGCTTGGGAGAGGACAGAGAGCAGCAAGCGGCAGCCATGAGGCCTGAGGGTGAGGGTGGAGCGGGGACAGGAAGAGGCGGAGTGGGGGCAGGGCTTTGGGGCAGAGTGGGGATGGAGCAGCCACCAGGAAAAATAAAATTCAGTACCTATACTATTATTGTTTCATCATGCAACTTGCCGCATGGCTCTCTTATGCTGCTGTTGCTTGCTTAATAGGGGCCAGGCAGAAAAACAAACTCAAAGAAATTACAGATGGAAAAGAACTATTAGGTCATCTAGGTTGTCTTTTCTTGAGGTAAGACAGTGGACTGCTACACATTCACTAATGCATTAGTTCACTGCCAGAAGGGAGATTTGTAATAGTGTATTGTATTGAAGGCTAAGAAGGTAAGAGGATATCCTGGCAAATGGAAACATTCATGGTTTGCTTTCTGACAAAAAATGCAGATGAGAATTTTGGAAGAGGAGGAGAGTGTGGACTGTGACATTGCACCCCATAAGGCTTTATGGAAATATGCTTATGAATGTATATATGACATAACTGGAATATGTTTTATGCTACATATGCCATGTAACATATCTCTGTAAAGGTTATGATCTACTGAATCTATTCATCCCATTTGTATGCATGTGTCATTTTTGTATTCGAAGTTATGAATATTGACCATGTACTTGTTTAATTTTAAATAGCCTCAGTGAAGCAGTTGGTCAGCTTCCTGAGGAAAGACTATTCTCAGTAAGTGCCCAGTCAAGAAGCCCTTAAGCCAACAATGAACTTGGAGATGCCAATCCACATCTGAGCTTTCCCAGGAATGTGGCTTGGCTGGTAAGGAACTCAGTCATGCATGGACATGTGACTTGCCCATGTGACTCCAAAACTCCATTTTGTAACTGGATTCTATGCAGGGGGAGGGAGGGGTGTCCACCCACAATAGAAAAATATATTTAAGCCCCTGAGAGACCCTCCATTTTGTCTTCAGCTTGCTCAAGAGATAGCCTCTTCACCCCAAAAGATACCTGAAAGAAACTGGAACAAAGGACAGTAACTACAGGGGGGGTGAGTGATTGCTGGACCCAGACTAGAAGGAGACTAGTCTGTAAAAGGAAGCTTACCGGAACACCTCTGAGGGTGAGGTTTTATCTGTATTCAGTTTTCTTACTGTATTAGGCATAGACTTGCGTGTTCTATTTTATTTTGCTTGGTAATTCACTTTGTTCTATGTGTTACTACTTGGAACCACTTAAATCCTACTTTCTGTATTTAATAAAATAACTTTTTACTTATTAATTAACCCAGCATATATATTAATACCTGGGGGGGCAAACAGCTGTGCATATCTCTCTATCAGTGTTATAGAGGACAAACTACTTATGAGTTTACCCTGTATAAGCTTTATACAGGGTAAAACGGATTTATTTGAGGTTTGGACCCCATTAGGAGTTGGGCATCTAAGTGTTAGAGACAAGAAAACTTCTCAAGTTGCTTTCAGTTAAGCCTGCAGTTTGTGGGACATGGTTCAGACCCGTGTCTGTGTTTGTGGCCGGCAAGCTGTCTGGCACAACCAGGCAGGGCTCTGAAGTCCCGAGCTGGCAGGGAAAGCAGGGGCAGAAGTAGTCTTGGCATATCAGTTGGCAGCCCCAAGGGGGTTTCTGTGATCCAATCCACAGGTTGCCCACCACTGGACTAGATGGTCATAATGGACATGGACAATAGATAAAATTCCTGGAACAGCAAAATTACTACGTGCCATTTTACTTCATACTTTGAGCCTACTCAAAAACGATAAGTAAAGTTCATCATAAATGCACACGCTAAGAAAGTCAATTTCCTTATTTTTTAAAGGGTTAAGTCTATAAAAATACAGATTTCCATTATGATTAAAATGCATTTCATCTCAGGAATATTCAGAAAAAATATTATGGAACAAACTTCTAATAAATTCCAATTCTGATTTCTGTACACACTGTAAACAAAACAAAAACAAAATAAACAAACCAAAATCCCCCACTTTTTCAAGAACCACAAAGTCTGAAGAAATAAAGTCCTTTCCTGTGAAAGTTCTTGTTATTGCCAGAGCTGTCGCACATAGTGAATCTGGAAACTAGTTCCCAAGAATATTGGAAGTGAACTGTTTAATTAATCAACCTTTAATTGCCAAATGTATCATTAACATATATTCATTATCAGAGTTAGGTCCTCGATATTGGTTGGTGCTGTCATTAATTTAGGAAGAAAGCTTTGCCTTTCATTCCAAGATATTCAGAAAGCGGTAAGTGATTTACAATTAAAATACATGTTGTGGCAGGCAGCAGGCTATTTCAACATGCATTAGTAAATATACTTTATTTAACAAAATATTTTCATGAGCAGATTATATACGACAGGGAATGTGATATGAATAAGTACACTTCTAGTTTAATTGAAAGCAGATCTTGAGACTGGAATACTAGCTATAGTCGAAATGTTTATATCAGAGCAACACCTGCATTTTGATGTTGATGTATAGATACTCATGGCTTTACATAATCAGTAAAAGCCATCGGGACATGATGCTGCATTAGAATGTTGAACAAAATCAGCATTCAGTTAACCAATAATGAGGGGATATTGCCAGATGGATCTTGCCAGGTGTTAGCAATTAATTATTGATATACCTTGGGAATATGTAAAGGATATTCAAAATTAAAGAGAGCATTCTTCTTCCTGCATAGTATTATTGCATTACATTGGTGGCTGCTGATTGTCTGGAGTTCTCTTTTTTTTACCTTACATGAACCGTTCAAAACAGATCCTTCTGAAGAAATCAAAGACATTCCCCCTGGCAAGCTATTATGTGGCCTGTTGAAATCAGGGTTTGGAAGAGAGAGTTTTAGAATGTGTTTTAGAAAGGAATAATGATTGCACTGAAATGCATTTTCCATTCTTCCAAGCTTGTCTGCAAGTTTTTCCTTCGCTCTTTTGTTTAAATGGGTATCACACTGCCAGACGTACACTATAAAAGCCTTTGTTAATGGGGTGATTATGTTTCTTTAAGTGCTGAATGACAACGAGAAGTGCAGTTTAGTACATTTATCATTTACACTTACAAAACAGTTCACTTGACAGCACTAAACTTGACGGACTCTATTCGCAGGATAGCTACAGCAGTAGGAAAGCCGCCATAAACACTGCATTATTGGTAGTGTATCAACCCCATCTTCCTTACTGTAGTTCATTCCTTGCCCACTCAATTTTCAATGCTTCTGATTGGCTTGCAACCAAGGGTAACAGTTTTTTTGTGAATATTTATTGATTATGTCTATCCATTAGGAGCTGGATAGAGACTACCCAATAGGCCTCCTACCAGGTTTAAAATTCATACAGTGATATGATACAGATGAAAAACAGTATCTGACCTGGCCTAATGAAAGCTACTGTTTTGTGCATTCCTATCACTTGAAACCAGTGTGGGTGACATATAAACAGGAGAGTCACAGAATACTATTATGTGTAAAACTTTTTATTACCTAGGAATATGGTGGATTTTCCACCACTTGAAGACTTTAAATCAAGATTGAATGTCTTTCTAAAAGATATGCTACAGCTCAGACAGAAGTTATAAGTTTGATGCAGAAATTACTGGGTGAGATTCCACGGCCTGTGTTATGCAGGAGGTCAGACTAGATCAGTGGTGGGCAACCTGCGGCCCCAGGTCACATGAGCCCATTAGGGCAAGCTGATGGCGGGCCGCGAGACCTTTTGCTGACATTGACCATCTGCAGGCACCGCCCCCGCCCAGTGGGAGCTGCGGGAAGCGGCAGACCATGGAACCGTGGCCACTGGGAGCTGCGGGGGGGCCGTGCCTGCATATGTTCAACATCAGCAAAATGTCTCACGGCCCTCAATCAGCTTAGCCTGATGGGCCACATGCGGCCGCAGGACTAGATGGTCATAATGCTCCCTTATGGCCTTAAAATCTATGACTATGTCCTGCACATTAGAAAGCACATTCTAATTACACAGGAGAAAGAATGTATTGGACAAGAGGTTTTATTGGTTGCTATTGAATTGCTATAGCTGTGAAAAGACCTTGGGGTTAGATTCTCTCATATGTGATGGCCTCTTTGTGTTGGTCCATCGGTACAAAGGGTACATTAACCACCAAGCATCTGACAATTCTTCTGGCATAGGGAATGAGGTATAGGGCCGGCCTTCCTGGATGCTGTCATCACCCTCCCCCAGCTTTGGAGTAGGAGGCTTTCCTGGGATAAATACAGCACAACGCTGTTCCAGCAATTTCCTGGCTGGCATACCAGCCCTCTGGGGCCATAGCTAGCTGAAGCAGTTTTGACGAATCCTGAAGCTCTATTTTGTATTTGTATTTTTTAAAGATTAATTATAAGTGGAGTGCATTGTGATGTCTCTATTTAAAGTTGCATATGTGTTTCCATTCTAAAGGGCCTTTTTCAATTGCTTGTGACTATGAAGAGTGACCAAAGATTGCTTAGAAAGGAAAAATAAGTACTCATTTGCTGTTATAAAAACAAAATATTCTGACCCTTTTGTTTTTTTTAAGAACTGTAGGGCCTCAGCAGTTTGAGGGATCAGCTTGAAATTTGTCAGAGACATAGACTATAGATTACAGATGTGCAGTTCAGTTGTCCACTGAAAATGTGTTTACATTTGGCAGGCTGATAATGGTAATAAAATATGTACTTACGTATCCACACTGACTTTTATCGTTAAATGACAGGTGTCTTACTAATGTTCCATTGGTGCAGCACTTTGGTATATATGTGTGGAATTTCTATTTTAGTGTATGAACTCCCAAGATTCCATTGTCTTTGTGCATGCATTTCAGGGGGATTATCAGTCTCTGCAAGAATTTCTGGAATGAGAAGACTCACTCTGTACCATTCTGAAGGTGCATATGGAATAGGCAACAGCTCCTAAGAACCCTTGCCTAAGGGCTAGCTATACCTCTGTCCTCTTTCTGGTATCTCTAATTGCACCCTCTGAGGAGTTAGGTATCATGCGCTCACCTGTCTAAGGGTGAACTCTTGCAATTTTCCCATTCTTAACTAGGCTCTGGCTAGAACACCCCATTTATGCCAACTGCTAATTATCCTGTAGGTCTGACTGGGTTCAGGTACCTGCTTTATCCTCTCTGTGTGCCTGTGACCATAGATATAATGATAAAATGATAGTGGTCTATAAAAGCATGACTGGTGTGGAGAAAATAAATAAGGAAGTGTTATTTACTCCTCATAACACAAGAACTAGGGGTCACCAAATGAAATTAATAGACAGCAGGTTTTAAACAAGCAAAAGGAAGTATTTCTTCACACAATGCACAGTCAACCTGTGGAACTCTTTCCCAGAGAATGTTGTGAAGGCCAAGACTATAACAGGGTTCAAAAATGAACTATATAAGTTCTTGGAGGATTGCTCCATCAGTGACTATTAGACAGGATGGACAGGGATGCAAAACCATACTCTGAAGTGTCCCTTGCCTAGCCTCTGTTTGCCAGAAGCTGGGAATGGGTGACAGGGGTTGGATTATTTGATGATTCCTCTCTGCTTTAATGGCTTGCAATCTTTGGACTTGGAGCTGTGGAGGAATGTGCTGAGACTGTCTGACATTCCAACACACCTCCTCTGTTCATTCCCTCTGAAGCACCTGGCATTGGCCTCTGTGAGAAGACAGGATAGCAGGCTAGATGGACCATTGGTCTGATCCAGTATGGCCTTTCTTATGTTCTTATGACCAACCACCTTTTTAAAATGTGTATGTCTGTTAGCAAATGGAACAAAGCATCTGAGAAAATTATTTCAAAACCACAAACAACCTTCATGCATAATTAGTCTCATATAATCTTATGATTCACTACAAGCTAAATTAAATGGGCTTTCCCCTTGAGTTACAGGAAAAGAACAGCACCAGCTCACATCCTATATGGAAGCCAAGGAGCTACTGAGACCCAGCCTGGTCCCAGTTGTTCTCCCTGTCTGTTTTTCCTTTTCAGGAAGCTAGATTTTCACAAACAAACCACAACACCTGCCCTGTGTGTCTGTGATCCCGAATTAACATATTGCTCACTCATTTTTGTTACAGGGCTCACGTATGATGAGTTCTTTGGCTCAGACTCATTTTTTTCCCAGTAGGTCAGCTGAGCTATCTAAGAACATGCCCCTGGGGTAGTTGCTCCATTGTTGGCAGTTAGCCCCATTCAGCTTTAATGACTTGCAATCTTTGGTCTGGTGTGCTGAGACTGTCTGACATTCCAACACACCACCTCAAAAGTCCTACCATAAACCACATTTTGAGGTACAGATCAGCATTCACCAATGAATGAACCCTCATTCATTACACTGAGTGTGCATCTTTTACAGACAACCAAGTTCTACTAGACAAAAATGGAACTTAATTTCTTGATTTTATGTATTTTTTTTTTTGTAAATCCTAGTAAATTCCATGCAAAACCTATATTAAAAGAACAAGTTTGCAAAGTGAAGCACTCAACAGGCAGCAAATTTCAAATGAGCGTTTGCTCTTACAAACATAACTCTGCCTCCTTGATCATACATATTACAAAACACTCTTTAATTACATGATCACATTCATTTTTTCCACATTGCACATTCCACAGATTAGACAGTGTGCAGTAAATAATAAGAGTGTAGTAGTGAGAGTGGGTGCAGGGAATCCAAACTGCATTTGTAATTTCTACATAGAGGATAATGTCAGAGAATTACAGTAATATGTAGTTGTGACACATGGCCAGCAAGGGTTAAGCATCCTGCAGGATAAATGACCAGAATTCAACCTTTAGGGACACATTGGTAGATAACATTTATGTTTTTGTGTGTTTACATATATATTGTTAGAGGTTAACAATGTAACCAAACAGTTCCTGTCTATGCTGTATTATGTTAATTCAGAGATCAAAAGGAGATCTTAACATTTAAATGAATCGTAAATATAATGATATCACTGTATTGATTTCTCTTTGACATTTATAGCAAATCACCTGCGAATGGTGGAAAACAGGCAATTGCCTTATGTTAAACTGTGTAGCTAATTACCAGTGCTGCTTAGGAAATAGGTCTACTTCAAAGTCTCCATGATTGCTTTTATTCGCTTAAGAACTCCTAGCTATCAAAAGAAGGTCTGGAACTGAATAAAAAACCCTTGGGTCTTGACCCTTTTTATCTTAGATCTGCTGGATGCTTTATGCAGGAGAAGCTTAAGTCGTAAGACTGAGAACTCCAGTCCCACCTGGATCACCCTGGATATGAACATTGGACTGAATCTATGGACTAATTCTAAGAACTCTTTGTAACTCCAAAGCTCACCATCTCTACTATGAAACTGATCTCAGAACTGTATTCATGTCTGTATTGTGACAAAGTTCCTCTTCTATCTTGGTGGGTCCTGCACTTATTGGCAGATTTCCTTGCCTCAGAGATTCACCATGTGGGTTGGGGAACAGCCCAGAAACCTTCCCCTCTGGAAGAACTCACAGTCCAGGTCAATTGGGAGGTTTTGGGGGGAACCCAGGCCCACCCTCTACTCCGGGTTCCAGCCCAAGGCCCTGTGGACTGCAGCTGTCTATAGTGCCTCCTATAACAGCTGCATGACAGCTACAACTCCCTGGGCTACTTCCCAATGGCCTCCTCCAAACACCTTCCTTATTCTCACCACAGGACTTTCCTCCTGGTGGCTGATAACACTTGTGCTCCTCAGTCCTCCAGCAGAATACTCTCACTCTCCGCTCCTTGCACCTCTTTCTCCCAGCTCCTCACACTCACACCACAAACTGAAATGAGCTCCTTTTTAAAACCCAGGTGCCCTGATTAGCCTGCCTTAATTGATTCTAGCAGCTTCTTCTTAATTGGCTCCAGCTGTTCTAATTAGCCTGCCTGCCTTAACTAGTTCTAGCAGGTTCCTGATTACTCTAGTGCAGCCCCTGCTCTGGTCACTCAGGGAACAGAAAACTACTCATTCAGTGACCAGTATATTTGCTCTCTACCAGACTCCTGTACCCCACTGGTCTGGGTCTGTCACAGTATGTATATGATCTTTTAACCCATACTCTCTTTTTTTAATACATTTTAGTTTAGTTAATAATAATTGTCTGTAAGCATGTATTTGAGTAAGATCTGAAATATTCAATAACTTGGGAGGTGATATGTCCAATCCTTTGGGATTGGTAGAACTTTCATATTTGACTTGGGTGTCTGTGTGGAAGCCCAAGGCTGGGTTGCTATAAAGGAACCATGTACTGGTTTCTGTGCTACCAGTAAGGTATTATAGAAGTTGGTTTGTGCTGGCTTGGTAAATCAAAGTATTGGACTATCCACCAGCTTTGGGGATTGTCTACCCCATTCTTTGCAGTTTGTCCTAATTGAGTAACCTCAGTACGGCTTCCCTGGAATCCAGGTCACATTAGTAAATGTAGCGGAGGCCTACTCAGTGAATGGTGAAGAGAAAAAATGCATGTTTTACAGCTGCCTCATTCACTACTCACTATCCAACCTGAACAGAAGTCCAGTGAAAAAAACACCATCAAATGGAATTGAATGAGGTAGAGGGTCAGGAAAAATATACTGCTATACATATGCACAAAGCAGCAAAGTTAAGATTGAAAGGGAAACCTTAAAATTGGCATTTATTTACTTTTGAGTGCTTCACTTTGCAAGCAAGTAGTTTTTGTAATATAAGTTTTCATACATCCCATACAATTCACTCATATGCATTTAATTAAATGTTTTTACATAGTTTATTAAGGGATTAAAAGACATTTTAAAATTTAGGATCAATTTCAATTATTCTGTGATGGAAAGAAGAATACATTTGGAAAGTTATGTTTAAAGCATATTTAATGTCAGATAATTAATAGTTGCATTCTTTTCAGCTAAAACATCTGTAACTTATAAGATTCATAAACTTATCAGTTTTAAAAACCCAAGGACAAACAAATATTTTAAGCATGGCAGACACTTTAATACAGGAAGAAGAGAGCATTTTTTCCTACACTTTTCTTCATATTTTAAACACAGAAGTGAAAATAGTTCCTGCATCCTCAGTACTGTAGCTTTATTGAGGTCAATGGAGCAACACCAAGTGACACCTGCTGAGGAGCTGGCCCATTGTATTTAGTTGTTTTGAAAAAGCATTTTTAAAGGATTTTAAAAGTGCTGTACTAAATCAAGGCTTTAACACACATTAGTGTTCAAAAGAAATTGGAGTTTTGTTTTATATTTTGGGACAAATAGTTATACTTTTATAAAATACCACTAATAAAATGATTACCGGTAGTTTGCAGGATAGTTTATCAATAGAATTGGAATTAGAATTTCAGATGTTATGATAATGAATAAAAATGTAACATTAATGAAGTTAGATTTGTACCCTGTGAAGATCTTTAGGAGGAAAGGTACATAAAACTACAACAGAATTACTTGTGAACATATGTCATCCACAGACCTAAATTAATGGTGACACCTTTTTCACAGCTAAAGGTAATTAAACAATGTAACATTAATAAAGTTAGATTTAGACCCTGTGAAGAATTTAGAAGAAAAGGTACATGAAACTACAACAGCATTACTGGTGAACATGTCACCCACAGAACTACATTAATGGAGACACCTTTTTCACAGATAAAGGTAATTAACATGAGTTTTATCAATCTGTATTTGCATCGAAGACTTGCCAAGAAAGCATGGAATTCAAGGTGCAATGCAATGCGCATTGATTTAGGTGGGCTTCTGGGGGGCCCTAATACAAGGGATGCAATAGTATTCATTGCTGGTGCCACTATGTTTTTTGACAAGTTCATTGGCCTTAAAGAGTAGATTAGATTTTTACCTACTGATACTTCAGTAATTTGCCTTGCTGGCCATCTATAAACCTATGTTTTATTTAGGTCCTACTCACAAAGTATGTTTGGGGATCCCATTATGACAAGCCCAAAAGATCCACATTTAAGAGAAAAATGATTATTTTATATATATGTTTCACCATGAATGTGGTGGTCCCAAGATGAACAGACAAAGCTTTTTGAAACTGAATATAAATGTGCTGAGTATTGAACACAGAACAAAAATATACTATACCAATGATCACATTTTATTGGTAGCCAATAAAAGAATTACCGATAGTTATTATTGAACTTTTGAAGTTTCTCTTTTTGTCTAATTAAGTTATCCCTTAAGGTCCAAGAATGACCTAACTCAGTATAACTGATGCAGGGAACTGAATCTGGGGAATTAAGTGAAATGAATACATAAGTTGATTATTATTTGGTGGTTATTAATTAATAGAATTTTTTCTGGGTAATTACAAACTCTTTCCTCCTCTCACTTTGTTGTAGGGTGAATTAAAAAAAACAAAACACCACCACCAACAACAAAAAATGAGTGTACTGAGTGTGGTCATCTATATCTTTAAGATAGTTACTGAACTCAACCAAATTCTTCCTTTACTTTACATTAGTAAAATCATTCTCTTAATTCATTGATTTTTTTTTTCATTTGGGTTTATTAGCCTACATAACTTGCTTTATTATACTTTTTAATTTTACATGTATTACACAAACTTTTTCAGGTTTCAATTGACAAATCTGTCCCTATAATAAACGTAAATGTGCAATCACCACTGTAATCTTCTTTTAGCCCCAACTGGTAATTCACTGATGAATATACTATTTTATTATAGCCTGGGTGTTACCATTTTACATTTTATGTCGTGCTTTTGAAAACAATGCTTGTGTATATAAGGTTTCCTTACATTTTCTCACATTGTGCAATTTTCCTGTTAGTGTTTCTGCTTTCTTCTGTTACTGACCAGCTTCCATTACCCTGAACCAATGAAAACAACATTATTTACTGTGCACAGCAGTGTTTATGCTGATCTAAAATTCATTCACGCTAGTCGAGTGATGTCTCAACAAGGCCCTGTCCTTTCAACAAATCACTTGACAAGTCCACAAAAAGTTAAGTTGTTTTGTAAAATAGTTTCCCAGAGCAAAAGTAGCCTATCTTGGTTCCAGAAACACCTTGGTTACTATTGCCAGCCAAATAGATGTCATCTGGACCTGAGTCAGAGCCTTCAAACAGCAAAGAATCTTTAGTGCAATTCTGTCAGTTTGTAAAGACTTTGAACTCAATGACTGCAGTGTCAAGTATTAACATTATTCAGCAATCATTAGAGCTTTGTTTTATTGTCAAGTTCAATTACAGTTTTCCTGGAAGAGACACAGTTTCTTGTGGAGTTTGCATCCCAGAGTATATATAATACTTGCTAATCTTTCTGAAAGTAAGAAAAAAGAAGCAGCAGAGGCAGCAGAATTATTCCAAAGGGTGTTGTAAACTTCAAATAAAGTTTAAAGTATTCTCTAACATATTCTCAGTAAAAATATAATATTCATAGCAAAATCATTGGTTTGAGGAGCAGGATAAATGCAATCTGTACACAGCCCGCTCCCTCCCCTCTTTCTAATAATTAAGAAACACTACAAAGGGTAGGTCTACACTTACCTCCGGGCCCGGTGGTAAGCAATCGATCTTCTGGGATCGATTTATCGCGTCTTGTCTAGACGCGATAAATCGATCCCGGATCGATCCCGGAAGTGCTTGCCATCGACGCCGGTACTCCAGCTCGGCAAGAGGAGTACGCGGCATCGACGGGGGAGCCTGCCTGCCGCGTCTGGACCCGCAGTAAGTTCGAACTAAGGTACTTCAAATTCGGCTACATTATTAACGTAGCTGAATTTGCGTACCTTAGTTCGAAATGGGGGGTTAGTGTGGACCAGGCCTTAGATGCTGAAGAACATTTCCAGCAATAGAAATTACAGTTTATAAATATTTCACAAAAGGAGATGATTACACCTGATTAATTAGTTTTCAAAAGGAACATTAAAAACGTTGAATAATATCTCAAAAAGAAGATCAGCAGGCAGAAATCCCTTTCATGACTCCAACAGAACAAGCTTCCAGGGCTGCTCTCCCAAATACGCCTGTGTATTACTTTCATGCTTATGTTGCCTTTTATCAGCTTCATATTTCCCCAGAGAAAATACTTATTAGATGTTCCATAAGAGGTTACCACAATACAAACACTGATGATCAACAGCTTTTGGAGCCAGTCTTACTTTGATTTATTCATTATTTTCTGAACTGCTGCCTCCCATGCTTTCTACTGCCTTAAACTGACATCTGATATCAAGATCTATTATTAATGTACTTCTTAGAAATCAGTGTGGCAAGCCCTGGTATCCCACATTCATCAGCAGTATTCACTTATTGATATATATGATCAAAAATGCTTTTGAAAGCCCTATGGTAGAAAAAGAACACGTTAGACACCAAGATACTGTATTGTTCAAGTGACAGAGTTCCCTCTCCTTGTGTTTCTACATATACCAAGATGCAAGATATTTTTGTGTAGTGTGGTAACTGCTTGTTACTAAAGTTTGTTCAAGAATGGCTGTGTGTATGTGTGTGTACGCGCGTGAATGCATGCTTCATGTGCCTCAGCTGCAAAGTTCTGTTTCTTTCCAGGAAAGGATAGAGCTGGCAATGGGGATCAGATTCCTAGACAGTTATTCTGCATTAATGTAACCAACCCCCCTTGTGCCAACAGCAGCTTTTTAAGCTAAAGGACTGAGCCTCCTTACTGGCAAATGTAGCAAATGCGTTAACCTCTTATTTGAACAGACCACTGTAGGGAGCAAAGACCCACCTTTTCCTACTGTGGGTTACATACACACTTCCCTAATCAGTAGAAATGAGAGAGATAATCGGGTAAGTAAAACTGCTAATAGGGAGAGAGAGAAAAATGGAATGCTCTACAGTAAATGCATGTATTTATGTACGATGTTGCTTCTCTACTGACTGCACCCTCATACTCCAAGTCAGTTCCCTTGGGTGAACTAATGGTAATCTCCAAGGGTGGAGAAAATGATCCTAAAAAGTATGAGAGGGATGATTCAAGGACTCTCAGTGTTTAAAAAGATACAGGCAATTTACCTTCTACATTTGTTGATTGCCAATTTGAGCATCTTCTGGCCAACTGAATCAAACAAAAGACGCAAGATAATGGCTAGATTTAACCATTTTTATTTGAACAATTGATCTTTCATGATATTTGCTGCTAGTCTCTGTACTGTACTTTACTCTGGTTACAGAATATTATGCTGAAATAGAATTGCCCCAGCCAGTCATAGCAAGGACTTCTTCTAGTCCACAACTGTAATGTTATTTCTTGATTATGCAAATCACTGCACTCTGACTGGAAGCATACAGCATAGTTATTTCTTATTACCAAGTAATGCAAATCCATGTGTTCTGATTGCTTGTTGGCATCAGAGTACTGCCTCCTTACTCTCAGAACCCAACAACACCATTTTTTCTTTGGAGGCAAGGGAGAGTTATGGCTCCCTCCCCATGTCCTGAGTTATTTCTAAATGTTAAATTATATTTATAGATAAGCTTACTTTAAAAGCTTCATCTTCTCCCTCAGCTTCAGTAGCAAACACACCTACAAGCACTGTCAGCTTTTAAAATAACACTGAATGGGAAAAGTAAGCTCTCTGGATAATCTTTTTGCTCTGTGTTTTTTTTGTACAGCACCTAGCACAATGGGGTCTTGGTCCATGACTAAGGCCCCAGGCCTACGGTAATACAAATGATTATTATTATTGTTGTTTTAGTACATTTTCAAAGAGGAGAGAGAAAAAGGCAAGACAATGAAGGTAAACTTGTGTCAGAAGAGAGGGAATGGAGAGGAAAAGCTTTTAAAATACAATGTACAAATTTAAATTACTGATAATTGGCACAGAGGTTAATTCTTCCCAGGCTGCATGTGGCGAGGAGAGGAGAGGAGTGCAAGCGAGAGAACAGATTTTAGCATAATAATGTCCTTACTAACTGGATAATAACCGTATCCTGGGCTGATAAGTGTTTTGGACTTACATCTCCGAGTTGAATTAGCCCAAAGTTGGGGCTTGATCATGTTGCTAATGCGTAAAACTCCCACCCATTGATTACAATGTTGCAGGATTAGGACCATAGTTATTACTACGGGAATAGAATATACCAGTCAGTTATCATTTACCAATGCTGCTAAACTTTAACCTCCAAATTTTAGGCCCACAAAAGCAGCCTGCCTAGATCCATTATAGATCATTCCTTACCCCTCAAAACAAAAGTTTGGTTGCGATATTGTCATATCAATATGACATCCTGAGAAATTAACATCCAGAATTTAGGCATTTCACCCACTGAGGATAAATTTGACTTGTAGTACATAGCAGCATCCTTCTCCAACAGGAGTGTCCACGGATTGGGGCGTGGGTGGAAAAAGTCTTCCCCAGTAAGAAGGCAAAAGCCCGGTCACTGACCAAAAGAGACATCTAGGTAGTGGTTAAAAAGAACTCCCCACCTTTCCCCTCTTGTCAGTCTTGTGAGCAAAGAGCCAATAACAGTATTGATAGGAACATAAGGAACTGCTATACTGGGTAAAATAAGAGATCTATGTAATCCAGTATCCTGTCTCAGACAATGCCAGTACTAGATGCACCAGTGAAAGTTGCAAGAAATTCTGTAATGGGAAATAATGAATTAACCTACCCCTAAGTAAAAGTTTTCTTAACCCCTTCAATTAGTGGTTGGTTTATGCCATGAATTGTGAGGATTTATGCCCCCTTTAAATATTTATCCTATATAACTGTGGATGTTCTTTTTATGGTTATAAATATCCGATCATTGTTAATCCTACCAGTCTTGGGGAAATAAGTTCGACACATTTATTTTGTGCTACATTTTAAAAAAGCATTTCCTTTTGTTTGTGTTAAATTTGTTCCCTTTTCATGTGACTGTAACTCTCTTCTTCTTGTATTCTGAGAGTATAAACAGGTGCACTCAACATTCCTAATATCTTTTCAATCTCTCCTGCTCATGGAAGCCTTTCCAGATCTCTACCCTTGATTCAGGGTTGAATTCTCCCCAGGGCAATTTGATCCACACTTAGTAGGTTGCCATGCCAACCTCCTGAACTCTAACCTTTGAAATGGGCCACAGAAAAACAGCCAAACAGCATACCAAGCTATCTGAAATAACAGGACTGTTTTGACATTCTGGTGGTAACCTAGAGGTAAAACACTGACATATGCTTAAAATAGTGCACCAATTTCTGCAGTCACTTACACCCTTGTAAGCCTCAAAGGGTTTGCAAACCAGTAAGTGACAGCAGAATTTGGACCATATCACTTTGCCTGCACTATGAAGAGAAACCAAATCACACCCAGTGAAGTAATTTGAATCACTCATCTGACTTAGCGTCATATGATATGCACATTTTGTACATGTGGGAAATTAAAGGTCTGTATAAAGTAACATGGAAGGGGGGAATAGCTTTAGCTAAATTATGTTGTAAGACTATCCCATTTTGCAATACAAAATTAAAGACATAGGTACATGTGTAAAAAGAAAGGACTAAGGGTATGTCTTACTACAAAATTAGGTCGATTTTATAGAAGTCGATTTTTAGAAATTGATTTTGTACAGTCTATTGTGTATGTCCCCACTAAGTGCATTAAGTCAGTGGAGTGCGTCCTCACTACCATGGCTAGCAGCACCTCACAGACCAGTGTACTGTGGGAAGCTATCCCACAGTTCCCACAGTCTCCGCTGCCCATTGGAATTCTGGTTAAGCTCCCAATGCCCAATGGGGCAAAAACATTGTCACGGGTGGTTTTGGGTTCATGTTGTCAGTTTCCCCTCTCTCTGTGAAAGCAACTGCAGACAATCATTTCATGCTTTTTTTCCTGGGTTACCCGTGCAGACGCCATAACACGGCAAGCATGGAGCCCATTCAGCTCACCGCTGCTGGTGCGAACATTGTAAACACCTCACGCATTATACGGCAGTATGTGCCGAACCTGGCTAAGAAACAGCAGCACGAGGACAATTGTGAGGAGGACATGGACACAAACGTTCCTGAAAGTGCGGGATGTGGCAGTTGGGACATCATGGTGGTAGTGGGGCTGGTTGATACAGGGGAACGCCAATTCTGGGCCCGGCAAACAAGCAGACTGGTGGGACCGCATAGTGTTGCAGGTATGGGATGATTCCAAGTGGCTGCGAAACTTTTGCATGTGTAAAGCCACTTTCCTGGAACTCTGTGTGTTGCTTTTAGGGTGACCAGACGTCCCGATTTTATTGGGACTGTCCCGATATTTCCTTGTTTGTCCCGCGTCCCGACCGACATGCGGTCGGGACACTGGACAAACAAGGAAATGCCCCGGAGCCTAGAGCCTGGAAGTGCTCGCACCCCCCCCCATGCCCCGACTCCGCCCCCTCCTCCCCCAATTGGCTCCCTCCCCAAATCCCCGCCTCTTCCCCAGGCTCACCATTCCCCCTCCCTCCACAAGCGCTGGAGGGAGGCCTGGGAGACGCAGGGGAAGCACGGGGCCGGGGTGAGTAACAGTCCGGCCTGGTCCCGGGCAGGCGGGACTAAGTTGGGTGGTTGGGAGAGGAGGGGGGCGGCCCGCGGGGCCAGGCGGCGGCTGTTGTTGTTGTCCCCCCGGGCAGCAGGACTCGGGAGCAGCCCCTGCTGCAGCTCCCACTGCTGCGGGGGAGGAAGCAGCCATGGCGCTCCGCGGCTGCGGCGCCTCCAAACCCCCCGAGCCAGGGCCTGCTGCAGGGACCCAGCAGCGCGTACGCTGGGCCCAGCCCCTGGCCAGGCGCGTCTGGGCTGCCCAGCTGGTGCTATCCCGCGGCGGCCCCGGGGCGGAGGCATCGGCCACCCAGCCCCGTTCGTTCCCCTGCGGGACGGGGGGGCTGGGGCCTGCTGCCCCCACTCCGGGGCCGCCGCGGGATAGTACCAGCTGGGCAGCAGCCCAGACGCGACTGGCCAGGGGCTGGGCCCAGCGTGCGTGCTGCTGGGTCCCCGCAGCAGGCCCCGGCTCGGGGGGTTCGGGGGCGCCAGAGCTGCAGCCGCGGATCGCCATGGCCACTTCCTGCCCCCGCGGCAGTGGGAGCTGCAGCAGCGGCTGCTCCCGAGTCCCGCTGGCCGGGGGTGAGAACAGCCGCTGCCTGGCCCCGCGGGCCGCCCCCCTCCTCTCCCAACCACCCAACTGAGTCCTGCCTGCAAGGGACCAGGCCGGACTGTTACTCACCCCGGCCCCGCGCTTCCCCTGAGTCTCCCGGGCCTCCCTCCAGCGCTTGCGGAGGAAGGGTTTGTTTTTTTTTTTTTTGGCCACGCCCTCCCCCCCCCGCGTCACCCTCCCCGTCCCGATATTTGTCTTGGGTGATCTGGTCACCCTAGTTGCTTTCCTCTGTCCTGAAGTGCAGGAATACCAAGATGAGAGCTGCCCTGACAGTTGAGAAGCGAGTGGCTATAGCCCTGTGGAAGCTTGCAACGCCTGACTGCTACCGGTCAGTCGGGAATCAATTTGGAGTGGGCAAATCTACTGTGGGGACTGCTGTGATTCAAGTAGCCAATGCAATCACTGACATTCTGCTATCAAGGGTAGTGACTCTGGGAAATGTGCAGGTCATAATGGATGGCTTTGCTGCAATGGGATTCCCTAACTGTGGTGGGGCAATAGATGGAACGCATATCCCTATCTTGACACCGGACCATCTTGCCAAGGCAGTATATACACCACAAGGGGTACTTCTCAATGGTGCTGCAAGCACTGGTGGATCACAAAGGACGTTTCACTGACATCAACGTGGGATGGCCGGGAAAGGTGCATGATGCTCGCATCTTTAGGAACTCCGGGCTGTTTGAGCAGCTGCAAGAAGGGACTTACTTCCCAGACCAGAAAATTACTGTTGGGGATGTTGAAATGCCAATAGTTATCCTTGGAGACCCAGCCTACCCCTTGCTCCCATTGTTCATGAAGCCATACACAGGCAGCCTGGACAGTAGTAAGGAGAAGTTCAACTATAGGCTGAGCAAGTGCAGAATGGTGGTAGAATGTGCCTTTGGATGTTTAAAAGCGCTCTGGCACTGTTTACTGACTAGGTTAGATCTCAGCACAACCAATATTCCCCTTGTTATTACTGCTTGCTGTGTGCTCCATAATATCTGTGAGAGTAAGGGGGAGACATTTATGATGGGGTGGGAGGTTGAGGCAAATTGCCTGGCTGCCAATTTTGACCAGCCAGACACCAGGGCAATTAGAAGAGCACAGGTAGGCACACTGCGCATCAGAGAGGCTTTGAAAACCAATTTCATGACTGGCCAGGCTACGGTGTGACAGTTGTGTGTTTTTCTCCTTGATGCAAACCCGCCCCCTTTGTTGATTTTAATTCCCTGTAAGCCAACCACCCTACCCCCTTCGATAACAGCTGGCAAAGGAAATAAAGTCACTATTGTTTTGAAACCATGCATTCTTTCTTTATTAAAAATAGAGAGATAATTGATAAGGTAGCCCGGGTGGGGTGGGGTGGGGGAGGAGGAGAGGTGGGAAGGACAAGGCCACATTGCTTATTGTAGCCACACTACAAATCAAAACTATTTGAATGACAGCCTTCTGTTTCTTGGGCCATCCTCTGGAGTGGAGTGGCTGGGTGCCCGGAGCCTCTCTCCCTCCCTCCCCCCACCCACGTTCTTGGGCATCTAGTTGAGGAGGATATGGAACTTGGGGAGGAGGGCAGGCAGTTGTTCAGCGGATGCAATGGCGGTCTGGTCTCTTGTTGGCTTTCCTCCACTCTACCAGATGCCTGAGCATGTCCGTTGGCTCCCCCATTAGCCTCAGCATTGCATCCTGCCTCTTCTCATCGCGCTCACTTAATGCTTTCCTGGACTCTGCCACTGAATGCCTCCATGCAGTCAGTTGTGCCCTATCAGTGCAGGAGGACTGCATGAGCTCGAAAAACATGTCATCACAAGTTCGGGTTTTTTTGCCTTCTAATCTGCAATAATCTCAGGGACAGAGATGATAGGGGGAGCATAGAACATTTGCACCTGCAGGGGGATAAAAAGGGAGAGTAAAATTTAAGATGATACATTTCTGAGAACAAAAGGGAGACTCTTTCACAGTGAATCAAGCAATTCACAGCAGACCGCACATGTGCTTAGGTACAAGATCGCATTTTGCCTTTTATATTGAGCGCCTGCCGGTATGGTGATACATCACACAGGGTTGGGGATCCCACCTTGGGAGGGTATTGGCTCCAGGGTGATGAAAAGGTCCTGGCTGCTGGGGAGAACAGATTCACCACTTGCCTGTTGAGTATTCTCCTCTTCCTTCTCTTCCTCATCCACAAAATCCTCTTCCGTGTTGCGTGAGACTCCCCCCTTTCAGGTGTCCACAGACAGTGGAGGGGTAGTGGTAGGGTCCCTCCCTAGAATGCCATGCAGCTGATGGCACGTCTGGGGCTCTGACCCAGAGCGACTGTTTGCCTCCTTTGTCTTTTGGTAGGCTTGCCTGAGCTGCTTGACTTTCACGCAGCACTGCTGTGTGTCCCTGTTGTAGCCTCTGTCCATCATGCACTGTGCAATTTTGGCATATATATTAGCATTTCTTCTTTTTGATCAGCATTCTGCTTGCACAGATTCTTCTCCCCATACAGCAATCAGATCCAGTGTCTCCCATTCGCTACATGCTGGAGCTCGTTTGCGATTCTGGGGGGACTGCATGGTCACCTGTGCTGCTGAGTTCACCACGCTGACCAAACAGGAAATGAAATTCAAAAGTTCCCTGGGCTTTTCCTGTGTACCTGGCTAGTGCATTGAAGTTGAAAGTACTGTCCAGAGCGGTCACGTTGGAGCCCTCTGGGATAGCTCCCAGAGGCCAATAACGTCAATCTGCGTCCGCAGTACCCTAAATTCGACCCAGCAAGGACAATTTTAGCACTACTCCCCTCACCGGGGAGAAGTACAGAAGTTGATTTTAAGAGCCCTTAGGGTCAACAGAACGGGGTTGCTTGTGTAGACACATTCATTATAAAAATCGACCTAACGTGGCTAAATTCGACCTAACCCTGTAGTGTAGACCAGGGCTTAGTTCTCTATATGTGTAACTCCACTTGCTTCGATGGAGTTATATCAGGACATGTGGCCCAAGGGAACTCATTATGTAATATGTACATACACTAGACTGTCCGAGCGCCAGTGTGAGCTGCACAGCTGAGGAGGGACAGACAAAAGTATTTATCCACAAATATAATGTGGTCATTAAAATATTTACATTTACAAGTAATTAACCTTGTAATTAACAGGAGTATCAGAACTAAAATATGAAACATAATTGTCCTTTTCTACTCAGCACTGGTGAGGCCTCAGCTGGAGTACTGTGTCCAGTTCTGGGCTCCACACTATAAGAAAGAAATAGACACACTGGAGAGTCCAGAGGAGAGCAATTAAAATGATAAAACAAAGTTAAAAAAACTGGGCATGTTTAGTGTTGACAAAAAGAAGACTGAGGGGTGCCTGATAACTTTCAAATATAGTAAGGGCTGTTATAAAGAGGACTGTGGTCAATTTTTCTGCATGTCCGCTGATGGTAAGACAAGAAGTAATTGGCTTAATGTGCAGCAAAGAAGATTTAATTAGATATTAGGAAAAACTTTCTGTCTATAAGGATAGTTAGACACTGGAAAAAACTTCCAAAGCAGGTTGTGGAATCCCCATCAGTGGAGGTTTTTAAGAGCAGGTTAGACAAACCTGGTCCTGCCTCAGCACAAAGGGCTGAATTAGATGGCCTCTTGAGGTCCCTTGAATCCCTACATGTCTATGATTCTGTTCACTTTACTATGGCATTTGCAGTATTCCCTATTCTAAGTACAGAGAAACTAACTACAGTGCACACTGTGGTAATGTCAATGAGGCAAAACTGGAAAGATTTTAATGGCAAGCTCTGTAGGCCTGATTCTGATCTCACACTGATTTTACACAAGTGTGATTCCATTGACTTCAATGGAATTCTTCTGATTCACATTAGCATGAGATCAAAATCAAGCCTTCCTCTACTTCTAACTAACTTTGTTTTAATTCCTGTCTTCATATAATTTTACAGTGGACAGTTGATATATAAGCATTACAATTGCCCCGTCAACTCTGTTGATAGGAGCTTATATGTATTTCAACAGAGCAATGTGTGGCAATGTATGTTAGGGTACAGTTTTAGCCAATGCAGACAGATCATAAAGGAATAGGTGTGAGAAAAATGCTCTGTTAATTTCCATAAGCTGCAGCCAGTATGTTCAGAAGACTGAAAGATCCCTACACAGCTGCAGACTGCCACTGAACAGCAGACTCCATCCTTCTTTCCTCTGAATGGCCTTTGTGCACTAGAATAATTCACTGCAGAAATTATTATCTCCCCTTTCTATCCTCTCGGGAAAGCAGGGAATTTGCCTCTTACGTAGCCTATATGATTGCATCCTTCTTTGTTTGAAATGTTTTTTGTTTAAAATGTTTAGTAAGCTTCCTCTGGAGACTGTTGTGGCCTCGCTGAGCGCAACTGTGCGTGCACAGCTCTATCTTAGCTCTTGTTCTGCATGCTAAAACTAAGGAAACCTTTCCACCATGGAAAACCTCCTATGTTAAGAACTACACATTTTTGTTCTTTCGATGTGTATTTCATTTACAAACCACAATCATTAAATGAGCATGTAGTAGACACATAAAAGCCAGAGAAGTGCTGTAGTCTTGGTCAATAAAATAACCAATTCACAATATAATGTTGCATGTAAAAATAGACACATTGATATTTGAGATACCACAATTTCCTCTATCGCTACAATGAGAAATAACCATGGTATCTGTTTGCAAATGTTTACTTTTCATGGCAGTCTTTGTAACATATGGTTTGTCAATGGAAATGGGGACAAAATAACAAAAAATTAGATCCTTATTTCTATGATTTGGATTTTAAATTCTAGCCAGTCTCCTAAGTCCATCTGATTAGTTTTGAGCTCTGCCTCTTCAGATGATATTAGTATGGCAGTAATATGGAGGAAAGCACCAATTTCTTTTAATTTTTAAATATGTGTTGAGTTTTAAGTTTTAGCTGGGGCTAAAAAATGAGTTAATGTGTGTGCTCCATTTGTTCATTTTACAGCTTAGGCGGCTGCTATTAAAATTGCACCGTTAGTCAAAAAATCTTGGTTTTGAATCAGGAATTGTTTTTGCTCAATACCTTTAGGATTGTTCACAGAAGGAGAAATAGACTCTTCTGAGGCTGTGTCAATCTTCTCTGGATTCCATAATTATTACTGTTTGTATGCTATTGCACCAGTAGAGTAATAGGCCATTTTCTTCCTTATCAGCACCATCTTCTCCCCATGGCAATCAGAGATCCAGACCATACCTAATGTTCTCAAATTCCACAAGTCTTGAAAGCCTGAGTATGAAGCTTGATTTCCCCAATGTGACAATGTGGCCCTGCTATAAGAGGCATGCTGAGTTCCTGGGCTAGTGATGGATTTGAAAAGTAAAGCCCACTTACCAATAAATATGTTAGGTCACTTATTTGTTACTTGGAATCTGGCTGGTGAAAGGTTCCAATTGTCGAGCATTTTGTCACTATCCATAAGCAGAAGCAGGTATTCCTCCAGCCAGACAAATGAAATCAATGAGAGGAGTCATTGTTAAGTTAGAACTCATAAAACTACTGGGAACTGCAGCATGATTAAAGTCAAGACCACATATTCAAAAACCAATAAAACAACAAGAACCTCAGGAGGGGCAATTTAAAGGGAAATGAAGAAAAATTGAGAGAAAAAGGATTATGAATAAAAGAATGTAGTGATTTTTAGCAGAAGGGAGAAGGCAATGGGTTTAAATCAGAATATCCTGAACAAACATAACCACTTCAACAATATATATCAGCCATGTAAGAAATGAAAACAGCCTGCACAACAGCAAATTTTCTCATTTAGAAAAGGACTTAAAACACAATTTAGGTCAGAACACTATATAGGATTGTAGGGGGAATCAAGGACATACTAAACCAGATGAAAAATGGAAGGCATATTTGGGATGCAAAGAGAAACTTTGAAACTAAAAGAGCTAGACATACTGAATACAACTCTAATCCTTTCCCCCTATAAGC
Source organism: Malaclemys terrapin pileata (assembly GCF_027887155.1). Taxonomy (NCBI): domain Eukaryota; kingdom Metazoa; phylum Chordata; order Testudines; family Emydidae; genus Malaclemys; species Malaclemys terrapin. The sequence continues at coordinate 164,738,823 of NC_071507.1, read as the reverse complement.
AAAGCAAGAAATCAGTCAAGGATGCAGCCAGACCATTAAAAAATAGAATTGAATAAGAAACAGTCAAAAAGCCTTTGGAAGAGGGATCCTGGCCAAATTACATTAACAAGAAATGTTATATGGCATTTAGCATGGTTTACCTTAATTTTTAAAGAACCTTGATACAGGAATGCATTAAAACAAGTTTAAAAAATGATGTAAAGGAGGATGAAGGGAGTCTGCTTAACAACAGAGATGCCTTTTATAGATCTAGGAGACAATTAAGTGGGTTGAAAACAGAGGCTCATGAATGTACATATTTTATTGTAATATAAATATTGAGGCACGGGAACTCAACAAAGCTACACAGGGAACTTTACAGCTGTCAGGAGGGAGAAATAAGGGACTAGTGATAGTTTATGATCAGTTACACCAGAGCAGAGCAGAATTTAGCCTAAGTTTCGGAATAAATTAATACCAGGAATATGCCTACTGCAGTGGCTTCAGCATGGGAAATTAGAAATGTTGGTCCTGGCAAGTGCTGCTGGCCCCAGGATATGACAAATGCTGCACCGGGATATCCTCCCTTGGAATTTTGTTTTATAAAATGATCATGTGCTTACGCTCGTTTAGAAACTGTTCACCCTGAACAAATAACATTATTTTTTTCCTTTTGATTTTGTAGTCTGTTTTCTTGCAGCTGATCTAACAAATATATGTTGACCAGAGATTTGAAAAGCAAATTCAGAACTGCTGCTCTGTCCCTCAAAAGCTTGATCATGAAGGAGCTATGTTGGATGAAATAAAGAAGATCCTGGGGATGAAAATCCTAGGGCTAGACCTACAAATAATAAAGTCCCATTACACAGCAGTCTGATTCTTAGCAATCCTGGCACAAACAACTAGTTGCGTAACCCTAAATGCTAGGTGACAGAGGCCAAATTTATCTTTGGTGTAACTCTGTTGACTTTGGGGAATTTGGATTCCAGACGACTATTAAATTTGTTGAGCCAAATTCAGACCAGGTTTAAGCACTTACAATTCCCTTGGTGTCAGTGCAGTAGCACCAGCTTACTATGAGGCCTGAAATTGGCACAACATGTCTCTTATAGTCAATTGATTTTGCAAAACACTGCAGTTTGTCAGCCCCTTTGATATCTCCACTCTCTGGAGAGCTGCCCCCTTCCAGCCCTGCATTGATTCATTGTTGAGTTGACCTTTACAGATAGACCAGAATAGAATAGAATTTAGTTTGTATAATGTCTTTCAAACTGGAGGTGTCTCTAAGCTTTGACAAGGCAATGGTACTATGCAAATACTGTGTAGGCAAATATAAAACCAGCCATAAGCTAAGTAGTGGCTAGTACATAGCCTTGGACATAGGACTTTCATAAATGAAAGAGGGTTTGTTGGCCAGGACAGCAGGGTTATCCCCTTATTTATTTAAGAAGTAATTTTACAGAGTTCACTTTGTAATGAATGTTCTAAATTGTAAAACAATTTCAACAATACCCTCTTATTTTTAGTAGTACATAATGTTCTGAAAAGTCCTCCTTGTTTCCCTCAGGTGAAAGGTGAGAATTTTTGTTTGATTGCTTTTTGGATTTTGTTTAAGGAAAATCCATTCAGCTCTGTTTGACTGCGCGTGAAATAAAAAAAAATGATACAATGGTAAAAATGTATTGCCACGCTTATATACCTCAAAATGGCTGTTGTTTTAAATATGCCACATACATAAAGTTCACTGTGGTCTATGTCCACAACCATATGAGAAAAATGTGTTAATAATAATAATTAATGCATAATAATATTAATCATGAAGTTATATTTATTATAACTTCTTTGCACACTTAGTAGATATCTGCTAATAAACATTACCTGAGCTACATTACACTTTGTCTGTATTTCATGGTATTCATATAACAACATAAAGGGTGAATATAATAACAAGAAAAAGAGAAATAGAAAATAGAACTTGTGTAAATTTACCAAGTTAATATTAAAGTAGGAGACTCTTAACTTTTGTATTTCCTGGTGTTTTTTGAACAAACTGGATCATTAAAAATGCATTATGGTTGTTTTTTTCTATTTAAAATAAAACAAGAGCTTTATTTATGTAATCCTTCTGCCTGGTGTTGTTAGCAGCAAAAAGGACTGCATTCAAATCTATCTGGGTTCCTCTTAAAATTTGCAAACACACTGGCTCAAGTTTCCACCCAGAAGCCTTGGGAAAAGCTAAATACCTTCCATGGTTCCCCTATCAATATTTCCTCTTTCACACTATCTCTGAGTCTGTGTGTAAAACAAGAAAAGTTATTTAGGAGAAAAAAGGAAATACAGCATGAATTTGGGAAAACTCCCAAACATCCCTGCAGCCTGCCGCTTCCCACAGCTCCCGTTGGCCAGGAACAGCGCAACGTGGCCACTGGGAGCTGCAGGAAGCCGTGCATGCAGACAATTAATGTCAGCAAAATGTCTCATGGCCCGCAATCAGATTACCCTGATGGGCCGCATGCAGCCTGCGGGCCGCAGGTGGCCCACCACTGCTGTGATGGGTGAGATCTACCTGCAAACACTGTTGTGTTCATGAAGAGATTCATTGCCTTCCATAGAGCTCCTAGCAGGTAAATTGCTTTGCATGATTATGGAGTAAGATGGGGCTTTTAATTGTTTTGCTAAGGAAGCAAAGCATGAAAACACAGGACAATAATTTACCATTGGCAAATAGGACACAAGGAGAGTGAGACCGAAAAATCCCCTATCCAAGTTTCTTGCACAGCAGTACAATGTACTCCCTGGTCTCTTTAACCATGCAGTTAATCACTGTTGGATAGTGAAAACAAACAGAGAGCATAAAAATATTCCCCAATTGCATAAGAACATAAGACCGGTCATACTGGTTCAGACCAAAGGTCCATCTAGCCCAGTAACCTGTCTTCCTACAATGGCCAATGCCAGGTTCTTCAGAGGAAATTAACAGAACAGGTAATCATTAAGTGATCCATTCCCTGTTGCTCATTCCCAGTTTCTGGCAATTAGAGGCTAGGGACACCATCCCTGCCCATCATGGCTAATAGCCATTGATGGACCTATCCTCCATGAATTCATCTAGTTCTTTTTTTGAACCCTGTTATAATCTTGGCCTTCACAACATCCTCTGGCAAAGAGTTCCACAAGTTGAGTGGAAGAAATACTTCCTTTTGTTTGTTTTAAACATGCTGCCTATTAATTTCATTTGGTGACCCCTAGTTCTTGTGTTATGAGAAGTAGTAAACAACACTTTCTTATTTACTTTCTCCACACCAGTCACGATTTTATAGACCTTTATCATATCCCCCCTTAGTCATCTCTTTTCCTAGCTGAAAAGTCCTGGTCTTATTAATCTCTCCTCATACTGAAGCTGTTCCTTACCCCTAATCATTTTTGTTGCCCTTTTCTGAACCTTTTCCAATTCCAATATATCTTTTTTGAGATGGGGCAACCACATCTGCATGCAATATTCAAGATGTGGTCATACCATGGATTTATATAGAGGCAATATGATATTTTCTGTCTTATTATTTATCCCTTTCTTAATGACTCCCAACATTCTGTTCGCTTTTTTGACTGTCGCTGCACATTTGAGTGGATGTTTTCAGAGAACTATCCACAATGACTACAGGATCTCTTTTTTGAGTGGTAACAGCTAATTTAGACCCCATCATTTTGTATATATGGTTGGTATTATGTTTTCCAATGTGCATTACTTTTCAATTATCAACACTGAATTTCAGCTGCCATTTTGTTGCCCGGTCACCCAGTTTTGCGAGATCCCCTTGTAACTTTTCGCAGTCTGCTTTGGACTTACCTATCTTGAGTAGTTTTGTATCCTCTGCAAATTTTGCCACCTCCCTGTTTGCCCCTTTTTCCAGATCATTTATGAATATATTGAATAGTACTGGTAGAAGTACAGAGCCCTGGGGGACACCGCCATTACCTCTGACTATTGACCATTTATTGACTATTTATTCCTACTCTTTGTTTTCCATCTTTTAACCAGTTACTGATCCATTAGAGGGCCTTCCCTGTTATCCCATGACATCTTACTTTGCTTACGAGCCTTTGGTGAGGGACATTGTCAAAGGCTTTCTGAAAATCTAAGTATACTATAACCATTGGATCACCCTTGTGCACATGCTTGTTGACCCCTTTAAAGAATTGTAGTAATTGGTGTCAAAAAACATGTTGACTCTTCCCCAACAAATCAGGTTTATCTCTGTGTCTGACAATTCTGTTCTTAACTATAGTTTCAACCAGTGACATTGCATAAAAGATAATGTCACAATCCAGAAAGAAGAGACTCCCAGCAATGAAGAAATTGTCATAATTCTACTTCTTCCAGAGAACGTAAGAGTGATAGCAAGAGCTAGAACCAAGGAGTATGAGCTGAAGCCACCATTGTAAGGAATGGAATCACAGAATGCACCAATACAAGGGACTGTATTTCAAGGAAGGCAAATCTTAAGGGGTTTTGAAATCTAGGACCAGAGTCTCCTCTGCCCTGTACCATCTGCATCTGCACAGAGTGGGTGTAAAACACTACTATACTATACCCTCTTTGCCCCGGTAAATGGCAACAGAGAAACAGAGACCCAGTGTGCCTAATGATTAAGGTGCAGAAAAAATCTTGGTTGGGAGAAAGCCAGTGATCCCAAAAGGATATTAGGCTTGATCCAGGAGCCTGGCTCAAAATTTACTCTGTAAAACGCATCAGTTTGCAAAGGGTTTCCCAGAACTTAGTGTCAAATAGCAATGCTTTTCTGCATCACACATTACCAATTTTTGTACAACAATTGGTGCTTACAGTATTTTCTGTATTTAGGCAATTTCTTAAATATAGAATTTATTTAAGTGGATATTGCAGTTTGAAGCAGATGGTTCATTCTGTTTGGTAAATCCTTTCTTTGTGGCTCATGGAACTAGCAGCACCATTACTCTCTAGCATGTTAATTTGGAATCCATGTGCTAAACTTCATTACAAAATTATATGATGAAAAGATTTGCTATGTGTGCACAAATACTACCATTTGTATTCCTGGTGGCACAGTAGTGATTCTGTAATTAAAACTCCATCCAGACTTCCTTTTTAAGCCTTATTTTTAATCCCCCTCCATTTTTTGATAGGAAGAAGCAAACTGTCTGAAAATGTGTCTGGTTACTAGGAGAATAATTTTTCCCGATGGTTTGGAAACTAGAAGATTAAAAAAAAACTTTCATATGGTAATTATTCTCAAATTAATTTTACATTTACAGCTGTATTTCCCAATTCTTTGGACCCTTTTTTCAGCAAAGGAATTATTAAAGAACTTCAAATTTCACACATTATGTACTATCAGTCTCTAAGGCATACAGCAATTTTCACAGGAAGTGCATGCTTAAAAAAGTTAGTAATGAATCTTCAGCATTATGCAGTGGATCTCCTCCATCTCCTTAGTAATTAAAAGTTTAATCACCTAGTGATTAAAGGTTTCATAACTAAGCAATCAGCACTTAAAGTTTAAGGGCTAGGCATTTAACTTCATTTTGGAACTGGCAGTCGTTGGGTCTGCCAGTGCTGGGTGGATCATGGGAGAGTACTGAACTGGGGCAAAGGAGCCTAGACAGTGTCAGAGACAGAGGGAAACTCCAATGTGTGACCCTTAATGAATGAGGGAGGCAACCTAGTGACAGATGATGTGGAAAAAGCTGACAATCAATATTTTTTTTGCCTCAGTCTTTACAGACAAGGTCAGCTCCCCACTGCTGTCCTGGGCAACACAGTATGGGGAGGAGGTGAGCAGCCCTCGGTGGTGAAAGAACAGGTTAAGGGCTATTTGGAAAAGCTGGACATGCACAAGTCCATGGGCCCAGATCTAATGCATTTGAGGGTGCTGAGGGAATTGGCTGATGCGATTGCAGAACCATAGGCCATTATCTTTGAAAATTCATGGCCATCGGGGGAGGTCCCAGACGATTGAAAAAAGGCAACTATAGTGTCCATATTTTAAAAAGGGAAGAAAGAGAACCTGGGAACTACAGACAGGTCAGCCTCACTTCAGTCCCCAGCAAAATCATGGAGCAGGGCCTCAAGGAAACCATTTTGAAGCACTTGGAGGAGAGGAAAGTGATCAGAAACAGTCAACATGGATTCACCAAGGGCAAGTCATGCCTGACCAACCTGATTGCCTTCTATGATGAGATAACTGACGCTAGGTCTACACTACCCCCCTGTATCGGCGGGTAGAAATCGACCTCTCGGGGATTGAGGGGATGCAACAATCGATCCCCGAATCGATGCTCTTACTCCACCAGCGGAGGTGGGAGTAAGGGCCATCGACGGGAAGCCACAGAGGTCGATTTTGCCGCCGTCCCTACAGTGGGGTAAGTCGGCTGCGATACGTCGAATTCAGCTACGCTATTCGCGTAGCTGAATTTGCGTATCTTAAATCGACCCCCCCCCCGCCCGTAGTGTAGATGTAGCCTGACTCTGTGGATGTGGGGAAAGCAATGGACGTGCTATATCTTGACTTTAGCAAAGCTTTTGATATGGTCTCCCACAGTATTCTTGCCAGCAAGTTAAAAAAGTATGTATTGGATGAATGGACTATAAGGTGGATAGAAAGCTGGCTAGATTGTTGGGCTCAATGGGTAGTGATCAATGTCTCAAAGTCTAGTTGGCAGCTGGTATCAAGCAGAGTACCCAAGGGTCCTGGGGCCAGTTTTGTTCAACATCTTTATTATTAATCTGGATGATAGGATGGATTGCACCCTCAGCAAGTTCGCAGATGACACTAAGGTGGGGGGAGAGGTAGATACACTGGAGGGTAGGGATAGGGTCCAGAGTGACCTAGACAAATTGGAGGATTGGGCTAAAAGAAAGCTGATGAGATTCAACAAGGACAAGTGCAGATTCTTGCACTTAGGATGAAAGAATCCCATGCACCGCTAGACGCTGGGGACTGACTGGCTAAGAAGCAGTTCTGCAGAAAAGGACCTGGGGATTACAGTGGATGAGAAGCTGGATATGAGTCAGCAGTGTGCTCTTGTTGCCAAGAAGGCTTACAGCATATTGGGCTGCATTAGTAGGAGCATTGCCAGCAGATTGAGGGAAGTGATTATTCCCTTCTATTCTGCACTGGTGAGGTCACATCTGGAGTATTTCATTCAGTTTTGGACTCCCCACTACAGAAAGGATGTGGACAAATTGGAGAGAGTTCAGTGGAGGGCAATGAAAATGATCAAGGGGCTGGGGCACATGACTTACGAGAGAGGCTGAGGAAACTGGGTTTGTTTAGTCTGCAGAAGAGAAGAGTGAGGAGGGATTTGATAGCAGCCTTCAAGTACTTGAAGGGGGTTCCAAAGAGGATGGCACTCGGCTGTTCCCAGTGGTGGCAGATGACAGAACAAGGAGCAATGGTCTCAAGTTGCAGTGGGGGAGGTCTAGGTTGGATATTAGGAAACACTATTTCACTAGGAGGGTGTTGAAGAACTGGAATGTGTTACCTAAGGAGGTGGTGGAATCTCCATCCTTAGAGGTTTTTAAGGCCTGGCTTGACAAAGTCCTGGCTGGGATGATTTAATTGGTGTTGGTCCTGCTTTGAGCAGGGGGTTGGACTAGATGACTTCCTGAGGTCTCTTCCAACTCTAATCTTCTATGATTCTATGAATGTACATTTACCTTTGGTGGCTGGCAGACGTGTTAAGGTTCAACAGGGCAGGAATCTCTTCCTGTCAACCTCAGAAGAGAGAGGAGGGTTGTGACACCCTGACACCCCAATATTCACCACTGTCATGTAATTAATATATGTCTTATACAAAGTATGTCTTGTGAGGTGTCATTCTAAAAGTCTTGATCTGCTAGACAGTAATATCTCATTGGATTGTATGTGCTATTGTCATATATGATGTTATGAAGTTTGGGTATGTATGTGTTACTGAAACATGTTGTGAGGCTGAAAACACCCACAAGCAGGCTTTCGGGTATGATAGTAAAAAGGCCAAACAATGTTAATGGCTTATTGAGGAAATACACACAAGCAAAAGGATTATCCTAGGAATCATGTACAATAGAAACCTCTCAGCCATAGCACTACACAGGGGGAACTGTTTGACCCAGGTCACAACAAAAAAGCTTCCCAGCAAGTGGGGAGAAGATATAAAAGGGAGGAAATGACATTATGGGGGGACCTCACTCTCCCTACAACAACATATCTGGAAACACCTGAGGAACAAAGACTGAACTGTGGGAAGTAGTTCTATATATGATCTGATGATTTATGATCATACCTGGCTTAAAGCTTCTCATAGCATAACTGCTCCCTGTTCCCCTCTTTCCCGGAGAACAGAGACAGAAAGGGGAAGTTTTTTCCCCATTTAAAAAAGTTCTAGCCTTCCCATTGGCTCTTTTGGTCAGGTGCCCACTCCCTTTCCTTTACCTGGGGGACTTTGTTAACCCTTTACAGGTAAAGCAAGCAGAGAACAGCCACCAAGAGGGACTTATAGCTAACTGGCTGGCTGGGTGTCCATAAAAGGGAGCTAACCCCCCTCCACTTCATTTATCACATATATATAATTATGTTCTTGTCGAATGTTAAAAAGGTCTAGTCTCACATCCACTACTGTAAAAGGAAATGCTGCAATTGACCAGTAAAAAGTTGGATTGGGCCCTTAAATAGTAACATAAATCCTGGGACAGATTTAATCCTGTTTCAGTGCTTGTCATTTAGAATTTTTCTGCGTGTCTTAAGGCTGATGCAGGAATTGTTGCTGAGAACTTAGGAGCCTTTCAAGATCTGGGCCTAACTCCCATTGAAATGGGAGTTAGGCACCTGCATACCTTTGGGGATCTGGGCCTTAGCTTGTTCTTTCAATAGCTATTAATGTTTTTGTTGCTGTTGTTTTTTTGCCCCACAAGATGTGTTATTGGTACATCTTATCTTGAATTGCCCTATGCAAACTTAACCAAATTTTTTTGTTTTGGAATTGTAGATTGGGTACATTGGACCAGTTATTGAAATAACAATTTGAAAACTGATTAATTCTTTTCTTAACTTTTTATTTTTCTTCCCTACCTTTCCTTCCTTTCTCCTCATTACAGGAACAGCTTTAGCTGCTACTGTTGCAGGGCTTATACATTCTCTTTCCACTCTAAATGTCTGATTGATATATGTGAATAAAATTAATTTGTTGTCTCCCTATAAAATATGGATGATGTACAGTAGTGATGGAGGGAGTTAGAATTCTCTGATCTTCCTATGTAAGAGAGAGCTTTAAAAAAGGGGATAAGATAAGAAGGATAAGAAAGTTTGTTGAATTTTTATCATTTTGAGTACCATTCCAGTGACCGAAGGCCTGCCTGTGAGATCCTGAGCTCATCTGAGCTCATCTGAGCTCATCTAGCACTTTGACGGATTGGACCTTGAGAGAGAGCTTCAGCCAGAAGAATGGAAAAAAAAAAAAAAGTAATGCTAACTGTTTTTTACTTAGCAAAACAGAAAAGTAGTACACTGCTCTGTGGACGAAATTGTTTCCTCATTTGTGCTAAATAGGCCAATCAGCCACTGAGAGAGAGAGCATCAGAGTGAATCAAACACTAAAGGATCAATATATGAATGAGAATTAGGTGATGTATGGTAAATTGGGATAGCCCTTCATAGAGGTGAAGTTAATATAGAATACTGAAAAGAATAGTTTGAAAATGAATGGTAGACATCAAACAAAAGTTTTTGGGACAGTAGAATGCGGGAACAGAGATATACTGATTTACATGAGGTGAGACTCAGACCCATGGCATTGGTGTTGTCAAAAAAGTTAAACAAAACGAAAAGATGAAAAGAAAATCTAATGTAGCATTTTTGAATCAGCTACAATGTGAGTTATATGGTGGGAACCACTAAAAAGTCAGCATTGACCAATATGCCAGGAGGATCTCTGTTTACAAGAATTTTCCCCAAAGATTGCTACAGGAGGTAAACTTGGTAAATATGTGGAGACTGAATGTAATATTTGCCAAATGTTGACTATTAAATGGATTATGCTGTAAATGAGTCAGTACATATAAGTTCCTAGGAGGCCATCCTCAAAAACTAAGAACCAGCTCCTCGATGTATTTAGGTATCTAATTCCCATTGATTTCAATGGGAGTTAGGCACCTAAATACTTTGCAGATCTCTTGCTGAGTTTTTCCTCCTACTTAAGGGAAAGCCATGATGCTTCCCAGCTCACAGCAGCTTATCTCAGAATGTGTCTTCCATATTGTATGCCTATAAGTTCAGCTACCAAAACCATTAGGTGGCAATTTAAATAAAACACATTAACCTTGCATGACAATTGATGCATATTCTGGTGCCTACAGTTGCATAGGTGACCCCAGTCAGTCTCATGCACTCTGGTTGTTTTTTTGTAAAATGTAAAATGACTGCAAATTACAGATCAAGAGGGGTTACCTTTTATTTTCCATCATCTTGTATTTTTTTTTTTAAACTTTGCTTCTGATTTCATAGTGAAAAGTCATGATTGTATTTCAGTATCTGTAATAATACTGATTAAAAGAATGGGCCTGTACATTTTTGGAAGTTGAATGGGGAATGAAAGTCTTCAAAACCTCCAAGGATCAGGCCTTAAACTATTCCATAAGTGTTCCTGTGGTTTGTTGGTTTGTTTGTTTTGTTTTTAAAGGAAGTGATTTGGAGGCAGGGCAACTTTTGAAGAAAAAGCACAGCCAATTAGTCATATTGATTTTTGGGGAAGTAATAGTCAATTGATTCTCGCAGGAAAACCAAATGAACCCATTAAATTCTAAATTAAAAGGGGACCAGATTTTTATATGGTTTTATTCTGTCTTTCTTAAAAGGCCTCACTTGATGATAACAAAAGAAAGCATTGTCAAAAGCAGTTTGAAAACAGGATCAGCACTTTACTTATCACAAGCGTCTAGGAGGAGAAGAGATGTAAATGTATTTATATACACCTCTACCCCGATAAAATGCAACCCAATATAATACGAATTCGGATATAACGTGGTAAAGCAGTGCTCCGGGGTGGGTGGGACTGCGCACTCCGGAGGATCAAAGCAAGTTTGATATAACACGTTTTCACGTATAACGCGGTAAGATTTTTTGGCTCCCGAGGACAGCGTTATATCGGGTAGAGGTGTACTCTTCACATTTGCCACCAGATAAAAGAGACTTCATGGTCAACATAATGTTCTTTCATTGTTCAGATACGAGATCACCTGTACACAGGTAATTAGTTTTAGGGGATTTCATTTCCATTGGCAACCACTCTCAGTTCAGAAGACTAACTGATTGCAGCAGTGTAACAAGTGACTTTCTGCATAACCATTTCTCAATGAATTAGAAATGATCAGGGTATAAAGCTTAAACTTGTAGAGGTGAATTAGTAACACGAGAGTTAGTGCATAAAGGTAACAAGAAGAGCTTAACACTAGTGCTTTCATTTGTTCTTCCCCATCACCAAATAACCTTGTGATCGATGGTGGATCATCTGACTGTCAAGGGGAAAGACAGAACTGTGACCTGGCCAGTGAAAAGCCAGATGCTTAAAAGGTAAGGCTCAAAAGATACCAATCCTTTCAAACCTATGAACCTTTTTGTCCAGCCTAAATGAAGGCAAACTCTAAACAACCAGGAATCACATAATAGGTTAATAGGTAATGTGAAACCAATTATAACATCATACTTCATATCATATTCATTTCCATGCTTATGGCATTATCTGGTTAAACAACTGTTTAGTAACATTTGAAATACTGCAATCAATTTAATATTTCTTTATTCAAACATGGTACACAAAGGAGGAAGGGAGAATCTCCCATGATAGCCAGTTGGATTCAAATCAAAACTAAGGGGATTTGGGATTCAGCTTGTTCAAAAGCATTGGGAGAACACTGACCACTTTAGGACAGAAAGAATGGGAAGCATCTCATCTTCATAGAGTCATATAGTTTAAGGCCAGAAGCGACCAATAGATTATCTAATCTGACGGCTGATATAACAGGCCATAGAATTTTATCCAGATACCACTGTACTGAATCCAATAACTTGTGTTAGACTAACGTATATAGTTCAGAGAGGCATCCAATATAGGTCTGAAAACATCAGAGACGGAGAATCCACCACTTCCCTTGGTAGTTTGTTCTGAGGGTTAATTATCTTCACTGTTAAAAGTTTGCTCCCATTCGTAATTCTAAATTGTCTGGCTTCAACTTCCAGCCATTGGGTTATGTTATGACTTTCTCCACTACATTAATAAGCCATTTAGTACCCAGTATCTTCTCCCTATGAAGAAACTGATATACGGAAAACAAGTTACCTGTCAATCTTCTTTTTGATAACCCAGACAGATTGAACTCTTTATGTTTCTCACTGAAAGACATTTTTTCCAGCCCGCAAATTATTTTTGTGGCTCCTTTCTGTACCCTCTCCAATCTGTCAACATCATTTTAAAAACATGGGCATCAGAGCTGGATGCAGTATTCCTGTCTCAGTTCTGTATAGAGGTAAAATCACACCCTTCCTCCTACTCATCTGTTTATACATTCAAGAGTCACATTAGCCATTTTGCCCCAGCATTGCACTGGGAGCTCATGTTGAGTTTCTTGTCCACTCTGATCCCTAAATCTTTTCTGAGTCGCTTCTGTCCAGTATACAGTCCTATTCTGTAGGTATGTCCTACATTCCTTTTTCCTAGGTGTATAACTGCATTTGGCTCTATTAAAATACATTTTGTTTGAATGGGGCCAGCTCACTTTCTGACCCAGATCACTCTGTATGACTGTCCTGTCCTCATCATTATTTATCACTCCATCAAACTTTGTGGTATCCTCAAATTTTATCAGCAGTGATATTATATATTTACTTCCAGATCATTGATGAAAATATTAATATTTAATTCCTGAGGAACTGCATTTTAAACACCCAATTCAATGACAATTCCCCATTGCGATCTACTTTTTGAGATATGTCAGTTACCCAGGTCTTAATCCATTTAAAATGAACTCTATGGATATCGTATAATGCTATTTTTTTATTCAGGATGTAATTTGGATCTAAATCATATGGCTTTAAAAAGTCTAAGTGTGTTATATATACAAACTTACCTTTATCAATCTTGTAATCTCATCTGAGTAGGAGTAGAGACCTTTTGGGTGGAAAAAGGAGCAATCTGGCCTGAGAGAGAGTGTTGAAATCTGTCTTGGGTGGGAGGGATGAAGTTTGGAAGTGAGCTGTCTACTGGCAAACCGAATAGCCTGGGGCTGTCACCCGTTGAGAGACCACAGGCAATGAAAGGAGGAAAGTAACCCTGTTAGAGCCTCACTCTGGATTATGAAGTTTGGGACCTGGCTGTCTTGAGCAATATGAGAAAAGTCACCTGGCGAAAGTCATTTCTGTGCCAAAACCAACCCCAAAAAATCTCTTAAAAACGTTGTTTCAAATCCAGTGAAACTGATAAAGTCAAATATATAAAAATAAATTAATTAATTAAAATGTTAAACACAAATAAAGGAGTCAGTCTTATGCAAAGTATTATATAACCTATGTAAGGGGACTGTTGCCCCCTTACTAACATTCAGTGGGGGTGTTTTGGTTGGCTAGTTCCCAGCACTAAAAGGGGAGGGGTCGATGGCAAATCAGGAGCCTGAGACTGACAGTCCCCAGGAACAATGGGGAGAGGCCAATGCTCCAGATCAGCCTGATTGACAGGGCGGGCAGGCTAATCAGAGAGTCAGGAGGCCGGGGGGGGAGGGGCGCTCCCGTCCTCCATGTGAGCTGGAATGGCCTGAGTCAGACAGAGTGGGGCCGAGCTAAGGAGAGAGCAGGGGCCCGAGCTAAGCTGCTGGAAGCAGAGCTGCAGCCCCAAAGCCAGAGAGCAGACCTGCCCTGGGAGCAGAGCTGCAGCAACCAGAGCCAGAGGGGCCAGACAAGCAGCCAGGGAGCAGGTCAGAGCTGGGAGCAGAGTCACAGAAGCAGCCTGCAGAGCAGACCTGTCCTGGGGGCAGAGCTGTAGCAACCAGAGACAGAGAGGCCAGAGAAGCAGCCCAGGGAGCTGAAGGCAGAGCAGCAGCAGCAGCCGTGCTGAGGCAGAGTGGAGCCGGAGCTGGAGCTGGGGCTGGGGCTGGGGCTGGAGCAGTCCGGAGCTGGGTGCGGTGAGCAGCTGGGGAGAGCGGGGATGGGGGATCCTGGGCAGTGGGCCCAGCGCAGGGAGACGCCTCAGCCAAGAGGCTCTGCAGGTCAGACTTGGAGGGGGATCATAACCCCGATCAGGCAGGGGCGATGCTGGAAAAAAGGGTCCTGCCACCTAGAGCCTAAGAGCGTGTGGCCACCGCCAGAGCAAGTGTCCAACCCACAGCGTCTCTGCAGCATGGCCAGGGCCTGAGAAGGAGGCCTGGGACCTACAAGGAACAGACTGTGAACTGCCCTGACGTTCCAGAGACACTGTTTATAATGCTACCTGCCACAGAGCAGGGTAATGTGTTTTCCTTTAACCTTTCCCATTTTTCCTTATTCTTTTTTAAAATTAATTGTTAAACAATTTGTATTTGCTTTAAATTGTATGAACTGATCAGTGGGTCAGGGAGGTGCCCAGTGCAAAGAGAGTACCCTGGAGTGGGGACATCCTAGCCCCTCTCCTGGGTGACCACAGCAGGGTTGGGGGTCGAGCCCCCCAGGAATCCTGGGCCCAACCTTGTCGGGGTTTACGAGGACTCTGCCAGACAGGAGAGTGGAAGGGGAGTCCTCAAGGGCAGGGAGGCCTCTGGGTAAAGGAAGTGGGAGCGAGGACTCAGATCCTTTCACTAGCCCACTTCACCGGGGTAGTGCAGAAGCCAGGAAAGTTCCCCACAATAGCGGGACCATTCCCCCGCTTACACCTATATGAAAACAGGATTTATAGTGGAAACGCTGACAGGCTAACTAAATCTACAGTTGGGACACTACTACAGTATAATATTCTCATCCTGGCCCCTGTTCATTTCACCTTCAGATTCATTGCCATGAATTTACTTAGAGATAAACTTGAATGTTTGCTGAAAGTAGGTTGTAAGTGTGGTTACAGGCTCTTAGTATCATTTGGTAACAGCCTAAACAACCCTGTGAGAGCTGCAGCAGCAGAACAGCTTGTCAAAATAAAACCTTAAGCAGATGGTTTTAAATCATAGGAACTCCACTTTATATGCTGAATGCTTGAGCAGTTCCATGAATAACAGAAAGCTGTCCACAAATATGTGGGGAAAGAGCAGATGTGTGAGGCTGATGTTGCCTGATCTCCACCAAATGGAATCTTACTGCTGTCAAAAGCACTGTCTCTTGTCTGTTTGAGACAGTGACTTAAAGCGTTCACTTGAAACACATCCGTTTTTTAAATACTGCACCTCTACTTGTTGCTGTGAAAACTGAGAATTTACATTGGCGTTGCGGGAAGGTAGACACTGCAGCAATACAATGTCTGAGGGAATGGTTACAGATCTCCAGATTCTCTTTAAAATTTCTACATAAAACTTAAATGTTTCTTGGTTTTGCCAACTTTGTTTCAATTTCACCCAGCAGAACAGATCTTCTTGATCGCGGCGATCTTTCATCTGTGTTACTGCAGTTTTGTGCCAGTGTAACAAACACGGTGGTTTTCAATAGAAGTACATTCTTGTAAGACTGAACTGTGCAGTGATGACACAGGCCCTTGTATCCAACCTCAGTTAAGCCATATTTCAAGAGAACTAACATCACTGCGCTTCTGAGTTCAGACCCACAAACAGGAAGAATATGTAAATAGGCAAGAGCGTCTCACAGGATGACATTCTACTTCTATATAATATAGTGAATATAATTTATATAAGATTGGACCTATTTTAAATGTTACCATGATATTTTGGAGATTCCTCAACAGAAGAGGAATGTCTGTGGCTGTCAATTTGGCTCCAAACAAGTACTGCCACAGCATGAAGAACTTTAGGGAAACACATGACTATCACTGATAAAATGTCATCTTGAAGCAGACAGCACAGCAGAGATGAGGACAAGCCAATTTCAAAAATGATTATTTTTGGTTTTGCAACTCTCTTGTTGTCCGCTAAGCTGTTCTTACAGGATACAGCCAGAAAGAAGAAATATATTATAATGGGACCTCCATTCCAGCTCAGGGCTACTTGTAATTTGCATAGTGAAGGAAAACCAAGCTAATCCTATTAATTGTCTGCACAGCCTCCATCATCTTCTCTCCCTTTCCTGAAAAGACTGAGTCAAAGAAATAATCCCAGACTTTTTAGCTATTTTTGCAGGGAAATGAAGACCTCAGCGTCTCGTGGACTGAACAGGGTTCACTGAGAAATCATGTTCCCAGCACAACACTGAAGGCCCATGTATTGTAAACACTGGAATATGGTCTGCTAAAGCAGAGATCATTTATTGTTAATTTTGCTGGTCACTGATCACTCATTCTACTGAAGAGGATGATGACTACTCTGATATTTAAAGATTTGTCAGTCTGGCTATATTTTTCTCTCATAATGTGGCTTGTCTATCTCCATATTATCATCCACTATCTGGCACTAACAAAAGCCTTATACTACCTACTGTGTTCAGTATCATTGCCATAAATGTATTGCTGTTAGCTTTGCTGTTCCAGAAACCTATGCTCCTTTGAGTTATACACTCCAGGTGGCCTACAATGGGCTTGTTTTAACCATGAAAGTATCTGAGCAGGAGCTGGAGGAGTTGAATATTTAGCTATGTGCATTAATTTAAAACATGAGAGTATGATAGAGGCTATATATTTTCAATGTAGAATCATAGAATCATAGAATATCAGGGTTGGAAGGGACCTCAGGAGGTCATCTAGTCCAACCCCCTGCTCAAAGCAGGACCAATTCCCAAATAAATCATCCCAGCCGGGGCTTTGTCAAGCCGGGCCTTAAAAACCTCTAAGGTAGGAGATTCCACCACCTCCGTAGGTAACACATTCCAGTGCTTCACCACCCTCCTAGTGAAATAGTGTTTCCTAATATCCAACCTAGACCTCCCCCACTGCAACTTGAGACCATTGCTCCTTGTTCTGTCATCTGCCACCACTGAGAACAGCCGAGCGCCATCCTCTTTGGAACCCCCCTTCAGGTAGTTGAAAGCAGCTATCAAATCCCCCCTCATTCTTGTCTTCTGGAGACTAAACAATCCCAGTTCCCTCAGCCTCTCCTCATAAGTCATGTGCTCCAGACCCCTAATAATTTTTGTTGCCCTCTGCTGGACTCTTTCCAATTTTTCCACATCCTTCTTGTAGTGTGGGGCCCAAAACTGGACACAGTACTCCAGATGAGGCCTCACCAATGTCGAATAAAGGGGAACGATCACGTTCCTCGATCTGCTGGCAATGCCCCTACTTATACAGCCCAAAATGCCGTTAGCCTTCTTGGCAACAAGAGCACACTGTTGACTCATATCCAGCTTCTTGTCCATTGTGACCCCTAAGTCTTTTTCTGCAGAACTGCTACCTAGCCATTCGGTCCCTAGTCTGTAGCTGTGCATGGGATTCTTCCGTCCTAAGTGCAGGACTCTGCACTTGTCCTTGTTGAACCTCATCAGGTTTTTTTTGGCCCAATCCTCTAATTTGTCTAGGTCCCTCTGTATCCGATCCCTACCCTCTAGTGTATCTACCATGCCTCCCAGTTTAGTGTCATCTGCAAACTTGCTGAGAGTGCAGTCCACACCATCCTCCAGATCATTAATAAAAACATTAAACAAAACCGGCCCCAGGACCAACCCCTGGGGCACTCCGCTCGAAACCGGCTGCCAACTAGACATGGAGCCATTGATCACTACCCGTTGAGCCCAACAATCTAACCAGCTTTCTATCCACCTTACAGTCCATTCATCCAGCCCATGCTTCTTTAACTTGGCGGCAAGAATACTGTGGGAGACCGTATCAAAAGTTTTGCTAAAGTCAAGGAATAACACATCCACTGCTTTCCCCTCATCCACAGAGCCAGTTATCTCATCATAGAAGGCAATTAGGTTATTCAGGCACAACTTCCCCTTGGTGAATCCATGCTGACTGTTCCTGATCACTTTCCTCTCCTCTAAGTGTTTCATAATTGATTCCTTGAGGACCTGCTCCATGATTTTTCCAGGGACTGAGGTGAGGCTGACTGGCCTGTAGTTCCCCGGATCCTCCTTCTTCCCTTTTTTAAAGATGGGCACTACATTAGCCTTTTTCCAGTCATCCGGGACCTCCCCCGATCGCCATGAGTTTTCAAAAATAATGGCTAATGGCTCTGCAATCTCATCCGCCAACTCTTTAGCACCCTCGGATGCAGCGCATCCGGCCCCATGGACTTGTGCACATCCAGTTTTTCTAAATAGTCCCGAACCACTTCTTTCTCCACAGAGGGCTGTGCTGCCCAGTGCAGCAGTCTGGGAGCTGACCTTGTTCGTGAAGACAGAGGCAACAAAATCATTGAGTACATTAGCTTTTTCCACATCCTCGTTCACTAGGTTGCCTCCCTCATTCAGTAAGGGGCCCACACTTTCCTTGACTTTCTTCTTGTTGCTAATATACCTGAAGAAACCCTTCTTGTTACTCTTAACATCTCTTGCTAGCTGCAACTCCAAGTGTGATTTGGCCTTCCTGATTTCACTCCTGCATGCCTGAGCAATATTTTTATACTCCTCCCTGGTCATTTGTCCAATCTTCCACTTCTTGTAAGCTTCTTTTTTGCGTTTAAGATCAGCAAGGATTTCACTGTTAAGCCAAGCTGGTCGCCTGCCATATTTACTATTCTTTCTACACATCGGGATGGTTTGTTCCTGGAACCGCAATCAGAATTCTTTAAAATACAGCTCTCCTGGACCCCTTTGCCCTTCATGTTATTCTCCTAGGGGATTCTGCCCATCTGTTCCCTGAGGGAGTCAAAGTCTGCTTTTCTGAAGTACAGGGTCTGTATTCTGCTGCTCTCCTTTCTTTCTTGTGTCAGGATCCTGAACTCAACCATCTCATGGTCACTGCCTCCCAGGTTCCCATCCACTTTTGCTTCCCCTACTAATTCTTCCCTGTTTGTGAGCAGCAGGTCAAGAAAAGCTCTGCCCCTAGTTGGTTCCTCCAGCACTTGCACCAGGAAATTGTCCCCTACACTTTCCAAAAACTTCCTGGATTGTCTGTGCACCGCTATATTGCTCTCCCGGCAGATATCAGGGTGATTAAAGTCTCCCATGAGAACCAGGGCCTGCAATCTAGCAACTTCTGCTAATTGCCAGAAGAAAGCCTCGTCCACCTCATCCCCCTGGTCTGGTGGTCTATAGCAGACTCCGACCACGACATCACCCTTGTTGCTCACACTTCTCAACTTTATCCAGAGACTCTCAGGTTTTTCTGCAGTTTCATACCGGAGCTCTGAGCAGTCGTCATACTCCTCTCTTACATACAACGCAACTCCCCCACCTTTTCTGCCCTGCCTGTCCTTCCTGAACAGTTTATATCCATCCATGACAGTACTCCAGTCATGTGAGTTATCCCACCAAGTCTCTGTTATTCCAATCGCATCATAGTTCCCTGACTGTGCCAGGACTTCCAGTTCTCCCTGCTTGTTTCCCAGGCTTCTTGCATTTGTGTATAGGCACTTAAGATAACTCATCGATCGTCCCTCTTTCTCAGTATGAGACAGGAGTCCTCCCCTCTTGCGCTCTCCTGTTTGTGCTTCCTCCCAGGATCCCATTTCTCCACTTACCTCAAGGCTTTGGTCTCCTTCCCCCAGTGAACCTAGTTTAAAGCCCTCCTCACTAGGTTAGCCAGCCTGCTTGCAAAGATGCTCTTCCCTCTCTTCGTTAGGTGGAGCCCGTCTCTGCCTAGCACTCCTCCTTCTTGGAAGACCATCCCATGGTCGAAGAATCCAAAGCCTTCTCTCCAACACCACCTGCGTAGCCATTTGTTGACTTCCACGATTCGACGGTCTCTACCCAGGCCTTTTCCTTGCACAGGGAGGATGGACGAGAACACCACTTGCGCCTCAAACTCCTTTATCCTTCTTCCGAGAGCCACGTGGTCTGCAGTGATCCGCTTAAGGTCATTCTTGGCAGTATCATTGGTGCCCACGTGGAGAAGCAGGAAGGGGTAGTGATCCAAGGGCTTGATGAGTCTCGGCAGTCTCTCCGTCACATCGTGTATCCTATCTTTCATGTACTCCATGAAAGATAGAAAATGGCCTAGACTGTGAGATTTTAAATATAGTTTATATATCGTCACACTTGTTTTAACTAAAGGTGCAGCATGAATTGAAGAGAAATAAAATCCTTTTGATTGTGCCTCTCTCAGAATTGCTTTATGCTGCCTTCCAAGTCCTTTTGGCACCTGTAGAAGGGGCACCATTGCCTCCTGAGCACCCTCTTGTAGAAGAGTGTGGTTCTGCTGTGGCCTGCCTCAATAACAATTAGATCACTTAAAAAGCCCAGTCAAGGAGAAGCTACACACTATTGTAGCAGTATATCTCCCTTAAATAAAGCCTTTGGAAAGGAACACTTGTACACCTGAACACTTGTAAAAGCCAGATAAAACTTAAAAGTCCCAAAACAAAAGTGTCTAGATTCCAGCAACAACTCCTTGTGTTATAAGGCCTCAGGCCTCTCTGCTGCCTTTCCCCTGTTTGTTCAGAGTTCCACACAGGCCCTTCTTGCCTGGAGAGCTTTTGCAGTCTTTCCTTTGCTTGTTCAGGGTGTCTCCTAGGCCTCCCTGCCTGGACAGCTTTTGGCTTAGTTTAGGCTCTCTGGGATTTTCCATCTTCTGGAACTTCCTTTCTCCTCAGGAGCTTTGTTCAGCTGTGCTCTATCTACTAAGTCTTGCAGGGTATGTCTACACAGTGACTGGCAGTGAATCTCAGAGCCCGTATTGACGGACTCAGGTTTGTGGGGCTTGTGCTACAGCACAAAAAATAGCTATGTAGATTTTGCAGCTTGGGCTGGAGCTCAGGTTCTGAAGGCCCCCTCCCTCGGCTTTCGGGCCTGAGCTGCAATGTCTACACAGCTATTTTTGGCACTGTAGCATAAGCCCAACAAGCCCAAGTTGTTGACCCAGGCTCAGAGGCTTGCTTCTGCTCACTGTATAGACCTTATTAGGCCCAGGTGCTTCTTCCTGAATTAACTACCTGTTAACTAGCCCCAGCTAGACCTGGGTTGGCTCATTCACTTCAGTAGAGCCTGTCACAGGATAGTTGGGCATCTGACTCCCTTAAAGCACCAGCCCTGTGATGGTGCCCTTCTCGAATAATATGAATCTACAATCCTAGTCACAACTCCAGCGCTCACTGAGCTCAAAGACTTAGCTAATTGCAATTTTAGCCTGATAGGTGGTGGATATTTCAGCCTAGCCCTTTGACAACCACAGTACCCAGATAGATGGGATACCATTGGACAAGATGATACTCTAGAGGTGCATAGGAGTTTATTTTTTCCATAATAAAATGTTTACATCTTGACCCCAGTGGGTGGCTGGGGACTTTCACAGGTCTCAATGAACAAAGAATCTGAGATCCCCTATAGAAGGGTGGTTTTTTTTTTATTATTTCTCTGGCATGAGTCTGCCAGAACTAAAAGTATGCACCTCCCTAGGTCTGATGACTGCTTATCATTGCCCACACTTTGTGACTGCATTATTATAAAGACTATTTTCTATCTCAAAATGGAGAGACTGTGCTAGCTGGTATTAGGGAATCTGGACAAATATTCTGAGCATAACTGAAATGTTATATTATAATTATATTTTGAGTGTGACAGCCTAAGAGTACAAAAACCACTACATTGTAATCCGGTAAATGAAAGGTAAAAGTCTCATACAGACACTCAGCAGGTTTCCAGAAGCTTTATTCTGTGATTTACATAATTTTATGGTGCGGAGAATATAGAACATGGAAAGTTGACACTTATTTTGGATACTGTTGTACTACTGCTCTTCGCTTTTCATTCCTCTCTCATTTTTGAAAGGAAAATCAAGGGTTACATTTTGAAAAGGGGGCAGTTTTCGTCACCTGTGGCCCAAAATGAAGAAATCTGTTACATGATTTATCTGGGAAAGGAGGTTATAGTTACTACTAGTTAATCCTGAAGAGATCCCAAGTCAGGTTATTCTGGGAGGTGAAGAGAGTCCACATCGCCTGAAGCTCTCTTTTCCCACCACAAAAAAAAAAAAAAAGTTAAGAAGTTGCCCCATTAACTCTATCATTATTTATCTCTCTCTCAATATTCTGTCCTCTAATTGCTCTCTCTGTCACTGTGGTCAGCAGAATGGTTTTTCTCACTGCCCTCTACAAGTCTGTGAGGGATACTGGCATCTCTTTCCCCATTCTGCCCTTTCACTTTTACATGGGTATTGAAAGGAGGTGCTGGATCAGCATTGGTGTTAGAAGTTAGAAGGTGTGATCTTTTCTCCAGAGTGGGCCAGTAGGCAGCATATTGATCTTCACTCAGCTGGTTATACCCAAAGCTAACCAGAGTGGCGATCAATGCATTCAAACAGTAGCAGATCTATCTGTCCCACATTAAATTTGGGACTTTACCACAAATTATGTTCCACTGGGGCCCACTGTTACATGAGTTCAAAAAGCAAAACTCTGGTAATCATAAGACTGATTGGATGGAAGCCTCAAACTGATATCCAAAAATATGAAAGGCTCGATTCTGCCAGGTGCTGAGTCCTCCTGAGAGATGCCTAATTCCCTAAACCCAGTTGATGTCAGTGGGAGTCAAACACACATCTTTAAGAATCGCACACATATTTAACACTCCCTAACCTTGACAATGACAGCTATTGCTACTGATTTTACATAGACGGCACTATAGTCATGGGCAGCAGTATAAAATCCAAAAATAGATAAAAAGCAACAAAGAGTCCTGTGGCATCTGTTAGTCTTTAAGGTGCTACAGGACTCTTTGTTGCTTTTTACAGATCCAGACTAACACGGCTACCCCTCTGATACAAAAATAGATAGTTATTCCCTCTTCCACGGTACTACACATGGCAAGTAATTAAATGCCTGGGTTGCCTGTGAGTGGATATGCAGGAAGAGAATGAGGTCTATTAATTAGAGCAGGGAACTGGAAGTAAGACTTCTGGGTTCCATTCTCAGCTTTGTCTCAGTTTGTTACATAATTTTTACCATAATCTCTCTATACCTTTGTTCACCTATCTATAAAATAGAGACAATAATACTTTGACCAACTCACAAAGGGGTTAGGAAGCTTGATTTTATAAAAGTATTTTTCTTATGATTTTATTAGTGGTTAATTTATTACCAACATACAGTGCTTTTGATATTCTGAATTTATTTTGTATTTGTGCATTGCATTTGATGGCAGCTGCAATAATGATGTAACTTCATGTAAAATGGAAATTTGATCAGCAAAGGGTCTAACTCTCCTCTCCCTTTTTTTCCCCCCACCAATACAACTTGATTGACTTCAACAGAGCCTATCACTGAGAGCAGTATATGAGCCCCAAAACTATAGCTAATGAATTAGATTAGGACAAACATAACCAAGGGCCGTACTTAAAAGGGGGGAAAGTATTAAAATATCTCCTACACTGAAGCAAAATAAATTCATTATAGAGGATAAAAAACTGACCTGGAGCAGCTAAATTAGTTCAGAGATTCAAGAGCCATCTTGTGCCAGCAATTCCTCAGAGATAATCCTTGTTAGACAATGACAGATGATAGGACCAGGGGTATAATGAAAGTTAGCAAAAAAAAAAAAAATCAAAACAGACATTAAAATAACAGTTCTTCATGCAGGGAATAATAAACGTTTAACACAGCCTAATGGGCCAGTTTGTTGGCGCAAAGACACTACGGGTCATTTAAGAAGCAGTTACACACTGTCCTGAGGAAAACATCATTGCAAAAAAAATAAAGGATGGAGTCTGATAAATCAAATAGTCTGCATATATCTTTGATATCCCTTATGTGGAAACAGTTCTATAAACACTTTCCCTCACATTTTAGGAAAATGCAATATCAAAGAAAAATAGCTGAATACTGAATAGCTTTTATATTTTTTGTGCAGAGAATTAAAACGTCTAGACTGCTTGCTTGTGCAATAAAAGTATGAGACATTATTATTAGTCAAGCAACTGCAATCGTTTAACCAATTATAATATCTTCATATTTCCTGCTTTTGTACTAATTTTTCTCTTGTATCTAAATGTTCATACAAGTGCTATAAATATTGAAGAATTAGTGAAATCTCATTATGGGACTCCAGGAACCAAGACTGCTGCACAGCAAAACATGAGCATTTCATGAGCAATCTGATAATGAAACTCATAGGACCAGCTCCTCAGCTGGTCTAATTTGCCATGGCACCATTGACTTTAATGGACTTCAGCTGAGGATATGGCTCATGCTATATAGTTCCATTCATAAGACAGGTTGTTAAAGGAAAGTCCTGTCTACTATTTCTGATCCCAATAGAAGATAATCATAGATTCTACTTTATATAGATTTTTAAATGGTGTCCATCACCATAGTATCTGAGTACCTTCCAGTTGTGTATTAAGTGATGTGACTAACATCCATTACTTATGGTTCATTCTCTCATCCTTTTCTCAGAGGCAGCAGTGTGTGTTTGTTTGGTTTTGGTGTGTGGGAGTGGGAGGGGCAGGAATGTTATGTACATATTGCTGTGTGTTTATATTACAGAAAGCAGGTCAAATAAATGTGCCTTGCATTTAAAGTGGAATGTGATGAAATGTGGGATGGGCCTTAGTTCTTGGGGGAGTTCATTAGACCCCCCCACCCCCAAAAAAAGTTCTGTCTGCCACACAGATGAGCTTTACTCTTATTGTAGAAAGTTCCATTGTGCCAGAGGAGTATAATTGTCAACGCTCTTCTTCATCCTAGAGTTGTAATCAATCTTTTAGACATCCTAAGTCCAGGCCACTATGTACTTTGAAGATAAGGACTGAGATCTTGAATGTGACTCAGTAGTCTATGGGAAGCCAATGTAGAGAACTGAGAAGAGGTGTGATGTGCTTGCCATATCCTGTGTGGCTGCGATGATTTGCTGCAGAATCTTAGATTTTATGGCCAGAAGCAGATACTTTCATCCGTCTTGGAAACAAGCCTTTCATTTCTGGGTGTGAGGATAAGTGATGAACAGGTCAAGAATTTAACAAAGGCCTAAAGGACCTCTTTGACCAATGTAGTGAAACATGATCACCATGAATACAAGTGGTAAATCACCATAAAATGTAGCTACTTTTTTAACTGCACTAGTTTCTTTACTATAATCATTCTCCTGCCAATATGTCTTGCCCACTTGCTGTCTGCCCCCTCGCTTGTTGAGGTACTGGTATGTATTATTTTTTATTTGTCTCTAATGAAAAAAACCTGAGAGTTGTACAAGCACAACTGCTATTGAAATGAATGAGGGTTGTGCAACTGACAGAATGACTGAGCTCAAGGATTCTCTTTTCCTTTTCTTTTCTGGGAGCTCTAATATATAGTATGTGCACAAGGATGAACTCTCTAGTGTCAATAAAGGGAAGGTATATTCAGAACTTCAGTGTTAGATATTGTTAACTACATTGAAAATGGAGCCAAAATTTTAGGAAGCACCCAAGGTTAGTTAACATAATTTAAATGTTTCTGGTATCTGGTATGTATTCGTGGGTGAATACATGCATCCGACTAAGTGGATATTCACCCACGAAAGCTCATGCTCCAATACGTCTGTTAGTCTACAAGGTGCCACAGGACTCTTTGCTGCTTTTAAATGTTTCTATCACTCTTTGTTGTAAGTTGATCTAATTGATACATCTTAAGTCTCTTTACCATAAATCAAAATACCTTGCAATGAATTGTCACCGCAAACTCCAAAGGAAAGCAGTCTCAGTCCAGTTCCTTGTTGCCATCTAATGGATGCTCATATGGTAATCTCAGACATATTCCCAGGTGATAAGTGTCCACATCAGAAAAAACACCAATACAACTGGCATAATTTGTACCTTTGGCTGCAATCTTAATGAGGCGGACAAGGACTGAATCAGACAGTAACAGTGAACTAACCTGGTGCCCTTCCCCCCAGCTCAGACACCCTCTAAAAGGAATATGTAATGTAATTGTCCAAGGGGGAGCAGCTTTAATAAATCGGAAACGCATTAGCAGAACATCAATAGGGTGAACACGAGCAATTAAATGAAGAAGATTACATGCATATAGTGTTGGAAGTATGTCAGGGAAAAGCCCTGAGAGTTCAAGGAGTCATTCAGTACCTCTTTTGATGGGTGGTCACACTAAATGAAAGAGGTCCCTCATTTTTACTGAATTTTACTGAATTTCAGCACTGGCTATAGAAAGGAATTCTCTACGAATACAGTAATATGAAGTCTCCCTGTCAGTTGAAGGTTTTAAATCAAGATAAGCTCTAACTGAGCCATAAGTTATGAACTTGCTGAAAGAACTCAAATGTGAAATTGCGGAACTATTAACTATGGTTTGTAACCTGTCCTTTAAATAGGCTTCTGTACCCAATGATTGGAAGATAGCTAATGTAATGCTAATATTTAAAAAGGTCTCTAGAGGTGATCCCAGCAATTACAGACTGGTAAGTCTAACAGTATACCGGGCAAATTAGTTGAAACAATAGTAAAGAATAAAATTGTCAGACACATAGAAGAACATACATTGTTGGGCAAAAGTCAACATGGTTTCTGTAAAAGGAAATCATGTCTTACTAATCTATTAGAGTTATTTGAAGGGGTCAACAAACATGTGGACAAGGGGGATCCAGTGGACATAGTGTACTTAGATTTCCAGAAAGCCTTTGACAAGATCCAAAGGCTCTTACGTAAATTAAGTTGTCATGGGATAAGAGGGAAGATCCTTTCATGGATTGAGAACTGGTTAAAAGACAGGGAACAAAGGGTAGGAATAAATGGTAAATTTTCAGAATGGAGAGGGGTAACTAGTGGTGTTCCCCAAGGATCATTCCTAGGACCAATCCTATTCAACTTATTCATAAATGATCTGGAGAAAGGGATAAACAGTGAGGTGGCAAAGTTTGCAGATGATACTAAACTGCTCAAGATAGTTAAGACCAAAGCAGACTGTGAAGAACTTCAAAAAGATCTCACAAAACTAAGTGATTGGGCAACAAAATGGCAAATGAAATTTAATGTGGATAAATGTAAAGTAATGCACATTGGAAAAAATAACCCTAACTATACATACAATATGAAAGGGGCTAATTTAGCTACAACTAATCAGGAAAGAGATCTTGGAGTCATCGTGGATAGTTCTCTGAAGACGTCCACGCAGTGTGCAGCGGCAGTCAAAAAAGCAAACAGGATGTTAGGAATCATTCAAAAAGGGATAGAGAATAAGATGGAGAATATCTTATTGCCCTTATATAAATCCATGGTACGCCCACATCTTGAATACTGCGTACAGATATCGTCTCCTCATCTCAAAAAAGATATACTGGCATTAGAAAAGGTTCACAGAAGGGCAACGAAAATGATTAGGGGTTTGGAACGGGTCCCATATGAAGAGAGATTAAAGAGAGTAGGACTTTTCAGCTTGGAAAAGAGGAGACTATGGGGGGATATGATAGCGGTATATAAAATCATGAGTGATGTGGAGAAAGTAGATAAGGAAAAGTTATTTACTTGTTCCCATAATATAAGAACTAGGGGCCACCAAATGAAATTAATGGGCAGCAGGTTTAAAACAAATAAAAGGAAGTTCTTCTTCACACAGCACACAGTCAACCTGTTGAACTCCTTACCTGAGGAGGTTGTGAAGGCTAGGACTATAACAGGGTTTAAAAGAGAACTAGATAAATTCATGGAGGTTAAGTCCATTAATGGCTGTTAGCCAGGATGGGTAAGGAATAGTGTCCCCAGCCTCTGTTTGTCAGAGGGTAGAGACGGATGGCAGGAGAGAGATCACTTGACCAGCTCTGTTCAATATCTTCATCAACGACTTAGATATTGGCATAGAAAGTACGCTTATTAAGTTTGCAGATGATACCAAACTGGGAGGGATTGCAACTGCTTTGGAGGATAAGATCATAATTCAAAATGATCTGGACAAATTGGAGAAATGGTCTGAGGTAAACAGGATGAAGTTTAACAAAGATAAATGAAAAGAGTTCCACTTAGGAAGGAACAATCAGTTTCACACATACATAATGGGAAGAGATTGTCTAGGAAGGAGTACTCAGAAAGGGATCTAGGGGTTATAGTGGACCACAAGCTAAATATGAGTCAACAGTGTGATGCTGTTGCAAAAAAAGCAAACATGATTCTGGGATGTATTAACAAGTGTGTTGTGAGCAAGACACGAGAAGTCATTCTTCCACTCTACTCTGTGCTGATTAGGCCTCAACAGAAGTATTGTGTCCAGTTCTGGGCACCGCATTTCAAGAAAGATGTGGAGAAATTGGAGAGGGTCCAGAGAAGAGCAACAAGAAGAAGTGAGGTTCTTACCCACGAAAGCTTATGCTCCCAATACTTCTGTTAATCTTAAAGGTGCCACAGGACCCTCTGTTGCTTTTTAAGAATGATTAAAGCTCTTGAGAACATGACCTATGAAGGAAGGCTGAAAGAATTGGGTTTGTTTAGTTTGGAAAAGAGAAGACTAAGCTGATAGCAGTTTTCAGGTTAGCAGTATCTAAAAGGGTGTCATAAGGAGGGGGGAGAAAACTTGTTCATCTTAGCCTCTAAGGATAGAACAAGAAGCAATGGGCTTAAACTGCAGCAAGGGAGGTTTAGGTTGGACATTAGGAAAAAGTTCCTAAGTGTCAGCGTGGTTAAACACTGGAATAAATTGCCTAGGGAGGTTGTGGAATCTCCATCTCTGGAGATATTTAAGAATAGGTTAGATAAATGTCCATCAGGGATGGTCTAGACAGTATTTGGTCCTGCCATGAGGGCAGTGGACTGGACTCGATGACCTCTTGAGGTCCCTTCCAGCCCTAGAATCTATGAATCTATTAATCATTACCTATTAGGCACATTCCCTCTGGGACACCTGGCACTGGTCACTGTCGGTAGACAGGATACTGGGCTGGATGGACCTTTGGTCTGACCCAGTATGGCCATTCTTATGTTCTTATGCTGCAGAAGTCACTTAGTGAAATTCTATGTTCTGTTTAAATAGATCAGATTAGATGATCACAATCATCCCTCTAGCCTTAAAACTCTACTAATCTATGAAAAAGGTCCCACTTCATAATGGTGACCAAGTATTTAAAATACTAAGGCGCTGATCCTCTAAGCCTCTCTGGAGGGGTTGACCCTGTACCTGCAAAGAGCCACGTTAAAGGCAATGGAGCTCTATATGTAAAAAAGCTTGCAAAATCAATGCCTAAATATATATTCATTTTCAAAGTACTGTGTTAACGTGATACTAATAGTGGATGCAGGAAACTATGAAAGTGGGTGTAGGGGCAAAAGAGAGGATTCAAGTGTGAAGATATTTTAGCAAAGGTCTTATCAATAGAGAAATAGTATCTAAAATAAGGGCATATTAGGCAGTAGCATTAGTGTTAAACACAACAGATGTGCCATCTGAGATACTACATTATAAATCTAAAAGATTTCTTTTGTCCAAGTCCATGTATAGCTTATTTTGGATGTCCATTTATCTAAAACTCCTTTGTCAATAAGCCTGTGGGAACATAACTGACCAAGATTCTGCCAACTGTTTTTGTTTCCAGGTTCAAACCATTGTTAGTAAATTTGAGATTGGAGACAAACATGGCAGTATCATGCCATGGCTATCTAACCACCCTCAGTATTATGAGGGAGGCAGAAAGTTGTGATGCAGTTCTGAAGGGTCTTTTCCTCTCTATAATATCTGAGAAAATTGTACTGAAACTGTTGCTAACCGGAGTGGATAAGATTAAGAATGCTACTATTCTTATGCTACCCACAGGATTCCAGAATAATCAGTGAGAATACATACAATGCCTCTTTTTGAGGATTAAAAATGGACACTTCATACCTGTAGTTACAAAATGTAACATTTTTCACTCTTTCCAAAATGTTCATTGCAATCAAAGCTTTTAATCTGGACTAGTGGAATATCTGCCCTTTTAGCTGCATTCATACATTGGTAACTATGACATAATGAAACACATCTTTACTTTGTTATAAAGTACTAGATGAAAAATAAATAATTACATCCAGGTAGATTAAATAGTGTGTTATCACCTTTTAGATATGCAACTCAGGAACATTCAGAATTATTTAAAATCCTCTTTAATGAAATGTTAATGAATTTTAATGAAAATTTTCTGTGATAGAATAATAGTTCTACTTTTTTCATTGAGTAGCATATATGAGCCACTTCTTTTATCATCTTCAGTTTTTATGATCTATAGTAATAACTTTGAACTTAGTCCCAGATGTGGTCAGTAACAGTAAAAAACAGTAAATAAAACATCCCTGCTATACGATACATGACCAAACAATAACTGTATATGTTTCCTTGTCTGGGCTTCCCATGTACCCTGTTTGTCTCTTTTAGACTGTAAGCTCTTCAGGACAGGGGCTGTCTTATTTTTGTTTCTTGTACAGCATGGTGTACATTGTCAGCAATTAACAAAAAACAATATTAAAGAATTTTTAAGAAATGTAATAGGAGTTATTTGTACTGCAGTAGCATGCAAAGGCATCAGTCTGGATTCAGCACCCTATTGTACTAGGAGCTATATATATAGTTACTAGAATTAGTGAAACAGTTTCAGGTTTTTGATGATGTTTTGCAAATTTATTTTATTTTATTTTATTTTCTGCCAGCTGGCTTATAAAGTAGTCACAATTTTTGAAATTTGACATTTAAAAAAAAAACCTTCATATATTTTTGCACTCTTGTTGACATTTTCCAACCAGCTGTCATAGCAACACAGAGCTGCAGACAATGTCTGCCCCTAAGAGTTTTCAAGCTAAATTAATACAGAGCAAATGGAAACACCACAATTCGGAGAATTTTATTAGATTAGATGCTCTCAAGCCTTGTCTCAAATGAAGCAACCCAGTGTTTCACCTGTGTCTAGTTTCAGAGGGGTAGCCGTGTTAGTCTGTTTCAGCAAAAACAACGAGGAGTCTTGTGGCACCTGTGTCTAGTGCCATGTTTCTTGCTCCAGCATAGTCTGTTTCCATGACAGCGACATCTTAATTTTTTTTAAATGTGTCATCTTTTGTCCTCCTCTTTTCTGTATCCCACTAAGTGGTATCCAGTTCAGGGCTTGTCTAGGATTACATTTTTTTACAACATGCCCAAACCGCTTCAGCTCCAGTCTTCAATCATTATCTCTACAGTTTCATGGCCAGTCCTGTGTAACACATCAGTGTTAGCATGGTTAGGACACTCTGAGCTGTGAGACACTATATTTCCACTCTGTCTTAGAAAGAGTGAGAACTTAACTGCTGCTAAGATATGTGTTAGCCGCCTGACATATCAGCCTGTCAGCCTCAACAGCAAGCTCGTCAAGACTCTGCCAGTGTAAATTTTGCCTTGCAGGTGACAATCAGTGAACCTCAGCTCCTGAGTTCCCCAGAGACTTCTCCCTGTAGTGTCCAGTCCCCCTCACTGGACACTCACCAAAATTATTGAGCTAGAGCACACATCAGCCTGTTAAGTTAGCTGAAGACTCACACTTCACTTTAATACACAGCACTGAGATAATTTTGTAAGAAAGCAAGAATAAGTTTATTAACAAACAATAGACATGTAAGTGATGCTAAACAAGAATAAAAGAGACAGGAATGGTTATAAACAAAATATACTTTCTAGTGACTAAAACTTAATTTTAGCACGTTGCAATCTTTGCCTAAGCAGTTGCCTTACTTATATCAAGTTACCAGTATCCCTAGTTTTCCAGACTAAGGGATTCAACTTTCCTAGGCTCAAAGGATGTAATACCCTATGTCCTCCCAGTGATGGATACCTAAAATGCCTTTTTGCTCCCCTTATATTACCCTGAGTCCATTGTTTCTGCCTCAAGAGCCAGGACAGTGCCCTGGGGTGCAGGCTCTGTCCCCCAGTGTGCTCACTAAGCTGTCACTTGTTACCTTGATTGCTTTGTTACCTTATATGTAAATGTACTTTCATTATCCTCTGGCTTACAAAGCTTGAAAAAAAACAGGTGAACCCATGTTCCTTTGTCTAAGACAAGCTTGTTTATCAAGTATGCCCCAAAAACATATTTTCCGAAAATATTTCCAACACATACTCTTTATACACCATCTGCACGTTCATCAAACAATAATATTCCTGATCAGTATGTCATCAGTTTTTATATGACACCTTACTTAATATGCTTTTATAGTACAATAATATAGTAACAATCAGTTGATTCAATTGCTTATTCTTTGGGGTTCAGACCCTTGTTCTCTTCCTGAGGTGTCTGGACCCTGATTGTCGTAGTTAGTTACTTTATTCTACCAGGTATCGGGGGTAGCCATGTTAGTCTGTATCTACAAAAACAACAAGGAGTCTGGCGGCACCTTAAAGACTAACAGATTTACTTGGGCATAAGCTTTCGTGCATCTGAAGAAGTGAGGCTTTTACCCACGAAAGCTTATGCCCAAATAAATCTGTTAGTCTTTAAGGTGCCACCAGACTCCTTGTTGTTTATTCTACCAGGGCACAGCAAATATTTTCTGTGAGCATTTCTGATGGAATGTGTTAAGTTTCCTGTTGTGGGCTTCTAGCATTTACCAAGTTTCAGAAGTGCATACCAATGTGGGTGTCACAATGACAGTGTATTGTTAGAGTACAGATATTCAGGCCTGCCTGTAAAGGTCTATACTTTAAGAACTTAGGTGTATTTTTATCACTTAGCTAGTTATAGGGGTATAAAAACAAAGAATCAAAATCACAGTCTGCCCGTGTATGAGCCTTCTCTCACTAGGCTAGTCTGAGGCCTTGTTCTTAGGCTAAGGCCTTTGGCTAAGCAGCAGGGGTAGTCATAAGCTGAGAAGCGTATGATCACATCCTCCCATCCCAAACCAGTCACACTGAAGTAAGGTGGTATTGGGCTGTTAGGAAGACCATCCTGTCATCATAATGCCCATCATCACCAGATAAAGAGACAGATCTTAAGTGATAGCATCCTGTCTGGCAAGAAATCACTTATCAATGGTTGTGCTTGTGAAACCCTCATTTCTGTATTGTTTTATCTTTATGGCCCCCACTTTTTTATTGTTACTCTATCTGGTTCCCTAATTATTTCTGTCTGCTGTATAATTAATTTTGCTAGGTGTAAGTTAATTAGGGTAGTGGAATATAATTGGTTAGAGAATTATATTACAATACGTTAGGATTGGTTAGTTAAATTTCAGTAAAATGATTGGTTAAGGTATAACTGAGAATATTACTATATAAATGGGGTCAAACAGGAAGTGGAAGGGAAATTGGAATCATGTTTGTTAAGGGGGGGCAGATGGGAATGGGATTAGGGAATGGGGAACAGGGACACAGGCAAGGCTCTGCGGCATCAGAGCTGGGAAGGGGTAAATGCTCTGTGGCAAGGGTTGCCAAACTTGGTTTGTGGCTTGTTCAGGGTAAGCCCCTGGCGGGCCACGAGATGTTTTGTTTACCTGAGCGTCTGTAGGTATGGCTGCTCGCAGCTCCCAGTGGCCG
Source organism: Malaclemys terrapin pileata (assembly GCF_027887155.1). Taxonomy (NCBI): domain Eukaryota; kingdom Metazoa; phylum Chordata; order Testudines; family Emydidae; genus Malaclemys; species Malaclemys terrapin. The sequence goes on along the minus strand of NC_071507.1, from coordinate 164,705,186 downwards.
TGGTTCGCTGTTCCCAGCCAATGGGAGCTGCAGGAAGCGGTGCGGGCTGGGCCACCACTTCCCACAGCTCCCATTGCCCGGGAACAGCGAACCTGGTTAAGACGCGATAAATCGATCCCGGATCGATCCCGAAAGTGCTCGCAGTCGGCGCCAGTACTCCAGCTCGCCGAGAGGAGTACGCGGCATCGACGGGGGAGCCTGCCTGCCGCGTCTGGACCGCGGTAAGTTCGGACTAAGTTATTAACGTAGCTGAATTTGCGTACCTTAGTCCGAAGTGGGGACTTAGTGGGGACCAGGCCTAAGTTTTTCAAAGGGGTCCGTATCTCCATTCAAAGCTTTTTTAGGGATCCACAAATGAAAAAAGGTGGAAAACCACTGGCATAGAATAATTATAGGCCTGAACAAGGGCTTTTGAAGTCAGTGAAATAGTTCCTATTAATTTCAATGAGTATGAGACGAGGCCTTGCATATATATATATATAAATGCCCTCTTTTATGTAATTTGGGCAATTTGAGAAAGTTCAGCAAAATACAACATTATATAGTGACTGGCATCTGATGTGGGACATGCAGAAATAACTGGCCCAGACTGTACTGGTGGGAGAGCAAAGGCGTTCCCTTGGCCTTTGCAGGTCCCACACAGTTGCAGTCCCTGTGATTGGAGGACTATTCCCTCCCTATTCCTTTGGGGAGAGGATTGGGAAAAACTTGTGGGCTTTGGCCAGGCCCTCCTCCCATACTGGCCTGTGGAACAGGACTGGCCTAGTGATGGGAGGGAGAAGCTGCACTCCCCAATAGCAACTAGGGCAGGTCCGTGCCTAAGCAGCATGAATGAGCACTCTGAAATCATGTTCTGTTTTTGGTGCCAAAGTCCACAAGAGAAAGATAGAGAATCTAATAACAAAGGGAATGATGCTGAATTGAAAGCTCCTGTGATTATTTTTAATAGAATAGGTAGCTAATACATACAGTGCTTTCTAGAGGAAAATATATACATGGTTTTAAAAAAAGCTTCAAAGCAGTTTTATAACTGCTGTCCTTCTTTCCATTCACTGAATGGATCTGTTTTCTCTCTCTCTGAGAGCTGACATTTTAATGATGCTTTCCAGCAGGGGTCCAGTTTGATGATGCAAAGGAGTGAAAGAATTGGATTTACCATTAGGAAGCATTAGGAAGCAGAAAGTTTGAACATTTTCATACAATAAATTCTGTAATTTTAAAACATTGTTTGTTAATTGAATAGTTTAATTTTTTTTTTAATTACAGAACTTACCTTCCAACAATAAAACTTTCTGACTCATTCTTTCAACATCTAAGCCAGTCCTTTCCAGCCTACTTTCATTAATGTCTCACTTTCTTTTTTAAATGGACAAAGTCATCTTCTAGGGTAATCTGTTACCTACAATATCTCTTTAATTTGCAGGGATTAAATACTATGCCTGATAATGTCATCCACATTGTCTCCCTCTACTGACCACTATACTGAGTGCATCTCTGCAGAGCCTCCTATCATACAGTGTTATGCACTGCAAAGAGACAGCTCATTGCAACAGCCTGTGTGACTTTCAGGAGTTGCTTTTCCCTGAAGGCCAAAGATCCAGGGTACGATGACTTCCCCCATACGCTGTGGAGCAGGGGAGCAAGAAGTAGGAGATTATGCAGCCATGCACTTGGGGTGTCACTGACCCAATGTATGAGATTTTGAATACTTCCCTTGGATCAGCAGCATGGAATTAAGCAGAAGATGTGAGTCACTCAGGAGCTGTATTGTGGGACCCTTCTTCCATTTTACAATGGTCCCTTAGGGCAAATGGAAATTAACGTAATCTTCTGTTTACTTTTGTAATCGATCTTGTCTCTGTAGCTTTTCATGCTATAAAAATATTTTAAGCAGCAGATATCAGTTGCTTTAGTGTTGCTTGTATGCATTCGATGTGAGCCTGCTTCCACTCTGACACTGGGAACTGCTAGTGTATATTTACTGCTTGGAGCCTCCCTTTTGGGAAAAGGAATATGTGCATATAAAACTGCCTAATGTAGCTAATTTCTTTCCTGGAACTATGCTAAACATTATGGATAGATTATATTATGTGCACATCTATATACCTCTTCTTTGTTTTGTGACATTACAAAGCAACGCTAAATGTATGATTTATATATTTTGCAATATACCTTACTATAAAGTCAGTAGCACCAAAGGATATATTTCAACATTTTGCTGGATTATTATTTCATTTTACTTTAAAATCTGATTTAAAAAAATAGGACAGATCTCCCCCATCCTATGAGAGAGAAAACCCATGGGAGGGAATAAGATGAGGAGGAAAAGAAAAATCTGCAAGATTCCCCTGAGATTCTTCCAAATTCTTTCCTCTGTGTTTCAACAATCCCTCCATGCTCCAATGAAAAAGCAGGTGGTTTGGTCCCCCATGCATCATGGGTCCCAAAGATTTGCCAGAGGCACAGACCTACCTATCCAGGGGCCCTGTTCCACTCACTTTCTGTGGCTCTCTTTCAGCTCCCTGTCAGCACAGCTCTGCTTCTGCTTCTGCATGGATTGCCCTGTGCCTTCGAGATCTACAAGTTTGACTTGCCAGACCCTCTGCTCCTTCCAAATGGGTGGAAGTGGACTATTGTAAGAGAGGTAATGAACTCCAGCAATAGATTTAAGCTTTCTGTTTTATAGCTGCCTGTTTGATGCAGTTGTATGTGCCTAGACATCCTTGCAAATTTGGTGAGTGGGAAAATTTCATACAATACCCTCCCTCTCCCCACATTCTATTATTTAAGGTCTATTGCCAGTCACGTGTTGTGGTCTGATGACTTGTATTAATTTTCAATAATATCTTGTTTTAACATTGCCTTGTTTGGATCTATAAATGCAGATTCCATTAAATGTTCAGTCTCTTTAAGATTAAGAGCAAGAGTTGTTTTGTATTCACAAGCCTGATTGATTAATTTAGAAACATCTGCTACATTGTGTATCCAAATTCTAAACCTGGTCCCAATGGCCAGGGAGCTTCAGGACATGTTTTCTTTCTGCAAAGATGAGAGTTGCTTTGCTGTAACTTCTTAAGATAAAAATGACTGCCCTGACGTTTCTTATCCACCTATGAATTTTAATACTATACAAAAAAGAAATATTAATCACTAAGCAATAAAAACAAGGTAGTAGTCATGGCAATACTGAGATATAAGAGTGTTTTATTGTAATATTCATCACATGCGTGACTGTAATATGGAATGATGAAATAGTCTCCCAATGGGAATGATAGAAACTCCTTTATTTGAATTATTTAAACCCAGACTGGTCAAAACACTAGAAAATGAAGAACAATCGTGCATTAACCAGGAGATGAACTACATGACCTAATAAATTGTCGCAGCTCTAATTTCTATGCATATGTGTGATATAATGCATTTGTAACAGAGTCCTTATAGTAACATTATTAGTAGATCCTGTAGGCTCCAAGTGAGCTTGAGGCCCCTTTGTACCACAATGTAAGCTCTTTGGGGCAGTTACAGTCTTTTTGCTGTGTGTTTGTACAGCACTTAGCACAATGAGGTGCTGATCAATGACCGGGGCCGCTACGTGCTGTGATTATACAAATAAATAATAATAATAAATAATAATAACAGATGTTGTATGTACACACAATAAGAGACAGTCCCTGCCCCTGGAAGCTTGCAATCTAAATAGACCAGACAAAGGATGGGAGGGGAAACAGAGGCACAGAAAAATGAACATACTTGCCCAAGGTTCACACAGCAGGTCAGTGGCAGAACTGGGAATAGAACTTTTGTATCTTGAGCTCCGAGTCCTGGGCTCTGCATTGCGTTGCCACACAAAGAAAACAGAAGCTGTAAAATAATAAAAAATAAAATAAAATAGATCTAAATAACTCCTATTACATCTAGATAACCAAGATGCTGTTTTTTAAATAAATATTGTTATGTTTTGAGAAGCGTTAGTGGGTACGATGGTTTAGCATTTTATTACATATCCTACGGTGACAGCCATTAAAACTTCTGCATTTACCAACAGTTACAACACACTGATATCTGGCAAAAGCTGACTTTATAATGGTGACCATTGCCCATATATATAGTACCTGTAATACTGAAGAGAAAAGACCTCTTTCTATTGAAATCAAGGGTAAAATTTCCATCAACTTCAGTGAAAACAGGATTGGGCTCACAACACCAACTGATCTGCTGTTGCTTCCATTAAAGACAATAGGAAAACTCCCATTCATTATATATTCATTATGTTAACTAGTTTTATTTGTCTAAATTCAAACAGGGTTATTTTGTAGACAAGGATCATAAAATGAGTTTTAAATAGTAGCAATTAGGAATACTGTAGACTTCACATTTTGACTGGGACCGCTAAGCTTTTCTTTTTTATTTTCAAATTAGCCTCATGATTGGCATGACCTTCAATTAACCAGAGCAGACATCTTACGTTCCTCACAAGCAATTTACAAAGTGAAATGGCAGTTGATCCTTTCAAAGAAAGTCCATTCCAGATTATCCAAACTGAGCTAAACTATGTGATAGTTTCGAAACGATGGTAACACACTCTGCCCTCACTTCAGGATCTCTGTTTAATCTAAGTAAGGGTACTTGGTTCCTAGCTGTGATAAAGCTTCATATAATCATTCCTTTTTAATAAGATCAAACAGCTTAGAACATCCAAAAGGCTTAATTCCTTTGGGTGGATTGCATTTATCATCAAAGAATGCATAGTCTATTGAATGACATTTGGAAAATAGCTTTGTTTTCTATTTTATTCCCTCACTGGAGTCATACAAAATAGAGGGAATGGGAACATTGTAGATCCCACTGTTCCATAATAAACAAAAACAGTTTTGGTTTTGGCAGCTATGTTTATAGGAATTGTGCATCAGGGCAGAAGTCAGGCAATTCCTCCTTCCTAAAACTAAAAGTGGAAGAAGGTTTAGACAACGCTGTCCATCAAGAAGCAGAGCTCCTTGAAGTGCCCAATTATGTATGATAGAATCAATCAGACACAGGGTCAGACTTACTACAGTTTTAATTAAGTAGGTGATGGGAGAGAAAAATATTGTGGATAATGGAGAAGAGAAGCAGTAGTTGTTAAGATGAAGTGTGCATGTGTAGAGGGGGAGTTACAGAAGCAGAAAGCAAAGAGCAGAGAGACGGAAGAGGTCTTAAAATTGTCAGATTAGAAGTAGAATGGTGTGGGTGACAATTGTAGGGGATGGCACAATAAAAATGAGGGGTGGGACTTGGAAGATTGAAAGATACACATAAGGCAGGGGAAGGAGCAAAAGCAAAAATATGACTATGAATGTGTTGGGGGCATTGGGTGGCAGTTATATTTCAAAAGCAATGCTCTGCAAAGAAAAGTATCGGCTCTTGTACCGAACACAAACTTTGAGCCCTTGGAGGGATAAATACAATAGGGTATAGCGGAAAGAGAGATTCATTTAAGAAGAACTGCTGTCAAATAACCAGTGTTGGTGTATCTAGGTTGGTCTCAGAATATTACAGAGACAAGATGGGTGACGTAATATCTTTTACTAGACCAACTTCCGTTAGTGGAAGGGACAAGCTTTTGAGCTTCACAGAGCTCTTCTTCAGGTTTGGGAAAGGAACTCAGAGTATCAAGAAAGCAGGAAGTCTGGGGAGACTAGTACTGTTTTCTGAGACCTGGCTGCAGCAGGAATAAAAGACCTGTCAGGAGCTCTGTGGGCCTGATCCAGCAAAGTATTTAACTTCAAACATGTGCAGATCCCCTGCTTCCATGGGACTACTCATGAGCTTTATCTGAATTAGGATCAGAGTGCTCAGCACATGCAGGATCCAGTCCTCTGCCTGTTCCTTCCCTACTGAAATGCTTTTGCTGCTGGTGATGTTCACTCTCTACCTCCAGCAGTTCTTTCATTCTCTGATCTATGGGTCTGATTTTCAGCGGCCTTGTTAGTAGTTCTTTATACAGCTGTGTGAATAATGCATTTTTTATTTGTTTGTTTTCTGGCAATTCTGAAACATTTTAAAAATGTTTGGGCTGAACCAAAAATGAAAAATTTTCAAAATGTTCAGTGAATCGAAAAGTTGAAATAAATATCATTTTGGGTTGAACAGACCTTTGTGTTTGACCCAAAATGAAATGTTTTGGGTCAATTTTGAGCATTTTAAACCATTTTTCTGCTGTTTTCTAAAATAAAATTAAAGAACATATTGGAGGGAAAGTCATTTTGTTTTTTCACCTTGAAACGTTTTGCTTTTTGAAACTGTCAATACAAATGTTTTCTTTTTTTCTGATTTTTTTTTTTTTTTTTTTGGGGGGTTTTCTTTGACTGAAACAACTTGGCCAAACCAACATGAACTCTTGAAATGTTTCAGGGCTGCTGCAGCTGCAATTTGCTCTGAAAAAATGTATTGGATCTGGATGAAAAAAAAAATGCCCAGGTCTAGTCATTCACACCTGGGCAAAGTGAAGGCAAAATGCTGCTGTTCTGAACTGTGTCTCTGCGGAGCAGGGAGCAGCTCAGCCAGGTCATCTTGCCCAATGCCAAACAGTACCAGAGAGCAAGAGTTCCACAAGGCAGGCCTGGAGTGTGTGAAGGGAAGGTTCACGTTGCTGTTGCTTTAAGGTCCCGTCCAGCAAGATGCTGAGCACTGAAGGAACTCATCGCTTCACAGCATCAGTCACGAATGGAACTTTGTGCATCTCTGGCTAGGGTATACTACTAACCACATGGTATTCATACTATGAGGGCCAACTGGAAACACATGAGAACTGGCAGACCATTCTGTAAGGCCTCATTCTCAATCTTTTTGGGTTGGTGACCCCTTCTTCATGATCCCCTTAATTTACTATAAAAGTTACAACTGTATCAATGATACACATATATAATTAATCCTTGTGTGTGTTTCCAGAAGTTGACAAAGAATACTTGACCTTCAAGAGTAAGGCTTTGTGGGAGAGGGGGAGTGAGAGTTTCTCTGTAATACTATTTTCAATGCCTCATGACTCTCCTGTGTGCCTTGTCTGACCCACATGACAATACCAATCCACCAGTTCAGAAACATTGCTGTAAGATATTGGAATAAGTAACAGAGCTCCCTCTAGAGATGTTTGTAGATTATATCAATTTAAGGACATTCTTGTGTATCATTCTTCCTATTTGATGTTGATAAAAGTTAATCAAAGCCTAGTTCTGTGCATATGCCTCAAATTACAGCTTATGCCCAAGAAACCCTAAGGGTGCTACACACATACAATGCTATTGCATGCTAAGAATAGGATTTACTCTTACACTATGAAGGGAAATAAGTGTCTCCCTTTGCATTTCCCCTGCCTCTCCCCACCCCTGTGCAGTTGAATAGCTGCAGAGCAGATGTCAGGATCAAGCCTTCGTGATTATTTTCTTCAGGTTTTGTTCTATGTGGGTTCGCACACCATGGTTCTGAGCTTTAGGGCAAACCACATTCAAAATCTCAAAGCAAAAGTCATTGAAAGCCATAAATTTCACATCAGAGCCATGAACGTCACATGATTTCAATGAAAAGCATAAATCAATCCAGTTTCTGAACCTTAGAAAATGTTGCAAACTTATCAAGTTTGTAGCTAAACCAAATGAATTTGCCACAGTCTGTGGTTTCATTATGAAAATATCACACCACCCTAATATTAATACCATGCATGGAATACCTTCCCTGATCTAATTTATATTGATATATGTGATCACAGTCCATCTTAAACAGGTAAAAGTTGCTTTTCAAGTGCACTTTTTTACAAATAACTGGCTTCCAGAGTTCAAATTCTAACTTTGTCTCTCTTGTTTACCAGTGTCTGTCTCTGGAATTCTACATAGAACTCTTATGTCCAAACAATATACTGTCTGCATGTAAACATATCGTTATAATCTGTACATCCAAATTTTCCTCCTAAAAGTTTCTTAACATCTACCTCTGATGTGATGCCCTCTACAAATTCAGGCAATTACTGTTTCCGAGGTTATTGGGCAATCAGAGATAGCTGGTATAATTTATAGGTTAAAAAGAGTTTTTCAAAATTTCAGAACCATCAAGTTGTGCACATAGCCTATGTAGCCTAAATTTCTTTACGCGTTTCCTATTCATTCACCCGCCCTCCCTTTGTTCCTTATACTTTTATTGCATCTTGTTTCAGTTTGGATTATAAAATCCTCAGAGAAGAGATTGGTAGCTAGATTGGCAAAGGGGGCCTAGACGAAGTTTTGCAATGCCAAACTTCAGACACTCTGGCATCCTGAAGTGGTGGTTCCCTTGTCACCACTAGTAGATAGGTAGGTGAACTCAACCAGGATATGGGGGACACAGGTTCAAACCCCCACTCTGTCTGATTTAAACCCAGGTCCCCCACCAGTGGGCTAGGGGGTATTCTGGGGTACATGTCTTTCATTGTCTCCTGTTGAAGCTGTTCTATTTTATATAAGTAGAACATAGGAACTTCATTGGAGCAGGGACTGGAATCTGGGTCTCCCATCACTAGCCTATATAGTCATTCTCTCTCTCTCTCTCTGACCCAGATCCCTTTGTGGATCTAGCCCTGTGTGTTCTGTCTTCCCATATGTTTTACAGCATCTAACAACTTTCTCCAGTCCTAGCACATGAGTGCAAATAATGGCCAACATTCTGTAATGAATTACATCTTGTTCAAGCCCTCTGAATCCACAATAACTAAAATTAAATTACAACTGTCTAATTAAAGGGACTGAGTACATTTTGTGACACATTACCCTTGCTTTTTATTTTTTGGGATACTTTGGGTCCAGTCCTACATTCTTCATATTGTTTTTGAGGGATATAATAGTAAGATGACACTTTTTTCTATTTTCTGTTCCTTATATATTTCAATCAATGGGAATTTTGAGTTTGCCAGCAAATATGTCAAAATTAGTAGTGGGGCGTCTGGTCCATACTGTAGGCTCTGCATCACTTGTTGGGTCACCAGGTAATTAAATATTTCTGGGTTGCCATGTAATTAAATATTTCTGATTTGGCAGAACTGACAAAAGACAACACATCCAATGTTACCACTTTTTTTAAAAGAAGAAGAAGAACTGAATTATAAATTTTCTGAATCAAATGGCCTAATCAGACTTCCTTGGATTCAGATTTTATTTAATAATAAGTAGTATCTCTTTACTTCATAGAATCTTAAACTATTTGCAGCTTCCCATAACTATGAAATACAGAATGAAAATAAGATGTGACTAATCCTGATGAGATTACATTTAATACACTAAAATGGCTGCAGACAGAGAATTCTCTCAATGCAGTTTTATATATTAAAAAAGTATTCTCTTTATCCCCGCAACCTTTAAAACTACTAACATTGAGTGGCATATATGACAGATCCAACTGAATAAACTACACAGATGAGACTTGACTGAAGGAGATCTTAAAACTGCAATGATGCATATACTGTATAAAACTGACAAGATTACAGAAGGCATAGCCCCTATTTAGATTTATTTAATGATAAAAATATATTCCTTTTTAATGTGTACATCTTGTAAAAGCTTCAGGAGAGGAAAAAGAAAAGATATGGGTGATCTGACTGAATATACTTTTGAGAATAATGAATCTTGACTGAAAGCCATTGTAACAGAGCAGGGCTACATGCTACATAACCAGAAGACAGGGCTTCCGTGAATAAAACTGATAAAATGCCTTGAATCGGATGCCAAACCTACACCACCTAATGACAGATCAACTTGCGTTTCCCAAACCTGAAAGAAAAGGGTTTTTTTTTCCAACTGCTCAGAACCAATTCTAGCAATAAAACACAGAATTTAGAGAGTAACTCTTCCATCACAGTGACAAGCACATCATATTTCTGAACATGGAATTTGGATAGTAAGCATGGCTTGTGAATGTGAATTAAAGATCATTCCAAAGGACCAAAAGACAGGCAAAAAAAAACTGTCTTGAGATTACAAAAGAGACCAAAAGAGAGCTGAAGGCAAAGGTAGCTAAGCCTTAATGAAGACAAGTAAGTAAAACTGTCTAATTAGTGTACCTAACTTTCTGCCTTATGCGTTGTTCTTGAAGGAGGAAATCATGATAACATATCACTGCTATCATGAGCCTGAATTTAGGATGACATTTTTTTAGTTCTGAAAAAATTCATCTCATGACCACTGGTTTCCAAAGTGTCAGAGAAATGAGAGGGAGTCTATCATAAAACCCAATCCTTTAAAAAGAAACCCCAACAAGTATTTCTCTACACTTACAGCTTTCCCTACTGCTAATCAGGGGGGATGGGAGAAAAGATACCCTTTTGAAAAAAGCTTTTATAAGATTCTCTGGGTCAAATAGCAGTCTTCTGTAAACAAGCCCCATCTCACCACCAGTGTTGGGGTTGCACTGAGGTAAATCAGAAAGGAAATTTCTTTTTAAAATTCCCCCAGATAGCATCACCACGAGCAGAGAAAACCAAATATTTCTTTTGTGAGAACTCCAGTTCTAGACAGGCATGGGTGAACCTATAGAACCAAACTTAGGGTCCACAGAATTAGTTTAGGTTTGCACAATTTTTTCACTGTAATTGAAGTTCAGTTTTAATTCAATGGTGATCCATTTTTTAAAAATAAGAAAAAACATTTTCTCTAACCACAAGGAATACTGTTATATAATTGAGACAGAGGCCCCTTCCCCCAAAGTAGTTTTCCACAAGTGGGTGCCCTCTATATTTAGTATTTATTTTATCATTAGAATGCTCTGTTACCTTTCTGATCCTTTGCCTCCCCATAGTCTCTATGTAATTGTTTTTTCACTCTGCTCCATTTTCACCCTCTTTGAATTGAATTATTTACTTTCTACCTCCTGTCTGTTCCTCCTTATACAGCCTCTCTTAGCCACGATGGAGACCCAGTAACCTTAGTCAAACTTTTTCAACTATGAAATCTGAGTGACTTCAAAATCAAGCAAAATTATGTTTGCCCATCCCTGGTTCCAGCATGAGGGATTTAATCCTCTCTATTAGTTCTTTCATTAATACCAAGAGAAAATACATGAGACTTCTTTCCAGTTTCAAGTCAGCCCTCCTCCAAAAATTGATATAGCCTACCTTTCACTCTATAAGTATAAATATACATAGGAGCATTGCCAGCAGATCGAGGGACGTGATAATTCCCCAATATTCGGTATTGTGTGAGGTCTCATCTGGAATACTGTGTCCAGTTTTGGGCCCCACACTACAAGAAGGATGTGGAAAAATTGGAAAGAGTACAGCAGAGGGCAACAAAAATGATTAGGAGGCTGGAGCACATGACTTTTGAGGAGAAGCTGAGGGAACAGGGGCTGCTAACAGGGAGTTTCGCAAGGGAGTTCTCCAGGTGAAGGAGGAGCAATACAGCAACCTTTTGGGGTAAGTGACTGTCTGTAGTGTGTGTTTGTTTGTGTTTGAGGGTTACTTGCTGTGTGCTGAGCTTGTGTTTGTCAGTCTGTTTGTTTGTTTTGGTTGTTTGAAGGACCGTGTGCTGTGGCTGGCAGTTGGAAGCTGTGAGCTTCAAAGGAAGGTTTGAAAGCTAGAAGCCTCTGGTAAGTGGCTGAGCCTTAATCAGTGGGCGGGGCATTCATACAGGCCAGGGCTTTATAAAGCAGCGCACCAGCGACCAGGGGCTGCTAACAGGGAGTTTCGCAAGGGAGTTTGGAAGGGAGCAGGAAGGGGGCGAGGGTCCCTTGCCGGTTCCATCTGTTTTCTCTTGATTCCCCTTAATACCTATAAAGCAACTACATTCTAACTGTTTGCTTAAACAACCCTTTCAGCTGACAGGGGGCTGCAGACGGGAGTTTGACAGAGGGAGGCTTACGATGGTTAGGAAGACCCGCAACACCTGTGCCAGCACTGCTACTGTCTCCTCCACCTGTGCCTGTAGCCAGACAGAGTGCCTAAGCATGGATGCCTCTACCCAGATCCTGGTGTGGTTTTGCAAAGACTGTAACTTGCAATTTCCACTTACTGATATCCAGGCTGGGGGGACCATCCAATGTGAAAGGTGCCTGCTGGTGGAATCTCTCAGGCAGCAAGTGGGAGAGCTACAGGAGGAGGTGGCTAGGTTGAGGAGCATCCGTATCCACGAGCAATTCCTCGACAGTGTCCATGTGGAGACAGCTGAGGTAGCTGTCCCAGTACACAGGACTGCTGATACACCACTGGTGGAGGAGGAGATGGCTCAGGGTGGACGCTGGCAGCTGGTTACTTCTGGCAGCAGGCAGTGCTCCACCCTTGCTCCGAACCCTCCTGCCGTGGTTATAGGTAACCGTTATGCTCTTCTTGATACAGGAAAGAAGGAATCACTCCCTACAGTAAAGGAGGAGAAGCCTCGTACCCCTAAGGCTGGAGAGTCTGCTGCCACCACTGCGAATAGGAAACGTAGGGTAGTGGTGGTCGGAGACTCTCTGCTGAGGGGGACGGAGGCGCCCATCTGTCGCCCTGACATTTCATCTCGGGAGGTATGCAGCCTGCCGGGGGCCCGTATCCGAGACGTTACGGAGGCATTGTCGAGGATTATCCGGCCCTCTGACTACTACCCCATGCTACTCATCCATGTGGGCACAAATGATACTGCGCGGTGTGACACTGAGCGGATCAAGAGTGACTACAGGGCTCTGGGAGCACGGGTGAAGGAGTTTGGAGCGCAGGTGGTATTCTCTTCAATTCTTCCTGTCAAAGGTAGGGGCCCGGGCAGAGACAGATGCATCATGGAGGTGAATGCCTGGCTGCGAAGATGGTGTCACCAGGAGGGCTTTGGCTTCCTAGACCACGGGATGCTATTCGAGGAAGGACTGCTAGGCAGAGATGGCGTTCACCTTTCGAGGAGAGGGAAGACCCTATTCGGACACAGACTGGCTAACCTAGTGAGGAGGGCTTTAAACTAGGTTCGACGGGGACAGGTGAGCAAAGCCCACAGGTAAGTGGGGAACATGGAGACCGGGGAAATGAGTCGGAAACAAGAGGGAGAGTGGGCTATATTGGCAGAGAGAAAGGAGAGTCAGGAAAAAACTGGGAGGAAAGATCAAACCAGTATCTTAGATGCCTATATACAAATGCGAGAAGTATGGGGAATAAGCAGGAAGAACTGGAAGTGCTAATAAATAAATACAACTATGACATTGTTGGCATCACTGAAACTTGGTGGGATAATACACATGATTGGAATGTTGGTGTGGATGGGTACAGCTTGCTCAGGAAGGATAGACAGGGGAAAAAGGGAGGAGGTGTTGCCTTATATATTAAAAATGTACACACTTGGACTGAGGTAGAGATGGACATAGGAGATGGAAGTGTTGAGAGTCTCTGGGTTAGGCTTAAAGGGGCAAAAAACAAGGGAGATGTCATGCTAGGCGTCTACTACAGGCCACCTAACCAGGTGGAAGAGGTGGATGAGGCTTTTTTCAAGCAACTAACAAAATCATCCAAAGCCCAAGATTTGGTGGTGATGGGGGACTTCAACTATCCGGATATATGTTGGGAAAATAACACAGCGGGGAACAGACTATCCAACAAATTCTTGGACTGCATTGGAGACAACTTTTTATTTCAGAAGGTTGAAAAAGCTACTAGGGGGGAAGCTGTTCTAGACTTGATTTTAACAAATAGGGAGGAACTCGTTGAGAATGTGAAAGTAGAAGGCAGCCTGGGTGAAAGTGATCATGAAATCATAGACTTTGCAATTCTAAGGAAGGGTAGAAGGGAGAACAGCAAAATAGAGACAATGGATTTCAGGAAGGCAGATTTTGGGAAGCTCAGAGAGCTGATAGGTAAGGTCCCATGGGAATCAAGACTGAGGGGAAAAACAACTGAGGAGAGTTGGCAGTTTTTCAAAGGGACACTATTAAGGGCCCAAAAGCAAGCTATTCCGCTGGTTAGGAAAGATAGAAAATGTGGCAAAAGACCACCTTGGCTTAACCACGAGATCTTGCACGATCTAAAAAATAAAAAGGAGTCATATAAAAAATGGAAACTAGGACAGATTACAAAGGATGAATATAGGCAAACAACACAGGAATGCAGGGGCAAGATTAGAAATGCAAAGGCACAAAATGAGCTCAAACTAGCTACGGGAATAAAAGGAAACAAGAAGACTTTTTATCAATACATTAGAAGCAAGAGGAAGACCAAAGACAGGGTAGGCCCACTGCTTAGTAAAGAGGGAGAAACAGTAACAGGAAACTTGGAAATGGCAGAGATGCTTAATGACTTCTTTGTTTCGGTCTTCACCGAGAAGTCTGAAGGAATGCCTAACATAGTGAATGCTAATGGGAAGGGGGTAGGTTTAGCGGATAAAATAAAAAAAGAACAAGTTAAACATCACTTAGAAAAGTTAGATGCCTGCAAGTCACCCGGGCCTGATGAAATGCATCCTAGAATACTCAAGGAGCTAATGGAGGAGGTATCTGAGCCTCTAGCTATTATCTTTGGAAAGTCATGGGAGACGGGAGAGATTCCAGAAGACTGGAAAAGGGCAAATATAGTGCCCATCTATAAAAAGGGAAATAAAAACAACCCAGGTAACTACAGACCAGTTAGTTTAACTTCTGTGCCAGGGAAGATAATGGAGCAAGTAATTAAGGAAATCATCTGCCAACACTTGGAAGGTGGTAAGGTGATAGGGAATAGCCAGCATGGATTTGTGAAGAACAAATCATGTCAAACCAATCTGATAGCTTTCTTTGATAGGATAACGAGCCTTGTGGATAAGGGTGAAGCGGTGGATGTGGTATACCTAGACTTTAGTAAGGCATTTGATACGGTCTCGCATGATATTCTTATCGATAAACTAGGCAAATACAAATTAGATGGGGCTACTATAAGGTGGGTGCATAACTGGCTGGATAATCGTACTCAGAGAGTTGTTATTAATGGTTCCCAATCCTGCTGGAAAGGCGTAACGAGTGGGATACCGCAGGGGTCTGTTTTGGGACCGGCTCTGTTCAATATCTTCATCAACGACTTAGATATTGGCATAGAAAGTATGCTTATTAAGTTTGCGGATGATACCAAACTGGGAGGGATTGCAACTACTTTGGAGGACAGGGTCATAATTCAAAATGATCTGGACAAATTGGAGAAATGGTCTGAGTTAAACAGGACGAAGTTTAACAAAGACAAATGCAAAGTGCTCCACTTAGGAAGGAAAAATCAATTTCACACATACAGAATGGGAAAAGACTGTCTAGGAAGGAGTACGGCAGAAAGGGATCTAGGGGTTATAGTGGACCACAAGCTAAATATGAGTCAACAGTGTGATGCTGTTGCAAAAAAAGCAAACATGATTCTGGGATGCATTAACAGGTGTGTTGTGAGCAAGACACGAGAAGTCATTCTTCCGCTCTACTCTGCTCTGGTTAGGCCTCAGCTGGAGTATTGTGTCCAGTTCTGGGCGCCGCATTTTAAAAAAGATGTGGAGAAACTGGAAAGGGTCCAAAGAAGAGCAACAAGAATGATTAAAGGTCTTGAGAACATGACCTATGAAGGAAGGCTGAAAGAATTGGGTTTGTTTAGTTTGGAAAAGAGAAGACTGAGAGGGGACATGATAGCAGTTTTCAGGTATCTAAAAGGGTGTCATAAGGAGGAGGGAGAGAACTTGTTCACCTTAGCCTCTAAGGATAGAACCAGAAACAATGGGTTTAAACTGCAGCAAGGGAGGTCTAGATTGGACATTAGGAAAAAGTTCCTAACTGTCAGGGTGGTTAAACACTGGAACAAACTGCCTAGGGAGGTTGTGGAATCTCCGTCTCTGGAGATATTTAAGAGTAGGTTAGATAAATGTCTATTAGGGATTGTCTAGGCAGTATTTGGTCCTGCCATGCGGGCAGGGGACTGGACTCGATGACCTCTCGAGGTCCCTTCCAGTCCTATAATCTATGAATCTATAAATCTATGAACTGGGATTATTTAGTCTGTGGAAAAGAAGAATGAGGGGGGATTTGACAGCTGCTTTCAACTACCTGAAGGGGGGTTCCAAAGAGGATGGACCTAAACTGTTCTCAGTGGTACCAGATGACAGAACAAGGAGTAATGGTCTCAAGTTGCAGTGGGGAAGGTTTAGATATTAGGAAACACTATTTCACTAGGAGGGTGGTGAAGCACTGGAATGCGTTACTGAGGGAGGTGGTGGAATCTCCTTCCTTAGAGGTTTTTAAGGTCAGGTTTGACAAAGCCCTGGCTGGGATGATTTTGTTGGGGATTGGTCCTGCTTTGAGCAGGGGGTTGGACTAGATGACCGCCTGAGGTCCCTTCCAACCCTGATATTATATGATTCTATCTGCACAGACTACAAATAATCTAGGGGACACTGTAAAAGACTTTGTCCTACCTAGATAAAAGGATAGCACTGTAAGTACATCTAAAGTATAGAGTTTAGCTCCCCCTTTTGTTTCTGGCTTGGTATATCTAATAATAGAATGACCACTGAGCCTACCCTATTTCTCAGCAGTTTGTGCTGAACCTGGCATCCTCAGCTGTGACCCACTGAAGCCTGGTGCCACATGGTTACTTCAGATGTAGCCAGTCTAGGGGCTAACTTATGCCATTCAGGCACTGGCCCATGTCTGAGAAACGCAGAGCCATGCCTCATGGAAGCTCAGGCATTGGCACAGGAAGTAGGAGTGCAGAGGGTGCTGCGTCACCCCCAGGTTTTGTGCCCAGCATCCCGGCCGCTGGCCCCGAACCCTGCTGCCCAGGGTCCCGGCCACCGGCCCCACTGCTTCCTGGGGGCTCTGCTGCCTGCCCCAGGGTCCTGCCTGGCTGCTGGCCCCACCCCCGCCCCTATCTGTGGCTCAAGCCTCCACCGCCTTACCCAGTCCGTATCCCCCACCCCCCAAAGCCATGGCCCTGCTCCCGGCCCCAGCTCTAGGGGAAATGAGGAGTGTGGACAGGGCTAAGGGGGATGCAGCTCAGCACCCCCACTCCAAAAAGACTGTTCCAGCACCACTGAGCTCAGGAACGGATTGTGCATACAAGTGCCCAGGAGAACTGCACATCCTTTAGGATTTACCTTGCCTCCTTTCTGCGGCCTTGGGGTGATGTGTATCCCTGCCGGTGCACATAGTGAGAAATCTTTCTTCAGCTCATCTGCGGGAGAAAATGAAGCCTTCTTGTGCAGAACCAACATGAGATGCCCTGAACAGAATGCAGCTTTCTGCTAACGGAGGGATTCACCAGAGGAGAAGGAGTTGAAAGGAAAAAACAGAATAGAAATTAAAAATGGAGAATCAGAAAACAAGAGAAAAAGAATAATACATGTGTGTACGCACTCACCCACAAAGATGAAAGGAGACAGAGTGATAAAATGAGCAACAGAAAGGATACAAAATGTGACTGTTCAAGAACATGACACAGAGTGGGCACAGAGGACACAACAGTCCAACCAAAGAAGGCTAAAACTAGAGCTGGTCAAGATTTTTGGACCAAGAATTTCTCACCAAAAAGTGGGGTTTTGTCAGGAAATTTCATAATGATATTAAGCATTATCATTTCATTTCTTGTAACTGAAAATTTCATTTCTCCTGTTTATCCCTTTTTGCTACCGAGTGCAATAAAAGTGAATAGTGCCTCAGATTTTCATATACTTTCCTTTCTTGTCCTTTTATACTTTTCAGAACACTAGAACAAAGCCCTAGACACTAGACAGAATTAACTGTATTGCACTCTGTGGTAAAAAGGAAGGAGAGATAAATGGTAAAAATGAACATCTGAAATTTTTCAAAAATATTTAAAAAAAAATGTGACAAGTTGTTCCATTTTATACCCTGTGAAACAGAAATGTTTTTTTTAAATTTCAAATAGTTTGCAAAAATGTTTTTCCAGTTTTCAAACTGCTCTAGTTGAGAATCACTGTGCTAAGATGGAAAAGTTATTTTCAAACTCACAGGAGAAGGTGTTTGCCTGTTTAATTACAATGTGCATTCTTTTCTCCTATGCCAGTGTCCCTAATCTAGCTAGGAATAGAGAGTGATGCTCACAGGACTCCTCACTACATTTACAGATGATTCTCTCCTCCTTTTTCTTCCACCAACTTTGCATGGGAATTATGGACATGTGTGGCAACTGTCAGCTCCCATAAGACCAGTGAGTTTGAATAGCCCAGTAAATGATCATATGGCTTCAGCTCTGACCATGTCCCCTAGGCAGAGCAAGCAGACTGTGAAAGTTGTGAGTTGAGGATCACTGCACTAGCATGGTTCCCTTCTGCCATATGGGCTTGAATTGTGTGGGTGACAGAGAAGGGGAGGTTGTGGAATAGGTGACTCACCATAACCCCACATCTTCCTAGTGTCACATAAGGAAAGAAAGACTGGACCTGTCACTTTTGTTTATAAATACAAGCACCAACAGAAATAAAATAGCATTTATTACCCACAGAGAAAATGACAGCAAAGTAAATAAGTAGTATGCCCAGATTTTTAAAAGCAAGAGATGTTGGAAGTAGCGATTAGCGTTAAATTATACACCTGTCGCCTCTGAGGTCAAGGGAAATTTAGACGGGCTTCTGGGCATCCATCTAAAATTTAATAAACTGCAACAGTAATGTAATGTCTAGACAGTGATAACGAAAGCAGACTCAGTGAGGGAAAAGAGTAATGATTTTTTTATTGTAGGCTTTGTAAAAGTATTTGAGTCCCAAATGCATAGCATCCATAGGGACCTAAAGAGTTGAATGACTGGATGTTGATTCCTCCCCCTCGAGCAGCTTATGAGTGGCATATCTGCCTGCTCTGTGACTCTAAAGGTAAAGCAACACTCCCTCCCAAGCCATCAACAACCACTAAAGATATTCCTTAACTATGTGAATGTTAAAACCTAGCAGCCCTTTAGAGGAGATTTGCATTTTTGATTGTTGAATAGTTATGCTCCAGGCAGCACCAGCTGTTGGGGAGCTCCGTCTGGTCTGTTCGCTGTCGTTTGGGTGTAGGTGCATATTTTTACTTTAGTAATTTAAAATCATGGTGCACAATGTACAGTATTTCTTTAATCTCACATGACATTTAGAACTAGAACTGCAACAATCTGTTCACCACAAATCAAAGGAAGTGGGGACAGAAACAGAGCCATGAGTCACAAGACATAGTCATAGTAGCTTCCTCTGACCAATAACCATGTTCTTACTGTGGTATTGTGCCATCTTTTGGTCCTGTATGCATTTACCTGGATGTAGGCTAGACAAATATCGGAAGAGACAAATATGCGGCATAGAATCATAAAAACGTCGGGCTGGAAGGGACTGCGAGAAGACATCTAGTCCAGCACCCTGCACTAAGGCAGGACCAAGTATACTTAGACAATCTCTGACAGGTGTTGTCCTAACCTATTCTTAAAAGCCTCCAATGATAGGGATTCCAGACCTCCCATGGAATCCTAGTCCAGTGCTTAACTATCCTTATAGTTAGATATTTGGGAAAACATTCCAATCTAACTCTCCCTTTCTGCAGATGAAGCAGATTACTTTTTGTCCTGCCTTCAGTGGAGATGGAGAAAAATTGATCCTTCCACTTTATAACAGCCACTAACATATTTGAAGACTATTATCAGCCGCCCCCCCCCCCATCTTCTTTTCTCAAGACTAAACATGCCCAGTTTTTTTTAACCTTTCCTCACCTTTTCTAAACCTTCTATCATTTATGTTGCTCTCCTCTGGACTCTCTCCATTTAGTCCACATCTTTCTTTAAGTGTGGTACCCAGAACTGGACACAATACTGCAGCTGGGGCCTACCAGTACCAAGTAGAACAGGGCAATTACCTCCTGAGTTTAACATATGACACTGTAGAATGATATCCTTGTTCACAACTGCAGTATTTTTGTCTCACATTCAATTTGTGTGATCCACTATAACACTGAGATAATTTTCAGCAGTACTATTGCCTACCTCTGTATAAGAAATTGAATCTGATCTCATCCATTAAGTTATTGATATAACAAATAGAATTTTCAAGGCCACTTAAGTTAGGTTTTCCACAGAACCCACAGTGACTGTTAGGTTACAGTCCAAAAGAGATTATTGATTTGGGGAAGGACCCATTAGTAACACTATTACCACTAGCAGCCTAACATATGATAACTCGCTTTTGGGAAAGCACAGATCACCCAATACGCATGGCATGCAGAAATAAAGCAAGGGAAATCCATTAAGTAGAAAAATGACAGACAGACCTATATAATGATCAAGCAGCTTTTATCATGTCTGGGGACCATTTTTGGAATTGAACAAAAATACAGATAATAAAAACCAGACACAAATGGGTCTTTTAAAGGTAACAAATAAGATTTGTTAATATTTTATTTAAATATCAGGTAGATTAATAATTATAAAACAACGTTTTTTTAAAAAGTTGAATAAAAGCCTTTTGCTCACTGCTTTTATCTGTGGTTAGTTTACCTCTCCACTCTTAGCACTCATACATACAGGCACTGCATTATATATCAGATCGTGAAATGTGCAAAGTTCTTTAGATGAAAGGTTCTATATAAATATTAGTCATTATTACTGTTATTGTTATTTAGACTTATTCAAAAGCTGAAAGAGGGTGCCACCCATTTGTCTTAGATGCCTTGATATAACTTCAGAATACAGCAAAACCAAAATCCAGGCCTAACTAAAGTCCAGGAATACAATTCAATTTCAGCCCTAGAAGCAAACCAAGCAACCAAAAAGTTAAAATCACCCCTCCCACAGATCACCACCCTTACATTTACCATCCTCCCCCAAACACCATTTTCAAATGCTGGGGGGAAATATTATATTTACAGCATGCCTTCAAGATCATCAGAATTGGGCTATTATGGACTGCATGACAGAACAAATTCCAAAGCCATGGGACCCTTAGAGAGAATGCCCTGACGGTGGCTCCTCCTCTTATATATCAGTATTCGGCTCAAGTGGTATGGTACAGGGAGAGAGATAATCTCTCAGGTAGTTGTTGTTTTATTATGCTGTTCTTCTAGAATCATTTCTGAAAGATATGAAACTGAACAATTCTAGAGCAGGCCACGCATCTTTAAAAAAGAACAAAAAACTACATTCCTCCTCATCGTTTAACATTTTCTTTAGTTATCTAGCTTCATACATAATGGTCATTTATATTAGCTGGCAGTGATAGAAGTAGGGATTAGCCTTAATCTATTCTAATTAATATGGTGAGATTCTATAGGTCACATTTGCATTGTGGAGAATCTGGAGAGAAGAGGGTGGAAGAGCAAAATGATCTGTATAAATTAATTTGTGATAATTAACTTGTTGAAATAAAAATGATACGGATTAATAAATGCAAAGTCCAGTGTGCCATGTTTTCTGCTATTTTTTGTGTGTGTGATCTTCTGCCTGGAAATAGAAATTGGGAAAACACGCACACACTCACCCCCCTCCCTCCATCTCTATTGGTCCAACCATTATTCCAACCAAGCACAGATCATAGTTTCCTACCCAGACCTCCCAGCTGGTCAGCCGGTTAGACTGATTTGCCCATGAAGACCCTTTAATCTGTTTCCAGTGTATTCTATAAGGGAAAGCTGCCAAACTCCCATTGATCTGGATGAGTGCTATAACCAACTAGTGGCCACAAGTATCAACATAAAATACATGGGAAACACAGGTAATTTGGGGACTAAAATAAGTGATGCTTCTTGAAATGAGGGACATTTGAGCAGGTTTAGTGAAGAGCATAATCTGATATTATTACAATTATTTGGATTACAGTAGTGCCTGAGTCCCAGTTGAGATCAGGGTCCTATCGTGCTAGACACTGTACAAAGATGTAGTATGAGATAGCTCTTTGGGACAGGTCGAGTGACTTGGCCAGAGTCACACGAGTGGTCAGTGGTAGGGCCAAAAGAAGACTGCATGACTCTTCAGCCCTAGTGAAGTGCTCTATCTGGTGGACCACTTTGCTTCTCATAACATTACCTACAGATAATTCTGTATATTAAGGATCGGATCCACAGAAAATCACAGGAACAACACTGGAATCCACAAAATCTGAGTTAGGCTCCTAGGTTCCCTATACAATGCGTGGGGCAAGGTAGGTGCCTTAGAATGGGATCTACAAAAGCAAGTAATGATGTGCTAAACTAGCCAATAGGAGATGCCAACGAGAGGGATGTGTCCTAAGTCCCGCCCCTCTCATGGAGATAGATGCCTAAGTCCAGGCTGCAGTGAGGCACCTCTCTCAGCTTGCTATCTATGAACCAGGGGGAAGATAGGTGTTTTTCAGTCTAACTCGCATGTGGGGGCTGATATGGAAGGGGGAACTGCAGCCAATGGGAGCTGCGGGGGCAGTAGTTGCAGGCAGGAGCAGTGTGCGGAGCCACGTTCCCCGCCCCTCCCCCCCACGGGACTGCTGGGGTGTGCTGGCCACTTCCGGAAGTGGCATGGGTCTGGGGAGGACAGGGAGTCTGTGTCAGTCCTGCTGCGCCGCTGCCCGGGAGCCACCCGAGGTAAGTGCTGCCCAACAGGAGCCCGCACCTCTCCTGCATGCACCCCAACCCCCAGCCTTGAGCCAGCACCCCATACCCCCTCATGCACCCCACCACTCTGCCCCAGCTTGGAGCACCATCCTGCACCCCCCCCCCCCCCCGCAATCCAACCCCCTGCCCCAGCCCATTGAAAGTGAGTGAATGTGGGGGAGAGCGAGCAATGGAGGGAGGGGGATTGAGTGAGTGGGGCAGGGCCTTGGGGAAGGGGCGGGGTAAATTTAAGTGGGTTGCACTTAAATTCAAAAAGTGATCTTGTGCATAAAAAGGTTGGAGACTACTGGCCTAGATCTACTCAATATAGGAGGAGGCTGACCTGCCTTATAACCTCTATCCCAGTGGTTAGGGCACTCACCTGAGGGAGACCACCAGTTCAAGTCCCCCCTCTGTCTGAGGAAGAGAGAAGATCTGAGCAGAGCTCTACCACCTCTCAGGTGAGCACCTACCCGCTGGACTCTCTCACTCTCTGCCACAATTAATATTTAATTTAAATGAAACAACTTCAATAGGCAGAGGGGTAGCCGTGTTAGTCTGAATCTGTAAAAAGCAAAAGAGGGTCCTGTGGCACCTTTAAGATTAACAGAAGTATTGGAGCATAAGCTTTCGTGGGTGAATGCCAACTTCATCAGACGTGGCATTCACCCATGAAAGCTTATGCTCCAATACTTCTGTTAGTCTTAAAGGTGCCACAGGACCCTCTGTAACTTCAATAGGAGAGATTGAGGGAGACCCACATCAGTATATCCCATAGTCCAGTGATTAGGGCACTCACATGAGGTGGCAGATCCCTATTCAAATCCCTTATCTTCAGGGATAGGGTGAGACTTGAACCAGGATCTCCCACATCCCAAGAGAATACCCCCAACAACTAAGGCTAAAGGCTAAAGGCTAAAGATTGTGCTCCTCCTTCTCCGTTATGTGTAAATCTAGGTAGCCTCTAAGCAGGCCTACAAGATGAGACCCCACACGCGAATTAGACAGAGGAACATCTACTTTCCTCCACTCAGACTGGAGATAGGTGTCTGGGAGCTTACAGTGGGGCAGCAGCATGAGTGCTCAGATGCAAAAAGTTTGGTGCCTTGGGAACTTTTACTGCAAGAACTTATGCACTGAATGAGTTTAGGTTCCTACAGGGTTAGATGGCAGCCAAGCAGTTTTGTGGCGGACAGTGGAGCCTAAAAGCAGCATTTAGGCACCTGCTTATTTTTGTGGATCATGCCTAAGTGTCTAGTATTATAGTGATGGACGCCTTACAATCCTGTAGATTCCTTATTTTTGTATTCAGTTTTGTGTGTCTGCAGCCATACACGTTATGTGCAGTGCATACCACCGGTGGAGTGAGGCTGCACAAGCTCCTGGGCAGTTAGCCCTGGTGCAGGAGCCTGCCCCATAGCAGGAGAGAGGAGCAGCAGTGCTGGCCACCCCCCCGCCCACTCAGATTTGGCCCACAACCCCTCCATTATGATAAAGGGTCTGCAGGGGCCAAGCCTAATTAGCCTTGTGAGCCCCATGTTCCAGATCTCAATGTCACTCACTCAATTTTGGCCTTGCCACCCCCTACCCCATCATAATGGAGGGGCCAGGGAAACAATCCTGAGTGGTCAGTGGGGAACAGTGCTACTCCTCCGCACCACTGCTGTGGGACTGGCTCCTGCACCAGGGCTTCGCCACCCAGCCCCCTCTGCTCTGCTTGCAGGACTCACTCAGAGACAGCCTCAAGACCTGCTACAAGTATGAGAGAACAAGTGAGAGTGATTCAGTTGTGCATACCATTTGAAAAATGTCTAGGGGCACCCTTGCTGCTGATGATACATATTTACATACATAGAATCATAGAAGATTAGAGTTGGATTAGGGTGGTCATCTAGTCCAACCCCCTGCTCAAAGCAGGACTAACCCCAACTAAATAATCCCAGCCAGGGCTTTGTCAAGTGGGCTTTGCCATAATCACTATCTCAATAAAGGGTATTTAAATGAAGTCATCAGATTAATCTTTATGTTATTTGCTGATGCTAGACACATGTATTAGAACCCTGCTTTAACATTTTCCCCTTCAATGGTGTACTTGAACCATAAATGCAGAACACCGGACACTCACTGGTTATTCACTTAGTGTAGCAAAGTTAATGCTGCAAGTTTTTATCAAGCAGATAATAAAACTAAGCAGGACATGAACATTAAGAAAATTCTATCATCAGCTGGGAAATTAGGATAATTTCTCCTGTAGTTTCAGGAAAAACTAAAACGATGCCTGTTTCTATCACACTTTCAATTCTGCCATTCAAAGATTTTCTAGTTAAAAGTAAAAAGAAAAAGTAAAAACTCCGTTTTGAGTTTGAACATTTTTGTTTAAGAGGTTCCATGTACTGCTGCTTTAAAATTAACTCTCACCTTGGGGCAAATGGGAACCAATGAAGCAATCAGGCTCCAGTAATGACAATGGAAAATGTTTCACAGATTTTCTATTAGGAATGGAAAAACAGTAATTAAAGTGCTAAAAATGTATTTATGGAAACTGCAGAAAACACAGGGGTCTGTGATTACCATAAGGAAAACTGGAGTCTTAATTCTGCCTTTCTCTGGCTTTTGCCTATAATAAAGTGATTCACTATAGAAGTTAAATAGATTGATTTGGGGTAGGATTTTCAAAAGCACCTAATTGATTTTAGAAAATGAGTCCCACTGAAGGTCGATGGGACTTGTGCCCCTAAGTCACTTAAGTACTTCTGAAAACCTCATCCTTTGAAAAAAAACATCACTGGTTAAACTTATTGCATTATTCAGTATAAATTCAAATGTAGAGAGATGTATTTTCATTTTTAATCCAGGGCCCATTCCTACAATCCATGCTCACATGAGTAGTTTCATTTCATTTGGTAGAACTACCCTAATGAATAAGTACTGCTCACGGAGAATGTGGTTGAAATTGTGTTTCAACCTTATCAGTTGCTACCAGCATTAGTTAGAACACGATAGCATATATTAATGTAGTACAAATCACAACTAGTTTGTTAATATATTCTGTAAAATGACACACAGCAAGTTCTACTGCAAACTGATAGTCATGCTCAAGAAAATACGTTCAGATAGATACCTATCCTCAAAACATTGATTGTATTTATAATTTTTTTCTATTGGAACAATGTTCCTTAAATCTTGTGGCTAGACTTTAAAGATTATGGGGTGCCTGGAGTAGGGAATCTAACCACGTGCAAATTTTTGTGCTGTCATAGGGACTGAGTAGAGGACCTGGTCACTGTGTCCTGGAACAGGAATCATCATTATGAAAGCCAGGTAAATGGTCTGAGGGGAGAACATAGCTGTCAGGTTAGATGTAGCTCTTTGAGTGACATTTTTTTTTATTGATGTGGGTGAGTGAAGGGAGTGAGATTTCTCTGACTTAAGCTGTCTCTCTGCCTAATTTTTCATCAACGTTTTTGTCCTCCTTTTTCTCCCGCCTGTTCTTTCTGCTACCTTCCTCTCATTCTCCACCCCGCAATTCCTCATATTTTTGGTTACCTCCTCCTTTGTGGTCTTGTCTTTTACCATCACATGCCTCCCTTTTAATTCTTCCTTTCTTCTCTCTTTCTCAGGCCTGGTATACTCTACACAATTAGATCGATGTAAGGCATCTTACGCTGACCTAATTATGTCAGTGTACCTACTATGGCCTGGTCCCACTGATGTAAGTGCCCTACTACAATGACATAATAACTCCACCTTCACAAGAGGCGGAGGGCTTATGTCGGTCTAGTTAGGGAGATACACTGTCTGTGCAAACAGTGCGTTCCTTATATCGGCTGCACAGAGCCATGAAATTGACAAGAAAGCCAGGCAGCTAGACCCCGGCTTCCCCCAACTCCCTGTTCCTAGCTAGACTGCTGCCCAGAGGCTCCCTGCTCAGGGAGGCAAGAAGCCCAGGGTGGCTGCGCCCCCCACACCCAGCTGCCTCCTTCAGTTGGTGGAAGTGCTCCTGGTGAGGACACACCGCCGACAGAAGGAGAGTAGTGTGAACATTACTGCAGTGGCTGTAATTCCACCTAACATAGATTGACTTAGAACTGTAGTGCAGACATACCCTCAGTGTGTCCATCTCTTCTCCTGTCTCCTTTTCCCACATGCACTTACATTTGTTTAGCTCAATTTCAGTCTCCCATCCCTGCCCCCAAAGGCATGTTTGTCTCATCACTGTTGTGCACAGAGGACTGTTCATTAGGTTGTCCAAGGTAACAAAAGTGCAACTCAGCCTGTTCCATAAAATTGTTCACAAAAATTGAAGACAAATAAACAATTCTGTTTGAACCAGTCTAAGTTGAAAGACCTGTGACAAGGGGTCTTCAAGGCTCCTGATAAAGTTGTGGGTTGATAGGACAATAAGATGAAAGATTCTAGAAATGGGAGGAAATGTTTACAGCTGAAATCACCAGAATGTGTTTTGATCGGTTAAAATTAATGGGAAGGGACTGCCATCCCTTCTTGGACGTTGTTTGAGTGTCACTGACTAGGAGCAAGGTGGATAAATGGACTGGAAGGAGCTGCCACCATATCCTGGGACCTTGGGATCCACCATAACTCCATTTGGCCTACATCATCCTGATCCTGAAAGGCATCCTGACCAGACTATACCAGTGAGAGGGAACTGATGACATTGCCATCCCCACCAGCTTTGGCTAAATCTTCAACACCTAGCAAGTGAGTTTGAGTTCCTGCTGTCACCCTTCCCTCATGTGTCAGTTTCTTTTTCCATCTTATTTCTCCTCTTTCCTTTCTCTCTTTTCACTTTCTGTTTTGATAATAGTCTAGCTTAGCCAAATAAGACTACATCTTTGGCTACACTGCTGTGGGCCCATGGGAGACAGCTAAAAAGCAATGCCTCACACAGTCCAATGTTGGTACAAGTTGGCCAGGTCTTAGAATGGATAAGACCATGTGCTGGGGTTATGTTTCTCCAACAGTGAGGTTGCAAGCAAGAGTCAGTCCCAGAAACAGAAGCTGTATTTTCTATCTTTGCTATTCTTTTCTCTCCCCTTTTGTGCATCTGTCTTTTTTTCTCTCAAAAAAAACATGTTCAGACTTCAGCAATAACAGCAACAATAACTGCAGCTCAACTAACTTCTCTTTGCCTCGAAAGGGACAGTTAATACTGTTTCCTCTTGATTCAAGCAGTGAGCCAATATTTGGGGCCTTCCTGGGTATTTCTATTAGGAGAAGTTGGTTATACAAGTCAGGTATATTCTGTTGTATAATCCAGTTTATTAACAAAGTGAACACAAAATCCTGTGTGAGAATGCAGTAGGAACAAACAGCAGCTGGCAGTTTCTTGCTCACAATCTCTCAGCCTGTCCCTGCAGCCAGTACCCTGCCCAAAAGAATCTCTTAGGCTCTCTCTTAGGGCCACACTCTCACACTGCTTCTCTCACTGTCTGCTCACTTTCTGAATTCTTACACACACAAAGTCATTGCTTCATCCCCCGTGTTTGCAATCAGTCTCTAGGGAAACCCCTCGGGACACATGGCTCAGCTTTTTACTCAGGCCTTTCCATGCTAATCTGTACTTTGGTGGTGGCATCTATTGCATCGCCTATCAACACTGAGGTTTGTGATTGCCCATAGATTAAAGGGTACGTCTACACTTCAAGCTGGGGGTATGATTCCTAGCTAGAGGAGACATACTTGCATTTGTTTTGATTGAGCTAGCATGCTAAAAATAGAGTGTACCCACCGCCATGCCATGCAAGGGGCTAGCCTCCCCAAGTCCATATCTGTCCGAGGTGTTAGGTACATACATAGGGCATCTCGCTCTTCCTACTGTTTGCATTGAAAAATTCACACCCCTGAGTGACGCAGTTAACCCAACCTAAATCTCTGTACAGACAGGGCTAAATTGACAGAAGAATTCTTCCATCAACCTAGCTATCGCCTCTCAGTAGCTACTGCAGCATTTCAAGTGTACACAAGCCCTGAGTTTGATGCAAATGAAAAGAATGTGAAACCACATGAGGAAAACTTCCAAAAAAAAACCCCCAAAGCTGCAGGATGGGGTACTGCTTACAAGTAAAATCAATGGATTTGGGTGGTATAGCTGGGGGTATTGAGGAACATGCTTGATCATTCACCAAAGAGACAGTGTGTTCTGTCTTATGAAAGGAGGGTCACAGACAACCTGGCTGGAAAACACTGCAAAGACTTTGGGTGAACTCAGCTTCATTGGACAAGATCGTATCTTGTTAATTAAGTCCTGGCTCTAGAAGGCTGTGACTTTTGAAGGTCACCCAGACCAGTAAGGGGTTCTGTCACCATCTGCCTTGTAACATTGGAAGTTTTGATTCTATGCTGCTGTGGCTCAAAGCCCTGACACCAGTAGCCAGCCTTCAAGCACAAAAGTCTCACTTTGGCTTCCACCGCTCTTCCAACACCCTAATCCCTTGCAAGGTGACTCCAACAGCCCTTCCAGTCCTGAGTCTCTCCAAATCCATCTACCCCGAGTTCTTAACTACTAGAACCTTGGACTTTTCCCCTCTGGTTTGTCACTCCCCAAAGGTGTGAAAACAGTCCCCAATTAACAGTTCACTTTGGCACACACTCCACACAGTTTGCACACTAGAGACCTACTTTGGGTAACAGTAAAAAAAGAGTTTATTTAATAGAAAAATCACAGATTCAAAGATGAAATAGTAAGGAAAAGCAAACACATACAAGTCACACAGAAAACAAACAAAGATGCAACTTTGGGCTTTACTCTTCTATATTAGATTATTTATATTAGAAAAAGGGTATGTAACTCTTATGTGAGGGAGATTCCCAAACCTTAGCCATTCTTTTTAGGTGACAAATCTGAGGAACTGTCCCAGATTGAGGTGTCATTAGAGGAGGTTTTAGAACAAATTGATAAATTAAACCGTAATAAGTCACTACGACCAGATGGTATTCACCCAAGAGTTCTGAAGGAACTCAAATGTGAAATTGCAGAACTACTAACTGTGGTATGTAACCTATCATTTAAATCGGCCTCTGTACCAGGTGACTGGAATATAGCTAATGTGACGCCAATTATTTTAAAAGGCTCCAGAGGCAAGCCTGGCAATTACAAGTCAGTAAGCCTAACTTCAAGGCAAATTGGTTGAAACTATAGTAATGAACAAAATTAATCAGACACATAGATTAACATGATTTGTTGGGGAAGAGTCAGCATTTTTTTGTAAAGGGAAATCATGCATCACCAATCTATGAGAATTCTTTGAAGGCATCAACAAGCATGTGGACAAGGGTGATCCAGTGGATATAGTGTACCAAGATTTTCAGAAAGCTTTTGACAAAGTCCCTCACCAAAGGGTCTTAAGCAAAGTAAGCTGTCATGGGATAACAGGGAAGTTCCTCTCATGGATCAGTAACTGGTTAAAAGATAGAAAACAAAGAGTAGGAATAAATGGTCAATTTTCGGAATAGAGAGAGGAAATAGTGGTGTCCCCCAGCGGTCTGTATTGGGACCAGTACTATTCGATATATTCATAAATGGTCTGGAAAAAGGAGTAAACAGTGAGGTGGCAAAATTTGCAGATGATACAAAACTACTCAATATAGTTAAGTCCAAAGCAGACTGTGCAGAGTTAGGGATCTCACAAAACTGGGTGACTGGGCAACAAAAATGGCAGATGAAATTAAATGCTGAGAAATGCAAAGTAATGCATGTTGGAAATCATAATCCCATCTATACATATAAAATGATGGGGTCTAAATTAACTGTTACCACTCAAGAGAGATCTTGGAGTCATTGTGAATAGTTCTCTGAAAACATCCATTCAGTGTTCAACAGCAGTCAATAAAGTTAACAGAATGTTGGGAATCATTAGGAAAGGGATAGATAATAAGACAAAATATCATATTGTCTCTATATAAATCCATGGTATGCCCAGATCTTGAATACT
Organism: Malaclemys terrapin pileata; assembly: GCF_027887155.1. NCBI lineage: Eukaryota > Metazoa > Chordata > Testudines > Emydidae > Malaclemys > Malaclemys terrapin. The sequence continues at coordinate 164,674,749 of NC_071507.1, read as the reverse complement.
ATGTGTAGATGTGGTTGCCCCATCTCAAAAAAAAATGAAGTTGGAAAAGGTACAGAAAAGAACAAAAAAAAAAACATTAGGGGTATGGAACCACTTCCTTATGAGGAGAGATTAATAAGAATGGGACTTTTCATCTTGCAATATAGATGACTGAGGGGGGGGATATTATAGAGGTCTATAAAATTGTGACGGGTATGGAGAAAGTAAATAAGGAAGTGTTATTTACTCCTTCTCATAACAGAAAAACTAGGGTTCACCAATTGAAATTAATATATAGCAGGTTTTAAACAAACAAAAGAAAGTATTTCTTCGTACAATGCACAGCCAAACTGTGGAACTTTTTGCCAGAGGATATTGTGAAGGGAAAGACAATAACAGGGCTCTAAAAAGAACTAGATAAGTTCATGCAGGATTGGTCCATCAATGGCTATTAGCCAGGATGGCAGGGATGGTCTCCCTAGCCTTTGTTTGCCAGAAGCTGGGAATGAGCAACAGGGGATGGATCACTTGATGATTACCTGTTCTGTTCATTCCCTTTGAAACACTTGGCACTGGCCACTAACAGAAAACAGGATACTGGGCTAGGTGGACCATTGCTCTGATCGAGTATGGCCATTCTTATGTTCTTATATTGTTGCTGAATAGGTTCCCAGTGTACCACCTCTCCTAGAAGGGACCCAGTGTTTGATGGATATCTTTCCGCTTAAAGGCTGTCCCTCTGTTTCTGGTGCTAAATCTCAGACACAAGCCTCTTTCTTCCCCACACAGCTCTATGACAGAATTTCTCTAGTGGCAACAAAAATTCTCTCTTGTAGCCTCAAGGGAGGAGACGACAAAGGTATGGAGGAGGTAAACAGACCAGGGGATTTCTAGTGTTCCCTGCTCTCACAATATTTTAGCTGGAAAGATGAATTGTGCCTTCATAATGTGAGAACACTTAAGGCACAAAATAAGGATGGAATAAGGTTAGTAGAATTCACACCAGACAAATATGTGAACTCCCCTAGGGACTGGTAGAGAAGCAGCTTTCCCACAGAAACCTATCAACCAACAATAGTAATAAAGCTATTAAGGACACAGAGAAAGGGAACAGACTACGTTCAGTGCATATAAAATATTGAGAACTCAGAAAGCAGTAACTTTTAAAATGCCTGTAACAATTTCTGTACTGTACCAGCAGCCTTACATATATTTGACAATTGGTTTTGTTTGTTTGTTTGTTTGTTTGGGGTTTTTTTTGTTTTTTTTTTTTTAAGGGAGTATGAAGCTCTGGTATGGAGAGGAGAATGGATGAACATTACCAACCATGAACTAGTGGGGATCAATGCATTTAGCATAGACTTTATCTAATTTCTAGCAAGCATCTCGAGTCTCATCGCCGACAAAATCATTTACACTGGCTATGATTGTGAGCAAAGAGCATCTGATATTGCCTGAGCTCTGTACTGTTTATTTTTAACAAATCCATTTCAGGCAGACGTTATAGTTTGACGTTTTAAAACTCAGATTCCACGTAAAAGAGAAACATCGTGTATTAAAGAAATAAACCATTACCCCCTCCTACTCAACTCGCCATCCAATCCCTTCTGCTCCAGTCACCATTTCAGTTTAATATGCTCTACAGACAGCCGCTGCAATTTCAAACTCCCTGCTCTCACAGTTAGAGACAGTGGAAATGGAATTGTCAGTAATGAAAATGGGGGTGCCTGCTATGCATTAAAGTATATGCTAAAATGGATTGAGCCCTACTATTTAGCAGCATATAATGTTATATAAAGTCCTATTGTACATACAGATGCAGAGTTCCTGGAGTTAAACTGTTGGTGGCATTTAAAATGTTTTTTTATATGTAAATAGTAACAAGTTCCATTTCATTTTTTTTTTTTTACACATTTCCCCTACATTGACTTACAGATTTAGTGCAGGGTAGTGTGGCGGTCAGGTCTTGCCCAGCCTAAATTCTGCTGACAACACACTTAGGGCCTGGGATTCTTGTCATCTACCAGGTGCTCCCTCAGCAATAACAATAGTATAAAATAAATCTATAGAATGTGGTTATCTAATCAGAGCTCGGTTTTATTAGGTGAGTAAGATTTCAGGTTTTGATGGATAGCTCATGCTCACCCGGAAGTTTAAGAGGTTCTAAATTAAAACATTTTAAATTTCTAAAAAGCACAGGGGTAGAGTGTGGCCTGAGCAGTGTCAGGGTACAGGGTGAGGAAGAGGGGGAAAGGATCTGACTCAAAGCAAATTAAAGTCAATTGGAGTTTTTGCATTAACTGCAATGAACTTTGTATTAGGCCTAAATAGCCTAACCTCTCCTTGCGCCCCAATGCAGATCTGTGCACCTTGCAAAGACAATATAAGAAGAGCATTCACAATAGAGCTAGCTCCCCCAAAGAGGGGGATGGAGAAGCACAGCTATTCCTCAAGCCTGGCTACAAAAGCTGATTCTGGATTTTCTGGCATCCTTAGGATGAAAGAAGCGCTCCACTGTTTCTGTGCCTAAGTTGTAGCCATAAGAATATCCCTTTTGGTGCACATACATAAACAGAGGTGATAATTCAGTATAGATGGTGAAAGTTTGTGACTATGTTGTTATCAAATATTCACTGTTATTTATGTGTGGCAGATCCCAAAGGCCTCAATGTAGATCCAGGCCCCATTGTTCTAGTCTCTGGGCAAACAGAGGTAGACATGGTCCATTCCTCGAACGGCTCATACTCCTGCAACTGCCTCCCTGCAAGTGGACCATTCTGCCAGTGTTGAGCCCCACTGAAATTAATGAAAACAACAAGGAGTCCTTGTGGCATCTTAGAGACCAACAAATTTGTTTGAGCATAAGCTTTCGTGGGATATAACCCACTTCATCAGATGCCTGGAGTGGAAAATACAGTAAGCAGGTATAAATATATAGCACATGAAAAGATGGGAGTTGCTTTATTAAGTGGGGGTCATTGCTAACCGGGCCAATTCAGTTAGGGTGGATGTGGCCCATTCCCAACAGTTGACAAGAAGGGGTAAATATCAGAGGGAAAATTACTTTTTGTAGTGCTAACGAGGCCAATTCAATCAAAATGGATGTGGGCCACTCCCAGCTGTTGACAGGAAGGTGATGATGGGCATATATCACATTGGTAGATGTGCAGGTGAACAGGCCCTTGATGGTGTGACTGATGTGGTTGGGTCCTATGATGGTGTCCCTTGAATAAATATTGCAGACAGAGTTGGTAATGGGGTTTGTTGCAGAGATTGGTTCCTGGATTAGTGTTTCTGTAGTTGCTGGTGAATATTTGATTCAGGTTGGGGGGCTGTCTGTAAGCGAGGACTGGCCTGTCTCCCAAGGTCTGTGACAGTGAGGGATCATCCTTCAGGATAGGTTGTAGATCCCTGATGATGGGCTGAAGAGGTTTTAGTTGGAAACTGTAGGTGATGGCTCATTTGTGATATATGCCATCATGTGCCAGCAATGCCCCTCTGCCAAGTACATTGGCCAAACTGGACAGTCTCTACACAAAAGAATAAATGGACACAAATCAGATATCAAGAATTGTAACATTCAAAAACCAGTAGGTGACCACTTTAATCTCCCTGGACACTCAATAAGAGACTTAAAAGTTGCCATTCTTCAACAAAAAAACTTCAAAAACAGACTTCAATAAGAAACTGCAGAACTGGAATTAATTTGCAACTCATTGTTTTTACTGACACAGACTAACACAGCTATCCCTCTGAAAACTGAAATTAATGTGGCTCCATGTGGGCGCAAGGGTCCACTGCACATATCACATTGCAAGACTGGAGCCTACTTAAAGACAAGATACAAGAAGAGAGTAACAAACAGTAGGAGGCAATGGGAGAGAGAGAGAGAGGACGAGTATATGAGTGATAGTACCATGTTACACAGGCTACCCATGTGCACAACTTGATGATTCCAAACATGGATGGCGCATGAACCACCGGCTGGGTGAAGCTAGCCCCCAGCCCCACCCCTTCTGCACCCCCCACTGGAGCCCAGAACCCCCCCATCATGGCTGGCAGCCTCCTCCCAGGCTGGCACCCACAGCCCCCGAGCGCCGGGAGGGCAGGTGGCGCAGCCGCGGCCCGAGCTGGGGCCACCGCACAGGGGGACTGGAGCCACAGAGCGGGAAGCAGGAAGGAGAGGCTGGGGTCAGAGCATGGACGGGGCCACACCTGGCTGTTTGGGAGGCACAGCCTCCCTCAGCCTATAATACCCACTGATCATGGTTCCAAATCATAGAAATGTAGGGCCGGATGGGACCTTGAGAGATCATCTACTCCAGCCCCCGGTGCCGAGGGGAGAATTTAGTCACTGATGGATTTTAGGGGCCTACAGGAATGGGCATCAGCTAAGCATGGGTTTTGAGGATCTTGGACATATGCAAAATTTGGATTTAGGTACTTGAGGGGGGAGCTAAGCACCTAAGTCTTTTGTGGTTCTGGGCCTAAGTCACTAAGGTGTACATTATATCAAATCCTCAGAAAATTGTTTGCATAGAAACCTACATTTTCCTGAAAAATAGTAAAAGGATTTAAAAGCTGCATAAAAACCCCATTCATATATGCAATGTCTCTGAGTGTCCATAGCATAAACAGATCACCAAATATTCAAGGAGTTACTTTAAAAAATAAATATAAAAAAATAATTATTTAAAAAAAATCTTAAAGTTCATTTTAAAGTTACATGAAATTTGTGACAGAAAACTTAGATAAAGACATTCATAGGTAGGGGTGAAATGTACCATATGCTCTCTTTATAGGGATTTCTTCTTTTGTCCATAATAGACAAGTCTCTCAAACAAGGGTTTTCAGGTCTGATATGGTGAGAGGCCGAGAACCTCCTAGAAGGTGCTGAGTGCACTCAGTGTTCAGCTCCTCTCAGGACTGGGCCTCTAGTGAGTTTGAAAACTGGTTCAGCAAGTTGTATTTGTACTGTGGGTAGGTCAGAACATTTTTTTGGCTTTGCAATTTCAGTATATAGAACTCCTAGGGAGAAATCCTGGTCCCTTTGCAGTCAATGGCAAAATTCCCACTGGTTTCAATGGAGCCGGGATTTCACCCCTAACGTTTTTTATTCTTACCTGACCTTTGTAGTGCCTTTGTTCCTGATTTTGGTCTCATACATTCTGGTTTCACATCAGTGTAATTCAACTGATTTCAGTGGAATTATTCCTGACCTAAATCAATGGACCTGAGAACAAAATCAGATTCTCTGATTTTAGTTTTAATCTCAAAAATCACATGACCCACAATATTATGTCTATTGAGAGTTTTTTTAAGGGCAAAAAGTAACAGAGAAGAGCACCGCATTATTTTTCATATGTGTATCTCTTTTTTTTTCTTTTTTATTAAAGGCACCCTGAGTGGCAGGGTACATGTACACCATTTAGTGTGACAAATGATTTTTAAACAAACAAACAAAAATAAAAAAAAACCAGACTCATTCAATCAAATTACCCATCACTCTCAGCCATGGGGAGAAAAAAAAGTCTGTCAACTTACCCTTAAATAAAAGAGGGGCAGAATAAAGTGTTTCACCTAAATACTTTACAAAGACAGAACTCTTTTTTTTTTTTAATAATCTTACTTTATTCTACTCATGAAATATAAATTGACAGATTAACTTTGATTTGTCAGAAACCAAAACAAGATAAAGATCCATCTTCAATTAACATATTAATGTCTCCCTTCAGGAGTCTCTTTGCCTATTGGAATACCTAGTTTCACTTTACTAGTTATTGATACTTCCCTGGTTTGGAGATATTTTATACTGGATTTTATTCCACTTGGTTAGCTAATTTTACCTGACATGTTGGTCTCAATACTTGTATCTTTTTGGAAGACAGAGGCATCTTTTGTTTAAGATACATCTTGCAAACATAGTGTACAGTTTATATAAATTGCTTACATTATGGAGCCATAGAAATACAGAGCTGGAAAGTACCTCAAGAGGTCATCAAGTCCAGTCCTCTGCACTGAGGGAGGACCAAGTTTTCTTAGACCATCCCTGACAGACATTTGTCTAACCTGTTCTTAAAAACCACAAAGGACAGGGATTCCACAACCTCCCTTAGATGTCTAGTCCAGTGCTTATTTATCCTTATAGTTAGAATATTTTTCCTAGTTTCTAATGTAAAAGTCCCTTGGTGCAGATTAAGCTCATTACTTCTTGTCCGACCTTCAATGGACATGGAGAACAATCTTTATAATACCCCTTAACATATTTGAAAACGGTTATCAGGTTCTTTCCCCCCCCCCCTTTTCTTTTCTTAAGACTAAACATGCCCTGTTTTTTAAACCTTTCCTCATAGGTCAGATTTTCTAAACCTTTTATCATGTTTGTTGCTCTTCTCTCAACTCTTCAATTTTTCCACACCTTTTCTAAAGTGTGGCAACCAGTAATTTAGCTGAGGCCTGACCAGAGCTGAGTAGAGCAAGACAATTACCCCTAGTGTCTTACATACAACACTCCTTGTAATATACCACAGAATCAGGGCCGGCTCCAGGCACCAGCTTACCAAGCAGGTGCTTGGGGCAGCCACTTCAGAGAGGGGTGGCACGTCCAGCTGTTTGGTGGCAATTCGGCGGACGGTCCTTCACTTCTGCTTGGAGCGAAGGACCTCCCGCTGAATTGTCGCTGCAGATCGCGATCCCGGCTTTTTGTTTTGTTTTGTTTTGTTTTGTTTTGTTTGTTTGGCTGCTTGGGGCGGCCAAAACCCTGGAGCCGGCCCTGCCCAGAATGATACATTAGTCTTCTTCTCAGTGGCCACACCCTATTGACTCTTTCAATTTTGATCCATTTTGACCTCCAGATCAGTTTCAGCAGTATACTAACATTTTGTATTTGTGCATCTATTTTTACCTTCCTGGGTGTATTATTTTGCATTTGCTGTCATTGAATTTCATCTCAATTTCAGATTTTAGATCAATTCTCCAATATGTCAAAATTATTTTGAATTCTAGTCCTGTCCTCCAAAGTGCTTGCAATGCCACCCAGCTTGGTGTCATCCACAAATTTTATAAGCATATTCTTCACTCCATTATTCAAGTCATTAATGAAAATATTACCTAATAATGGACCCAAGACAGACCCTGAGAGAACCCCACTAGAAACATCCCTCTTAGTCTGACAGAGAACTATTAATAACTACCCTTTGAGTATGATCTTTCAACCAGTTGTGCACCCACCTTATAATAATTTTATCACGATCATATTTCCTTAGTTTGCTTATAGAATGTCATGTGGGACTGTGTCAAAAGCCTCACTAAAAGCAAGATATATCACATGTAAAGCTTCCCCCAAACATTAGCCCAATAGCACTGTCAAAGAAGGAAATGAAGTTGATTTGGAATTCTTTGTCCTTGACAAATCTATTTTAGCTATTCTTTATAAGGGCTTGTCTATACTTACCGCGCTGGTTCGGCGGCAGGCAATCGAACTTCTGGGTTCGATTTATCGCGTCTAGTCTGGACGCGATAAATCAAACTCAGAAGTGCTCCCCGTCGACTCCGGTAATCCTGCTCGCCGCGAGGAGTACGCGGAGTCGACGGGGGAGCCTGCCTGCCGCGTCTGGACGGCGGTAAGTTCGAACTAAGGTATGTCGACTTCAGCTACGTTATTCACGTAGCTGAAGTTGCGTACCTTAGTTCGATTTGGGGGTTTAGTGTAGACCAAGCCTAAGTCCAATATCCTCTCTAAGCGCTTACAAACTGATTGTTTAATAATTTATCCAAGCCTCTGGGGCCTCATCCATCCTCCATGAGTTCTCAAAGATCATAGAATCATAGAACTGGAAGGGATCTTGAAAGGTCATCTAATCCAATCCTCTGCACGCTTAGCAGTACTAATTATCTAGACCATTTCTGACAGGTGTTTGTCTAAACTGCTCTTAAAAATCTCCAATGATGAAGATTCCACAATCTCCCTAGGCAATTTATTTCAGTGCTTAACCACCCTGACAGTTAGGAACTTTTTCCTAATGTTCAACCTAAACCTCCTTTGCTGCAATTTAAGCCAATTGCTTCTTGTCCTATCCTCAGAAATTAAGAAAAACAATTTTTCTTTCTCCTCCTTGTAACAACCTTTTATGTACTTGAAAACTGTACCCCTCTCACTCTTCTCTTTTCCAGACTAAACAAACCCATTTTTTTTCAATCTTCCTTCATAGGTCATGTTTTCTAGACCTTTAATCATTTTTGTTGCTCTTCTCTGGACTCTCTCCAATTTGTCCACATCCTTCCTGAAATGTGGCACCCAGAAGTGGACACAATACTCCAGTTGAGGCCTAATCAGAGCGGAGTAGAGCGGAAGAATACTTCTTGTGTCTTGCTCACAACAATCCTGCTAATACTTAAATTCTAATGGTTCTGAGACTGCCTCAGCTAGCTCTACAAGAACCCTAGGATGATTTTCATCAGATTCTCCTGACTTGAGAACTTAAGAACGTCAGACCAATGGTCCATCTAGCCCACTAGCCTGTCTTCTGATAGTGGCCAGCAGCACGTGCTTTAGAGGGAATGAACAGAACAGGTAATCATCAAGTAATCCATCCTCTGTCACCCATTCTTAGCTTCTGGCAAACAGAGGCTAGGGAAACTTCAGAGCATGATTTTGCATCCCTGCCCATCCTGGCTAATAGCCTTTGATGGACCTATCCTCCATGAACTTATCTAGTTCTTTTTTGAACCCCATTATATTTTTGGCCTTCAGAACGTCCTCTGGCAAAGAGTTCCACAGGTCAACTGTGTGTTGTGTGAAGATATACTTCCTCTCTTTTGTTTTAAACCTGCTGCCTATTAATTTCATTTGGTGACCCCTAGTTCTTGTGTTATGAGAAGGAGTAAATAACACTTCCTTATTTACTTTCTCCACACCAGTCATGATTTTATAGACCTCTATAATATCCTCCCTTAGTCATCTCTTTTCCAAGATGAAAAGTCCCATTCTTATTAATCTCTCCTCATAAGGAAGCTGTTCTTTACCCCTAATCATTTTATTGCCCTTTTCTCTACCTTTTCCAGTTCCAATATATCTTTTTTGATATGGGGTGACCAGATCTGCATGCAGCGCTCAAGATGTGGGTGTACCATGGATTTATACAGAGGCAATATGGTATTTTATGTCTTATTATCTATCCCTTTCCTAATGATTCCCAACATTCTGTTTCCCTTTTTGACTGCCGCTGCACATTGAGTGGACATTTTCAGAGAACTATCCACAGTGACTCCAAGATCTCTTTCTTGAGCGGTAACCGCTAATTTAAACCCCACCATTTTATATGTATCGCTGGGATTATGTTTTCCAAAGTGCATTACTTTGCATTTATCAACACTGAATTTCACCTGCCATTTTGTTGCCCAGTCACCCAGTTTTGTGAGATCTCTTCGTAACTCTTCGCAGTCTGCTTTGGACTTAACTATCTTGAGTAGCTATTTTATCATCTGCAAATTTTATCACCTTTTCCAGATCATATATGTGTATTTGAATACACATCTAACTTATATAAGTATTTTTAAACCTGTTGTTTTCCCTTAATTTGGCTTGTGTGCCTTCCCCCCCAGTTGTTTATATTTATTGTGTTAAGTATTTGGTCACCAATAACTTTTTTATTAAAGACTGAAGCAAACCATTTTACATTAAATAACTCAGCCTTCTTGATATCATCAGTTATTAGCCCTCTTCCCCTTTCAGTAGCGGACCTATCCTTCCCATCATTTCAATATTTAAAAGAAAATAATTTTATCTTTGATATATAGACTTGTTACATGCTAACATTTTGAATGAACTAAAAACAAAAGAAATCATTCTCTTACTGTCAAATATAAAAAAGACAGAGTATCACTCTTTACTGTAGCTCATTAAAATGTAGATGCAATCTTTTGGCCTTGATTTGTCAACAATTAACTCATTAAAAAAAGCAAATATAATTGATAATAGTTACAGTTTTTGATTGCTCAGTTAAGCAAATCTTAACTTTGTCATTCAAATTAGCTCTTTTTAATACAATCAGGAAATATTACCCCAAAGCACAACTATATTAAAAGTCAGGACAGGTGAAGGAAATGTCAAACACACAAGTGTAAATATAAAGATTTTCCTAATATATTAATCACCACAAAATACATACGTATTATATTTGGGGGTTTTAATGCTACACCCTTGAACCTTAAACTTTCATTTCTTGACTATTAAGTAAAGGTGAGCAGGAAATGGTTTTCCTATCCCATGAATATCTTTGAATATCTGCATCAGGATGAAGCTGAAACCTTTCCAAGTTTTTCCAATTAAAAACCAGACAGGACCCTCATTGGATAGCCAATAGCCTGGTGGTTATGATACTTATGTGGTAGGGTTAGGTTCAAATCCCTGCTCTGCCTATTTTAGAGCAGGGCCTTGGTCCTAGGTCTCCCATATCCTATGTGAGTGCCCAAAAACTGGGCTATTTTTAGGTTGGACACACTTTCTCTAACCAGAAATTCCATCCTGGACCAGAAAAATCTACTAAAGTTTATTCAAAACTGGATTGTTCCCACAAAAGCTTTCAGTTCTGACAAATCAGCATTTTTCTGACAAAAAAAAGGTTTGGCAAAATTCCTGATTAGCTCAACTAAGTTGATGATTAGCTTAACAGCTTTATCATCTTTTTTTTTTTTTTTTTTTTTTTGCATTTCATTTTTATATATTTTGTCCAAATTTTCCAAAGAGTTTGGCATCTAAGATCAGGGCCAGGCTTTCTAAGAAGCTTAGCTCCTATTTCTGCACCAATGTACACTCACACAGAGAGGTGCCAATTGCTGAGTATTTTTGAAAAGCTAGACCTTACTTATGTGACTGAACAGAAACTGAGCTATTTGGAAATTCTGGTGCTGTGAATGCTTATTCTTCATGTGTAATAAATATATCCCAAGTGGTGTTGAGATGTAATTACATTTATGTTTGTGGATTTCTTAATACTATGTTTGTAGTGTCAGGGATAGTCCACAAGGTGAAATTGTATCCTTGTGTCCATTTGCTTGAAGTATTCCATTACAGGAGATTTAGTGAGGGGCTGGGATAGAAAGCTTACTCTAACATTTCTTAAAGATCCAAAGAAACAGCTGATTGCTGCCTTTTCCTTATTTTATGTGAAGTTCATTATACTTTTTGCAGAAAAATCAATAAGCACTGCTGTCACAGATGCAGATGTTGTTCCTAGCATTTAAATGGAATTCTAGGACCATGGTTCTCTGAGTGCATAGTGGTATCTGCACATAGTAAAATGTGATGTGTTACATGACTACGCTCTCTTTGATGTCTCATTTGTAGATTCCACTGTGCTGTTAGTTGGATTATCTCAGCTCCCATCAAGCGTGAGTTGAAAGACAACGGATGGATTTTCCAAGATTTCACAGCTCTATTAACTTGTATCATTTCCCCTAAAGTGTAGCAATCCTTGCATTCAGTGCAATACTTGTCACAGTAGCCTGCAGTAGCATCTAGCTGTGTTAAAGCAGCAGAGAGTTGAATGTGATAAAGCACTATTTACTGACAAAACGCTTCTGTCTAGACTCTTGTACTTTCCTGTTCCAATGCAAGTACAGAATAGGTATGTCTACACTGCAATTAAAAACCTGCAGCTGGCCTATGCCAGCTGATTCAGGCTCACAAGGCTCAGGCTAATTGGCTGTTTAACTACAGTGTAGATGTTTGAGTTTGGGTGGGAGCCTGGGCTCTAGGATCCTGCTGTTATGGGCCAGGATGTATCTAGTCTGGCCTGGTAGTTAGAGCTGGAGTCGAGTCTACTGGGCAGAGTATGTATCCAGGTTGGGGAGCGAAGCCAAAGGTCAGCACCAGAGTCAACTGCAAGTTACCAGAGCCAGGGATCAAGCCACAGTCAGAACCAGGAATCTAAGCTGAGGGCCAGAGCTGAGGTCAGATGCCAAATGTCAGAGCTAAGGGTCATGTTGAGTCAGGATCAGAAGTCACAGGCCCAGGTTGCAGCCAGGACTGATCACTGAGAATTGGAGGCCAGGTGTAAGGACTTGAGGAGAGGCAAAGATCAGGCATGAACAGGAGCGAAGGCAGGGGTAAGGCAGGAACCAGGAGCAGAGCAGGAACAGGGTTAGATGCAGGAGGCAGGCACAAGCAGGGTCCAGTGCAGCCACTATAGGAAACCACTTTGTTGCTCGGACAAACTTCCTGTTCCTCCTCCTGGTTGGACTCAGTGGAGCCAGGTGATCCTCCAGTCAGAGCACCAATGGGTGGTGCCTTGGCTGGAGCTATAGCCCTAGTTGCTTCTCAGCCCACCTGATTTCGGTAGCCATTGCGGGGGGCCAGGAGTGGCAGCTGTCTGAGTACTCCCAGCCCTGGGTTCAAGACCCAGGACATCACATCTGTGAGGTGGGAGGGTCCCAGAGCTCAGGCTGCAGCCCGACCCTGAACATCTACACCACAATTAAACAACCTTGTAGCTGAGCCCTACAAGCCCAACTAGGCTGGCACAGGCCAGCCACAGGTGTCTAATTGCAGTGTAGACATATCAATCTGGGGTGAGTGTGCTAGGCCTGATCTACACCAGAAGATAGGTTAACTTAGCTACCTGACTCAGGGGTGGGAAACATTTCACTCTCTGTGTGACTTAGTTAGGCCAACCTAACCACACTGTAGATGCAGCTAGGTTGGCGGAAGAATTAATAAATAAATAAATAAATTAAATTAATGGAGATATCCTATCTTGTAGAACTGGAAGGGACCTTGAAAGGTCATTGAGTCTAGCCCCCTGCCTTCACTAGCAGGACCAAGTACTGATTTTGCCCCAGATCCCTAAGTGGCCCCCTCAAGGATTGAACTCACAACCCTGGGTTTAGCAGGCCAATGCTCAAACCACTGAGCTATCCCTCCCCCTTGTGTCATGTGTCTACACTACAGCAGTGTGGCTGCATTGCTGCAACTTGCAGTGTAGACATACCCTTAGTACCAAGACTGAGTTCAGCTGAAGGAGAGATACAGTATTAGAACCAGCATTTGTGAAAACTTTTCCATCTAGTCATTTTAGAATGATTTATCCAAAGACATTCCAATTTGCACAGATTTCTTTCTTAAACCTGCAATCCTATGTGCAGAAATACCAGTGAAGTCAAAGGGTAACTTGATCAATCTGTCTGAATTTACTCCATGGAGTGTTAGTCACCATAGTACTTGCTATTCCTTATGGATCAGTTTGGTTAGCATTTCAGCAATTGTTGAGCCCATCTTCTCAATTCGAAAGAATATCATAGTATTCACCTTCTTTATCAGACCCCTCCAGCACATAACATTCCCCATATGCTCTCTCAAATTCCAGTAAGACTGCTTCTATGAATGACTAGTTCATCTGTATCATTTGCTCCCCAAAGGGGAAATTCTGTACAGAGGGGGCCATTGCAGAGTATAGTAGGACAGCTAGGCAAAATCCTACAAATGTATCAAAGTTTGCATTTTATCCCCAAAGGCCACCTTATCCTAAACTCATGCAGGGGATTTGAATCTAACCCCATTATCATTCTTAACTGACTGAATAAATGAAATCACATATTTGTAAGCAGATCTTGCCTTTTCCTAGACATGGTACTGGCACTGTGAGCTGAGAAGTGGATGGCCTAGAGTCATTATTATGATCCCGCAACACTTGGAATTACCAGAGGGGTAAATCCACTGGTTTCAAAGTTATTTCCCCCCCTCCCCCGATAGCGAGGCTGAGAAACTGAAATACAGATTTCAAACAAATGTAATATAAAGAAAACAGCATCATACATTAAATACATACTTTTACCACTACGTTGTGCAAAGCTGTATGTACACAGCATAGACACTCCACAATTCAAAGTGTAATTTTACTTTCAGGTACTGTATTCATTCGCGAAGTACTGCATAGGTCACCTAGACTTTACACTCCAATCCTTTAAGAGACAATGGTCCATTGTGTTGGGCTGTTACAAGGTTCTACCAACAATAAATAATCAACAGGAAGCTACCCCACCAAATGAGAATATTGCAAGGGAGCAGTATGTTACAGAAAATGTATCACTATTTTATACTTAAGTGACAAAAATTGTTAATGCTACACAGTGTATACTAAAACTGTCATCAGAATTGATAAGTCAAACTGAAAAATATTAAATTGCTTTTCTACAGAGTTATGGGGCCCAATCCCCTTTCACAACCAAAAGTCCCTCTGAAGTTAGTGGGAGTCACCCAAAGAATCCAACATCAGGTACATGCAGCAGATTCATGTCTCAGCTGGGGTCAGTGGAACTCAGAATTTATAGTCTCCCTGTTAGCATAAATTAGAATAATAAATATTGGGAGAGACTCAACAGGGAGTTCACCGTGCTAAGTGGTTACCATTCATGGCGTGAGTAGAAGTGTAAACTAACATGATACATGCAGATTAGCTTTGATTTACAGACTATTCTTTATTCTGCTTAGGGGCAATAATGATACAATGTGAGTCTTCACTGGCATCTTTATATCTGCTGAAAGGTGACGGTTCAGTCCTAGACAAATTAGAGGATTGGGCCAAAAACCTGATGAGGTTCAACAAGGACAAGTGCAGAGTTCTGCACTTAGGATGGAAGAATCCCATTCACTGTTACAGACTACGGACCAAATGGCCAGGAAGCAGTTCTGCAGAAAAGGAGCTAGAGGTTACAGTGGACAAGAAGCTGGATATGAATCAATAGTGTGCCCTTGTTGCCAAGAAGGCTAACAGCATTTTGGGCTGTATAAGTAGGAGCATTGCCAGCAGATCAAAGGACATGATCATTCCCCTCTGTTTGGCATTGGTGAGACCTCATCTGGAGTACGGTGTCCAGTTTTGGGCCCCCTCACTACAAGATGGATGTGGAAAAATTGGAAAGAGTCCAGCGGTGGGCAACAAAAAGGATTAGGGGGTTGGAGCACATGACTTATAAGGGGAGGCTGAGGGAACTGGGATTGTTTAGTCTGCAGAAGAGAATAATGAGGGGGGATTTGATAGCTGCTTTCAACTACCTGAAAGGGGGTTCCAAAGAGGTTGGAGCTAGATGGTTCTCAGTGGTACCAGATGACAGAACAAGGAGTAATGGTCTCAAGTTGCAGTGGGGGAAGTTTAGGTTGGATATTAGGAAAAACTTTTTCACTAGGAGGGTGGTGAAGCACTGGAATGGGTTACCTAGGGAGGTGGTAGAATCTCCATCCTTAAAGGTTTTTAAGGCCTGGCTTGACAAAGCCCTGGCTGGGATGATTTAGTTGGGGATTGTTCCTGCTTCGAGCAGGGGGTTGGACTAGATGACCTCCTGAAGTCCCTTCCAACCCTGATATTCTAGGATTCTACAAATTGTGCATTCAAGCTTGGCAATCCTCAGTCCTCTCACTTTGAGAGCCATGTCTTGATAAGTAATACACATGTAACCCTTCTGCCTGTCAGAGTTGGCAGCAACAAGGGCCGGGTTCAGTATCAAAGGATTCTGTTTCAATAATGGAATGCAAAAATGGCTTGAGCCCCCACCCAGTGACCTGGGACAATTACAAATCACCCCCCTGAGTGCCTCTTAAAGGCAATACTTCCCCTCTCACAAGCACAGAGTCTGAATGTAGCAAAAGCCTTTTAATAAAGGATGGAAACAGTGCAGCATTATGTTGGGGAAACACCACAAACAGGGTTCATAACACAAACTATGAGCAAAAGACCCACCCCCAAGTAAGTTTCGCAGTGTCCTTTTCCCCTCAGGGTCTTAAGTCCAGCAACCCAACAGTCACCCCACCCACAGTTTCTGTCCTTGGTCAGTGCAGCCCCCAGAGTTCAGAAGTTCATTTGCAGAGTTCACCTCTCAGCCTGGGTGGAAGTGAGGGGAGGCATGGGGACATTTTACATGAGGAGATTAGAGTCTGGGGTTTCCAAACCACATCTCTGTTACCTTTTGTCTCTTATTCCTAAATTCCCCTGATTCCTAGGCTTTCAAATGCCTATATTTTGAAGGCCTGATTTACACCTAAAACTTAGGTCAATCTAACTACATTGCCCAGGGGTATGAAAAAAATCACATATGTGAGAGATGTAGTTAAGCTACACTAAGCCCTGATATAGACACTACTGGGTCAATTGAAGAACTACTCCATCATCCAAGCTACCATCTCTCGGGGAAAAGAACGGGGGGGGGGGGGGGGATTTAGTACAGTGATAGAAAAATCTCTTCTGTTGCTGTTGCAAGTGTCTACACTACAGCTCTACAGTGGCACAGTTGCAATGCTGCCTCCAGAGGGCTTGAAGTATAGATACACCCTAAGACGTAGAGAGGTTTCCCTGCAATAGACCCCTTCCAAGATAGGACTACAACTTTGTACTTTTGTTTTAGAGCAGTTCCTACTTTCATCTGCCATTTCCAAGTAATCTCTCTTTCTACAGACCACTGCACTGCAACTCTTGCTTTTTAACTTAAACTAGGAAACATTAGAACTATACTCTCAGCCCTGGTCTACACTATGAATTTTGGTTGAATTTAGCAGCTACCCACAGAGCAACACTACCCACAGTGCAACACTCCAAAAGTTGATGCTAGCCACGGTACTGTGGACGTACTCCACCGACTTAATGCACTTAGTGGGGACACATACAATCGACTGTATAAAATTGCTTCCTAAAAATCAACTTCTATAAATTCAACCTAAGTTCATAGTGTAGACATACCCTTAGATTCAGTCTCTAATCTGCAACACCATCTGTGATTCCATAAGGATTTTTTACCGCTTTTGACTTTCATTCTACTCTCTTTACTTCATGAGATGAGTTACTGATAGAAATAAACCTTTCATTGCTCTATTATGCCATCTCTTACACCATTGTTGGAAATCTCACAGTAGAAGCAATGTATCCGCATTAATTTTGCTTTCAATATGAAGCAGGGTCACTTCTGCATCATAAGCATTTAACTGTACAACTTACATTGGCTTTATTAGAAGTCATAGCTACCCTCTCCCCACCTCCCAAGCACAAGCAACTTTAAAAAATATCCCCATTAAGACTGTCCTGGAAGCTTAATATTTCACCTGTCCTATAGGGTGAATTTCACTAAATGTCATAGAGTTCCTGTATAACGAGGTAGAATATTAAGGCCCAAGGATATACATTAACATGTAGTTAAACTGAACACAGCTGTAGTGATTTAAAAGAGAAAATAAAATAATGCAATGACACCTGATCAATTCTCCCTCTCAAGTGTTTGGCTGGCTGGCTCATATTCAAATGTTCAGGGTCTAACTCAGTGATGCTCAGACTTCAGTGGTCCACTAGCCAAATTAGTGATCAGCATTATCCAGAAGAGCCATAGTAGTGTGAATTCATTGTTTCATTTACTATAGTACAGTATATTCATATTAAAACAATATGGCTGGGAAATATTTAGTTTATAGATTATTCTCACAGCGAAATGACTGCCCAAGTATTATTTTATCAACTACAATTGGTTAATAACATAGTAAAAGCATCCTGATTGGTTAATAATTAAACCACAGTGGTTTAATATCATATGCTGCAAAGAGCCGCAGGAGACGCATTAAAGAGCCACTTGCAGCTCCCGAGCCTCAGTCTGAGTATCACTGGTCTAACTGATCGCCACATGTTGGGGTGTAAAGGTCTTTTCCCTCAAATCAGACTGACAGTGATATGAGTGGTGGGTTGTTGCCTTCCTCTGCAGTGTGTGGGTGCAGATCACTAGCCAGGATAATCTGGATATATCTCACTTAATCATTTTTCTGCCATTGCAGGGGCCTCTGGCACTCCTATTCTCTGCCTGTGGCACATAGTCTAGTCTCCTGTAAGCTGTTATACTCTGGTCTAATTTTGGTTTTTAGGTGTAGTGTACAGGAGCTGGGTGGTGTTGGTGGTCTGTGATATACAGGAGGTCAGACTAGATGATCTGGTGGTCCCTTCTGGCCCTAAACTGTATGACTTTATTGGTAATTCAACAGTGAAACTACATAATTTTTCATTTTATTTTTGTGACTAGATTCTTTTTCAACTGCTCTGGAAGCAAAGAATAGCATGAAAAATAAGAAAATAAAGTAGCAAGCTAAAGATGAGGAAGATCTGCTCTTCTGCAAGGAAATGTTGGATTGAGTACCCAGCATAAATATATTTAGGAAGATAGTTCTAGATGTAGACATTTTACCAGGAATGTGGCTCATAAATCTTGTTCCTAAACCTTATTATTCCCAGACCCAGTGAGGTTTTGTTTTCAAGACCTCCCCAAAGAAGTGATACTTATATTTATCTAGAATCCCTCAACAGAAAAAAATCACTATTTCTCTTCTCTACTAATCTAACTTGATTCTTCCAATTTTTTTTTTAATTGCCAAATGAATCAATTGACCTCTTGTATTAACAAAATCATTGCTGTGATGGAAGCACTTGAATTTTCTTCAAAAATCCATTCAGTATCTTCAAATATATTTTCTGCTTCTATGTTCTGTGACCAAACTAAATGGCAGCAGTAGCATTGCTTTTGTGGTATATCAGCTGTCTAATCTGACAGATTGGTGAGAAAGGTTCTGCATTTCTTTACACTGACTGCTATCACTTATAGAAAGGTATTGTTCCTTTTTTTAAGTTAAAAAAAAAACACACACACCAGCGTGCAGTGAAATGTGGTTTATCTTGAGAGCGCATTCATTACGCTGGGGGACATGACTTGATCTGTGAAAATAATGGATTTTTCAGTTCATTGGCAATTCCAAAATATTTGGAAAAAATAGTTTTGGATCCAGCAAAACATTTCTTTTGACCTGAAACAAAATGTTTGATTTCAATTTTGAACTTTGTACTTTTTAAAAAATAAATTTGAAGAAAATTTCTAAACAAAAAGTCATTTTGAATGACAAAATCTGAACATTTTGACTTTTTCTGATTTGTTTCCCCAGCGTGAATAATTTAGCAAAACAGACCCAAATCCATGAACCCTTCAGTGCCACCAAATCTGCATTTTGTGTCAAAAAAGTTGCAGATGAAAAAAATTACCCAGCTTTAATAATGACTAAGTTTAAAGGATAAGCAGAGGGCTGGCATAAGGCCCATACAACAACCTAACTCCAATGGAAGGCTTATTCTGCAAGCTTAAGTAGGATTTAATTACATATGGTCAACTCTCCTACATTAAAAAGGCACAACAAGTTCCAATGGCAAGAAACCAAAATCAGCAAAGTTCAAACAGAAAATATGAGGCAAGTACTTAAGAATTAGTGATAAACCATTGGAACTGATTACTAAAGGATGTAGTAAATGCTTCATCCCCAGGAGTCTTTGTGACACTGATTGAGCAAAGCACTTACAGTTCCATGTTCTCAAGTTCCATGTTCTCAAGTTCCATCATTTTAGGTTGTTAGGGTAAAAATCACAACAACAACAAAAAAGATAGGTATGTGGAGTGTCCAGATGAGCATGTAAAAATGTGTTAGCAAACTTGACTAAATTGGTAATATAGTAACTTGAGTTAAAACAGTAGTGAAGACCTATTTTATGTCTATGTTATGCATTTAAGGCACTGCCTCAAGTAAGGAATGGTGTGTGGGCCGTATCACCCCAGATGCATTCCCCTGATTACACCATCCTCTAGAGACTCCAATACAACTGTAATCAGTGCTGTCATGGGGTAATAGGGTGACCAGATGTCCCAATATTAGGGACTTTGTCTTGTATATGCAACTAAATCCCAGCCCACTGAAAAAAATGTCCTGATTTTTCACACTTGCTATCTGGTCACCCTATCGCAGTGGTCCCCAACCTTTTCCGTTTGATGGGTGCCACCGAGGACTGTGGCCGGCGGACAAGCATCCGCCAAAATGCCGCCGAGAAGCGGCAACATCAAGAGGCGTCGCCGCCGAAATGCCGCCGAAAATCAGCGGCATTTTGGCGGCGACGCCTCTTGATGACGCTGCTTCTTGGCGGCATTTCGGCGGATGCTTGCCCTCTGGCCAGTACGCGGGCGCACATAGATGCCCTGGCGGGCGCCATGGCACCACAGATACCACGTTGGGGACCACTGCCCTATCGGGTAAGGAAGGGAGGCTTAGGTTCTTTGAAATATATGAAACCTGAAAAAATGGGGAAAATACTTCCCAACCTTACAAGAGTGCTGTGAGGATACATACGTTAAATATTGAGAGAAGAAGTACACACACATATATGGGAACTATTTCAGTATTTTAGATACATTCTTTAGCACACATTTTTTGAATCCACTCATAACCTTTTCCTTGCCCCCACTTTTATATGGAAAGTATTGAGTAGTGAAGTTTCACTATCTTATAGTTGTACGTGTCCTAGGAACATCTTACACTTTCTTTTAAAAATGAAAAGTTTTTTTTTTTATCATCATTCTATAACAGGTGAATGGATTTTGCTGAAAGTATCTAAGTGAAATCAACAGTATGCTGAAACCACAAGTGGAAAATATGAGTCAGAAAGGTAGACCTTTTTTTTTTTTTTTTTTAATTATGAGCATCTGAAAACAGGGAGTTTAAATTAAAAGAACCCAGATAACCTTAACTATGCCATCTGCTGCCAAGTGAACACTACAGTATTATTGTTAACGCTGCTCTTTTTGTAGAGAGAGTATGAAGCATTTCACCATTCTTCTGTTTATCTTTATGCAAATCACCCACTTGGCATTTGTCAGCATTTTTAGCATATTTATCAGCCTCTGTAAACCTTCCTAACAGGAATATTTTTCTGCATTAATGACTTTTTATACTTCATTCTGTTCAAACTGCAGTATCTGTACATTATCTGCAAGAGGTTTTACTTACACTTGGATTAATTTATATTACTTAATCTTAACAGATAAAAGAATTCTTGTACAAATATATAAGAAGTCAAGAACCTGATCTTCTGAGATGCTCAGTGGCTGCAAGAAATGCTCACCAAGGTTAGATTTTTTTTCAAATGCTGAGTATCTTATGTAAGGTACTGAAGTCCATCATATCTCCTAATTAAGGCAATAAGAGATGGGGAAGAGGTTCACCACCACATGCAAGTGGGCTCCAATCTCACAGAATCAGACTCTCAATTATGGGCAAAAAAAAGGAACAAGGAAATTATGTCTTCAAGTTATTTTTATTCTATGACATTTTAGGGACTCAATTAACAAAGAATTAAAGGAGAGTAATGTAATTAATGCCAATCAGTGTCGGTTTATGGAAAATGGATCCTGTCAAACTAACTTGATATCTTTTTTGATGAGATTACAAGTTTGGCTGATAAAAAGTAATAGTGTTGATGTAATATACTTTGATTTCTGTAGGGCATTTGACGTGGTACCACACAACATTAGTGGTGAAATCTGGAGTCGAGCTGAGTTATTTTGGATCCCCGAGAACTGTATGAAGTGTTCTTTCAGAATTTGACATTGTTCTGGAGAAGCAGAGAGGAGAAGGTCTTGGAGGGAATCCCATTAGTGGTACTGTGATTTGGATCTGGATCCAGTCATCTGGAGCAGGTAACGTACAGCTTATTATACATGTAGCTTTGCTATCAAGGATCTTAACCCAGCAGTTTAGCAATAGCATTGGAATAGTTTAAATCTAAGGAGGTTTCCAGGACAGTGAAGGAGTGGTTTAGATGTGAAGGAGATCCCTATGGACTCCCCAGGGAAATGATAGAGGCAGACTGGAACTGGGTAGGAAAAGAACTCCAGCAAATAGTATTAGACAAGAAATGCAAGAAAAAGAATTTTAAAAGTTATTAAATTATAGTACAGAAGTCTCTCCTAACAATAACATAAGGGGAATAGAGGGAGGTACTGTGGATACTATGCAAAAGAATGTTTGGCAGAGCACAGCCCAGGTCTGTTGAAAGCCATTGAAATTTTCGAGAATAAGATCCAACGGTGACCATGGAGAGAACAGTAATTGTAGCTAAAGAATGAGTGCAAAAAAGCACAAAGATAAGCTCAGAGCCCGCCTGAGAGAATTCAGCTGAGAAATGTGTCACTTTGGGAGATAAGTAAGAGATTTAAGCAAAGACAGTGAGGAGTTAAAGGGAGCATTTCTGCAGATGTTAAAAAGTTCTGAAAGGATTAAATGGGCTGGTATATTTAAGGTATTGGATATAACCTTAAGTAAGAAAGAAAAAAGAGAATGCTTGGTTTGATAATAATACCTGGTGATAGCAATGCAACTTGGTGCAGTCTCCCCAGGTGGAACCCTGGTAGTCAAACAAATTATGCAAGGGGCAGTCAGGTGGTGACAAATACTACCACTATGCTTTTTGTCCTCAGGAATCTTTACAGACACTCTGAAGGAAAATGGACCCTTTTCCCAAAAGAATGGTCTGTAAATAATCAATTGTAAATGACTGCTGTAGGCAGGGAGACAATCTCATTTGAATCATTTGACTATGGACAATTTAGTCAAAAATCACTAAAAGGAAATAAGGGGTTTCCATTTGAAGTTGGCTGCCTCAAAGTACAAGTAGAGAATATGCTCTGGGTACAGCTGTGTAAAAAATAATTAGAGCAACACAAGGGGTGTTGAGCAAAATATTGAAAAGAAATGCAATTACATTTGTGTATTTATGCAAGGTGTTTAGGATCTAAACATTCCAGATTTGTAAAACCTTGTAAACCCAGGCCGTGGCCCCACCAACGCTCTGCCCAAAGGCCCTGCCCTCGCTCTTCTTCTCCCCCCAAAGCTGGTGGGGGCTCAGCTTGAGCCAGTGGCCCAGGGCATCTGCGGCTGCCCAGGGGCAGCTCAGACCAGCCAAGGCAGATGGGCTGGTGCTCGGGGCTGTGGCAGGCAAGGGTGGGGTGGAGGGATACGGTAGGGTAGGGGCAGGGCCTCAGGTGGAAGTGGCGAGGTCAAGGGCCAGCCTCCCCGAAGGGGGAGTTCACTTGTCACCCATGGATTTCATTAAAAATCCATTTGAATCTTTCATTCAATGTTGCAAAAGTTGACAGACATTTTTGAGCAGCTGACAATGTTTCCTGACAGTCTTTGCTAAATGTTTTTTCCCCTCTCAGGCCAAACACAAGTAGCTGATGTTATCTGGCTTTGTTACCTCAGTGTTTTTATGAAGTTTGACACCTTTTTTAAATAAGGACTAGAGGACAGGGTTGTGACTGTGGCAGGAATGGCTAGAACCAGAAAAGTACCAAGAGACTCTGGATCCTTTTGTAGTAATAAAACAGCTGCTGAAATCGCTGCAGGAGAGAATGAAAAATTAAAGAGACAGTGAACCTATGGAGTATCAGCAAGGGAAAGGGGTGGTCACAAGAGCAGCGATGTTAGGAACACCACGCCTTAAGGTAGCTCTGAGTAATTAGACCAACATTTTGACAGGGGTACTTGGAAACTCTAAGCACAAAACAAGCAGTTACCGCTCACGTGAAAATTAATATGGCTAACATGATTCTATGGCAAATTAAGAGTAAGGATTGCACTATGAAAGGAAGGTGAATTCCCTTGCCACATGTAGTGTATATCATAAAGAGGGTAAAATGAATGTAAGGACATGCTATTTAATTAAAATATCAGAGGCACCAAAGAGAAAGCACAATAGGTTCTGTTTCCTTTTTCAGCTGGCTGTGTGCTTTGGAAGCAGAAACTAACCCAGCACCAGGAAAGATCAGTGAATATAAGAAATGGAGTTTATAGATAAACAAAAGTTCTATTTAATTGTAATGTAAAGTAAATGTTATTGGGCAGTCAAAACCTATACCATAGTGTTTTGTAACTAGACAAATAATTGTATTAAAACTAAGCAATTATATAAAAGAGATTGAAATGCCCTGGATTGGAAATAAATCCAACTAATGGCTTAGGGTTCATGGTATGAAAGAAATATTGTTTAATAAGGTTTAGTTTATTAATTTGCCAAGTGTTATTGAATTTCACCAATCTGCAGTCACTGGGTTTGGTCAAAAATGCTTCAAAACTATTAAAGGGACTTTATGGACCAAAAAGTAAACTTTTTAAATGTGTAAACCTGTGGAAGTGGGGCAGCAACAAAACATGGGAGCTGAGCTGTTTGGGACTGGTATGTCACTCTGAAACCAAGCTGACAGAAACTCTGGGGAAACTTTATAAAGCAGCGCACAAGCGACCTGGGAGCTTTTGCGACGAGGGGCTGCTAACAGGGAGTTTTGCAAGGGAGTTTGGAAGGGGAGTGGGAAGGGAGCGGGGGTCCCTTTATTCCCCTTAAAACCTATAAACCAAACTACATTCAAAACCTTTTGCTTAAACAATCATTTCATTAACTAGGAGACAATGCAGGCAGAAGCCCAGCTGCAGAGTGGGGGCTATCCAGTTTATTGCACTGAGTGCAGCATGTATGATTACCCGCCCTGTGGGCGGGTGGCGTATGTGTGCATTTGGTGCAAGGAGCTCCTGGCCCTCAGAGACCACGTACGGACTTTGGAGGCCAGGGTAGCGAAACTGGAGAAGCTAAGGGAGGCAGAGAGGTATGCTGATGAGGCTTTCCGGGACACTGTAGAATTGTCCCACCTCCGGTCAGACAGCCCCTGTGCTGTTGAGGAGGACGAAAGGCCCAGGGAAGCAGAGCAGTCAGCGGGAGCAGAGGGAAACCTTCCCATAGTTGGGACCCTCCTTCCAGATGGTGCTGGGGTTACCTCTCACACTGAGGTAGCCTCTCCGCGGGAGGGAACTCCAGTTGCTAGGAAAAGGCAGGTGTTAGTAATGGGAGATTTGATCATTAGAAACGCAGATAGCTGGGTTTGTGATGACCGGGAGAACCGCATGGTGACTTGCCTGCCTGGTGCAAAGGTTGCGGATCTCTCGAGGCTTCTAGACAGACTTATGTGTAGTGCTGGGGAGGAGCCGGTGATCGTGGTACATGTAGGTACCAATGACATAGGGAAGGGTAGGAGAGATGTCCTGGAGGCCAAATTTAGGCTGCTAGGGAAGAGACTGAAATTCCGGACCTCTATGGTGGCATTCTCAGAAATGCTCCCAGTTCCACACGCAGGGCCAGGTAGGCAGGCAGAGCTTCAAAGTCTCAATGCGTGGATGAGACGATGGTGTAGAGAGGAGGGGTTTACTTTCATTAGGAACCGGGGAAACTTTTGGGATGGGGGGAGCCTATACAGGAGAGATGGGCGCCACCTAAATCAAAGTGGAACCAGACTGCTGGCACTAAACATTAAAAAGGTTGTAGAGCAGTTTTTAAACTAGGAGATGGGGGAAAGCCGACTGCTGCCGAGGAGCATGTGGATCGGACAGAGACTTCTCTTAGGGGAGAGTCTAATGATAGAGAATCTCCAGGTTATAGTCAGGAGCAGAGGATGGAGGAGGATAATGTAAGGGCCAGATCAGATGATAAACATTCACATAAAAAAGAACCTAACACATCAGAAAAGGGCAGACAAATAAACAGTGACAGGTTTTTAAAGTGCTTGTACACAAATGCTAGAAGTCTAAATAATAAGATGGGTGAACTAGAGTGCCCCGTGATAAAGGAGGATATTGATATAATAGGCATCACAGAAACCTGGTGGACTGAGAGCAATCAATGGGACACAATCATTCCGGGGTACAAAATATATCGGAAGGACAGAACAGGTCGTGCAGGGGGGGGAGTGGCACTATATGTGAAAGAAAATGTAGAATCAAATGAAGTAAAAATCTTAAGTGAATCCACATGTTCCATAGAATCTCTATGGATAGAAATTTCATGCTGTAATAAGAATATAACATTAGGGATCTATTATAGACCACCTGACCAGGACAGTGATAGTGATGATGAAATGCTAAGAGAAATTAGAGAGGCTATCGAAATTAAGAACCTAATAATAGTGGGGGATTTCAATTATCTCCATATTGACTGGGAACATTTCACTTCAGGACGAAATGCAGAGATAAAATTTCTCGATACTTTAAATGACTGCTTCATGGAGCAGCTGGTACAGGAACCCACAAGAGGAGAGGCATCTCTAGATTTAGTCCTGAGTGGAGCGCAGGAGCTGGTCCAAGAGGTAACTATAACAGGACCGCTTGGAAATAGTGACCATAATACAATAGCATTCAATATCTCTGTGGTGGGAAGAACATCTCAACAGCCCAACACTGTGGCATTTAATTTCAAAAGGGGGAACTATGCAAAAATGAGGGGGTTAGTTAAACAGAAGTTAAAAAGTACAGTGACTAAAGTGAAATCCCTGCAAGCTGCATGGGCACTTTTTAAAAGACACTATAATGGAGGTCCAACTTCAATGTATATCCCAAATTAAGAAACACAGTAAAAGAACTAAAAAAGAGCCAGCGTGGCTTAACAACCATGTAAAAGAAGCAGTGAGAGATAAAAAGACTTCCTTTAAAAAGTGGAAGTCAAATCCTAGTGAGGCAAATAGAAAGGAGTATAAACACTGCCAAATTAAGTGCAAGAATGTAATAAGAAAAGCCAAAGAGGAGTTTGAAGAATGGCTAGCCAAAAACTTCAAAGGTAATAACAAAATGTTTTTTAAGTATATCAGAAGCAGGAAGCCTGCTAAACAACCAGTGGGGTCCCTTGATGATTGAGATACAAAAGGAATGCTTAAAGACGATAAAGTCATTGTGGAGAAACTAAATGGATTCTTTGCTTCAGTCTTCATGGCTGAGGATGTTAGGGAGATTCCCAAACCTGAGCCGGCTATTGTAGGTGACAAATCTGAGGAACTGTCACAGATTGAAGTGTCACTAGAGGAGGTTTTGGAATTAATTGATAAACTTAACATTAACAAGTCACCGGGACCAGATGGCATTCACCCAAGAGTTCTAAAAGAACTCAAATATGAAGTTGCGGAACTATTAACTAAGGTTTGTAACCTGTCCTTTAAATCGGCTTCTGTACCCAATGACTGGAAGTTAGCTAATGTAACGCCAATATTTAAAAAGGGCTCTAGAGGTGATCCCGGCAATTACAGACCGATAAGTCTAACGTCGGTACCGGGCAAATTAGTCGAAACAATAGTTAAGAATAAAATTGTCAGACACATAGAAAAACAAACTGTTGAGCAATAGTCAAGGTGGTTTCTGTTAAGGGAAATCGTGTCTTACTAATCTATTAGAGTTCTTTGAAGGGTCAACAAACATGTGGACAAGGGGGATCCAGTGGACATAGTGTACTTAGATTTCCAGAAAGCCTTTGACAAAGTCCCTAACCAAAGGCTCTTACGTAAATTAAGTTGTCATGGGATAAAAGGGAAGGTCCTTTCATTGAATGAGAACTAGTTAAAAGACCGGGAACAAAGGGTAGGCATTAATGGTAAATTCTCAGAATGGAGAGGGGTAACTAGTGGTGTTCCCCAAGGGTCAGTGCTCGGACCAATCCTATTCAACTTATTTATAAATGACCTGGAGAAAGGGGTAAACAGTGAGGTGGCGAAGTTTGCAGATGATACTAAACTGCTCAAAAACAACAAAGAGTCTGGTGGCACCTTAAAGACTAACAGATTTATTTGGGCATAAGCTTTCGTGAGTAAAAACCTCACTTCTTCGGATGCATAGAGTGAAAGCTACAGATGCAGGCATTATATACAGACACATGGAGAGCAGGGAGTTACTTCACAAGTGGCGAACCAGTGTTGACAAGGCCAATTCAATCAGGGTGGATGTAGTCCACTCCCAATAATAGATGAGGAGGTGTCAATTCCAGGAGAGGAAAAGCTGCTTCTGTAGTGAGCCAGCCACTCCCAATCCCTATTCAAGCCCAGATTAATGGTGTTGAATTTGCAAATGAATTTTAGTTCTGCTGTTTCTCTTTGAAGTCTGTTTCTGAAGTTTTTTTGTTCAATGACAGTGACTTTTAAATCTGTGATAGAATGACCAGGGAGATTGAAGTGTTCACTTACTGGCTTGTGTATGTTACCATTCCTGATGTCCGATTTGTGTCCATTTATTCTTTTGCGGAGGGACTGTCCGGTTTGGCCAATGTACATGGCAGAGGGGCATTGCTGGCACATGATGGCATATATGACATTAGTGGATGTGCAGGTGAATGAGCCCCTGATGGTGTGGCTGATGTGGTTGGGTCCTCTGATGCTGTTGCCAGAGTAGATATGGGGACAGAGTAGGCAACGAGGTTTGCTACAGGGATAGGTTCCTGGGTTGGTGAGAGACTGTGCCACACACTCTCAAAGAAACT
Organism: Malaclemys terrapin pileata; assembly: GCF_027887155.1. Classification (NCBI taxonomy): domain Eukaryota; kingdom Metazoa; phylum Chordata; order Testudines; family Emydidae; genus Malaclemys; species Malaclemys terrapin. The sequence goes on along the minus strand of NC_071507.1, from coordinate 164,646,601 downwards.
GAGGAACCACCTGATCAGCATCCTGTACAGCAGACAGGAGAAGATCAAGAATGAGCTCTCAGAACTGGAGACTCTCATACAATACCAGCCTTCTACACAAACTTCAACATGGCTGGACTTTACAAAAATGAGACAAGCCATTTACAATGCACATTTCACTTCTCTACAGAGGAAAAAGGACTGTAAGCTATCTAAACTAATACCTGCCACTGGGGGCTATAACAATGGTACCCTCAACTCATCTAACAACATTGTCAATCTTTCCAACCACACACTTAGCCCAGCAGAAGAGTCTGTCCTATCTCGGGGACTCTCTTTCTGTCCCACCATCCCCACGAACATGATACAGTTCTGCGGTGATTTGGAAGCCTACTTTCGTCGTCTCCGACTCAAGGAATATTTTCAACGCACCACTGAACAGTGCACTGACCCACAGGAACCTTCCTACCAACACTACAAGAAGAGGAACTCTGCGTGGACTCCTCCTGATGGTCGAAATGACAGACTGGACCTCTACATAGAGTGTTTCCGCAGACGTGCACAGGCTGAAATTGTGGACAAACAACATCACTTGTCCCATAACCTCAGCCGTACAGAACGCAATGCCATCCACAGCCTCAGAAACAACTCTGACATTATCATCAAAGGGGCTGACAAAGGAGGTGCTGTAGTCATAATGAACAGGTCAGATTATGAACAGGAGGCTGCCAGGCAACTCTCCAAGTCCACATTCTACAGGCCACTATCCTCTGATCCTACTGAGGAATACCAAAAGAAACTACACCATCTGCTCAAGAAACTCCCAGCTACAGTACGGGAACAAATCTACATGGACACACCCCCAGAACCCCGACCAGGGGTATTCTATCTGCTACCCAAGATCCATAAACCCGGAAACCCTGGACGCCCCATCATCTCAGGCATTGGTACTAAGACAGCAGGATTATCTGGCTATTTGGACACTCTCCTCAGACCCTATGCTACCAGCACTCCCAGCTATCTTCGAGACACCACCGACTTCCTGAGGAAACTACAGTGCATTGACGTTCTTCCTGAAAACACCATCCTGGCCACCATGGATGTAGAAGCACTTTATACCAATATTCCACATGAGGATGGACTACAAGCTGTCAGGAACAGTATCCCTGATGAGGCCACAGCAAGCCTGGTGGCTGAGCTTTGTGACTTTGTCCTCACCCACAACCACTTCAGATTTGGGGACAACTTATACCTTCAAGTCAGTGGCACTGCTATGGGTACCCGCATGGCTCCACAGTATGCCAACATTTTTATGGCTGACTTAGAACAACGCTTCCTCAGCTCTCGTCCCCTAGTGCCCCTCCTCTACTTGCGCTACATTGATGACATCTTCATCATATGGACCCACGGAAAGGAGGCCCTTGAAGAATTCCACCTGGACTTCAACAATTTCCACCCCACCATCAACCTCAGCCTGGACCAGTCCACACAAGAGATCCACTTCCTGGACACTACAGTACAAATAAGTGATGGTCACATAAACACCACCCTATACCGGAAACCTACTGACCGCTATACGTACCTACATGCCTCCAGCTTCCATCCAAGACACATCATACGATCCATTGTCTACAGCCAAGCCCTAAGATACAACCGAATTTGCTCCAACCCCTCAGACAGAGACAAACACCTACAAGATCTTTATCAAGCATTCGTAAAACTACAATACCCACCTGGGGAAGTGAGGAAACAGATTGACAGAGCAAGACGGGTACCCAGAAATCACCTACTACAGGACAGGCCCAACAAGGACAATAACAGAACACCACTGGCCATCACATACAGCCCCCAGCTAAAACCTCTCCAGCGCATTATCCACGACCTACAACCTATCCTGGAAAATGATCCCTCACTCTCACAGACCTTGGGAGGCAGGCCAGTCCTTGCTTACAGACAACCCCCCAACCTGAAGCAAATACTCACCAGCAACTACACACCACACCACAGAAACACCAACCCAGGAACCTATCCCTGTAGCAAACCTCGTTGCCTACTCTGTCCCCATATCTGGAAAAATTATGGAGCAGGTCCTCAAGGAATCAATTATGAAACATTTAGAGGAAAGGAAAGTGATCAGGAACAGTCAGCATGGATTCACGAAGGGGAAGTCGTGCCTGACTAACCTAATTGCCTTCTATGATGAGATAACTGGCTCTGTGGATGAGGGGAAAGCAGTGGATGTGTTATTTCTTGACTTTAGCAAAGCTTTTGATACTGTCTCCCACAGTATTCTTGCCACCAAGTTAAAGAAGTATGGGCTGGATGAATGGACTGTAAGGTGGATAGAAAGCTGGCTAGATCGTCGGGCTCAACGGGTAGTGATCAATGGCTCCATGTCTAGTTGGCAGCCGGTTTCAAGTGGAGTGCCCCAAGGGTCGGTCCTGGGGCCGGTTTTGTTTAATATCTTTATTAATGATCTGGAGGATGGTGTGGACTGCACTCTCAGCAAGTTTGCAGATGACACTAAACTAGGAGGCGTGGTAGATACACTAGAGGGTAGGGATCGGATACAGAGGGACCTAGACAAATTAGAGGATTGGGCCGAAAAAAACCTGATGAGGTTCAACAAGGACAAGTGCAGAGTCCTGCACTTAGGACGGAAGAATCCCATGCACTGCTACAGACTAGGGACCGAATGGCTAGGTAGCAGTTCTGCTGAAAAGGACCTAGGGGTCACAGTGGACGAGAAGCTGGATATGAGTCAACAGTGTGCTCTTGTTGCCAAGAAGGCTAACGGCATTTTGGGCTGTATAAGTAGGGGCATTGCCAGCAGATCGAGGAACGTGATCGTTCCCCTTTATTCGACATTGGTGAGGCCTCATCTGGAATACTGTGTCCAGTTTTGGGCCCCACACTACAAGAAGGATGTGGAAAAATTGGAAAGAGTCCAGCGGAGGGCAACAAAAATGATTAGGGGTCTGGAGCACATGACTTATGAGGAGAGGCTGAGAGAACTGGGATTGTTTAGTCTCCAGAAGAGAAGAATGAGGGGGGATTTGATAGCAGCCTTCAACTACCTGAAGGGGGGTTCCAAAGAGGATGGAGCTCGGCTGTTCTCAGTGGTGGCAGATGACAGAACAAGGAGCAATGGTCTCAAGTTGCGGTGGGGGAGGTCCAGGTTGGATATCAGGAAAAACTATTTCACTATGAGGGTGGTGAAACACTGGAATGCGTTACCTAGGGAGGTGGTGGAGTCTCCTTCCTTGGAGGTTTTTAAGGCCCGGCTTGACAAAGCCCTGGCTGGGATGATTTAGCTGGGATTTGGTCCTGCTTTGAGCAGGGGGTTGGACTAGATGACCTCTTGAGGTCCCTTCCAACTCTGATATTCTATGATTCTATTCTATGATTCTATCTACTCTGGCAACAGCATCAGAGGACCCAACCACATCAGCCACACCATCAGGGGCTCATTCACCTGCACATCCACTAATGTCATATATGCCATCATGTGCCACCTTGTTTTGGGGACCCCCTACTCCCTGAACTGTGTCCTCAAGCCAGGGAGTAAGGGTTTGGGGATTTTACAACCTGCTGCATATTAAACCTGTGGAGGGACTTACCACCTCCTCCTACTTGTGAGTCCTTTGGGCTGTACTGAACCCAGTCAGCCACACAGCTAGACCACTGCAGAGAAGAATTTTGTGGTCATAGATCATCAAGGGCCCCAACAACGTATGTGTACCAATGGGACACTAATCTTATATTTGCTACATCAGGTCACGTGACTGGGGAAAGTCATGGGTATTATCAGTGTGGGCACCGTGACCCTAAAAATAGTGTTTTAACCTGTTATGTTATATTTGTCTCCTGTTTAATATAATTATTGTGTTGAATATATTGTATGCATTTGTGTTATTTCTTGGAAGTCTCCAACTATCTGGCAAATAAGTGGAGATTACCCTGTGATTAGAATTTTCCTCCCAAGCTACCCTGGTGACCCTGCCAGGAAGGAGAGAGGGAGGTGGAGGCACCGTCAAATAAATTCATAGGAAAAAATAAAGAAGATACACCCTGCTGAGTGGGTGGTGGGATCCAGAACAACCCAGACCTGTCCATCAACACCTGTAAGCAGATTGGCATTAAAGAAGGTAACCAGGTGGAGAGGGGGCACTACACTGGCATGTGGATTCACTCTGGGGAAACAGTCTCTAAAGTGCACAGTACGATTGAGATGCTGGGATACTGGTAAAACAAAACAAAAAAACCTGCTGGTGCTGGTGATGACAAGTATTGTGTGGTGGCTGAAGAGGATCACTTTTGGTATGGACCCAGGTTGTGTTATATTAATTGGCCTATGTTCTGTTTCACACCTTAATTTCCTGTGGTGATAAATGGAAAGATTTTTCTATTTTCTTCCAGTTTTTCATAATGTAATTAAAGTAAAAGCAAAGTTAAAATTACAGAAGGATGCTTTAAAGGCAAAGCAAGCTTATAATGTGGGATTACACCCTGGTGGGCTGTACCAGGGGAGTTGAGTTTTCACCCTGTTTCATTCTTTAATCCTAATATTGATGGTGGTTCAAATAATTACAACTACTGTAGTCTTAGGCATGTGTTGCTGGGTAATAAAATTGAAAAAAGCTAGCACAGAAGATAGGAATATGACATGACTAATTAACACTTGGAGGGAGGCCTCATTTCCTGGAGGAAAGAAGTACAGAAGTAAACAGATCATTAGGCTGAAAACAGAATGTTTGTTCTAAATAAGACAAGTAAATAGGTCAGTAGGCTATGAAAACAGAATGTCTGAGTCAGCTAAGATAAGCGGGAGAACACCCAGGAGACCATTTACTATTAACAAGATCATGATGGGCAAGAATGGAATGTAGAGATGAGGTAAAGAGTAGGTTGAGTGTAGACAATGTATGGACAGAACATGCTGCACAAGGATTGGTTCCTGCGAAGTAACCAATTCAATCCAAAAATGTGTGGTGTAATGTAATGTGTAAGTGTATATAAAGGAAGAGGTTTTCTGTGTAACTTTGGATGTGTGATACATCCTATATCCACCACCAATGCCCAAGTTTGATCACCTCAGCATAGCTTTGCTGTATGCCAAATAAAGGAACCTGAGTGATGAAAGCTGGAGTTTAAATGAGTTTTTTGGATCCCAGATAACTGAAGTGTTCTCCCAGAACTGGACAAGGGGTTCTGGATAAGCCAAGTGGGAAAGGTCTCAGAAGGAATCCCAGCAAGCTGGCTAACTGATACATTAAAAAGAAGAACAGGAGTACTTGTGGCACCTTAGAGACTAACAAATTTATTAGAGCATAAGCTTTATCAGTGCATCCGAAGAAGCATATGCACTGATATCATATGCATCCGAAAAAGTGGGCTGTAGCCCACGAAAGCTTATGCTCTAATAAATTTGTTAGTCTCTAAGGTGCCACAAGTACTCCTGTTCTTCTTTTTGCGGATACAGACTAACACGGCTGTTACTCTGAAACTGATACATTGTAATTGTTAGCCAGATGATATTGTAATTGTAAATGGGGAATCAAGCAGGTTTAATTCTAGTGGGTTTTTTGCAGACTGGTTATTGGCCATATGCTATTTAACATTTTTATCAATGACCTGGAAGAAAAAAACAAATCAATACTGATAAAATTTGCAGAATACATAAGAATTGGGGATGTGGTGAATAATGAAGAGGACTGATCACTGATACAAAGTGACCTGGATCACTTAGTAATCTGGACACGAGTAAACAATATGTTATTTAATACAGACAAATGTAAATGTATACAACTAGGATCAAAGAATGTAAGGAATGTGTCAGGTGGGGGGCTCCTAGGGCAGTCATGAAGTAGATCTAAGTCAGGATCTCTGGCAGAGCTTACACAGGTTCCCTTTGCTCTGATACAGCTTACAGCACACGCACACACATCCCATGCCTAGCTTGACATACACAGACTCTCTGCCCTGTGTCAATGCAATCCCTTCCCAGCTTTCATTCAGTCCAACCTGTCTGTGCATTCTGGTCTGGTGCTGGCCTGCAGCGTGAGCTCAGAATGGTGTGTCGGTTACATGGTCTCCGGTGTCCTGTTAGCTCCAGTCTGAGGGTTTACAGGAGTCCCCTTTTTGATAGCAGCTGGCTCTCCTCCAAGCAGCTCCCTCTCTCCCCTTGCTCAGGGCTCCTGCTTCTTTCTTTGTTTTCTCTCTGAATCTTCTGTGCTGATTCCCCTACCTGGCCCTGTCTGCTCATTTGCTCTCTCTCCCAGGGATCAGAATTGGTTGTGGGATTGTGACAGTCTATCCGGTTTGTGCAGAAAAGCAGGTAGGAGAAGGGGGACGGGGAGAAACGAGGAGGAGTGGAAGGAGCCCTCACATCAGCTCCACCCCATACTTACAGCATGGAGGACTCTATCCTGGGAAGCAGTGACTAAAAAAAGAAGATTTGGGGGTCCTGGATTATCAGATGAACATAGGCTCTCTGGGCAACGCTGTCAAAAGGACTAATGCATGAACTGGCAAATCTTGAGTAGGAGCAGAGAGGTTATTTTACTCTGTATTAGGCACTGGGGTAACTGCTGCTGGAGTACTTTGTCCAGTTCTGGAGTCCATAATTCATGAAGGATGTTGATGAATTAGAGAGGGTTCAGAGAAGAGCCATGAGAATGACAAAAAAAAATAGAATACATGCCTTATAAGGATAGACTCAGGGAACTCAATCTATTTACTTTAACAAAGACAATTAAGGGGAGACTTGATTACAATTTATAAGTACCTACATGGGAAACAATTACATGATAATGGGCTCTTCAGTCTAGCAGAGAAAGGTTCACCACAATTTAATGGCTGGAAATTCAAACTAGACTAATTTAAACTGGAGATATACCTATCTCATAGAGCTGGAAGGGACCCTGAAAAGTCATTGAGTCCAGCCCCCTGCCTTCACTTAGCAGGACCAAGTACTGATTTTTCCCCAGATCCCTAAGTGGCCCCCTCAAGGACAGAACTCACAATCCTGGGTTTAACAGGCCAATGCTCAAACCACTGAGCTTTCCCTCCCCCAATTTCCCACCTGGAAATAAGGTGTAATTTTTTAAACAGTGAGGTAATTAACCATTGGAACAATTTCTCAAGGCAGACTCTCCATCATTGACAATGTTTAAATCAAGATTGGATTTTTCTTTCTAAATGATATGTGGAATTATTTTGGGGAAGTTCTATGGCCTGTGTTATACAGGAGGTCAGACTAGATGAACAAAATGGTCCATTTTGGCCTTGGAATCTATGAACCTTAGCCTCATCTACCTTACAAGTGACCTGTAATATAAAGGTCAGTCCAGAATGTTCGAGATATAATCACCTGACTTGGATTATAAGATGTAGAAATGTAATGAGAGGGTTTTCAAAAAGAAATATACTTTTTTTTTTTTGGTACAAATGCAGTACTTGTTAAAGGTACCAAATGGCCAGGCCAGTTCAAGCGAACTTGGGATTCTCATGGATCAGATCTAAGTTGAATATTTCTATGATCATACTCTGAGTTTATTTAGGTCCCTTTATTTTGAAGTAGGGCAATGATAAAGTCAGAACTGGCTGCAAACCAAAGTTGTGTGAAATTCAAATTTAAAGCTTCACATGTCTGCAGTATGTTTTTGTGCAATGCACTCCAAATTTTGCTTTAAGTGACATTGCAACAATGTTGCTATTTTCCCATTGAAAGCAAGCAAAAAAGGATGAAAAACATGAACTTACAGGTATTGTTGATGCGAAACCATTGTACTAAAAAACTGGCCCATTTTTACTCCAAATATCTTCATCTCTTATACTGTTCTGGGGACAGCTCCTCCACTCCAGCAAAAGAACTGGGGTCTCGGATCAATACTTGTGTGTACTCAGCAGGCAACATAATAATAAATCTTAGGGATAAGGCCACTGTTTCAATCTAAGGTTCCATCTCTAATTGGTGTAGCCCAAAGGATTAATCTGCTTGCTTGCATAGATATATCTTTTCTTATAACTTTAAGTATTTGATGTATTGTAATAGGTTTATAAATTTATATTAAAAATAAGTTTGGCTGTAATGCAAGAGAGCTAAAGGCCAAAAAGCTGTATGTTAAGCTAAAGCAAAGTTAGCATATCTATATTAAGACCTTTTACCGAGGAAGTAAAGTTGACCTTCAACTTGTTACCCAAATAGATAAAGTAACCACGCCTATGTCTAAGACCTTTACCTAGACCAACAGACAATGAAGAATGGCATAGGGGGGGTTTCAAAGTTGTACCCACAGACTTGTCTTAAGTACACCACAAACAACTTGTGTGTACATACCTGTCATCAATACGCACATACATACTAGTCTATGAGGTAAGTGTACCCTAACATTTCTGTGGGGAAGGAATGAAATTTGGGCATTAGAGGAAGGATTTCCGGCACTTGTGCCCTATAAAAGAGGTGACCCACCTTGCTATCTTATCTTCATCTTCAACTAACTATCGATGCTATCCATCCACAATGGCTATTAACTATTAATAGGCCGTACTTATTTTCTTTTCAAACTTCAAGTTCCAAGGGGACTAGGCTAAGCTTGGTTTCCCTAAACTTTTATTCTCAGTTTTGTTTATTAACTTAAAAATTAAAAACTAAGTTAGATAAGTAAACTCTAAGGCATCTTTGACAGCTTTTTGCATTAGTTTTCTCTGCACACCTCTGCAAGAGGTGAGAAACTGGAACCACCAGAGGCAAGGTCCTGTGTCTTTCAACACCAGGTTATCAAGACAGGGTGTGAGTATATTAATCAAAGTTTTGCAGCACATATTGTAGTACCATATGTATCTCTTGAATAACAGTAATACAATTGTAATTTTGTAACTCTGCCTATTTTACCATTTACTTACTATTTCATTTATTTTAATTAAAAGTCTTTATGACCCAAGAAAGCTTATGCCCAAATAAATCTGTTAGTCTTTAAGGTGCCACCAGATTCCTTGTTTTTTTCCAAGTTCAGATCAGAGCATTGATCTTTCTAGTCTGATATGCTTACTCCAGCTTTTATACATGGGATAGGAATTCTCTCATGATCTGTGTAAACAACCTATGCCATGAAGAATAAAATGTTATCCTCTCTTGTATCATTGTTTTATCTTGCTTAAGTGCAACTAATGTTCATAAAGGACCAGAGTCTTACACTGAGTAGTATCATACTCCGCATATAGCTCCACTGGTTTTGCACAGTAAGGTGAAACTCACTGTGAGTAAATATAGCAGAGTCTGGCTCAAAATTATCCAGTACATTTTAAAATTATTTGCCATGAGGAGCCTTGTTTCTGAAATATTACAATAGGATTTCACCTTATGAGATATTTTTTGTCAAATGCAATCACCCATTGTTACAGAAGAGTCTCCTCATTGTCTAATCACATTTTCTACATTACATATTTTCTGAAGGGGATTCTACCACTGAAAATTTTCAGCTGAGGGAGAACTCGTAGATGGAATGAGACATCATAAAACAAGACCCTTTGAGGTAAGATAATTTAAAAACTGGAATATGGCTTTAGAAGCATGGTTAATAAAAAGCAATTGTACTCCATTTTTGCTGAAAACAAATCCCTACCAAGCCACCTTGAGTCAGTTCCATGCTGATTGCACAGGCCTCCAGAGTGTGAGACTGATATCTCACCTGCGGTTCAGTAAATGTGAGGAGAGATTTCAATTCAAAGCTCGGCAGGAGCAGAGGAACCTTTTTTCAAGTTACTTTCTTGGTGGTCCATAAATAAAAGAAAACTCCTTAAAAGAGGTTACAATGTGACTGTTCATTACAGAAGGAGTACCTTTACACAATTTTACATTATAGAATGAAGGGCCTAATTAGCCCAAGCTAACTTCTACAAATAGAAAATAGAGATTTTTGTTTTCACAAAGGATGATCCTCTTACAATTTACACTTCCATTTTTTTTTTCAGTTGCTGGCACCATGTGCTTTAGTCCTGCAGCAAGCACTCTGTCTCCTTTACATTTGTGACACAGAACCTTGGATAGGAGTTTTCTTTTTAATAGGCATTGAGGAGGAGGGCTGGGAATGGTAAGTCTGTAAAAGTAATGGGCATATTGTGACATTCTGGGGTGCAATCCAGACCAGTGAGAGGCTGTGTCCAGGGGCGGCTCTATGTATTTTGCCACCCCAAGCACGGCAGTCAGGCAGCCTTCAGCAGCATACCTGTGGGAGGTCCGCTGGTAACACAGATTCGGCGGCATGCCTGTGGGAGGTCCGCCGGTCCCGCACCTTCAGCGTACCCACTGCCGAATTGCGCCAAAACCATGGGACTGGCGGACTTCCCACAGGCATGCCGCCGAGGCAGCCTGACTGCTGCCCTCATGGCGACCGGCAGGATGCCCCCTGTGGCTTGCCGCCCCAGGCACACGTTTGGTGCGCTGGTGCCTGGAGCCGCCCCTGGCTGTGTCAGCCCCTGCCTTGCAACCTTGGGTGCCTTATAATGCTTTGTTGCAATAGGTGCTACATGGACTGCTCAAAAACAGCCTTTCAGCATGCAAGCCACACCAAGAGAGAGAGAGAGAGAGAGAGAGAGAGAGAGAGAGTGTGTGTGTGTGTGTCTGTGTCTGTGTGTGTCTCTGTGTGTGTGTAACTGCCTGCCACCCACTCTTGAGTTAAACTCTGGCTTTTACCAGCCTTGACTACTTCTGCAGGCTGACCCCAACACACTCCCAGTCCCAGGTTTCCCATAAAAATATACATTCTGTACTGTCCAGTCCCATCCAGGACAGTCCGGAAATATTAGATGCATTGTCCCTTTAAGAGAACAATGCACAACAACTTGCCACCTTAGATGGAGTTACCCAGACAATTTAACTTAGTTCCAATTAAAGAATAAAACAGGTTTATTTAACTACAAAGAGATGTACTCATTTAAAATCTAAGCAATGAAACATAAAGGTTAGAAATGGTTAGAAGAAAAATAAAAATAAAACACTTCCTAGTGCCTAACTTAACAAACTATACTCCATTTAAGGTAAGGTCCTTACCACATACTTCCAACAGCATTATTGACAAAAAAATTCAGGTCGGGACCCTCCCCAAAAGCCCAGCTGCTGTTTCCTTTGTTTGCTTAGGTACAAAGAGGGAGATGTACAGGAAGAGAGGCACTTCAGGGTATTTGCCCCTCACTTTTATAGTTCAGCACCCCTCAAAGTTCTATTCAGTTGACCAGAAAGAAACCTGGAGTCTAGTAGGAAAGATGCTTCATGCTGTTTCCTTCACCTGTGTGTGCTCAGATGCAGATTTCCTTTGTCTCCTTTCTTTTCCCTCTCGCTGTCTCAGGGCTCTGTTTACAGCTTATAGGCAAATTGAGGTAACCACATATCCTTTTGTTAAAGGCATGCTAATCAGGGCTACGTGAGTTTGAACATGTGCCTTTAACATTATACAGGGGGGATTTTATAACTTTACACACAATGTTGCTACATACATTTCATCATGGTATTATTGACCAGTGAGTTATTAGTTTTTAAATTATACCTTACAAGGCATATTTTGTACAAAGATTATTACAACAGTGTTTAGGGTGCGAATACAGGAGTGCATTTGGTCATATAAAGAGACAGCATAAGAAGCAGAAAAACTAGCCAGAATTAGGGTCTCTTGAAGAAGTCTGAGTCCAGAATGAGTCCCAGAGAAGATTTTACCAGGCAGTAGGAAATTCTTACAGGTTATACATTACACCAGGGTAACATTTTAAAGCTTTCACTTTGTGAAGGGAACCTTGTAGCAAGGAAATAAAAAGCATCCAAACTGCTCTGTGCATATAGACATCTGCTTTTGATGAAATGCGAAGTCAATAGTAGACTAGGGAAGGATATGTACTAAGGGACACCTACGCATTTCTGGAACTACCAAAACACAAAAATCTGCCTTTGTGTTTGCACAATGTTGTTTTTCAAGTGCAGGTGCAGTGGCAATTGCATTGTCAGGTGTCTGATCCTGTGAAGCTCTGAGTACCTCCAGGGAAGTTTCTGTAAGATTTTGACTACAGCTGGTTGAAAACTGCAAATCTAGTTTTGCAAAAACATGTCAAAGTTGTTTTCATTTGAAGAGTTTGAAATGAACCCATATTTTCATTTTTTAAAGTTTTCTCAAATCTATTATTAAATCTGCTATCAAAATAGTTTAAAAATCAGGCAAATTGTAATTAAAAAATTGATCAAATATTAACATTTTCCTTTAACTGAAAAATACTGACAATTTTTTTGCAAAAAAACCAAACATTTAAAAAAGGATAGTTTTTCAACAACAACAAAAATGGCCATAGGTTTCACACTATGTAAAAAAATGTGGTTTGGGTTTGGTTTTGTTTTTTGCATGACTGAGAATACTCTCTATGGAGCAGTTCTGCAGCTAAGAAAATTATTCCAATCAAAGAGAGACTCAGATACAAAATAAAATTGTATTGGTCAGATGCTCAGCTTCTAAAAAGAACACCACCACAATGAAGAACATAGTATTTCTTCCAAGATGTTAGTGTCTATATATTCAGTTAAACTACATTTGTAAGACTACCTGTAATTGCACAATCTGGTGACTCCCAATAGACTCATAGACTCATAGACTTTAAGGTCAGAAGGGACCATTATGATCATCTGGTCTGACCCCCTGCATGCTGCAGGCCATAAAACCGTCCCTACCCCTTCCCTGGACTCTGCTGTTGAAGTCCCCAATCCTGTTTTAAGTGACTTCAATCAGCAGAGACCCTCCTGCTAGAGATCCCTGCCCCATGCTGCGGAGGAAGGCGAAAAACCTCCAGAGGCTCAGCCAATCTGCCCTGGAGGAAAATTCCTTCCCGACCCCAAATATGGCGATCAGTAAGACCCCGAGCATATAGGCAAGAGTCTCCAGCCTGACCCCTGTCAGCCATTATACTATTTACCTACCATTGCTTGGTTTTCCTTGACTACTATGCTTTACCATTAAACCATTCCCTCCATAAACTTATCTAACTTAATCTTAAAACCAGACAGGTCCGTCGCCCCCACCGTTTCCCTCAGAAGGCCATTCCAATATTTCACCCCTCTGACGGTCAGAAACCTTCGTCTAATTTCAAGCCTGAACTTCCCCACGGCCAGTTTATATCCATTCGTTCTCGTGTCCACATTAGTACTAAGCTGGAATAATTCTTCTCCCTCCCTTGTATTAATCCCTCTAATATATTTAAAGATAGCAATCATATCCCCCCTCAGCCTTCGCTTTGTCAGACTAAACAACCCAAGCTCCTCTAGACTCTTTTCATACGACAGGGTTTCCATTCCTCTGATCATCCTAGTGGCCCTTCTCTGCACCCGTTCCAGTTTGAGTTCATCTTTTTTAAACATGGGAGACCAGAACTGCACACAGTACTCCAAATGAGGTCTCACCAGCGCCTTGTACAACGGAAGCAGGACCTCCTTATCCCTACTAGATATACCTCGCCTAATGCATCCCAAGACAGCATTGGCTTTTTTCACCGCCACGTCGCATTGTCGACTCATAGTCATTCTGCAGTCTACAAGGACCCCTAGGTCCTTCTCCTCTTCCGTTACTTCTAACCAATGCGTCCCCATCTTGTAACTAAAATTGTTATTAGTCATCCCCAAATGCATCACCTTACACTTTTCACTATTAAATTTCATCCTATTTCTGATACTCCAATTCACAAGCTCATTCAAGTCTCCCTGCAGGATATCCCTATCCTCCTCCGAATTTTCAACGCCTCCCACCTTCGTATCATCCGCAAACTTTATCAGCCCACTCCTGCAATCGGTTCTGAGGTCAGTTATAAATAGATTAAATAAAATGGGTCCCAAAACCGAACCTTGAGGCACTCCACTAGTAACCTCCCTCCAACCTGACAGTTCACCCTTTAATACTACCCGCTGCATTCTCCCCATTAACCAATTCCTTATCCACCTCTGGATTTTCATATCGATCCCCATGTTTTTCAGTTTAACCAATAATTCCTCATGGGGTACAGTATCAAACGCTTTACTGAAATCCAGGTATATTAGGTCCACCGCATTTCCCTTGTCTAATAAATCCATTACTTTCTCAAAGAAGGAGATCAGATTCGTTTGGCACGATCTGCCCTTCGTAAAACCATGTTGTAATTTATCGCAATTGCCACTAACCTCCAGGTCCTCAACTAGTTTCTCTTTCAGAATTTTCTCTAACACCTTGCACACTACAGATGTTAAACTAACAGGCCTGTAGTTACCCGGATCACTTTTTTTCCCTTTCTTGAAAATAGGAACCACATTAGCTATTCTCCAGTCTAACGGGACCACCCCCGAGTTTACAGATTCATTAAATATTATCGCTAATGGGCCTGCTATTTCCCCTGCCAATTCCTTCAATATTCTTGGATGAAGATCGTCCGGTCCTCCCGACTTAGCCCCATTAAGGCATTCAAGTTTTGTTTCTACCTCGGATACGGTAATCCCCCATCCTGAATGCCCCTCTGTAGTGGTGCTAGTATCCCTAATACCTTCATTGGCCTCATTAAACACCGATGCAAAATATTCATTGAGATATTGCGCCATGCCTAGATTGTCTTTAATCTCCTCTCCGGCAATAGTCTTCAGTGGTCCCACCTCTTCTTTCTTTGCTTTATTCCTATTTATGTGACTGTAAAACCTCTTACTATTGCTTTTAATTCCCCTCGCTAGGTCCAACTCTACACGGCCTTTGGCCTTTCTCACTCTATCTCTACATTCTCTGACTTCACTTAGGTACATTTCCTTACTGATCCCTCCCCTCTTCCACTCTTTGTACGCTTTCTGTTTTTTCCTAATCGCCCCTTTGAGTCGGTCGCTCATCCAGCTCGGTCTAAATCTCTTGCTTAGTAATCTTTTTCCCGTTTTTGGAATGCAGGCCTCCGACAGCTCATGCATCTTTAACTTGAAGTAATCCCAGGCTTCTTCTGCCTTTAGATCCATTAATACGTTTTCCCAATCCACTTCCCTTACCAGTCCCCTTAATTTGTTAAAATTGGCCTTTTTAAAATTATAAACCCTAGTCTTTGACTTAATTCTGTTACTCCTCCCATGTATTTTAAACCGAATTAGCTCATGATCACTGGAGCCCAAATTGTCCCCTACTACCACTTCCTCAACGAGGTCCTCACTACTTACCAGAATCAAATCTAAAATGGCCTCCCCCCTCGTCGGTTCAACTACCACTTGATGGAGGAATTGATCAGCAAGCACATCTAGGAACATCTGAGCCCTATTATTGCTACTAGCATTTGTTCCCCAATCTATATCCGGGAAGTTAAAGTCCCCCATAATTACACAGTTTCTATTAGTAATTACTTCTCTAAACACATTAAATAGTTCCTTATCCATATCCTGGGTCGATCCCGGCGGTCTATAGCACACCCCAAGCACTATCCCCAGAGAGGCTCTAGTAGTCCTATTACCCAGTGTGAGTATTGCCCAGACGGACTCTGTGTTATCTAATCCATCCACTATTATTTCTTTACAGCTTATTTCACTATTGACATACAATGCCACCCCCCCCACCTTTACCTTTGTTCCGGTCTTTCCTAAACAGCGCATACCCCTCCATACCTATGTTCCAGTCGTGACTGCCATTCCACCACGTTTCTGTTATTCCTACGATATCTGGTTTCAGCTCTTGGACCAAGAGCTCCAATTCCTCCATTTTATTACCTAGGCTTCTGGCATTGGTGTATAAACACCCCAATGTATGTCGTTTAGCCTGTCTCCCATTAGTAGCAGTATATGTTGCGGGCCTCCTTGCGTCCTTCCCCCCTATCCTTCCTATGTCCAATCTCATCTCCCCGGCTATTTCTCCTCTCATTTTACTCACCTTTTCCATACTGGAATCTGGCGTGGAGATTAACTGTGCATCTCCCAACCATCTCCCCAAACTTCCTAGTTTAAAGCTCTTTTGATAAGATGAGCCAGCCTCCCTCCCAGAAGTCTATTTCCTTCCCTACTCAGGTGAAGCCCATCCCGCGAGAACAGGTGTCTGTCCCCGAAAGCCTCCCAGTGGCCATACATCCCAAAACCCTCCTTATAGCACCACTCTCTTAGCCAACTATTTATTCTCACTATCTTATCAGCCCTTTGCTGCCCTTCCCTCGGAACGGGCAGAATCCCACTAAAGATAATCTGAGCCTCTATCTCCTTGAGCGTCTTCCCCAGCCTGGCATAATCTCCCTTGATTCTCTCTAACGAGAACCTAGCCGTGTCATTCGTTCCTACATGAAGGATTATCAAGGGGTTCTTACCTGCTCCTGAATTCTCTGAAACATATTGAACTCAATAGGAATGTTACCTATCAGCTCTGTGTTCTTGGGGAACCAGGGCGCAGTACCCAGCCTGTCTGACTCACGAAAGACCTTCCCCCTAACCCAGCCTCTGCTTGAACCAAAACTGATCAGAAGAAAGAGACTTACAAAAAGCAATGAAAAGGCAGTGGGAGACACACCTAAACTCCTTGGACAAGGGTGATACAATTAAGGAAACTCCCCTAGCCTCATTTGCATCAAAGATGGGACAGGGAGGCATCTCCATTAGCATACATAATGGAGAATAGAGATTCCAAGGCAAGAACCGCACTGAACTCTGGGATCAGAAAGCAGCGAAGCACTGCATAATGGGGGATCTCTGCTCCAGATATTAATGAACCAATGTCTGCACACACCCAGCTCAGTAGTTATAAGACCAATTCTAGTAATAAATCCTTTATTGGTATCCAAAATAGTGAAGCTCCCTAACTGCATTGTGAGCTCCTTCCAAGTAACAACACCCATAGCCAGGAATAATCAGTTCCTATTGTCTAACTTGAACAAAACAACTTTGGTACACTCCCTTGAGCCATCAGTTTACCCATAAACAAATCTAGTGTTCTCCCTTGAACCACTGTTGTTTCCCTACAAAAACCCCTACCCATGCTCAAGTTAGTGTTCTGATGCATGGATCCAAAATCTGCATCAGTTCCATTGGGACTTCATCTTCTCCTGATTGATCGTGGTAGGTAGGGACTCTGCCTGTCTCCAGCACTCCAGACCCTCAGCTACCACCATCACCTGGGAACCCTGACTGGTTCAAGCTTCACAGCGTGGTGAGAACCCATCTCTCTCTCTCTAGGTATAGCCTTCTGACCCTGACTTGTGTGATCAGTTATACTTTTCTAAACCTGACTTTTATAATCAAATTTAAGTTAAATTTAATATTATAACTGTTTTGCTTGTTTGGCTCCCCAATGGTTATTACCTGGCAATAAATAACTTTCATGGTTAAGCTGGTTGCTTCTCTCTTTCCCCCTCCCTCCCCATAGTTGTTTTTTTGCCTTATTCATTTGCTCTGCAGCAACACTCCTTGTACCTACAAAAACAACAAAGAGTCTGGTGGCACCTTAAAGACTAACAGATTTATTTGGGCATAAGCTTTCGTGAGTAAAAACCTCACTTCTTCGGATGCATAGAGTGAAAGCTACAGATGCAGGCATTATATACAGACACATGGAGAGCAGGGAGTTACTTCACAAGTGGCGAACCAGTGTTGACAAGGCCAATTGTACAAGCTTGTACCTAAGCTAAAGATCCCTGCAGCACCCAAAAATCCTGTGGGGTGTGCTCATCAAGTGGGTTACTACCAGAACAATTGTAACGTGAAAGCGGGGATAGGTACGTGCTGAACCTGGGACATATGAGGGTGGCAGCTTGGAAGTGCTGCTTGACCCAGCTTGTTCAGGAGTAGTCTATTACAATGCGGTGCCCATGGCATATGAGGGTGACAGCTAGGAGGTGCTGTTCGACCCAGGCTGCTGAATCCAAGGGCCTATAAGGGGACAGCTTGGAAATGCTGCTCGACCCAGCCTACTGAGTCCAGGGACATATAAGGGATCAGCTTAGGAGTGCTTATTAACCCGATCGTCTCAGATCGCTCTGTTAATGTGTGTTTGTCTGATTCTGGGGCTGGAAGAACCCAGCCCTGGGGAACCTAAGTCCTGCAGGATAGCTCCACTGGGAGGGGGAAGCAGAGCTCCATATAAGAATACAAGTGACACAAGCAGTACCTTGATAGAATTACAGAACTCTCCACCCCTGGAAGAGTAACCCTAATAAATGAGCATAACCCAAAATAAGGGGCAAATCTGGTAACAGGAATTGAGAACATGCAGCATCTCAGGGAGGCACTCAGAACTTAGTACGTCTGGCCTCACATGACTAGACAGAAGGTGAAATCCTGGTTCCACTAATGTCAATAGCGAAACTCCCATTACTTCAGTAAGACTATGATTTCATCTGAGTCTCTAGTATTTAGTGGCTTTCTTTGTTAAGTTAATAATGCTCCTTATTTCTCTGAAGTTTGTCAGAAACAGAGGAGCACATCTAGCAGTAAATAGGAGAGGCATACTGTGCACACTCAAAACATGAGTCTGACTCTTACCCAAGTAAGTAACGCAAAGAACAAAGTGGGAAAAGAAGAAAGGCAACACTATTTTTAGCGTAAAAAGATATTGGAGATGGGACAACTAAAATTTAATTCACCATTTGTTTGTGGCTGGCTGAGAAAGCCTGATTCCCATCAGTTCCCTGATGAGTCTGATTAATGCTATCACATACAGTATCTGTAATTTGCCAGACACCCTATTTTTCTTTATGCTATAGATAATCCCCATGGCTTCTTTTTCATGCCACTGGGAAACACCTTCTCCCTGAGCAACCGACAGCTGAGAATTCTGAAAGTGTTCTTTTTAACCTTGTGTATTACTGTATGAGACTGGGACAACAACTTTATATTCTACTTTCTGATATACAGTCTACTTTCCTTGAAAGAGGAAACATTTGCTAGGCTCCTAAGAGAGTCCAGTATCCCTTATAAATGTGAGGGGTTTTAAATCTCATAAGATTTGTATTAAGATGGTCTTCACTCTTTTCCAACAGTAGCAGTCAATTAAAATAAAGATGCCAAACACCACAACAAGCATTGGAACCGTTGGTGAGTCACGGCAACCAGGGTTCTATAAATAAAGCAGATAGTTTGGTGTTTACACTATACTTTACTACAGGATCTATCCAAAGCAATAATTACTCAACGGGTGAATTGCTATTTCAGTTTCTTACTATCCACCAAAGGGTACTTTTGAGAGTATTCACTGAGAATACATGTCCAAAAACACAATTTGGCAGCTAGTAACAAAGAGACTGATTCTGAAAACAAAATAAAATTCATAGAATGAGGGAATTTATCATACTATATTAATGAATTTTTCATTGTAGCAATTTTCTACCTGATAATACCATTAACTGTTGTCTGTAATACAATATGTATAGCTATTGAATAATGTCTTAGACATTGTCTACTGCATCAAAGGAGCACCAGCTAGTATTAGTGTATTTTAATAATGTACTACAGAAGTGTGATGATTTTACTGTAACAAAAAAGTCACTCATAAGGCTGAATCCTTATAACAAAAATTATCCTATAAAGGTACATCTACACTGCACACTTCTTTTGGCAGAGAACATACAGCTGTAGTCCCGCTACCATCACTATAAATAGCAGGGTAGACCATGAGACATGGCTTAGGAGGGTAGAGTAAAGGTATGCCTGAAAGGTATGGGTATTGTTCTATTCAACCAAAATGTGCCTCCCCCACCTATACTGCTATTTTTAGCAGTGTGGGGTCTTGCTGCCTCCCTGCTGCTGGAGCCTTTCCATGCCTCAAGAAACAACTCTGGCAGTGGGGAAAGGCTGGTTGGGGAGGCAGCGGGGAAAGGCTCTGCCAGCTTCTCATTGCTAGAATCTTTCCCCCCTGGAGTATTTCCTGTCTGTGGGGAGCTGCTGAAGCCTTTGCCTGCTGCCTCACCTCTGCCAGAGCCTTTCACTGACATGTCTAGCTACACACGGCAGTGTGGACACAGTGTGCTTTTCACTGTGGGATGTGGCTACATGTACACTACACACTGCTGCCAGAGGTGTGTGGTATAGATGTAGCTTAAGTGGAGGCTGCCAGACATAAAATAAAGAGCTACAGATGATAATACTTTGCATTTACACAGCATTAATCTTGTGATGAACTGGAAGTGCTCTACAGACTTTGATGAACTGAGGCTCACACTTAGCCCTATTTTGCAGATGGAGAAAATGAAGCATTTAAGGACAACATTTTCAAACTTAGGTGCCCAAAGTTAGGCATATAAACCTATATTTAAATTCATAAATCAATGGCCTGACTCTTCAAGACTCAGCACCTTCAGCTCTCAGTGACTGTCATGGAAAAAAAATCAGGCTATTTATTTATGTGCCTAATTTGGGCATTGAAATTTAAAAATCTTGGCCTAATTGACTTGAGACAAAGAAGTCACTGCCAGAGCCAGGAATAGACCCATTTTACATTGTGATTCCCAGGAGTGTACTCTAAATACTTTTAAAACTTCTCCCTTCCTCCATTGTAAAATAAAATGAACAAAAGTAAAAATAATATAATCCCTTGCCAAAATTTTCCACTCCCCTAAGACAATATTAAAATTAAACTCTCAGTTGAATGAAGCATCAGTTGTCCCTCTTTTTCTGGTTGGATTTATTTAATTCCACATTTTTGCAAATCAATTTAAATTCATAAGGAGTCAATGCTAGCTTTGTATGGTTCTTCATACCTCCCTGGTGGCTGGACCACATAAAGAAGATTATCAAAACTCTGCTATGGTCTTCAAACTAACAGAGATGGCCATTTAACTCAAGCAACAGACATTGAATACTTTTTGAACCACGGATCCTGGGTTTATTCATCACAGCTGAACCCTTCCTGGGGTGTTATTAGACACACAAAATATAATATCCATAATAGTGATAATATTGCTCTCTCAACCCTTTGGGTTACCCACTTTATCATTTTTTTTCCTTGTAAGGGGTCAGATTTTATGTTTTCCACACAAAGTAACATTGGGGGTGCAGTAAAACTTCATCACTCCAGAGAAAGTTCGAGAAGGCACAACACCATGCTTGGCTTCCCAGTACACAGGGGAGTGCACATATATTTGGTGCATCCTACTTCCCCTGGAGCAGCCAACAGCTCTGAAAGCTGTGGTTAAGGTGGAATTCCTGTGAAATCATGTACATCACTGGAGCACTAAAAGAAGTCAGTTGTTCATTCCTGACCATTACCATGAGGACATAAGAGAAGGTTATTTGCATCCACCCATATTCCTGTATAAAGGTCAGACACAATTTGACCATCAAGTGGATCACCCTTCCTGTTATAGAATTATAGAATTGTGGAACTAGAAGGGACCTTGAGAGGTCATCTAATCCAGTCCCCTGCACTTATGGCAGGACTAAGTATTATCTTCTAGACCATTCTTGACAGGTGTTTGCCTAACCTGCTCTTAAAGATTGCCAATTATGGAGATTCCACAACCTCCCTAGGCAATTTATTCTAGTGCTTAATTACCCTAACAATTATAATTTTTTTCCTAATGTCCAACCTAAATCACCCTGGCTGCAATTTAAGCCCACTGCTTCTTGTCCTATCCTCAGAGGTTAACGAGAACAATTTACCTCCCTCCTCCTTGTAACAACCTTTTATGTATTTGAAAAATGTTATCATGTCCCCTCTTAGTCTTCTCTTAGACCAAACAAACCCAATTTTTTTCAATCTTCCATCATAGGTCATGTTTTCTAGACCTTTAATCATTTTTGTCACTCTTCTCTGGACTTTCTCCAATTTGTCCGTATCTTTCCTGAAATGTGGCACCCAGAACTGGACACAATACTCCAGTTGAGGCCTAATCAGTGAGGAGTAGAGTGGAAGGATGACTGCTTGTGTCTTGCTTACAACACCCCTGCTAATACATTCCAGAATAATGTTTGCTTTTTTTGCAACAGTGTTACATTGTTGACTCTCCATGCATCTGAAGAAGTGGCTTTTTTACCCACAAAAGCTGAAATAAATCCTTTAATCTTTAAGATTCCACCAGACTCCTCATTGTTTTCATATTTAGCTTATGATCCACTCCCAGATCCCTTTCCACAGTATTCCTTCCTAGGCAGTCATTTCCCATTTTGTATGTGTGCAACTGATTGTTCCTTCCTAAATGGAGTAATTTGCATTTGTCCTTATTGAATTTCATCCTATTTACTTCCGACCATTTCTCCAGTTTGTCCAGATCATTTTGAATTTTAATCCTATCCTCCAAAGCACTTGCAACTCCTCCCAGAGTGATGACATCCACAAACGTTATAAGTGTACTCTCTATGCCATTATCTAAATCACTGATGAAGATATTGAACAGAACCGGACCCCTGATCCCTTCGGGACCCCACTCAATATGCCCTTCCATCTGGACTGTGAACCACTGATAACTACTCTCTGGGAACAGTTTTACAAACAGCTATGCACCCACCTTATAGTAGCTCCATCTAGGTTGAATTTCCCTAGTTTGTTTATGAAAAGGTCATGCAAGACAGTATCAAAAGCCTTACTAAAGTCAAGATATACCATATCTACCACTTTCCCCCTACCCACAAGGCTTGTTACCCTGTCAAAGAAAGCTATTAGGTTGGTTTGACATGATTTGTTCTTGACAAATCCATATGCTGACTGTTACTTTCACCTTATTATCTTCTAGGTGTTCACAAATTGATTACTTAATTACACTGCTCTACAGCCAAAATGCTTCTGAAATAAATGTGGTCAAACTTTACTAATTCTGGGTCACTGAGAATGAAAATGATGCTTAAAATTGTTGATTGGCTCTAGTTTTCAAGATATGCTATTAGGTCTGTATATATGACCCTTGACTTGGGAATGGTGGAGGATAAGTGAGTTATAAAGGGAAGGGATCTCAATTTAAACCAGAAATTACTAAAATACATCTTTGACTGGATCTATGAATAAATCTATGACTGGGTTTGGACAGTACTTGCTTTTTAGGCAAAACAATGAATGATGCAATCTGAAGCTGGTATTGCTTCATACATGATATGAATTGCATCATGTTATTCTTAGAAGCCATGGATGATGTAATCATAATGAAGCTTACATCACTCTGCTGAACAAATTGCTCTAGAAATCATAAAGTGTCGTGCTCTCTTATTTGTCAGTGTTTGATTTTGCAAAGGGACACATTTCTGTTTAGCCAAAGTGAGCAGAGATGCCTCATACTTGTATGAACAGTGCAGATAACTTCTGCTATGTTTGTGGTGAAGTGACTTTTGCATCACAAAAGCGCAGTATAACCACTATGGTTAAGAAAGCCTATCACCTTTATTTTGGCTGCAAAATTGGAGATCAGGACAAGAGGTGGGCCCTACACATATGCTGCAACACTTGTACAACAAATCTTCGCCAGTGGTTGAACAGGAAAAGGAAATCTATGCCTTTTGCAGTGCCAATGATTTGGAGAGAGCCAACAGATCATACCAGCAATTGTTACCTACATTTTCTCCCATCCTCCTGCTCTGAACCACACCTCATAACACAAGGTGAACTGAATGACCTTGTCAGGGATTTGGAACTACCCAAGAGTAAGGCAGAGCTTTTGGGCTCCAGACTACAGCAGTGGAATCTCCTGGCAGGTGATGTTAGTGTAACCCTTCTGCCCATCTAAGTTGACAGCAACAAGGGCCGGGTTCTGTATCTAGGGGTTCCGTTTCAATAACGCAATGCAAAACCGGCTCGAGCCCCCACCCAGTGACCTGGGACAATTACATACCACCCCCTGGTATTGCCTCTAAGAGGCAATACTTCCCCTCTCGCAAGCACGGAGTCTGAGTGTAACAGAAAATGTTTAATAACATGAGGTAAACGACATCAGCATTAAATTGGAAAAAACACCACAAACAGGATTCATAACACAAACCATGAGCAAAAAAAACCCACCCCAGCAAGTTGGGCTGTGTGGCCCTTTCCCTTGGGTTCTTGAAACCAGCAACCCAAGGATCACCAAAGTCCCAAAAGTCCAACAACCCCCCAAAGTCTCTGTCCCTGGTCAGTGCAGCCCCAGAGTTCGGGGGGGGGGGCACATAGGGTGTTAAGGGGCACCTTACGTGATCCGAGGCCGACGGGGTTCCGCGACAGCCTTCACCACAAGCCGCTCCACTCCACCAGCTGTCCCGTGAGCTGCTCCCGCCGTCCCACGAACTACTCTGGCAGCTGCTCCACTCTGCTCACCGACCTGTGAGCCACTCAGCTCTGCTCCAATTCAGCCGTCCCTTGGGCCACTCCCACAAGGCTCCGCTCTGCTCTGCTAGCTGCTCCTCCAGCCACTCCACTCCACTCTGCTCACCGACCTGTGAGTCGCTCAGCTCCACTCCAACCATCCCCGCAAGGCTCCACTCTGCTAGCTGCTCCGCCAGCCACTTAGCAATATAGCTTCAGGCTCCCACACTAGTTAACACAGCCTCAGTGATCTTTAGCTCTTTTGTGATTTCAGCTCTTAGCAATTTCAGCTCATAGTAGGGGAGCACCAGTGCTAGTGCACCATTGGCCCAAAGTGAATTCAGCTCAGCAGTCTGTAACTAGACTTTTAATGGAATCAAAGCTAGCTCTGATATTCAACAGTGGAGAGAGGAGGTAGTGCAATTAGTGTTTCAACCACTCAGAGAGGGCCCATACCATCAGGTACAAATACCTGTCCCCATCCTCTCTCTATTCACTTGGTTTTGTAACCCATGCCCCTTGTCAAGCAAGTGCTACTTAGGTAATGGTGAAGGACTCACTCAGTCCTTCTGTCATACAACAGTTTCACTGGCCTTGATTCACAGAATCAGGGTAACAAAACTTTATTCTTCCTGCCCCAATAACAGAGAAAACTGGGGATCCCACACCAGCCAAAGTAACCACTTTGAGTTGCTGTTGTTTCATGCCAGGCGAGTGGGTGTGCCTATGCAAACAAGATCAGCCCCTGGAGTTCTTTTCCACACTCGCCATAATTCACCACCAGATGTCAGGGTAGAGCTCATCCTGACTCTGCTTATATTAGGGTTTCCATGTTCCATGACCGTCAAAAGGATCTTGTCCCATTCTTCTTCATGGAAGGTGATCTTGTAGCCTGCAACAACATCGATAGTGTGATGGCAGCCCTCAACATCGTTCACGATCCAGATGAGTGGAGACTGTTCATTGATTCATCGAAGACGAGTCTCAAAGCTGTTTTACTGCATAATGGCAATGTTTTGCCATCAATTCCAGTTGGTCATGCAGGCCATATGAAGGAAACCTATGACAACATGAAACAACTTTTGAGGTGCATAAACTAGGACCAACATCACTGGCAGCTTTGTGGTGATTTGTTGCTCTCTTGGTTGGTCTGCAGACTGGATACACAAAGTACTGCTGTTTTCTCTGCGAATGGGATAGTCATGAAAGAGATTCCCGCTACATCAAGAAAGATTGGCCACTCCGACAGTCATTGGAGCCTGGGAGGAAAAGTGTTCAGCATCCACCACTTGTTGAATCAAGGAAGATTTTGTTACCACCCTTACACATCAAGCTGGGTCTGATGAAGAACTTTGTCAAGGTCATTGACAAAACACAAGCAGCTTTCAAGTACCTCCGTGGAAAATTTCCAAGGTTAAGTGAAGCTAAGATAAAGGAAGGTGTCTTTGTTGGTCCTCAGATTCGTGAACTTCTTCAAGATGATGCATTTAACCATGCATTGCGTGGCAAGGAAAAGACGTCATGGAAAGCCTTCCAGTTAGTGGCAATCAATTTTCTCGGAAACAACAAGGCAGACAACTACAGGTTGTTGGTGGAAAACCTCCTCAAGGCATACAAAAGCCTTGGTTGCAACATGTCACTAAAGATACATTTTTTGCACTCTCATCTAGATTTTTTTCCTCCGAACTGAGGAGCAGTGAGCGACGAGCACGGCGAGCGATTTCACCAGGACATTGCAACAATGGAGAAACGCTATCAGGGCAAATGGAGCCCATCAATGCTTGCAGACTATTGCTGGACAGTGACAAGAAATGCTCCATTTAATGAATACAAGAGACAAGCCAAGAAGCGCCGAGTAGACACTGAATAGGACTAAACTATGTACATAATAGTTTTTTGCCTTTTGTTTCATAATAAATTTTATTTATATAACCCTTTTGCTGATTTTTAAAGTGTTACATAAACAGGACAGGTGAAATATTATCATGTAAAGCAACCATAAACACATGAAAAGACCTAGGTTTACAATTTATGATTAAAACTCTACTATCTACACAATATACCTAGACATAACATGAAAAACTTAAATATCTTAGAAACAGTAGCCATTCAGTTGTTTTAATTGTCATATTTGAATTCAGCACATCAAAATACATAATAAATAGCACATTTTATCTCTGAAGCAGACGACTTCTCAAAAATAGTAAACAGTGTTATTTGCTCCATTATCTTTCCAGGTATTGAAGTTCAGCTGACTGGTCTATAATACCCTGGGTTGCCCTTATTTCCCTTTTTATAGATTGGCACTATATTTGCCCTTTTCTAGTCTTCTGGAGATATGCTGGGGGTTCTTTGAAGTTGGTGGCTGTGAGAGCCACCTTTCATTCAGGATGAATGTAAGCAGCAGTTAATCTCTTTTTGGAGTAAGAGATCTGAAGTAATGAGTGAATGAGAGAGAGCAGATGAAGCCAAAAACATACACAGAAACATACAGAGAAGGCAGGAGAAAGCCAAGTACAGCCAGAGAAGCACTTGTAGCATGACTGAGGCCTTGTCTACACTACGAGAGTAGTTCGATTTTACTTAAATCGAATTTTTGGAATCGATATTGCAAAGTCGAACGTGTGTGTCCACACTAAGGACAGTAATTCGACTTTGTGAGTCCACACTAACGGGGAAAGCGTCGACATTGGAAGTGGTGCACTGTGGTCAGCTATCCCACAGTTCCCGGAGTCCCCGCTGCCCATTGGAATTCTGGGTGGAGCCGCAAATGCCTTCTGGGTAAAAAAAAGGTGTCCAGGGTGCTTTTGGGTAACTGTCGTCATCCGTCCATCACTCCCGCCCTCCCTCCCTGAAAGCGCCGGCGGGAAATCAGTTCGCGCACTTTTCTAGTCAGTGACAGCGCGGACGCCACAGCACTGCGAGCATGGAGCCTGCTGCAACCATCACTGCAGTTGTGGCCGCTCTCAACGCCTCGCAACTTATCATACACCTTTCCCTGAGGCAGATGCAGAAAAGTCAGGCGAGGAGGCTACGTCAACGCGGTGATGGCCTGAAGTCTGAGAGTAGCACAGACCTCTCAGAAAGCAGGGGACCCAGCGCCGAGAACATCACGGTGGCAATGGGTCATGTTGATGCCGTCGAAAGGAGATTCTGGGCACGGGAAACAAGCACTGAGTGGTGGGACCGCATAGTGCTGCAGGTCTGGGATGAATCCCAGTGGCTGCGAAACTTTTGCATGCGGAAGGGAACTTTCCTGGAACTTTGTGAGTTGCTGTCCCCTGCCCTGAAGCGCAATGACACCCGGATGCGAGCAGCCCTGACTGTCCAGAAGCGAGTGGCCATAGCCCTGTGGAAGCTTGCAACGCCAGACAGCTACCGGTCAGTCGCGAACCAGTTTGGGGTGGGCAAATCTACCGTGGGGGTTGTTGTGATGCAAGTAGCCAAGGCAATCGTTGATGTACTGCTGCCAAAGGTAGTCACCCTGGGAAACGTGGAGGCGATCATAGATGGCTTCGCAGCGATGGGATTCCCAAACTGCGGTGGGGCCATAGATGGAACTCACATCCCTATCCTGGCACCGGAACACCAGGCCAGCCAGTACATTAACAGAAAGGGCTACTTTTCCATGGTGCTGCAAGCACTGGTGGACCACAGGGGACGTTTTACCAACATCTACGTGGGATGGCCGGGCAAGGTTCATGACGCTCGTGTTTTCAGGAACTCTGGTCTGTTTAGACGGCTGCAGCAAGGTATTTACTTCCCGGACCACAAAATAACTCTTGGGGATGTGGAGATGCCTATAGTCATCCTCGGGGACCCAGCCTACCCGCTAATGCCCTGGCTCATGAAGCCCTATACTGGCGCCCTGGACACTGAAAAAGAACTCTTCAACTACCGGCTGAGCAAGTGCAGAATGGTGGTGGAGTGTGCTTTTGGCCGTCTCAAGGGGAGATGGAGAAGCTTACTGACTCGCTGTGATCTCAGCGAAACCAATATCCCCATTGTTATTGCAGCTTGCTGTGTGCTCCACAATCTCTGTGAGAGCAAGGGGGAGACCTTTATGGCGGGGTGGGAGGTTGAGGAAAATAGCCTGGCTGCTGATTACTCACAGCCAGACAGCCGGGCGATTAGAAGAGACCAGCGGGAAGCGCTGTGCATCCGGAAGGCTTTGAAAGCAAAGTTCCTGAGTGAGCAGGGTAACCTGTGACTTTAAAGTTTGTGTATTGAGAAGCTAAACCTGCCCCCGTTTCTTTGCCCAGTTAATGTTGACTATCCTATCCAGTTACATACCCCCTTCACCCCACTTCCAACACACGTTTCAAAATAAAAATAGTTCTACTTTGTTAAAGCACACCGTTTTCTTTAATACTGTATTCGCGGGAATTTTTTAAAACTGGGACGCAGACTGTGGTGCGGAGCGGGTGTACTGTAGTGGCGCGAATGCAGCTTCTAAACTCAAGGATTGACAGGCTCCGCTGCGGTGGGATGGTTGTTTCAACGGAGCCTGTCACCCCTCCTGATAGGGACTGTGTGTATGGGGGGGTCTATGTGACTTTGTGGCAGGGGGAGGACGGTTACAGATCCCCTGCTGTGTGGCTCTGTGATCCTGCCTAAGGACCGCCGCTTAAGATCTGTAACTGCCCTCCACTGCCACAAAGTCACAGAGCAACCCACCCCCCACCACATAACATGAAAACAACCTCCCAGACTAACCAGGGTAACTAGTCACTGCATCACTGCACTATGTATGTGCCCTGCTGCTGTGCCCTGCTGCTGTGCCTGCCCCCGACTATATACCCTGCCAAAGGTGACTGTCCTGTCGAATTACCAACCCCCTATCCCCCCCTCCTCCAAAAGAACATGATGAAAACAGTAGTTAACAGAAACGTATTTTTTATTATCAACCAAACATGGAACTGGGAAAGTGAAACTTGGACGGGGGCTTGTGTCAGGCGGGAAGGAAAGAACTTGTCAAATTTTGGGGAATGAGAGCCTTCTGCTGCTCGAGCTCTCTGCAGGGGTAGAGTGAGAGTTAGCAGGGACTCTGCCGCCTCTCCTTCTGTGCACTTTGGGTGAGGGGAGTATGGGACTTGGTGGCGGGGGAGGGCGGTTAGAGATGGACTGCAGCGGGGCTCTGTCCTCCTGCCTCCGTTCCTGCAGAACATCCACAAGGCGCCGGAGCGTGTCCGTTTGCTCCCTCATTAGTCCAAGCAGGGTTTGAGTCGCCTGCTGGTCTTCCTGACGCCACCTCTCCTCCCGATCCATCTTGGCTTGGTGCATTCGGGTCAAGTTCTCCCGCCACTGGGTCTGCTGTGCTGCCTGGGCTCTGGAGCAGGCTATAAGCTCCGAGAACATGTCCTCCCGTGTCCTCTTCTTCTTATGCCTAATCCGCGCTAGCCTCTGGGAGTGTGATGACAGGCTAGGTTGTGAGACAGTCGCAGATGGGGCTGTGGGAATGGGAAAAAGGGAGTGAATTCCTCAGAAAGATAAATGTAGTTGTGAACAAAGAACATAGTCTTTCTCTGTTAACAAGACCATGCACAGCACCTATCACATGCGCACTCAGCACAAGGTCGAATTCTCGGCCTTCGCATTCAGTGCCTGGGGTCTTCTACAGCACATTTGAGAAGCCTCTCAGGAGAACGGAATTTCTGTTGCAGGCAGACATGGTAAGCCGTAGACTTGTGGCAGCTTAAAACTTTAATATTAGCAATGGCCTCATTTCACATTGAAATCAATGTCG
Organism: Malaclemys terrapin pileata; assembly: GCF_027887155.1. Taxonomy (NCBI): domain Eukaryota; kingdom Metazoa; phylum Chordata; order Testudines; family Emydidae; genus Malaclemys; species Malaclemys terrapin. The sequence goes on along the minus strand of NC_071507.1, from coordinate 164,616,682 downwards.
GTCCCTGCTGCCAGCAATTCGGCAAGCAGGAAGTCTGCTCCTGTCCCACACCCTCGCGGCTGTCCCCGGGAACGATCCCTTTCGGCTGCCCCTCTCCCGCCTCCACCGCGTGGCTGCAAACCAGCGGTTACAGTTCTGTAAAGGAACGGCAAAGCAGTCCCAACACTAACATTCCCCTACCTCATTCAAAGCAGGTCATCATGAGCGACATCACCCTCATGAGGATCTCTGACAGCGAGAAAGAGAGAATGCTCCGGGAAAGCCTGCAAAGACCAGGGCCGTATGCCGCCATGCTGTGCAGAGCAATGATTCCAGAGTACTTGATAGTCTCGTGGCGTGGCAACGTGTCCTACTACGGAGGACCCAATAAGGCCGCTCTCCCCAAGAACCTAATGCAGCGGATTTCCAATTACCTCCAGGAGAGCTTCCTCGAGATGTCACAGGAGGATTTCTGCTCCATCCCCGGACATATAGACCGCATTTTACTGTAGCTGCTGTAGCAGTGACTAACCAGTAGAGCGGCTTGGGCAGGACAATCATGCAAAACCGGACATTGCTAGATTTTTTTTCAATAGTTGCACTGCCCATGACTGAACCGTTAAGCTAATCAAACTAATCATGAGAAACCCATTTTTTAAATTGTTAATATTCCTGTTCTGTTACAAATAAATGTTTAGATTTTTACAACACTTACTGGCTGATCCTTCCCCAGATTCTGTGTCCGGGGTAACGGCTGGGGAGGGTTGGTAGGGGATCTCTGTAAGGGTGATGAAGAGATCCTGGCTGTCGGGGAAATCAGCGTTGTGAGCGCTGTCGACTGCCTCGTCCTCCTCATCTCCTTCCTCATCTTCCCCGTCCGCTAACATGTCCGAGGATCCAGCCGTGGACACTATCCCATCCTCAGAGTCCACGGTCACTGGTGGGGTAGTGGTGGCGGCCGCACCGAGGATGGAATGCAGTGCCTCGTAGAAACGGGATGTCTGGGGATGGGATCCGGAGCGTCCGTTTGCCTCTTTGGTCTTCTGGTAGCCTTGTCTCAGCTCCTTGATTTTCACGCGGCACTGCGTTACATCCCGGCTGTATCCTCTCTCTGCCATGTCTTTAGAGATCTTCTCGTAGATCTTTGCATTCCGTCTTTTGGATCGCAGCTCGGAAAGCACGGACTCATCGCCCCACACAGCGATGAGATCCAAGACTTCCCGATCAGTCCATGCTGGGGCCCTCTTTCTATTCTGAGATTGCACGGCCATCACTGCTGGAGAGCTCTGCATCGTTGCCAGTGCTGCTGAGCTCGCCACGATGTCCAGACAGGAAATGAGATTCAAACTGGCCAGACAGGAAAAGGAATTCAAATTCAAATTTTCCCGGGGCTTTTCCTGTGTGGCAGTTCAGAGCATCCGAGCTCGTACTGCTGTCCAGAGCGTCAACAGAGTGGTGCACTGTGGGATAGCTCCCGGAGCTATTAGCGTCGATTTCCATCCACACCTAGCCTAATTCGACATGGCCATGTCGAATTTAGCGCTACTCCCCTCGTGGGGGAGGAGTACAGAAGTCGAATTAAAGAGACCTCTATGTCGAACTAAATACCTTCGCGGTGTGGACGGGTGCAGGGTTAATTCGATGTAACGGCGCTAACTTCGACATAAACGCCTAGTGTAGACCAGGCCTGAGAGAAAGCCAAGAGAGCTTTTTGGGTAGAGTTCTGGCTGGTTCACAACCGCATCAAAGAAATATCAGGCTATCATCAATTTCTCTTGCTATTGGAAACAAGTCACAAGACCACAAATGTTGGTAGTCACTCAGGAGAAAAAGAGTAACAATAGCAACAAACAACAACAGGGTGTATTACTATAAGCTATTGGTACACACCACAAGGAGCATGGTAAGGCATAAGGTGACAGGATGAGTTCCTTCAGCTACCAGTGCCCCACTAATGCACACTCTGGAGTGGCTTTCTGCTGTTGAAGTATGTCTACTTAATGTGACTTTTTTTTTAACTGGTTTACCTAAAATATCCAAATCCTTCACATCTAGACTTCATGGTCTTCAGAATCAATTATCAAAAAGAACGAGGAGTACTTGTGGCACCTTAGAGACTAACAAATTTATCTGAGCATAGGCTTTCGTGGGCTAAAGCCCACTTCATCAGATGCATGCAGTGGAAAATACAGTAGAAAGATAGATAGATAGATAGATATAGATATATACACAGAGAACATGAAAAAATGGGTTTTGCCATACCAACTCTAATGAGACTACTTGATTAGGGTGGGCTATTATCAGCAGAAGAAAAAAAAACTTCTGTAGTGACAAACAGGATGGCCCATTTCAAACAGTTGACAAGAAGGTGTGAGTAACAGTAGGGGGGAAATTAACATGGGGAAATAGTTTTTAGTTTGTGTAATGACTGATCCACTCCCAGTCTTTATTCAAGCCTAATTTAATGGTGTCCAGTTTGCAAATTAATTCTAATTCTGCAGTTTCTTGTTGGAGTCTGTTTTTGAAGTTTTTTTGTTGAATAATTGTGACTTTTAGGTCTGTAATTGAGGGACCAGGGAGGTTGAAGTGTTCTCCGACTGGTTTTCGAATGTTATAATTCTTGATGTCTGATTTGTGTCCATTTATTCTTTTGCATAGAGACTGTCTAGTTTGGCCAATGTACATGGCAGAGGTGCATTGCTGGCACATGATGGCATATATCACATTGGTAGATGTGCAGGTGAATGAGCTCCTGATGGCGTGGCTGATGTGATTAGGTCCTATGATAGTGTCCCCTGAATAGATACGTGGACAGAGTTGGCAACAGGCTTTGTTGCAAGGATAGGTTCCTGTGTTAGTATTTTTATTGTGTGGTGTGTGGTTGCAGGTAAGTATTTGCTTCAGGTTGGGGGGCTGTCCTTAAGCGAGGACTGGCCTGTCTCCCAAGACCTATGAGAGTGAGGGATCGTCCTGCAGGATAGGTTGTAGATCCTTGATGATGCACTGGAGAGGTTTTAGTTGGGGGCTGAAGGTGACAGCTAGTGGCATTCTGTTACTTTCTTTGTTGGGCCTCTCCTGTAGTAGATGACTTCTGGGTACTCTTCTGGCTCTGTCAATCTGTTTCTTCACTTCAGCCGGTGGGTTTTGTAGTATAAGAATGCTTGATAGAGATCTTGCAGGTGTTTGTCTCTGTCTGAGGGGTTGGAGCAAATGCAGTTGTATCTTAGAGCTTGGCTGTAGACAATGGATCGTGTGGTGTGGTCTGGATGAAAGCTGGAGGCATGTAGGTAAGTATAGTGGTCCGAAGGTTTCCGGTATAGGGTGGTGTTTATGTGATCATCGCTTATTAGCACTGTAGTGTCCAGGTAGTGGATCTCTTGTGTGAACTGGTCAAGGCTGAGGTTGATGGTGGGATGGAAATTGTTGAAATCATGGTGGAATGGGTGGAATGAAAAGAGTCAATTTATGTGACAAGTTGCAGTCTGGTCATGAGTAAATGCAAAAGTCATGTGTCAAACACACACAGCCCCGGTAGAGCTCACACTGGCTGGACTCACTGTGCCGGCATGCTCTTGTCCCACCCACACAGGGACTGTGTGCTCTTAAGCTTCCCTTGTTTTAAGTAGGCTGCAGCACTGTCCTTTTTCTTGGCCTCTCTGGCGCATTTCTTGGGTACTGATAGTCTGTTACCCCCCCTTCTGGGTAATGGGACCATGTGGCCCTGGTGCTCTAGGCTGCCAGGCCTAGTGCTGACCCCTCAGACTTCTCATGTACGTACACCTGCTCCCAGAACTCCAGCCTGGATGGTGCTCTGAGTTTACAGTTTACCACATGATAGTGAGAGGCAAACAGACAGACTTCACAAAGATTTCTAAACCCAGTTACTCTTTGCTTAGATAGCAGAGTAGATATAAAGATGCAAACAAAAATAGTAAATACACCTGCATGCATTTCCCTGCCTCAGTTTTGTCCATCTCAGGAGTTATTTAGTTATAGGGCAGAGTCCTCTGAGGATTCCAGGATCCTTCTCCTGCAGATCAAGGCTTCTCCTCCATATCATGGACTCGTTCCTCCAAGTCAGTTTCCGCTGACCTTGTCTGCTCCCATAATCAAACGGAACCCATCTGATCCTCCCTCCTGCCTATCTGCCCCCCTGCAATGTGACTCCCTCAACACTTAGGTCCTTTATTCTGCCACCAAGTATGTTCTACTCTCCAAACCACTGCCGCAGTAGAGAAATTGGAGGAACTAGTTCTCCTAGCTTCAGCTAACCCATTGTTGCTGTGTTTCCACCTGAATAAGCAACCATGAAGGTATAATGACTCACCATTGTACTTAGTCAAGGAGGGATATGCTACAGCCCTTACAGTAGATGGCCAAGTCCTCACCCACTGAGGTATTCCTTGATACAACAATTTCATAACATTAGACAGAATTCATAAGGTGTACCTAGATCCCTCAACTTGTGACTTCATGCATTTATAGAAAAAAACCTAGTCATATTATTACAACATCCCTTATTTTGCCTTATCCCACTATATAACATTTAGTTACAACTTCAGACTTACCAGTAGTCCAGTGCTCGCATGTTCTGCAACTGCTGCAGCAGCACAGGAAGCTGGGTGGGACATGCCTTTTTCAGCACTGCTTCAATAATATGTTTGCTGATTACATACCTCTTCCTATATCTCGCTGATGTTTAAAGGATAAAGACACCTGTCCTATACTCTGTATTGCCAACACAGAATATAGGACAATTGACATAGTGTCTTACCCAGATTTTAACCAAACCCTTCTCCGATCTGGGTTTAGAGATGCTTTAAGCCTATAACAGCTGGCCAGGCCAGGGGCATAGTTTAGAACCTGGGCTATTGATTAATTCAGGCTGGATCCCACCCACTTTGCAGTGAGGATGGAAGCAAAAATCACTAGAGTGCTGATGTTCCTCCAATGCTATTCCCCAAATTCCAGACAAGAACTCCCACATTTAACACAATTGATTAGAAAAGAATCCTACAGCATCTCAGCACAAAGAACAATCGTCTATCCCCCATACACACCCGAGCTAGTACAGAAACAGTGAGAGCACAGTAGCATGGGAAGGGGTTTGGTGTGGGGACTAGGCTAATCTGAATGCTCAGACCTGGGTGCCAATCACCCTCATTAACTGGGCAGTAAAGACATAGCCTTAGGGTACACAGAGTTAGCTCAGGATCTTACCTAGGGTGGTGTCCCCCAACCTTCCTTCTGTTCACATACAACATCTTCTCATCTGAGTTTAATGGTGCTTTCAGCCTGGGCTAGATGCCCCATCCTAGAGGTATGGGTTACAGCTCAGATTCCACTTTCATTTGGACATTGCAATGACACAGGCTACATCACTCAAATACTGATAACTAGGCAATGTTTTCCCACAGTTCCCCTGTGGGCCCAGAAGAATAGACAAGTTCTCCCACAATTCACTGGGAAAGAATCAGAGCAGCACACAGCACAAAGAAGCATGGAATATGCCCTCAAAAGTCCCAGCAACCAACACAGGGGTGTGCAGCACAAGTGAGAAGAGAATAACTTGGGTAGGGCTTTGCAGTGTGGCTGCTTGCACCTGGGCTAAACTGACCTGGGTGCCAAATACCTGGGTTAACTCTGCAGATGACATACCCTTACATCACTTAGAGCACTGGTGCTTGGATATAGACCCTTTTGCTTTTTGTTCAAGGTAAACTCTGAACACTGCTTACCATATGCTAGATATTCTGTCACTAGTGAACCACCACTCTATTAGGCTCATGGTCTCAGTTCAGTTCTTAGTGAACAGATGTCTACATCAGAAAAATACCACTATAATTGATACACTTTCTGGTAATCTCTGCAGAAAGGCGAGGACTAAATGGGTAAGAAACCTACACCTTTGGAGGTGATCCCTCCAGAACAGGGATACATTGAAATACACTATGGGGATGTGTTGGAGTTCACTCACCACAGCCTCCCCAGGGCTTCTTTTAACCCCTTTTCTACCACTCAGGGGCAGCCTCCCCATCACAGGGGACAACATAATTTTTGTCCTGGCTGCTCCCATTATAGCTTTTCTGTGGGGAAAAAAAAAAACGAAGGATGTAAATTTCAAACCCTACCAGTATTAACTTCACTTTAAGGGTAGGATGCAGACTAGATTCCATAATTTTGACTCACATGTGGTATGGAATTTCCCTCCAGCTTGCATTTTGCTATAATGACCATCACTCCAGTGTTTTTAAAATGTTTGTACCAGTCTATTCAGTCCAATGATGAATTTCTATTATTAATATTTTTCCACTGTAAAACAACATAAGGTGTATCTTTGGTGAAGAACATGTCAGTAGTAAAATTTTCCGTTTCAATCATATTCAGTGTGTCAGTGGAATCTGACTTTTTCAGATGCTTGAACTTTGCTGGACAGATGCTGAAATATTTTCAGAAAGTTATTTTCAGTGAGTATTAAAAAGATTGGACTAGACACTGTGCTCCAGAAGTACTCTAGAAAGAAATGTCAAGCCCAGAAGTGCCACTGTGGAGGACCTTTGTTAAATGTTCTCAGCACAATATTTCTCTGGAACTGCTACATGAAAAATGACATTGTAATGAAACCATACAACTGATCCTCATCATCATCATCATTATCACAACAAAACTTCATCAACGTTCCTTACAATGAGTACAGCTTTACATCACGTTACCTCCATTTCCACTATGTAAATTAGTGGCAGATTTCTTGACTGAAAAGAGGGGGAAGATCTTTTGAATATTTTGTCAGGAACCAATGTTTAATTGTTTAGTCATATTGCACTACCACACAGTGGTACATGACAAAGCAGTGACTTGTTTCTAAACATTAAAAATGATGTAGACCGTTTTTCACTGTTAATTCATAATGCAGTAAAGCAAGCTGGCACAATCATACTTGGGATATGTGTCCACTGAATTTTGCAGTGATATGAAGTAATAGCTAAGATTCAGGCAAGCTACTTGATTTGTCTGCACAAACAAGCAAATCTCCAAAGGATTCCATACAAAATACACATTTCTTAGATTTACAGCTCTTGTACTCCATGGCACTGAAAACATTTTTGTATCACAAAAAGTAGCAAGAAGCATGCTAAAAAAGGGATTTTATACTGGATTGCAAAGGAGTGGAGAGCTAAAGCATAGTGGGGTTATTCTTATAACCAAGAACCTTACATTTATGTATGCATTTATGTAATCAGGGTCCCCTGACATCTAGTAATGAGCTGGGGAAGAGGACTTCAGGTGTTGACCCCTTTGTTATTGGGAGCAGGGGTAATAAAGGGTTGTTATCCTTGTTTTGTGAATCAAGGGCAACAGAATTGTGCTTGACATACCCTTATTGAGAGACTCGCCCTCAACTAAACTGCACTCAGTAGGCAGGGGATGGGGGTGCCAAAGCCCAGTGGAGTTGAGAAAGTGTGGGGACAGGTGTTTGTACTGGGTGGTATGGGTGCTGCTTAAGAGTCCTAGCGGTCATTTAATCCTCTCTCTCTCTCAACTGTATAATAACAGAGCCTGTTTGGGAGTCTTTTGCTGCATATCAGTGGAGCTGAAATCACTGATAACCAGGTCTAATCATTAGGCCGGCTAGGGGACAGTGTCTTGGATGAAAGAGGCTGCCCAGCTTACACTAGCAGTGAGGCCCCGCCCAACAGCTGAAATCACCAATTGCTGAAATCTGTGTTGAGCTGAAATCTATGGGACTGCAAGATGTCTCAGAGGGTGTGGAGCAGCCTGCGAGCTGGTGGAGTACTTGATGCCAGAGGAGGGACTGATGGACAGCAAAGGAAGCAAGGTGCCTTCTTCACCCCATCCCCAGGATGGGAGGTGAACTCATGCAAATGCACCTTTGCACTCTGGGTCTTTCCTGACCAAGGCCAATAATTGTGAGTGGGGTGGGGTGGAAGGAGAAGGAAGGCAGCACAATAGAGGAACTTTTGGTTGTTGGACTTAAAGACATGAGGTGAAAGACATGGTGCAATGTACTCTGGGGTGCGGGTTTTGCTCATGGTTTTATGCTTATGAATCCTGCTTGCAGCGTTTTCCCAAATTAATGCAGGGTTCCTTTCCCCCTTTTTTTATTAAACGTTTCTTTTCGACACTCAGACTCTGTGCTTGCAAGAAGGGAAGTTTTGCTTCTTGGAGCTGTCCAGGGGGTGGTATATAATTGTCCCAGGTTACTGAGTGGGGTCTCATGTCGGTTCTGCGTTGTATTGTTGAAAAGGAACCCATAGATATGGAACCCAGCCCTTGTCATTGTTGACTTCACCTGGCTGGCAGAAGGGTTACATTTTGAACTTTCAGGATTTAATATATGCTAAAACAGAAAACTTTATGATCTCAGTATGTGTCCTATGCTGTCCTTGGTACAGCTAAGGACCAGGAATCTATTGGTAGCTCTAAACTGGCCTAGGTGCCACCCTCCTCAAGGAGCCATTCTGGCAGATAGAGATCTGCTGGATACTGTGGCATCCTGGCCATACCCTCTACATCGGAGACCAGGAGGGATATGTCGTAAGAGCCATAACAGTGATGCTATGCTACCACATAAATCTATGCTAGGAGAGACTCCTCCACTGTCCAGGTCATTTAGATATATGATCATCATTCATAGTTGTCCCACAACAGTGATCCAGGTAGGCCATTCAGGGGGTTGGCTTTATGCTCATGTATGGTCCCATAAGGCTGGGATACAATCTGATCCTACAGGTTGCTCCACACCCTCTGAGACATCTTGCAGTCCCATAGGCAAGAAGGGAACATTATGATTATCTACTCTGACCTCCGGTATAACACAGACCATTGAATTTCACCCACCAATTTTTGTACGAGGCCCATTACTTCTGGTTGAGCTGGAGTATATCTTCAGGAAGACATCCAATCTTGATTTAAAGACTTCATGTAATGGAGAAATCCCCACATCTCTAGGCAAATTACTCCAATGGTTCGTTACCCTCACTTAACAAATTGGGTCCTATGTTTAATCTGAATTAGTCTAGCTTCAGATTTCCGTCACTGTATCTTGTAATAGAGTTGCTAAATTAAAGACTACTAATCAGAAAGCTAGTCTGACTGTGAGAGGTACTTACAGACAGTGACCAAGTCATCTCTAATCCTCCTCTTTGGATAAACTCAACAGACTGAACTCCTTTAATCTCGCACTGTAATGCGTTTTTTCTCTAACCTTGTCACTCTTTTCTGAACCCTTTTCAATTTGTCAACATCTATTTAAAGTGTTCACATCAGAACTGGACAAAGTATTCTAGCAATGGTCCCACTAATGCCATATGCAGTAAAAATACCATTTTCTGACATCTACTTAATACTCAGTAACTCCAGCTACTGCTGAATAACAATTTAAAATGCCAAAAAGTATCTTCCTATTTTCCCTGCTTCCTATCAACAGTGTCACATCATGAGCATCATTGCCTGATCTAAATTCCGTGCCTCAGTTATCCAGGTGTTTAAACCCACAAATCTTCCTTTGCTATGACTCATCGATAAATACCTATTTAAAAAGCCCAACGGTGGACTTAAGTTACAGCTCAGCATCACAACAGAGTGCATTTTAATCACTTTCCCACTCCACTCATTCATCAAAAATTAAAGAGGGTTTTCTATATTATTTTAATATTGATGCTCTTACTCGGGATTTACTCAGGCAAAATGCCAACTGACTCCTATACGTTTTTTGCCTCAGAGTAAGAACTGAGATAGTAAGGTGATAGGCACTCTAGAAAAATATGAGAATAGATTCAATTTGATTGACAGCCTTCAAGATTTGGTGCTTAGTTTTTTGTTCCAGTAAGGTCATCATGTTGTCTACCCTGTACATTTTTTTCCTCAGATCAGTATGACCACTGAACACTTGGGATGTTATTGCTGAACACTGCACTGTGCAATTTACTATAGTATCTCTTTCCTCGTTGAAGGTCAACGAGAATAATAGGAGGGATGTGAGCCTATGGACCCTAATATAGAGCCTCAGGAGCAGAGTCACTGAAAGGAAATTATGTATAATTCTTTATTGTGCCATCTGTAATCAGGTCACATGACTTCACTACACTGTTTATGAAGTAGTTGGGTGCATATTCTTCTCTTGATTCTCGGTTTTAATGGAAATAGAGGGAGTAATTAATGGAAACAGGAATGTTTTGTGGCTTTCAGAAGAATAGCTTTTAAAAAAAAAACAGAATTAGCTCCATTAATCCCCTCTAAAATCTAATCATAAACAGACAATGAAAAACATCAGATTTTATAGTGAAGCAATAGCCATAAGTATGGAAAACAATGAAGGGTTCAGACTTTATACAGCATCAAACTATCTAATGATTTAGTAGTTTATAAAGTACCTTTAACAAACTTGCACTTGCTCTGTATTTTATATCCTTTGAAGGGCACAAACTACCATAAAATCGGGGTGTTAAGGGAACATTCTAGCTAATCCAGCTTCAGGAATGATATAGCATGCAGTTCTTAAAGTAAAGTAACCAGTAGCAAATGCATAGTTAAATTTACAAGATACAGTCCATTCTAAAACCTCATTTTCACTCTCTTTTTTCTAAATAAATAATAATAAAAATACAAGAAATCTTGTTGGATTTAAATATGTCAGTTTTAGTTTTAGCTCAAAGGTGTTTTATTTTGAAAAATTGGAATAAATCCCCCAGTCCAATAAATACACCTTTTATTAACTTTCAAAATTACAATAAAAACAGACACCAGTAGTTGTGCTGCAATATCACTTCATGTACTTTACTAGTGAACTTTTACAGTGCTAGACTCAAAGCTAAATTATTTTGTCTAATTAATAGAAAAGTTAATCCCTTGATGCCTACAGTCAACATTCCACAGCCCTTCATCTCACTGCCAACAACAGGCTGTGCCAAAAATGCTGGAAGAAAGGCTGATTTTTGTAGTTAAATCACTGAACTGGCACTCAAGAGATCTAGGTTCAGTTTCTTGCCCTGCTGCAGACTATGTAACCTTAGGCAAATCACTTGATCTTCCTGTGCCTTACAGCATCATCTGTAAAGTGGGGATAATACCTCCCTTCCTGACAGGTGTGGTGTGGATACATTCCTTATTATTTGAGAGTCTCCCATATTCTATAAGGAATGGGACCCACTAAGTATCTAGACTTACTGAAATCTCAATCGTGAGCCCTAATCTTGATTCAGAGAGCATGTCAAGGATATATATATATATATATATATATATATATATATATATATATATATATATATATGAGAGAGAGAGAGAGAGAGAGAGAGAGTTATGAATTAATGAAAACTATATTTACAAATTATGCAGAAAAACAGCCAAGTCCTAGGCTAGTACCCAAATGGGTAATACAGATAAAAGCTTCAAACTCCCAGGACTCCTGGCAACATGGCTCTACAGGACTGACTACAGCTACAAGTATTTGGACATTTGGACATGACTCTTCCTCTACAGGACCCCTCTTTCCTAGTGGTTTGCAGTTCTCCCTTCCTGCCAAGAAGCTTTCCCTGTTTACAATTCCAGGGCCTTAACTTAACAGTCAGTCTCCTCCTTCTCCCTCTCTTTAGGCAGGATTCTTTCCAGCACACTAAGTGGGTGGCGGGCTGATAATATGATTGGAGTCCACTGCCCTCAGGAGGAATTTAAATCTTTGTATGCACACATTGGCACTGTAGTTCTGCAGCTCTTAGGGAAATGCTGCATACTGCCTATCCCTTGCCTTGCCAGCTCCAAATGCCAGTGCAGATTTGGGAGAGAGGAGACTAAGCACTACAGAAAGCAGAGAGTGCTCTCCCAAATAGGTTTCTAATTTTACTTTGTATAAATAATTAAACAGTCACTGGAATCCAGATGAGTGCCCTAATTACCAGGCTAGAAAGTTATTCTGAACAAAGTGGGAGAGATTTAGTAGGAAACATTGAGAAAGCCCCACCACAGAGTACCCCATAACCCAGCAGTGAGCACATTTATCTGGGAAGGAAGAGGACCAACCTGGCTTCAAGTCTGTACTCCTGAACAGGTATTTGAACCTGTGTCTCCCACATACCAGGTGAGTACCATCACCACTGACATCAAGGTTAGAAAGAAGCCACCACGACCTTTACCTTCTTTTTGTGAATGGTGCCTAAAACCCCTTTGAATCTAGTTTGAAAATTTTAAATGTTTTGTTATGTGTTTTGACATTTCTCATCCCCCCCCCCCTCAAAAAAATCTATTTTGTTTCAGTCAAAACAATTCATTAAAATTAACATGAATTCATTAAATGTTTTGCATCTGCCTTTTTTGGCAAAACAAGTTCTGCCCACCTCTCATCATAACTGCAGAGATTTGCTAAACAAACCTTCAGAAGAAATCATGGAGATTCACCAAGGCAAATTCTAATAGGGAATACTGCTTCTATACTACAGGAGTCCAAGACACACAGTCCAAGTCAGCTGTTAAAAACTATACAAAAGAGAATTTACTACAGTAACTTCCACACCACTCTTTTATCCATATCTGATTAATGAAAAGCATTACTACTTGTAGTAGTAGTAGTAGTAGTAGTACCTAAATTTCTACAGAGTTCATCACCAAAATATAGGGTACAGCCATTTCACTTGTTAAACAAAATAGAAGTGGAAGGCACACTCAAGAGTGGAACTATGATGAATTAACACAGGCAGTGCCATACCAGAAGACATCAAATGACTGCTTCAATCTAGTACCCTGACTCCCAGCAGTGGTCCCTGAAGCCCCATCTTCACTGGAAAAAAAGGTGTGGTGTTTATCATGTGTTAGTAACAGGTGGTAAGTAACATGTAAAATCCTAGAGCGGACAAGTCAGTTGTCATTTTAACATGAATTACCAGGTCAAGGTAAACCCTAGGTTCTACCTCAGCCTTTACCTTGACCCGCTAACACATTTGAAAACTACAAACTACCTTGTAATCACTAGGTAAGAAGACAGCTTTTTTTCCTAGTGAAGATGCACCTTAATGGTTTGTCTACACGAGAATGTTTACCTTGTGATATTTGATTGTCAATTAACTTGAGGTAAAAAAAAAAATCTGTAGTGAAGAAAAGCCCTAGCGGATCTCTGGATAGCTGGCACATCCCCAACAGATAACACACCATATTTTATAAATTGTACTTCTTATAAAGGGGTGTCGCAGGGCAAGTACACTCCGCACCTCTTCGTGGTCAGGCAGAGGTGTCACGGCCCTGCAGTTAAATCCCCCTGCCTGCCCTTAGCCTCAGGACAGTATGGTCCAATGGCCAGAGTCAATATGGTCACCCTTGTCATCAGGGCAGTACTGCCTAATGGCCAGAGTCAATAGGGTCGCCCTTGTCATCAGGGCAGTACGGCCTACTGGCCAAAGTCAATATAGTCACCCTCACCTTCAGGGCAGTATGGCCTAGTGGCCGGAGTTAATGTAATTGCCCTTGACAGCAAGGCAGTACAGCCCAATGGTCAAAGTCAATATAGTCACCCTCAACATGAGGGCAGTATGCCCTAGTTGCCACAGTCTGTATGACTGACCTGTTCAATGTGGTTATGCAGCCTAGCAGCCAGAGTCAATAAGTCTGCCTTCCTTAACAGGACTAATCGGCCTAATGGTCAGAAATGGGAAAGTGGGCGGCCACCTGTGTGTGGGGGAGTGGGGGTGGCCAGAGAAGGGGGACTTGGGCCCTCACTCTCCGCCAGGTCCCAGCCCAGAACCCTAGTAGTGGCAAGTGTGTGTGCCACTGGGTCAGCGGGGATCCGGCCGAAACACACTGACTCAAGATCCAGTTCACTAACTGGTCCACTGTCAAATTCCCCATGGCTACTTCCTACCATTTTCCCTGATGCTGTGGTCAGGATGTCTTCAGGGTCTCTGTGTTCCTCTGCCTGCACTGCTCCCAGTGGCTCCAGCCTCCCTTGGGTGTCCGCAGATATCCGGGCATCTGCCTAGGTCTCGGCGCCTCAAGCTACTGTGCTCTGAGGTTCCAGCTGCTCCCAGGCTGGAGCCTGTGAGATGCATTCTCCCTCTCCAGCAGTCAGCGTAGAATGAGCTGAGCTGTTCCCTTTTATATTGCAGCAACTGTTGGAGCATGCCCAGCAGGGGTGAGGGGGCGTGGCATCCTCTGTCCATAGTGTGGGTTTAACTTCTTGCTGTCCTGTACAGGGCAAGTATACCCCGTCACATGGGGTGAGAACTGTTTCTTAAGTATGAACACTAAAACATGAGGACTGGTGTCTTTTATAATCTGTATTAGCTAGTGTAAATGCAGATGCTAATCTTAGTCATACTAATGTCTAGTCCTTTTTAAAACTTCCTCAGGTATTTGCTCCAATAATATTGTAACAAAAGCTATAAAAGATTTTTTTGTGTGTGCTATGTTTGAGAGTGGAAAGAATTCCACAGGCAGGCAATGCAGGTTGCCCCAAATCCGAATATGGAGCAGCCATGTGGTAACAATGTGTGCCATTAAACTGAATCAACTGTTAACAGCTGATCCTTAAGCCTTTGGGCCAATTTCATTCTTGGGGAAATTGACCAGTATAGCAATAGTGGAATAATTCTGCTGCTATAGCTATGCCGGTATAACTCCCCACATGGACAGTCTATTCTGGAATAAAAATGACAGTATTTATTTGAATACATGTAAATAAATAATATATATTAAGTAAGAGTCAGTTTTATTCCAGAATAGTATGTTCTTCTGGGGAGTTATACCAGCATAGCTATAGTGGTATAATTATTCCACTATTGCCCAAAGCAAGCTCAACACGCAGAACAAAAAAGGGCCAAATTATGTGGAAGGTCCAGCTTAGGTCTGGAAACCTTTGGTAATTGACAGTAGTGTGAGACAGGAAGAAACTGTGGGCTTGATCTTTGATTCTGGCCACACGGCAGCTGGCAGAGGGCTAGAAGTGTATGGCAACTTGGCCCCCAAACCCCAACATTAATGTAGGGGAGCAGCCAACGATCTATGAACCTATTATGCCCTTGTTGTAAATTAGAGTAGCTTGAAGGGTGCTCTAATGTAAATCTGCTACAATAGCCCCCTAGTGGCTGTTGGGATCAAAGTCATTCGGGTCATGCACATTCCTATCTCTAGTATGCTACCTAAATAGTGGGGATGTCAGGAGTGAGGGCACAAAGGAATCATAGAATCACAGAATATCGGGGTTGGAAGGGACCTCAGGAGGTCATCTAGTCCAACCCCCTGCTCAAAGCAGGATCAATTCCCAACTAAATCATCCCAGCCAGGGCTTTGTCAAGCCTCAGCTTAAAAATCTCTAAGGAAGGAGATTCTACCACCTCCCTTGGTAACCCATTCCAGTGCTTCACCACCCTCCTAGTGAAAAAGTTTTTCCTAATATCCAACCTAAACTTCCCCCACTGCAACTTGAGACCATTACTCCTTGTTCTGTCATCTGGTACCACTGAGAACCGTCAAGCTCCATCCTCTTTGGAACCCCCTTTCAGGTAGTTGAAAGCAGCTATCAAATCCCCCCCTCATTCTTCTCTTCTGCAGACTAAACAATCCCAGTTCCCTCAGCCTCTCCTCATAAGTCATGTGCTCCAGCCCCCTAAACATTTTTGTTGCCCTCCGCTGGACTCTTTCCAATTTTTCCACATCCTTCTTATAGTGGGGGGCCCAAAACTGGACACAGTACTCCAGATGAGGCCTCACCAATGTCGAATAGAAGGGAATGATTATGTCCCTCGATCTGCTGGCAATGCCCCTACTTATACAGCTCAAAATGCCATTAGCCTTCTTGGCAACAAGGGCGCACTGTTGACTCATATCCAGCTTCTCATCCACTGTAACCCCTAGGTCCTTTTCTGCAGAACTGCTGCCTAGCCATTCAGTCCCTAGTCAGTAACAGTGCATGGGATTCTTCCATCCTAAGTGCAGGACTCTGCACTTGTCCTTGTTGAACCTCATCATATTTCTTTTGGCCCAATCCTCTAATTTGTCTAGGTTCCTCTGTATGCTATCCCTACCCTCCAGCATATCTATCACTCTTCCCAGTTTAGTGTCATCTGCAAACTTTCTGAGGGTGCAGTCCACGCCATCCTCCAGATCAGGAGAGAGAGCAGGTATTGATGATCTGGCCTGCTTTATGTAGTTGAAAACTGGGACAGAGCAGTTGTTTGGAGACCTGCAAGCAAGATATAAACTGCACTTGGCTTTTTGCCATCTATGATCTCTGTTTAAGAATTTGCTATTTTGTAAATAAATTAGACTAGAATATAGAAAAGCCCAATGCTAAAGTCCTGAAACTTCCTGACCATTCAGAAGCCACAGTAATTTCCTGCTGTCAGTAAATTCCATTATTTATGCATAGTGTAAAAAAGTATTTCTTTCTTTAAAATCTCTTTTAATTATATAGCCTTTTAATTTCAAGTGTCTTTTTGTTCTTGTGTTATGATAAAGGATAATCAAGAGTGCCTAACTGGCCTTCTTTATGCCATGAACTATTATCCATACCAGCTCTGTTCTATCTTCTCTTGCGCTTATCCTTTCCATATTCATTAGTCCTTTATTTAATCTCTCCTCATATGGAAACTCCCATCAAAGGCTTCCACAGAGAAGTGGATTGGGTATTATAAAGGAAAACCTATTTAAACTAATCTAGAATCTCTTTGAGAAAAATAGAACCAAACATATCAAGATAAAGAGGGACAGCATAAAAAATTAAAAGTAAGGTTTCTTTTCTTTGCATACTGGAAATACCTCAGGCTAAGAGCTTATTGAATAGGCCACATATATTATTATCTTCTCAAGGGACTTGCTACCACAGGCTTTTTGTGCTCAGTATTAGTTATGTTGGCAGGTGTTCCGCAGAGCTCAGAACTTGGCTGTTTGGAAATCATGATTTAAGTTATTTCTGCCTGAGTCACTATCTCCTAACAGTCCGCAATTTAACATCATTCTGTGCTACACAAAAATATATTTCTTAAATGTGACACAGTTAGCCACCACTTTTCTTGGTAGAGAATGAAACTTTCACTGAACCTTATCATTTGATCTCTGCACTTCACGTATAGCTCAGCTATCTGATTGCTGCTAATGTTCATCTCGTTCTTGTGAATTTACCTCTGATGTCATATGCCTCTGAATAGTTTACTCTCCCTCATAATTACACAAGTTTTAATTTTAGCAACTAATTGATCACCACCAAATTCACAAAGTTCTTGCTTTTGCTGAAGTCTCAGTGGTTGAATGAAGAGAAAATGTTACCCCGAATGTAAGTACATAATGTCACAGGCATCAGCTTAACCTACATTTTAACTAAACTTTGCATTCCTTCAGACATTTTGAACCACAATTTCAAATGGCAAACATTACCTGGGATAAAAGGCCATTTCAGGTCTGCTGAACAGAGTCATCAGCTTTATGGAAGATGTGGGACTCGGAAATTTATTCAGCCAACTTCTGGGCTCAGATATCCATGCTCAGCTCTCAATATGGCAAGTGTGTGTCTGTGCGTGCACATGCGTGTGTGTGCGTGTATGTATGTATTTGAGGACCAAATTCTGCCCTCAATCCTTTTTTGCCTTGGGCCTTCCAGGGGCCATGTTTAAAGACAGTGATTATTAGGTGGAGTGAACCTTCAGAATATTTTATAAAAGTTAACATTTGTATTATTTTCTGGTGGGTATATTTTGAAGTCAGAAATTTTCTACAAGTTAGTTCACAGAACCATAGAAAGTCGATAATATTGGAACATAGAATTTGCCGTATCAGTGATATCTTTGATCCATCTGCAAGCGAAGCTTACCTCCAGCAGTATCCAGTACATGACGCTTCAGAAGAAGACATCTCCACCTTCCACTTTTCCCAGACCCATAATGCTTTGAAACAGTTATGTAACCCTGTGGAAGTAAAAATAATATTCCATTCCAACTCTCATCAATGATTAGTTTATGGCTTGAAGAACAAGATTGGATGTGGCTCACTTTCACTGGAAAGAGCAGATTTTCAGGTGACTTAACTGAAAATTCTTATAAATGGATCATGAAAAAAAAGGAAATATTTACCTTCCCATTGGCAAAAACTAGGAGGGAAAACTATGTGATCTGCATATTAGGAACTAGACTGTGCCTTGTGCTTTCTCAGCCAAGCACCCTCAGCTTAGAGTTGAGGAATTGTGCATTAGAGGGATGTCTCTGAAGCACAATGCCTTTCTGTTCAGTGCTTCTCCTGGGGTGATGCACCTACACATGTAGTTTGATCAATTATTGCAATCATAAAATTATTTACTGGGGTGCAACATGCAACTGTCACAGATAACTGGTTCTTTTCCCCAGCTACTTAAGAGGAAATTGGTGAAGCACACACAGAAATGTTATGAGCTTTAGTTAATACAAAGAAATATAACTTAAATCATAGGAAAAATCAATATACATAAATTTAAGTACAGTAATGTGGTTTCCTGCATTCTTCATACTCAGCCTCATATTGTGCATACTTACAACCTTATGAAGACCAATAGAAACAAATATAGAAGAAAAAGTAAGTAGAGATCACCCCAAGAGGAAGGTTGTGTGCCAGGCTTCCTACCCAGGTGTCCCATGTTGCTTTTCCAATGTCCAAACAACAGGTTGGATAACTACATCTTTTATATCCTTTTTCCTATACCACCCACATATGCCTGGGACCTTATCTAATAAGGTTTCAGCCCCTGACCACATGTGATATTCTGACTAACCATATGTAATATTCTTGCTAGCCATAATTAAACTTCCAAACATTAAGTCCTCCCTTGAATCAATTAATGTCCCCATATAGCTTTGCGAACAGGGGCTGCTAACAGGGAGTTTCGCAAGGGAGTTTGGAAGGGAGCAGGAAGGGGGCGAGGGTCCCTTGCCGGTTCCATCTGTTGTCTCTTGATTCCCCTTAATACCTATAAAGCAACTACATTCTAACTGTTTGCTTAAACAACCCTTTCAGCTGACAGGGGGCTGCAGGCGGGAGTTTGACAGAGGGAGGCTTACGATGGTTAGGAAGACCCGCAACACCTGTGCCAGCACTGCTGCTGTCTCCTCCACCTGTGCCTGTAGCCAGACAGAGTGCCTAAACATGGATGCCTCTACCCAGATCCTGGTGTGGTTTTGCAAAGACTGTAACTTGCAATTTCCACTTACTGATATCCAGGCTGGGGGGACCATCCAATGTGAAAGGTGCCTGCTGGTGGAATCTCTCAGGCAGCAGGTGGGAGAGCTACAGGAGGAGGTGGCTAGGTTGAGGAGCATCCGTATCCACGAGCAATTCCTCGACAGTGTCCATGTGGAGACAGCTGAGGTAGCTGTCCCAGTACACAGGACTGCTGATACACCACTGGTGGAGGAGGAGATGGCTCAGGGTGGACGCTGGCAGCTGGTTACTTCTGGCAGCAGGCAGTGCTCCACCCTTGCTCCGAACCCTCCTGCCGTGGTTATAGGTAACCGTTATGCTCTTCTTGATACAGGAAAGAAGGAATCACTCCCTACAGTAAAGGAGGAGAAGCCTCGTACCCCTAAGGCTGGAGAGTCTGCTGCCACCACTGCGAATAGGAAACGTAGGGTAGTGGTGGTCGGAGACTCTCTGCTGAGGGGGACGGAGGCGCCCATCTGTCGCCCTGACATTTCATCTCGGGAGGTATGCTGCCTGCCGGGGGCCCGTATCCGAGACGTTACGGAGGCATTGTCGAGGATTATCCGGCCCTCTGACTACTACCCCATGCTACTCATCCATGTGGGCACAAATGATACTGCGCGGTGTGACACTGAGCGGATCAAGAGTGACTACAGGGCTCTGGGAGCACGGGTGAAGGAGTTTGGAGCACAGGTGGTATTCTCTTCAATTCTTCCTGTTAAAGGTAGGGGCCCGGGCAGAGACAGATGCATCATGGAGGTGAATGCCTGGCTGCGAAGATGGTGTCGCCAGGAGGGCTTTGGCTTCCTAGACCACGGGATGCTATTCGAGGAAGGACTGCTAGGCAGAGATGGCGTTCACCTTTCGAGGAGAGGGAAGACCCTATTCGGACACAGACTGGCTAACCTAGTGAGGAGGGCTTTAAACTAGGTTCGACGGGGACAGGTGAGCAAAGCCCACAGGTAAGTGGGGAACATGGAGACCGGGGAAATGAGTCGGAAACAAGAGGGAGTGTGGGCTATATTGGCAGAGAGAAAGGAGAGTCAGGAAAAAACTGGGAGGAAAGATCAAACCAGTATCTTAGATGCCTATATACAAATGCGAGAAGTATGGGGAATAAGCAGGAAGAACTGGAAGTGCTAATAAATAAATACAACTATGACATTGTTGGCATCACTGAAACTTGGTGGGATAATACACATGATTGGAATGTTGGTGTGGATGGGTACAGCTTGCTCAGGAAGGATAGACAGGGGAAAAAGGGAGGAGGTGTTGCCTTATATATTAAAAATGTACACACTTGGACTGAGGTAGAGATGGACATAGGAGACGGAAGTGTTGAGAGTCTCTGGGTTAGGCTTAAAGGGGCAAAAAACAAGGGAGATGTCATGCTAGGCGTCTACTACAGGCCACCTAACCAGGTGGAAGAGGTGGATGAGGCTTTTTTCAAGCAACTAACAAAATCATCCAAAGCCCAAGATTTGGTGGTGATGGGGGACTTCAACTATCCGGATATATGTTGGGAAAATAACACAGCGGGGAACAGACTATCCAACAAATTCTTGGACTGCATTGGAGACAACTTTTTATTTCAGAAGGTTGAAAAAGCTACTAGGGGGGAAGCTGTTCTAGACTTGATTTTAACAAATAGGGAGGAACTTGTTGAGAATGTGAAAGTAGAAGGCAGCCTGGGTGAAAGTGATCATGAAATCATAGACTTTGCAATTCTAAGGAAGGGTAGAAGGGAGAACAGCAAAATAGAGACAATGGATTTCAGGAAGGCAGATTTTGGGAAGCTCAGAGAGCTGATAGGTAAGGTCCCATGGGAATCAAGACTGAGGGGAAAAACAACTGAGGAGAGTTGGCAGTTTTTCAAAGGGACACTATTAAGGGTCCAAAAGCAAGCTATTCCGCTGGTTAGGAAAGATAGAAAATGTGGCAAAAGACCACCTTGGCTTAACCACGAGATCTTGCACGATCTAAAAAATAAAAAGGAGTCATATAAAAAATGGAAACTAGGACAGATTACAAAGGATGAATATAGGCAAACAACACAGGAATGCAGGGGCAAGATTAGAAATGCAAAGGCACAAAATGAGCTCAAACTAGCTACGGGAATAAAAGGAAACAAGAAGACTTTTTATCAATACATTAGAAGCAAGAGGAAGACCAAAGACAGGGTAGGCCCACTGCTTAGTGAAGAGGGAGAAACAGTAACAGGAAACTTGGAAATGGCAGAGATGCTTAATGACTTCTTTGTTTCGGTCTTCACCGAGAAGTCTGAAGGAATGCCTAACATAGTGAATGCTAATGGGAAGGGGGTAGGTTTAGCGGATAAAATAAAAAAAGAACAAGTTAAACATCACTTAGAAAAGTTAGATGCCTGCAAGTCACCCGGGCCTGATGAAATGCATCCTAGAATACTCAAGGAGCTAATAGAGGAGGTATCTGAGCCTCTAGCTATTATCTTTGGAAAGTCATGGGAGACGGGAGAGATTCCAGAAGACTGGAAAAGGGCAAATATAGTGCCCATCTATAAAAAGGGAAATAAAAACAACCCAGGTAACTACAGACCAGTTAGTTTAACTTCTGTGCCAGGGAAGATAATGGAGCAAGTAATTAAGGAAATCGTCTGCCAACACTTGGAAGGTGGTAAGGTGATAGGGAATAGCCAGCATGGATTTGTGAAGAACAAATCATGTCAAACCAATCTGATAGCTTTCTTTGATAGGATAACGAGCCTTGTGGATAAGGGTGAAGCGGTGGATGTGGTATACCTAGACTTTAGTAAGGCATTTGATACGGTCTCGCATGATATTCTTATCGATAAACTAGGCAAATACAAATTAGATGGGGCTACTATAAGGTGGGTGCATAACTGGCTGGATAATCGTACTCAGAGAGTTGTTATTAATGGTTCCCAATCCTGCTGGAAAGGCGTAACGAGTGGGGTACCGCAGGGGTCTGTTTTGGGACCGGCTCTGTTCAATATCTTCATCAACGACTTAGATATTGGCATAGAAAGTACGCTTATTAAGTTTGCGGATGATACCAAACTGGGAGGGATTGCAACTACTTTGGAGGACAGGGTCATAATTCAAAATGATCTGGACAAATTGGAGAAATGGTCTGAGTTAAACAGGATGAAGTTTAACAAAGACAAATGCAAAGTGCTCCACTTAGGAAGGAAAAATCAATTTCACACATACAGAATGGGAAAAGACTGTCTAGGAAGGAGTACGTCAGAAAGGGATCTAGGGGTTATAGTGGACCACAAGCTAAATATGAGTCAACAGTGTGATGCTGTTGCAAAAAAAGCAAACATGATTCTGGGATGCATTAACAGGTGTGTTGTGAGCAAGACACGAGAAGTCATTCTTCCGCTCTACTCTGCTCTTGTTAGGCCTCAGCTGGAGTATTGTGTCCAGTTCTGGGCGCCGCATTTTAAAAAAGATGTGGAGAAACTGGAAAGGGTCCAAAGAAGAGCAACAAGAATGATTAAAGGTCTTGAGAACATGACCTATGAAGGAAGGCTGAAAGAATTGGGTTTGTTTAGTTTGGAAAAGAGAAGACTGAGAGGGGACATGATAGCAGTTTTCAGGTATATAAAAGGGTGTCATAAGGAGGAGGGAGAGAACTTGTTCACCTTAGCCTCTAAGGATAGAACCAGAAACAATGGGTTTAAACTGCAGCAAGGGAGGTCTAGATTGGACATTAGGAAAAAGTTCCTAACTGTCAGGGTGGTTAAACACTGGAACAAATTGCCTAGGGAGGTTGTGGAATCTCCGTCTCTGGAGATATTTAAGAGTAGGTTAGATAAATGTCTATTAGGGATGGTCTAGGCAGTATTTGGTCCTGCCATGCGGGCAGGGGACTGGACTCGATGACCTCTCGAGGTCCCTTCCAGTCCTAGAATCTATGAATCTATGAATCTATGAATCTATACCAATGCAGTTAACTCCGTGATTACCTTATTGCAAAAGTACCCTAAGTATGTCTTAACTATAAGGACACTTGATAACAACTGGAAAGATCAAAACCTGATGAAATGAAGGAAAAGGGGAAGAGTCTGTTTGCTGAATATACCTGGTATCTCTTGATTTATACTTAAATCATAAAGCTCTTTGGTGCAGGGACCCTGTTTTCATTATGTGTGTGCAAAGTACCTGGCAAAACAGGGCCCTGATTCTTGATTTGAGCACTAGGCACTACTGCAATATAAATAACTAACTCAAATAGTCAGATTCATAGGGAAGGGTTGCAGACCAACCTGATAAACAAGCATCTCAAACAGGTGGTTAAGAGAAAGCAGAAAGCCTATGAGGAATGGAAGATGGAAGGGATCAGCAAGGAAGGCTACCTCTTGGAGGTCACAAAGTGAGAATGCCAAAAGCCAAGCAGAGTTGGACCTTGCAAAGGGAATTAAAACCAATAGTAAAAGGTTATATAGCCAGATAAATAAGAAAACAAGGAAAGAAGTGGGCCCACTAAGCACTGAGGAGGGGTGGAGATTAAAGGTTATCTAGGCAAGGCCCAACACTTAAACACTTTGCCTCTGTTTTTAATGAAGCCAATAAACAGCTTAGGGGTAGTGGCAGGGTGGCTAATGGCAAGGAGGATATGGAGGTACAAATTACTATTGTACATCCAAGGTGGAAGTCAAATTTCTTAATGGGACTAAATCAGGGGGATGGATAATCTCCATCCAAGAATATTAAAGAAACTGGCACATGAAATTGCAAGCCCAATAGCAAGAATGTTTAATGAACCTGTAAACTCGGGGGTTGTACCCTATGCCTGGAGAATTGCTTATATAGCACCTAATTTTAAGAAAGGGGGAAAAAGTGATCTGGGAAACTACAGGCCTGTTAGTTTGACCTCAATTGTATGCAAGGTCTTAAAAAGAGAAAATAGTTAAGGACATATTGTTGAACGGTAATTGGGATAAAATACAACATGGTTTTACAAAAGATAGATCATGCCAGACCAACCTGATTTCCTTCTTTGAGAAGATAAATGATATTTTAGACAAAGAAAATGCAGTAGATCTAATCTACCTGGATTTCAGTAAGGCATTTGATACAGTTCCACATGGGAAATTATTAGTTAAATTGGAGACATAGGGGATTAATATGAGAATTGAAAGTTAGATAAGGAACTGGTTAAAAGGGCAACTACAATGGGTCATACTGAAAGGTGAACTGCCAGGCTGGAGGGAGGTTACTAGTGGATTTCCTCCGGGATTGGTCTTGCGACCAATCTTATTTAACATTTTAATTAGTGAACTTGGCACAAAAACAGAGAGTGTGCTAGTAAAATTTGCAGATGACACAAAGTTGGGAGGTATTGCCAATATGGAGGAGGACCAGAATGTCATACAAGAAGATCTAGATGACTTTGTACACTGGAGTAAATAGAAATGGGATGCTATTTAATAGTGCAAAGTGCAAGGTAATGCAATTTTTACTATAAACTGGGGATTTATCAGTTGGAAGCAACAGAGGAGGAGAAAGACCTGGGTGAATTGGTTGATCACAGGATCATCAACGTGATGCAGCTGTGAAAAGGGCTTGATTAACTTTGGAACAAACTACCAAGAGTAATGGTGAATTCTCCATTTCCTGATGTCTTCAGATCAAGACTTGATGTCTTTCTGGGAATGATGTGCTTTAGTCAAACACAAGTTGTTAGATTCCATAGAGTAGTACCAGGGTGAAAGTTAAGGGTCTGATCTAATTTGTTCCTTCTGACCCTAAACTCTATGAATCTATGGATCTAGTGTCAATGCACCTAGAGCTGCCACCCGATGTGCAAAGACTACCCCTGCTTCTGTTTTCCCTGCCAGCTCAGGACTCCAGCACCCTGTCTTGCTGAGCCAGACACTCCCGTCTGGCTCCAGACACAGACCCAGGGTCTGAATCACTTGTCCCAAAGCTGCAAGTTTACCTGAAAACAGCTCGCAGTAGCGTGCTTGTCTTTAGCACTCAGATGCCCAACTCCCAATGGGGTCTAAACCCAGATAAATCCGTTTTGCCCTGCATAAAGTTTATGCAGGGCAAACTCATAAATTGTTCGCCCTCTATAACACTGATAGAGAGATATGCACAGTTGTTTGCTCCCCCAGGTATTAATACATACTCTGAGTGAATTACTAAATAGAAAGTGATTTTATTAAATACAGACAGTAGGATTTAAGTGGTTCAAAGTAGTAACAGACAGAACAAAGTAAGTCACAAGCAAAATAAAATAAAATGCGCAAATCTATGCCTAATCAAACTGAATACAGATAATCTCACCCTCAGAGATGCTTCAGTAAGTTTTTCTCAGACTGGACACCTTCCAGGCCTGGGCACAATTCTTTCCCCTGGTGCAGCTCTTGTTGCAGCTCAGGTGATAGCTAGGGGATTCTTCATGATGGCTCCTCTCCCTCTCTGTTCTCTTCCCCCCTTTATATATCTTTTGCATAAGGCGGGAACTCTTTGTCTCTCTGGGTTTCCACCCCCCCTCACTGGAAAAGCACCAGGTTAAAGATGGATTCCAGTTCAGGTGACATGATCACATGTCACTGCAAGACTTCATTACTCACTTGCCAGCACACACATATACAGGAAGACTCACAGGTAAATACAGCCATCTGCAGACAATGGGAGTCATCAAGATTCCAAACCATCATTAATGGTCCACACTTTACACAATTACAATAGGCCCTCAGAGTTACATTTTATATTTCTAGTTTTAGATACAAGAGTGGTACATTTATACAAATCAGATGATCACACTCAGTAGATTATAAGCTTTGTAATGATACCTTACAAGAGACCTTTTGCATGAGGCATATCCCAGTTACTTACATTCACTTATTACCGTATTTTCTCTAAAACTATCTCAGTTACATTATATTGACTTATTATCAAGTTTTTATAAAACCATATAGACTGCACAACGTCACAATGTCTTTCTGGGAATGATGTGCTTTAGTCAAACACAAGTTGTTAGATTCCATAGAGTAGTACCAGGGTGAAAGTTAAGGGTCTGATCTAATTTGTTCCTTCTGACCCTAAACTCTATGAATCTATGGATCTAGTGTCAATGCACCTAGAATTTAAGTAAGATGCATATTTTGTGAAAAAAATGTCAATCATCAAAACTGAAAATTTGCAAAATAAGGTTGGTTTGGATTCATATTCTGACTCAAACATTTTTTTGAAAGAATTTTTCAAATTGTTGAAAACATCCCATTTTGGCACTGTCAAAATGAAAGGTTGCTGTTTTTTTAGTCAAAACAGCTTTTTTTTAAAGCTAAATTTAGACTAAAAAAGGCTAACTAAAAGGAAAGAGGTCAACATCAAAACAAAATATGTTGACATTTTCAAAATGTTAGTTTCAATTAACCTGAACTGGTGTGTCCGCCTCCCCCCCACCCCCGCACCCCCCCAGTTTGTGAGGTCATGACCATTTGAGAGATTTCTACTTTTCATCACAATTTGGAATGGGAATTTCAAAATTTCAACATTTTGCAGTATAGGAAGCCCATTTCCCTTTCAACCCATTTTCCCAAACTCACTTTTAGAGGCTTCTTTCACCTCTTTTCTACATATTATGCCTTATTTCTGTGTTGATAATAACATTACCTAGCATTTAGAAATTAGCACTTTTTGTCCTGAAGAACCCCAAAATGCTTGAAAACATTTGCTACAATCCTATTGCAATTGAAATCAATGGCAAAACCCTCATTTTCCCCAAAGAAGCAGGATAGGGCTTTTAATATATACAGAAATCACTTTACCTACCAATGAAATGTATCCACATCTGACCCAGAATATGGAAGTTGTTCAACTGTATACAAGAGCATTAGCGTACAAGTTACAGGAGTGGTGAAAAGGAATGTTATGTACAATTGAAACTACAGGAGGAATTTTGCCAGGCAGAATAGAATTACCACACATGGATTTCATCCAGGACATTGAGGCTAAAGCCCTTATTCTTTATAAAGTACCGTGGGAAGCTTTAATGACTACAAGTGGTGAAGACTTTGATTTTCTGCGTTATTCAAAAGTCGTTCTTTAAAGTGAAATGAAATACCATGGGTAAAGTATCACCAAAAAGAAAATGTTGCACTGTGTTATTCTCAGATGGGCTTCAATGCAGTCATGCTGAGCTCCCACAGCACCCATGCAACTGTGTAGCCACATCAGTAATGACTTCTCATGCCTGTGACAGCTTTTGCACGCTGAATGCTATTCCCAATGGAATATTGCATCTCATTCTGTATGAGCACCATGTCATCACATGCTCTTGGGGTGTGGAAAAAATACGAGTAGCTGTTCATACCTGTCATTTGTTGGAACAAAGACTAAGCTGACAACTGATAGAGTGGCTCATATTTAATTTGACAACGTGCACTTCAGGCTGAAGAGAGCGCATTTATCTGTTATCTAAGCCAAACTCCTGTCATACAGATGAACAGATAGGGCATGCATTGGTTTTGTGTCACTTCATCCCCCAAGTGTTGTAGGTACCAAGGAAAAAAGAGCAGGAACTATTTTGTATCTATCCTCTGCCTCAAGCTACGCTCTGAGTGTGGATCCAATTGCCTGGGAAACTGAAACTTTGCTTTCCTCAAGCATGTTCCAAGCCGTAACATTTTGTGATGAAGCTTAAAAAGTTCTGAAAAATCTTGACACTCATTCAAAGGGTATGTCTACATTGTAGTGGGAAGCATGCTTCCCAGCATGGCGAGATAGACACGCGCTTGCTCTGCTCAAGCTATCGTGCTAAAAATATGTCTAGACTGCAGCTCGGAACATGCTTTCCAGGATAGGAGATAGACACGTGCTAAATTGCGCAGAACTATAGAGTGCTAAAAATAGCAGCGTAGCCAGGGGTAGCTCAGGCTAGCCATTGATATATATATCCAGGGAGGCTGAGTGGATCTGTGCTCCAGCCACTAACTTGAGCTGCCACCCAAGCGACCCCTGGCTACACTGCAATTTTTAGCACTCTATAGTTCTGCGCAATCTCCCACACTGGAAAGCACACTCCCAGCTACAGTCTAGACATAACCTAAGTGAATGCTATAATTAAAGCACTGTACAATAGGTAAGGGCTATGCAGCAAAGAGACCTACAGACATAATACAGAAGGCAGAGGGAGGAGAATAGACATTTTAGAGAGAGCCAAAATGGAGCTGGAACACTGGACCCCCTCAAAAGAGACCTACATAGACATTCAAATAAAATTAGAAGCTATAACTCCAGTGCTGGGCTACTGGTTCCAACAGAAAGAGCAAGTAAAAAAGGCAGCTACAACTTTGTATGTTTTCAGAAATTCCCAAAGTTCTGAGATCAGATGGAAAAATGTCTCCCCTCCTTCCAGAACGTAAGAAGGAAATCACCAGGGGGCCTGGATGGTGATGAAATGCTGTACAGCCGGGGTGTAAATACTTATATGGCATACATATATTCAGTTGTCCCCCAAAGATATGAAACATTAATGCCTCTGCAACCTTAGCGGTAGAACAGAAGTATTACTAACCCCAAGTGTTCAAAAACAGGAGTCAGGCCCCCAAAAATTCATGAGGCGGCCTTAAAAATCATGAGATTTTTTTTAAAAGCCAATAGTTTTGGAATCTTTTCATTTTGCTTCTGGTTTTTGAACCATTAGCTGTTTTTTCAGTTTCAGTATTTTCATTTTTTGTTTTCTGCACCTGTGAGGGCTAGAATTTATGCTTTTTAAAAAATGAAAGCTGAGATTTTCAAGTAATGATAGGATTCCAGAAGCTGGGCTTAAAAAAAAAACACCAAATATTGTGAGATACAGGGTAAAAATCATGAATGTTGCCAAGACTAAGTAAATAAAGTATCTAGGATCCTGCCAGGTGGGAGGGTCCCAGAACTCAGAATGCAGCTCAAGCCCAAATTTATACTGTTCTAATTGACAAGGTCCCTCACCAAATGCTCTTAAGCAGAGTAAGCTGTCATGGGATAAGAGGGAAGGTCCTCTCATGGATCAGTAACTGGTTAAAAGATAGGAAACAAAGAGTAGGAATAAATGCACAGTTTTCAGAATGGACCGAGGTAAATAATGGTGTCTGTACTGGGCCCAGTCCTATTTAATATATTCATAAATGACCTTGAAAAAGAGGTCAGGCCAATGGGGGCATTCCAGGCCAATGCAGGTGGCGGGAAACAGCAGCCATCACATACCTCGGCCCGCACTGCTTCCCGCAGTCCCCACTGGCCTGGAGCAGCGAACCGTGGCCAGTGGGAGCTGCAATCGGCAGAACCTGCAGACGCGGCAAGTAAATGCAATGAAATATGTAAATGTATATGAAGGGAGAGGGTTTCTGTGTAACTCTGGATTTGTGGTATGCCCTATACCCAACCCCTACTCTTATGTCTGATTAACTCAGCATAGCTTTGCTGTATGTCAAATAAAGGAATCTGAGTAATGAAATCTGGAGTAGAACTGAGTTTTTTGGATCTCAGAAAATTGGATGAAGTGTTCTCCCAGAACTGAACAAAGTGTTTTGGATAAGCCCAGTGGGAAAGGTCTTGGAGGGAATACCAACACTGTTATCAGGTCCCCTCAGTCTTCTTTTTTCCAAGATTAAACATGCCCAATGTTTTCAACCTTTCCTCGCAGGTCAGTTTTTTAAAACCTTTAATCACTTTCATTGCTCTCCTCTGGATTCTCTTTAGTTTGGAAGTTAAAATAAGTCAGTGGAGATGATTTAGTAGATAAATAGATGGTAAGATGGTCCAAGGTGAATGATAAATCAAGTCATCACATGAACGTGACCCATACATGCATGGCAATAAAACATCTTAATACAAATAGGTTTAAGATCTAGTTATCCACACCAGAGAAAAACTTTCCAACCTTCCAATAGTCAAATTTGAACCACAGAATTGACAATTGTAGTGATGGTTACTACAGTGCAGGTTTGTAAAGCAGAACAGTCCAAATGTGATAAAAGACTAATTTACTGTGAATTTTATGATTTGATATTTCTGTGGCTAATTATTTACACAGACTGCACTTAAATGACTCTCTGCTCCACAATGTTCAAGTGCCTATGTGATAAGCAAAACATGGTAACATCCATCCAGGAGATAACAAAAGTAAGATCAGCAATTTAAAGGGACACTGACAACTTCAACTCTAGTCATGGTGAAATAGCGAGTTAAAAGTAGTTTGTGGTTTTACTATCACCTTTTCCTATTTTAAAAAATGTTTCTCTCGCCTCTGTTGGGTGAAGGCTGAATCAGTCAGGGGATGTGACTGACTATACAGAGGAAAAAGTAAAACTGACTGTATAAAAAGTGCTGCTAAATACACAAAGGAGACAACCTAAAAAAATAATAATTGATTTTCTCTTATTTCTGAGTTTTAGAAACTTAGCTATTGCTTGTATCCACAGTTTCAGATAAAACATTTTCAGACTGAAACTTGATTTTTTTTAAGTTGGTGGGGTCCCTTTAAGACTCTAGTATTTATATACAGGCGAGTCTCATCTTACACGCATTTAACATGCGCAAATTTAGCTTTGCGCAGTCGGCAAAAAAAATAAAATAAAAAGAGAAAAACAACAATTTAAATACTGTACCTGTAGTGTGGGCGATTCCGCCCCCCATTACACTCAATGTAATTTTGAGTATATTCGGTTTTCACTTTACACGCTGACAGCGGAACGTAACCCCAGCGTAAGATGAGACTCGCCTGTATTTGAATACTTCCCCATTTCGTCTTTAAATGTCTAAAACAACGAACTACTGACAAACAATTTCAAATACACCAATTTCATCTTTATTTTTATATTGGCATTAGGGCTGTCGATTAATCGCAGTTAACTCAAGCAATTAACTAAAAAATTTATTGCGATTAAAAAAATTAATCGGGATTAATCACAGTTTTAATCACACTGTTAAGAAATAGAATACCAATTGAAATGTATTAAATATTTTTGGATGTTTTTCTACATTTTCAAATATATTGATTTCAATAACAACACAGAATTCAAAGTGTACACTGCTCCTTTTATATTATTATTTTTTATTACATACAAGTACTGTAGTGTAATCTTTTTATCATGAAAGTGCAACTTACAAATGTAGATTTTTTTTGTTACATAACTGCACTCAAAACAATGTAAAATTTTAGAGCCTACAAGTCCACTCAGTCCTACTTCTCGTTCAGCCAATCGTTAAGCCAAACAAATCTGTTTACATTTACGGGAGATAATGCTGCACACTTGTTATTTACAATGTCACCAGAAAGTGAGAACAGGCATCGGCATGGGACTTTTGTAGCTGGCATTTGTATCTATGTGCCAGATATGCTAAACATTCTTATGCTCCTTCATACTTTGGCCACCATTCCAGATGACATGCTTCCATGCTGATGACGCTCATTAAAAAAAAAACACGTTAATTAAATTGGTGACTGAACTCCTTGGGGGGGAATTGTATGTCTCCTGCTCTGTTTTACCCACATTCTGCCATATATTTCATGTTATAGTAGTCTCGGATGATGACTCAGCACATGTTCATTTTAAGAACACTTTTGTTGCAGCTTTGACAAAACACAAAGAAGGTACCAATGTGAGATTTCTAAAGATAGCTACAGCACTTGACCCAAGGTTTAAGAATCTGAAGTGCCATCCAAAATCTGAGAGGGATGAGGTGTGGAGCATGCTTTCAGAAGTTTTAAAAGAGCAACATGCTGATGCGGAAACTACAGAACCCAAACCACCAAAAAAATAAAATCAACTTTCTGCTGGTGGCATTTGACTCAGATGATGAAAATGAACATGCATCGGTCCATACTGCTTTGGATTGTTATCAAGCAGAACCCATCGTCAGCATGGACACATGTCCTCTGGAATGATGGTTCAAGCATGAAGCTTTAGCGCATCTGGAATGTAAATATCTTGCAACGCCGGTTACCACAGAGCCATGCGAACACCTGTTCTCACATTCAGGTGACATTGTCAACAAGAAGCAGGCAGCATTAGCTCCGGCAAATGTAAACAAACTTGTTTGAGCGATTGGCTGAATAAGAAATAGGACTGGGTGGACTTGTAGGCTCTAAAGTTTTACTTTTTTTTTTTTGTACATAATTCTACATTTGTAAGTTCAACTGTCATGATAAAGAGATTGCACTACAGTACTTGCATTATGTGAACTGAAAAATACTATTTCTTTTGTTTTTTACAGTGCAAATATTTGTAATAAAAATAAATATAAGGTGAGCACTGTACACTTTGTATTCTGTGTTATAATTGAAATCAATATATTTGAAAAATGTGGAAATAAATGGTATTCTATTATTGTTTAACAGTGCGATTAATCACACAATTAATTGCGATTAATATTTTTAATGGCTAATTGGCATGAATGTGCTTGACAGAATTATCTCTTTATTTTCCCAAGATTTCCATAATGAAATATAAATTGTTATTAGGATTAATCCTTCCACCTTTACTAGTCTTAATGAACTAAGATCTTGAAAAAGATAGAAATTGTGTCGTTTAGAGCACCTATTATATAATATACCTATTGCAAATTAATTCATTCTATCACTGTTCTTCTAATTAAGAAGAATGATATAACTAGCAAAAATCTTTATGGACCAATGGCTAGTTATACTTCCTTTCCAGTCTGAAACTTTTCATTAGAATGATCTGTCTGAGCCACAAAGAATAAAAATAAGAAGAATACACATGGGGTTCAATTCTCAGGTAGCATGAATTGTCATAGCTACGCTGAAGTCAAGAGAGCTACATTGATTTACCATAGCAGAGAAACTAGTCAATGCTGACTTCTTTCTGTCCCCACCCCCTCAAAAAACCTATCTTACATACTCCCATTCTCTCACCCACCTATGTCTAAAGCCACTAGCTTTTTAGCTATACATCAATCAACTCTTTCCCTCACTCTCTGGCAAAATACTCTCTCTCTCTCTCTCTCTCTCTCTCTCTCTCACACACACACACACACACACACACACACACACACCAGCATTCTGGTGGTTTGATTCTTCTCACACTAAAAGTGACATAAATCAGGAGTAACTCCACTGATGTCAAGGATGGCTGGCTGGAAATTAATTCCATTTCAAGAAAAATGTTGAGGTTTAAAAGTAATGGGCTTTTTTTGTTCCGATGTGAAACAAAACAAGAATTTTGAAATTTTTAACAAAATCACATGAGAGAAAAAGACAGACAGGCAACCTCAATACTTTGGATATTATAGTCAATAAAATATTTGTAGAGTAATGTACCATGAATGTAACCATAGATGATTTCCTATTATGATAATCAAATTAAATTTGAAAATGAAAGTTACACTAGGAATAGCTACCATCTCAATCAACAAGAACCCAAAGACATGCTGTGATTGTCAATACTAGATTTCTATCTAAAAGATTTGTTTACAGTTGTTATTTTAAAGTAGGCATGACCTTAAATGTCTAACATACTTCAGGAAAGCTGCCAGAATGACTAAAATATTTTTTTAAGAAACAAACATGTTGAATTAAATGTAAAAATTATTCTCTCAGAACTATACAAAGAAGCAGCAATCCAGCATGGAAAGATTAGTTAAAGGCCTTGGGAGCTAATCAAGGCTACTTATTAAAGAAAGCAGCAGAATTAATTAAAAGTAATTTTACCAACTTTAAAAAGGGCACTGAACAAAACATGAAGGAGACTAAAGTGCAGCTGCAAATGCCAATTCAGCTAAAAACAGAACAACAACTAGAGGCAGGATTCTGCCACTGATTTTAAAGAACAGCAGGGCAGCAAGAGAAGCAGCGGATCAAGTCTGCAGACCATATGTGTTTCTGTTGTGGTTTGAACTGGTATAATCCAGCTACTTAATTAATTAATTTAAAAAATCCTGCCATAGGACTGAAAGAAGAGACAGAACCAGTGTATTTTTAAAAGCCCTGTATATTTGCTAAACCTTAAAAAGAGTAGGAAGAGAAAATGAATAGAAGAGAATGGAACAGGGAAAACTTTTGCCCTGAAGTGTAGAACTAGAAAATGTAATTTCTGTTAGCAATTTTTCAAGCAAGTGGGAGAAAAAACATTGTCATTTGAAACATGGGGCCCTGATTCTCTTCCTGCTTACACCAGCGTAAATCAGGAATGACTCCACTGATGACACAAGTGACATACCAGAGACCAAGTGATAACAAAGCAGAGTTGTCATTATTCACAAAAAATAGCTGTCCAACTTCGTTTGTTTTCTATCATGTTTTATTTGAATGTCTGAAGGTGCCACGAATCAGATTGGGTAAAATTATGTGCATATAGATCTCTATTCACAGCAGCCCATGTCTGTACGAGTTGTGATGTAAATCTTTTTTCATTTCATTGAAGCAGGTAAAATGTTCTTAAAACTGGCAGGAGTCAGAAAAGGAAGCAAAAACCTAAACAAGAAAAGGACTTTCCTTTCCCCACCTTCCTTTTTCTATTTTTGGCCATTCTTGGCTGGGTCTTTTCTAAGTGAATGGGACTTGTCTGAATTATGGAGTCATAGAGTTTAAGGCCAGAAGGGACTACTAGATCATCTAGTCTGACCTCTTGTATATCACAGGCCACCAACACTACCCAGGGCACACACACTAAATTCAACAACTGAAATTAGATGAAAATATTATAGGACTAAACTATTACGTGCCACAGGCAGACACTAGGAGGAACTGACATGCATCAACACTCAAGGCCCCTGCAATGGAAGGAAAATAATTAAGTGAGATATACCCAGATAATCTTGGCAAGTGATCCGCACCCAGGCTCTGCAGATGAAGGCAAAAAAAACCCCCAAGGTCACTGCCAATCTGACCTGGGGCAAAATTCCTTCCCGATCCCCACATATGGCAATCAGCTAGACATTCAGGATGTGGGCAAGAACCAGCCAGCCAAGGACCTGAGAGAGAATGCTCAGTGCCACCTCAGAGCCCTGGCCCACCCTGCCAAATGTCCCATCTTCAGCATCTCTGATGCTTCAGAGGAAAGAGACAAGACCAAAAAAAACCAAAATACATGGGATGGGGTCAGGAAGAAACCTATCTTGACCCTTTCGGGTGGCCAACTGAAAACGTGAAGCATGAGTTTTTAGTAACATAAAATATAAACCAAAAATGAGTCCCAGGGCTGCTGAGCCTGGCTCCCTACCATCACAAGCAACCCCATTGTACAATCACATTCATACATTTTTCCAGCTCTCTCTTAAAACTAATCAATTTTTTCTCCCACAATTCCTATTAGGAGGCTGTTCCAGAACCTCACCCCTCTGAGGGTTAGAAAATTTCTTCTGATTTCCAGCCTGATTTGGTTCATTGCCAGTTCGTATCCATTTGGTCTTGTGCCAACATTGTCCTTTAGCTTAAAGACCTCTTCACCTTCCCCGGTGTTTACCACTTTGATGTATTTATAGAAAGCAACCATATCTTCGCTCAGCCTTGTTTTTGTTAGGCTAAACAAGCAAAGCTTTTCCAGTCTCCTCTCATAAGATAGGCCCACCATTCCCCTAATCTTCCTAGTAGCTCTTCGCTACACCTGTTCCAGTTTGAATTAACCTTTCTTGAGCATGGGTAACCTGAACTGTACATGATATTCAAAATGAGGATTTACCAGTGTCCTGTACAACAGCATTACTATTTCTCTATCTCTACGGGAAATGCTTCACCTGATAAATCCTAGGCTTGCATTTGCCATTTTCATAGTCATATAAAATTGTTAGCTCATAATCATCCTGTGATCAACACAATCAGGTCTCTCTTCTCCTCTGTCACTTCCAAGTGATGAGTGCCTAGCTTATAGCAGAAATTCTTGTAACTCGACCCTAAGTGTGTGACCTTGTACTTTGTGCTATTGAATTTGATCCCATTTCTGTCACTCCAATCTTCAAGGTCATCCAGAGCTTCCTATATAATATTCTGATCTTCCTCTGTCTTGGTGATGCCTCCCAACTTTGTATCAGCAAGTTTCATTAGCCCACTCCTACTTTTTGTAGGTCATTCATAACAAATATTTGAGGAACTCCACTAGTAACAGCTCTTCTGTCTAATAATTCTCTTTTCAGCACAAGCCATTGCCTTCTCCTCTTTAGCCAGTTGCTTATTCACTTTATAATTCTTGTACTAATCCCCATCTTCTGTTATTTAACCAATAATTTTCCATGTGGTAGCATGTCAAATGCTTTACTGAAGTCCAAGTATATTTAGATGTATTGCATTTTTCTTATCAGTTACTTTTCTCAAAGAAGGAAATCAGGTTAGACTGGTATAGTCTACCAGTGGTAAGAATATAAGAATGGTCATACTGGGTCAGACCAAAGGTCCATCTAGCCCAGTATCCTGTCTTCTGACAATGGCCAATGCCAGGTGCCCCAGAGGGAATGAACAGAACATGTTATCATCAAATAATCCATCCCCCTGTTGCCCATTCCCAGCTTCTGGCAAACAGAGGCTAGGGACACCGTCCCTGCCCATCCTGACTAATAGCCTTTGATGGACCTATCCTCCATGAATGTATCTATTTCTTTTTTTTAACCCTGTTATAGTCTTGATCTTCACAACATCCTCTGGCAAGGAGTTCCACAGATTGACTGTGCACTGTGTGAAAAAATACTTCCTTCTGTTTGTTTTAAATCTGATGCCTATTAATTTCATTTGGTAACTCCTAGCTCTTGTGTTATGAGAAGGGTAAACCCATGTTCCATTACATTCCTTTTATCTCTGTGAATTTAATTTTTCTTTCTTCACAATTTGATCTAAAGTCTTGCATACTACTGAAGCCGGACTAACAAGCTGTAAGTGCTGGAATCACGTTTTTCCCCCCTTTTCTTAAATAGAGGTATAATGTTAGCTATTTTTCAGTCATATGGTACTAATGCAGATTTATTAAACATCCTTGCTACTGGACTAGCAATCTCATGTGCCAGTTCTTTCAAGTATTCGGGGATGGAAATTATCTGATCCCCCTGATTTGAGCACATTAATCTCGTTAGGGTTATCATATTACTCCTGGGGGAATTCTGCGCTACTGCATGTGCACATAATTAAATAGACATGCATATTTTAAATTTTTGATGCAGAAAAAAGCTTCTGCCGAAATGTTGCAAAACTTCCGCCTTTTGCCCACCAGAGGGTGCTGTGGTACAGCAGCTTCCTGCAGAAAATAACTTTTGCAATTCTGCATTTTGACCACCAGAGGGTGATGTGGTGATAAAACAAAGCAGCAACTCCCAGCCAGGAGGGAAGAGAAAGCCTATCTTCTTTGCAGCGCCTGTCAGGCCAGGTCAGGAGAGAGGGGATAAGGGGAGTCAGACAGGGGCTCATAAGGGCTAGTGGGGGAGGACAGACTGGGGAGGGGCTTAATGGGAGCAGAGGCACAGGGCCACAGAGTTGAGGGAGGTGCAGGGTCATATGGTCATGGAGGAGGGGGTGCAGAGCTATATAGGGATAGAGGAACGGCTTGGTGGGAACATAGAGACACATAGGGAGGGGGTACAGGGACACATAGGAATGGGGGGTTGCAGGGCCAGATGGGGATAGGCTGAGTGGGGGCACAGAGACACATAGGGACAGGGGGAGGGAGTACAGAGCCACATGGGGATGGGGGGTTGCAGGGCCGGATGGGGATGGGGATTGGGATTGGCCATTATCTTTGAAAATTCGTGGCAATCGGGGGAGGTCCCGGACGATTGGAAAAAGGCAAATATAGTGTTCCATATTTTAAAAAGGGAAGAAAGAGAACCTGGGGAACTACAGACCATTCATCCTCACTTCAGTCCCCAGCAAAATCATGGAGCAGGGCCTCAAGGAAACCATTCTGAAACATTTGGAGGAGAGGAAGGTTATCAGGAACAGTCAACATGGATTCACCAAGGGCAACCTGATTGCCTTCTATGATGAGATAACTGGCTCTGTGGATATGGGGAAAGTGGTGGATGTGATATATCTTGACTTTAGCAAAGCTTTTGATATGGTCTCCCACAGTATTCTTGCCAGCCAGTTAAAGAAGTATGGATTGGATGAATGGACTATAAGGTGGATAGAAAGCTGGCTAGATTGTCGGGCTCAACAGGTAGTGATCAATGGTAGATCTAGTTGGTAGCGTATCAAGTGGAGTGCCCCAGGGGTCGGTCCTGGGGCTGGTTTTGTTCAACATCTTTATTAATTATCTGGATGATGGGATGAATTGCACCCTCAGAAAGTTCACAGATGACACTAAGGGGGGAGAGATAGATATGCTGGAGGGTAGGGATAGGGTCCAGAGTGACCTAGACAAATTGGAGGACTGGGCCAAAAGAAATCTGATGAGGTTCAACAGGGACAAGTGCAGAGTCCTGCACTTAGGAAGGAAGAATCCTATTCACCGCTACAGGCTGGGGACCAACTGGCTAAGCAGCAGTTCTGCAGAAAAGGACCTGGGGATTACAGTGGATGAGAAGCTGGATATGAGTCAGCAGTGTGCCCTTGTTGCCAAGAAAACCAATGGCATAGTGGGTTGTATTAGTAAGAGCATTGCCAGCAGATCGAGGGAAGTGATTATTCCCCTCTATTTAGCACTGGTGAGGCCACACCTGGAGTATTGTGTCCAGTTTTGGTGTGTGTCCCGTCCCCCCCCCAATACAGAAGGGATGTGGACAAATTGGAGAGACTCCGGCGGAGGGCAGCGAAAATGATTAGGGGGCTGGGGCACATGACTTACGAGGAGAGGCTGAGGGAAGTTGGGTTATTTAGTCTACAGAAGAGAAGAGTGAGGCGGGATTTGATAGCAGCCTTCAACTACCTGAAGGGGGGTTCCAAAGAGGATGGAGCTAGGCTGTTCTCAGTGGTGGCAGATGACAGAACAAGAAGCAATGGTCTCAAATTGCAGTGAGAGAGGTCTAGGTTGGATATTAGGAAACAGTATTTCACTAGGAGGGTGGTGAAGCACTGGAATGGGTTACCTAGGGAGGTGGTGGAATCTCCATCCTTAGAGGTTTTTAAGGTCTGGCTTGACAAAACCCTGGTTGGGATGATTTAGTTGGTGTTAGTCCTGCTTTGAGCAGGAGATTGGACTAGATGACCTCCTGAGGTCTCTTCCAACCCTAATATTCTATGATTCTATGATGGGGGGAGTGAGTGTCTGAGTGGGGGTAGAGGGGCACATGTGGACACGTGGTGCAAGGACACATGGGGGTGCAAGGAACACATGGGGATAGGGGCAGACGTGTCTGACTAAATAGGAGAGGCTAGGGGTCAGCCAAGGTCTGCATCAGGGAAGCTTCCTAACAATCCCTCTCCGCACCCACCCTCCCCCAAATAAAACTGTTCCATGCTTTTCCCACCCATACCCAACAATCCTCCTTGTTCATACCCAGGATGCTTCCCAGCAATTTACTTCCCTCTCCCTCAGCTCCTCCGTTACCCTGCCTCCCCCAAGCCTTTGCACTTCTTCTGAGAATTGCGGGAAATATGGGTCTGTATTGTAGTTTAAATGAATTATTACTCAGAGTTCTGTATTAATATGCCTAGTAAGGAATCTAATTGTCAAAAAACATTTCCTGAATCTGTTATGTTGTCTGTATTTTTACAGATGTATTTGCTGATAGGTATTTTGAAATAAATGACCAAAAATAATTGAAACTGGTGTGATTATATTGTTATTTTGACAAATAAAATATGCAGAATTTTGCAGAATTTTAAAATATTGTATGCAGAATTTTTAATTTTTTGTTGCAGAATTTTTAATTTGTTGGCACAGAATTCCCCCAGAAGTATCATATGCAGGAAGAAGGATGTATTTGGATATAGAACTTTAATGTTTACCTTTCTATATTATCCCTGTCATGACTACTGACTACAGGCTTCATATCATCAAAGTGTACTAACCTGAGAGCGCTGTACTGTGCTTCCTTCAGAATACTTTCAAGGTCTCTCAAGGTGGGCTAGCAGTTGTTATTGAGTAATATGATTCCTTTTCTTTCACATTATCTCCCACATGAGAAATGAGTCATCTTCATAGTTCTTCCAGCCTCTGCTGGCTTAGGGTTCAATTTTGCTGCCATTGAAGTAAATGATAAAACTCCCATTTCTTTCAATGAAAGTGAATTCAAGCCTCTAGGTGCAAGAGATCATTTAGTAGTCTGTAACAAGACTCCTGCTTGGTGGTATATAATAAAACCTTTGGACGGCTTGGAAGACAAATGTGTTTCACAGTGCATGAAAGTAAAATAAAACTTGAGACTGTATGATAAAAATAAAAGCTGTAAAAACATTTGCCAAAATTGATCTGGCATTAACCAGATCTGAATAGGCCCGCTTCTGTATTTTTAAAAATATTTTTTCAAACACATAATAATACTATAGAAATTTACAGTATATAATAATAATAATAATAATAATTAATAAAAACCTTCTACTTATCTTGACAGCTGACCCAGACCAGGTAACAAAATCTAGGAAGAATAAAGCCAATTTGAAACATTTTATTAGTTTCATAGGTGATTCATAGATTCATAGATTCTAGGACTGGAAGGGACCTCGAGAGGTCATCGAGTCCAGTCCCCTGCCCGCATGGCAGGACCAAATACTATCTAGACCATCCCTGATAGACATTTATCTAACCTACTCTTAAATATCTCCAGAGATGGAGATTCCACAACCTCCCTAGGCAATTTATTTCAGTGTTTAACCACCCTGACAGTTAGGAACTTTTTCCTAATGTCCAACCTAGACCTCCCTTGCTGCAGTTTAAGCCCATTGCTTCTTGTTCTATCCTTAGAGGCTAAGGTGAACAAGTTTTCTCCCTCCTCCTTATGACACCCTTTTAGATACCTGAAAACTGCTATCATGTCCCCTCTCAGTCTTCTCTTTTCCAAACTGAACAAACCTTTCAGTGTTCCTTCATAGGTCATGTTCTCAAGACCTTTCCTCATTCTCGTTGCTCTTCTCTGGACCCTTTCCAATTTCTCCACATCTTTCTTGAAATGCGGTGCCCAGAACTGGGCATAATACTCCAGCTGAGGCCTAACCAGAGCAGAGTAGAGCAGAAGAATGACTTCTTGTGTCTTGCTCACAACACACCTGTTAATACATCCCAGAATCATGTTTGCCTTTTTTGCAACAGCATCACACTGTTGACTCATATTTAGCTTGTGGATGAGTAGTTAACATTGGTATTCTAATAGAAACCTAAATTTAATATAGATGGGATAGACTGAAAGTTTATATAGATGTAAACATAAGGTAATAGTTTATGTTGGCTGCTTATTGCACTTCCCCTCATGACCAGGGGCCACTTTCCAGCACCCTTCCCCTGTTAGCGCTCTCTTGTGGGTCTCTTAAGCACTCCACACAGTCTGTTGTGTTTAACAGAACCCCACCTGGGACTGGTTTAATAATAGATAAGATTCAAACAGTCCTCAAAGTCGCTAATAATAAAAGGTTCCAACCATCCCCAGAGAGTCCCCAAAATAAAGTCCATCACAATAATACAAAAGTTAATACTTACCCCTGGTTCTTCTGCCACACACAGACCCCTTTCCAGTCTGCTCCACTCCAAGCCACCAGTCCCAGCCCTTTCCAGCTGGTGCTCTGACTCTGGCTTTCTTCTCCTCAGTGTCTCCCTTCTTTCTTCTTCTTGGGTTTAGTGGCTCAGCAGACTCATTTCCTAAGTCTATGACCACCATTAACTGGATTTGGTAGATAGGTTATGACTTAAAGTCTGTTGCCTTTCCCAGTATTTTTAAAGAATTGCAGAATAGCTTTTTTAATTGGCCCCCATTTTCCTTGTATCCTAGATCAGGGGTCGGCAACCTTTCAGAAGTGATGTACCGAATCTTCATTTTTAACTCTAATTTAAGGTTTTGCGTGCCGGTAATATATTTTAACATTTTTAGAAGGTTTCTTTCTATAAGTCTATAATATATAACTAAACTATTATTGTATGTAAAGTAAATAAGGTTTTTTAAATGTTTAAGAAGCTTAATTTAAAATTAAATTAAAATGCAGAGTCCCCCCAGACCAGTGGCCGGGACCTGGGCAGTGTGAGTGCCACTGAAAATCAGCTCGTGTGCCGCCTTTGGCACTCGCGCCATAGGTTGCCTACCCCTGCCCTAAATAGATATTGCAAAGAAAACTTTTGTTACTCCAAGGCTTCTGAGTTTCACTGGTACAGTCTTTACAATTACACAGCAGATGATTTATCCTCTCCTGGACCTAACGTGTCTAACGTATTCCATCATTATATTTATTTATTAGAAATTCACAATGACCTATTAAAGTTCTGAATAAAGCCACTTTACTCTTCCTCTCAGGGCCTTGGTTTATATCAACATTTTCAACTGTTGGGCCGACTTCACAGATTTTTTTCCCCTTCATTTCATGTACCCACACGTAGTATTTGCCATTCCTTACTTAGCTCATTTTTGATTAAGTATTTAAATTCTAGTTTGCTTAAGGAGATCTCTAAGTCACCTTGGTTGTGCTTAATAGCATAATTTTGCCTCTTTATCTGCCAATTCATTACCAGCTATCCCTACATGCACAGGGATCCATGCTATTACTATGGTCACATCTAATTGTGCCAATTTGGATGTTAGCAGTAATATTTCATTAAGTATATTGTTTATGCTGTCAGACTTCCCTTTGTATAATGCCTGCAACCTTGATAAGGAATCAGACAGAATGGCCACACCATATGGCCACACATATAAGGTCTAAATTAGTCCCAGCAATCAGGGCCGGCTCTAGCCTTTTTGCTGCCCCAAGCAGCAAAAAAAAAGCGCCGCCCCCGAGCCCCCGCGCCGAGCGCCGTGCCGCCCCCTCGCTGAGTGTGGGAGCCCGCCCCCCCCAAGTGCCGAGCCCCGCGCTGCCCCCCCCCGCTGAGCGCCGCGCCGCCGGAGCCCGCCCCCGCCCCCCGCCAAGCGCCACCGAAACCCCCCTCCAGCGCCGCGCCCACGCCGCCCCCTCGCCGAGCCCCGCACAACCGAAGCCCGCCCCCCCCAGCGCCGCGCCGCACTGCCGGAGCGCCCCCCCGCGGAATGCCGCACCGCGCTCCCCCCGCCGCCCCTTACCAGGTGCCGCCCCAATCATGTGCTTGGGTGCCTGGTGCCTGGAGCTGGCCCTGCCAGCAATACCCCTGTTAGCTCAGCTGTTAAGATGGAGCTAAAGTTAGTTTGCCTTATACGGCTTTCTTGAGTCCAAACATGAGCACACAGAAAACTGCTCCCATTCTATCCATTCCTTCCTCTTTGCAACCACTAGGCTACCCTGGACAGTGTCCCCATTTATCACAGATACACGGATGTGCTATATCCTATATATTTATCATTCTTCTTTAGCTTATTTTATTATATAATACCATGTCTATCTGAGGTGGTGGTTTCCCAGTAATAGAATATTTTCCCATAGCTATAGATTTTCTCCTCTTTCTTTTCATTGAGATCCTTTATCCATTTCTCTACCTTACCTACATGAAGAATTTTGAGTTTTTTGTCCTACTCAGTCTCCACTTATTTCCCAGCCATCAGTATATATTAGCTTAGTATTATCATCTTCACTATTACCTAATTCTTTGGCCAAAAAGGTTATGTTTAGGAGCTTCAGTCTAAGAGTGATAGGCATTTCTCCAGCTGCTATCTGCATTATACAGATGCGTAGTAATGAAAACACCACATACTAGATGCAATGCCTGTGCTTGGATACATTCTACTTTTCTCAGATTAGTTTCTGATGCAGACTTGAAGGCCTGGCAGGCATACTCAATAATTGGTCTGATCAGCATTCTGTATAGCATTATCACTGTTTTCTTATCCATTCCGCAGGAGGTTCCAGGTACATTTTAAAGTAAATTGATACTTCTTTGCACTTATCTATAATATTTTCAATATGATTCCTCCAGGTAAGCTTGTTATCAAA
Organism: Malaclemys terrapin pileata; assembly: GCF_027887155.1. Lineage (NCBI taxonomy): Eukaryota > Metazoa > Chordata > Testudines > Emydidae > Malaclemys > Malaclemys terrapin. The sequence continues at coordinate 164,572,621 of NC_071507.1, read as the reverse complement.
TATCACACCAAGGATATTTTTACTATAATTATCTGCTGATCATATATATATATATATAATTTGACTTCCTTTTGAATCTTCCATGTTATGAAGATCACTCCCTTAGTTTCAGAGTAGCAGCCGTGTTAGTCTGTATCCGCAAAAAGAAGAACAGGAGTACTTGTGGCACCTTAGAGACTAACAAATTTATTTGTTAGTCTCTAAGGTGCCACAAGTACTCCTGTTCTTCCTTTTCCCTTAGTTTCGTCAATGAAGAACTGGAGGCCCTGACCTGTTTCCCCATTCTGTACTCCTTTGAAGTGCATCATTGATTCTTTTGGTGGCACTTTCAAGGTTTCTGCCTTTGGTCCCTATGATGCAGTCATCAGCAAATAATATGATGCTTATTCCTGCACTCATCTCTTTTGGAAGGTCATTTATCATGATGTTTAAAAGGGCTGCGCTAATGACACTCCCCTGTGAGTTCCATTTGTAATGGAATAAATGGTGGAAAAGGTTTTCTCTACCCAGACTTGTATAATTCTTTTGCTTAGGAAATCCCATATCCATCTGTACATTCTTCCTGCAGTACCCATGGTTGCCACTTTATCAGGGGTGAAAGTAGGCCGGTACGGCGTACCGGTAAAAAGTGGCCACCGGTACCAGCCCGTACTCAGCTGATGTTAAAGTGCTGGTGGGGGCGGAGGGGGGGAAGATGGACGGGGACGCAAAAGGGGCAGCGACGTTAAAGCGCTGCCGTGGCAAAGGACCCTGCTTAAAGCACTGCCACGGCAGCGCTTTAACGTCGTTGCCACTTTTTGCCCCCAGGCTGCCGACAGGGGTGGGGGGCAAAAGGAGAAGCTGCCCCGGGGCCGGGATTTAAAAGGGCCTGGGGCTCCGGCCACCGCTGCTGCTACTGTGGCAGCAGCCAGAGCCCCGGGCCCTTTAAATCGCTGCTGGAGCCCCGGGTGACACAGGCCAGGCAGTGTGGATGGACTGGCTGGGTGATGCTGACCCCCAGCCCGCCCCTTCCAGGGGCCGCAGCCAGCTCCCATACCGGTAAGTGTGGAATGTTACTTTCACCCCGGCACTTTATATGATAGTCCCTTTCTCCAGAACACATCATAAGCTTTTTCTATGTCCAGGAAGGTTACTATCACATACTCTTTGGTTTTCAAGCTTTACAGAGCTTCTGTCTCTATCTATTCAATGTGGGCACTCATACTCCTACCTCTTCTGAACCCAGTTTGCATTCCATCTATGAACCTATTTCTTTCTAAGTCTGCTACTAATCTCTCAGTCACCAGTTTATCCATAGTTTTACTTATACATGCTGTTGAAATGGACCTTTAATGGCCCATAGCTGGGCAGATAGTTACCAGTACCAGTGAAGATTTGGGAACAATATATTTAATGCATAGTAATTTATTTGAGAAAGAATCACTCAAGCGGTAAAGGTTACATAATACACATCTCCCTATTAAGCTTCAGTTCCCCAAGAATAAACCCTCACTAACTATGTTGGTCTTACACAGTATCTTGATTGGCAAACAAAGCAGGTATAGCTACCAATTCTAGATGGGGACTTCTTTTCTTCTCTTCTTTCTGTAGCCTGATCTTAGATTATGTATTAATTATACTGAGATTATGTATTAATTATACTAAGAATCCCCAGTTATCACTTTGAGGGTTGACAGGTTCTTGCCCCAATATTTTGTAAGGGCTGCAAAACAGACACAGACCAAAGCTCAATCAACATTTACCCTCTTATCAATCATTCACTTGAGCTCTTAGCATGATGCCATCCAGAGAGGTCATTTTGACCTGGGTCAGCCTGTACCAAGCCCACTGATCGCATGTTTTTACGTCTTCTTTACATTGGTAAGCTGGTCCCCCAGCTGATATATTCCAAAGTTCGATGTTGAAACATACATGCAAATAGAGCTTCTAATCACTCGCAGTAAATTTCCACACCAACTATCTGATGCTAAGAGAATCCTGCTCCCAGAATCCTCTAGCAAATTCAGACATAGCAAGCCATACCAAACTCATGCTTACCACATTCATTCATATCAATCACAATTCATAATAATTTGGCACCGTCCCAACATGTTGTGAGGGCAATAGCGCACTTGCCTGGTTTCCTCACTAGAGCAATAATTGCACTTTTACAGTCTCTAGGCACTTCACCTTTCCTCCATATGCTATTGTATAATTTTAATATTACCCTGAGGCTTTCATCATCTAGATGCTCTGAGCATTTCAAAGTTTACTTCATCCTTCCCTGGTGCAGTGCTTTTGGTCCTTATTATTGCTTTTTGGAGTTGCCTCATACTGAAGTTTTCATTTAAAATAAAATCTACATCCTCCTCCCACCACTTTGTCATCTCATCATTAAGGAATGTTCTTTTACATTCTCTAATTTCTTTCCTCTGATCCTTGTCATTACTGACATTTCGAAACATGGTGGACAGAATTTCTGCTTTTTCTTTGCTGGGGCTTATTACTCTATAACCTTCAACTGCAAGCTTGGTATTGTATTCTGCTTACTCTTTATTCCATTCATTGTCTGAAGTTGCTTGTATACCACGGATATGTTGATATCTTTATTTACTTTCCCATACAGTATTTCCTCCAGCTTTCTCGTTTTGCCCTTTTTATAGCCTTTTGTGCAACTGTCCCACTTTTTTATATGCACTGTTGTTGTAGCTGTGTTTGTCCTAGGATATTAGAGAGACAAAAGGTGGGTGAGGTAATATCTTTTATTGGAACAATTTCTGTTGAAGAGAAAGACAAGCTTTTGAGCTTTCACTTTTTTATATGTCATTAAGTCCTCACCATTTAGTGTAGTTTTTGCTTACTTATATGCATTGTTCCTTTCTTTAATTATCTGTTATTAATTATATTTCTTTAATTAATTCCTTGTTCCACCAGGGTACACTTTTCCGATCTTTAGTTAGGGTTGGTATCCTAGGAATAACTAGATGGCTGGCTTTACAATTCCCTTGGTAATATTATCACAGAATTCCACAATATCCATTTATACACTGTTCACTCACAATATCCTCACTTTTATGTCTAAAGGGGGGTATTATTCTTGTATCACGTATTTTCTTTTTCCTTGATATGTAATTAATGTCGGCAAGTGGTCCCTACCCCTTCCCTCCTCTCTGTAAATTCTCCCTTTTTTTGAGGGAGAAGACAGTCTATATACTGCCCTCTTCCAGTGACCTCCTCCCAGTTGGGGGGGGGAAGGGGAGAGATATGGGACTCCTGCCTGACCCTACACTACAGGAGTCCTGATCTGGGCCTCGAGGTTTTTCCCCTCATCCAACTCCTAATTATCCAGGACTGCTTCCTCTCTTCCACTACCAGGCCACTTCCTGGCCCTTTGCTCAATCCAACTCCCTGGAATAGGGTCTTCTGGCCCGCTCTACACTTAAAGGGACAGTATACCCCATTACAGTTACAATGGCTAAAATTTTCAAAAGCACTAAGCAGCCTAGCTTTCTTTGGAAGTGTTATTAAAAGACAATGTGCTTGCACAGGATTTATATTTCGTTAACAATTTACCACATGTGCTCCCCTAGTTCATATGGCCAGATTCCTCTTCTGAATCGCCAAATGGGGACGTTAACAAATTTTCTAATCTGTGAAGGTTTCCTATTGACACAGAAGTCACTTGACATGTGATCTATCGTTCAGAGCTTAGCTTGCTGGTGAAGTATAGAAATGGGCATCGATCCAGGGCATCAAGAAGAAAAAGAAGGAAAAAACAGTCTCTGCCACTACCTCAGTCACCTCTTCTGTCAGCCTTTTCAGGTCTGCCATCAAGAGAAGATAAGTAAGGTCATTTTCCAGGGTTAAGAAGCGGCCTGGAAAGAGAGGCAGGCATGAGTGAACATATTCAGTAGAGATGGCTGAAAAATTTCCAATAGACTGGTTTTCTGTCAGAAAATATTGTTTAATCAAAATCAAAATATTTTGCAAGAATGTGTCAATTATGGTGAATTCTCTTACAGAATTTTTTTTAAATGATCTAATATCAAAATGCAGTATTTTATTTTGTCTTTCTTATTATGTTTAGACTTTCATATACCATAAATATTTTATTATATATTGCATTTAATAATTATATGTTATATTTGTTTCAACACTATTGAAACAAACATTTCAATAAAGTTTTTCTATGTTTCTGAATTTCTGTTTCCTGAAAATTGTGAAAAGTTGAGCTTTTGTCCCAATTTGGGACAAAATCAAATTTTGAAATATCAGAATTTCCCATGGAATGGAAATTCTAACTTACACTCAAGCTTTAATGTTCGTCTCTCCACATAGTTTTGAGGACCTACTCAGTCTCAATACTGTTTATTACAAATAAGCAATCAAAAGACTGATTTGATTGTAATACAAACAGTACATAATAATAAAATCAAGCTTGAACATGTTAAAATCTAGCACCATATGATGGTATCACTATGGACTATCATCAGAGATGTGAACTGTAGTACAGGAGAATGCCAAAACCCATCCAAATGCAGCTACAAAGTTGTATCGTTTTATTTCTGAGCTTGATTACTAGATGTATCAGCTGCCTTTGACACAGTGTAAATTTTCGATATAAATAATGACTCCCATGTCCCACTCTCTGAATCAAAATCTGAATTTAAGGAAGACACATCCCTTCCCAGGATGGGAAAGTATACTGCATTAAGGAAAGGTTAAAAAGTTAACAGGTGTTTGAATGACATTAATATTTATATTTACATTTTTCACTGACTTTTTAAAAAAATGCCTCCAAGGGCCATTAGTGGGGCTACAATAGCAGAAAAACAAAAACAAACAAAAACCCCAAGGTGGTCTTGAATGGTATTTTTACCATCCAGAAACTGAAATATTGTGAGAAGACCAAATCAAGCAAATCTAATCTAGGTAAGGTATTGTAGCTGTCATAACACTATCATAGACCTAACCTAGCTTTCCAGATCTGTGGATCAACACTTAATTTTCCCAACAGGTGGGCGGGGGGTTGTTTTTGTTTTCATATTGTTTTCTCTCTCCCTCCTATGCTCCCAGATTAGAGAGGAGATGGATTGGCATCCACCTAGAGTCTGATCATTTTCTGAATACTGCAAAGCTATGACTGTTACCCCCCCCTTCTGCCCCAGACTGAGCTGAGGGGGAGAAGCCATGATCCACCAGCAGCTAGGGCCAAGACTGCAAGCCACTGGACCAGCCATCCCCCTCACCCACCAGTTAGGGCCCAGAAGCAGTCAGGATTGGAGCCTCAGGTACTCTACCAACATGGCTGCAGCATAACTAGTCACCAGTGAATGTGTGCCCCACTCCCTTCTACCCCCTGTACCAGCAGTAGCAGTTGGGGTCAGAAACTCTACCAGCTATAACTGGCCCCACTTAATGTCCTTCAAAGCATAGTCCCACATCACAAAAACAACTACCACAGTTGAAGCTAATTGAAAACCTTGTTAGCAGTCTCAGTGGAGAGGCCAAGGACCGAATACGCCAGAGGCTGAATTCCCCTTTCACTCATGGAGGTGAGCTCCCGAGCTGTTAAAGCACAGTGGCAGGGTGGCATGACAAAGCTTGCACTGCTGTACCTGCACCTGCACTGAGGATAATATCTGTGTTCTGTCCCTATTTGAAAATATCAATCCAGCAGCTTTCACAAGCACTAAATTCACTTTAAAATATCATAAAGTTTCATTCCTAAACTGCGGTATGGGACCTTGTGTGCCAACACTCACTTTCTTTCATTACTCACTGTAATTTGATTTCTTCGGCTTGTAAGGAATCAGATTGTGACAGATGATTTGAGCCACAGACCTATTTTAAGATGCGCAGTGCACTGGTAGCAGTAACTCAGGGAAAAGAAAACGAGAAAAAATACATTTTTCCATGACATCGTTTTCATGATTTTTGACTGTAGCAGATTTGCTACATGGTAAGAGTAAAGATGGATAAATTCAGTAATTATGTGTGAATACTATATAAATCATGTTTCTGTTTTCTTTCACTAGAAAGCAATGTATTGTTTAGTTGTAATCCTAGTTGCCCAATGATCTATGCTTGAGTGCATTATAGACAATCCAGTCTCCTCCCAAAGTACACCCAAAGGCAGATTATTATTTCAGGAGAATTGCTGTTTTATTTTATATAGTAATTACACATCTCATTTGCTTTATTATGCTGTCTATATAATTCTGCAGACAGATGTTTTAGTTACTGTAGACACAAAACGTAAGGAAAAGTTAGCGTAAACCAATTTATAAAATGTGCCATATGTTTATATGTGCAAAAGGGGGTTTAGATTGTCATTGGTAGGGCCCTACCAAATTCACGGCCATGAAAAATGTGTCATGGACCATGAAATCTGGTCTCCCCCCATGAAATCTGATCTTTTGTGTGCTTTTACAACCACTACCACCACTCTCCAGCTGCCCAGCTCTGAAGGGCAGTGCCACCACCAGCAGCAGTACAGAAGTAAGGATATCAGTACCATGTCCCCCCTCCCTACAATAACCTTGCAACCCCTACAATTACCACACCATTAAATTTCAGATTTAAATAGCTGAAATCATGAAATTTACTATTTTAAAACCCTATGACCATGAAATTGACCAAAATGGACCGTGAATTTGGTAAAGCCCTAGTCATTGGCCCTTGTGCAGGTGCAAAAGGGAAAAAACAAGGAGACTTCCCAACTCCCAAGCCAGGGTCAGCCCATGGAAGAGAGGTCAGAGGGTTGGGAAGGCTGTGGAGGAGACAGCATTTCACATACACAAACACAGAGAACAAAGGAAGAACTGGCCAGCCATAGAGAAGGGAATGGTGCAGCACCATCATGAGGGATAAGTACTCTAAACATACCTCCTGCAGCTGCTGAAGGTATTGTACTTCCTGAAGCATAATCCCTCCCAGAGCTCCCTTTGAGACAATAAAATTCTGTACTTCCCATTCCTCAGGGTTGTGTTGTAATGGCATATCTGATCCCATGATGTACAGCATAGAATACAAATAATGTAAAAGTGTAAGAAGATTTGCCAAAGATTTTGTATTTTTAAGTTTCATAAATTCTAACAGTAATTAAAAGCTGGAGATGATGGGCCAAATTCTGCCCTTGCATACAACACCATTGACTTTAGTAGAGTGGCATCAGGACAGAATTGGGCCCTATATGTTAAAATATGTAGTTTTACTGCAATACACTTAATGTTACGTCTCATTCACTGTTCTAAAAATCTGTCTCCTCAGTATCTAAAACTGCTTTATGTAGTCATTCTAAAATACTGAGTAGAATCAAACATTGTGAGAACACCAGGACCTTTTCTGCTTTACTTTGAAAAAAAAAGGATGAATAAAAAGTAAAATGAATCCTTAAAGCATGACGGGGAGTATCTTTATCCTCACCAATGGGTAATCTTATCAACCGTAGGAAGAGTAAAATTAGACTGTTCTGTACAGAGAGCAAAATTAATTCATTCTATTGCATTTCTCTGTGCTAAAACCCTAGCTTTCATCTGTAGCGGATTTAGAATTTTTGCCCCAGTGTGGAATTCAATTGGATTCAGAAACAAATGTTTATAGAAGACGCCATCATTTTGTAATGGTATCTAGAAATATTCATTTCAGTCAGGTTTAGCCTTGTGGAAAAAACAACTGACAGTGAAATAGAGAGCCCAAGAGCTAATGAAACATCTCTTGCCCTTTGTATATGCCTAACCCTATCTTCCCTACCATAGACTAGGTATGCTATCTGGTAGGAACAATGAAAAATAGTTTAGGCCATCTCAAAACAATCATGTTGTGAACCATACAACACAACATTTTGTATCTGAAGTTTGCAATATAATCTAATTTGTAAGATTTTTCTTAGACTTCCTGTCCGGTGTAAAATATTTCATTCCTTTTATTTTATGCTTCCTGTACTGCATCTCTAATTCAATAATTTCTGGAATGGGTTTTGTTCGGGCTGATTCTCATTTACACTGGGGGAAAATAGTGGTAAACACTTTCAAGGGGAATGTGATTGCTGATCTATTACACAGAGGCAGGTAACATAGGGGTGGGTATGTGGATGAGGTAGTCTTTGTGTTGCTCATTAACTACAAGAAACTGTGAAGTCTGCCTAGAAGCCAATCTAAGGAGAACTCGGAAGGTTTAGGCCCAGAGGGCCAGCAATCTGAGGGAAATACATTAAAATGTGCAATTATTAAAAAAATCAGAAGATTATTGTATATATAGATATGGACAAGTCACTTTAACCTCTCTGTGCCTCAGTTTCTCCATAAAATGTGGATAAAGGTATTTATCTTCCTTTTAAAACACTTTAATAGTTATGGATAGAAAGCACTGTATAAGAGATAAGTAGTATTATATGTCATTTTACCAATCTGGATTCTATTGCAATACCTTATTTCTGTATATGGATTTTATGGACAGCTATTAGTCAGATTAAATACCAAGTTACCAATTGTTATTAGCCAAATCCCGTCTTTAAAACCTTTTTTCTCCATTAGGTGCTTCCTTCAACATCTGCTTCTAGACATGAGCCTTAACCATTGGTCCATATTGGATTTTTCTGAGTCAGACTGAAAGTTCTTCAGGACTTGCTCATTGTCAGCATATGTGCTATGTAAAGCACTTTATACATTTATGGCATTCGACAGGTACCAATATACACAATTGCGATATTAGTACAAGACAGTTCATTAAAGGATCCTTCACTACACATTGATATAAAATCTGTTTGAGGTAATGTCATTTATTGTTTAAATTTTCTTGTCACTGCACTTATTCCTTCTGGGGCCTCCGTATTTTATGACTGCCTAGAACCGGTAAATAATGTGTAATGGAAGAAAGATTCACTCTTAAGTTCACTGAGAGTAAAATAGAGGCATTACTTAGTAGGCTTTCTGTGCCAACATAAGCATTTGTCATACTTCTTGCTTATTACTGAAGTGCCACCATCAAGCAAGGAGTCTAAGATATTTTTAAGCTGGCAATGTGATCCAACCAGAATACCTCTGGGCTGTCTGCATTGATATTTCGAAAGTTCCAGCAAATGATCAAAGAGGCAGCCTATTGGCTTAGACTGAGTGCTGTAACTGATAAATCTAAAACTGTGGCCTCTGCCAGCCTTACAAATCAGAAAATGACTGTTTCATAGCAAAAGCAAGCAAAATGTACCTTTCTAAATGTGCTTAAAGTGGATAATAATGTCGCTGTTTATTTTCTCTTAGTTCTATTAGGTGTATTGAACATACACAGTTTGTTATTATTATAAATAAAATTGGATTGGATAACAAAAAGCAACCATGTGAAAAAGAAATTAAAATAGAGATAAAAATATTTTAATATTAAAAAAATGATCATAGAGGGGAAAAATGGCATTGGGACCCAGCCAAGAAAGAAAATGAGAAACATCCACATCCATCCCATAATGTTCTTAGAATGACTATTACATTTTATTTTCCATATACCTTAAATGAAACCATGAATGAAAAAAGTGAACGAGGCAATGGGAGAGGTCTGTGACAAAAAAGTCTACACTTGGTCATTTGAAGATATCCCCCAGCCTGCTAATATATTTGACAACATCTCCTTGTATGTCAACACTTTGCTCTCATTTTAATACAGTACTTTTGTAATGTGAACACCGAAATTCCAAAAGAGATATTCTCTGAGCCAAAGATGACTATGCTGCCAGCCACTAAGGCAGCCCCATTGCTCATTTATCAGTTTCTTCAACCTACATCTCAGCCTCTTCTTTCATACAGACCTTTATGCCCTCCCCTGCAATCATTGCAAGGCTATTTCCTCTTTCAAATCCCTTCTCTCAAGATCCACTTCTGCTGTGTCAGCTTTAAAGGAATCTGATGGTGGTGGTAGAAAGAGGGGCAGATACGACAGGTGACACTTTATTTTATAATTTTAAAAACAATGTACATATGTACATTTCAGTTTGTATAAAATTGTATATATTTGATTGAATCCCCCTCTCCCATCCTTTATATGTCATTTATATTCTTAGACTCCAATCCTGCAAAGATTTACACACATACTTAACTTTCCATCCTGTGAACAGTTCGTTAACTTCAGTGGGACTACTTACAGTGTGTAAAGTTTCAATTTGTATAAAATTGTATATATTAAGCATCAGTGTGAATTTGAGGGAACTTAGATTGTCAATGCTTTGAGATAGGAAATATGACTTCACGTGTATTTGTACAGCACTTAGCACAATGTGATCCTTTGGGCGTCTGGGCACTATCTCCATTTATAAATATTAAACAATGTTGTTTAGAATGTATGTTGTTTAGAACAAGTCATGTGGTAATCCTAAGGGTGAATGTAAGGAAAAATAATCATCTAAAGACAAAACAAACTTTCTGACTACATCTTAAAGAGTCTGTTTTACCAATAATACAATTGGGAGGTTATACATGTAGTTTCCTTGGATTAATAAGAGTTGTGCTTCAGAGGATGAAAATTCCAGGATTATAGACTAAACTGTGGCTTTTAGTCATAGCCTTCAGAGGAAGTGGTGTAGCAGCACATTGCATCAGCAAGCTGTCCTGGAATATTGTGTGTCTGGGAGTTCAGGGGCTGCAAGATGCCTTTTGAAACAACTTTTGAAAGTGTACAGCTGGAGTATGGAGCCACCTCTTAGCTCCTTCCAATCTATAGAACCATGTACATATTTATATATCCATTTTGCCACATAGTCTCTGAATCTAAAGGCCCTCAATCTCCTGCAAAGTGGAGAAAGAGTCACATTAAGAAAGAAATTCTGACTCCACTAAAGCCAATCGCTAAGCTCCTATTGACTTCAACGAGGCCAGGATTTCACCTTAATATTCTGCACTGAAAACTCTGAAACCTTTCTACTTTCTGCATAGGGGGATTTGCTAATTAATATGAATACAGAACTTTGCAAATATGAAGATGTGATAAGTATTATCAAAAAGCCAAGAAGGGTAATGTCATCTATATTAAATAAATTTCAATTGGATTAGCTGAAAATATAAAATTGTTGTTTGGCTTTGTTTGTACAAAATTCAAAGTAACTTACTTGAAAAGTAAATTAAAAAATAAATCAGTATTAATAGCTCATAAAAATAACTCCTAACAAAAAGATAGGGTACATGAAATACAAAATCAAGCACAAAGGACTCAAGGGCAAGGATTAAGGGGATTCACAACTATAAAGACAAATGAGAGTTTGCCAGTAACCAATCTAATCCCTCTAGCAGAGGCATTATTCATATAAATAACAAAAATGAACCAAAACTGCCTCACATTCAGATACTTAGTATCATTTTATATGCTGCCAGGTTAGCCATTTCATGGCAATTTCAGATCATACTCTGAACTAGCAAATCAATCATGACAGAACAGTATTTGTCCTTCTAGTAGGGGCCTCACTGCTAATTTCCAAGATCATCTGACAAGATGCTCCCATCTTTTTTTAGAAGGTTTGGAATTTTGTGTAATAAAATATCCATGCTAAATTGCATTAGTAATATAGCAGTAGGGGCCAGGGAAGCTTATAAAATTGCAGTTGAATACAACGTGCAAAAACCCAGAAAGAAAGGACATTGTCAAGTACATTTGCAAAGGTATATATGCTTTGATTCTACTGTATATAGAAGGAAACCGGCTGGAGGGAGTTTGAGGGTGGAGAGTATTTTAGCATCCTGTGGACAATATTGAGCTAGTGCAGGGAGCCTGTAATGATTTTCAATATCTCAAGAGGACAACAGGGAGTGTCAATTTTCAAACTCTGCAGGACGAATTTTACAGATGATCTTTTCCTTTCAGAATCGCACAAAAAGACAGAAGAAAATCTATCTGCTTCATAATTAGAATGCACTGAAAAACAGGGTTTAAGAGGGTTTTTTTACTTGTTGAATAGGAATTAGCATAAATTTTATAGATTTTTTAAAGCACAGGAAACAAGCAGAACAAATTAAAATTTGATGTAATCTATTATCAGAGAGATAGCCGTGTTAGTCTGCATCCACAAAAACAATGAGGAGTCAGGTGGCACCTTAAAGACTAACAGATTTATTTGGGCATAAGCTTCTGAGGGTAAAAAACCCCACTTCTTCAGATGTTTGGGGTGAAAATCACAGATACAGGCATAAATATACTGACACATGACGAGAAGGGAGTTACCTTACAAGTGGAGAACCAGTGTTGTTGACAAGGCCAATTCAATCAGGGTGGATGTGGTCCACTCCCAATAATTGATGAGGAGGTGTCAATACCAAGACAGGGAAAATTGCTTTTGTAGTGAGCCAGCCACCCCCAGTTCCTATTCAAGACCAAATTAATGGTGTCAAATTTGCAAATGAATTGTAGCTCTGCAGTTTCTCTTTGAAGTCTGTTTTTGAAGTCTTTTTTGTTGAAGGATGGCTTTTAAAATCTTTTGACTGTCCAGGGAGATTGAAGTATTCTCCTACTGGCTTTTGTATGTTACCATTCCTGATGTCTGATATGTGTCCATTTATTCTTTTACGTAGAGACTGTCTGGTTTGGCCAATGTACATGGCAGAGGGGCATTGCTGGCACATGATGGCATATATCACATTAGTAGATGTGCAGGTGAATGAGCCCTTGATGGTGTGGCTCATGTGGTTGGGTCCTCTGATGGTGTCACTGGAGTAGATATGGGGACAGAATAGGCAACGGGGTTTGTTACAGGGATTGGTTCCTGGGTTGGTGTTTCTGTGGTGTGGTGTGCAGTTGCTGGTGAGTATTTGCTTCAGGTTGGGGGGCTGTCTGTAAGTGAGGACTGGCCTGGCTCCCAAGGTCTGTGAGAGTGAGGGATTGTTTTCAAGGATAGGTTGTAGATCGTTGATGGAGAGGTTTTAGCTGGGGGCTGTATGTGATGGCCAGTAGTGTTCTGTTATTTCCCTTGTTGGGCCTGTCATGTAGTAGGTGACTTCTGGGTACCCATCTCACTCTATCAATCTGTTTCCTCACTTCCCCAGGTAAGTATTGTAATTTTAAGAATGCTTGATAAAGATCTTGTAGGTGTTTGTAGGTGTAATTCATATTTTTTACAGTGACAATTTTATATCTCTTCTATTGAGAGAATTTCTACAGCCACCAAAGTTAACATTTTACCCACAATTAAATTATAATTTCCTTGGCTTGGTAGTTGATAACTTTCCAGTACAAACACAACCTGATCCACAAACCCTACTTTCATCTATAGTACCTTTGTAAAGGGACTACTGAACAAAAATAAAGGCTATTCCCAAGAGTGAATGATGGGAATTTGCTGTTTTATTTAACTGAATCACTACAGAGAGGGACAGGTGGACTCCCACTAACTAGCAGCAAAAGTAAGGAAGGGATGAAGCATGGCTCCATCTCATAATACTCTGGGTAACCCAGTTAACCCTATCATGACCACTTTACTACAAGTACTTATTTCTGTTCATAGTCCCAATGAGGTCCATGGTGAACACTCGGGAGTTAAAGTACGTAGGACTAGGACACATAAAATGCAAATGAAGTATGCCTTGTGTGCAGCTGTTTATTAAAAGTCTACATGCAATCATCAGGTTGTTTTCTGAGAACCAAGTGATAAAATAATATGAGCCAGAGGTAATTATCACATCAAGTGAGTGAAAAGTTCACACTGATGGGTGAACCAATTACAGACTAATGTTCATTTAAAGATCTGGTGACACAAGGTCAATAGTGTTTTGTTTTAAATGGAGTTTGATGCAATTGTAAATCTTCTAGTCTTATGTCCTACTGCAACTAAAAGCATGTGCAATACACAAAGCTGTGCATTACTGTAGGTGCTTTTTGGAGGAGGCGGTTCTGCTTCAGGGAAGGAATCCCTGCCCCTGGAAAGTACTGCACTTTAATGGACTCACCTGCATAGTCATGTGTTTCTGACAACAGTTGTCAGCAGTGTGTCCTCTACATTAGTACTAAAATAATTATCCACTAGCATTGGCATGACAAAAACACTTCTGCACTACTGCAGAAATCATTGTTTAAATTTTTTTTCAGCCCCTGGTGCAGTGAAAACCATTTCTGCCCATCCAGCATGACAGCGCAGCGGAATAAGGAAGCATAAGACACTCCTTTACTCAGACTGTAGACAGCGGCATGGAGAAGACAGCAGTTGCTGTGGGGCTGCTACATCCCCTCCTACACCTGTGTGTAGAGTGAATATGGAATGGGTGGAGCTTTGGATTAATTCACCACAATACTCATAGACTTTAAGGTCGGAAAGAACCATCATGATCATCTAGTCCAGTGGTTCTTAACCTATTTACCATTGTGAGCCGCCTATGCAACTCCCTATGTGTTATGTGGGCCGCATCCATATAATAGATATACAGTACTACCTGTATGGCCCTTAGGATGTCACATGGACCACAGCTGTGTGCTGACTGGTCTGCAAGCAGCCCATGGGCCACGGATTGAGAACCACTGAGCTACACTGAGCTCCTGCACATTGGAGACCACAGAATTTCACTCACCCCCTCTTGTAATAGACCCCTAGCCCCAAGGTGACTCATAACTGTTGATAATGGGGGGGACAATTTAAAGGTTGGGGGATCACATGTCTGCCCACATGTCACCTCTGCTGCCTACCAATTGGCTGTTACATGCTCTCCTCCTTGATGTCCTCTCCCCACTTTGCCCCTTCACCCCCACCAGACTTTCTGCTCCCCCCATAAATCCCCAGAAGGGCACATCCCACTCCCTGCACTGTGCAGAGAACCAGCTCCTCACGGGAGTGCTCAGCACACCCGCAGCCTGCCCGGCACGCTCCTTCCTCCCTCGCGGCCTCTGGCTGGGCCGGCACCCTGGGAAAGCCCAAGATCCTCCCTCATGAGGCGCTGCCCAGGAGGAGCAGAGCCCTACATATGCCAAAGCCTCCCAAAGCCCCACCAGATGGACACCACACTGGCACGGGGGCGCCTCTCCCCACCTTGGATAAGCACTGGAGTAGGAAGGGGAAGCGATGTCCAGCACAACCTGCAGGCTCCACAGCAGCCCCCTGGGCAGGGGGTTAGCATCTTCTTTGCCCCACCACCCTGGGTCCTGGCCCCAGGGACCGTGGGGCTGCTCCACCCCCTTAGCACCTTCCCCTGCTGAGCCATCTCTGGCCGGGCTCCCCAGACGGTTTTAACCTGGAGGGGCACATGACCCCACATGCTCCCGCCCCACACACACACTCATTTTCTCTGCCCTAACCTCTGTCTGAGTTACTGAAGGCCTCAAATCATGATTTAAAGACTTCAAGTTAAAGAGAATTCACCATTTACACTAGTTTAAACCTGCAAGTGACCTATGCTCCATGCTGCAGAAGAAGGTGAAAACCTCCCAGGGTATCTGCCAACCTGACTCTGCGGGGGAAATTCCTTCCCAACCCTAAATATGTTGATCAGTTAGACCCTGAGCATGTGGGCAAAACCCACCAGCCTGACACCCATCATCCAGACTCTAAGCACTACAGCTGTATTGACTACCAGGGAATGTACATCTCACCAGGTGGTGCAGGATACATCTCAACCAGAACCAGGGGAAACCATGAGATAGATACCTACTATCTGTCCCAGTCTGCTTCTGGGGAAGCACAGCTATTCACTTCCCCATGAATGATGCTTGTGGAAAACCCACAACTGACTCTGACATGTTGTCAGCAAAAGGTCCATTGGCAACCTTAGCGTTAATGACCAAATTTAAAGTATTTGATGATGATATTCATCATGTAATCTCAATTAAGTGTATTCACAACCAATTTTTTTAAATGGTTGAGACTGGATGCAAATACACTAGTACAGATCATATTTAGAAATATTTTTTATTAATCTGCATTTAGATAAGCAGAAGTGAACAGTTTTAGGAGTGGTTTCTAACATATTTGGACTTAAAAAAAAAAAGTCTTAAGGCTAAAATTCTCAATCCCAGGTGCCTGCCTAATGTTAGGCTCCTAAATCCATATTTAGGAATCTAAAGGTATGTGGCCTGATTTTCAAAGGTGATTTTCAGCAGCTTTCATTTGTATCAGTGGGATCCATAGGCGCTATGAAGCACTTCTGAGTCAGGCTGTCATGGTTAGCTGCACCTCCTGCATGGGATGTAAGGTGTTTACCTGCCCTGCGATAGAATCACACAATTCTCCTGCTCTTAGATCAAGCCCTGGGATATAGTACCCTGTATACTCATTCATTTCTTCTTTCACCCTGGTATTCATTCACTTGTTCAAAGACAATTAATAAATATATTTGCTATATAGAAATACAGCATATATGTGAAAGCATCACTCTATAGACATTTGTAAGAACATTACATACCTCCCAAGGTGGGAATATATATTAGATCACAAATAAGGTGGGGTAACTTCTTACCAGCTCCAGTGCCTGGTGAGAAAAGTGAGAAAAGTGTCATGCCTGTATAAAGTTCATTGTCACCTTCAGAAGTAATAACTCCTCATACTGAACATTTCATTGCAAAAAACACTGACATGCTGATGCCAAAATATGTTTTCCTCTCTATGGTGGTGCTTCAGAAGCAGACATTTGAGTCTGAAGGATCATACTTTTACTTTCTGTATAAAGACAAATCATTGCATTTCCTGCTGATTACCATGCTGCAGGTATCTATATTTGGATTAATTTGTCCCTTTCAGAGCACTGATCATTCTATTATCAGCTTCATTAGTATAAATTACAGGACAATCTTTCTTTTCCCTCGAGAGTCACAAAGGGTAGCTGTATGAGTAAATTAGATCAAAGTTAAAGCTTAATTAAAATAAAACACGAATAAAGTTTCTTGAGCAACATTTCTTGGGTTGAGAAAAATGGCAAAGATATACTTTCATTGCATGAGAGGCTTAATTTTTTTAATGAGTTTCATGAATGCTATGCTAACTTCAATTCTTAATATAAAGCTCTCTCATTTTCATTAGGAAAAGTTTTTCAGAATTTGAGTGCTGTAATTAAGGTAAATGTGTTTTTTCAGGTAAAGTAATCCCCTTTTGTTTATGCCTGCTAGCTACATATTGACTGTTCTCATTTGTATTAGCACACAGGCATTGTATTTTAATTAAGCAAATAGAGTTTCTCATTAGGTAACGTTAATACCTCACACATTTGGCCCAGGCATTTGAAATTGTCCAGGAATGTTCTTTATCATTCAGCTTAGTTTTGCATATGTCTTGTGTTATTAGATAGCTCCATTAACAGGTTGTCCAACACTCATTCAATGTCAACTTCTAAATCATTTGAAACACCTCTGCTTGCTTATGATCCAACAAAAGGATAAACAACTTATTATTGCAATTAGGCAATATTTGAAATGTCTAACAGATCACTCTGTCCATGAAAGGGAATTAAATTCTATGATTATTAACTATTTGTTGGTTTGAGGGAAGTTGTTGTTCATTTGGACCTTATACCAAAAAAAACAATTAAACACATAGAAGTTTAGGGGCTAATCCTGCTATCTCCCGTTGATTTCAGAGGCTCTGCCTGCTTCAGAATTGTAAAATGTGGCCCTTAATGTTAAAGGATGTCCTTAAGATTCTGTGTGTTAACTATAATGTTCCTTCACAGACAACCACCATTAAGACCAATCTCCTTTGGGAAAGCAGCTAAAAATAGGAAGGTGAACAAGGTCCACTTTTCAGATACACAGTTCAGATTTAATTATACATTGTCTCTGATGGTGATGAGCTGTTTAGAAATCCAAGCAGACCTAGACAGACAGAGTTGTTCAGTAGTGACCCCACTGTTATGGCTGCCTTTCTGTTCTAAAGCTTAGTTTTTTTCCATACTTCCCCCACTAAATCATAAAAATATCCTCTCCCTTCACTCTGAAACCAAAATAATTCCTTGCATTCTTTTGCAATATTTATAAACAAACAAGGCTTAGTAATAAACTGAATCAAATGACATTTATATTCAGAATAAACAATATTTCTCAAGGTTGAAAGCCTCTCAATGTCAGAAGTTTGACATTTAAAATCTTGTAAGGGGGCAAAACATTTACCCACTTATTGCGAATATGGTTTGTGTCTGTATGTGGGGAAGATAGAAACTCAATGTCCCTAGAGATTTTTTCTACAGTGAGATATAAAGAATGTAGGAGGAAGAGGAAATTATTCAGTGTGGTAGACTGTGTTTTTGACATCTCTCTGAATGCAATCCATAGGATGGGAAATGAAAGAATGGGGATCAAATATTCACCTACTGCACTAGCATGTAGAAACGAGAGGAAAACATGATACATTATAGAGTTTCTGATCTGTGGTACATTTTCCCTTTTCAAGATGATGAATGAGCAAACAAGAAAACCATTGAAATTGTTAGAACAACATTTCAACTGAACAAGGAATTTCATAATAGTATGCATATTCTCCCCTTCTCCCACAGGCAAAACTCCCATCAATAATCCCATTTAGAACCAATGAGCTGCACTGGAGGAAGTACAGATTACACTTTTTATTGCTTATTTTAAAACTACTAGCAAACTAGCAGCTATCACTGGGAGTTAGTGTATTACCCTGTGACCTCACAAGACCTTGACTCATGTAATGAATTACCGTAGGTAACAAATGGAAATGAGCTTGTGAACTCCTCACTTACCCATGAACATATGTCCACATCACCAAACCACCACATAGTTTTGCAAAAGTTGACACAACTGGGTCAGCTCTTTAGAAGCCCAGGTCTGGAGTTTTGCCATATAAATTACAGCTCTAACTGGAGGTTATTTGAAAAATTAATGAAGTGAAGCTTGCACGCCATGCACCTGCACTATGTGCAGTTTCAGATGGTGATAACAGCCCTTCACTGTCAAGATCACCACAACCACACAGACTTTTAAGAAGAGTTAAAAAGAGAAGCTTAACAAAGGAACTAGGATCAGTAAATAGAAAGGAGCTATTATGGACCAAATCCTTGACCCTGTGTGAACACCAGATACATAGATTTCCTCCAGGGGAACTTCAAATGTGTGAGTGTGTAATCCACCCCAGTAATGTGGAGTACCAACATATTACTACTTTAGCCCATAGGCTTAAGTAGTAGCCATGGCCACTGCACCACTGCATACTGAGAATTTGACTTGTGAATCCATATACTCACAAGGACACAGGCCATGCCCTAGCCTCTCCTCAAGTCCCCTTCTATAGTGGTTTGCATATTCTTATTAGGTTAATTTTTCATATTTTAAAAATGTAAGTAGGTGTCCATAACAAGTTGTGGGCACCTGGGGATAATTCAATGTCAAAAGCTCAGTTAGAGTGGACTGCTCTTCCCAACATAAAATACTTTCCAGCAGGTAAAATAACCCACACAGCAAACCACATGATCTCCCTAACCTTCAATCTTTCCAGGCCCCAAATGCTGGGTCAAAAGGATTAACCTTGCCGCTTGCCTTGAAAGTCAATAGAACAGGGTCCTGGCAGATTGACTTTCTTTCAAACTCAAGAACCCCTTATGAAGAACATCTTGCTGGCAGCTCGCTGCCTTTTAATCAGAGAGCTCCAGCTGAGGCATCTCCAACTGACTGTAACTGTGGCAGTATGACACAAGGAGAGAGGAGGTCTCTCAGGTAAATGGGTCTACTATTATTTATGACTTTATAGATTAAATCCATCCAGAAACTCATTGGCAGTCAGTGGATCCCAGAGCACTAGTGTAATGTGCTACTAACATAAAGCTCTGCTTATTTAAGTAGGCAGCTCATTTTGTATTAGCTTCAGTTTCCAAGTGTCCTCAGTATGTAGAGCACATAACAGCAATCTAATTTCCAACTGACAAAGGCACAGATAATTGTGACAAGGTCAGCATTGGAGTAAAAAAGATTATTCACAGTTGTCACCTGGGTATCTCAGAGAAGTGATTTAGTTGGGCACCTTAGTTTCAAAAGGCAATCACATTCCCTTAACTAGGGATACTAAAATGCACACCACTGACTCTTCTGGAAGCATCCCGCAACTATCAAACCCACCAACCCATCAAACAGCTTATTTAAGAATGGCACCCTTCACAGCCACAGCAACTCAAAGTAGCTATCAAACCAAACTATCAACCAGCAAGAATCACTCTGCAGTGTAAGATGGCAGACATTTCGATTATAGAAAAGAACTCTTTCCTTGTCTACTGCACAGCAACAGTATATGCATGAATATGATATTTACAATTATGTGTGTTTCCATAATTCAAATTCAACTCAACTTCCACAACTGGAGCTCTAGATATCTGCCCTCTCACTTGCATCTGTTGCAGACCATCTGTGAGCCCTGGTACCCTGCAAGGGCAAAGCTGGCAGAGAAAGTATTTAAGGACAACCATAACTGTAGCAGAGGACAAAAGATTAATTATAAAATCCTATCTGTCTTTCAGTAAAGTTGTCAGTCAGATGAATGACATCTTCCTTCAACAAATGACTGGAAGCTTTCTGGTTCTGTCAATTTCTAGGACAAGTTATCAAAACACGTCTTTCATGGGATACATGCATGACTACCTCAAACCGAAGGAGGCAATGATCATTATACGACAGAGACAGAGATATCAATCTCCCCAACCACCACTCTGAATCCAAACATCAGATGCAGAATGTGCTCAGCCTTATGACTGGAGCCTACAACTATCACAAAACTCTCTGCAGATACAGAAGAAGAGTCATCTACAGGGACAGTGAATTCACCAAACACAAGTCAGTATAATAAGGACCCCACCCAAACCTTTTTGTTTGTAGAAGGGTAAGTTACAGATCTTGGCCAAATGCTGTTCAATATCTTAATCACTGATCTGGAAGAAAATATAAAATAATTGTTAGTAAAATTTGCTGATGGCACACAAATTGATATAATGATGTGGACTGGAGAGTTATACAGACCAATCTGGATTGCTTGGTAAGGTGGGTTCATATGAACAACATGCAGTTTAAACAGCTAAATGCAACTTCATACATTTAGAAGCAAAAAATATGGGTCACACTTCAAGATGGGGGACTGTATCGTGGAATGCAGAGACACTGAAAAGAACTTAGAAGGCATGATGGATAGGTGAGTGAGCATGAGTTCCCAGAATCATGTGTAGCTAAGAGGGCTAACGCAATTGGATGTAGAAGCAGAGGAATATTGGGTAGGAGTAGAGAGGTGGCATTACCTCTGTAAACAGCATTAGTGAGACCATGAATGGAATATTATGTTCAGTTTTGGTATCCACGTTACAAAAAGGATGTTGAAAGTTGGAAAGTGTTTAGACGGGAGCTACAAGAATAATTTTAGGTTTGGAAAACTGTCTTATAGTGAGAGACTCAACCTGTTTAGTTTACCCAAATAAAGGTTAACAGATGACTTGATCACAGTTCATCAGTACCTATATGGGGTGAATATTTTTGCCAATAGAGGGCTCTTTAATCTATCAAAAAAACATAAATAATTCAATCCAACACTGGAATGCAGAAGCTAGACAAATTCAGAAGAAATAAGATACAACTTTGTCACAATGAGACTAGTTAACCATTTAAACAAGTTACCTATGGCATGGTAGATTCTCCATCACTTGAAATCTTTAATCAGCACTGGATATCTTTCTAAAAGACATGTTATGCCTCAAATAGATGTTTATAGGTATGATGCAGAAATTACTGGGTGAGGTTCCATGACCTGTATTATGCAAGTCAAACTAGATGATCCTTTCTGTCCTTAAAATCTAGAAATCAGCTGATGAACTTCTGCTGGAGTGTGATGACCTCATCTTAGCATGTACAACTATTATATGTACATGTATTAGTTTGGGTCATAAAATTGTCCAGCTGCTTTTTAAATCCAGCTCTAATATTTTATTCATGATTTCATGTGGCTCTGAATTCCACATGCTGAGAGTACATATTTTTATAACTAACCATAACAACCATTTCTGAAAAGTATGTGTTTAGGGACTTTTCAAAATATATTTTATTTATATGGCAGATTATAGAGTCTCGATTGTACATAGGCAATTTCGATAGACCTTAAAACTTACAACCTAGGATATTACAAACCATAATAGTTAAAGCATATATACCCAGCTTCTTCTGAAATATTATGAGCTACAGTATCCATCTGCAGTATGAAAAGGTCATTAAATGGATTTTTACATGATATCTCATAATGGCACCACATTGTCTCAATTTGTAATATGGAGCTGTTATACTGTTAATATGGATAAGCACACACTATTAAAAATGCTATAAAAATTATTCTACATGCAAATTAGCCAGTTTTCAAATGATAATAACTTGGCCATAGTAAAACACTTATAATATCCTAATAAAAGTAAATATAAGGTGAATCGTAATTTTATCTGAATGAAAACAGTTGCTTAGTTGAAGAATATGTTGACAGCTCAGCTAACAAATTTAAATAGTAAGTAGGAATTCTGCAAGGAAATTATTATGAAAGAATCAAAAGAGCAAATTTCAGAAAGAGAGAGAACTGCACTGTGTTAATAACTGCTGAATTTACATGGAAAAAGCATGGAAAGCACTACATTGATAAACAAATGTTAGTGGGTATTCAGTGATATTTATTTATCACAGGTATTCATGATATTTATTTATCACGGCATTCCGTTTAGAAAGGTAGATTTTGAAATTCCAAATGTAGCAAAGTGATATGCAAAAGGAGAACAGGTGCTTCCATCACAGAAAAATTACAGATTCACCTTAAAGTGGGAAGTAAATATATTCTATATTACAGGCACCGGTTTAGGTTCTGTCACATCTGAAAAATATAGTAAACATTCAAAACATTCAAGCTGCATTTCACCGACTCACTGAGGGTCAGGCCATCACTTGCCCTTTACACCCACATAGGTATTTGACCTTCACAGATTATAAAGATTTCTAATAGTTTAAAGTGCCATAGATTTGTCTGAACTTCCTTAAGGACATTCATCTGACCTGAGTAGAAAGGACTTTGGTTTATATCATTTAAAGAGTCCATAATACAACAGTGCAAATATTTTCTTTCATTACTATGCCTCCACCACACCTACTCCCAGTGCCAAACTGCAGTGTCAACACTTGAATACTAAGAGTCCCACATGCTCAGTAGAACTTTGAACCCACAATCTTTTGACTTTAAAGTGTTAGGAGCATCAACGGAATCAAATTAACAATGAAAATTTGGTTTTAAAACTAGGGCTTCTTATTTGCAACATTTTAATACACATGGAATGGTATTCTTCTGCCAATAAAATTAAATCAGAAAACCCAGTTTCCAAATATTTTTTCAGCATTTAATCTCAGACTCTGTGCACTTCAGCTCTACATGGTCCCTTCACCACATCATTGACATTGTCTATACTAGAGGGATCCTCCCCCTTCTGTTGCTAAGAATGGTGCAAACAATGAAAGCACTAGTACAGGAAGCTCTTGGGTAGCGATTGGTGTTTTAACAGCTATGTCATCTAGGCCTGCTCCATGTTGTCTAGAATAAGTCTAGAAAGAGATGCTATCAAGAGCACTCCTAACATTGCTATCACCAGTGTATTTAAAAAGAATGGGTAGACATAACTTGTGTCTCTCTGAAGTGGCATGAAGCTGAGGCAAGATGCAGGTACAAGAACAGCCTGAAATATTGTGTGCAAGGAAGTGCAGCAGTACAAGCTAACATGTACTGGAAATGAGCTTTCTTTTTAAGTCAGCAAGCATTTACCAGCAAAAATCAGATTAACCAAAAACCAGACATCCTATTTGTAATGGAAATGCTGACAGACCTCTAACTATAGCAGAAGGAAGAGTCATAACTATAAGACTATAAAACTAAATCTATGAGTATGAAGCTTACCCAGGCAGGCCAAAATTCTTGGCAGCATGCTGCAATCATACAACTGCAGCTCATTGGAACAAAAAGTGGCATATTCCCATTTCCTCTTGTTTTCCGTAGTTTGGGGACTGATCCTGCCTTTAGATATCATATTTACCTCACAAATGGTTCATGTTTGTCTATTACAGATTGTTGAAACTCTCATGGCTACTGCATAACATTAAATGCTAATAAGAACATTGCATAGTGAAACACATAAATTCTCTCAGAATGATACTTTAAATATATTTTAAAATGCATGGAGGCTTCTAATATGAAGCCTTGTATTACTCAGTAGCAATTTTGGTTTTCTTAGCACTCATTTGTAAACGTCAGTAGTAGGCCCAAGGGAGATCTCTATTTTTGCTAAAGAGACCATCAGCATCATGTTCAGGGATCATGTTACCCTCATTATATTATACGTATAAATATTTAGGTCGAGATCCATCTACATCAATGGGAGAAGGATTTAGTCCATAAATTACAATATATATTATGTGATCTAATAAGAGATAATGTACAATAGACAACATGTTATATATAACATATGTAACCCAATTCTGTATGGTTAAGTACAGTTTGTACTACAATCAGCAGCTTCCATTTTTCACTTGATAATGTTCTTAACTTTTACCTCAAATGTAGTGAAGTTGGTTGCTGTTTTTCAGATCTTTTATAATTACATCAGTGAAAGCATCAATGAGCTGACCATTAATTAACGACTGGCATAAGCTCTTCCTTATTATTCTAGGAAGGATTTGCATTTACCAAAGGGAAACTGGTTGATTAATTGAAATGACTATATTCAGTATCCTGTGCCAAATGCCAGTAATAATGAGTTGCTATTAGGGATGGGCAGTTTCATGTTTGCCTGAACGTACTCAAATATTATTGGTTGAAAACTGAGCACTATGAGTTTCTAATCACCATCTCTCCTAAAAGGAATAGAGAGGGAGACAGAAAGAACAAATTATAATGAAAATATAGGGTGAAAATGGAGCAAAGAGTGAGCAGAGTGAAAGACAAATACAAACAATCTGTAGAGAAAAAAGAGCAGAGAATAAAAAATAGATACAGTACTACAGAGATGCCATATTAAGGACCGCACATGTAGCAGAATAGCTTCAGGGGAAAGAAGAGCAGACATCTCCTATACCAGACTTTCCAAATAGTTTAGTTTTGACAAAACCTTGAATTCATAGAATCATAGCAATGTAGGGCTGGAAGGGATCTTGAGAAGTCATCAAGTTCAGCCCCCTGTGCTGAAGCAGGACTAAGTAAACCTAAACCATCCCTGTCAGGTGTTTGTCCAACTTTCCACAACTTCTGTTGGAAGCCTATTCCAAAACTTAACTACCCCTATAGTTGAAAAGCTTTTCCTAATATCTAACCCAAATCGCTCTTGCTTTAGATTAAGCCCATTACATTTTGTCCTACCTTCAGTGGACATGAAGAACAATTGATCACAGTCCTCTTTATAACAACCCTTGACATACATGAAGACTGTTATTAGGTTTCCCTTCTCGGTCTTCTTTTCCCAAGGCTAAATATGTTCAGCTTTTTTAACCTTTCCTCATAGGTCAGGCTTTTATCATTTTTGTTGCTCTCCTCTGGATTCAATATTGATGAGAGGTTCTCATGGGTGCCTTGCAGTGCAATAGGCCTGTAGTAGCTAACTTGTCTTTCTACAGTGTTGGCCTTGAGTCCCAGGGTCTAAAAGCACCAGAATGTCCTTTGCTTCAGCTGACTTTACCCTGCTGTGTGTCCCTTGTAACATCAACATCTAAACCTCATGTAATACATATATTTGTGGATTTTCTCCGAGGTGCCAGAAGGGTGTTTATCACCTTCTTAGAGAAGTTATTGTAGTTCCTTCCTCTAGCTTCCCAGCTGAAGAGTTAGGCAGCTCTGGATACTGGTTCATCACAGGTCCCTGTTACACTCTGGTGTGTACATATGTGTTGGCAGTTTGAGGGGAGGTTTCAAGTCCATCTAAATCAGGGCCAAGAACCAAGACCTGAAGGTCAATGAAAAGGTGATTATGATCATTGTGACCTGTTCATTCATAATCTTCTTCACCACCTTTACTCAGTGGTTTCGGGGGGGGGGAGTGGGGGGAGGAGAAGGGGAAAGAAAGAAAGAAAGAAAGAAAGAAAGAAAGAAAGAAAGAAAGAAAGAAAGAAAGAAAGAAAGAAAGAAAGGAGGCCTTCAGATAAGGGGACCACAGCCTCCACTTTTCAGTGTCTCTTCCTCATGTAGTACCTTTTGTACCTCATGTAGTATACCTTTTAGTTTTCCAACTGAATTTGAATGCAAATAGGATGATCCACAGGCTTGTAATTTGGTTGTGATGCACCAAAACGTTAGCTAATCTAAACTGCATTCAACAACAATACACTTAGACAGCAAGGGTCCATGATGCCGAATATCCATAACCACATTTTATGGCTTTATTCCAGGCATCTAAAAGCTCCACAGAGTTATTACTGATCTGGTGCTGCCAGGTTAGTCATGAATAACTGCATGGCCACCACCAATCAATGGCCAGGCAATGCCCCCTCCAAAACTTTAGTCTGATCTTCAGGGCTCTATGTGGGTACTTTATCTCTATGACCAATAAATGCTAGCCAGTGGTTACCAATGCTGACTTCAATCCTCTCAAGGTCAGTTCTCAGTAATACATCTGATTTACTGATAAAATCAAACTATATTATGCCCTATAACTGCTATTTGCAACACATATAAAATGCCTGCTGCCTCCTGATGTCTTGTTTAAGCAATGTCCATGTTTCAGATCCATATAAGGATCAGAAGTACACAGGTTTGATAAATCCACCTTCTTTTGGCTCCAGACCCTATGCAGGTCCTTCATGGCTGAGGCTGCTAAACTGATTATCCTTAGGATATCTGGCTGGCTATGCCCATCTGATGACAATTTACTGCCCAGATAGGTTAAATCATCCATTTTCATGGTTTGTCTGGCAGCACAGATGTCTTGTATAACAACTTTTGCACTGACACTCTGGATTTTTGTTTTTGCCCAAAAAATCTTTAGGCCAAGGGCAGCTACCATGTGCTGGAAGCTCTCTTGTGCATCTTTAAGGTCGTTTGCATCCTGGCTAAAGAGAACGACATTATCCACATAAATCAGGTCAGTAAAAGGAGTTGAACCAACACTTCTACTGGTATTTGCAGAAGTATATTCAAGGAGACAATCCATTGCATAGCAGAACAGGGCTGGGGCCAGGATATATCCCTGCTTCATCCTGGATCTAGTATAAAACTGGTTGGACCTATGTGTCCCTCATCACACCTGTGTCCCTGAGTCATTATATAGCTTTTATATTAACCTCAAGAGTATGTTGGGAACACGAGTGCCTTATAGGGCTTTTCACAGGGCAGCTCTATCGACAGAATAGAGACCTGACTTTAGGTCTACATATGCTGCTGTTAACAGACGATTGAATTCACGCTGGATCTCAGATAAAAGATGAAGAGCAAGTATAGCGTCCATTGTAGATCGCCCAGCAGTGAAGTCCAATTGCTCTGTGCAATGGTGTTTCACAAGGAGAGGCTGGAGCTGGGTGAATAGGACATGTGTAAAAACTTTTCTGGGAACAGAAAGCAGAGTTATTGGGCTGGAAGCTGCATCATTCAGTGCATGAATCTTTCCCCATATAAAGTGGAGTGATGATTCACTCCATGCTGGGACAAAAAGTTGTCAAAATACTATGCAAATTGGCTCTATGGCAACCTGAGGTGTTTGGATGTTATGCTGTCAGGGGCGGCAGCACCTCAAGAAAATATTGGGAATGCTTTTCATTTTCTTTATGGCAGAGCAAATCTCTTCCAATGTAGGTACACCTACACAAGTTTGGGGATCAGACATTGCATCTACAACTGATGCACCTACATCTGGGCAAGGAGTCATTTCAAGATGGTTAAGTGCAGCAGGACTTCTTCCCCCTGAGGTTTTTCTCCCAGATGGTGGGAAACACTGGCCATATCCACTTATCTACACTGGATGGCTTATATTCAGGCTCCAGTTTCTCAGTCCTTGCAAGATGGACCAGGCCCTTTATGGGGCCTTCCTATGTCTCTTCAGATAGGGGAATCAAAAGGAAAACAAATATATATTCAGTAGATCTTCATATTCTGGAGTTTTGGAATGACAATTCTGTAATGATGGATTTCAGTGATCTCAATGATCTTCTTATGGACTTGTTAAGAGAAATGAGATCTAAAATGGGTTGTATCCCATTGTTTCTCTTTGTACCATGAAGCATCTTTTGCCCTTTCCAAAGAACATATCCCTCCACAGAACTGGTTCTATCATTCCAATGTGTAGGAAATGGATTACTGAATTCTTCATCTTCTGATGCTATGAAGGGTCTTCAAGATAGAATCAGTTATTTTCATTTACTTTGGGGAAAGCACTAACTCATCCCTGGGACAATGAGTGAGTTCAATTGACAGTCCTTCCCTGTTTATTTCAAGCACCCATTTTCTGAAGTGGTTCACTCCCAGATGAGGGCCCACTCTGAAGTGCCCTTCATTACGGCATGGGGACTACATAGACTTAGCAAACCTTAAACTCACTAAAAGCTTTTGGAGTTGAATGATTTTTTCCACAGAATCCCAGGCATGGTTTTGCAAGTCTCAAGGCAGCAATGGCCTCCTCCTAATATGTAATCTCTGTGCTGGAACCTGGAGGGGAATTGGCTTCAAAGGGAACACTTGCTGAGACAAAATAGCTTGAAGATTCTCATGGGAAGATGGAAAAGATGTATTCTATTGTCTAAGTGCCAGTAACTGCTCTGTCTCAATGAACTTTAAAGAGCTTACCAAAAATTATTTTGGAGAAGAGCGGATGTAAGGCTGCAATTCCAGTTTCTTTAAGTGGAGCCCTAGTTACCGCTGGGACATGACTTTGCAGGTTTTGAATATACCTCAATCAGTGTCAGATTTTATGTAGGTGTTTTTTGTTTGTTTGTTGTTTTTTGCACACACACTCTCAATTGCCACCCCGTTGGTATAGACCTCCACACTAAGACTCTGCAGCCAGTACTCTCTGGGCCACAGCTGCTATATCCCAGTTGAGTCTGAGGCCAGGCCGACACTAAAAAGTTCAGTTGACCCAGCTACCTGAGCGATGGAGTTAAGCATATCCAACCCCTGTCAGACAGTGCTCAGTCAATGGAAGAATTCTTCTGTCAACCTATCATCTCTCAGGGAGATGAATTAACTACAGCAATTGGAGAACCCCTCCCGTCACTGTAGTGAGTGGCTGCACTGAAGTGCTACAGCAGTGCAGCTGCAGTACTGCAGCTGTAGCAGTTTAAGCGTAGACATAGGGCATGGCTACACTTGCAGATGTAGAGTGCTGTGAGTTAAACCAGCCTTCGTAGAGCGCAGTAGGGAAAGCGCAGCAATCTGTCCACACTGACAGCTTCAAGTGCACTAGCCTGGCCACATTTGCGGCACTTGCAGCGGCATTGGAAGTGGTGCATTATGGGCAGCTATCCCAGCATGCAAGTGACTGCAACATGCTTTTAAAATGGGAGGGGTGGGGTGGAGTGTGACAGGGAGTGTGTTGTGTGTATGTGGGGGGAGAGAGAGTGGGTTTTTGAGTGGCTGAGAGCATGTCATCATGCTGTCTTGTAAATTCAGACAGCAGCAAACCTCCCCCTCCCTCCCACCTCTCTCTCACACACAGCATTCCACAGTAACAGCTTGCATGCCGGATGTCAGAAACAGACCTTTGAAAGGGCATTTCCACATTCCTACAGGAGTTCAAAACAATGACAAGAGTGGTCACTTGACTTAAGGGGCTTATAGGACTTTTCCGGAGGCCGATCAGAGCGCATTAACGCAACACCTCATTCACAGTGATGCCCGGGCGTTGTAGCCAAGGCGCAGCAAACGTTATTCCTCTCGCTGAGGTGGAGTAGCAGCAGCACTATAGCCACGGAGTCAGAGCGCTCTACGTGCCTTGCCAGTGTGGACGGGTAGTGAGCTAGTGCGCCTGGGGCTTCTTTATTGCGCTGTAACTTGCAAGTGTAGCCAAATCCATAGTCCGTGTGATTATCTTATTCTCCTGTCTGTGGATTCTACAGAAATATTCACTCAACTGGTATGACTATGCCCTTTACTAAGGAGGCTGCAGCAGGATTAACCTTAAGCAGAATAACAAAGACTTT
Organism: Malaclemys terrapin pileata; assembly: GCF_027887155.1. Lineage (NCBI taxonomy): Eukaryota > Metazoa > Chordata > Testudines > Emydidae > Malaclemys > Malaclemys terrapin. The sequence continues at coordinate 164,542,576 of NC_071507.1, read as the reverse complement.
TTGGTCCATAGTTATATCTTGATCTTGATAGGGAATTCCCACTGCATCTTAATCACACCCTCATAAATCAGGTGAGGAAGAATTACAGAATGCTCTTCTGCAATTTTGCAGGGGTTGTGTGTGTGTGTGTGTGTGTTTGTGATTTTCTAAAAACATATGCTCCTGTGAAATTAGATTCCCATTCATGCTTCATTCTGGGAAATTTAATTGAAAGTCTCAAATATTTGGCTCAGTGCCTGAGCTTTAGAGATCTCTCCTTCTCTGTAAAGGATCTAGAAGGGAGACTCTCTTATAAGAGGTTTTAAGACATTGTGCTGTCCCGATAAGAGTTCATTGCGAGACATACCTACACCACCAGTCTTTGGGACAAACTCCTAAAAGAAGGCTCTGAGAGGGAGCATATTACCAGATAGACAGAAAGGATAGTCTGCAGGCATATCTCCTTCATGTTTCCCTAAGGAAAATAGTAGCCACTTTATGACCTCCTATGGGACCCATGGAAGTCCATCTCCATGGGAATTTGATCTGAATCACTTCACTCTGTGACCTCTGCTGCTGTGTCAAGGCTGTACACAATGAGTAGTGAGGTGGAGCCACTAGACATAAATGACGCTCTGATATCAAAGAGGTCGCAGGAGCTAGCACGTTTAAGGCAGCTTGAGGCCTTGCAGGTAACTCAGCTTGTAGGAAGGAGGGATTCTTTGCAGCCTTCTCAGCACAGAGTTTGCTTATGTGTTGGCTGGCAATAGAATTTCTTCTTCACAGTTGCCAGGGGGGAGACCTTGCATTCCCCTGAGATTCAGGAGGTCCCAGTGACATTTTCCTGCTTGCTCTACAAGCTGTGACAATAGGGATCCACTGCTTTTTAAAAATGTAACCCCTGATTCCACATCACTGATTTTGACATGGTCTCTGTCAAGGGAAGTTCCATGCAGCCTGGTAAACCCTCTGGGCATGAACCTCACCCACCTGCTAATAGGAAGCTGGGTTCCTGCCACCTCTGCCATTTCTCAGTGGGGAGGGGAAGTTAGGCATTTTCCTCCAAACCCTCCTCAGAAAGCCAATATATATATATATTTACATGTAGCCATTTTGAGGAGAAAAACCTGAGAACCACTGAAGAAACTGAGAGACATTAAGTTAAAATTCTTTTACAAATCCTGTGAGAGCTTCACTACAAAGGGAGAACAGGAGCCTGCCGTGAGTGCTGCTGGAGGCAGAGAATTCTGGAAACTCCTGCCTGAGGGGAGACCAAAGCCCAGGCTCAGAGCAAAGGTCTTTCCCCAGTGTCTATAGAGACAGGGTAAACTTGACTGTGAAGACTGTCTAACAGTGGTGGGCAGCCTGTGGCCTGCAGGCCACACGCAGCTCATCAGGGTAATCCACTGGTGGGCCACGAGACAGTTTGTTTACATTGACTGTCTGCAGCCATGGCCACACGCAGCTCCCAGTGGCCACGGTCTACCGTTCACAGCCAATGGAAGCTAAGGGAAGCAGCAGCCAGCACGTCCCTGCGGCCCAGGACACTTCCCACAGCTCCCGTTGGCTGGAAAGGGGCCACTGTGGCCACTGGGAGCTGCAGGTGGTCGTGTCTGCGGATGGTCAGCGTAAACAAACTGCCTCACAGCCTGCCAGCATATTAACTTGACAGACCGCAGGTTGCCCACCACTAATTTAAATACATGCTTAACCACTTCATATGCTTAAGTCCCAAGCTTAAACTGAAGCTTTAGTTTTCAAACCCACATAGCTATTTAGATTCCACCAAAGCATGTATAGGCTTTTGCTTAACAAATATGCATTCTGATTGCCCTATAACATGATGTCATTTGTTATTGTGCATTATGGGATAAACAGTCATCTGCCTCTCAGCTTTGTTTTGTAAAAAACTTAATGAAAAACTTATGACACTGCAGAAAAGAAAGTAGCACTTTGTTTATCTTGGCTGCATCTCCTCATTAGGGCTTTGGTTTTTAATTTGTGTTAATTTCTCTTTAATTGTAACAGCACTTCCATGTGCACATTTTCCTTAATTAAAAAAAGTTTGGCCACATTTTGGGCTGATTGCAATGACGTCAATAAGAGTTACCCTGGATTTAAATCATTACAGAATTTGGTGTTTTAGATTTAAGCTTTATAAATTGACTGATACTTTCCTTATTCTGCAATGCCAGGACACAGAGGCTAGGTCTACACTGCCCGCCTGAATTGGCGGGTAGAAATCGACCTCTCGGGGATCGATTTATCGCGTCCCATCGGGACGCGACAATCGATCCCCGAATCGGCGCTCTTACTCCACCAGCGGAGGTGGTAGTAAGCGCCGCCGACAGAAAGCCGCAGAAGTCGATTTTGCCGCCGTCCTCACAGCGGGGTAAGTCGGCTGCGATACGTCAAATTCAGCTACGCTATTCACGTAGCTGAATTTGCGTATCTTAAAGCGACTCCCCCTGTAGTGTAGATGTACCCAGAGAAGTCATTGTTGACCAAGGATCTGAACCTTAAATTTTCTGCTAATCATCCTAATAAGAAATGCAAAACTGATCTTCATTCTGCTTTCACTTACAGTGCTTTTACACAAGTATATCTCCATTGACTGAAATGGAATCACTCCTGATTTACACTTGTGTAAGTGAAAGGAGATTCAGGTCCACAGAGCAAATTCCTTTTCAAAACAGGATTTGGAAAAGGTTCCTGCCCTCTTCTTCTTATGTGGCATCTCCATTACTGGAGGTTTGCAACCATGGTACAATCATCTGCTAATCTCTTTATGGATAAATAATCCTTTTGATACACCCAGGATACCACATCCTCCATTCAAGATTTTTTTTTTCTGCCTTGTGTTCCTCTGCAATCAACTTTCTCTTCCAGTGCTCTGAACCTCCTAAAATATGCCCTGAAAATCAAATCTCTTTTCATAAGATCTCTGACTAGCATTTGCTGAGTTCCAATCATCTCCAATACCTTTTCATTGGTTATTTGGTCTATCCATGATATTTTCAGAATTCTTCTATACCACCATACATTGAAGGATTCAAATTTCTTTATTATTGATTGTTTGAATGTCCATGTTTCACAGACATAATTTAACACAGACCAAATGTAAGTTTAAGAGTTGGAAGTTAGTCTTTAGATTTATGCCCCTTCTCATCACATGTATATTCTTCCGGAATGTCTCTTTGGCTCTTGCTATTCTATTGCTGACTTCAATATCCAATCTTCCATCTTCTGTAACAATAATCTCAATTGCTGTACATCTGTGTTGTTCACTGGAATCATGCATGTTTTCCCAGGATCTTTGCATATCATCATAATTGTTAAATGCAACATATAGTCCCAACTCAAAAAAGAAAGAAAGAAAGAAAGAATCCCTATTCAGCATGTGTATTCAAGCGTGTGCTTAAATGCTTTCGTGAGCCACAGCCTAAGGGTTCATAGCTAACTAATCCCCAAGCCTGACTCTCTCTTCTCCCTCCCCCTGCCCCAAAAACAATTAAACTACAACATTTCCAATATATGAAACCACTTGGGCCAAATTCTCACCTGGTATAAATTAGCATAACTCCACTGATGTCAATGCAGCTACACCAGGTTATGCTAGCTGAGGATCTGGCCCTACATTGGTTGCTTTCTCTTTCATTAAAGGGTTTCTAAGTCTTGTGTTATTTATGTGACATTTTCAAAAATTAATCTATGTCTCTGATGTATTCAAAGGACACAAAAGTATATCCTCATACATTACTTGCATAGGAAAAGTGTATTTGCATTCAAATAAGGATTTTATCTTTGTATGTATAATAAGCTTTAGCTTCAGCTTACCTAATTAATTCCCACCAAATTTCTGTTTTCTCAAAACTACACATTTGGTTGATGTATCCAGACAGATAATCCTCCTTGTTTATTCAGTTTCCTGAAGTGATTTGCAAAAGTACAGAATTTCTGCCAGAGAAAAAAAAACTTTCTCTAATGACAACAGTTTCCCAGTAAGCACATAGTCAAATGTCAGTGCACTTTGTTAAAGCCACATTTCATTTATCAACATTTCCAATACACCAATGTCCTTGTTAGTTTCTTATACTGAATTTCAGGTATTGTGTATTTCAAGACCATTCATGGTATAAGTAAACAAAAATCCAGGCAAGTAGTGTATGTTAAAAGTATAGTGACGTTACTGTTTCTCGGAGTCTGAACCTGCAGTCACTAGGAGTTGAGGGTGCCCACGCATCCCATTATTTGGCTTTTACTTTGTAAAATGGAAATTTCAGAAGAGTACGTTAAGCACTGCAAACCTATCTAAGAAGGGTTTTTTTTTTGGTCCCAATGATGCAATCCTTTCTCTAGCAAAACCCACATTAATTGTAATGGGGTAACATGCATCAGAATTTCTGCCTCCTGCGTGTGCCTTCCGCCAAGATTTGTGTATCTCAAACATGCCACGACTTGGTGACTTGCAGAACTGCAGTGTACTTTGGAGTCCAGGCCCAAATTAACCAATTTACAAGAGGTGCACTTGCACCCCAACCATCAGAAAAAACACATACATACACAAAACCCAACCAAGGGCCAGGAAAGGGGCAGGGCATCACTTACACTCTAAGATGAGAGCCAGGCCAGGAACCACTGCACGGTGAGTGTGGGGTGGGTTTGCTCTCCCCAGGACTTGACCTCCCCAGGGGCAGGACCTGACTACCACCTTCTGGGGGCAGGGAAGGTGGTGTCCCTCCTCCTCCTAATTGCCGTAGTGCACAGGGCCCCAGCATTCTTGAATCCTGTCGTAATAGAGTCAGATGTGTCATCGTGTACATTCGATTGTGGGGATATTATGTCTGCATCATCATTTACTTCATTTTATCCTCAGGACGTCTTTTCACGCACATATGGTTTTTTTATGAATTCACGTGAGGGAGGCTGGGGGGATGGAGCACAGCTCCCCCACCTCATTGATTGCTAAAAATGTAGTGAGGGCTCCACCTCATCCCTGGCTGATGTGATGACCACTCCAATCTATTTAACTAATCTGCTTCAATCTATTTAACTACTGTTCATATTACAAAATTATTTAAGTGCCATAAATGAGATAACATTGTTATTGTTGCCAGTTTAGCCTGAGCAGTTAACCAATATTCAGGGTCTTGAATGATTGTTTCTGTTAGGAGGAAAAATGGATGATATGAGTCTGGTATATTCTTTAGTGCAATTCTGTTTATTTACAGAAAAGTACAAAAAGTCCTGTTCCTCAGAACATAAGAGGAATAAACAACAGCAGGACATTTCTTGCTCACAATTTCCAAGTCTGCCTTTCTGGCCTGTCCTGTGTCCCAAGGAGCTCTATCTCCGCTCCCTCCCAGGGCCATACACATGGCTGCTTTGTTCATGTCTCTTGGCTTTCTGCTTCCAAAATACTCAAAGCTTGCCAAATGATCCCTTAGCCCCTATTTTGTAATCAGTCCCAGGAAAACCCCAGAGACCACAAAATTAGCCCTGCTCAGGTTTTGCTATGTGGCCCAGTGCCTTGGGCAGTAGCCTCCTATTGTTTCAGCTATCACTACTTAAATTGGCTTTCAATTGCTCCTGCCCATTAGCCTGAAAGGTGGGTGCTTTAAACAGGTCTTTGATTGTCTATGGATCAAACACTCACTTGATGCCAGCAATTAACACCTTTCAGCACAATATTATTATTGTTTGCATTGTTATTGAGATCTTAAATGCACAGGTGAAGAAATTCACATCGGCATCTCAAGCTATGGTGCCATGGGAAAGAAGGGGGCTGTGAGCAGCAAGGAAGGAGAGAGGTGCTATATAGGATGTGAAGAAGACAGGAGAGATGAGGTACAGAATGGAAAGGGAAAGACTTGAGGCAATCAAGAAAGGGAAGGAAAAATATATGCTAAGATTTTCAAAAGTGACTAGTGACTTGGGGTGCCTCCAGTTTTGTGTGTTTGACTTTAGACTCTTTAAGGGGACTGATTTTCAGCGGGTGGGTGCTCAACACTTTATGAAAATTGCTCATCTATAAAGGTACCCCAAATTGGGCACCCAAAAATCAGTAGTCACTTTTGAGAATCTCATCCATAAGATGTCAAGTATCAGAGGGGTAGCCGTGTTAGTCTGGATCTGTAAAAAGCAACAGAGAGTCCTGTGGCACCTTTAAGACTAACAGATGTAGTGGAGTATAAGCTTTCATGGGTGAATGCCCACTTTGTCGGATGCATGTAATGGAAAATTCCAGGAGCAGGTATAAATATGCTGGCAAGAATCAGTCTGGAGATAGCGAGGTTAGTTCAACCTGGGAGGGTGAGGCCCTCTTCTAGCAGTTGAAGTGTAAACACCAAGGGAGGAGAAACTGCTTCTGTAGTTGGATAGCCATTCACAGTCTTTGTTTAATCCTGATCTGATGGTGTCAAATTTGCAAATGAACTGAAGCTCAGCAATGTCTCTTTGGAGTCTGGTCCTGAAGTTTTTTTTGCTGTAAGATGGCTACCTTTACATCTGCTAGTGTGTGGCCAGGGAGGTTGAAGTGTTCTCCTACAGGTTTCTGTATATTGCCATTCCTGATATCTGACTTGTGTTCATTTATCCTTTTACGTAGTGACTGTCCAGTTTGGCCAATGTATATAGCAGAGGGGCATTGCTGGCACATGATTATGCCAGCATATTTATACCTGCCCCTGGAAATTTCCATTACATGCATCCGACGAAGTGGGCATTCACCCACAAAAGTTTATGCGCCAATACATCTGTTAGTGTTAAAGGTGCCACAGGACTCTCTGTTGCTTTCAGCCATAAGATGGAAACCCATGGAACCCTGGAAAAAAAGACATCATAAAGATAAAAGGGGATTGGATGGGAAGAAAGCAATAGATAAAGAGAAAAACATGGAAATAAGATGGGTGAAGTGGGAAATGAAATGAGAAAGAAAAACAGATCATTAAATTTTTTCCTTTTCTTATTGATATTCCAACATTCAGACTTGTATTTTAAGAGTAGGTAGTAATATATACTTTATCCACATTTTTATATGTAAAAGACAAATTATTGTCTATATTGATGACCCTTTCCATTTCTTTAGTGTTATCTATTTGCCGAGAGGACCAGAACACATAAGGCCAGCCAGATGTATTTTCTTTATGAAGCAAATTGTCAGCACTAGTTTATTAGTAAGCGAAATAATCCAGTCCTTAGGAAGCCAATAAAAGCTCTTGCTCCCTATATTAAATATTTCCATTTGCTGACAGAGCTGATTGGCTCATTTACAGTCTTTTGTCAGACTTTCCAATCAGCTTCAGAGAGACAGGGAACACTACAGCTCTGAAAAATCAAGTGAATGTGTGTGTGTGGGGGGGGGATCTTGTTTTTGAATAAACTTTTGCTTGCTGCCTCTTCAAATAAGGAAATGTGCAGCACAAAGTGTATGCTGGCCAGTATCCAAATCACACTATGAATCCCTGGAATATATCCCAGTATTTTAATCTGAGGAGGAAATGCTTGGAAAGGAGATGTTGCAGGTCTTCCAAGAGGGAAAACTATTCAACTGGGGAGGGGGAGGGGGGGAGTGAATAAAACTCAGACTAAGGAAGTGTGCAGCTGGTGCCTCTGAAAGACTACTTACACCTGCTGGTGATGAAACATCAATAGGTCAACTGCCTCACTTATTTGGATCCAACTTTTCCTACATCATCACAACACACACATCCAAGGCAACTTGCTTTCTCTGCAGAAATCTAGTGAGCCCTGGCATGCCTAGAAGTGATGCTGGCACATTTAGGCACCATCTATACAATTTGAAAAAGCCACTGACACTTTTAAAGCACTTTTACTTCCATTTCTTAAGTAGCTAAATGAATTGGGATGAGAAAAAAAGTATTCAGGGTTAACAAAGTCTAACTGCATCTGGTGTTACATGGAAGCAACAGAGCAGCTTGGGGAAGAGCAAAGCTTCTAGCAGCTGTTGCAAAAACAGAGCAGACAATTAAGATTCCAGCTGCAGAGGGAGAGAAAACATGTAATCTGGTGTAATAGTAATAATCAAGTACAGTGAATTTGAGGAAACAGAATTGCCTTTTGCTCCCAAATTAGACTATATTCTAGACGAGAGAAGAACAACTAATGATGTGTGAATAAGACGGAGTAATCAGCAGTGATTCTGGTTGGTCTGGTGTTTTCCCTTATCTCTCTGGCCATTGCACAGTTTTCCCCATTATGAACTTAAAGCCCATCCTGACCTGAGCTGACCTCCAGGGCTTTTGCAAGTGACAGAAATTCAAAGAGGAGTCACTGTGTATCTAGGCTCCAAGTTCTATTTTTAGGTTGGGAGAAGATATTAGGTTTTGCTCTAGGGGTTCAGCAACAAGCCATGGAGGTCATCTTTCAGCTACAAGTGTCAATGCCCTCCTTACCAAAACATTTTTCAGTGGCAAACAAACTAACCTTCCTCATCCTTGTCCTCCCTGCCACCTCCTTCATCCCCCTCGGCAACAAGTGGCACAATTCTGCCCCTTGAGCTGCCAAACCTCCCGCAAATAATCTATGACTCATCTAACAGCTTCCAAAACCATCCCCAACTTAAACCTCCACATCAACAATGCTAGTTACAAGAATGATCTGTATCTGAATATGTAAATAATTGATTAACAGATACAGTGCCAGTAAGTGGCACTAAAGAATAGGTAGCATACTGGGTTTTGTAGGACTGGTAAACTTTAAATAATAAAGGGATGGGCTATTCTACCCATTTCTCCCTTTTTTGGGGGGCCCTTAAAAGAAAGATTTTGTGGTGAAAGTATGAATAACATCTCCAGCCCAACACAACTAACTTCTCTTTTTGTCAAAATGACAGTTATTACTGACTTTGATGCCATCTAAGAGACTGGCAACAATACGTGGCGGAGCAGGGTGAGGGGGTTTCTTCTAAAAAACCCCATCTACAGATAAAGGGAAAGATAACAAGGGGCTTGTTAACCGTGTTTAATGTTTTCTCTGGGTTATATTAACACCTTTGGCCCCATTTGTTCCATCCAAATTAATACAACAGACAGCAGATCAGTGTCACAGGTGGGATAGCTCAGTGGTTTGAACATTAGCCTGCTAAACCCAGGGTTGTGAGTTCAATCCTTGAGGGGGCCACTTAGGGATCTGGGGCAAAATCAGTACTTGGTCCTGCTAGTGAAGGCAGGGGGCTGGACTTGATGACCTTTCAAGGTCCCTTCCAGTTCTAGGAGATAGGATATCTCCATTAATGTAATAAATGGCCAAATCCTGGTCCCACTGACTTCAGTAGTGTTTAGGAGCTGTCCCAAAAGAGAAGATTCCTAGTCCCCTGATTTAATGACCAGATAATAGTCCATCCCTGATAAGTTAGATGGCAGCATTATGGATAATAGGCACAGATAAATGAGCTTCTGAAATCCAGAGATCACAATTCAACTTCTGCTTTAGAAGCCAACTGAAAATGGATACACTGATTTCCTCCCAATCTCTGTCAGTTGTCCATGATTCAGCATGATTGGCCTGAGGAGAGAGAGACAAAGTTGAGGTGCAGCTTGAGGAGCTGTCTGAGGAAGCCTGCACAGTTTTGCACTACAATACGGTCCTGGTCAGGGCTACAAATCCTTCACGCATATCTGATTCACACTCAAAAATATACACCAAAAATTTAAAAACAGGTAACCTTCCATTGAACCAACTACTGGGGACAGTTAGAAAGAAGGGTCTAAATTCAGAGGTGCACATTACACATTGGGTATAAATTAGTCAAAATGTGGATGTATGTGTGAGAAACAGAGAAAGCAATACAGTCGAGCTTGCATTGATTTGGTGTGAATTCAGGAGCTGTTCAGAACAATTGTACTTTAGAAGTCAAGGGGTGAATAGCAGGAATACCAACATATTAAAGAATATAAAATAAAGGCCCTGATTCAGATTTTACACCAATTTTATACTGATGAAACTCCATGGACTTTAGTGGAATTTACATCACATTAAATAAGAGCAGAATCAGGCCTTTTCTTTTCCACCCTTCCGTTACCTGCTAATCATTCTACAGGTCCTCCTACCTCAATGTAGGCTGCTCCCAAATTTAGTCTTACTATTAGAAATCAATGGGGAAATCTGCTTACAAATTGATTGCATGATATGGCCCATAATTATGAAAAAGGCCAAAATATTGATTCATTCCTTAGATCTTCTGAGAAAAATCACAGAAAGTGTAGCTATAATTAAGTATAAAGAGTTGAAGAGTTTTGCTTCTGTATTAAGTAACAGAACTCTGGAGACATATAGATTAGTTGATGCAGATAATTGTTTTATACCATTATAAAACAAACATTTTGTGGTATTATAAGTTTACACTTGAGCTTTTCAGACCTAAACAAAGATCTTTAGGAATATATAAGGAAGCACATAGGGAGTTTTCCCAAAGATGAATGAGCTAAAATGATAAAGAGATGATACATAGGATTAATTGATTAAAATAATTGTTTTTCCACTAATTTTAGAATTTCAGTAAAAGAAAAATAAACAAAATCAAACTAAGGTTCCTTTTACATTCCTTTTTTGTATATAGTTATTGTAGGACTGTTTAAAGTTAGACTTATTTTCTAGAACATAAAAACAACAAAAACAGGTGTATCTATTAATCTGGGTTATTGGGTGAAATTAGATTCCTCAGCGAAAGCAATTCCAAATATAAGAACAATCATCCTGCGGTGTTTGGCTTTAGAAACTGTTATGACTCACTTGTTTTCTGTAGACTGCATCTTCAAATTTCCAAGACTGTGCTTCTATAACCATTTTGAAACGTGAGGTTCAATAGAGATATACACACTATGCTCTCAGAATTTACATTCTTAATGTTTTCTTAATCTAGACTAAAGCCATTTAAACTGAAAGCATCCTTTTGCTCTGTCTGTATGAAGAAACATAACACATAACAAGAAAGGCTCTGATAAATTGAACAAATGAGAACAAAAAATAAATAATTTTGACATTACAATTGTTACAAGTTTACTTTGGATTACTGTAAACTATAGAAAAGAATGACACAATTCAGGTATTGAGCAGTCATCCACTCTGTTCATTCATTAGCAATATGTGAGGCTTGAGAACACTGGGATGTGATCCCATTTTAATTCTTATTGAAACTAAAAATCAATTGATCTGTGATGGACATTAGTTTCAGTACAGCAAATATGAAAAGCTTCACACCCAGCAATTGATGTCTGTATTAGACCAAATTAAAGGATTCGGTATACTTGATTATGCCACTTGTCAATAAAACCATAACAAGCCACACTGAAAACTGCAAATGAGTAACAGTGAAAGAATATTATGAAAATTGCTAGAAGATGTGAATGATAATGGTATTATTACCCCTTTTGACCCAAGCAGTTAGCCAAAGTTCAAGACCCTGCAGTGGTTTCCATTAGGAGGAGAAATTGATGATTGAGTCAGGTATCTTTGATGCAATCCTGTTTATTTACAAAGAAGTCCTGTTTCCCTGAACACAAGAGGAAACAAATAGGGGTAGTTTCTTTGCTCACACCACCACGCCCCTTTCACCCAGCACTCTCCCCTTTCACCCAGCACTCTCTAGGCCTTTCTCAGCATCATGCTCTCAGTCTCTGTTTAGGTGATGTCTGGTATGTCCTGGCTTTTTCTCTATATCTGTTTCTGTGGTGTTTCTCTTTCACACACATACACACACCCCTCTTCTAAAAACAACACACAGCCAAGCCCCGTCCCACATAATTTGAATTCCATAATGGTCTCACACATCCCATTTCTTCAGGCCATAACATGTGCCTGTATTTGGGATTGAGGCCTCTATTGTTCCATAAAAGTATCCTTTTCTTCTGTCTGTATGAAGGATTATAACACATACCCTAACCCTAGCTGCCATATTTGAGGTTGGGAAGAAATGTCCCCCTGGGTCAGACTGGCAGAGACCTTTCCTTATTGAGTGTCTACCTCTGGCTGAGCTATTTATTTATTTTTGTTGTTGTGGGAAACATTTAGCCAAAACAGTTCAACAGTTTCTGAGAATGAAGTTAGGGAAAATACATTTTGCCCATGTTAAAAAATTCTGGTCACCATTTCTTTCAAATTCTCTGGTACAGGGTTTCTCAACCCATGAGTCGGGACCCAAAATTGGGTTGCCAGAATGTTTCAAAGGGTCACGTGGCAGCTCCTGAGGTTCCCGTCCCACAGGGCTGGCTGGGTCACCTCCCTGCTCCAGGCACTGCAACATTTAGGATCCCAGTGCCACTCAGGTTTGGCCCAGCTATCATGATCATGGGCATCTGGATAGGCCAAATATGAGTGAGTAGCACTGCAAACACACGAGCCAGGTAACAACTCCACTCACACAAATTTGGTCCAGTCAGGGGGGCAGGGCCAAGCTAGAGCAAAGCTGCAACCCCAGAGGTTGCAATGCCCAGAGCGGAGAGCCAAGTCCCATCAGTCCCACCGCACTGGAGCTGCAGGAGCTGCCACTGTGGGGTGAGTGCCAGGTAGGAGCCAAAGCCCACACATACTCACCCACCCTGGAGGGCAAGACCCAACTGAAACCACCTGAGGGCCTCCACCCCTGGACTATTTACTGGGTTGCAACATGCCATAAACATTTACAAATAGGTCCTGAGCCCAAAAGGGTTGAGAACCCCTGTTCTGACACACCTATGCTTTGTAGCAGGGACATAAAATTGGGGATAGGGGTTTTGTTAGAGATGTATATTTTGCCATGAAAATCTGCACAAATTTGGCAGAGTTATAAGGTCTTGATAAATCACATTTTCTATGTGCTCAATAAACTTATTTGATTCTAGACGCTAAATTCCCCAAAGATTCCATCTGAACTGATCATGCTCCAACATAGGCCTGAACAGGATTTTCCCTGCAATTGTAGATATGCTGTGGGCCAATCAGGACCTAGGGCCAGGGCCAGGCACCTGAACTGAGAACAGGAGGACCATCTGTCCTGTTCTCTCATTGATCCACATGCTGGAAGAAGTTTCCTGATCCAAATATAGAGGTCATGGGGAGGAATAGATTGGGACAAGGAGCCTTGGTGGGAAGGGGGACACAATGTGACTTGAGGCTAGCAAGGGGACAGAAACTGGGCCTGAGACAGAGTGGTGGAAGACAGCGTGGCTAGGCAAGGAGACTGGGATTGGGAGCCAGGGGCTGAGACTGGGAGCTGGAGAGAAGTAAGGTAGGGGACTGGGAAACAGAAGATTGGGTGGGAGACTGAAATTGGACAAGGAGAGAGGGGTAGACTGGGAGACTGATATTGAGAACAATGGGGCAGAGGAAAGAAGCTGAAGAGGGAGGGGAGACAGATCTGATGATGAACTGGGTGCAGGAGAATTGGGACTAGATGAGAGGAGAGTTTGGGACCAGGAGCCAGTGGTGATGGAGCACATGAGGGGTGGGGGTTAATTTTGGGTGCCCCGTTTGAAATTCAAGACCTGATTTTTCAAAGTACTTAGCATTATATATATATGTTCCATTCTATGCATCCGAAGAAGTGGGCTGTAGCCCATGAAAGCTTATGCTCTAATAAATTTGTTCGTCTCTAAGGTGCCACAAGTACTCCTGTTCTTTTTGCGATACAGACTAACACGGCTGCTACTCTGAAACCTAGCATTATATAGCACTTTATGTTTAAAGAATAGCTCCCATTGATTTCAATTGCCCCTGAAACTGCTCAGCACTTCTGCATATCAGAGGGTCTCAAAGCAGACAAACAGAAAATGAGAAACAATTAGTGACCACCTATGAAAAGTTTGTTCTAAGTCACTTGTCCAACTTTACACGCAAACTCTATAGCAGAAGGGTTATCCCACTCTGCAGGGCAGCATTCAGTTGACTTTACCACGAGACCATCCTTTATCTTCCTGCAATCCCCTGATCCATTCACTTCACACATGCCAATCCTCCCTCAAATGAGACAATTACTTTTGGGTGGGCTTAGACCCATCCATCCCAGGATCTGCAATAGGTACACACCTTTCCACTTTTGCAACAAATGAAGTAGGACTCCCATAGTCAACAGCCTCCTTTCATTTCATAGCTGTAATTCATACCTAGGGCAGTTCCATCTTATGAACTGAATGAGACAGGGATCCTGTGGAACAAATAGTGTGTGATCATGTAATTAAAGACTGCATCAAAATGCATATGCACAGGGGGCTGAATTAAGGCAATCTTAATTCTGGCATTTCCTATTTTTTAATCACTTGATTTTGCAACCTTAATTATGTTCTTTTAACATTGTTTTGTGTGTTGAGTTATAAATATTTCAGATAGAAAGATAGATAAGGAACATGAATCTGCTCTTAATTGCGCTGTTAATAATTATAAATTATCATTAATAATTCCTCTGAAGTCTTACATTGAGTTACATCAGCATAAAACAAAGTGTTAGCAAGAGCAGAATCAGGCCCAGGTCATTTTAATCTCATGTAACCTGGCCTATTTTTTGGATAATGGCTGAAAAAATTGTGGTACTTGGTCTTCCTCTATAAATCTGAACTATGCTAAACTCTTTACTATGAAATGCTGTTCAACTTGGTGTTAAAATTTTCTTTTGGTTTCTTGGTTGTGTGAGAAAGTAATTCCTGGATTCATTTGATCTTGTTTTACACCTCCCAAGGATTTAGGTTTTCTGAAATTAAAACTCTTCACAACATGTCTGTGCTTCTCTAAGAAGGCAATTCTGGAATTTTCAGCTGCAATAGAATTTCTACAATATGACTGACCTTGTTCTCATCTCAAGCTAAGATGACCCTCCATGGGGGTACTGTTAAAAATAAATGAGCTAAACATAGTCATGGCGTAAGCAGATCCAATTCCATTTAATTCAGTGGGTTTACACTTTGGTGGAATTACGTCTGAAATATTTTGACCAATTTCTCATTTGGTTTCCTGGTCAAATTTTATTACAGCATTGTATCCCACCTTGATAGAGCTATAATATGTTTAAAGAAAATAGATATTGGGGATATTTAAAAGATGAAGAATGTTTTACGGTCATTTTTAAGAAGATAATTTAAGAATTTTGTTCCAAATGAATGAGTTCAAACTATTAACAATAAAAAATATAGCTAAATACCAGTCTAAACAGGAGTTTAAAAGAATCAGTTAAATAAGAGTGTCTGCTCTGAAGCTCACTGACCAAATGAAGTCTTCTGTGTCCAACACAGAAAAGGTTGCTCTGATCAAGAGAGATACTGTAGTGATAGGTGCTGAAGTGCAATGGCTAGACAAACATCCAGTGTATTAACTTTTCACCCCTGATGAAGATACCCAGATATCCAACATTGTTACATATTTTACCTTTTTTGGCAGGGGAGATGGGGCACGAGGGCAAGGGGGCAAATGGTTCATGGTCACACTGTCAATAGTACCAAAGTGAGTGTTTAAAATTGAGCAGCTTTTTTTTCTTTTGGGTCTTCCACAAGAACCTTGGAATGCCCAGTCACAAACAATTTATCTGGAATTAGCCTGATGGGAAAAGAAGTACTCCCCTCTTGTGAAATAATATGGGTCTCAAGATTCTTGGCAGTAGCTGTTGTCAGAGTAAGTCTGCCTGTAAAGCAAATCCCCAGCTATGGGACCAATCCTATAAGATGCTGCATGTCTCCTGTGAGGTGCTGAACACTCTCAACTCCCATTGGTGTGATTGGAAGTCAAGGGCACTCAGCAGCCTCCAGGATCAGATACTAAAGCAGGGAACCAGCAGAGGTGGGAACAAAAAATGTATATAGTGGAGCCTGCTGGTCATCAGTGTATTCTTGTTTTTGTAAAATTGCCACCATTTTTCAGTAGTTGGATTTGCTGTTCCATAACTTTAACCAGTTGGGGGATTGAATCAATAGTAAAAGGTAGGTAACATCTGATTAATTCTAGTTCTTTCCAGCCAATTTATCCTGGGGGTAACTGGGTTTTTCCTGCTTAATTTTAGTTACTGCTTTACTCTAAGGTAGTACAGTATTTACTATCTTCCCTTATGCATATAGAGCCTAAGGTCAGCCTGACATTAAGGGATAATGACAGATCATTTCTATTTCAACAAAATTGAACTGACCTGGTTCCGGGATGAACTGTACCTTTGACCCCTTGTTCACTATCTCCATGGACACCCCTTTCAAGTGACAGGCCCAGCACCTGCACTTTTCTCAGGGCAGGTCTACACTACCCGCCTGAATCGGCGGGTAGAAATTGATCTCTCGGGGATCGAATTATCATGTCTCGTCGGGACGCGACAATCGATCCCCAAATCAACGCTTCTACTCCACCAGCGGAGGTAGGAGTAAGCGCCGTTGACGGGGAGTCGCGGAGGTCGATTTGCCGCCGTCCTCACAGCGGGGTAAGTCGGCTCGGATACGTCGAAATCAGCTACACTATTCACGTAGCTGAATTTGCATATCTTAAATTGACCCCCCCCACCCCCGTAGTGAGGACGTAGCCTCAGAGCAGAACTCTCAGGTCCAACTGGGTTTGGCCCCTGCTATAGACTTCCCTGAGGAAGCTAAGAACAGTAGGTAAATGCAGTGAAACTGAATAGTTATTTCACAAGACAGTATTATTTATCCACAGGAATACAGCAATCAGAGAGAAAAGGGCTGACATAACAAGAGACCAAAAGTCCAACAAACAATAGTCCCAGGACTTCAAACCAAGTCTTTGGCCCAAGTCCTGACTCAATAACCCTTCAATCACAACCAAGGTCTGCATATAACCTTTTCCAGGGGACAGTAGGGCAACCAAGACCTACCTTCCTTCTCTGCGTTCCAGCAAAGGGACCCTTTAATAAGCAGTTAAGGTCTTTCTATTCAGATTCCCTGCTTCCGTTGAGCTTCTCCATACATCAGCCTGTCCACAGGCCTTTCCCACCATCCCCTCCCTGCATACCTGTGTTCGGCTCAGACATCCCAAAGTCTCAGATTTTATCCTTTCTTCAGGGCCATGGCTCACAGGATTCCCCCTGGAGTTCTCCAACAGATCCCAAACCAAAAAGTGCAAACTTAAACCACTTCCACCCTTCCCAAGATGGAGTTTAGTCCTTCACAAGTCTTCCCCAATACTCTTCTGCTCAGTTGAACACCAACATCCCAGTGCTTCCTCCCTGGAACTGTGTCCCTACTTTGAGACTCACCACAGAAGCAAATGCTCCTCCTGTAACTTTTCCCAATTCTCCTCTCTCCTGACTTTTACCAGGCCTTTCTCAGCAATCAAACACTCCCAACATTCTCCTTCCTGGGGCTCCCTCTATCTTACATTTCTCAGAGTATGTCTTCACTAGCTACGTTAAAGCGCTGCCGCAGCAGTGCTTTAATGTGGCTGTGTAGTTGTGGCACCAGCACTGGGAGAGAGCTCTCCCAGCTCTCCCAGTGCTGTAAAAAACACACCCTATGAGGGGAGTAGCTATCAGCGCTGGGAGTGAGGCTCTCACTGCTGGTGTACTGCCTACACTGCCACTTTACAGTGCTGAAACTTGCAGCACTCAGGGGTGCGTTTTCTCACATCCCTGAGTGGGAAAATTGCAGTTCTGTAAAGTGGCAGTGTAGACAAGCCCACAGTCCCGTTAAGGAAACCTGACTCCTTTCCTGGTGGACCTGCTAATTGACGTATTAACATCCCTCCAGGTGCCAGCAAATGGGTTAATTGTGCTCTCCCACTCCTGTTAATTCCCCTGCCCCACCCCAGTACTATTGTGGAGGTTTTTACCCTATCAGAAACGCACATCAGTAATAAGAGATGGGCCTGCTTCTTCTCTCACACCAGTTTTAAACTGTCATAACTCTATGGACTTCAATGGAATTACTCCTCATTTACACTGATGTAAATGAAAGCAGAATCAGGACTGAAGATTATAAATATCGATCAAGCCAAATTCTCATTTATATTATTTAGGGAAAAACCCAGTTATTAATATGATTCCATGTTTTGGATTTTTAAACACACAAATTAAGAAATTGAAAGATATGGGGTCAGACCACCAGTTGGTGCAGTGTCATAGCTGAATCTGAACAGCTACTCCAGTTTAGATCAGCTAAGGATCTAGCCTGCTGTTTTCAAATGAAGTATATAACTCATCCACATCACACATATTATAGCTTTTACCAACAATGAACACTGGGAGGTTGGTCCTTCAAAGAGCTCCATTCGGGTGGACTCCCGCACCTATGCAGAACACCATTGAAACTAGTGGGGCAAAGTTGCAGCAGGGATTTCATTCCAGGATCAGAACACATAGTCCTATTTAAACCCCACTCCAAATGCATAAAATGCACTTGCTAAAGGTCTCCTTTTGTGCTGAAACTTTAGATGCTTCATCTCAGCAGAAAGGTGATTTTTTTTTAAATGAGCAAAACTCTTCAACTGTTTTTGAGTTCTCACACTGAAATAATCTGCTTTTTCTGCTGCAAAAGAATTTAAATTATTTTGTGTGCATGTTTTACCAATATAAACTGTCATTCTTTCCATACAGATTACCCCAAAGATTTCAGTTGTGCCCTACGCCAGTGTTTCTCAACCTGTGGGGTGTAACCCATACTGGATTGTGCATCCATCCTGAATTATTTCCAGTTGTTTTGTTTTTTTCATAGATTCTGAGACCAAAAGGGACCATTGTGATCAGCTAGTCTGACCTCATGTATAAAGCAGACCATAGAACCTCCCCAAAATAATTCCTATAGCCCTAGAGTATATCTTTTAGAAAAATCCTTTGGCCTTATCTTTGGCAACATAAACAGATTGAGCTCCTTCGATATGCCTACACTGCAATTAAAAACCCATGGCTGGCCCATGTCAGCTGACTCAGGTAAGGGGCTTGGGCTTGCGGTGGAACTGGACACAGTATTTCAGCCACGGTTGCACTGTGTCTAATAGAGAGATAAAATAACCTCTCTACTTCTACTCAAGATTCTCCTGTTTATGTGTCCAAGGATCACATTAGCCCTTTTGGCCACAGCGTCACACTGGAAGCTCATGTTCAGCTGATTATATACCAGCACCCCCAAAAAATTTTCAGTCACTGCTTCCCAGGAAAAAGACCCCCATTCTGTAAGCATGGCCTACATCCTTTGTTCCTAGATGTATATATTTACATTTAGCCATATTAAAATGCGCATTGTTTGTTTGAATCAGCTTACCAAGTGATCTAGATCACTCTGTATCAGTGACCTGTTTTCTTCAGTTTTATCTCTCCTCAGATTTGTGTATCATCTGCAAACTTTATCATTGATGATTTTATGTTTTCTTCCAAGTCTTTGATAAAAATGTTAAATAGCATAGGGTCAAGAACCAATCCCTGCAGGACCCTGCCTGAAACTCACCCGCTCAATGATGAGTCCCTGTGTATAATTACATCTTGAAACCAATCAGTTAGCCAATTTTTAATCCATCTAATGTGTGCCATGTAATATTTATATCGTTCTAGTTTTTTTAATCATGGTATTACCAACACTATTACCTTTATCAACCAAACTAGTACTCTTATCAAAAAAAGATATCAAGTTAGTTTGACAAGATCTATTTTACATAAACATTTAATTCTTTATTAATCATATCCATTTTGTTGCCCAGTCACCCAGTTTTGAGAGATCCTTTTGTAGCTCTCCGCACTCTGCCTGGGACTTAACTATCTTGAGTAGTTTAGTATCATCTGCAAATTTTGTCACCTCACTGTTTACCCCTTTTTCCAGATCATTTATGAATATGTTGAATAGGACTAGTCTCAGTACAGACCCCTAGCCTAGGGGACACCACTATTTACTTCTCTCCATTCTGAAAACTGACCATTTATTCCTACCCTTTGTTTCCTATCTTTTAACCAGTTACCAATCCATGAGAGGACCTTCCCTCTTATTCCATTGACAGCTTACTTTGCTTAAGAGCCTTTGGTGCAGGACCTTGTCAACAGCTTTCTGAAAATCTAAATACACTATATCCACTAGATATGCCTTGTCCCACATCCTTGTTGACCCCCTCACAGAATTCTAGTAGAAGTATGATTTCCCTTTACAAAAACCATGTTGACTTTTCCCCAACAAATTATGTTCATTTGTGTGTCTGACAATTCTGTTCTTTACTATAGTTTCAACCAGTTTACCTGGTACTGAAATCAGGTGTAGCGGCCTATAGTTTCTGGGATCACTTCTGGAGCCCTTTTTAAAAATTGGCATCAAATTAGCTATCCTCCAGTCATTTGGTACAGAAGCTGATTTAAATGATTTAAGGTTACAGACTAAAATCAATAGTTCTGCAATTTCACATTTGAGTTCCGTCAGAACTCTTAAGTGAATATCATCTGGACCTGGTGACTTATTACTGTTTAGTTTATCAATTTGTTCCAAAACCTCCTCTAATGACACCTCAATCTGGGACAGTTCCTCAGATTTGTCACCTAAAAAGAATGGTTTGGGTTTGGGAATCTCCCTCACATCCTCAGTCATGAAGATTGATGCAAAGAATTCATTTAGTTTCTCCACAATAGCCTTATCGTCCTTGAATGCTCCTTTAGCATCTCAATCATCCAGTGGCCCCACTGATTGTTTAGCAGGCTTCCTGCTTCTGATGTACTTTAAAAAAAAATTTTGCTATTACTTTTTCAGTTCTTTTGATCTCTTGTGTTCCTGGGCCTTTTCTTGACCAGCTTCAAACCAGTTTTGTAGATTAGCTGGAGAGGAGAAAAAATCTTTAAAGCTAATAGTCCTGGCACTGTTCCTTAACAACTCTCAAGCTGTTGCAGAAAGGTGGCTTATCTTTGCCATTCTTTCCTTTCCTGCTTTTTGTTTTTCAGAAAGCACCCTCTTCTGTTAAATCAATGTAGTGATCCAGAAAACATCTCACAAACTAGGTCAATTTACAGTATTAATAAACTATTAGAGAGCAGCTCCAAATCCTTTAATATCTCCCCCCATTGAAGATGAATGGAACAGGAGTATCTCTGAAGCACCATAGGAAAGTTCTCACACCTCCTTTTGAGAGAGAAAATCTGCCATCATGTTTTCACTCCCTTTGACGTGAATCACCTCCTTGTCATCATCTTGGAATACCAGACTCCATTTTAGCAATTCGACATTAGATACTTTCCACATGAGAAACATGCTCCTCCCATCTCTAATTAAAGATACAAATACCAGCTATATATGTCAGGGCAAATTCCTCCATCCCAATACACAGGATGTCAAAACGGAGCTAGGGCTCCCTGAAGGCCAAAAGGTAAACCAAGAAACTCATAGAGAACCTCTGCCTCCCCTGACATTAATTTAGACCCATATATTCACATAGTAAACAAGCAGGAACCTGACCAGCACAGAGTATTCATAAATTATTAGAGTCCAAATCCATCACACCAAGTAATTCAAAAGATTTTAAAAAATAGACATCTCTTGATTTTGCTGGAGAAGCAGAAGTAACTGCTTTTGCTCAACTTTTTAAGTGCTAGCAATATTTCTGTGTGCATTGTGTTGTGCTGACCAATCCTGACAAATACTACTAAGGAGCAAATTTTTAACCTTCTTGAGGATTCTTTAAAACAAAGTAACGTTCAGCAGCAGTGCTGTTATTCAAATATATACTGGTGGTGCTACAGCTATGTCAAGGCTGCTTCCCCAATCTGAACTTTAGGGTACAAATGTGGGGGCCTGCATGAAAACTTCTAAGCTTAACTACCAGCTTAGATCTGGTCCGCTGCCACCATCCCAAAGCTAATTCCCTTCCCTGGGTAGCCTTGAGAGACCTTCACCAATTCCCTGGTGAATACAGATCCAAACCCCTTGGATCTTAAAGCAGGGAGAAATGAACCATCCCCCCTCCTTCCTTCCACCAACTCCTGGTGGATCAAGATCCAACCCCCTTGGATCTAAAAACAAGGAAAATCAATCAGGTTCTTAAAAAGAAGGCTTTTAATTAAAGAAAAAGGTAAAAATCATCTCTGTAAAATCAAGATGGGAAAATAACTTTACAGGGTAATCAAACTTAAAGAGCCCAGAGGACCCCCCTCTAACCTTAGGTTTAAAGTTACAGCAAACAGAGGTAAACACCCTAGCAAAAGGTACGTTTACAAGTTGAGAAAGCAAAGATAAACTAACACGCTTTGCCTGGCTGTTTACTTACAAATCTGAAATATGAGAGACTTGTTCAGAAAGATTTGGAGAACTCGGATTGATGTCTGGTCCCTCTCAGTCCCAAGAGCGAACAACCCCCAAAACAAAGAGCACAAACAAAAGCCTTCCCCCCCCCCAGATTTGAAAGTATTTTGTCCCCTTATTGGTCCTTTGGGTCAGGTGTCAGCCAGGTTACCCGAGCTTCTTAACCCTTTACAGGGAAAAGGATTTTGGAGTCTCTGGCCAGGAGGGATTTTATAGTACTGTACACAGGACAGCTGTTACCCTTCCCTTTATAGTTATGACAAGCTACAACTAGCAAAAAGAGTGGCCTCTGAGCTAGAATCAGAATTTTCCAAGACTTGTGTAAAGCAGATTCAGTGCATTATCTAAAGAGAAGCGCTAACAGCAAAGCAATTATCTCCTGAATTACATTCAAGTTATGTATGCCTATCAGATGCTATAAAATTGGCAAATTTTATCAAGTCAAGGACACTCAATTCAAGACTTTTAGAGAAGATGTGCTCTGAGCAACAAAACCTCCTCTCCATACTGAAGTAAAATAGCTGTCAAGAGGCAACATTGTGAGTTTAAGTGTTTGAACTCAGAAATTAAGTCTTTTTATTTCTGGAAAGCAATTCAGTAAAGCAATACACTAGTGACTGTATATTCTGGCAGACCTGTCTGATACATTTGATAAGTTAAATATACTCAGTTTGTCACTGCAGAGATATGATTCAAACTTTCTGAAAATGACAGACAAGTTAGCTGCATTCAAAGAAAAGCTTAGTCTATATGGGGGGGGGGGAAGAAGGGGTATAGAAATAATGACCTCATTTAAACTTCTTGGAGATGTCTGTATAAAAATTAAAAATTGTGTGGAGTGAATGGAATACTGAGCACATATCAAAATCACAAAGCAAATTCATGAATCATTTCTCAGAGTCTGAGATTAATGACGTGAAGCAGTATGACTGGGTAAAAAGTCCTTTCAAAGCAGCAGTTATTAACTGTGCTTTTCTGCCAAGTGAAGATGTGGAGGTATTGACTGAACTTTCCACTGATTGTTCAATGAAAATAAAACCTCAGCCACAGACACGGTGTTAGTTTTGGCTCTGTACTTCAAATAAATATTCTGGAAGAGGATGAAAGAATTATGCCTGTTGCTACCATTTGGATCTTCTGCGAACTACGGTTCTCTGCAATTCCCATGACATAAATAAAACCTAGCAAATTACCTTTCGACAATGATTTGACACGTGATAACTTGTCATTACCAGCAAACTCAAATATCACGCTAGAGATATTATGTTGTAATTATGTTTTACTTCCAAAACAATTAACAATGAAACAGTTAATAATGTTGACATTAAATATTACATATGTAGGTTAACAATCTCACTAAGGTTGGGCAATTGTTTTAGACTTTCTGAAAATTTAGGCTGATATAACTATTGGTTTACAATCTGTTCACATTTTCAAGGTTAACTTTAGAACCATGAGAAGAAATAAAATGTGGTATGACGTAGGTTCTGGAACACAATTTTACAGAAAAGAGTGGTCAAATGGCAAATTCTACAGTAACCTACATCAAAGTAAAAATTGCAGAATGCCTGCAAGATTAAAGATATTTTAATGCATTATTCTTTTTTTGCTACTGAATACCTTCATCTTCCATCTTATTGTCTATGCTGGGAAAGTAAGTACATTTCAGTAACATGAAAGTTTCACCTTTATTCCTTCCTGTTTATTTTATAATCTGTTAACAATTTCTGCCATTTTGAATCTAGGAGGCTTGCAACACACCTGATTTTAAATGGAAACCATTTAATCCAAAGAGAGTTGATTCACATTGTAAATGGTATTCTAGTAACTAGTAACATGGGGCCTCCTGCTACTTTCATTATACAAATTTTACACACATTCCCTAGCCTTCCATAAATTTACTCCCAATGTACACCAGTTCAAGTGAGATGAAAAGTGCAACCTGTGAGTCTACAAACTCTCCTCTCTACACCATCAGCAATTCCATGAGTTGTCCTCTCTTAACAGTCCTGTTCTTTTATGAGATATCAGCTATAAAACTGGATAGGAAAGCACATTATATTTTTTTCATCTTGTTTATTCCAGCAATTTTTAAAAACACAAAATCTATAAAAGGTATGATACACAATACATTCATTTAATATAAAAATCACCATTTAAGCTAAAGTGTAAACAAAACTACAGTTAAAACCACTAGCCTTTCTAAATGTCTGGGCGCAATCGGCAGAGGCTGAGGAAACTGGGATTGTTTAGTCTGCAGAAGAGAAGAGTGAGGCGGGAATTTGATAGCAGCCTTCAACCATAGGCGCCAACTCCATGGGTGCTCCGAGGCTGGAGTACCCACAGGGAAAAATTAGTGGGTGCTCTGCACCCAATGGCAGCTAAGCTCCCTCCCACCCCGCGAGTGTGCCACGTCCCCGCTCCTCCACCTACCTCCCACCACTTCCCGCCCGGCCGCCGCTAAGCAGCACGCTCCGGGAGGGTGGGGGGAGGAACGGGAATGTGGCACGCTCAGGGGAGAAGGTGAGGAAGAGGCGGGGCCCAGGCGGGGATTTGGGGAAGGAGTTGGAATAGGACCAGGGAGGGGGTGGAGTTGCGGCAGGGACTTTGGGGAAGGGGTTGGAATGGGGGTGGGGCCTCATGGAAGGGAGGAGTGGGGACAGAGGCGGGGGAGGTCGAGCACCCAGGGGAAAGAGGGGAAGTTGGAGCCTATGCCTTCAACTACCTGAAGGGAGGTTCCAAAGAGGATGGAGCTAGGCTGTTCTCAGTGGTTGCAGATAACAGAACAAGAAGCAATGGTCTTAAGTTGCAGTGGGGGAGTTCTAGGTTGGATATTAGGAAACACTATTTCACTAGGAGGGTGGTGAAGCACTGGAATGGATTATCTAGGGAGGTGGTGGAATCTCCATCCTTAGAGGTTTTTGAGGCCTGGCTTGACAAAGCCCTGGCTGGGATGATTTAGTTGGTGCTGGTCCTGCTTTGAGCAGGGGGTTGGATTAGATGACCTCCTGAGGTCACTTCCAACCCTAAACTTCTATGATTCTATATATAATTAATTACAGTAGATTAAGGGTATGTCTACACTATGAAATTAGGTCGATTTTATAGAAGTCGATTTTTTAGAAATCAATTTTATACAGTCAATTTTGTGTCCCCACTAAGTGCATTAAGTCAGTACCAAGGCTAGCATCGACTTTCAGAGCGTTGCACTGTGGGTAGCTATCCCACAGTTCCTGCAGTCTCCACCACCCATTGGAATTGTGGGTTGAGCTCCCAATGCCTGATAGGGCAAAAACATTGTCGCAGGTGGTTCTGGGTACATGTTGTCAGGCCCCCCTCCCTCCCTCCGTGAAAGCAACGGCAAAAAATCGTTTCTCGCCTTTTTTCCTGGGTTACCCGTGCAGACAACATACCACGGCAAGCATGGAGCCCACTCAGCTCACCGTCACCGTACGTCTCCTGGGTGCTGCTGACAGACGCGGTACAGCATTGCTACACAGCGGCAGCAGCAGCTCCTTGCCTTTGCAAGTTAGCAAATTCGGTTAGCAGTGGTACTGCACCATCTGCCGCCGTCTCCTGGTTGCTCCTGGCTGACTTCGGTGATGTCGGTCAGGAACGCCTAGATAAAAATGGGAATGATTCCAGGTCATTCTCTTCTTTAAGTTTCATCCAATGGAGATTCAGTCCTCCCTGGAATATCATGCCAGCTGGAGGCTTCTGCCTCAGGCTGCTCTCCCAGCCGTCAGCACTGCGCGGTCGCAGGTACCCCAGCCTACCCCTTGCTCCCATGGTTCATGAAGCCTGGACAGTAGTAAGGAGCAGTTCAACTATAGGCTGAACAAGTGCAGAATGGTGGTAGAATGTGCCTTTGGACGTTTAAAAGCTCACTGGCGCAGTTTGCTGACTAGGCTGTTTGCGATTAGATTAGAAGAGCACAGCAAGGCGCGCTGCGCATCACAGAGGCTTTGAAAACCAGTTTCATGACTGGTCAGGCTTCAATGTGACAGTTGTGTGTGTTTCTCCTTGATTCAAACCTGCCCCTTTTGATGATTTTAATTCCCTGTAAGCCAACCCTGTAAGCCATGTCGTGAGTCGCTCCTCCCTCTGTGAGAGCAACGTCAGACACTCGTTTCACGCCTTTTTTCCACAGATGACATACCACGGCAAGCATGGAGCCCACTCAGATCACTGTGGCAGTTATGAGCACTGTAAACACCATGCACATTATCCTGCAGTATATGCA
Source organism: Malaclemys terrapin pileata (assembly GCF_027887155.1). Taxonomy (NCBI): domain Eukaryota; kingdom Metazoa; phylum Chordata; order Testudines; family Emydidae; genus Malaclemys; species Malaclemys terrapin. The sequence goes on along the minus strand of NC_071507.1, from coordinate 164,516,179 downwards.
GCACCAGAAACTTCAAAAGCAGGTGAGGAGGTGACAGCAGTGCAGTGACGAGAGTGAAGAGGACATGGACACAGAGTTCTCTCAAAGCACGGGCCCTGACAATTTGGACATCATGGTGCTAATGGGGCAGGTTCATGCCGTGGAACACTGATTCTGGGCCCAGGAAACATGCACAGACTGATGGGACTGCATAGTGTTGCAGGTCTGGGATGATTCCCAGTGGCTGCGAAACTTTCGCACCCATAAGAGGACTTTCATGGAACTTTGTGACTTGCTTTCTCCTGCCCTGAAGCACAAGAATACCAAGATGAGAGCAGCTCTCACAGTTCACAAGTGAGTGGCGATAGCCCTCTGGAAACTTGCAACGCCAGACAGCTACTGGTCAGTCAGGAATCAATTTGGAGTGAGCAAATCTACTGTGGGGGCTGCTGTGATCCAAGTAGCCAATGTGATCACTGAGCTGCTATCAAGCGTAGTGACTCTGGGAAATATGCAGGTCATAGTGGCTGGCTTTGCTGCAGTGGGATTCCCTAACAGTGGGGTGGGGCGATAGACAGAACGCATATCCTTATCTTGGGACCAGACCACCAAGGTAGCCAGTACATAAACCGAAAAGGGTACTTTTCAATGGTGCTGCAAGCACTGGTGGATCACAAGGGACGTTTCACCAACATCAACATGGGATGGCCAGGAAAGGTACATGACGCTCGCATCTTTAGGAACTCTGGTCTGTGTGAACGGCTGCAGCAAGGGACTTACTTTCCAGACCAGAAAATAACCATTGGGGATGTTGAAATGTCTATAGTTATCCTTGGGGACCCAGCCTACCCCTTAATGCCATGGATCATGAAGCCGTACACAGGCACCCTGGACAGTAGTCAGGAGCTGTTCAACTATAGGCTGAGCAAGTGCAGAATGGTGGTAGAATGTGGAATTGGAGGTTTAAAAGCACATTAGCGCAGTTTACTGACTCGGTTAGATCTTAGCGAAACCAATATTCCCATCGTTATTACTGCTTGCTGTGTGCTCCACAATATCTGTGAGAGTAAGGGGAAGACGTTTATGGAGGGGTGGGAGGTTGAGGCAAATCGCCTGGCCACTGATTACACGCAGCCAGACACCAGGGCGGTTAGAAGACCACAGCAGGGCGTGCTGTGCATCAGAGAAGCTTTGAAAACCAGTTTCATCACTGGCCAGGCTACGGTGTGAAAGTTTTGTTTGTTTCTCCTTGATGAAAACCTGCCCCCTTGGTTCACTCTACTTCCCTGTAAGCCAACCGCCCTCCCGTCCCCATTTTGATCTCCGCTTGCAGAGGCAATAAAGTCATTGTTGTTTCAAATTCATGGATTCTTTATTAATTCGTCACACAAATGGGGGGATAACTGCCAAGGTAGTCCGGGAGGGGTGGAGGAGGAGGGAAGCACTGGGTGAGCTGGCGGAGGAGGGGAAGAGGGAAGGACAAGGCCACACTGCACTTCAAAACTTATTGAATGCCAGCTTTCTATTGCTTGGGCAGTCCTCTGGGTGGAGTGATTGGGTAGCCGGAGGCCTCCCCACCGCATTCTTGGGCATCTGGGTGAGGAGGCTATGGAACTTGGGGAGGAGGGCGGTTGGTTACACAGGGGCTGCAGCAGTGGTCTGTGCTCCTGCTGCCTTTCCTGCACCTCAACAATATGCCAGAGAATATCAGTTTGATCCTCCAGTAGCCTAAGCATTGCTTCCTGCCTCCTCTCATCATGCTGATGCCACTGATCATCTTGATCTTGCCATCTCTCCTCTTGCTCCCGCCACCTGTCTTCACATTCATTTTGTGCTTTCCTGCACTCTGACAGTGTCTGCCTCCAGGCATTCTGCTGGACTCTTTCAATGTGGGAGGATTGCATGAGCTCAGAAAACATTTCGTCACGAGTACATTTTTTTCACCTTCTAATCTTTGCTAGTGTCTGGGACGGAGATGATACGGAGAGCATTGACACATTTGCAGCTGCAGGAGGAAAAAAAGGGAGAGTAGTATTTTAAAAGACACATTTTAGAGAACAATGGGTAGACTCTTTCATGGTGAACCAAGCAGTTAACATTACATAGCATGTGTGCTTTCTTTACAAGGTCGTATTTTGCCTCTTATATTGAGGGCCCGCCGGTTTGGTGGGAGAGATCACACACGCAGGGCCGGCAGGCAACAGAATTTGGCTTGCAGGCAGACATGGTAAGCCACAGTCTTTTGGCTTTTTTAACCTTCATAACATGTGGGGATGGTTTCAAACAGCAGCGCCCTCATTTCCCATACCAAGCACCTGTTGGGTTGGCCATTTAAAATGGGTTGGCCATTTAAAAGGAGGGGCTGTGGTTTTCGGGTTAACCTACAGCACAAACCCAACTAAAACCCACACACACACACAATTCTCTGGGATAATCGCTTTACCCCTCCCCCCACCGCATGGCTAACAGCGGGGATGATTTCTGTTCAGCCACGAGCAAACAGCCCAGCAGGAACGGCCACCTCTGAATGTTCCCTTAATAAAATTCCCCTATTTCAACCGGGTGATCCTACGGGTACATCCAGGAGAGCTTCACTGAGATGTCTCTGGAGGATTTCCTCTCCATCCCTATACACATTAACAGACTTTTCCAGTAGCTGTACTGGCCGCCAAGGCATCCCAAGTCTTCAGGGTAAATTAATCATTAAACACACTTGCTTTTAAACCATGTATTATATTTACAAAAGGTACACCCACCAGAGGTCCCTTTTCCATCTTCAAGGTATCCTATCCTATCTCCTAGAACTGGAAGGGACCTTAAAAGGTCATTGAGTCCAGCCCCCTGCCTTCACTAGCAGGACCAAGTACTGATTTTGCCCCAGATCCCTGAGTGGTCCCCTCAAGGATTGAACTTACAACCCTGGGTTTAAAAACAACAAGGAGTCTGGTGGCACCTTAAAGACTAACAGATTTATTTGGGCATAAGCTTTCGTGAGTAAAAACCTCACTTCTTCGGATGCAAACCCTGGGTTTAGCAGGCCAATGCTCAAACCACTGAGCTATCCCTCCGGAAGCCCATCTTGGGTGGGTTGGGAGGGTATTAGATCCAGGGTGAAAAACAGTTCCTGGCTGTCGGGGAAAACAGTTTCTCTGCTTGCTTGCTGTGCGCTATCTTCTTTGTCCCCAAAATCCGCATCCCTGTTGCGTGAGAATCCACTGACAGAGTCCATGCACAGGGGTGGGGTAGTTGTAGGGGCACCCCCTAGAATGGCATGCAGCTCATCATAGAAGTAGCATGTCTGGGGCTCTGACCCGGAGCGGCCATTTGCCTCTCTGGTTCTTTGGTAGGCTTGCCTGAGCTCCTTAAGTTTTATGCGGCACTGCTGTGGGTCCCTTTTATAGCCTCTGTCCTTCATGCCCTTGGAGATTTTTTCAAATATTCTGGCATTTCGTCTTTTGGAACAGAGTTTGGATAGCATGGATTCATCTCCCCATACAGCAACCAGATCCAGATCTGGTCCATGCTAGAGCTCTTTTGCGATTCTGGGACTCATGGTCACCTGTGCAGATGAGCTCTACATGGTCACCTGTGCTCATCAGCTCGCCGCGGTGGCCAAACAGGAAATGAAATTCAAAAGTTCACAGGGCTTTTCCTGTCTACTTGACTAGGGCATTTGAGTTGAGAGTGCTGTCCAGAGCGGTCACAGTGGAGCACTCTGGGATAGCTCCCGAAGGCCAATACCGTCGAATTGCGTCCACTCTACCCCAAATTTGACCCAGCAGGGTCGATTTCAGCGCTAATCCCCTCATCAGGGAGGAGTACAGAAATCGATTTTAAAAGCCCTTTAAGTCAACAAAAATGGCTTCATCGTGTGGATGGGTGCAGGGTTAAATCGATCTAATGCTGCTAAATTCGACCTAAACTCATAGTGTAGACCAGGACTAAGATGAAGGATTAACAATGGTAAACATTCTCCCAATTCAGATTGCGTATTCATTTTCACTATGCTCATGACCTTTAATCTTCTCTATTTGGAAACAGGCTTTTTATTTGGAGATGTGCTACGCCCGGCTCATGACACAGGTCCTGGTGTCCGACACCATCAGGTGGTCCAGAGACATCTATACAGAACACATCATGGGACGCCATCAGTACTAGCTCAAGTAACCGAGACCCCCGACCAGGGAAATAACTCACTTTCTTCCCTGATGAACCAAAGGATGCACCCCACCCAGGTACTTATTCACTACACTGATACTCACTTGGACTCTTAATACATTCCAGGGGTGGCGTACCCAAGCTCACTTATCCACTGATGCTTTAAAAACTCCTGCACCCCAGTCTGGGTCTATGCTGGTTATGTGATATGTACGTATCTTGTGATCCTTGTAACCGATACCCGTAATCCCTCATAACTCAAGCCTGACCCCAGATGTCCAGTACCTTCCATCTTAACTTGTGTATATTTAATTTTAAACATTAACTTTAATAATATTTACTTAGAAAGTTCTACCTATCATGTCTCAGTAACCTATATCATGGCTCATTATAATAGCCACATTTTTAATTCCATTAAGGCCTTCCTTTGGACTGGCACAATAATGAGGGAAACAAATGAAGCATTGTAGTATAGTACTGTAATCTGTATAGTACTAAGCAGCTGACATCCTTTTTTGGTAAGAGTTTTCTAATTTTCTCTACATTTACATTTGATCCTTTCAGTAATTTCTACTAATAGATTCTGGTAAAATAAAACCTCTCATTTTGATTCTCATTCCTCACCCCTGAAGTTGACAATTTATTTCAGCTGGTGGCTCTGCAGTAGATTCTTCTTCATTTTGCCATGAAAGCAGGTTTCTTATCCAAGTCAACTTTAATCATATTCTGTCTGTGTCCAATTCTTTCTTCACTTTCCTTCACCAGAAAAGGCAGGTTTTATGTTTCAGGCTTGCCTTTTGTAATGCATTATGTATAACAAGCCTACATCCATTAGTGTCAATTAGAAATACTTAAAACATTTTAAAAGACATTTTATGTTAAAATTCCCCTTTTATCCTTGACCAACAAGTCATCTGAGCTCAGCTTTTCTCATCCTTCATAGCTAACTATAGAGTCTGATCCTGCTTCCATTGACGTCAACAGGAGATTTGCCACTGATTTCAATTAGAGCAGCATTGGGTCCTGGGTTACTGAATGAACTTAACTGATCATATGATACTTCTCTTTTCATGGTGTTTATTTTAAAACTGGGACTTTTTGATTCTGCCATACAGAAAAAGAAAGACAGGAGACACTGCTTGAAACAGCTTTTTCTAGATATTTTGGACCGAACACAAAGCCCATTGAAGTCCACAGAAGTCTTTCCACTGAATTAAATGGGTTTTTGATCAGGACCCGACTAGGACATGGATCTTTGATAGGAACATGCAATCTGACCTAAAAATAAATGATCGACTGGTTGGTAATGGTGAGAAGATTTAGGGGAGATGCAGTCATTCATCAACATCCTCCAGTCAGTGTTTAAATATGATAAGGAGAAAAGCATGGTGTGGCTTCGTTGCTAAGAATACAGATTCTTAGGAGGAAGATTGGTAATCTATAATGTACAAAGGCTGTTTTTCTCAACTGTAGCGCATAACGTTTTCCCAGAGAATAGAGGAATTACATATCAAGGCATGTTTCTATTTGTAGGATACATCTATATATGGGAGGGAAGGCAAAAAACATGATTGGATCTAGATTTATTTTTAAAAAGTAACTCGAAACTTCTGTAAACTAGTACAGCCATCTCAAATGCAAAGCTTCCAAGAGAGAAATCCCTACCCTATTATATGATAAACACCTTACATCAGCTATAAAACGCATCTTCAGCTAGCTCAAACAAAGACAGAAGCACAATTCACATGCCAGAAGTCAGAATTACATGGACATTTTATATAGCACTTACACTAAAATAATTTAAATATTACTAATTATTCATTGAGCTTCAGCAGTGGCCCCACTTTTGTTCAGAACTTCAAGAAGACATGGAGTTTATAGTCTAAGGCCCCAGTTCTGAAAACAATTATAAACATTGAAGTCTATAGGATTATTCACTTGAATAAAAGTCAGCATATGTAGACGTATTTCCAGGATGAAGCTCCAGATAGCAAACATCAGACAACTATTCAAATGCATAAAGCATCAGGAGGTGAATAAATCATAGAGGGTTATAAAAATAACATCACTTCTTTAGCTAGGAAGTTAACAGTGGAAAAAATGTGTGCTCTGAAAGAGGAGAGAAGGGATGATTTAATAAATTCTCAGATTTTTAGTCTAGAAAAAACCATAACATCCTCTAGTCTTGTATAACACAGGCCATAGAATTTCATCCAGTTACCCCTGTATTGAGCCCAGGATGGACTGATTTAAATTACCAATTTTAATCATGATTTAAATCAAACAGGAAACCTTGATGTAATAATTTATTTTAATATTGTTTTGCATTTGTGCTTTGTTATTTTTCTAAAGAAGGTTGATTTTCACTGGTTGGTAGCTATTAAAATATGTTAATTTGCAATTAAATTGAGCTTTTAGATTAAATTTGATATCCAGGGGGATATACTATATCTACATACATTTATTTAAGCAATTATATAGCTTAATTTACATTTATTCAGATTAATTTTATGTTTTTATGTTAGAAAATTGTGAATGATACATTTCTTATTTATTAGATTATTAGCTTTTTACTTGTGATTTATGTCAAGCTGTATTTGTATAGATCTTGGAATTCAATTAAAAATACAAAAACACCATTTTAAAATTATTGTTACTAAATAATTCTACTGTAAACATGCTGGATTCATAAGAAAAAAAGTTTATCAAACCAGGTTTTGCATTTAAAACTAAACTGATTTATTAAACAAAGGAAGTATTATCTGTAGTTAGTGAATTATTTCTGGTCACTATGACCTTCAAGTATCAGAGGGGTAGCTGTGTTAGTCTGAATCTGTAAAAAGCAACAGAGGGTCCTGTGGCACCTTTAAGACTAACAGAAGTATTGGGAGCATAAGCTTTCGTGGGTAAGAACCTCACTTCTTCAGATGCAAGTAATGGAAATCTCCAGAGGCCTAACTGAGCCAAGGTGGGGACCAGAATGACTTGTTCAGGTGGGGCCACAGACCCACCAGGCACATTAGTGAGAAAGGGTATTAATGTCCTGTGCCCTTCAGTCAGAACCTTCTCTCATCACAGACTACCAGCACCCACCTTCCCATCGATGGGATCAGCTTAGGACCAGGGTTTTCATGATCTGCTATGGGCTTTACACTAGACTGGTTTAGGCAAGGTAGGCTTTTTCACCTTCCAACAGTATGTCAGGGACCTGGTGAAGGAGGTAACATCAAGATTTTGCAGCTTAGTAGGTAGTATGTGTGGCAGATATCCAGTGCAGGTATCATTGCAGATGGGATATGATTATATGATAAACAGGAGTTGGACATGGATTTACGGGAAGACAGCCTCTAAAGCTGGAGAAGATGGGCTGAGGCTCCTAATGTCTAGTTCTACAGGGGACACCCCTCCTATAGGCCCCCCCTTAATATTATACAAGAGAAGGGTGGGGTCCCATGGGGTGGGACCAGGTTGGAAATGGCGAGGGCTGACAGCAGTCCTTCCAAATAGGTGGAAATGGTTAAAGAAAGAAGGATGACCTGCCCTATATAATTTATTGCCAGAAACGCTGAATTAAACCACTGCCTCTGGTCTTTCTTCCTGCATGGCCAAGATAATTAACATGCGGGCAGACAAGGATCACATTTCGGAAAAATAGCACTGCTTTTGGTTGGGTACTTTTCAATGAACTGGATGTTAGCCAGTCATGGCTGTGAGAACTGGTTCATGATTATCATTAGTTGGGTGCTTGATCAACATGTCAGAAAGAGAAATCAAGCCAAAAAGTGAGTGCCTAATAGCCTGGTACACATGGATATTTTCCATTCAAATCCAGTGGAGGATGCAGCATTTCCCTGGTTTCCTGGTCTCATGCAGCCTAGCAACAATAAATAAATAAAAAAAAAATGTTTACAAGATTCAGCACCAGTGAGTGATCAGCATAAATGAGGAAAACATTATGGTTAGACAACTTTACAACATAGTCCAGGTTGTGATTTCAGTGAGCAGAAGGCTGTCAGGGCTCAAGAACAGTTCTCAACTGTCAAGTATGTAACTTGTTTTATGGAAGATGTATGTATAACAATTATTCCTAGTAGGGTTACACTGATAATTATGCAGTGTTTGCTTCCACAGGAGCGTACTCCATTTGCTCTATTGGGACTGTGCTTTTTCTATGCCTTCTTTTTCTTCTTGCAAACAAAAATAAACTGGATCATTTCAAAAAAGTGTTCCTGTACCACCAATAATTGCTCCACAATGCAACCTCAGAAAATACAAGAGAAGTGGCTTTTTCACACTCCGTGTGTCTGCTGAAATTTGCAGCTATTTTTATTAGTTCACTATGCTACAGTTAACATTGGCATGATCCAGCACCATGTACTGCTTTACCAAGTGTGCTACAAAGTGGTTGTGCTGATACATAAAGTGCATCTGCCACCCCCACTTATGCAAATTAAGTGGCTGGCAGCAAGTCTAAATGTAAAACCAAAGTAGGGTTTTTCAGCCTTTATTTATAAAAGAAATGCAAAAATATAATGTTATAATACAGGTGCCATAGTAGTAAGGAAACTAACAAGTTGTGTCTGAATCAAAATAAAGTTTATGTAATGCAAATATTCACTCTCATTGTTTGTTTGTATTGCACTAAAGATGTCATTCAGGATTAGGGCCCCATTGTCTTCTCAAAGCCGGTCTGCCGCTTGTTCAGGGAAAGTCCAGGCCGGTTTGCAAACCGCGGCCAGTGGGAGCCGGGATCGGCCAAACCTGCGGACGCGGCAGGTAAACAAGCTGGCCTGGCCCGCCAGGGGCTTTCCCAGAAGAAGCGGCGGCCCGACTTTGAGAAGCACTGGTCTAAGGCATTGTACAAAAACAATGAAAAGACTGTTGCTATCCCACAGACCTTACACTAAGAAAGCCAGATTCTGATCCTCTTTCTTACATTGACTAGCATCTTATTCCACAAATATTTCCAATGATTTTGGTGAAGCTACTTATGGAGTAAGGTGCTATCCATTGTAGCAATCAAACGGATCAGGCTCTGATTTTTCAGGAGTAGTCCCCTTGAAGCTATTTGGACTACTCATAAATAAGGTAGAGTAAGGGCATTGGAATCTGGTTGTGAATGAATCACTTACTCATGCTCTAATCCTGCAATCTAATCTGCACAAACTGTACCTTAGAGACCCACTGAATTCAGATTACAAGATTGAGTACAAATTGAAACCCCAATGAGGCCACACTAACAGGGAGCCAGAGAAAGATTCAGGAGACCCTAGCATGTACAAGAAATCACATGGCCATAGCTCTACATCACATTGGAGTCATTCGGATAACAAAGAACTAAGTCATGACTTCAAGTTTTGTCCAGGATGACCAGCCTCAAAGGCAATCTGACAGTGTGATTTATAACTGCAGGATTAGTTTGAGCCACATTTAAAGGAGGAACACAGTCTGATCTTATTTATGAGACTTTTTGGTAGACATTTTGAATATATTTTCTAGTTATTACACATAACTGTTAGGATATAGATATTTAGGCCTGTTTGCAAAGACCTGTACTTTAAGAATTTAGGTATATTTTTATTATTTAGCTAGAGAAAGAATTAAAATTACTGTTTGCTGGTGTAAGGGCCTTTTTTTTTTTTTTTTTTTTTTTACTGTAACAGTTTGAGGCCCTGTTTTTAGGCTAAGGCCTTTGGCTAAGCAGCAAAGGCAGCCATAAGCTGGAAAGTGAATGGTTAAATTTTTACATTTTAAACTAGTTACATTGAAATAAGGCAATTTGGGGCTGTTAGAAAGGTGATTTGGTTTATTACCTTTAGAGAAAGGGAAGAGACTAAAAGATTTAAAGAAAACTTAGTTTGGTAGCATTTTGTTTGGCAAGAACTTACTTATTAATAGCTGGGATGTGAAAATTTTTTTTTTTTGGTTGTCTTATTACTGTAGTTTTTATTTGTTATTGTTTGTACAATTTGTTTGGTTTTGTAACTGTTTTTGTTTGCTGTATAATTAATTTTGTTGGGTGTAAACCAATTAAGGTGGTGGGATATAATTGGTTAAACAATTATGTTACAATATATTACAATTGGTTAGTTAAATTTTAGTAAAATAATTGGTTAAGGTACAGCTAAGCAAAACTCAAGTTTTACTATATAGTTTGCAGTTAATTAGGAAGTAAAGGGGGAATGGGAACAGGGGTGAGAAATTGGAATTATGTTTTGCTAAGGGGAAGAATGGGAACAGGACACAGGCAAGGCTTTGTGGTGTCCGAGCTGGGAAGGGGGACACTAAGAAAGGAAACTGTAATTATGCTTGCTGAAAGTTCACCCCAACAAACATTAAATTATTTGCGCCTTTGGACGTTGGGTATTGTTGCTTTTTGTTTATGCAAGAAGGAACAGGGAAGTGAGTGGGTGAAGGACTAAGCCCTTTAACATATTGGTGCCGTGCCTTGGATGCATCGCATTGGATAGGTCAGTGGCAGCCTGTAAGTCCCCCTCCCCAACAGTCCGCGCAGCTGCTTGGAGGGGATATAGCAAACTCTCGTGATGGTAGTTGTGGGTTCTGGCAAGCCAGGGTAAAAATAAATAAATAAATAAAACCAGGGCCCATACCAGGTACAGCGGTCAACCTGGAATAAAATTAAAAAAAAAAAAAATGGAGGCAGTGTTAGGGAACCCCGAGGGATCGGGGGGTGGCTGAGGAGCCCACCCTCCTTAGTATATCGGTAGTGGACAAAGGTCCCTGCCCATTGAAACGAAATGCCTTCCAAGGAAAGGAGGCACTTCAGTCCACTTGTAAAAGGTTTAAAGTAAGGGCAGCATTATAAAAAGCTGCCAGTAATCTTTCAAGTTTGGTGCTGTTTCAGCAAGGGCTGCTGAAGGATTGTAAATTAGTTAGGGGTGGTTAAAAATAATTTTGCACAACAGGGTTTAAATTCAAAAGCAAAGTTAACAGTGTACCTTTAAAGACAAGAGCTGGGACTTGGTGCTGGGAGAATGGAGGGGGGAAAAAAAGGTTTCAAAGTAAAAAATGGCAGGGTTTTCAGGAGCAGGTAACAACACCCACTCTTCTCTCAAAGCCAGGATGAAACCCTGGGAGGAAGGGTTCCCAACTGTTTCAACCCAGAAAGCCTACTCTTGTCTCAAAGCTAACTATATCCTTTTCTTCTTTTCCTTCTTCTTTCTCTCAGTTTACTTAATCTGCTGCTGATAGCCTGTACTTTAAACTAACCTAACAGGCTTAATTGGTTTCTTTCCACCTCTTCCCCTGCCTTTCCACACTTTTGTTTTTCTAAACTTTTAATAAAGGGTACTTTAAATACTTATGTAAAATGTTTGCGGGGGGGTTGGACAAAGTATAACAAAGGTCTGCTGTATTCCACTGAAATTTTTTAAAGTAAAAAATCCATGAGCAACCATAAAAACAAATGTTTTACTGCCTTTTTGAACAGTCTCAAGGTAAAGACAACACCGGTTAAGGCAGCCATATGGCAATAATTGTACTTGGTGGCTAAGCTATTACAAACAAATTGCACTACCTTAAAAAACTAAATGTAGAAGTAAGTAATTTAAAAAAAGTAAAAAGTTACAAATACCTCTTGCAAAAAATTAATAATACAGGGTGTAAAAAACATTTAAAAGTTGTAAAAATGGTAAAGGTAACAGTTGTAGTGTTACAAAAAGCAAGTTTTTGGTTTAATAATAAAACCCAGTTATATAAATGTAACTGTATGTGCAACTCTGTGCAGTCACATTGAATAACAGCTTGGTAATTAAATTATACCAGAGGGTCCAAAAAAAGTGGCTACTACCACCACTATGCTTCTGTCCCCAAAAGCCTTTACAGCTATTCTAAGAAAAAATGGGCCCTTTTCCCACAAAAATGGTCTATAAGGGACTGCTGCAGGCAGCAGGCAAAAAAATAATCTAATCAAAATTATTTAACTATTGGGTAATGTAATCAAAATCACTAAAAAAATGTAAGGGGTTTCTATTAAAACTTAACTTGGCCGCCCCTGGTTTTGTCTAGCTGTACAAAATAAAAGTGTAATCAGGGTACAGTTGTGTAAAAAAAGTAATCGCAGTGCAAGGAATGTTAGGCAAAAAATGTGTGTATGCGCAAAGGAAAAGGAAAAAGAAAAGGAAAAGGGGAACAATGATGGGAACACTGAGCGTTGGGGTGACTCTGGGGGATTGGACTGTCGCTTTGGTGGGGGTGCATGAAAACTCTGTGGGTATAGGGGAGGCGTTTACACCTTGTGTAAAATTAATATGGCTAATATAAAGTTATGGAGGTTAAACTATGGAAGGAATGTGCATTTTCCCAGGATTTGTGCAGTGTTTATTGGAGAAGGGGTGTAAAAAAAAATGCAAACAAAACATGGTACTTAATTAAAATCCTATTAGGGCTCCAAAAGGAGCTACGATAGGTTTTGCTTTCTTTTTCGGGTCTCTGTGTGTTTTGGAGCAGGAGATGAAAGCGGAAAGTAATCAGAACTCTGGAGAAAGTGAAATGTGTCCCTTTTAAGACAGTCTCTGAGCTGCTGATAGCTTTGGATCCAAAAACAAGCCAGAAAGCCTCTGTGTGGATGCAAATTTCCTAGCTGATGGGAGAAGAAGAAAACTACCCATAAGTAGCAGCACAAAGAAGCTGCAAATAATAAATACATCTGGTCAGCAAACAAGCTACCAGAAGACTCAGATTATGGCCCTCCAGAAAAGGGAAGTGAAAAAGCAAGTCAAACCTAGAAATAAGGGGGACAGGTTAACCCTAAGGGGTGCGTGTGTGTACAGAGCAAAAATCTTAAGCTGTCTCTCAACTATTAACTAAGAATAAACTTAAAGCTTGGTACAGGAAAAAAAAAAAAACTATTGCAAACCTGCTCTGTTGTACAAGAGGGGAAACTGAGGTAAACCACCTCACAAATTTCATAAATGACCAGTGAGTGGGTTAATTCACTAGCCTAACTATAGAACAAAATAAGGACAGCCTGGAGGTAATTCTTCTGTTTTTCCTTCAATTAGCAAGAAAATTTGTAAAAGGAATTGGTATTATTATTAAGCAATAATCTGTCCCCACCAAGGGGCTGGAAATTGTTTCTTTTGTTTTTCAGACACTCTACAAGCAAGTTGGCGCCAGCAAAAAAAATAACCCAAAATACCATAAATCTATGTTTTGTGTTGTTTGTCTATGGCGTTTGTCTTGTTGCTAGCATTGTTGTGTTTCAATAAACAGAAAGCCTCATAACGTGGGTGGGAATGGCTTCAAAAGGCTGACCTGGGGGGAAGATGTGTTTGGGAATGCAAAATGTTCAAGTAGGAGGCCAGCACCTGTGTAAATAGCTACCATGATACCTAAAAATAAAACAGCAACTAAGGTGGGCGGCACAGGGAGAAGCTCACTGGGAATCAATGGAGGGGTGTGTTAAATGATGTAAATCAAAGAAAATGTTTGAATGTGTCCCTCTCCTATGACTATGGAGGAGCAGGATCAATGGCCCATGGCAAGGGGTGAACAGTTAAATGTACTGTGTATAAGGTGTTTTGCTAAAAATGTATATATTACTAGGGGGCATAATTACACCAGCCCATAACCAAACTACACATATCTACACGCTATCTGAACTTTGGTGCACAAATGAATCTGTAAATCTTATTGCTGTAAATAATCAAACCAGGGCATACGGGCCTGATTCCATACCAACTGGTTAAGTTGGTTTAAACAATAACCCATTTATCTGTAAACATTCAATAAACTTATAATATAAATAAAAGCACGCAAAACCTGCAGGGGCAGCTTCTTGCAACTGCCAGCAACTGAGCACATAAGATCTTGACCCTGTCAAAGGAGGAGAGGCAGTGTTTTGGTGATGGCTCTAATGTTAAACCATACTGCAGTAATCAGAACTCTCGGTGTTGCTGTAAATTATCATAGCAGCTGGTATATTGTTAACTGTACTTGTGTTACATTGCATATAAAAATAACCTATACGTTATGTAGTAAGCCCTCCCAACCCTGCAGTGTACTAAACAACCCAAACCCAACTTCTCGGGCCCACTATAATGGGAAGTCTGGAACACTAATTAAAATAGGTGTGGTATGCCCATACAAGAGAAGGTGCAGGGCACTATACTACACAAGGGGCAGTGAAACAAATAAAATATCAACACCTTCCACCTTAATGCCTGGCCCTATCAAAAAATGTGTTGCAATATGTCCTATGCTTTTCCAGGAATACCTGGGCAGAAGGATCCCAAAAGAAAAAGAAAAAGAAAAAGAAAAGGGGGTGGAGTATTAGAATATAGATATTCAGGCCTGTCAGAAAAGGCCTATACTTTAAGAATTTAGGTGTATTCTTATCACTTAGCTAGAGAAAGAATCAAAATCACTGTCTGCCGGTGTAAGGGCCTTCTCTTATCGTAACAGTCTGAGGCCCTGTTCTTTGGCTAAGGTCTTTGGCTAAACAGCAAAGGCAGCCATAAGCTGGAAAGTGAACGGTCACAGCCTCACATACCAAACTAGTCACATTGAAATAAGGCAATCTGGGGCTGCTAGACAGGTGATCCAATCTATCACCTCCAGAGAATGGGAAGAGCCTAAAAGATTTAAAGAAAGCTTAGTTTGGTAGCATCCTGTCTGGCAAGAACTCACTTAGCAATAGCTGCAATGTGAAATCCTCATTTCTTTGTTGTTCTATCACTGTAGTCCCCATTTCCCTATTGTTTGTCTGTATAATCTCTGTCTGGTTCTGTAATTGTTTCTGTCTGCTGTATAATTAATTTTGTTGGGTGTAAACCAATTAAGTTGGTGGGATATAATTGGTTAAATAATGATGTTACAATGATTGGTTAGTTAAATTTCAGTAAAATAATTGGTTAAGGTACACCTAAGTAAAACTCAAGTTTTACTATATAGTCTGCAGTCAATCAGGAAGTAAGGGGGGAATGGGAACAGTGAATGAGGGTGGGAAATTGGAATCATGTTTTGCTAAGGGGGAGAATGGGAACAGGGACACAGGCAAGGCTCTGTGGTGTCAGAGCTGGGAAGGGGGACACTAAGGAAGGAAACTGGAATCATGCTTGCTGAAAGTTCACCCTAATAAACATCAAATTGTTTGTACCTTCAGACTTCAGGTATTGTTGCTCTCTGTTCATGCAAGAAGGACAGGGAAGTGAGTGGGTGAAGGAATATGCCCTCTAACAATAACTCCAATATCTTCCTGTCATAGAGAATCCCTTCACCTATCCTGTGAGTCCCGCTGCTTAGTGTATTCTTCTGATCTTCTTGCCACAAACAGAAGCAGGCCATTTTCCTTTCACCACATGTGCTTTTAATCTTCAGTTTCAAAGCATAACAGAAGAAACCACAGGTATACAGCAAACAGACACTTCCACACAGCTTTCACTCCTCTTCCCCCAGGTTACACTCTGAATCCCCACATTTTACTCCCAGTTCCTCCCAAATATATCCTCCCAATTACTGAGGCAATTGCCTCATTAGCCCAGCAATTGCCACCCCAGTGTCAGTAATCCCCAACAGAAACTAGTTAATTGACTTCAATTAAGCCTGCAATCTTCCCAGCGTGCAGTAACCTCAGTGACCAACATGCTACAGATAGGGAAGTGTGACAGGCGCTATCACAATCTGAGATGATCATAGTTCTCTCTTTCAAGATCCACTGGAATCACACCAAGTAAAAATTGCCATCTAAATACCTTTTACCTAAGCCTGGGAGAGTCCACTAAAAAAAAAAATCAAGGGAAGGTTGAAAGTTTTTAGAAAGGCACAGACTTTAACAAGCTAAACAAAGGCCTGTGGTGGGAAACCCTATAGACTTTATTTTAGGGCTTGGATTTTCATTTCCTATACTACCTGGAATAAGAGGAACAATCTGGAAGCTTACTTGTATATGACTGATCAGAAAGAAAGATTGGTGTTATATTTGTCTACATAAAGAAAAGGCACAAAGGGAGCTGATAAGCACAACTTTATTGTGAACTGCTAGCAGGAAAATAACTCTTTCTGTTTAAAGGCCCTTGCTAATTTACCTTATACGCTTAGGGTATGTCTACACAGCAAAAAAAGGTGTATTCTTAACATGTATTAGCTAACCCTATAGCTTCCCTATAGGCTTGAACTCAAGCTGCTAACCTGAGATAGAAGCAGAGTTGCCACGTCTTTGCTGCTATTTTAATCCAAATTAACTAACCCAGGTTATATAACCAGAGTTAAGAACACACATTTTTTTTCTGTTTAGATCCACACTCAAAAGGACTTTCCTAAATAACTATTTACTATAATTAAACAAAAAGATAGTGGGAATGGCAAACCTGCATAACTAAACCAAGAGCAAGAATAATACAGTTTATCAGAAATGCCAGAGAATGGTCCACATACTTTCTGTGGTTTAAATCCAGCCTTTAAGATGTTAGTGAAGGTTGTCTAAAATTAGACAGCGGGCTCTGTCTTCCAAATTTCCTGGACTATTACTGGCCTGACAGATTCAACCACTTTCACAATCATTTCTGGCTTCCTCTTCAGGCACATGGAAATCTTGAGTAGAGTTCGTCAAATAGTGGGGGAAATTATTCAATGTGTTTACAAATTGTAAATCGTTATTTATCCAGCCACGTGTAAGAGGGCTGTTGGCCCCTTTCTAAAACTTGCGGGGGGAGGGATTGGTTGGCCCTCATTCTGTACCAGGACAAAGAGGAAGGGCCAAAGAGCAGTAAGGATCCTGGGACTGAGAGGGTTTCTGGCCAATCAAAGAACTGCAAACCAACATCCAAAGTCAGTCTGACTGACCAAGCAGCCAGGCCAGTCGAGGAGCCCCAGCTCAGGTCCCAGATGCCAGGTGTGCTGGGGGAAGGACACTCGACGAGAGCAGCACTGGGTGGAGTAAGGGGGCTGTACCTGGAAGCCAAGAGTAGAAAAAGAGTGTGAGAGAAGTGAGCTGTGTAAAGACACAGCAACATGTGTAGGAGGGAGCCAGAGAGTGGAGTGGAGGAGGTTCAGTAAGGAAAGTGGGAATCCACTGTGAACAAGGGAAAGAACCAGCAGTGAGTCGGACAAACTGTGGGAACCCAGTAACCCCACCATCACACTGCCCTGACACCAGACATGACTAGCACCAATCTGGGGGATTCCCAGCAGCCCCTGAATCCAGGGAGAAAGTGACAAGTCCTGCAGGGTAACTTCAGCTCATTTTGTGGAGGCTGTTCCAGTCCAGTCCTGAAGCAAAGGCTTGTCTGAGCTGTGCACAGCCCGGAAAATAGCATCATTGCAGCAGGCAGAGGAGTCTGGAGCTCAGAGGAGGACAGGTTTTTTTCTTTGTCTCTTTTTCTCTCCTTTTCAGTCAGTCCTTGACTATGGGTGGGAAGGCATGAGTGGACCGCTTCCCCCGGTGTGTACTCAGCCAGTACATTCACCTGCTTGGAAGACAGGTCTTCTTAATTCACTAAAGCTTACTGTGACACAAAATCTAGTGACCTTTCAAATCAAGGTCTCTGTTATAGGGGAATAATTTTGAGCTTGCACAAAAAAGGAAAAGGTGGGGTCTGGACACTGCTGTGACAATTTATGTGGAACTCTGAGTGACACCCTTACCTGGTGGGCAGGGCATTATCCTCACCACACACCCCTTCTGGAACTATCAAACCAAAGAGCCAAATTTCCCCAGCTCAGAGAAGAGACGGTTACTGTTTAAAGTGGGGGGGAGGGGTTTAGTAGGTCTTTTCATTTCCATGTAAGTAGTAGTGTAAGGATTGTTTTACTGTATTATTCAACTGCTTAATACATTTTGAAACTTGTTAACAATTTTTCCCCCCATTTTCAGGGTGTGCCTGAGAAAGATAAATCTATTTTACTTGATTTGGTGTTTTGTGTGTGTGCCCATTTTAACAGTTTAGTTCAAGATAAGGCTATTACCTCAGTTAGGTGTATGTTACTTATTGGGAATCTGTCTAGGAACCGGAGGGGAGCACTCCACCTCACAGATGGATCTGACATAGGTAAGAGCAGCAACTGGGGAAGAAGTACCATGATGAGAGGGTGATCTGATTTGGAATATCTATGTTCAGACTCAGTCCTGGATTCTCTCAGGCAGCTTTGACATCCCTCAAGAAGGAGGGTAATTGGATTGCAGCCTTAAACACAATCCCAGAGTGTTCTGGGGACCCAGAGGCAAGGCCCTACTGGTATAACCTCTCTAGGTAGATTAGAGGGAAAGGAAGTCTCCTGGAGCTACTAGTGTCCCACCCCTTCCCACAGGTGGGGAATCACACCCAGACTGTTCCTCTGGGTAACGCCGGGGGCAGTGAGAGACAGGATGCTTCTCTTCCCACTGTGATAACTTAGGGTGGGGTAGGTTCCCATTTTACAATACCCCTACCCCTAATCCTGTTATACTTGTTTAGGTACTTGATAATTTTTCTGCATATTTTCCCTGTTTTTGATTATATGGATGGGGCTAGGTTTGTGTGACTATGAGTAATGGCTGGATTTGGCATCCTGTAATCTTTTGTTTGTAGGGAGTAGTTCTATACTTAATACAATGATTTCAGTGGTAGGGAGATAGTCAAGCACCAACAGATTTTACTGGTGATTATGCCTGTCTTCTAAAAAGAACTGACAGGAGGCATTTTTCAGCATCTAACTTCTCTCCATTTGGATAAACAGACCATATAACACCATCTCTAAGGGCACCATCTAATGATTACCAACAATTTAATACTATTAGGGGAAGGAAGAGAATAAGAGAGTGAGAAAGCCAATGACTTTCCAACAAACAACTGAGTGAACCCATGAGAGATTCAATGTGCCAATGACTTCTTTAGACACTGTCCTTATAAAGGCTGTTATTTGATCAAGGAACAGAAACCATATCATGTAGCCAAACAGAGAACTTCAAACATTCATTTCAAAAGTGAAATCAACAGTTCTTAAACATAGGCTCAAACATATTAATAAAAGTTATTAATCACTTATGAATAACAAATAAATCCATAAAAAATCATGATCCGCAATCTGAGAATACAATATAGGCCAGTTCTGAAAAATAATTTTTTCACATCAAGTAGTTAGTCTAGCTCTCATCTTGAGGTACTGTAATATCAGCCCCCCTATCTTTGAGCAGATGTCTTGTCTATATTCCTCTTGGAGGTCTCACTCATTTCTATTATTCCTCCTCATGGAGTCTCCTGTATTTGCCATATTGTATAACTTCTCATTTCTATCAACTGTCTTAATGCAGAAGATGACATATCACTTCACTAAAAAGGTAATCAGACTCTCTCATAGATTCCAGATACAGATAGATCTCATCTTCTCTTTTCATTAGTAACTCCATATTCAGCTTTATGGACCAGATTTGCTCTGTTATTACACTGCAACTCCATGGTATTTCTTGCTTAGATTGAGTATTGAGGATGGAATTGTTGAGAAAAATCCAAATGCCCACTATATTTTGATTAGGCTGGGAACTATCACTCACTGTTATTGGAACAGCCTTATTGAGACATTAGGTAGTATTGTGATAGGCAACATATTATATTTATCAATATGGAATAATGCTCTAAACTCTAGTTTTACTTGGGAAGACTGGGAAGATTGGAGTCAGGGCTCATAAAATATTATTACGAATGTAGAGAAAGGGAGTATTGTACTAGTCAGAAGGATCTTTTACGGCATAAACATTCAAATCCTCCCTACATCTGGGTAAACTTCATAAATATGATCATCCTCATAATTGTAAATATAACTTTAAAAAATTCAGTGTGATTGTTATTTCATTTGGTTATTTACATGTTTTATTGTATTTTATGAAGACATACAAAAGTCCAAAGAAGATGCAATATAATTATTAAGGTTTGATATACAAAAGAGGTGGTAAGGTAGAGTAATATGGAACAAACTAGTGCAAACCACAGTTTGTATGCTGTCTGGTGTCTGGTAGATAAGGAAGATTAAATTTTGTTGTGTTAGTCATGTTCAGAGGTCATTTGTGGCTTTTTAAATACACAAGCACATTGCAGACCACTCTGAGATTATATATCTCATTTCTAAAGAGCTCCTAATATATTAGTTCTGTGTAGAGTATTAGCTAATAAGTAATTATAAATACTGGCTGCTCCAACCTGCTCATATACTTAGGAAATGCATAAATTTGGAGATATCAGATGGACCAAGATATTATTCCAGTCAAGTTTAAATAATTTATGGAGGCAATGTCTTACTTGAAGAAAGTGCCAAAAAAGTAATTATAAAAAAAATCAAATAGTACACAATGCTCTTAAAGCTGGATAATTTGAAATGTAAACATTTTTTAAAGTAGTAATTCCTCCATCAACTTGTCTTGGAATGTAGATATGAGAAAACATTACATCTGGTAATATTTTGATAAAGCAATTCAAGTTCATGTCTCCAAGAGCACATGCCAGGTGGCTAGGGAGTCAGGGGATGCAGCTATTTTAAGTAAATCATTATGTTAAAATCAATAATTGCATAACCATCTTGGATACCAAAGGAAACCTTTTCTGAGTACATTATCTTCTTACTTTCGGTCCATTGTTTCAGTCCATTACATTCAGTCACTGTCAGTGAAACAATTCTTCTAGTACTACCTTCAAATAAAACTTTCCTTCAGTAAACTAGATAATTTCCTCTCTCACGTTTGAAGAAGAGACTTATTCATAGATTCATAGATTCTAGGACTGGAAGGGACCTCAAGAGGCCATCAAGTCCAGTCCCCTGCCCACATGGCAAGACCAAATACTGTCTAGACCATCCCTGATAGACATTTATCTAACCTACTCTTAAATATCTCCAGAGATGGAGATTCCACAACCTCCCTAGGCAATTTATTCCAGTGTTTAACCACCCTGACAGTTAGGAACTTTTTCCTAATGTCCAACCTAGACCTCCCTTGCTGCAGTTTAAGCCCATTGCTTCTTGTTCTATCCTTAGAGGCTAAGGTGAACAAGTTTTCTCCCTCCTCCTTATGACACCCTTTTAGATACCTGAAAACTGCTATCATGTCCCCTCTCAGTCTTCTCTTTTCCAAACTAAACAAACCCAGTTCTTTCAGCCTTCCTTCATAGGTCATGTTCTCAAGACCTTTAATCATTCTTATTGCTCTTCTCTGGACCCTTTCCAATTTCTCCACATCTTTCTTGAAATGCGGTGCCCAGAACTGGACACAATACTCCAGCTGAGGCCTAACCAGAGCAGAGTAGAGCAGAAGAATGACTTCTCGTGTCTTGCTCACAACACACCTGTTAATACATCCCAGAATCATGTTTGCCTTTTTTGCAACAGCATCACACTGTTGACTCATATTTAGCTTGTGGTCCACTATAATCCCTAGATCCCTTTCTGCCGTACTCCTTCCTAGACAGTCTCTTCCCATTCTGTATGTGTGAAACTGATTTTTTTTTCCCCTAAGTGGAGCACTTTGCATTTGTCTTTGTTAAACTTCATCCTGTTTAACTCAGACCATTTCTCCAATTTGTCCAGATTATTTTGAAATATGACCTTGTCCTCCAAAGCAGTTGCAATCCCTCCCAGTTTGGTATCATCCGCAAACTTAATAAGCATACTGTCTATGCCAATATCTAAGTCGTTAATGAAGATATTGAACAGAGCCGGTCCCAAAACAGACCCCTGCGGAATCCCACTCGTTATGCCTTTCCAGCAGGATTGGGAACCATTAATAACAACACTCTGAGTACGGTTATCCAGCCAGTTATGCACCCACCTTATAGTAGCCCCATCTAAATTGTATTTGCCTAGTTTATCGATAAGAATATCATGCGAGACCGTATCAAATGCCTTACTAAAGGCTAGGTATACCACATCCACAGCTTCTCCCTTATCCACAAGACTCATTATCCTATCGAAGAAAGCTATCAGATTGGTTTGACATGATTTGTTCTTTACAAATCCATGCTGGCTGTTCCCTATCACCTTACCACCTTCCAAGTGTTTGCAGATGATTTCCTTAATTACTTGCTCCATTATCTTCCCTGGCACAGAAGTTAAACTAACTGGTCTGTAGTTTCCTGGGTTGTTTTTATTTCCCTTTTTATAGATGGGCACTATATTTGCCCTTTTCCAGTCTTCTGGAATCTCTCCCGTCTCCCATGATTTTCCAAAGATAATAGCTAGAGGCTCAGATACCTCCTCTATTAGCTCCTTGAGTATTCTAGGATGCATTTCATCAGACCCTGGTGACTTGCAGGCATCTAACTTTTCTAAGTGATTTTTAACTTGTTCTTTTTTTATTTTATCTGCTAAACCTACTCCCTTCCCATTAGCATTCACTATGTTAGGCATTCCTTCAGACTTCTCGGTGAAGACCGAAACAAAGAAGTCATTAAGCATCTCTGCCATTTCCAAGTTTCCTGTTACTGTTTCTCCCTCTTCACTAAGCAGTGGGCCTACCTGTCTTTGGTCTTCCTCTTCCTTCTAATGTATTGATAAAAAGTCTTCTTGTTTCCCTTTATTCCCGTAGCTAGTTTGAGCTCATTTTGTGCCTTTGCCTTTCTAATCTTGCCCCTGCATTCCTGTGTTGTTTGCCTATATTCATCCTTTGTAATCTGTCCTAGTTTCCCTTTTTTATATGACTCCTTTTTATTTTTTAGATCATGCAAGATCTCGTGGTTAAGCCAAGGTGGCCTTTTGCCACATTTTCTATCTTTCCTAACCAGCGGAATAGCTTGCTTTTGGGCCCTTAATAGTGTCCCTTTGAAAAACTGCCAACTCTTCTCAGTTGTTTTTCTCCTCAGTCTTGATTCCCATGGGACCTTACCTATCAGCTCTCTGAGCTTACCAAAATCTGCCTTCCTGAAATCCATTGTCTCTATTTTGCTGTTCTCCCTTCTACCCTTCCTTAGAATTGCAAACTCTATGATTTCATGATCACTTTCACCCAAGCTGCCTTCTACTTTCAAATTCTCAACGAGTTCCTCCCTATTTGTTAATATCAAGTCTAGAACAGCTTCCCCCCAGTAGCTTTTTCAACCTTCTGAAATAAAAAGTTGTCTGCAATGCAGTCCAAGAATTTGTTGGATAGTCTGTGCCCTGCTGTGTTATTTTCCCAACATATATCTGGATAGTTAAAGTCCCCCATCACCACCAAATCTTGGGCTTTGGATGATTTTGTTATTTGTTTAAAAAAACCCTCATCCACCTCTTCCACCTGGTTAGGTGGCCTGTAGTAGACTCCTAGCATGACATCACCCTTGTTTTTTACCCCTTTTAGCCTAACCCAGAGACTCTCAACACTTCCATCTCCTATGTCCATCTCTACCTCAGTTCAAGTGTGTACATTTTTAATATATAAGGCAACACCGCCTCCCTTTTTCCCCTGTCTATCCTTCCTGAGCAAGCTGTATCCATCCACACCAACATTCCAATCATGTGTATTATCCCACCAAGTTTCAGTGATGCCAACAGTGTCATAGTTGTATTTATTTATTAGCACTTCCAGTTCTTCCTGCTTATTACCCATACTTCTTGCATTTGTATATAGGCATCTAAGATACTGGTTTTATCTTTCCTCTCAGTTTTGTCCTGACCCTCCTTTCTCTCTGCCAGTATAGCCCATACTCCCTTTCATTTCCGCCCCGTCTCCCATGTCTCCATGTTCCCCACTTACCTGCGGGCTTTGCTCACCTGTCCCCATCGAACCTAGTTTAAAGCCCTCCTCACTAGGTTAGCCAGTCTGTGTCCAAATAGGGTCTTTCCCCTCCTCGAAAGGTGAACGCCATCTCTGCCTAGCAGTCCTTCCTCAAATAGCATCCAGTGGTCTAAGAAGCTAAAGCCCTCCTGGCGACACCATCTTCGCAGCCAGGCATTCACCTCCATGATCCATCTGTCTCTGCCTGGGCCCCTACCTTTGACAGGAAGAATCAAAGAGAATACCACCTGCGCTCCAAACTCCTTCACCTGTACTCCCAGAGCCCTGTAGTCACTCTTGATCCGCTCAGTTTCACACCACGCAGTATCATTTGTGCCCACATGGATGAGTAGCATGGGGTAGTAGTCAGAGGGCTGGATAATCCTCGACAATGCCTCTGTAACGTCTCGGATACAGGCTCCCAGCAGGCAGCATACCTCCCGAGATGAAATGTCAGAGCGACAGATGGGCGCCTCCGTCCCCCTCAGCAGAGAGTCTCCGACCACCACTACCCTACGTTTCCTATTTGCAGTGGTGGCAGCAGACCTCCCAGCCTTAGGGGTACAAGACTTCTCCTCCTTTACTGTAGGGGGTGATGCCTTCTTTTCTGTATCAAGAACAGCATAACGGTTACCTATTACCACGGCGGGAGGGTTTGGAGCAGGGGTGGAGCACTGCCTGCTGCCAGAAGTAACCAGCTGCCAGTGTCCACCCTGAGCCATCTCCTTCTCCACCAGTGGTGTATCAGCAGTCCTGTGTACTGGGACAGCTACCTCAGCTGTCTCCACATGGACAATGTCGAGGAATTGCTCATGGATTCGGATGCTCCTCAACCTAGCCACCTCCTCCTATAGCTCTCCCACCTGCTGCCTGAGAGATTCCACCAGCAGGCACCTTTCACATTGGATGGTCCCCCCCAGCCTGGATATCAGTAAGTGGAAATTGCAAGTTACAGTCTCTGCAAAACAACACCAGGATCTGGGTGGAAGCATCCATGCTCAGGCACTCTGTCTGGCTACAGGCACAGGTGGAGGAGACAGAAGCAGTGCTGGCATAGGTGTTGCAGGTCTTCCTAACCATCGTAAGCCTCCCTCTGTCAAACTCCCGTCTGCAGCCCCCTGCCCGCTGAAAGGGTTGTTTAAGCAAGAAGTTTTAGGTTTTAAGGAGAATAAAGGGAAAACAGATAGAACCGGCAAGGGACCTTCGCCCCTTCCCAACTCCCTTGCGAAACTCCCTGTTAGCAGCCCCTGTTCGCAAAAGCTCCCTGGTCGCTTGTGCGCTGCTTTATAAAGCCCTGGCCTGTATGAATGCCCCGCCCACTGATTAAGGCTCAGCCACTTACCAGAGGCTTCTAGCCTTCAGATCTTCCTTTGAAGCTCACAGCTTCCAACTGCCACCCACAGCACACGGTCCTTCAACCAACCAACCAACCAGACTGACAAACACAAGCTCAGCACACAGCAAGTAACCCCCAAACACAAACAAACACACACTACAGACAGTCACTTACCCCAAAAGGGTGCTGTATTGCTCCTCCTTCACCTGGAGAACTCCCTTGCGAAACTCCCTGTTAGCAGCCCCTGTTCGCAAAAGGTGCTGTGTTAAGGTGCTGTATTCTTGCCATACTGGAGATGAGAGAGAAGCCGTTCTTCCTACATTAGCAGCTAGAAAATAAAAGCTACTCTATAGAAGGTTCCCAAAAAGAAAAGGACCCCAGGGTGTACCAATGTCCTAGAGGTGACAGCCAGTGGAAACAAAGCCAGAGAAAAGGAAGAATAATGACTGGGGCAGGACCCTGATGGCAGAGGTATCCAAGGAATACATTTTAAATTCTGAGGTAAGATTCTGTGTTGTGTTTCTAAGACACATAGCAATGAATTCATAGCTCAGAGGATGTGCGGTCTATTGGGTCTCTAAATCATCTTTGCACTTTTAGATTCTGGGCTAAGCAAGGGAATGGAGTGGCCCCCAAAATAATTTTGACAACTGTCTGAGGCCTGCTCTACCCCTACAAATTAAATTACTACTACTTCACTCAGGACTGTGACAAATTTCACACCTTGTGCAACGTAGTTAGGTCAACCTAACCCCAACCATAGACACATCTATCTAGAATTCTTCTGTCAACCTAGCTACTGCCTCTCAGAGAGGTGGATTACCTACATCAACAGAAAAACCTCTTCCATCAATGTAAGAAGCATTGACACTACAGCACTAGAACAGCACAGCTGCAGCACCATAGCTGTGCCTCAGTAGCCATTATGGTGTAGATATAACATAAGTTATATCTTCATCTGTAATACGTGCAACAACACTGTCCAGAATCTCCACAGCACTGTGTGCTATGGCCTTGCCCCCAACACACCCCTCGCACTCACAGCCCTGCCCTGGAATGCAACTGTGATGCTTTGGGGTTCACCCAGGTCAATAAAGGGGTTCAGTCAACACCTGCCCTGCAAATTCTCCAGCTTTAAGAGCATTGTGTACTATTTGATTTTTTTTAAATTACTTTTTTGGCACTTTTTTCAGGTAGACATTTGGGTGCCTTAAATGCTAGGCTGCTGTGGCTCACAGCCTAGATACCCACAGCTAGCATACAAGTAAAGAGGCCTCACCCTGGTTTCCACCACCTAATTACTCTTTGCAAGGGAACCTCAACAACCCTTCTAGCCTGAGTTCTCTCCAAAAACATTTCTCGGCAGTCTTCAGCCCCTCCCACTGTAACACTCATAAAACCTTATCAAGTTTGCTGTGCCTTTAAAGAGACAGTACACAGCAGTCTGTTAACTTAACTGGCATTAACACACCCTCCACTTCAATACACAGCATTGAGTTGGTTTGTAGTAAAAATAAAACAAGTTTATTAATAATAGAACACAGATTTAAGTGATATCAAGTAGAAAGGATAGGGATAGAAATGGTTAAAAATAAACAAAAATAAAAATATCCTTCTAAGACTAAAGTCTAAATTAACTACTTTTCAAAGTAATTTTCTCACCACAGTCTGTCTTCCAGCTTGGCAGGTCAGTCTTCAGCCAGACTCCAACACAGAGACCAAAGCACTTGGTTTCTTTGTCTCCTCAGGTAAAAGATGATAAAATGGCTTTTTGTCTTCACTTATATCTTCCCAAAGTCCATTGACCCAGTTTCAGGAGGCAGGAAGACTTCCTGGGGGTGTATTCTCCATCCACCATCATAATTAAGTTGTCATCTTTCCCCACCTGCCTGCTTGATGGCTTTGTTTACTTTGCATGTAAATGTGCTTTTCATTGTCTTAGGTCACACCTTGCATAATTTACATTGGAGACATTGTCAAGCCTGGAAAACAACATTCCTTTGTCTAGGACCAACAGGCCAAACACATTTGAGAAACATATGTGTCTCCCAAACACATTTGAGGAACATACAGGTTGCAAGAATATTAATGATCAATGAGTTACTAGTTTTCCAATGAAATATTACAAGACACTTTTTAAATAAATATCATGACAACAGTGTATAGGGTGCACTGAGCTAGTCAGGCCAGTTGCGACCCACTGTTACATACCAGGGAGCCCCTTACCCTGTGGCATTGGAGTGTTCTAAAGGTCACAGCACCATATGCCAGGGCCTGCATGGACATCCACTGAAGATGACCTATGGCTGTCTTCCTCAGTTATTGCACCAGGATAATTTTCCCCCAGTAGGATCTGGGGCTTTTACAGCCCCTTATATTGTTCCAGCTCTTTTATCCTGTATAAAGATGCTAGAGCTGGGGTGAGAAACTCATCCCTGGGATTTTGTCACATGAATCAGAGTTTATGGTAGCATTGAATCTGAAAGTGCCTGTCCTCAAGATGATAACTTGAATGTGCAGTGGTTTGAATGGCTGAAAATATTTAAAATTAAGTACATGTATATATATTTTATAGAAATAATAAAATATTTTAGTTTTTTCTAATATTTGTTTAAAATGTAGAATTTTGTAGTAATATATACTGTTGCACAAGAAAATGTACTATATCATGGATTATACTGATTTCTTAATCATAAAATCTGCGTGTTTTGGAATGTTGTTTGCTATGCTCTGAAGTTACCTTCTTTGTTTTTCAGCTCAAAACTGTTGCTGATAGCTATGATCAACTCCATGCTCTCTCAGACAACTCCATGATTTTTCTATAATAGAGTTTTATTTTTCTTGATTGTACTCAAGGCACACTCCTCCACTGCATTAGAATATAGGAAAATGAAGAACTTCTCAGCCATCTTGGTTAGTTTCTTGGATAGCTTTGTCCCATCAGCCCAAGTCATTTAGAACAGACATGACCAAATTATGTCCACAGTGTCAAAGTCATTTTCCTGCTGAGCTTGTTTCCACAACTCTTCAGAGATTTTACCTTCCCTGAAGACATGTCTACACTTAAAATGCTACAGCACTACAGCAATGGGAGGGGTATTCCCATCAGTGTAAGTAATCCACTTCCCTGAGAGGTGGTAGCTGGGTTAATAGAAGAATTCTTCCACTGACCCAGCACTGTTTACATGATGGGGTTAGGCTGACATAGCTACATCTTTCAGGGGTGGGGATTTTTCACACCCTGGAGATGTAGCTATGCTGATATAAGTTTTCAGCACAGATCAGCACTGAAAGACTGAGTGTTGCTCAACTGAAGTGTACTATCAGCTGACCTTTTAGGGGTAGGTTATTGAGAATATTCTGGGCAGACTTCACCTAAAATATGCTGGTTGCTTCAAAAAATACTCTCATTTTCTATCTTAGTGATGTCACCTGTACCTAGCGCTTTCCTTTTCTTTTTCATGGTTGTAATCCCAATAAATAGATCATTACTGCCCTCTGTCTACACCTCCCTTATTTTTATTTTACCCAATTTTGATTTTGAATAAAGGGCTATTTTCTTCCTGAAACTGCTTGATTCTTAACTCCAACAGGCTGAGTGATGTAAAGCAAAGAAATTATTGTAGAAGCTTACAGTAGGAAAGTAACATCATTTGGAGGCAAATAAGTAGACACGGCTGTTAAGGCCCACATAAAATATTTAAGAACTTTATGGTAGAAAATTATTATTTTTCTTGTGAGCTCATCAAAAAAAAAAGAGACAGCTTATAATAGGATCTTTGTCCTCTTTTAAATTCAGCATTATCGAAACAGTTTGCAGCAGCCAATCCATCCCATAAACAGTTGACAGGAAAGAGGCAATTTATATCAATACAAAATTTGTAAAAGACAGACAGACCAGCATGAGATATGAGACTTTTAGCTGCCTGAATAATTTTATATTCTTGATGATATGGGTGAATCTAACATTGGTTTATTAGTAATGCAGAAAGTGATATCTTTGTATCCTGTCATTGCACAAAACAAATTGTCAACATTTAAATGGTATTTTGAATCTTGGAAATATAAGAAGTGAGAGATTGTTCCCTCTGATGACTCTATCCGACAAGGGATTGAGTGTCTCCTGCTGAGATGCTTGAAAGATTGATTCTTGTTGACTCCTGACCTGATTTTGGAGGGTTTATAGTTTTGAGAAGCATGTAATTCTTTTGCTTAATGGAAGTTATGAAAGCTGTAACAGCAAGTAGGAGAAAAAATAACTGGGTTGCTATAATTAAAGACCTGTTGTATTAGAATGCAGTCTTGTGGATGTAGTTATGCTAAAGGCTGAGATTTAGCAGAATAGAATCATAGAAGATTAGGGTTGGAAGAAACCTCAGGAGGTCATCTAGTGTTGGCCTAAGGAGATAACCCCAGGTCAGATATTTTGCACACACATTCTGAGAGAAAAATGTGTATCGATATACTATGTGGGTTTGGGAAGAAGGATAAAAGTGTTTGGGGTGCAATTGGTGTTCTCTTCCATACTCCCGGTTCAAGGCCTGGGCAGGGAACATCAAGTCATAGAAGTAAATGCATGGCTATGCAGGTGGTGTTGGTGAGAGGGTTTTGGCTTCTTGAACAACAAGTTGATGTTCCGGGAAAGAGGATTACTGTGCTGGGATGGGCTCCATCTATCAAATACTGGGAAGAGCATCTTTGGACATCATCTGGCTAACCTGATAAGGAGAACTTTAAAGTAGGTTTTATAGGGCAGTGTTTCCCAAACTTGGGACACTGCTTGTGTAGGGAAAGCCCCTGGCGGGCCAGGCCGGTTTGTTTACCTGCCCCTTCTGCAGGTCTGGCCGATCGGGGCTCCCACTGGCTGTGGTTCGCTGCTCCAGGCCAATGGGAGCTGCTGGAAGTGGCGCAGGCCGAAGAACGTACTGGCCGCCGCTTCCAGCAACCCCCATTGGCCTGTAGCAGCGAACCACAGCCAGTGGGAGCTCTGATCGGCCAGACCTGCAGACGCGGCAGGTAAACAAACCAGCCTGGCCCGACAGGGGCTTTCCCTACACAAGCAGTGTCCCAAGTTTGGGAAACACTGTTATAGGGGATGGTGACATAAATCTGGCCAATGAGAATGTAGGCTCAAGTAATGAAGACATTAAAAAGGGGCTAATTAATGGAGAAGGGAGTAGGAACCACAACTGCATTAAAAAGGTAAGAAGAAAAGCAACAGGGCAGTTGTTGGGATATGTAAGGGTTAAAGCAAAAACCTGGGAAACTGCTGGTGAACGGAGATGGCATTACGGAGTAAAGGCATGGGCAAGCACCGCTTCTGCGCTTAATAGATAAAGTGTAGGCATCTTTCTGTGTTTGATAGATTTAGGGCTACACCTCTCCCCTCCCTTCTCCTTGTTAAGGGTTTTGATAAGGTTGCATCAAGAGTATGATGTAACTAATCCGGTGCTTAATGGACAATTGGGTCCAGGAGAACAAGTACCGCAATAAAGAAGCCCATCTATTCAAATCCGCCTCTAGGTCAGCCTGTGCTTCTTCCAACAGCAGTGTTCAAAATATCTTTGATGCCTGTATACAAATGCAAGGAGTATGGAGAACAAGCCGGATGCACTGGAAGTTATGGTATATGAAGAAAATTATTACTTAACTAGTATTACAGTTAAGTGGGACTGGGTGGGACAACTCCCAGCATTGAGAGATATAGCTTATTCCAGAAGGATAGGTATGGGAAAAGAGGAGAAGGCATTGCTCTATATGTCAAGAATGTAGACATTTGCTCCAAGGTCCAAGAGGAAGTAAGCGACAGACCTACTGAAAGTCTCTGAGTGAGTATAAAAAAGGGAAAAGAATAGTAGCTATGTTATGGTGGGGGTCTATTATAGACCACCAAATCAGGAAGAAGAAGTGGATGAGTCATTCTACAAGCAGGTAACAAGATTACCTAACACATGAGCTAGTATTAATGGGGGATTTTAACTTCCCTGATATCTGCTGGAAGATTATTACAGCAAAACATAATATGTCCTGCAAGTTCTTATCATGTAGGGGACAACTTTCTGATTCAGAAAGCTGAGAAAACAACTAGGCAGTTATCCATTTTGGATCTGGTTTTAATTAACAGGAATGACCTTGTTGTGAGCTCTTATATACGTATATATAAATAGTTAACTATCTAATAACATTAAATTCTCAACCTATCTAGTACATTTTCATAAACCCAAAGTGTCAACTACCTAGAAAGGAGAGGTTCCCAGCACATCACTCTCAAGTGAGTCTTTACACTCACTTTCCTCAAATATCCCTTCTCCTAGCAGGTTAGCAAGACTCTGAGTCTTTCCGGATGTTTAATCTCCCACTCTGATCTGCTCAGTATGAACCTTTCATTAGCATCTCAGTTTTTCTTTTGTTCCTTAACAGTTTCTCCTTTGTACGTTGATGATAAAGAATCAGTCAAATGGGAAATGTCCGAGTCCACCTCAGGTGTCATTGTGTTGGAACTTTCTGGGATTACACATAGACCCCTTCGATTAGATCAAAATATGTCTGGACTACATAAGACCTTGGATGCAACTGTTCTTTTATAGTACCTATTTGACCCCAAGCATTAGAGGTGTGATTCCTCAGGCAAACTCTATCACCTGGGTAAAGAGATGGGAGATCATGGGCCCTTTTGTCAAAATAATATTTCTGCTTCCATTTCTGATTTTCTTTCATCTTCTGTATGATTGCATTGTTATGAGATTTCTCAGGTTATCAGTAATTGGTAAATTAGATCTGATCCTTCTTCCCATCTTATATTTTTCTTAACAGCTGAGCTGGAGAAAAGCTATTCTCCTGAGGAGTACTTCAGTAAACTAATAAAGCTTTATACAAATTGCCCCCACTATCAAAAATATTTTTCATAAGTTTCTTTACTGTCCATATAGACCGTTCCACAAATCTATTTGACTGGGGGTAATTTGGACTTGATGTTTTGTGATGAAAATCCCAATCTATGGCAAATTACCTGAAATCTGTCCTGGAAAGTTGCAGTCGATTATCGCTAAAGACTTCATCTGGAATTCCGTGTCTGGAGAAGCTTCCCTCCATGCCGAGTATCACTACTTTATTAGTAGTACTGTTTAGTGTGCAAATTTTTGGATACAGAGAATAAAATCTGTGACTATTAAATAATCCTTTGATTGCCAGGTAAATAAATCAGTGCCTACCTTTTCAAAAGGCCTTTGTGGAACTGGATGAGGTCTCAGTGGCTCTGCATGTTGGCATGACTTGTATTTCAAGCATGAAAACAGATTCCTACCACCTTAGCAATGTCATGATTGATCCGTGGCCAATACAGCACCTTTCAACCTTGTTGTTTGCACTTCTAAATTCCTAAATGACTCTCATGGATCTACCATAACATTTCCTTTTGGAGGCACATTGGAATTACAACCTTACTGCCCTTGAAAATTACCCATCTATCACAGTAAGTTCATGTCTGCAGTTCCAATAGTCTCTTATACTTGGACAGCAACTGCTTATTTCTTCAGGCCATCCTTTAATTATCACTTTTTAAAGGATTCTCAACTATTCATTTTTCTCCATTTCCTCTCTCATTGTTGCAGTTTCCTGTTAGCTATGGGAACTGACTTGACAATCAGATCTACATAGGTTTGCATCTCTGTCTCTAAAGTCTTCTCCAGTTTCGTGGGAGCCACTGCTCCGGAAAATGCATCTGCAGTGAACATAAATTTACTGGGCACATAGGTCACAACCAACTAATATTTTTGCAGTTTTATCGTTCTTTGAATCCTTAAGGTACAGTCCTTTAGCAGTTTGTTAAATAATGCTCTCAGGATTTTGTGGTCCATTTCAGTTTCCACTGTCTCTCCATAAATATACTGATTGAGATCTCTCACAATATTCTTAAAGGCTCCTTTTTGATCTGTGCATATCTGGTTTCTGCCTCAGTCAGTGATTTGCCACTGGTTGCCAACAATCCTCATGCTTCTGTAAAATCACTGCACCTAACCTAGATTGTGAAGCATCTGCTGAGATTTTAATAGCCCTTCCTGATGCATAGAACTTCATCACCAGTTCTTGTATCAGTTATTGTTTTAAACCTTCCAATGATTCCTCCTGTTCTGCACCCCAATACCATTCATTTTTATTCTCTAGGAGTTTTTTCAAAGCTGCTGCTTTGGTAGATTAGGTATGAATTTTCCAAGATAATTAATTATTCCCAGGAACCATTGGACATTTTCTTTGACTGGGGATGTGGCATCATTTCAATGGCTGCAATCTTCCTTTTATCAGATTTTACACCTTCATTGTAAATAAAGCCCCACAAAAGTCAGTTCTGTAACTCCTAAAACACATATCTCCCTATTTAGTTTGAGGTTTGCAGCTCTAGCTGCATCCAGAACTTCCTGAAATCTATGATCATTCTCCTCTTTCAT
This sequence comes from Malaclemys terrapin pileata, assembly GCF_027887155.1. Classification (NCBI taxonomy): domain Eukaryota; kingdom Metazoa; phylum Chordata; order Testudines; family Emydidae; genus Malaclemys; species Malaclemys terrapin. The sequence continues at coordinate 164,482,587 of NC_071507.1, read as the reverse complement.
TCTCCTCTTTCATGATGATGTCATCCACTGAGGTATCAACACCATTAATATGTTCATAAATCATATGTATGGTTTTGTGGTATGCTTCTGGTGCTGAAGCTATGCCGAGGGGTAAGAATCTGTATCCTCAAAATGGGGTATTAAATATTTATAGCTTTGAGATTTCTTCAGTTAATTTTAGCTGCCAAAACCCTGAGGATGCATCCAATTCACTGAAATATTGATTATTTGCAAATTGAGCCATAATCTCTTCTCTGGTTGGTAGTTTGAAATGTTCTCTTTTTACAGCCTTGTTGAGGTCCCTGGGATCTAAGCATATGCATAAATGGAAGTTACTTTTCTACACGATGACTAGGGAGATCACCCATTCTGTTGGCTCTTCAGTTTTTTGTATTACTTGCATTGCATCCATCCTTGCAAGCTCATCCTTGAGTTTATCACGAAGTGCAAATGGCACCTTTCTACATGGATGGATCACTGGAGGGACCTGCTTGTTTATCTGGATTGTATGTTCACCCTACAAGCAACCCAACCCTTGAAACAGGTCATGATATTCCTGAAAAAATGCCTCATAGCCAGGTTCATTATGATTTTGTAGTGAGAGCACCCGTGTTACCAGATTGAGTTTCTCATATGCAGCCAGGACTAAAATTGTTATCACCTTCTTTGGCACTACAATGGATGGGAACCTGTACATGGTGTTTTTTATGGTTGATGCTAGCAATGCACCTCCCCTTCACTGGTATATTTGTTCCAGAATAACCAGTTACTTTTATTTTTGTTGGTCCCAGTTTTGGTCTTATTTTCAGTTTCTCGTAATCTTGTTCAGACAGAGTATTAACCGAGCTCCTGTATCCAGTTTCAGTGGAGTAATTATTCCAGTCACTGTCCTAGGCAGTATCATTGCTAGATCCCAGTAAGTCTATGAAAAACTCATTAACCCGATTGTCTTTAACTGAGTGCACTTGACTTTTCTGCATTTGGGATCTGCAGCATTTTGTAAAATGATTATTTTCCCCACATTTATGACAGAGTTTCCCAAAGACAACATATTGTTTGGAGCCATACTGTGATCCACACCTTCCCCATAATCCTCTGTACCATCTTCCCTCTAGCAGTGGTTTTTATAGCGAATGGTTCCACTTTCTGATTTGACCTATTCTGGCTTTATTCTTTAGTACTTGGCTAACCTCTTCTGGCAAATTCAGCGCTTTGGCTTGTGCTTTCACAGTTTCTGCTGCCCTGCATATCTGGAGAGCTTTTTCTAAGGAGGTGTTGTGTTAATTTAGATGGAATAGGTGCGCCAAAGGTGTTAACATAACCCAGTCACTGTCCAACATTAAATAGTGTTTGTCCAGGGTTTGGTACACAGAGACCTCAGCCTGCTTAATATCATGGCAAACATGATTAAAAATCCTCTTTTTTAACCTCTTATTACAGATAAAGAAAAGGAAAAACAGTTAAAATGTAAAAGATTAAATAAGGCTTTCATTTTAACCACATCTCTTGTTCCCTTTCCCTTCAGCTGGAAAGAGATTTTAGAAGGAACACCCCACCTCCCCTTTGTTACACAGCCTTGTAGATGGTGACAAAGATGGGTAATTTCCTTTTGGGGAAAAGTTGAGATGAGCTGGGCTGTTGTGGCTGCTGTTGTTAAAGTCCAATCCCATTTTATACAAGGCAGTGTTTGGGATTTAGCTGAAGCTGGCAGGGGTAGGGTCATTTTATCGGATCCCTCTTTCTGGCCTCATCTGGTCAGGCCATCTGTCAGGATCAGGATGATGGAGGCCTGGAGTTCCAGGAGATCACAGGGGTGGCAGCCACAATGGTGAAGATCACTCCCGAAGTCTTTGTCTGTTCTTCCTCTTCCATTTGTTCTTTCTGAATTCTCCCCTCCCCCAGTCTCTTTCTTTAAGGAGCCACACGGGAGTGACAGGTGGAATAACCCATCCCCTCATTTATTTTGTCCACCAATTAGGACTAATATGTGACACACCAATTTTGGTTCATTCATTTCTGGTTCTACATCTTCTGTTTTCACCAAGAATGATTTCACCATAACTCAAGGACTATGTCAGTAGGCCTAATTCAGTTTTCCTTTCATCCTTTCATATCTTTTCACATCAACATTTGTCATTATAGGTTATTGTGACATTTTATAAACTTGTACATAGTTCTTTTAGTTAAGCTTACAAATAGAGTAAACTTGTAGGCCCTATAATTACAGCAGGGGAAGAGGAAGCAGAAAATAGTCAAGCAGCTCAGAGCAACTCCACTTCCTCCTCTCCCAGCTCCTTCCAGCAGCAACAGGTATAGATCCTGTGCTCCTTTCCCACCCTGCAATATCCAGCCTGGGAAGAAGAGGGATTCTGACTGCAGCTCTCCCCAGACCTTAAAGAGGAGCTGCAGGAAGAGCAAAGGTGAGGCTGAGAGGGCAGAATTGATAGGGAACAGGCCCTATGAGAGGTTGCTTTCCTTTCTTTAGAAATGATAAACCACACACACACTTTTTTCAGACCACTGTCAGCAGTGCAAACCACACGAAATGAACCCGAGGCACGAAGCTTGGGCTAGATTTGGTGGAAGGGGTGGAGGGGACTGGATCCAGGATCTAGTTAGGAGCTCTCTCTGTAAACAACACACAAGATGCCACTCTTATTAGATAACATCTGGGAAAGGGAGGTATTGAAAGCACAGAAGATGAGCTATTACCATTGGCAGATGACATACAGCTGCAGAATATACATGCAACACCATTAACATACAGCCATTGTCTGAGTGAAACATGGAAGACAACCAGCACATAGTACATTGCACCAGCTTTTGCTAAGTACACCAGAGCAGACCCCCTAGCATTATAAGAAATACCATGGGATTTTTATAGTCCATGGAGAATAGACACGATCTGTTTTCATTAAGGTTTCATTTGGAAGATCATCACACATTTTACTGCATTTCAGTTTAGTTACCTGGGAAGGCAGAAAGGCTGAGCTGACCCTATGGGGATTTGAACAGAACTTAGGTATCCTAGACTTAATGCTTAGACCGCTACACTATCTCCTCCAAGAAATTCAAATAATAAAAAAAAAAAATGAATTCCACAACAATGTTAACTCAGAAAAACTGCAAATGAAATTCTAGAAGAAATAAGCCAAAGCCTGCCTTCAGTTACACCTATACAACTGCTATTTAAAACACAACCACCTGTGTGATTTTTGTTCTGCTGGATCCTACAATTAGAAATATATTTCAAATCAAATGTTAAGCTCTGAAGGCATGCAAGAAACTTCCTCTGACGCATCTGGTACTGACCATTGTCAGAAATAGGATACAAGACTTGATGAACTATTGGTCTTACCCAATACACAATTTCTCTATTTCTAGAATTCTGAATACTCAAAAACACAAATATGTTTTAAAACATTATTTATTAAACAGATACAAATAATTAGCATTTGTCAAAGACATCGTTTTTTTTTACAGTTCATCAACAGTAAATTGGGCCAAATCCAACAAACTTTTCATAAGAAATAATCCAACTAGTTCTTGTTTCAATTTAAATTGCCTGTACACCTTCTTAAAAGGTGTATCACAAGTATTACCTATTATTCTAGTAATGCCTATGAGCTGCCCAATAAACATATCTAAAGAATAGCCCCAAACTGAGGAGTCAGAACTTTCTGGTTTTAATTGAACTTCAAAATCCTAGCTTTTTTCTATAAAGTTGAATACATGTATATTATCAAAACTGCAAATATAGCGATACTGCAGCTCTGAGATATGCTCACGATGAATGTCTCTGTGGTTGTCCTCTATAGGCTATATTGAAGCTTATGCCAAGAAGCACTCAGACAGAAAGTCAATAAGGCTGCTTCCAGTAGCGTAGACACTTGTATTGTTTACCAACTCTTCTAAAACTAATCTGGGGTGTATTTTACATGGATTAACAGACAAAAAGGGATTAGTGTATATATCTTGTTAAATGAAATGTTTTATGACATGATTAACATTAAAACTGAGTGCAGAGCTATTTTGTCACATTTATTCAGAGCTACACAAGCAAGAAGCAGTTTTGACTGAAGACAAAGGCCAACATTTTCAAATTTGAGTGTCTCAAATTGGGCCCTTGTGTCCATATCTAGGCACCTAAATAGATGTTTGCCTGATTTTCAGAAGTGTTGAGCACCTGCCGCTCCTATTACAGCTTCCATGGAAGCTGTAGTGTTCAGTATATCTGAAACGCAGCACACTATTATTCAGATGACTAGACATGCATGCAGCTGCAGTTGAATTTGAAATTTTGATCTAACTATGATCTAAATGAGATTTCCTCATACATGACTCCATAGGCACTATGGTATTGATATTTTAACATCAAGTTTTAATTTAACATTATGTTCAAGTAACTTTGTCATCCCTTGCTGTTTGATAGCTAATTAAGGGCTTGCGTCTGCTCCCATTACATAAACTGGGAGCAGAATCCAGCCCTTAGATTGCAAACTCCTTGATGCAGAGTTTATAATTTTAAAGACCTAGGGCATTGTTCTTTGGAAGAATAAATAACAGAAACCTTAGAAGCCCCATTGTGCATGGAAGGCCTTACTCATGTGAACAACACTGAAAGTTTTGGCCAAGTAATGACTGAATAATCTGATCCTAAAGTCTTAAAGCTATTAAGACAATGAAATAACAGTGCTGGATAAAAATCCAAGCAAAAGAAAACAAGAATAGAGTTACAGTCCAAGCAGTGCTCCATAAATCTAATTATGTATGCTTTGTGAATCTGTCAGACCCCTAAGGTTATTTTTGTGGTTAAATAGCCCTTTATGAGAGTGATTAAAACTAAAACTTCCTGCAGTAGAGGTGACACTAGAGAATGCAACATACTTGAAGTCATTCATCTATCCTGAAAATACAGGGCACTCTCTTTACAAAGCACCCCATGAAAGTCTGTCCTTGATAACACGAGCCAGATTTTCAGCTGGCACAGCTCCATTGAAGTCAGTGGAGCTACACTGATATATACCAGCTGAAAATTTGGCCAAATTAGTTTATAATGGAAATTCTAACAGACTATTAACTTTAGTACAGCACCATGACATGGTAATAATGCACAGAAACCCCTCCAAGTTGCGGTGGAGATGTGTTATCGGTTTCCATTAAGCATTATTTCCACTGACTACGCAGGCCATCATGTTTCAGACCTTTTTGAAATACACATTGCAATAAAATTCATTTACCTTTCTACCACTCCAAGTTTACTCAATGAATATTCTGTAATATATCAGATCAGGGTAATGGAATCTTTTTGGTCCAAATCCTGACTGGTGCTGAGCCCCAAGCATCTGATGCTCTTGAATGTTAGAGGAATGAATAACTTGCTCTCCAGTGCGAAACTCCACCAATAGGATTTTGAAAAATAGTTAAACTCTTAACTACTTGTGCGTATACTGCCAACAAAAGCAGCTGTAATGCTGACAGACCCCAATCATCGGCAAGCGGGATTGAACGAGGGACTTCTGGAGCTTAGTGCATGAGCTTCTACCGCATGAGCTAAAAGCCAGCTGCCTGTTAGCTAAGGCTGTAGAGCAGACTCATTAATCCCTCTCTCTCTAAGTGGTCTCAGTTCCACTAGATGGGACAGAACACCACACCCAGAAGGTGTGTGGGTTACACAGGCACTAATGCAAGAGCATAAGAAAAGCAGAGATGTACCCTTCAGGATCATTACTATGTGACATTAGTATACCAGTAGTGCTCAGAGGGTCTTTGGTCTCTGTTGTGTGAGTGCTGTGCTAACACATTTGCAGATATGTTTTTGTCCCAAGAGTTTACAATCTAAGGCCTGGTCTACACTAGGAGGTTATGTCGAATTTAGCAGTGTTAAATCGAATTAACCCTGCACCCGTCCACACAATGAAGCTATTTAGTTCGACATAGAGGTCTCTTTAAATCGATTTCTGTACTCCTCCCCGACGAGGGGAGTAGCGCTAAATTCGACATGGCCATGTCGAATTACGGTAGGTGTGGATGGAATTCGACGCTAATAGCTCCGGGAGCTATCCCACAGTGCACCACTCTGTTGACGCTCTGGACAGCAGTCCGAGCTCGGATGCTCTGACCAGCCACACAGGAAAAGCCCCGGGAAAATTTGAATTCCTTTTCCTGTCTGGCCAGTTTGAATCTCATTTCCTGTTTGGACACATGGCGAGCTCAGCAGCACTGGCAACGATGCAGAGCTCTCCAGCAGAGGTGACCATGCAATCGCAGAATAGAAAGAGGGCCCCAGCATGGACTGATCGGGAAGTCTTGGATCTGATCGCTGTGTGGGGCGATGAGTCCACGCTTTCGGAGCTGCGATCGAAAAAATGGAATGCGAAGATCTACTAGAAGATCTCCAAAGCCATGATGGAGAGAGGATACAGCCGGGATGCAACGCAGTGCCGCGTGAAAATCAAGGACCTGAGACAAGGCTACCAGAAGACCAAAGCGGCAAACGGACGCTCTGGATCCCAGCCCCAGACATGGCATTTCTATGAGGCACTGCATTCCATTCTAGGTGCGGCCGCCACCACTGCCCCGCCAGTGACCGTGGACTCTGACGATGGGGTATTGTCGATGGCCGCTTCCTCTGAGATGTTCGCGGACGGGGAAGATGAGGAAGGAGATGAGGAGGATGAGGCAGTCGACAGCGCATACAACACTGATTTCCCCGACAGCCAGGATATTTTCATCACCCTCACGGAGATCCCTTACCAACCATCCCAAGGCATTAACCCAGACTCTGAATCAGGGGAAGGATCAGTCGGTAAGTGTTTTAAACATGTAAACATTTATTTTGATCAGAACAGGAATGGAATATTAACAATGGGTTTTTCATGATTACTTTGCCCTGGGCGTTTTAGTTTTTAGTCCTTGCCAGTGCAACTACTGCAAAAGTATCTCAAAATGTCCAGTTTTGCATGATTACTTTGACCTAGGCGCTCTACTTTTTAGTCCTTGCCAGTGCAGCTACTGGAAAATTCTGTCAATAAGTCTGGGGATAGAGCAGACATCCTCCTGGGACATCTCCACGAAGCTCCCCTGGAGGTAATTTGAAAGCCTTTGCATGAGGTTCCTGGGGAGAGCGGCATTATTGCATTCTCCATGCTAGGAAACTTTTCCGCGCCAGGCTAGCAGCAAGTACTCCAGGGTCAGTGCCTCGCACAGCATGGCCGCATACAGCCCTGCTTTTTGCTGGCATTCACACAGCATGCGGTCTTTCTCTGTGTCTGAGATCCTCATCAGAGTGATATCACTCATGGTGACCTGATTTAAATTAGGGGAATGTTAGTATTGGGACTGATTGCCCATTCCTTTACATAACTGTAACCGGCGGTTTACAGCCACGCGGGGGAGGCGGGACAGGGGCAGCATACAAGGATCTTTCCCGGGGACAGCCGCGAGGGGGGTGGGACAGGGGCAGAGTTCATGCTGGCCGGATTGCCGGCAGCAGGAACTGGCCAACGCTAGAGGCACTGCTTTGAATGTGAAAGGAGGGCACTGCTATAAATTAAGCTTTCAGCAGCCAAAAGTCTACAGCTTACCGTGTCTGCCTGTTAGCCGAATTCCGCTGTCCTTCCCTGCTTGTGTGATCTGTACTCCAAGACCCCAGGCACTGAATGCGAAAGCCGAAAATTCGACCTTGTCCTGAGTGCGCATGTGATAGGTGCTGTGCATGGTCTTCTTCACAGAGAAAGACTATGTTCATTGTTCACAAAAATGTATCTTTGTGAGGAATTCACTCCCTTTTTCCCATCCCACAGCTGCGAGTGTCTCCCGACCTACCCCGGCATCCCCCTCCCAGAGGCTGGCGCAGATTAGGCAATGAAAGAGAAGGACACGGGACGAGATGTTCTCAGAACTTATGGGCTGCTCCCGAGCCGAGGGGGCACAGCAGACCCAGTGGAGGGAGAACATGTCGCAATACCAGCGATCACACAGCGAACAGGAGGACAGGTGGCGGCAGGAAGACCAGCAGGCGACTCAAATGCTCCTTGGACTAATGAGGGAGCAAACGGACATGCTCTGGCGCCTTGTAGATGTTCTGCAGGACCGGAGGCAGGAGGACAGAGCCCCGCTGCAGTCTATCTCTAACCGCCCTCCCCCGACACAAAGTCCCATCCCCCCTCACTCAAAGTCCCAAGAAGGAGGGGTGGCAGGGGCCGTGAAAACAGTCACTCCACCCCTGCAGACTGCTCAAGTACCAGACGGCTCTCATTCCCAAAGTTTTGATAAGTCCTTTCCTTCACTCCAAAAGCACCTCACCCAAGCCCCCGTCCCAGTGTCATCCCCTAACTGTGTAGTTGTTAATAAAAAATACATTTCTGTTCATTACTGTTTCCGTCATGTTCTTTTAGAGGAGAGTGTGTTTGAATGGGGGAAAGGGGGTTGGTAATTGGAGAGGACAGTCACCTTTACCAGGGTACAGAAACGGGGACAGGTTCAGCAGCAGGTCACACACACATTGCAGTCACTAGGCACCCTGGTCAGTCTGGGAGGTGGTTTTCATGTTCGGGGGGGGGGGGGCAGGGCCAGCTCCAGGCACCAGCCTGGCAAGCAGGTGCTTGGGGCTGCCGCTCCAGAGAGGGGCGGCATGTCCAGGTATTGGGTGGCAATTCGGCGGACGGTCCCTCACTCCCGCTGGGAGCAAAGGACCTTCTGCTGAATTGCCATCGCGATCGCTGCTTTTGTTTATTTTTGTTGTTTTTTTTTTGGCTGCTTGGGCCGGCCAAAACCCTGGAGCCGGCCCTGTGTGGGGGCTATGTGAGTTTGTGGCGGGGGAGGGCGGTTACAGATCTTATGCAGCGGTCCTTAGCCTGGATGACAGAGCCACGCACCAGGGGATCTGTAACCATCCTCCCCCGCCACAAACTCACATAGCCCCCACACACAGAGTTCCAAAAAGGAGGGGTGACAGGCTCCATTGAAACAACCAGTCCACCACTGCGGACCACTCTAGGAGCAGGAGCCTGTCATTCCTCAAGTTTAGAAACGTCCTTTCCATCACTACACCCGCTCCCCACCACAGTCTGCGTCCCAGTTTCAACCCTTTACCACGAAACCCTTAGTAAAGAAAACAGTGTTAATGAACAAAGTTCCATTTATTTTATTTTTAAAGGTGTGTTGGAAGGGGGGCAACGGGGTGAAGGGGGTATGTAACTGGAGAGGATAGTCAACATTAAGTGGGTAAAGAAACGAGGGCAGGTTCAGCTTCGCTTTAAACAAACTTAATAGTCACAGGTTACCCTGCTCACTGTGGAACCTAACTTTCAAAGCCTCCCGGATGCACAGCACATCCCACTGGGCTCTTCTAATCGCCCGGCTGTCTGGCTGGGCATAATCAGCAGCCAGGCGATGTGCCTCAACTTCACACCCCACCATAAACGTCACCCCCTTGCTCTCACAGAGATTGTGGAGCACACAGCAAGCTGCAATAACAATGGGGATATTGGTTTCGCTGAGATCAGAGCGAGTCAGTAAGCTTCTCCATCTCCCCTTGAGACGTCCAAAAGCACACTTCACCACCATTCTGCACTTGCTCAGTCGGTAGTTGAAGAGTTCTTTTTCACTGTCCAGGGCACCTGTATAGGGCTTCATGAGCCAGGGCATTAGCGGGTAGGCTGGGTCCCCGAGGATCACTATAGGCATCTCCACATCCCCAACAGTTATTTTGTGGTCAGGGAAGTAAATACCTTCCTGCAGCCGTCTAAACAGACCAGAGTTCCTGAAAACACGAGCGTCATGAACCTTGCCGGGCCATCCGACGTTGACGTTGGTAAAATGTCCCCTATGGTCCATCAGTGCTTGCAGCACCATTGAAAAGTAGCCCTTTCTGTTAATGTACTGGCTGGCCTGGTGCTCCGGTCCCAGGATAGGGATGTGAGTTCCATCTATAGCCCCACCTGGCCAGCCAGTACATTAACAGCCAGTACATTCCCAGGTCAGCCAGTTTGGGAATCCCATCGCGGCGACGCCATCTATGATCACCTGCACGTTTCCCAGGGTCACTACCTTTGAGAGCAGTAGCTCAACGATTGCGTTGGCTACTTGCATCACAGCAACCCCCACGGTAGATTTGCCAACGCCAAAGTGGTTCACGACAGACTGGTAGCTGTCTGGCGTTGCAAGCTTCCAGAGGGCTATGGCCACACGCTTCTGGACAGTCAGGGCTGCTCGCATCCGGGTGTCCTTGTGCTTCAGGGCAGGTGCGAGGTGTTGACAACGACCATAACTGCAGCGATGGTCGCAGTGGGCTCTATGCTTGCAGTGCTGTGGCGTCCGCGCTGTCACTCACCAGAAAAGTGACCGAACTGATTGCCCGCCGATGCTTTCAGGGAAGGAGGGCGGGAGTGACGGTTGAATGACGACAGTTACCCAAAACCACCCTCGACACATTTTTTTCCCCAGCAGGCATTGGAGGCTCGACCCAGAATTCCAATGGGCAGCGGGGACTGCAGGAACTGTGGGATAGCTGCCCACAGTGCACCACTTCCAATGTTGACGCTTGCCCCATTAGTGTGGACTCACAAAGTCGAATTACTGTTCTTAGTGTGGATAAACACGTTCAACTTTGTAATATCGGTTCTACTAATTCGATTTAAGTAAAATTGAACTACTCTCGTAGTGTAGACGTACCCTAAGAACCCAAGTGACAAAGGGAGGCTGGGGATGGGAAGAGGCAATCCAATCTAAACATGTTTGCTCATTATTACTAATAATATAATTAAATACATGACAGCTATCCTTATTTGCCCTTTAATTTAGCCATCATTTGGTTAATTTCCTACAACCATTATGGTAGAGTTGGGTCATGAGGAGGAATGTGGTGGTGAAGAAGAAGAAGAAAGCAATAGGATTACATATCAGTCTCCGCCACTTGCTGTGTTGCTTCATATAGAAAGGGCAGGATTTTGCCCAAAGTCTGTTCATAAGATTGTAAATAATCAATAATGCTGTAACATCCTTTTAAAAGAAACAACTCCAAGTTAAACGGTTAAAGAACAAATTCTCTGTTCACACAGGACTTTTTATAACAGATTTGCACACTCACCTTAGCAACAGAAGTAAATGTTAATAATGTGAAGAAATTAGGTGCAAGTTTGACATTTTGGTGTCATGTTTCTCAGCATGAATAGCTCTCTGAAATGGCATCAAGCATGATACAGATTTTTCCTAATACTGCTGCTGACATGAAGTGGCATTTAGAAGAGTTTAGATGAGCCAAGCTGAAAAGTAAGATTTCCATCACAAAAGTCCAGGTTTCACTGCAGATCAGACACTGCTCTCTGAAGTTCTGCAGATCACTAAGCATTTCAATCATGTTCAGTAGTTCTCTGAATTGTCATCTTTTCAGTACATCATTTTTCTCTAATTATATTGATTTTAGTAAATTGCAGTGTCTTCCTGTGGTGATTTTCAAATATGTACAGCAAAAAATTGGAGTGTGAGAGGAAAAATAAACTCATTGTGCTCCACTAAGTTATTTTATACCATTAAACCTTTCATGGGGCAATACAGTAACTTAAACAGAGATGAGAACACATGAAAATATTATAGTTATCTCAAAAATAAACAGCAGCTTAGTTTCAAAATGAATATAGCCTCATCCATCCACCCACCAATCACTGGGCAGAAAAAGAAAACTCTTATCATCTGAAGTGCTGGCTGAATAGTTACAATTCGAGTTTATTTTCAGTATACCAAGGGTATAATTGCCTGGGGCCACCTCTATCTTTATTGTGGAAATGCAGCCAGCAGAGTACAGGTCCCAGCATGTAGTGTGATCTGGCCATTCTGATATGATGAAGCATTAAACACTGACACCCACAGTCTCCACAAATCACACCTTAATAAAGGGAGAGATCCTAAATTGTGCTCCATTCAGCTAATTAGATGTGGTTATATGACCCCCTAGCAAGCTGCCAATGTAGCCCCCCCTTCTCTAGTTGGGCAAACTATTGAGTACCCATTCATTTTACAATGTTTCCCCTGTAACTGTACCAGCAATAGAGAAGTAATAAAACAGCTGTATATGATGATCATGTTAAAAATAGAGGGCCAGATCCTCAGCTGGTGTAAATCCATTGAAGTCAATGCATCTATTCCGGTTACAGCCACCGAAAATCTGGCCCTGAATTTAGTAAGACATATACCATCCAAATGGTTTAGAAAGTGCACAGCTCAGTCATCATAACTCATATGAAATGTTACCCAAACCCTGCCATTTCTTTGCTGTGGGCACATGAATACATGTTCATGTTATTTTTATTTAGTTTACAGTCCTGCAGATTTTCTCTCTTACACTTTTTTGACCTTCTGCCATCTGACTGTCAGATATAAAACAAAACAACACGATACACTCTATAGTTATATTTAGCTATTGCCCCAAGAATTTTAGGTGTACTACATAATAACTTCCCTATCAATTACAGAAAAGTTTGGAATTATACTTCTATATCTTGCCTTGTCAAGTATTTGGAAGTCAAACGCCCCTTTTCTCTGTAACTCAGACATCTTTGCAAAGCTACTAAAGGGATACCTCAGACTACTCAAACTTCAAAAAGTTAATTTAGGGTCTGATACTGCAGCCCATACTTTCACTGAAATCAGTGGACCAAATCTCCTCTTGCATACACCAACAGAATCGCACTGAAGCCAAAGGGGTTGCCTCAATGTAAATAAGAAAAGAATTTGACCCAGCAGGAATACTCCTTGTGAGGCAAACCCACAACCGGACCAGAGCCACTCACTCAATTACAATTCACTGCTTCCACAGAGCCTGCAGTGAGCCATCCCTCGGGCATGCTGCAGCAGACTATTCCTGCGCTGGATCCAGGAGAGATGACCCCCAGGCACAGGTATTTCACTCTCACCACAAGAGCTGCAAGTCAATCTGTACAACAGTACCACTTCGCTAGGAACCCTCTTGCTGCCTCACAGTGTTACAGACTTCCTGGGCTTCCAGCCTGCCCTCAATCCTGTGCCTTGCCTATGCCTGCCCCAGCCTTGTTCCAGCACACTTCAGCTTCATCTATACCCTAGTATGACCTTGCTTCAACCCTGTTCTTGATCCCCAGACCTTTGGAATCATACTTAGCTTGTGATCCATAATGACCCCCAGATCCCTTTCTAAGTACTGCTTCCTAGGCAGTCATTTACCATTTTGTTACTTATCACTTTATTATCTTCTAGATGTTTGCAAATTGATTGCTTAATTATTTGCTTCATAATTTTTCTGGGTAAGGAAGTTAAACTGACTGGTTTGTAATTCCCCAGGTTGTCCTTATTTCCCTTTTTATAGATTGCCACTACATTTGCCCTTTTCCAGTCCTCTGGAATCTCTCCCATCTTCCATGATTTTTCAAAGATAATCACTAATGAATCAGATACTTCCTCAGTCAGCTTCTTGACTTGAAGACATCTAAGTAATTTTAACTTGTTCTTTCCCTATTTTAGCTTCTGATCCTACCTCATTTTCACTGGCATTCACTATGTTAGATATCCAATTGCTACTAAACTTTTTGGTGAAAACTGAAACAAAGAAATCATTTAACACATCTGCCATTTCCACATTTTCTGTTATTAATTTTCCCCTCTCACTGAGTAACAGGCCTACCCTGTCCTTGGTCTTCCTCTTTTTTCTAATGTGTTTATAGAAGGTTTTCTTGTTACCCTTTATGTCTGAAGCTAATTTAATCTTGTTTTGTGCCTTGGCTTTTCTAATTTTGTCCCTACATATTTGTGTTATTTGTTTATATTCATCCTTTGTAATTTGACCTTATTGTAAGACTCTTTTTTGAGTTTCAGATCATTGAAGAGCTCCTTGTTAAGCCAGGGTGTCTCTTGCCATACTTCCTATCTTTCCTACAGAGTAGGATAGTTTGCACTTGTGCCCTTAATAATGTCTCTTTGAAAAACTGCCAACTCTCTTGAACTGTTTTTACCCTAAGATTTGCTTCCCATGGGATCTTACCTAAAAACTTAGGTTGCTAAAGTCTGCCTTCTTTAAATCCATTATCTTTCTTGTGCTGTTTTTCCTTCTACAATTTCATAATCACTTTCACCTACACTGCCTTCCACTTTCAAATTCTCAACCAGTTCATTCCTATTTGTTAAAATCAAATCTAGAACAGCCTCTCCCCTAATAGCTTTCTCCACCTTCTGAAATAAAAAATTGTGTCCAATACATTCCAAGAATTTGTTGGATAATCTGTGACCTGCTGTGTTATTTTCCCAATAGATGTCTGGGTAGTTGAAGTCCCCCATCACCACCAAGTCCTGTGCTTTGGATGATTCTGTTAGTTGTTTAAAGAAAGCCTCATCCATCTCTTCTGCATGGGTAGGTGGTCTGTAGTAGACCCCTACCATGAAATCAGCCTTGATCTACTGGCCTTAAACTCTATCGATCTCCATGGATAAGGATTTGGATATTGCACAAAAATCATATTCCCAAGTTCTTGTTCCTATAATTCGACTAGTTTGATGAAAGCAGTTTAGATAGCCTTTGAAACTGACCAATTTCTGAAAAGTTAATGGCCAAAAAATGGTTAGTGTTAAAAGCTGAATAGCTTTACCTAAATAGTTTTTATTTCTTATTGTAAAATTGATTTATGATCTATAATATTACTATTATTAATAAAGAGCCTATATAGTTATTAACATCAATGGAGCTACAATGTCATAAAAAACAGTAAAGAGTCTGGTGGCACCTTAAAGACTAACAGATTTATTTGGGCATAAGCTTTCGTGAGTAAAAACCTCACTTCTTCGGATGCATAGAGTGAAAGCTACAGATGCAGGCATTATATACAGACACATGGAGAGCAGGGAGTTACTTCACAAGTGGCGAACCAGTGTTGACAAGGCCAATTCAATCAGGGTGGATGTAGTCCACTCCCAATAATAGATGAGGAGGTGTCAATTCCAGGAGAGGAAAAGCTGCTTCTGTAGTGAGCCAGCCACTCCCAATCCCTATTCAAGCCCAGATTAATGGTGTTGAATTTGCAAATGAATTTTAGTTCTGCTGTTTCTCTTTGAAGTCTGTTTCTGAAGTTTTTTTGTTCAATGACAGTGACTTTTAAATCTGTGATAGAATGACCAGGGAGATTGAAGTGTTCACTTACTGGCTTGTGTATGTTACCATTCCTGATGTCCGATTTGTGTCCATTTATTCTTTTGCGGAGGGACTGTCCGGTTTGGCCAATGTACATGGCAGAGGGGCATTGCTGGCACATGATGGCATATATGACATTAGTGGATGTGCAGGTGAATGAGCCCCTGATGGTGTGGCTGATGTGGTTGGGTCCTCTGATGCTGTTGCCAGAGTAGATATGGGGACAGAGTAGGCAACGAGGTTTGCTACAGGGATAGGTTCCTGGGTTGGTGTTTCTGTGGTGTGGTGTGTAGTTGCTGGTGAGTATTTGCTTCAGGTTGGGGGGTTGTCTGTAAGCAAGGACTGGCCTGCCTCCCAAGGTCTGTGAGAGTGAGGGATCATTTTCCAGGATAGGTTGTAGGTCGTGGATAATGCGCTGGAGAGGTTTTAGCTGGGGGCTGTATGTGATGGCCAGTGGTGTTCTGTTATTGTCCTTGTTGGGCCTGTCCTGTAGTAGGTGATTTCTGGGTACCCGTCTTGCTCTGTCAATCTGTTTCCTCACTTCCCCAGGTGGGTATTGTAGTTTTACGAATGCTTGATAAAGATCTTGTAGGTGTTTGTCTCTGTCTGAGGGGTTGGAGCAAATTCGGTTGTATCTTAGGGCTTGGCTGTAGACAATGGATCGTATGATGTGTCTTGGATGGAAGCTGGAGGCATGTAGGTACGTATAGCGGTCAGTAGGTTTCCGGTATAGGGTGGTGTTTATGTGACCATCACTTATTTGTACTGTAGTGTCCAGGAAGTGGATCTCTTGTGTGGACTGGTCCAGGCTGAGGTTGATGGTGGGGTGGAAATTGTTGAAGTCCAGGTGGAATTCTTCAAGGGCCTCCTTTCCGTGGGTCCATATGATGAAGATGTCATCAATGTAGCGCAAGTAGAGGAGGGGCATTAGGGGACGAGAGCTGAGGAAGCGTTGTTCTAAGTCAGCCATAAAAATGTTGGCATACTGTGGGGCCATGCGGGTACCCATAGCAGTGCCACTGACTTGAAGGTATAAGTTGTCCCCAAATCTGAAGTGGTTGTGGGTGAAGACAAAGTCACAAAGCTCAGCCACCAGGCTTGCTGTGGCCTCATCAGGGATAATGTTCCTGACAGCTTGTAGTCCATCCTCATGTGGAATATTGGTATAAAGTGCTTCTACATCCATGGTGGCCAGGATGGTGTTTTCAGGAAGAACGTCAATGCACTGTAGTTTCCTCAGGAAGTCGGTGGTGTCTCGAAGATAGCTGGGAGTGCTGGTAGCATAGGGTCTGAGGAGAGTGTCCAAATAGCCAGATAATCCTGCTGTCAGAGTACCAATGCCTGAGATGATGGGGCGTCCAGGGTTTCCGGGTTTATGGATCTTTGGTAGTAGATAGAATACCCCTGGTCGGGGTTCTGGGGGGGTGTCCATGTAGATTTGTTCCCGTACTGTAGCTGGGAGTTTCTTGAGCAGATGGTGTAGTTTCTTTTGGTATTCCTCAGTAGGATCAGAGGATAGTGGCCTGTAGAATGTGGTCTTGGAGAGTTGCCTGGCAGCCTCCTGTTCATAATCTGACCTGTTCATTATGACTACAGCACCTCCTTTGTCAGCCCCTTTGATGATAATGTCAGAGTTGTTTCTGAGGCTGTGGATGGCATTGCGTTCTATACGGCTGAGGTTATGGGACAAGTGATGTTGTTTGTCCACAATTTCAGCCTGTGCACGTCTGCGGAAACACTCTATGTAGAGGTTCAGTCTGTCATTTCGACCATCAGGAGGAGTCCACGCAGAGTTCCTCTTCTTGTAGTGTTGGTAGGAAGGTTCCTGTGGGTCAGTGCACTGTTCAGTGGTGCGTTGAAAATATTCCTTGAGTCGGAGACGACGAAAGTAGGCTTCCAAATCAGTCTACAGCCAAGCCCTAAGATACAACCGAATTTGCTCCAACCCCTCAGAC
Source organism: Malaclemys terrapin pileata (assembly GCF_027887155.1). Taxonomy (NCBI): domain Eukaryota; kingdom Metazoa; phylum Chordata; order Testudines; family Emydidae; genus Malaclemys; species Malaclemys terrapin. The sequence goes on along the minus strand of NC_071507.1, from coordinate 164,465,478 downwards.
AGAGACAAACACCTACAAGATCTTTATCAAGCATTCGTAAAACTACAATACCCACCTGGGGAAGTGAGGAAACAGATTGACAGAGCAAGACGGGTACCCAGAAATCACCTACTACAGGACAGGCCCAACAAGGACAATAACAGAACACCACTGGCCATCACATACAGCCCCCAGCTAAAACCTCTCCAGCGCATTATCCACGACCTACAACCTATCCTGGAAAATGATCCCTCACTCTCACAGACCTTGGGAGGCAGGCCAGTCCTTGCTTACAGACAACCCCCCAACCTGAAGCAAATACTCACCAGCAACTACACACCACACCACAGAAACACCAACCCAGGAACCTATCCCTGTAGCAAACCTCGTTGCCTACTCTGTCCCCATATCTACTCTGGCAACAGCATCAGAGGACCCAACCACATCAGCCACACCATCAGGGGCTCATTCACCTGCACATCCACTAATGTCATATATGCCATCATGTGCCAGCAATGCCCCTCTGCCATGTACATTGGCCAAACCGGACAGTCCCTCCGCAAAAGAATAAATGGACACAAATCGGACATCAGGAATGGTAACATACACAAGCCAGTAAGTGAACACTTCAATCTCCCTGGTCATTCTATCACAGATTTAAAAGTCACTGTCATTGAACAAAAAAACTTCAGAAACAGACTTCAAAGAGAAACAGCAGAACTAAAATTCATTTGCAAATTCAACACCATTAATCTGGGCTTGAATAGGGATTGGGAGTGGCTGGCTCACTACAGAAGCAGCTTTTCCTCTCCTGGAATTGACACCTCCTCATCTATTATTGGGAGTGGACTACATCCACCCTGATTGAATTGGCCTTGTCAACACTGGTTCGCCACTTGTGAAGTAACTCCCTGCTCTCCATGTGTCTGTATATAATGCCTGCATCTGTAGCTTTCACTCTATGCATCCGAAGAAGTGAGGTTTTTACTCACGAAAGCTTATGCCCAAATAAATCTGTTAGTCTTTAAGGTGCCACCAGACTCTTTGTTGTTTTTGTAGATACAGACTAACACGGCTACCCCCTGATACATAAAAAACAGTGTAAGATAGTTGAGGGCTAAGCTTTCTGTTTTCATTTATAATTCAACTTCTGAGGACATCAATATAATTTGCAAATATTTGTTCACTGAACCTCACAATAATCCCTGAAGTACCAGGGGGTACATTATTATTACTCCAGTTTCATAGATGTTTTTTCCCTTCAGAGCTGAAATGGTGTGTTCAAGGCCATACAGAAAGTCAGTAGCAGAGCAAGCAATAGAACAGAAGTGACTCCATTTAAGTCAATGACAAAATTACCATTGAGTGCAGAGGGGACCAAGATTTAACCCTAGGTTTCTTAACTTCTAGTTCAGGCCCTTACCTAAAAGTCCATCCTAGGTGTGATTAAATACTTCTCATTCAATCTTGTATCCAAACTGAAGATTTGTATCAAGAGGAGGAATAACAACCATTTTATACTTGCCTTTCATCTTCTCATTTGTACTACACTATACCTTGTATGCTTATCATTGAATAAATTCTTTGAGGCAAAAAAACCTGTTTTATCTGACCATTTTGCAGTGTTTTATACTTATTGCCTTTGAGGGCAAAGGGATAAAGATTAAATGCTACCAACAGGTACATCCTATAACGAACAAGGAAAATATCCTGGAAAAATTATTGGAGGCCTTTTATTATTATGCAATAGTTGACTAGAGAGAAGGAAGGATGGCTCAGTGGTTAAGATACTGGCTTGGGATGTGGGAGATCCACATTCAATTTCATACTCCACCCCACACTTCCTATGTGACCTTGGGCAAGTCACTTGACCTCTTTATGACTCAGTTCCTTGTGTGTAAAATGGTGGTCCCAGAAAGAAGACAGGCACAACTGGGATAAAACCGTGTATTGAAATTTCATGAAAATGAAACCCCTATGATCAAGTCGGACATGGGATACACACACACTGTTGACTAGGGAAGATGTATACTCCAGCTAATGAATCTGATTTAAGAATTTTGTAAAGCTCATGAATTAAAAGAAGCTAAAGCTAAATGACAACAGCTTACAAAGTTTAATGTGAGAAATGACATGTCCACAAAAGATTTGGAAATCCATTAAATTCTGCTTTATTGAAAGATCATTGATGTGATTTTGTTTCAGGTAAACTGACAGCAACCGATACAAAAACTTAACATAACTTGTGAGGTATTTCTGACTGAAAATGTTGGACTTGGTTCAGATAGAGCAAAGGATGGGGGCACAGGGCTCCAGTTGCAGCTCCACAATTCAGAACCACCTGGTCCCATCACAAGTAAGGGTTGCACTCTGAGTCATGGAACTGCACAGGCTCCATCCTGCTCCACCATGCCTCCTTTCACATCATCCAGGCATCCAACATGCTGCCTCCTTTCCCCATATGCTAAGAAAGTAGGGTTACCATACGTCCGGTTTTTCCCGGACATGTCCTGCTTTTCGGCAATCAAACCCCCATCCGGGGGGATTTGCCGAAAAGCCAAACATGTCAGGGAAAATGCCAGCCGGGCACTTCCCCTACCGCGGCTGCTCTGCTCCGCTCCTCCCCTCTCAGACTTTAAGAGCCGAGCTGCCCGAGCCAGCGCTACCGGCTTCGGGCAGTCCCCGTGCCTCCGGACCCTGCGCCGCCGGAGCCCGGGAGGGGAAGTGCCCGGCTGGGGGCGCAGGGTCCGGAGGCATAGGGGCTGCCCAAAGCCCGAGCGCTACTGGCTTCACGGTTTGCCAGGCAGCCTCCAGACCCTGCGCCCCCGGCTGGGCACTTCCCCTCCCGGGCTCCAGATGCGCTGGGGAAGCGCCGGCCGGTGGGCGCAGGGACTGGGGGCTGCCCGGCAAACCGTGAAGCCGGTAGCGCTGGGTCAGCCCTTTCCCCGTGGCTGGGAGTGGGAGGGAGGAGGGGCGGAGTTAGGGCGGGGAAGGGGTGGAGTTGGGGCGGGGCTAGGGGCGGGTAAATGGGCGGGGCCAGGGCCCGTGGAGGGTCCTCTTTTTTTATTTATTAGATATGGTAACCCTAAAGAAAGAGAATAGTGCAGGAAGTAGCAGAGTACCTGCGCCAACTTTCCATCAGGGGAGAGTTTCCCTGCTCAGGGGGAATTCTCCACTGGCCATCTGTAGCCCCTTTAGAACAGCACAAACTGGATTACACAAAGTGTCCTTAGACTGCAGAATTCAGCACTCTGTTTCCATTTTAAATACTAGGGGTATGATTTCCCCCGTCTCCCCTTGAAGATTTATGCGTATAACTCTTGGAACACTGAGGAAGTTCCAGAAGAAAGCCTATGTTCTGACAGTTACCTGAGACAACCCAGGTAATTATAGTTCTGTCAACCTGACATCGATCCCAGGCAAGATAATGGAGAGGCTGATATGGGATTTGATTAATAAAAAGAGAGTAGTACAATTAATGGCCATCAATAAGGGCTTATGAAAAACAAATCTTGTCAAACTAATTTGAATTTTTTTTTTGAGATTATATTTGATGAAGGTAATAGTGTTGATGTAATATACTTAGACCTCTTGACAGCATTTGACTTGGTACTGCATGATATTTTGATTAAAAAACTAGAATGATACCAAATTAACATAGCACACATGAAATGGGTTTAAAAATAGTTAAGTGGCAGGTCTCAAAATGTAATTGTAAATGGGGAATCATCATTGAGCTGGTTTGTTTCCAGTGGAATCTGTTCTTGGCCTTAACATTTTTATTGGTGCCCAAGAAAACATAAAATCACCACTGATAAAGTTTGCAGATGATACAATGATTGGAGGAGTTGTAAATGACATAATTAAGAGGGGAGGTCTGGTACAGAGCAATCTGGATCACTTGGTAAACTGAGTAAAAGCAAACAGTATGTGTTTTAATACAGCCAAATATAAATATATACATATAGGAGCAGAGAATGTAGACCAAACTTACAGTATAGGGGACTATCCTGGAAGGTAGTGAATCTGAAAAAGATTTGGGAGTCGTGGTAGATGATCAGCTAAACAGGTCTCAGTGCAGTGCTGTGTCCAAAAGGACTAATGTGAATATCAAGTTGGAGTAGAGAAGGTATATGATCTCTGTATTTGGCACTGGAGTGACTGCAGCTGGAATACTATGTGCAGTTCTGGTGTCCTCAGTTCAAAGAGGATGTTGATAAATTGGAGAGGGTTCAGAGGATAGACTCAAGAAGCTTAGCTTATTAGAAGGTTAAGGAGTGACTTGAGTCCAGTCTATAAATACCTACATGGGGAACAAATATTTAATAATGGCTCTTCAATCTAGCAGAGAAATGTATAACATAGTCCAATCATTAGAAGCTGAACCTAGACACATTCAGACTGGATATAAGGTGTACATTTCTAAAAGTTAGGATAATTAACCACTGAAACAATTTACCCGAGTTTGCAGTGGACTCTCCATCACTGGCAATTTTAAAGTCAAGATTGAATGCTATAGTGGAACTCTAGTTCAAGCTCTAGTTCAAACAGGAATTATTTTGTCCTAAGGACTGTGTTATGCAAAGCAGATGACTACAGGTGTCCCTTCTGGCCTTAAAATCTCTGAATCCATTAACCTCAAAATATTGGTAGGTCACGTGATCAGGATCTAGAATAAATTCAGTTGCCTTGATTTTCTGCACATCTTGTGTCTAGATCTGATTGTAGAAGGGATGGACCTGTTTTTCTGCCAAATGTTTAACCAAAAATTAAACTTACAGACAAGTCTCTGCTTATATTTTTAGTAGCCAGTCCAAATTTCCATAGCATTAATGGGTGTTGTAGTAGACTCTTAGCATCTATAATATTTTTCTTTTTGGATATCTATACACCATGGGCCAGATTTTCAAAAGAGTTCAGTTACCATTTAGGCACCAAAATAAGTGGCCAGATTTTCAAAAGAACTCAGCACTCAATATGCTGAGGTGTTTTTTTTTAATCTGACCATAAGTGTCACACTTGAGTTCCTGGGTGCTGATCTCTTTGGAAAATCCAGTGTCACTTGCAGATGCTGAGTTCTTGAATATCCGGCCCTGTGCTCTTCTGAAATTCTGGCCCATGATGTGACCCATAATCAGTTCTTCTCTGGACATAACATCCCCACTAGACTGGACCAGAACTTCAGCTGATGTAAAAAAGTATAACATCATTAAAGTCATTTTTCACCAGCTGAGGATCTGGCCCATTGACTGTAAAAAAAGTTATATTGTCTGAAGAACATCTAAGTTTGTCCTGGTAATTATTAAAGAAGATTTTTATCTATGTTTGTTTAAATTGTGGGACATTTTCTTGTTCTTCCCCTAGAAATGAAATATAATCATACAGCTTTCAAAATGTGATGGCATACAAGATATGGTATTGATGCTGAAAGGAAAGTTTTGAATAATTGATCTCTTCGGGTGTTTATATTGTTCATCACTGTAGTATCAGAGTGCATATCCAAGCTGTGGTCCTGGAAACAGGCATAACTTCATTATGAAACTTAAATAAATAATAAAGGGGAAGGAGATATAAAAATTCCAGTACAATCAGTTTCAAATATAATTCCCCAAACTGTTGCTAACAGATTTGTTGAGGATATCTGTACTGGGTAGTTTTAGGGGAATATACTGATACACAGCAGCATGATGGTGAAATGTAACTACCAGTCTATGTCAATAAAAAGAATGTGAATAATTTATACACACACGCACACGTCAAAGATAATCATATCGCACACAGATTATGAGTCACGCTGAAGTCACTTTCCTCAGAGCATGTCTGCCTGAAAGGATATTTAGCTTTGGCTCTGTGATCTGTCTGAAGAACAGACTTAGCGATTTCCAGAGGCATGCACCAAGTTAGGTTACAGGTCATTTATCCAAATTGCTTTTGATTTTTGAAATGTGCAAATTGCCTTTGCTGAAGGACCTGTTGGCATGAGAATGCATATTTAAGGCTTATTAAATGTACTAGTTATATGGGAGGGAATGAGATAATTGTTATATTTGTACATGAAGGCATAGAGGTGAATTTGAATTTAATACTCCAGAGTGATCAGTTAGGTTTTTGCATACAGTATGTGAGCTAAAGCATTAAGATCCATTTCAGAATGAAAAGCTTTATTAACCTATTTTAAAATAGCATATATATGTATGTAGCACCTTTAATCAAATTTCAACTAATGAATTTTAAGAGGTTGGTTAGGTGAGATGTTCTAAGATTCCTCTCACTTTCTGCTTTGAAATGGTCATCTCTGGTAACAGTAACTAAGTGCCATCAGAGACACAAGGTGGGTGAGGTAATATCTTTTATTTATTGGACCAACTTCTGTGGGGGGGAAAAGACAGAAAGAGAGAGAGAATCTTTTGAGCAACAGACAGCGGCCTGAGGAAGAGCTCTAGGTAGCTCTAAAGCTTGTCTCTATCTCCAACAGAAGTTGGTCCAATCAAAGCTATTTCTTCACCCACCTTGTCTCTCTAATATTCTGGGATTGACAGGGGTACAACACTGCATACCTATCATATGCCTTGTCATTCTGTTCTAACCTATGGTCAATCTGATAATGTATTAGCCATTAATAATAAGCTTGCTGATAAGTTATTTTGGCAACTATTGTTTTCATAAAAGATATCAGAAAAAGAGAAGGTGCTGGAATAAACCGATAAGTTAAATAGCACCATGCCCAGATGACAGATACCCAAAAGTTCTGAAGGCACTTTAGAATGAAGTGGCTAATGGCCTAACAAAAATATGCAATTTCTCATTAAAATCTAACCCTAAAAAAGCACAGAAATGACAAGTTAATGCATTAATCATACCCTATTGCCCACACAACTTGTTTCCACAGACAGTGACAGATTCTGTATCTCCAGAAGGAATTTCCAGCAGATAAGGAAACACCACACAGTAATCTCCCTCATAGTACAATGCAAAACCTTAACTACAATCTCAGCAAAATTTGCAAATATTCAGCACTGACAGGGTAGTTGCGGCACATGCAATGTGTTTTGTGGAGAAAGTACTGTATGAAAGTAACATAGTTACATTTTTGTGTTGTAGTGCGAGGCATGTGTTATTGAGATCCCTGTAGGACAAAAGCCCATCCTCTGTATTTATATAAATAAGTCCACTGGCTCAGGTGCCTCCAGCCCATTCTGGCTCCCTTGTAGCGCACCTCTACTGGAGGTCCAGAGATTTGAAGCTGCCGACAGTCCTTTTTGCATAGGGAGGTTATCCTCCATGCACAGATTTATGGGGCACAGTGTGGTCTGGTATATTTGGCTAATGTTAACCACGTAAATTGTGCCAGACACACTGGAGAGGTGTTTCCTGTAAATGTATAACAAATATTTGCAATATAATTAGACATATTTTTACTTTTTAAAACTGATCTGTGAAAGTATTTTTCATTTTTGATCCTTTTGTACATATTAGCTGAGATAATTTAGGGTATACTTACCGTTTGCCTTAATACCAATGATTTAAATGGAAAAAAAAATCTCACAAATTGAGTTAATTTTAAAAGTTGACTGACACTGTCAACAGCCAGCCAATTGTAGATGGCTCAGACATATAGGACTCTGTCCCCACTCTGTGAAATCTCAGATGTAAAATTTCCATGAGGAGCAGATAAAAAAAATCAGGATCCAGAGTAAAATCTCTTAGATATATTTTTGTGGGGTTTTTTTACACTGAATTTACACTAGTGAAAGTGAGAGTAGAATTTGGCCCAGTAGCGCTGAAAGAAGTGTGAACTGCCTCATTTGGTGGTGATGGGGGACTTCAACTATCTGGATATATGTTGGGAAAATAACACAGCGGGACACAGACTATCCAACAAATTCTTGGACTGCATTGGAGACAACTTTTTATTTCAGAAGGTTGAAAAAGCTACTAGGGGGGAAGCTGTTCTAGACTTGATTTTAACAAATAGGGAGGAACTCGTTGAGAATGTGAAAGTAGAAGGCAGCCTGGGTGAAAGTGATCATGAAATCATAGAGTTTGCAATTCTAAGGAAGGGTAGAAGGGAGAACAGCAAAATAGAGACAATGGATTTCAGGAAGGCAGATTTTGGGAAGCTCAGAGAGCTGATGGGTAAGGTCCCATGGGAATCAAGACTCAGGGGAAAAACAACTGAGGAGAGTTGGCAGTTTTTCAAAGGGACACTATTAAGGGCCCAAAAGCAAGCTATTCCGCTGGTTAGGAAAGATAGAAAATGTGGCAAAAGACCACCTTGGCTTAACCACGAGATCTTGCACGATCTAAAAAATAAAAAGGAGTCATAAAAAATGGAAACTAGGACAGATTACAAAGGATGAATATAGGCAAACAACACAGGAATGCAGGGGCAAGATTAGAAAGGCAAAGGCACAAAATGAGCTCAAACTAGCTACGGGAATAAAAGGAAACAAGAAGACTTTTTATCAATACATTAGAAGCAAGAGGAAGACCAAAGACAGGGTAGGCCCACTGCTTAGTGAAGAGGGAGAAACAGTAACAGGAAACTTGGAAATGGCAGAGATGCTTAATGACTTCTTTGTTTCGGTCTTCACCGAGAAGTCTGAAGGAATGCCTAACATAGTGAATGCTAATGGGAAGGGGGTAGGTTTAGCGGATAAAATAAAAAAAGAACAAGTTAAAAATCACTTAGAAAAGTTAGATGCCTGCAAGTCACCCGGGCCTGATGAAATGCATCCTAGAATACTCAAGGAGCTAATAGAGGAGGTATCTGAGCCTCTAGCTATTATCTTTGGAAAGTCATGGGAGACGGGAGAGGTTCCAGAAGACTGGAAAAGGACAAATATAGTGCCCATCTATAAAAAGGGAAATAAAAACAACCCAGGTAACTACAGACCAGTTAGTTTAACTTCTGTGCCAGGGAAGATAATGGAGCAAGTAATTAAGGAAATCATCTGCAAACACTTGCAGCTTTGGATAAGGGTGAAGCGGTGGATGTGGTATACCTAGACTTTAGTAAGGCATTTGATACGGTCTCGCATGATATTCTTATCGATAAACTAGGCAAATACAAATTAGATTGGGGGGGGAGGGATAGCTCAGTGGTTTGAGCATTGGCCTGCTAAACCCAGGGTTGTGAGTTCAATCCTTGAGGGGGCCACTTAGGGATCTGGGGCAAAATCAGTACTTGGTCCTGCTAGTGAAGGCAGGGGGCTGGACTTGATGATCTTTCAAGGTCCCTTCCAGTTCTAGGAGATAGGATATCTCCATTTATTTTATTTTTTATTATTTTAGATGGGGCTACTATAAGGTGGGTGCATAACTGGCTGGATAACCGTACTCAGAGAGTTGTTATTAATGGTTCCCAATCCTGCTGGAAAGGCGTAACGAGTGGGGTTCCGCAGGGGTCTGTTTTGGGACCGGCTCTGTTCAATATCTTCATCAACGACTTAGATATTGGCTTAGAAAGTACGCTTATTAAGTTTGCGGATGATACCGAACTGGGAGGGATTGCAACTACTTTGGAGGACAGGGTCATAATTCAAAATGATCTGGACAAATTGGAGAAATGGGCTGAGGTAAACAGGATGAAGTTTAACAAAGACAAATGCAAAGTGCTCCACTTAGGAAGGAAAAATCAATTTCACACATACAGAATGGGAAAAGACTGTCTAGGAAGGAGTACAGCAGAAAGGGATCTAGGGGTTATAGTGGACCACAAGCTAAATATGAGTCAACAGTGTGATGCTGTTGCAAAAAAAGCAAACATGATTCTGGGATGCATTAACAGGTGTGTTGTGAGCAAGACACGAGAAGTCATTCTTCCGCTCTACTCTGCTCTGGTTAGGCCTCAGCTGGAGTATTGTGTCCAGTTCTGGGCGCCGCATTTTAAAAAAGATGTGGAGAAATTGGAAAGGGTCCAAAGAAGAGTAACAAGAATGATTAAAGGTCTTGAGAACATGACCTATGAAGGAAGGCTGAAAGAACTGGGTTTGTTTAGTTTGGAAAAGAGAAGACTGAGAGGGGACATGATAGCAGTTTTCAGGTATCTAAAAGGGTGTCATAAGGAGGAGGGAGAGAACTTGTTCACCTTAGCCTTTAAGGATAGAACCAGAAACAATGGGTTTAAACTGCAGCAAGGGAGGTCTAGGTTGGACATTAGGAAAAAGTTCCTAACTGTCAGGGTGGTTAAACACTGGAACAAATTGCCTAGGGAGGTTGTGGAATCTCCGTCTCTGGAGATATTTAAGAGTAGGTTAGATAAATGTCTATCAGGGATGGTCTAGACAGTATTTGGTCCTGCCATGCGGGCAGGGGACTGGACTCTATGACCTCTCGAGGTCCCTTCCAGTCCTATAATCTATGAATCTATGAATCTATTAAATTCATGGCATTAGAATGCTCACCATGAAACCTAAGTGTCATATTAAATGTCAAAAAAGTGTAGATCATTTTAGTCGAGACATAAAGCTAGTATATATCCATGTAGTTAGATATTCTAGAAGTCAAAAATTAAAAAGACACCCAGCCAGTGCAAGGCCAGTACAGTATATTTTTCATTCAGTGCATTGTTAAGTTGAAATATAAGTGACTCCAGTGATGGAACTTCTACCACTTTGCTAGAGAAACACTAATCCATACCAGCTTCTTCCTTTTCATATTTTCATCCATCATTGCTGATGGTACCCGAGGGCTCAAAATGAGCCATCACTGTGTGTGAAAGCGGTACAGCACTCTCCAGTGAAAAGGAAAGGGGTAAAAAAGGGATCCACCAGGGGGTTGGAGATGTGGCATGCTGGACTTGAGCAGAATTCCACTGCTTTTCTTCCCCAGCTTTGACCTCTGGTGAAAGTATTCCCAATACACAATACCCTTCTGTTTTATATATTGACTTTGTATTTTCACAGCCTGCTCTGTGAATAAATTCTTTGGTAGATGAATCACTCCCAACCTACACTGTAGATTTTCAAAAGGAGTTTGAGAAAATTACAGCTACCACCTTTATTGTAAATGTTCTATTCAGCTACATTTAGTTAGCTAAGTGAATAAACAAAACACTGATAAAACAACTGAAAGTGACAGGATACTTATTTTTTCTAGATAGGAAACTGTTAATCTTGTAATTAAAGGTTGACACTTGAAATTCTATTATGCCTTTGCTTACAATATAATATTTCCACAATAGCTCTGGGACTGGAACACAGAAAATAAGAACCATCTTGATCATTTTCTCTCTAGCCAGAAAGATTCAACCTGGGAATAGTGTGCCCTCAAGCATTTATCACAAGTAATTACCCTGCAGAGGGAACACAGCCAGAGAAAAGTTAGAACATTACTATTATTACTTTTTGGGATTAAATAATAAATATTTAAAAGAGTAAAGCTATCCCACATGAAATGATAAATGCATACTCAAAAAATCCACCTGCTCTAGGGTGCAGTTTTGGGCCTTTTGTATCTAAAACAAATAGCAAAAATATTTTTTCCCATTGTGGGTTTTTATTTTTTTTTATTTTTTTTAGCAAATTAAATCCTCTGACAAATTTAAAAACTCTGTTGTGAGATTAATTAATTTTACACATGTTCAGAGTAGCTCAAAACTGAACATGGCAATATAGCATGTGTGTCTAGAACTGGTTACCATTATGTAGGGAGGGAAATAGATAAGGGACCGATCATTTCCCCACTGTCATATTGTTAGGCTTGGCAGAGTGATTTATTTTATATATATATATAAAATTTTGATGATCATATCTGTTTATTTTTAAGCATTTTTATTCAGCAATTTAAATCTTCACAGCTGTACAGAAGTATGGGTTAAGCATTTTATCAATTTTGAATTTTCACAGTTGCAGGAAATGGGCGGGGGTCACATATGAGGTGTCAGACAAATAATTCAACTAGACACTGAGATTCAAAAAAAGTTAAAGCTGTATAACTGATAAAAATGCAAATTGTCACCCTCACATGTTAAAATATACAAAAACAATATCCTTAATCAAATTCTAATAAATTATCATGCAGCATTCTTCTTACTTTGTCTATCTACAGAAATCTTTGTGGGTTTGTGTGTATGGTGAAATCAACATTTATAATAAATTTAATCCTTGCAAGGATATATATGAAATCCTCTTTCGCTCACCCACCCAACTTTCCCACTCACTCAAAGTTAACTTTGCACAATAAAATTTGCAAAAATATGTAGCAAGTGCATAATAATTGTTAATAATTTATTAAGTTCCACTTTCTATTCAAGAGATCCTTTCCAACAATCTCCTTTAAAATGATTGTTAACATTTGGATATATTTTTGCAAATGTGAGGGAGAAAAATTAAACCTGGATAGGCAATGAGTGACAAGAAAGTGAGCAATATGGCTATGAGAAAATAGTCTTATCCCTTAACTGTACATTTCCAGCCATTCTAAAGTGGGTTATTTTCTTAACCTATAGAATTTATGTAATTAAAACTGTAATATTGTTTTGAGTGTTAGACAGACTCCATTGAAACACATTTTCAACCTTAACTTGGAAAAACAAAACAAAACAAAGAAAAGCTCTGTTTTGCAAATGGTAAAAAAAATTAAAACCTACCACTCCACTCAAAATAATTAATTAAAAAAAATAGATGAATAATAGCGCCAAATTTGGTTTATTATGATTCATACAGTCATATTATACACAATTCACAAGTATTTACAGAGCTACTACTAGAAAACACCTGTGAAACCCAAGTGTTCCAAATTTTGAAACAAATGTTCCTTTATCAAAAAATTCATAATGGACATGCATTAGTCATTACTGGCTATTCTGTTTGATGACATTTCATTCATCTAATCAGGAAGCAAAAATAACACCAAGTGACTAAGCGATCATTCCACACATTGAGCTACATTTTCAAAAGTGCTCAGCACTCACAATTAGGGTGGATTTTCAAGAGATCTCAGCTCCTATATAGATACCTAAACAAAGTCTACACTGGATCCTGAGCTCTTTAGAAAAATGGCCCCAATTGTGGGTGGGAGTGACAGGGGACACTCACCTCTCATGAGCGGCGAGTTCTATGGGCCCATGGTGCCTGGGTACCAGGAATATTCCTGGTGCCAGGCACCATGGGCCCGGCTCCAGCACTGTTTGAGGCCGGGTCTCTCCCTCAGCCCCACCTTCTACCCCAGGCACCCAACCCCCCCATGCATTCCCCGGGCCATTTAAAACAGCCTGGGATCCCCACTCACCACCGGCAGCATAGCTGAGCTGAGCAGCTTCCTGTCTACTCACTCCACGCGGCTGCCAGCCCCTCCTTGAGGCCCCTGGGCAGGGGGGTCTGTGTCCGGCCCCAAGCGCCCCTGCGGCCAATGGGAAGCTGCGGGGGCAGTGCCTGGGGGTAGCAGCACACGGAGGCCCCCCAGCCCACCCTGCCTAAGAGCCCCAGGTAAGCACTGCTTCCCACCCACCCTTTCTGGCCCCCAAACTCTTTCCCAGAGCCTGCACCCCCTCCCTCTGCACCCCTCCAATCCCCAAACTCCCTCCCAGAGCCTGCATCCCCACCCCAGCCCAGAGCCTGCACCCAAACTCCATCCCAGAGCCTGCACCCCTCACCCCCTTCTACACCTCCACCTCCTGCCCCAGCCCAGAGCCTGCACCCAAACTCTATCCCAGACCCCATCCCCCACCCAAACTCCCTCCCAGAACTCAACCGCTCACCCGTCCTGTATCCCAATCCCTTGCCTCAGGCCAGGCCATGCACCCCAGACCTCCTCTCCCCCCCAAAAAAACTCTCCCCCCAGAGCCTTAGGCATATGGGGGCAGAGTTTGGGGGGACAGAGTTTGGGGGGGCAAGCTCTGGGCATTATGGGCACCACCAAAATTTCTACAAACCTGCCACCCCTGCTCATGAGTGCCTAAACAAACATCCACACAAATGATTGTTCTCTTCCTTTTGGCTTACTCTTCAGGCTGCTTTCTGGGCTTAGGTCTCAGCCCTTTCTGGGCTAACTTTAAGTCCTTCCCTATCCTGTTATAAGCACTGACTCCCAGGCTGCTTTCCCTGGAGTCCATCTTGCAGTACATCACTTGTTGAAGTTTCCTGCTCTTCACTCCTATTCCTGGGCCCTGCAGAGCTCTTCTTTGCTCCTTTAGCTAGGCATCCCCCAGAGACTCTTTGTTTTCACAGGTTCTCACTGCCCCAGCCCTCCTCTCAGGTCATCTCTCAAGCTAAGTCCCCTTCTGGGGTTTAGGCCACTTTGCTCACAGCCAGTGGGGGAACCCAGATACCCTATTAACAGCATCCACATATGACTGCCTCCAGTTTGCTGCTGCTATTCCCTGGGCCCTTTCCCACATAGCTGCTTTCCTTTCACCCATTACATTAGGGATGAAGTTCTCAGAGCCTCTTCCTTCTCGCTGCATGCAAAATACCACCAGAACCCACCTTCTGGTTATCTCCCAAGCTCCTGTGTCCAGCAAGAAATAATGTTCCTTACTTCTCTGGTGCAAGGTAAAAAGTGACCTTCTTAGGCTTTGCTGCTCCTTTTAGCTGAGCCTGCTGCTCTGAGCCCTGGTCTACACTAGGAGGTTATGTCGAATTTAGCAGCATTAACTCAAATTAACCCTGCACCCGTCCACACAATGAAGCTATTTAGCTCGACATAGAGGTCTCTTTAAATCTATTTCTGTACTCCTCCCCGACGAGGGGAGTAGCGCTAAATTCGACATGGCCATGTCGAATTAGGGTAGGTGTGGATGGAATTCGACGCTAATAGCTCCAGGAGCTATCCCACAGTGCACCACTCTGTTGATGCTCTGGACAGCAGTCCGAGCTCGGATGCTCTGACCATCCACACAGGAAAAGCCCTGGGAAAATTTGAATTCCTTTTCCTGTCTGGCCAGTTTGAATCTCATTTCCTGTTTGGACATCGTGGCGAGCTCAGCAGCACTGGCAACGATGCAGAGCTCTCCAGCAGAGGTGACCATGCATTCACAGAATAGAAAGAGGGCCCCAGCATGGACTGATCAGGAAGTCTTGGATCTGATCGCTGTGTGGGGTGATGAGTCCGTGCTTTCGGAGCTGCGATCAAAAAAACAGAATGCGAAGATCTACTAGAAGATCTCAAAAGCCATGACAGAGAGACGATACAGCCGGGATGCAGCGCAGGGCCGCATGAAAATCAAGGAGCTGAGACAAGGGTACCAGAAGACCAAAGAGTCAAATGGACGCTCCGGATCCCAGCCCCAGACATGCCGTTTCTACGAGGCGCTGCATTCCATTCTAGGTGCGGCCGCCACCACTACCCCACCACTGTCCGTGGACTCTGACGATGGGGTATTGTCGACAGCCGCTTCCTCAGAGCTGTTCGTGGACGGGGAAGATGAGGAAGGAGATGAGGAAGACGAGGCAGTCGACAGCACTTTCAACGCTGATTTCCCCGACAGCCAGGATCTCTTCATCACCCTCACGGAGATCCCCTACCAACCCTCCCAAGGCCATAACCCGGACCGTGAATCAGGGGAAGGATCAGTAGATAAGTGTTTTAAACATTTATTTTGAACAGAATAGGAATGGTATCTTAACAATGGGTTTTTCATGATTAGTTTGCCCTAGGCGCTTTAGTTTTTAGTCCTTGCCAGTGCAGCTACTGGAAAATTCTGTCAATATGTCTGGGGATAGAGCAGAAATCCTCCTGGGACATCTCCACGAAGCTCTCCTGGAGGTATTGTGAAAGCCTTTGCATGAGGTTCCTGGGGAGAGCGGCCTTATTGCGACCTCCATGGTAGGAAACTTTTCCGCGCCAGGCTAGCAGCAAGTACTCCGGGATCATTGCCTCGCAAAACATGGTGGCATACGTCCCTGGTGTTTGCTGGCATTCACACAGCATGCACTCTTTCTCTGTCTCCGAAATCCTCATCAGAGTGATATCACTCATGGTGACCTGCTTTGAATTAGGGGAATGTTAGTATTGGGACTGATAGCCTGTTCCTTTACATAACTGTAACCGGCGGTTTACAGCCACGCGGTGGAGGCGGGACAAGGGCAGCATGCGGGATCTTTCCCGGGGACAGCCGCGAGGGGGGTGGGACAGGGGCAGAGTTCATGCTGGCTGGATTGCCGGCAGCAAGAACTGGCCAACGCTAGGAGCATTGCTTGGAACGTGAAAGGAGGGCACTGCTATAAATTAAGCTTTAAGCAGCCAAAAGTCTATGGCTTACCATGTCCGCCTGCTAGCCGAATTCCGTTGTCCGGCCCCACTTGTGTGATCTGTACAGCACGACCCCAGGCACTCAATGGAAAGGTCGAAAATTTGACCTTGTACTGAGTGCGCATGTGATGGGTAATGTGCATGGTCTGGTTCACAGAGAAAGATTATATTGATTGTTCGCAAAACTGTATCTTTGTGAGGAATTCACTCCCTTTTTCCCATCCCACAGCTGCGAGTGTCTCCCGACCTACCCCGGCATCCCCCTCCCAGAGGCTGGCGCAGATCAGGCGATGAAAGAGAAGGACACGGGACGAGATGTTCTCAGAACTTATGGGCTGCTCCCGAGCCGAGGCGGCACAGCAGACCCAGTGGAGGGAGAACATGTTGCAATACCAGTGATCACACAGCGAAAAGGAGGACAGGTGGCGGCA
Organism: Malaclemys terrapin pileata; assembly: GCF_027887155.1. Lineage (NCBI taxonomy): Eukaryota > Metazoa > Chordata > Testudines > Emydidae > Malaclemys > Malaclemys terrapin. The sequence goes on along the minus strand of NC_071507.1, from coordinate 164,448,874 downwards.
GGAAGACCAGCAGGCGACTCAAACGCTGCTTGGACTAATGAGGGAGCAAACGGACACGCTCCGGCGCCTTGTAGATGTTCTGCAGGACCGGAGGCAGGAGGACAGAGCCCCACTGCATTTTATCTCTAACCGCCTCCCCCGCCACAATGTTCCATCCCCTCCTCACCCAAAGTCCCAAAAAGGAGGGGTGGCAGGGGCCGCGAAAACAGTCACTCCACCCCTGCAGACTGCTCAAGTAGCAGAAGGCTCTCATTCCCAAAGATTTGATAAGTCCTTTCCTTCACTCCAAAAGCACCTCACCCAAGCCCCCTTCCTAGTGTCATCCCCTAACTGTGTAGTTGTTAATAAAAAATATGTTTCTGTTCATTACTGTTTCCGTCATGTTCTTTTAGAGGAGAGTGTGTTTGAATGGGGGAAAGGGGGTTGGTAATTGGAGAGGACAGTCACCTTTACCAGGGTACAGACACGGGGACAGGTTCAGCAGCAGGTCACACACACATTGCAGTCACTAGGCACCCTGGTCAGTCTGGGAGGTGGTTTTCATGTTCTGTGTGTGGGCGGCTATGTGAGTTTGTGGCGGGGGAGGGCGGTTACAGATCTTATGCAGCGGTCCTTAGCCTGGATGACAGAGCCACGCAGCAGGGGATCTGTAACCACCCTCCCCCGCCACAAAGCCCCCACACACAGAGTCCCGAAAAGAAGGGGTGGCAGGCTCCGTTGAAACAATCAGTCCACCACTGTGGACCGCTCCAGGAGCAGGAGCCTGTCATTCCTCGAATTTAGAAGGGTCCTTTCCATCACTACACCTGCTCCCCACCACAGTCTGCGTCTCAGTTTCAACACTTTACCACGAAATCCTTAATAAAGAAAACTGTGTTAATGAACAAAGTTTCATTTATTTTATTTTTAAAGGTGTGTTGGAAGGGGGTGAAGGGGGTATGTAACTGGAGAGGATAGTCAACATTAAGTGGGTAAAGAAACAGGGGCAGGTTCAGCTTCTGTTTAAACAAACTTAATAGTCACAGGTTACCCTGCTCACTCTGGAACTAGCTTTCAAAGCTTCCCGGATGCACAGCGCGTCCCGCTGGGCTCTTCTAATCGCCCGGCTGTCTGGCTGGGCGTAATCAGCAGCCAGGCGATTTGCCTCAACCTCCCACTCCTTCCCCCTTGCTCTCACAGAGATTGTGGAGCACACAGCAAGCTGCAATAACAATGGGGATATTGGTTTCGCTGAGATCAGAGCGAGTCAGTAAGCTTCTCCATCTCCCCTTCAGACATCCAAAAGCACACTCCACCACCATTCTACACTTGCTCAGCTGGTAGTTGAAGAGTTCTTTTTCACTGTCCAGGGCACCTGTATAGGGCTACATGAGCCAGGGCATTAGCGGGTAGGCTGGGTCCCCGAGGATCACTATAGGCATCTCCACATCCCCAACAGTTATTTTGTGGTCCGGGAAGTAAATACCTTCTGCAGCCATCTAAACAGACCAGAGTTCCTGAAAACATGAGCATCATGAACCTTGCCCGGCCATCCAACGTTGATGTTGGTAAAATGTCCCCTATGGTCCATTGCAGCTTGCAGCACCATTGAAAAGTAGTCCTTTCGATTAATGTACTGGCTGGCCTGATGATCCGGTCCCAGGATAGGGATGTGAGTTCCATCTATAGCCCCACCGCAGTTTGGGAATCCCATCGCAGCGAAACCATCTATGATCACCTGCACATTTCCCAAGGTCACTACCTTTGAGAGCAGTAGCTCAACGATTGCGTTGGCTACTTGCATCACAGCAACCCCCACGGTAGATTTGCCAACACCAAAGTGGTTCGCGACTGACCAGTAGCTGTCTGGCGTTGCAAGCTTCCAGAGGGCTATGGCCACACGCTTCTGGACAGTCAGGGCTGCTCACAGCCGGGTGTCCTTGCGCTTTAGGGCAGGGGACAGCAACTCACAAAGTTCCAGGAAAGTTCCCTTACGCATGCGAAAGTTTCACAGCCACTGTGATTCATCCCAGACCTGCAACACTATGCGGTCCCACCAGACCGTGCTTGTTTCCCGGGCCAAGAATCGCCGTTCCACAGCATCAACATGACCCATTGCCACCATGATGTCCACGGCGCGGGGTCCCGTGCTTTGTGAGAGGTCTGTGCCCCTCTCTGACTTAATGTCCTCACCGTGCTGCCGTAGCCTCCTTGCCCGATTTCTCAGCATCTGCCTCTGAAAAAGGTGGATGATAAGGTTTGAGGCATTGACAACGGCCATAACTGCAGCAATGGTCGCAGCGGACTCCCTGCTCGCAGTGCTGTGGTGTCCACGCTGTCAATCACCAGAAAAGTGCGTGAACTGATTGCCCACTGGCGCTTTCACGGAGGAAGGGCGGGAGTGAGGGTTGAATGACGACAGTTACCCAAAACCACCCTCGAAACATTTTTTGCCCCAGCAGGCATTGGGGGCTCGACCCAGAATTCCAGTGGGCAGCGGGGACTGCGGGAACTGTGGGATAGCTGCCCACATTGCACCGCTTCCAATGTCGACGCTTGCCCCGTTAGTGTGGACTCACAAAGTCAAATTACTGTCCTTAGTGTGGATACACACGTTCGACTTTGTAATATCGGTTCCACAAATTCACTTTAAGTAAAATCGAACTACTCTCATAGTGTAGACATACCCTGATTGACTGCTTCCCTGCAGCCTCTCTAGGCAGGCCAGGAAGACCCATCTTCACTGCTCCTTTCCTGGGGCAGGAAGTGGTAGACTACAGAGCCTCTAGTAAAGGGCCTGGTACACCCCATCGTAATGATGCACTCTTTTGAAAATCTAGCCAATAGCAAAGTATTAAAACAACCAGGTGATAAACAACCCATAGGCTGAACATAATTGATCCAAACAATTTGATTAATACTTAAAGCTAACAGCTTGCAAACTATTTACTAACCAAAAAGGGACAAAATTCATACCAAATTCTATTCATGGTGAATAGTTCAACCACTTCCATGTGCAACATATGTAGTGAATATATTTTAAAAGGGACTGAGTGGTTTTATATTTGTTCATTTAATGAAAAGGAAATGTGTAACGCTACAGTTTTGGTGCATCTTCACTATTTAAGAACACTTGTTGCAGACATAAAAAAAACGAATTCCTTTCTATCACTACAGACGTGGTCTTTTTAATTCTCAAAAAATTAATACATTAATAATTTAATAATAATTAATAGAAGAGGAAAACGGAAAAAAACTTTGACTTTCTTGCCTGTTTATTACTATTGCTGCTTTAATGTAGGAGATAACGGGGAAATTCTTATTTTGAAGGCATTTTGTATGAGACATCAGAGTTTGGCCTTGACAGAGATTGAGTCTCTAAGTAGAATGCTATGAAGAACCATGAGAAACTCAAGACAAGTAAATCACTAACACAGGATTGGATTCATCTAAAATTTCTGAAGAGTAAAGCATGAAATACTGATGAAGATATGCAATGTAGCCTTTAAGTTCCTGAAAGCAATTGCTAACCATAGCCCCATCCTATAAACACTTATACACATGCTTAAGTCAAATGGGAAGTCCCATTGAAACCAATGGGTTCTACTCACGTGCTTGAAGTTAAGAAAGAGCCTGCCTACTTTAAAACAAGAATCCCAGGAATCATAGACCAATCAGTGACCATTTATAGCCATTACATAAATAAGGGGGGAAAGCAGGTACTTATTTATATAATAAAGAAACAAAAAAAACAAAAAACAAAAAAGGTTAATTCATAAGAAGCAATAACAATCCATGACAAAAGAACAAAAAAGAGAACTTATATCAAGTACCGTTTTTTCCTAAGCAATAACTAACAATAACCCCTAGCTATAGAACAAGTTTCTAGTAATAAAGTCTTTCCTTACCCACAGAGTTGCATCTGTTTAATTAAAATTGGTTTAAAAATCAATTTAGTAAAACTCGTGCAAACCTTTTTGACACTCTTATTCTGGTTTCAACCTGGCTTATACAGGCTTTGCTGGCATCAATAAATTTACCAATGTACACTAAATCATTAAAACCTGATTGAAATTGAATTAAGTGTCCACACAGGGATTTTACTAAATCATTTTAAAAATACACTTTTAGTAAAAGCAGTGCAGCTTTGTGCGTTGACCAGGCCTGAGGTGATCAGAATTGTATTCCCTAATGCAACATACGCAGCGATGTACGTCTTAAGCACAAACAAATGAAGCAGCAACTTGGGGTTCCACTCTAGTAAGCCCCACATTTCAGGAGGATTCCATGTAAGGTCTCAGACTCACAGGCCAGCTTGATCTTTCTCTACAAAAATAAGGCCTGGTCTACACTAGGCGTTTATGTCGAAGTTAGCGCCGTTACATCGAATTAACCCTGCACCCGTCCACACCGCGAAGGTATTTAGTTCGACATAGAGGTCTCTTTAATTCGACTTCTGTACTCCTCCCCGACGAGGGGAGTAGCGCTAAATTCGACATGGCCATGTCGAATTACGCTAGGTGTGGATGGAAATCGACGCTAATAGCTCCGGGAGCTATCCCACAGTGCACCACTCTGTTGACGCTCTGGACAGCAGTACGAGCTCGGATGCTCTGAACTGCCACACAGGAAAAGCCCCGGGAAAATTTGAATTTGAATTCCTTTTCCTGTCTGGCCAGTTTGAATCTCATTTCCTGTCTGGACATCGTGGCGAGCTCAGCAGCACTGGCAACGATGCAGAGCTCTCCAGCAGTGATGGCCGTGCAATCTCAGAATAGAAAGAGGGCCCCAGCATGGACTGATCGGGAAGTCTTGGATCTCATCGCTGTGTGGGGCGATGAGTCCGTGCTTTCCGAGCTGCGATCCAAAAGACGGAATGCAAAGATCTACGAGAAGATCTCTAAAGACATGGCAGAGAGAGGATACAGCCGGGATGTAACGCAGTGCCGCGTGAAAATCAAGGAGCTGAGACAAGGCTACCAGAAGACCAAAGAGGCAAACGGACGCTCCGGATCCCATCCCCAGACATCCCGTTTCTACGAGGCACTGCATTCCATCCTCGGTGCGGCCGCCACCACTACCCCACCAGTGACCGTGGACTCTGAGGATGGGATAGTGTCCACGGCTGGATCCTCGGACATGTTAGCGGACGGGGAAGATGAGGAAGGAGATGAGGAGGACGAGGCAGTCGACAGCGCTCACAACGCTGATTTCCCCGACAGCCAGGATCTCTTCATCACCCTTACAGAGATCCCCTACCAACCCTCCCCAGCCGTTACCCCGGACACAGAATCTGGGGAAGGATCAGCCAGTAAGTGTTGTAAAAATCTAAACATTTATTTGTAACAGAACAGGAATATTAACAATTTAAAAAATGGGTTTCTCATGATTAGTTTGATTAGCTTAACGGTTCAGTCATGGGCAGTGCAACTATTGAAAAAAAATCTAGCAATGTCCGGTTTTGCATGATTGTCCTGCCCAAGCCGCTCTACTGGTTAGTCACTGCTACAGCAGCTACAGTAAAATGCGGTCTATATGTCCGGGGATGGAGCAGAAATCCTCCTGTGACATCTCGAGGAAGCTCTCCTGGAGGTAATTGGAAATCCGCTGCATTAGGTTCTTGGGGAGAGCGGCCTTATTGGGTCCTCCGTAGTAGGACACGTTGCCACGCCACGAGACTATCAAGTACTCTGGAATCATTGCTCTGCACAGCATGGCGGCATACGGCCCTGGTCTTTGCAGGCTTTCCCGGAGCATTCTCTCTTTCTCGCTGTCAGAGATCCTCATGAGGGTGATGTCGCTCATGATGACCTGCTTTGAATGAGGTAGGGGAATGTTAGTGTTGGGACTGCTTTGCCGTTCCTTTACAGAACTGTAACCGCTGGTTTGCAGCCACGCGGTGGAGGCGGGAGAGGGGCAGCCGAAAGGGATCGTTCCCGGGGACAGCCGCGAGGGTGTGGGACAGGAGCAGACTTCCTGCTTGCCGAATTGCTGGCAGCAGGGACCGACATTGATTTCAATGTGAAATGAGGCCATTGCTAATATTAAAGTTTTAAGCTGCCACAAGTCTACGGCTTACCATGTCTGCCTGCAACAGAAATTCCGTTCTCCTGAGAGGCTTCTCAAATGTGCTGTAGAAGACCCCAGGCACTGAATGCGAAGGCCGAGAATTCGACCTTGTGCTGAGTGCGCATGTGAGAGGTGCTGTGCATGGTCTTGTTAACAGAGAAAGACTATGTTCTTTGTTCACAACTACATTTATCTTTCTGAGGAATTCACTCCCTTTTTCCCATTCCCACAGCCCCATCTGCGACTGTCTCACAACCTAGCCTGTCATCACACTCCCAGAGGCTAGCGCGGATTAGGCATAAGAAGAAGAGGACACGGGAGGACATGTTCTCGGAGCTTATAGCCTGCTCCAGAGCCCAGGCAGCACAGCAGACCCAGTGGCGGGAGAACTTGACCCGAATGCACCAAGCCAACATGGATCGGGAGGAGAGGTGGCGTCAGGAAGACCAGCAGGCGACTCAAACCCTGCTTGGACTAATGAGGGAGCAAACGGACACGCTCCGGCGCCTTGTGGATGTTCTGCAGGAACGGAGGCAGGAGGACAGAGCCCCGCTGCAGTCCATCTCTAACCGCCCTCCCCCGCCACCAAGTCCCATACTCCCCTCACCCAAAGTGCACAGAAGGAGAGGCGGCAGAGTCCCTGCTAACTCTCACTCCACCCCTGCAGAGAGCTCGAGCAGCAGAAGGCTCTCATTCCCCAAAATTTGACAAGTTCTTTCCTTCCCGCCTGACACAAGCCCCCGTCCAAGTTTCACTTTCCCAGTTCCATGTTTGGTTGATAATAAAAAATACGTTTCTGTTAACTACTGTTTCCATCATGTTCTTTTGCAGGAGGGGGGGATAGGGGGTTGGTAATTCGACAGGACAGTCACCTTTGGCAGGGTATATAGTCGGGGGCAGGCACAGCAGCAGGGCACATACATAGTGCAGTGATGCAGTGACTAGTTACCCTGGTTAGTCTGGGAGGTTGTTTTCATGTTATGTGGTGGGGGGTGGGTTGCTCTGTGACTTTGTGGCAGGGGAGGGCAGTTACAGATCTTAAGCGGCGGTCCTTAGGCAGGATCACAGAGCCACACAGCAGGGGATCTGTAACCGTCCTCCCCCTGCCACAAAGTCACATAGACCCCCCCATACACACAGTCCCTATCAGGAGGGGTGACAGGCTCCGTTGAAACAACCATCCCACCGCAGCGGAGCCTGTCAATCCTTGAGTTTAGAAGCTGCATTCGCGCCACTACAGTACACCCGCTCCGCACCACAGTCTGCGTCCCAGTTTTAAAAAATTCCCGCGAATACAGTATTAAAGAAAACGGTGTGCTTTAACAAAGTAGAACTATTTTTATTTTGAAACGTGTGTTGGAAGTGGGGTGAAGGGGGTATGTAACTGGATAGGATAGTCAACATTAACTGGGCAAAGAAATGGGGGCAGGTTTAGCTTCTCAATACACAAACTTTAAAGTCACAGGTTACCCTGCTCACTCAGGAACTTTGCTTTCAAAGCCTCCCGGATGCACAGCGCTTCCCGCTGGTCTCTTCTAATCGCCCGGCTGTCTGGCTGTGAGTAATCAGCAGCCAGGCTATTTTCCTCAACCTCCCACCCCGCCATAAAGGTCTCCCCCTTGCTCTCACAGAGATTGTGGAGCACACAGCAAGCTGCAATAACAATGGGGATATTGGTTTTGCTGAGATCACAGCGAGTCAGTAAGCTTCTCCATCTCCCCTTGAGACGGCCAAAAGCACACTCCACCACCATTCTGCACTTGCTCAGCCGGTAGTTGAAGAGTTCTTTTTCAGTGTCCAGGGCGCCAGTATAGGGCTTCATGAGCCAGGGCATTAGCGGGTAGGCTGGGTCCCCGAGGATGACTATAGGCATCTCCACATCCCCAAGAGTTATTTTGTGGTCCGGGAAGTAAATACCTTGCTGCAGCCGTCTAAACAGACCAGAGTTCCTGAAAACACGAGCGTCATGAACCTTGCCCGGCCATCCCACGTAGATGTTGGTAAAACGTCCCCTGTGGTCCACCAGTGCTTGCAGCACCATGGAAAAGTAGCCCTTTCTGTTAATGTACTGGCTGGCCTGGTGTTCCGGTGCCAGGATAGGGATGTGAGTTCCATCTATGGCCCCACTGCAGTTTGGGAATCCCATCGCTGCGAAGCCATCTATGATCGCCTCCACGTTTCCCAGGGTGACTACCTTTGGCAGCAGTACATCAACGATTGCCTTGGCTACTTGCATCACAACAACCCCCACGGTAGATTTGCCCACCCCAAACTGGTTCGCGACTGACCGGTAGCTGTCTGGCGTTGCAAGCTTCCACAGGGCTATGGCCACTCGCTTCTGGACAGTCAGGGCTGCTCGCATCCGGGTGTCATTGCGCTTCAGGGCAGGGGACAGCAACTCACAAAGTTCCAGGAAAGTTCCCTTCCGCATGCGAAAGTTTCGCAGCCACTGGGATTCATCCCAGACCTGCAGCACTATGCGGTCCCACCACTCAGTGCTTGTTTCCCGTGCCCAGAATCTCCTTTCGACGGCATCAACATGACCCATTGCCACCGTGATGTTCTCGGCGCTGGGTCCCCTGCTTTCTGAGAGGTCTGTGCTACTCTCAGACTTCAGGCCATCACCGCGTTGACGTAGCCTCCTCGCCTGACTTTTCTGCATCTGCCTCAGGGAAAGGTGTATGATAAGTTGCGAGGCGTTGAGAGCGGCCACAACTGCAGTGATGGTTGCAGCAGGCTCCATGCTCGCAGTGCTGTGGCGTCCGCGCTGTCACTGACTAGAAAAGTGCGCGAACTGATTTCCCGCCGGCGCTTTCAGGGAGGGAGGGCGGGAGTGATGGACGGATGACGACAGTTACCCAAAAGCACCCTGGACACCTTTTTTTTACCCAGAAGGCATTTGCGGCTCCACCCAGAATTCCAATGGGCAGCGGGGACTCCGGGAACTGTGGGATAGCTGACCACAGTGCACCACTTCCAATGTCGACGCTTTCCCCGTTAGTGTGGACTCACAAAGTCGAATTACTGTCCTTAGTGTGGACACACACGTTCGACTTTGCAATATCGATTCCAAAAATTCGATTTAAGTAAAATCGAACTACTCTCGTAGTGTAGACAAGGCCTAAGAGTTGATAGGAAAGACAATTGATTAGTTTGATCCCCTACACCTGGCAGTTTGTCCCCTTGCTCCTGCCTGGGGCCCCACTATGGTAAGACTACCCCAGAAGTGAACATAGTTCCTTTCTATATGGCTCTATCAACTTCCTGATCCAAAACTTCATTTGTTTTTTAAAGCTTTTCCTTCACATTACTTAAATATTTTGATTATAGTGAAGATTTAATAAGACTAAGAACAGGAGATAATAAGAGATAAGCAAAGAGATTTCATTTCAATCAGGGAAGGAAGATCCTAGCATTGATTGACAAAAGTTGGATGCCATATTATTATAGGTAGGATTAATTCATCAAAAATATTAGAGACCCTGAAATTTCTATTGACCAGCCCCAAAAAGCCAGGAATATTAATACATGTAGATATGAAAAGAGCATGAGCTAAAGTCCAAATTATTTCTGACATTCACAAAAAGTATTCATAACATTCATAATACTTAGGCAGCAAAGGAGGCTTCAAATTCCATGGTGTATTAATGCAAAAAAACCTGTGCCCTTAAAGAATATCTTGTTAAAATTATTTTTCATTTTAACCATGATGTTTACTCCTCAGGCTTTATTGTAGTTTTCATTTTTGTAGCCTTTATATGCAGTTACATATTTATAATTCAAATCTGGTAATCAAATAGGGAGAAAAAAGTTACAGATAAATTGAAAATGGGCCAAGACCAGGATATGGTTTGCCATATTTCTATGTCAACTAGCCTGGAAAAAAAATGAGACAGTGGAAATGTTTCTAGTTTAAAAACTTTCAGTGGTGTTATGAACACTTACACTCTAAATAGTAATGCTGTGTGTTTTTCTAGTTTTATTGGAGCATCACACTATCCTGCTTGGTTTTCTGCTATAGATTTACAGAAACAGCATGTATACCCCCAGAGTAAGCCACATTAAAGCATCACAGTATATTATCAGAGCATCAGAGTGTGAAACCTGCATACAGCTATCTGTGCAAAGCTGGTTGACATTTTTAGTGACATTTCACTAAAAAGTTTCAAAAAGTTTCGCTGTTTCATTTAGGGCAATTTCACAAGCCTAAATTACATTTTCCTACTAAATATTAAGGCTGTATTGTTGGGAAAAGAATGTGGAGTCTCTGAGCCCATGACAGGCATAGCAACTCAGGGCCTGGTCTGCTCCCTCCTCCTGTCTGGGAAAAATGTATTAATTCCAGCAGTTCCTTCTGCCCTGCTTTACTCTTCACAAAAACTACTGTCAGCTCCTGAGAAGCTAAATTAAGAACATAAGAATGGCCATACTGGGTCAGACCAATGGTCCATCTAGCCGGGTATCTGGTCTTCCAACAGTGTCCACTGCCAGATGTTGCAGAGGGAATATACATAACAGGGCAATTATTGAGTGATCCATCCCATTGTCCAGTCCCAGCACCAGGCAGTCAGAGGCTTAGAGACACCCAGAGCATGCAATCCTGACCTTCTTGGCTAATAGCTAAGGCTATAATTTAGTCACAGGTATTTTAAGTAAAAGCCAGAGCCAGCAGACCACAGCTGCTCCAGCTGGCTGGGAACTGCTGCTCGGGGCCACAGAATGTGGCTGCTCTGGCCAGGGACCACTACCCGGGGCCACAGACCACAGTTGCTCCAGCTGCCTGCCCGGGGACCACTGCCAAGGGCCACCGGAGTAGCAGCTGGTGTGGTTGCCCCCAGAGCTGCTCCAGCAGCAGCTGGTGTGGCTGCCCGGGGCAACCTGAGCAGCTGGCCCCAGAGCCAGCTGCTTGGGCGGCCCTGGGGTCAGCCACACTAGCCCCTGCGGAAGTCAAAGAGGTTGCAGAAAGTCACGGAATCCATGACTTCTGCGACCTCCATGACAGACATGGAGCCCTACTAATAGCCATTGATGGAGCTATCCTCCATGAACTTATCTAGTTCGTTTTTGAAGCTTGTTATAATTTTGGCCTTTACAACATCACCTGGCAATGAGTTCCACAGACTGACTGCATTGTGTGAAGAAGTATTTCCTTTTGGGGGAGGGATAGTTCTGTGGTTTGAGCATTGGCCTGCTAAACCTAGGATTGTGAGTTCAATCCTTGAGGGAGCCACTTAGGGATCTGGGGCAAAAATCAGTACTTGGTCCTGCTAGTGAAGGCAGGGGGCTGGACTCAATGACCTTTCAGGGTCCCTTCCAGTTCTATGAGATAGGTATATCTCCTTATATTATATTTGTTAGTTTTAAACCTGCTGCCTATTAATTTAATTAGGTGACTCCTGGTTCTTACATTATGTGAAAGGGTAAATGACATTTCCTTATTCACTTTCCCCACAACAGGCATGATTTTACAGATCTCTATCATCTCCTCTGTTAGTCATCTCTTTTCCAAGCTGAACAGTCCCAATCTTTTCAATCTCTCCTCATGTGAAAGCTGTTCCATACCCCTAATCATTTTTGTTACCCTTCTCTGTACCTTTTCCATTTCTAATATATCTTCCCTCAGAGGGCGCTCTCTGCTCCTTGGAAGGGAGGATCTCAGGAGAACAGAGATCTAATTGCCAGAGGGTTTTTCACTTCTAGATACATCTCCATAGTTCCTTCCCATGCATTTAGAAGTTGAGAGGCCTAATCTGAATGCTGCTGAAGAGGCCAACAGGAGTAAGCACACAGGTTAGGTAGGGGGTTATGGAAACTGAGTAGGTATGGTGCTCTTGCTCTTGGACCCACTCACATTCGCTACTGAAAAGACACATAAAAAGTCAAGGAAGTAGAAAAAATGTATACACAAGAAAACGTATACACTTTTCTTGCAGCCTTAACTCATCATACAAAGGTCATCTGACTCCTGAAGATACATGGCCCACAGGAGTCAAGAAGTTCTTCAACTGCCTTGTCACAGATTGCAGAATCTTTATCTTATGCTTAATACATGACATTGGTATTTCTCCAGCAGTTGATCTGAGGTAGCTAAGCTGGTGCAAAGAGGCAACAGAATCCCACGGAACACCCCTGGTGCAGGTGGCCTCTCTGGCAGCCAAAGAACAGTTCCAGGCCCCCTCCAATTTCCCCTCCTACACCTAAGGAAACTGAAGTACACCGAGGGCACAGAGACTTGTGAAGGAGGGTGCCAGGAATCAAGGAGGGAGTAGGGATGGGCATGGCATCCCTATACTCCAGTAACATCCACAGCTGCCTATGGCAGCTAGAGCACAAGTTAGGAGTGTGCTGGGAACTAAACCAATTACACAAGCAAGGATACTGTGGTAGCAGTTGAACTGAGGTGTACATATCCTTGGATAAAGTGGTAAAGGTGATTGGAGACAGAGATAATGAGGAAGCAGAAGAGCTGCTGGCAGCAAAGGTACCCTGTTTCCTCTTTGCACCAGCTTAGCTACCTCAGGGGAACTGCTGGAGAAATACCTATGTCATGTATTGAGTGCAAGATAAAGATTCTGCAATCTGTGGCAAGACAGTTGAAAAAACTCTTGACTGCTGTGGGTCATGTACCTTCTGGAGGCAGATGACCTTTGTATGATGAGTTAATGCTGCAAGAAAAGTGTTTACATTTTTTCTACTTCCTTGATTTTTTAAACCTGTGAGTGCATCCAAGAGCAAGAGTAGCCCCAGGACTTGGGAGGCTGGCACAAGTTCCCCTACCTCCATCCCTGCACCAAGCGATACACCTGCACAGGATAGATTTAGCCTACATGATAGATTTGACTAGTTATTACTTAATCCTGCTGTGAGTACAGAGGAATGGACTAGAAGACCTACTGAGGTTCCTTCCAATCCTACACTGTGATTCTATCTTAGAGGAAACAGGCTCCATTTGGAGCCAGCAGCTCTTCTTCTACTTCCTCATTATTCCAGTCTCCAATCATCCCTACCATTTTATCTAGAGATACCTACATCTCAGTTCAACTGCTACCACAATATCCCCACTTGTCATGGGACAAGAAATAGATTCTTACTTCTGCCACCAAGTAAGGGTGATTATTAGTAATAAGGAAAATATTATTCTGAAAACATCTCTATATTTGTCCTTCTGCTCCACTGTAGAGCAGATAAAAACCTAAGATAATACTTAGTCCTGCCATGAGTGCAGGGGACAGACCAGATGACCTCTTGAGGTCCCTTCCAGTCTTACAGTTCTATGATTCTGCCTAGAACTCCATGCTGCTTGGCTTATTGCTACAGTTTTAAAGAAACAGCATGTATATCCTCAGACTAAGCCATATTGCTCTTAAAACTCCTGTATTATAAATATAATTATTATGTATATTATGGTAACACATAGAAGCCCCATTAACCAATAAAGTCCCCATTCTGTTAGGCATTGTACAAACACTTAACAAAGAGATAGGCCAAGGAGCTTAAATCCAAGTATAATAGGACAATTTACAGATGATAAGTCAAGTAGACCAGGGGAGCACAATGAATCAATGAGAAAATATTGGCCAGCATGATCTCCAGTGCCTTGATAGTATAACTGTAGGATTTGACTTAAATGTTGTGGTGAGGAAAAGGAAGAAAATAGAGGCAGCAAAGATGATTCACTAACACAACCTAGCTCAGTAAACACTGCAGTGAGTAAACTGTCAGTATACTTGGGCAGGGTGGAGAATCCTAATAGAGACAAATGTTGCTGGTGGCTGGCATGATGCACAAGTATTTCAGTCTTCCTAACACTGAATCATAACAAAACCAAAAAGGGATTCACCTAATTTAACAACTGCAGATAAAAGCTTTCTGCTCTTAAAATGGCATTTTTATCTATGTGGGATATTTTTCTTCATTCCACAGACTGTTAGAATCACGACCCACCTGAACAACAGAAACTGTCTAGTTGATGAGAGGTAGCAAGCATTGCAAGGTTATATTCTATTCTTTGCATACAACCACAAAGAAAGTGTATATCTCTCAAGAATAGATAAGGTTGAAAACAAAGTCCCAATCTTACAAGGAGCTCTATTGACTTCAGTAGAGTTTCACACAGACAGAGGGTTGATATAATACTAATTCCCCAGTTGTTTATAGGTGTCACTAATAATATATTTCTTGAGGTATTTAAGTAATTCATTGTGCCCCCCTTCACGCGCTGTGACGTTGTGCAGTCTATATGGCTTTATAAAAACTTGATAATAAGTCAATATAATGTAACTGAGATAGTTTTAGAGAAAATACGGTAATAAGTGAATGTAACGTAACTGGGATATGCTTCATGCAAAAGGTCTCTTGTAAGGTATCATTACAAAGTTTATAATCTACTGAGTATGATCATCTGATTTGTATAAATGTACCACTCTTGTATCTAAAACTAGAAATATAAAATGTAACTCTGAGGGCCTATTGTAATTGTGTAAAGTGTGGACCATTAATGATGGTTTGGAATCTTGATGACTCCCATTGTCTGCAGATGGCTGTATTTACCTGTGAGTCTTCCTGTATATGTGTGTGCTGGCAAGTGAGTAATGAAGTCTTGCAGTGACATGTGATCATGTCACCTGAACTGGAATCCATCTTTAACCTGGTGCTTTTCCAGTGGGGGGGGGATGTGGAAACCCAGAGAGACAAAGAGTTCCCGCCTTATGCAAAAGATATATAAAGGGGGGAAGAGAACAGAGAGGGAGAGGAGCCATCATGAAGAATCCCCTAGCTATCACCTGAGCTGCAACAAGAGCTGTACCAGGGGAAAGAATTGTGCCCAGGCCTGGAAGGTGTCCAGTCTGAGAAAAACTTACTGAAGCATCTCTGAGGGTGAGATTATCTGTATTCAGTTTGATTAGGCATAGATTTGCGCATTTTATTTTATTTTGCTTGTGACTTACTTTGTTCTGTCTGTAACTACTTTGAACCACTTAAATCCTACCGTCTGTATTTAATAAAATCACTTTCTATTTAGTAATTCACTCGGAGTATGTATTAATACCTGGGGGAGCAAACAACTGTGCATATCTCTCTATCAGTGTTATAGAGGGCGAACAATTTATGAGTTTGCCCTGCATAAGCTTTATGCAGGGTAAAACGGATTTATCTGGGTTTAGCCCCCATTGGGAGTTGAGCATCTGAGTGCTAAAGACAAGCACACTACTGTGAGCTGTCTTCAGGTAAACCTGCAGCTTTGGGACAAGTGATTCAGACCCTGGATCTGTGTTAGAGCCAGACGGGAGTGTCTGGCTCAGCAAGACAGGGTGCTGGAGTCCTGAGCTGGCAGGGAAAACAGAAGCAGGGGTAGTCTTTTCACATCTGTTGGCAGCTCCCAAGGGGGTTTCTGTGATCCAACCCATCACACGCGCCTCTTAACCTAAGCAGTGGGACAAGGACCAATAGAGACATGAGGGAGAGATGGGGAGCCCTCATCTTCCATCAAGAGATCCCTTCACAGAGCCATGGAGCAATGGCAGGCTTCAGGTGAGGATATAACACAGGGGAGGCATTCCTTGCACCTCACTGACCTGTCTCCTAGTCTTGCGGGGAAATTCAGAGTTTGAGAACCCAGACAATACTGCTGAGGAGTTCAGCTGAGGTGTGCCCAAAAGGAGAGGCAATTCTGAGAACATCTGGTGATGGTGTTTTCTGACATGCCCATTTTTCCTTGCTGAAAAAGCCATTAAAAACCTTAACAAAACATGGAAAGAGAAAAACCCTTGCAGATATTTTTATAAAATGGATTTTGTATTAAAAAATAATAATTCAAGACACACTTTAAAAAGGAGCTCTCTCGGGGACTCATATTTTTTAAAAATTAGTCAAGCTAGCCAATTTCAAGTTTAAACTGACAGTCTCCCTTTAACAATAATGTAATCTGTATAATGAACTGAAACAGTGCATAAAGTTAATACTATTCCACTGGGCACAGTGTAGAAATCACATGCCAATTAAAATCTTTCAGTGTGTTCCTCTTATACTAAAGTATTAGAGCAGCCTACACAGCCCACTAGGGTCTCAAGTGCAAAAATAGCTTTCCTGAAATAACTATCATGTTTTTATGTGTTTTATTGGACTAGTGAATTTCCCAGTGGATAAGTTACTGTTGTTTTATATGTTAACACACTCGCTGTAGAGTGAGAGTATTGAACCCAAATACATTAGTACTTTGTTAGCTTGCTTGTTGACTACGAATGGCATTTAAGCAACAGCAGTGCTGCTTTATAGTGGATAGACTTTTGGTTTCAGAATTCTGGCAAGTTGTTGGAATAACCCCATGTTTCCTTCCCAGTACATAAATCTCAACATGGGTGGTATATGTTCTCAGTCAAATTAGTGGGAAGGGAGGGGTCTTCAGAGCTGTATTAATTAAATGAATTTGGCAAGATATTTATATTATTGTATTTTCTAATGCTAGATTTTTTTTTCACTGCTCTGCCGGAGCTAGTAATCAGAACAAAAGTGATTCCAAAATGTAAATTAGGATGTCTGATGCAAAGATCTGGTGCAAATAAAAAGTTTTGTATTGAAAACATTTCTTTTCCAGTTCACTGGTAGCAATCTAACCTTTGGAGTAAAAAAGCCATTTTTCAAATCCTGGTCTTATTTGAGCATTGTTTAAGGATTCAATACATGTTCACATACATACCATATATATCTTTGTTTAGAGGTTGGTAGTTTCTATTAAATTTAATTACTTCACCCTATGATTTTAATGACAGGTGGCTTCCAAACAAAGGCAGTTTCTACTAAATATACAGTAATGTTTCTGTGACATATTAAAGGTACATGGCAACAATGTGGTACAGAATGAAGGGTTTCTGCTAAATGATAGGTGTGCAACTATTGTCAAGGTGCTTCATTACTGTTACAGCTTTTATCCTAATGAAGCACATTTTCAGAACTTGCAAACAATTAGGTCCCAATCCTTCAATCACTGCACATTGAAAACTTGACATTAAATTTATTTTAATTAGAGTTATGAGTGCAACTGCTGTAGGATCAAGCTTTTACATGGTTTTGTTCACACGTCTTACAATCTCTTCCAAGTTTACCTCACTATTTACTTCAGTGTATGAATTAAGACTAAGATATTAAAATGAGAATAAAATATTAATTAAGATAGGAGTTCAGAATAAATTCTGTTTGGAAGATTATCCACAATGCTGTTTAATCATTAACTTATAGAACCTTCCACATTGTAATTTGTCTGCCCAGTAAATATTTATTATTATTCTATTATTTAATAATTTAATAACATTGATGTGTATGGCACTATCCAAAAAGAACTGTGCTAATGCCCAGTTTTGCACTGAGATCCCAATATGTGGATCCCTTTGCCCACGTAGAGTTCCACTGAACTCAGTGGAGTTCCAAATAGGTGCAGGACTGATTGTAGAACTGGGGTCATGGTCCCTTCCTTGAGGCTAGACATGACACTACAGGATGCAAGAAGGAAATATGACCCCAGTTCTGTATGGTGCTGAAGTACATAAATGATTTGGATAATGGCATAGAGAGTACACTTAGAAAGTCTGCGCACAATACCAAGCCGGGAGGAGTTGCAAGCACTTTGGAAGACAGAATTAGAATTCAAAATACAAAGTAGAAACAAATGCCTAGGAATGGAGTACTGCAGAAAAGGATCTGGGGGTTATAGTGGATCACAAATTAAATATGGGTCAACAATGTAATACTGTTGCAAAAATGGTGAACATCATTCTGGGATTTATTAGCAGGAATATTGTGAGCAAGACACAAGAACTAATTCTTCCACTCTATTCAGCACTGATAAGACCTCACCTGGAGTACTGTATCCAGTTCTGGGCACCACACTTTGGGAAAGATGTGGACAAATTGGAGAAAGTCCAGAGACAAAAATGATTCAAGGTCTAGAAAACATGATTGTTTTCCTACAAAAAAAGATTGAAAAACTTGGATTTGTTTAGTCTGGAGAAAAGAAAACTGGAGGAGTGAGGGACATGATATCAGTTTTCAAAATGTAAAAGACTGTTATAAAGAGGAGGGTGATAAATTGTTCTCCTTAACTATAGAAGAAAGGACAAGAAGATATGGGCTTAAATTGCAGCAAGGGAGATTTAGGTTAGACATTAGGAAAAACTTCCTACCTGTAAGGGTAGTTAAGTACTGGAACAAATTATCTAGGGAGGTTTGGAATCCCCATCACTGGAGGTTTTGAAGAACAGGTTAGACAAATACCTGTCAGAGATGGGATGGTAGACAATACTTAATCCTGCCTCATTACGGGGGACTGGACTAGATGACATTCTGAGATCCTTTCCAGTCCTACATTTTTATGATTCTACATGTGTAGCTAATCATATGACTGGTCCCATTGTTTTCATTGGGGCCATGCAATAATATCATTACTATTTATATTATAGTAGCACTCCTGGTGGGAGGAGGTACTGGTAGTGCCTCCCCAGTAATTGTTAGCCTGGGATGTTGAAGCACTCCCCTGGGATGGGGAAGACCCTAGTTCCAACCCTTTTCCACATCAGACAAAGGGGGGAATTGAACTCCAGTCTTCAACATCCCAGTTAAGAGCCCCCACCACTGGGCTAAAGCTCATAAGGGATGCACCATCACCATTCACCTCTCTCTCAAAAAAAATTAGACAAAATTATTCAGCAAATTTTAGAATGGTTTTGGTACCTTGAAAAATGTATTTTTCGGCTTATTTACTAAAAAAAATTCACCAGCTCTAATTATAACTCATTATTACTGCATTTAAAGTTATGCATGTTCTTCAGTAGCTTGCTAAACTGGTATCTGTATTAGGCAAAAAGTAGTGAGGGAGTCTTACATAATAGTATTTTATGAGATTACTTGATTTAGCAAAGTACATATGTTAATTCTCCCTTTTTTGTATGTGTGTATGGATTTTTTTTAAACTCATTTCAGTTTTATGAAGTTGGCATAAGAATGTTGTTTAATAGCAGGAGAGAATGGGATAGGCATAACTAGCTAGACTAATTTTTCTCTAAGACAGTTTTCCTCAGAAATATCTTATACACATGACTAATATTGTTGCAATAAAAAGGCTATCCAGATCAATTACTTATTGATTATTGGGAGAAATAAATTATAAATAGATTGTGCATGAAAGAGGCATCTACTTACTTTTTGAGCTTAAAAAAAAAACTGAACAAAAAGGCATTTAGCCTTGCACCAAAAATGCTTCTGGGAACAGTTGGCTATTATTCTTTTCAACGTGATCTTAAAAGTTAGATATTTGCCCTGAATATATTATGAAACAGAAAGGAAGTACTTCAACTGAAACAGTAATGCACTTCTATAACATAATCATCAGCAATGAGGATATTGAGCATGGCATCACTGAGTGCAATGCTGCATTTACTATAATGTCAAAATAGTGAGGAAAATAATTTAAAAGCCAGACAATTTTGCTGTCCCCTTTAAGGCTCTGAGATAATAAATCCCTTTAAGGCTCTTAGATAAGAAATCGAGAGCTATGTCTAAACCAAAACCCTGAATTTAAACCCTCCCAGATATTGGGAGTCTGAAAATAAAACCCAGATTTAGTTCAGAATTCATAAATGGACCCTATTTTTCTAATAGGACAAACCCAGATTCTGGATCTGAATCTGATCTGAATTTTGCAGTTGGTGACAATCAATAGTTCTTGTATATGATGATTGCAGCTATTGCACCCTGAGTTATGAAATCTAAAAATCAAAATTTACAAATTGCATAAAAGCAGTTACAACTCAATGGTCCACTATTCAAATGCAGTTAAAGTAACCCCTCTTCCACACTTTATTTATTTTTCTCCTTCACTCAGAAATGTCACAATTTTACCTCATCTGATTTGGTAATCTCAAACATGGGATTATTGTAGCTGTATCCATAACTAGAGTAAGTTTTTGTTCTTTACAAATAAATGACCCCTTCCAGATTTTTGTAACGTATACCAAAATAGGGAAAACGAAGAGGCAAGAAAAAGGAAGTGACGACAATTTGTTTGAATAAAGTTTGCAGATGACAAAAATTGGGGGGGAGTGGTAAAAAATAAAGATAACAAAGCACCTGGATTGCTTGTAAATGGGGTGCAGGCAAACAATATGTATTTTAATTTGGCTAAATGTAAATGTATGTATGCATCTAGGAACAAAGAATGTAGGCCATAGTTAGTGGATGGGTGACTCTATCCCAGGAAGAAGTGACTCTGAAAACGATTTGGGGAGACATGGGGGATAATCAGCTGAACACGAGCACCCAGTGTGATGCTGTAGCCTAGACAGCTAATGAGATCTTAGGATGCATAAGCAGGGGAATCTTGAGTAGAAGTAGAGAGCTTATCATACCTCTGTATTTGGCACTGGTGTGACCACACTGTGTTCAGTTCTGGTGCCCACAGTTCCAGGAGGATGTGGATACATTGGAGAGGGTTCCAAGAAGAGCCACAAGAATTCAAAACTTTTAATCAAACATGCCTTACAATGATTGAGTTCCTTGAGTCTATCTATTTAGCTTAACAAAAGAGAAGGTTAAGGAGTGACTTGATTACAGTCTAAATATCTGAACAGGTATCAAATATTTAATAATGGGGACTTCAATCTACCAGAGAAAGGTATAACATTTGTCACAGAATACTGGAAGCTAACAGGTGGAGCCAGCACTCCGATCATTTAAGCACCAATCTGTTCCCTACAGAAGAATGATTGGCGATACACAAGCTAATTACCTGATCAGCCTACGAGGGCTGGAGAACCAATTAGTCCATCAGATGAGGGGTATAAGAAAGAGATGGGAAGGAAGTAAGAGAGAGAAAGGACCAAGGCTATCTAAGCCCGGTGTGTTCAGCAATCTCAAGGAAGGAAGACTTCTGTTCCTTTCTGTACCTGTGAGGAAGGGTGAAAGGTAGAAAAGCACTGTAAATAATTTGCTGCACACTGTATTGGTGTTGGTGATGGGAAAGCAGATAAATCACAGGACATTGCCATTTACTGGACAGAGTCTGAGAGGTTTCTGGGCCATCAGAGGATGGGGATACCATTACAACAATCCAATGGCTGGAAGTTGAAGCTAGTAAAATTCACACTGGAAACAAGGTGTAAATTTTAACTGTGAGAGTAATTAACCACTGGAACAATTTACCAAGTGTTGTGGTGGATTGCTCTACTCTAGAAATTATTATGGGGAGGTTCTATGGCCTGTGATATACTGGAGGTCAGACTAGATGATCACAATGGTCCCTTCTGGCCTTGGAACCTATTAATTTATGAATAATAGTCATTGGATAATTTATCCAATGAATTGTGATCTTTTATAATAAATTATTCAAATTTTCCCCCCTCATTATTTGCCCAGCTTTATTTTAAACCTCTCTTTTAATAACCAAGTGATCAGGATAGACTTCTCCTTGGGCTGCCACCTTGCCATGGTATCTTAAGCTTGCGTATGCTTAAGACCCTAAGAGCGATGCAGTCAGGAGTCCTGTACTGATGGCAGGGTCACCCTTGGTGGTAAGGTCAAAGGCAAGGTAACAGACAAAGTGCAGTGCAACGCAACCCAGTATAAGACCTCAACTGCAGAGCAGGCGGATGAAGCGGGATCACATCTCAATGGCTGTGAAGGCGTACGAAGTTGGATTTGAAACTGCCTGCATACAACCTTTAACAAGTCCTAAGCCTCTAAATCCATACAGGAAATGTCATCCTATTGTTGCCAACTCTTGTGATTTTATTGTGAAACTCATAATATTAGGAGTTTTTCTCAAGCACCAACTCCTGGAGTCATTCAATTGTGAGAGAAGAAGAGGTCAGTTCAAAATGTATATCCCTGAACACAGGACAAAGAGCAAAGCGAATCAGATAACCATACCATGCCTCTCTGGGCCACACTGGAGTTACTAGCATATCATTGGATTATCCTTTTTATCTTCTTTACCACTTTCAATAACAGCAGTGTTTAAAGAAATGTATCAAGAAGGCCCCTTCTCCATGGAAGGAGGAAAGTATCCACCAGAGAATGAAGGCCCAACCCTCCCCTTGAACAAAAACGTCTATACATCCTGTTGGTAATGGTGGTGAGAAGGTCCACCGCTGGAAAGCCCCAAGCCTAAAAAAATGCGAGAGTGTGTAAGTCCAATTCCCATTCGTATTCTTGGGAGATGTGTCTGCTGAGGTTGTCAACCATGGTGTTTTGTATGCCTGTGAGGTAAGCCACTGAAATTAGAATGTGAATGGCTATGTACCAGTTCCATAGCCTCATTACTTCAATACAAAGAGGATCTCATCCCCTCCCTCCTTGCTGGCTGATACTGAACATGCAGGCTACATTGTTTGTTATGATTTTAATGAATGTGTCCTTGATTAATGAAAGGGGGTGTAAGCAGGCATTCAAGAGTGCCCTCAGCTCCAGGAAGTTGATGTGCAAGCAAGCTTCTTGTGTAGACCACCTACTCTGAATAGCGTGAGTCCCTAAGTGCACTTCCCATTCTAGAAGAAAGGCATCTGTTGTTATGGTGATAGTTGGAGCACATGGAATGAATAAAACGCCGGCACAGACGTCGTGAGGGTCCTTCCACCAACTGAAGGAGTTACGTACTCTTTGAGGGACTGACACTAGTCTGTCTTGATTGTGTTGGTTCAGAGCATAAACTGTTCTGAGCCACCCCCAGAAGCAACAGACACATAATCTGGCATTTAGTGTTACAAAGATACAAACCGTCATATATTCCCGTAACTGAAGACAATTTCTTGTGGATGTCTGTGGGTTTATTTGAATCTTTGCCAGTAGATCCGATAGAATCATGAACCTGTCCCTGGGGAGATATGTTCCGGCTGTTACTATATCTAAGGAGGCTCCTGTGCATGCTATCTTTTGTATGGTGCCAAAGTAGACTTTCAAATGTTGAGCTGGAAACCTAACCTGAGGAACAGAGATAGTGCTGTCTTTTTGGCTGAAAGAGCTTTGTTGAAAGATCAGCCTTTGATCAACCTATTAGGAAGATAGGAAAGACTATTATCTCCAGTCAATGTAGGTAAGCAGCAACCACTCCCAACACCTTGGACGATACCTTTGGAGAAGAGGAAGTACCAGAAAGAGGACCCCAATATTGGATGTGTTCTTAATCCACTATAAACCAAAGGAATCTCTTGTGAGACAAGTGAATTGCAATATGGAAATGTTCATCTTTTGAAGGTCAAGAGCTGAAAACCAATCCTCCTGATCCAATGAGAATTATAGCTTCTAGAGTCACCAGTGTTAACCTTTGTGCCTTGATAAAGTTGTTTAGGAGTCTTAGATCTAGAAATGGTCTCCACCCCCAATTCTTTTTGGGGACCAGAAAATACCCTGTGCTGAGGTGGAACTGGTTTTATTATTCCTAACTGAAAGAGGAAGAGGATTTCCTGTCTCAGCAAAGGTTTGTGAGAGGGATCCCTATAGAGGGATGGAAATGGGGGTATGTTAGGGGGCTAGATGTAAAATAGATGGGTAACCCAATTTTATAACCTTCAACACCCATTTTTCTGACGGAATCCACTCCCATGCTGGTTGAAAATGAGAGAGATGATCGCCGAAGACAGAGAGACAGATAAACTTGTGTATCTGAAGGACTGTAAAGAGGGCTGTTCTGAACCCTCAGCCAGTAAAAATTGACATTTTGATGCTAAGGAGGGTTGAGTGGCCAAGACAGCTGTAATGGGTGGTCCCTTTCTTTGAAACCTGTGTCTCGTTCTACAAGGCTCAGAGATCTGTGAAAATCCAAAAATTGGGTGGGAAAGGAATCTACTAAATCTTCATTTGTTTGCAGATCCCACAAAATCTCAAGGTGGCCCTCGAATCTTTCACTTTATGGGTTGGTCCACACTAACCCCCCAGTTCGAACTAAGATACGCAACTTCAGCTACGTGAATAACATAGCTGAAGTCGAAGTACCTTAGTTCGAACTACAAGGTACTTACTGCGGGTTCACACACAGCAGGCAGGCTCCCCCGTCGACTCTGCGTACTCCTCTCGCGGAGCAGGAGTACCGGTGTCGACGGTGAGCACTTCCAGGATCGATTTATCGCGTCTAGACAAGATGCGATAAATCGATCCCAGAAGATCGATTGCTTACCGCCGAACCCGGAGGTAAGTATAGATGTACCCTATGTAACGGTTGGTTGTCTAAGCGAGAGCTTCAGTCCACTAATGGACTGGTTCTCTACAGTATTCTGGACCTCCCTGGGAAATCCAGAGAGTTGAAGCCAAGATGCCCAATGCATCATGACAGCATGGGAGATAGAGCGAACTACCCTGTCAGCTGCATCTAAGGAGGTTTGTAATGATGTTCTAGCCAGTAGTTGACACTCGGTTATGATGGTCTGGAATAGTTCCTGATATTCTGTCAGAAGGTGTTCAATAAACAAGGTGAATTTTAAATAATTGATATGATCATACTTAACCATAAGGGCTTGATAAAATTTGTGAGCCTGAACTGTAGGGTCATAAACAAATAAACCTTATAGCCAAAAAGGTCAAGGTGTTTATGATCCTGGTTATTAGCGTGGTGCTGTCTGCCACATTCATTTACAGCTTCAAGTATCAAGGAGTTAGGTGAAGGATCCAATAATAAGAATTCAGAATCCTTGGCTGCTGGTATGTAATATTTCTTATCATTGAGCTTGTATGTGGGTGAAACCATTGTATGGTTCTGGCAGAATCCCAGAGGACCTCATTGATGGGCAAGACCATCTCTGCAAAAGGTGACATTTGCAAAATGTGTAAGAGTTTGTGCTGAGATTCTCAGATCTCTTCTAAGGCAATCTGCAATGAGTCTGCAACCCGTTTCATTAAGTCCTGAAATGGCTTAAAGTCATCAGCTATGGAGAATGGGGGAGGCCTCCTTCTCCGATCTGTCATCTTGCTCCACAAAGGTTTCTTTCTACAACTGAGGTGGCTGAGGAGGAAATGATGGGGTAGGAGACCACCTGTCAGGATGAGAAAGACTAGGGGCTCATCAGATTTACTGCTGCTAGGCAGCCCAAAGGTTCCAATATGGCAATTAAGGAGGATCATAAGGAAGGCTATGTTTTAGTCACTGGTATTTTTAGTAAAAGTCATGGACAGATCACAGGCAGTAAACAAAAATTCACGGCTCACAACATGTCCATTACTTGTACTAAAAATCCCTGACTTGAGCGGGGCCAGCCAGGACCCCCACTGGTGCAGGGGGACAGGCGGTGGCATGCGACCCAGGACCCCTGCTGGTGCTGGGGGGAGGGCAGGTAGTGGTGCATGGCCCGAGCTGCTCAGATGGCCCCTGGGCCAGTGGCACCAGCCGCTGCAGAAGTCATGGAGAAATCTGTGACCTCCATGACAAACTCGCAGCCTTAATCATCAGACATAGGAGGTGGCATCCATTGTTGATCGTGTCAAGGCGGAGGATCTTGAGTATGTGTCTCACATGAACAGTCCCTCTCCCTGTAGGTATCAGGCAAGGATCTGGTATACTGAGAGGTAAGGGAATCTTGCACTGACATTTGAGATGGTTTAGGTACCAAAACTGTCTTGGAACTCCTTGATAAGCCTAGTGCCCTGGGAACACTATTGGTACTAGAGGAGCCTGGAATCGCAACAGTACCTAAACCATGACCTGAGGACTGAAACAGTCAACTTCTGTAGAGACAGTTCTCTGAGGCAAAATCTTTGCAAGGAAAACTAAAACTCCTCTTCTTTGCAGCCTTCCCTAGTACTTTCAAATGACATATCTTTCAAAGATCTGGGTGAGCATGCTGCCAAGATAGAGGGGGGCTCACTGGGAGGCTGATGTACAGGGGGTTCTGCTGATACAGATCTGAGGCAGGGTGAAGAAAGCACTCCATTATGTTAGCCTGATCTCTGGATTCTTCCAAGCCCTGTTCTTAAGAGATGGACAAAGACTACACTTCTGAGGGATATGTGCATCCCTCAGGCAGCAAATGCACAAGGAATGTTGGTTGCTGACCAGGATAAGCTTCCTGGCACCAGAGGCAATGTTTAAATCCCAGTGGTCCCGGCATACCCCCCCAAGGGAGGAAAAGGGGACCCTTTGGCATAATTTTTAATCCAAACTCCTGATTTTAAATACCTGGGGTTGGCAATTCAGCATCCTCTCATACAATGGTGCAAACCTAGCCCCATTGACTTCAGTGAGACCAGGATATTACTTTCAGCTGCTTGAAAGCAGAGAATCTGACCAGGTCCATAAGAGTCACTCTTTTCCCTCAGACAGAAATATGGGATGTAAGCAAATGCTAACTTTCATAGTTTAGTGCTAGGTCCAGGCTGTATCTAGAGTCCACAAGAGAGGCAGATACTGATGGGATATTCATGAAAGGGTTTTGTTGGGTATTCCTGTTCAAGACTTTAGTTCCAATGTCCATTGCCATTAGATGCCATACCAAGGCCACCTGCATGTAGGAAGCATATGTACCACACCATCCAAAGAGACTCTCATGCAACTAGCATCTCTATTACAAAGAAAGTAGAATACTCCATCTCGCACTTCACATTAAAACTTCTATTTCAACATTCTCCCATTAATCGGTAAAACTCCTGCACTACCTCCACTATATTAACTATAATGTAACTGTGGGATCTGACTTACATTTGGGATGAGGAAAAGGTAGAAACTCGAGACAGCAAAGATGATTAAGTAACACAACTTAGCTCAATAAAGACTACAGAAAGTAAACTATCAATACACCTAGGCAGGGCGAAGAATCCAAATGGAGACAAATGTTGCAGCTGGTACTATGATACATGAAGAATAACTCCAGCATTTCAGACTTTCTAACACTTAATCATAACAAAACCAAAAAGGGATTCAGCTAATTCAATGACTGCGGATAAAAGCTCTCTGATCTTAAAACAGCATTTCCATTTATGTGGGATAGTTTTTTCTCCAAATGGGTTTGGCAGAGTGGTTGAATCACCTCCGACCTAAATAACAGAACCTGTCATTTGATGAGAGGGAGTAAAGCTTTGTCCTGCAAGGCCATAGTCTATATTTTGATTCCAACAAAAAAAAAGTGTAAACATCTCAAGGACAGGCTATTTGGAAAACCAAGACATGGGAAAAGTTGCTATATGGAAGCTGCTAAATAAATGGTAATTTTTGTACTTTTTTACAAATAAAAAACAAATTGTTCCTTTACTTCTATAAATACTGATTTCACAAACACTTGTAAATGGTACTAGCAATACATTCCTTAAGATTTCAAGTAAGTTACATCAAATGTGACTTGTAAGAGATTTTTTTTTTAATTAGGCTTTTGCACTTTTCACTTTGCATGATGAAGCCAGAATAATTCTGTCTTGCTTAACTTCCCCTTAGGCACAGACCTGGGTGGAACGTTCCAAATATGTTGAGTCCAAGGGCCTCTGGCAAAAATAGAGACCATTTCTTTTGAATCAGGGATGATCGCTGCTTCTCCCAAAAGACTGTCAGGAATCAAGACCTACAGCTGAGCCAGCCTCCAGGCATCCCAACTAGCACAAGTGGCCTGTAATTGGCTGCCTGATTGACTACACTGCCTTATTGACTGGAAAATTCAGCAGATTGGCTCTTAAGCCCAGCTGCAGCAGCAACCTCATGGGCGTGTTAGTGTTTGCTTGTTCCCAACATTGTCCCTGCCTTACCTTGCTCCAGGTACCACAGCTCTGATTTCTGGCTTTGGCACTGAACCCGGGGCTCTGACCCATGACTCTGGCAGCTTGCGCCTTCCTCTGGCTCTGACCCTAGGCTGCTTTGGGTGGATACATGGCTAATGTGACATGTTTCTATACATTGATTAGATTAGTGTAACTCTTAGAATCAGATTTCTTCTGAAAATAATTACAATTCCAAATCCACAAGGCTAGACTGAGTTTTTGGGCTCCACCCAAAAGTCAAAGAGCAGCCTGCCCCAAGAGCCCAGCAAAGAATGGTTAATTCCCAGTTAATTCCTCCCCTGTTCCCCCCCTTGCTGCAGAAAAGAATAAAGCAGGGGTTCTCAAACTGGGGGTCAGGACCCCTCAGGAGGTTGCAAGGTTATTACATGGGGGGGGGGTCGCGAGCTATCAGCCTCAACCCCAAACCCTGCTTTTCATCCAGCATTTATAATGGTATTAAATATATTAAAAAGCATTTTTAATTTATAAGAGGGGTCACACTCAGAGGTTTGCTATTTGAAAAGGGTCACCAGTACAAAAGTTTGAGAACCACTGGTTTAAGGCCTTGTCTACACTACACAATTTTGTCAACAAAAATCAGCTTTCATTGACAAAACGGTGGTGTACACACTGAAATGCTCCTCCCATCGATGTAACTCCCCTGCTATGCTGACTTATTAAAACCACCTTGATGAGAAACATAGGGCTTATTGCGACGTAGTTAGAGCAATGCAAATGTCAATGTAGACACTGCAATTGGTTATGTTGCCCTAATTGGCCTCCAGGTATCATCCCACAATGCCCATCCTGACCACTCTGGTCAGCAGTTTGAACTCTGCTTCCCTGAGGAGGCTACCCACGATGCAATGCTCTCTCTGTTGATGCAAGAGCAATGACTGTGGATATGCACCGCAACACAAGGAGCATTGTGTGACATGCACAACTGTTGCAATTAAAATGGCTTATGATCATCAATGTAACTTAAGACAACTAACTCTAGTGTAGACAAGGCCTAAGTTGTGACAATCACCTCTTTTTTGGGTTCAGTTTATTTCCCACTCTACCCATTTGTGGGTAGTACTCAACTCTCAGCCTCTGCTCTCCCTCTCTCCCCAAGTAATGATCTGAGTAGGTCCCACATAGTCATGAAGGAGATCAACTGCCATGTGTAGCTGTGTAGCACCAGGGAACAAGCTGGCCCAGAATTTATAATTACAAATATTTGGCAATAGCCACTTAAAATTCAGTGTTCCAGTGACCATTCCTGCCAGGAAATCTGCCTACTAGGCCATTCACAGAAAGCTAACACAACAGGGGTATAAGCACAGTCGGAGTGAATTCATGTAAAAATTCATATGTGGAAAAAGTTTTGTAGTGTTCACGCAGCTGTAATATCTATTTTCCCTGATATGTTGCCATTATCTATTACACTACCTGCCATATATCTCTCTTTCCTGCAATAATCTATGGAAACCTTGGAAGGAATTATTCCAGCCTCAGAATCAGTAATGTAAACTCTATTCTAAGGCAGATTACCGCTCTTGCTGATAGAACATGCCATACTAAGCAACTGTTCCCTGTTTCTGCTCCCCACTCCCAGTAGCCAGGCCACATGCCCCTTTGTACTACATGTGCCAGGTTACTAATGTGTAAGGATTTATGGCACTTAGGCAATGATAGGTAATGCTGACTCCCAGGGACTCAATGGAAGCTAGTCCAAGTCCCAAACCACCAAATACCTTCATATTTTCATAAAGTAATGGTTAAACAAGCAAATATCTGGTCTACTCTGACTCAATTCAGCAGGCAAAACACATCCAAGAACAAAAACGGCTTTAAACATTTGATCAAATCTTAATGCTGTACTGCAAGACACACAGACAGTGGCAAGTTCAAGGATTCTCCAATGCACTCAACTTCATGAGGTATCTTAAGGCTGTCGGGTTACTGAGGGTATATCTACACTGCAGAGAAAAACCCATGGCTGTCCGCTGACTAGGGCTCCCAAGCCTCTGGTTGTGGCATAGGCGCCGAGTTTTTAAATCTGCAGGGGAGTGCTCCCCCCGGCTCTGCCCAGGCCCCACCCCTTCCCCAATACCCCACCCTCTCCTCTTCTCCTCCCCCCACTCCGTCCCTGACCTCCCTCTTCCAACCCATTCCCTGGCCAATTCCGCCTCCTCCCCCGAGTGGTCTGCACCCTCGCTCCTCCCCCTGCAAAACAGCTGATCCGCAGCAGACGGTAGGCGCTGGGAGGGAGAGGGAGGTGTTGATAGGGGGGCTGCCAGTGGCTGCTCAGCACCCACCATTTTTTTTCTCCTGTGGGTGCTCCAGCCCCAGAGCACCCACGGAGTCGGTGCCTATGGGTTGTGGGGCTATTTTATTGCAGCATAGACTTCTGGGATTGGGCTGCAGCCTGAGCTCTGGGACCCTCCCACCTTGCAGAGTCTAGAGCCTGGACTGCAGCCCGTGCCCAGAAGTCTACACTGCAATTAAAGGGCCCCATGAGCCTGAGTCAACTAGCATGAGTCAGCTAGCACAGGCAAGCTGCAGGTGTCTAATTGCTGTGTAGACATACCCTGAGACTATCTCTTCATTGTAGTAGTATGACAAAACCCCAGATCCTAACAGGAGTCATGAAATCTTAGAGAAAAATCTTTCTACAAGCTCTCTTCCTCCTGACTGAACTATATTTGTACTTCAAAAAAGAGTCTTATCCATTTGATCCAGAATGCAAGAGAGTTGTTATGAACCTGTATGATAAAAGGGAAAGATTAACTAGGTTGCTGGACATACTGGCCAATCTTCATTGTAAACATGACTATTACAATCTTTGCTAAAATCTGACAAGAGCCTTGGGATCATTCTCTATCTATTGATATTTTTAAGATCTCTATAAATTTCATATCCAAGACAGTTATATTTTGAACTTAAATCAGCACTGGTTAAAAATCCATGGATAAAACCTTAAGCCAAATTCATCATGCTGTAACTGCATTGCCTTATATGGAGTTACCGCAGAGAGGAGTTTAGGAGTATGAATCTATTCAAAATAGTACCTTAGAATGTTAAGCTACATTCTGTGTTTTGTTCTCTAGCATTAAATACAGAAAAGGCAATGACAACACTCGTTGCCAATCTATATTGCTTTGTTGTCACTGAAGCCTTTTCAGAATTAATAAAGCATGAGGAGTGCTGTTGAGCAGTCTGTCCCTTTTAAGCAATGGGGACCTCAATGCAGAGGGACAAACCCACCGTGAATCCTTTAGCTTGTTTCAAATTCACATTTAGAACAGACCTTCCTTTCCAAAGAATGGCATTAGTACATTCAATCTTTCAGAATCCCAAACCTAAATTACAGCCTGTGCCTTTATTTCTGAATGACTGAACCCAAACCAAATCCCACATTGATTGCTACCAAATTTATTATCTTAACTTTGCAAATTGGTCGCATCCCTAGCTTCTGAGAGCTATGTATATTTATTTGGAGGCTTACCATAAAATTCTTGCTTCTTAGGGTAGGTCTACACTTACCCGGTAGTTCGGCGGCAAGCAAATCGAACTTCTGGGTTCAACTTATCTATCGCATCTTGTCTGGACGAGATAAGTCGAACCCGGAAGTGCTCGCCGTCGACTGCGGTACTCCAGCTCAGCAAGAGGAGTACGCAAAGTTGACGGGGGAGCCTGCCTGCCGCGTCTGGACCGAGGTAAGTTCGAACTAAGGTACTTCGAACGTCAGCTACGTTATTCACGTAGCTGAAGTTGCATACCTTAGTTCGAATTGGGGGGTTAGTGTAGACCTGCCCTTAGAGACATTTCCAGTCCCCCATCACACACTTCTCTTAATGCCTTCTTCTAGCCTCTACTGTTTGTTCTATCATCTCAGGGAGATGCTACTATGGGGAAAAAAAGAAAAAAAAAAAAAGCATAACCCACATATGGCATTTTTGTTGGCTGGTAACCTCACATTCCTACCGCACTTGGTAATGGAGTTTGACCAATGTGGATATCTATTTTATGGGTTCCTACATCTTTGCCAATCTCTGCATTCTTTTTTTTTCTGAGAAGGCTGCAATCACAGATGATCTAACATAATTTATCCAAATTTCTCTGTCTTTTAGGGTTTTGTATATAGATAGAATAGTATTCATTATCAAGCTGATCTTCTTGCCACTGACACCAATAGGATATTTCCCATTCATTTCCCTGGAAGATGGATCAGACTCCATTATATCTAACTGAACCTTCCTGAGAGTGGCAGAGTATTTGTCTCTCAGCCAATATAATTCCATCATGAACGTACAAAATATAACTATATACTAACAACATTGCACTTTAATATTTAATTTTAACTGTAACTCCCTGTACTGGAACAGATGTGAGCAAGTCAATTTTTATAGCCATTTGTGGCGGCCTAGCCAGCACAAAAGTTTTGAGAATGCTCCTTGTGCCATTTGCCTTGTGCCATGATGCAGGAGCTCCAGCTTTAAAACTACTGTATTTTGCTTTTTCATCTGAAATAACTAAATCATAAATCCTGGCAGGAAAGCATTATTAATTTAACTGGTTTGCAAATCCCTTTAGATTCCTTTTGTTGTTGGGTGGCTGGCCTGATATCACAGCCTTTTGCAGGATTTTAAGCTTGCCATTTACTTGATTCAGGCAGTGACAGTGGCATGCTATTGCCTCCCTCTATAAAAGCTCTTCCTCAGTGGACTATTGGCACAAGCAAGTTGTTGATACTGAAATGCTGGAATGAAAAACAGCTGGTCTGCATGATAGGAAAAGAGAGGAGAATGGATTTATATGGACATCCGCATGAAACTCTGAGCTGCTGTGGAATATTTGTATTCCTTTACGATTTGCAGTGTCTGCATTTACTCTACTGCATTTGCTTGTATATCTGACCCAAAAAACTCATATTGCAAGTAAACAATTTAAATATAACTATTGTTAACATGAGATTTCGTTTAGGGGCAAAATTTCCTGAAGTGGCTAAGTGACTTTGAAGCCTAAATTCCATTTTTGAACTAACCTAAATTAATAGTTAATTTAGGTTCACATGTGCCTAAGGCCCAGATTTGTAAAGGTATTTAGGCATTGCTTCATTCACTGTCACAATGCCTAATCAATTTAGGAGCTAAATCTCCCTTTCAAAAGGGATTTAGGCATTTAGGAGTCTATATTCCATCAACAGTTTATGACAGTTAGACTTATAAGTGCCTAAATCCCTTTTGAAGATGAGATTTAGGCTCTTAAATCTGTTAGGCATATGACCGAGCACAGCATTACCTAAATACTTTTAACAATTTGGGCCTAAGTCACCTGAATATTGGACACAGACACTTCTGAAAATTTTACCCTAGATCACTGCTCAGCATTTTTAGTAAAGGCCCAATCTGATCCCACAGTCCTTACACAGGCATAACTCCCATGGACATCAATGGAAGTGTAATTTGCAGAAGGACTTCTGCTATCAAATAGACTCAAATTCTGATTCTGGAGTAACTCTATGCATACCAACTACATCCTGACAGGAAAGAATTATTCTTGAAAAATTGTGCTTTTAATTATGATGCTGAGTTACACTGGTGCAATTAAGAGCAGAATTTGGCCTGGTGATTAGAGGCAGGCAGCCAGGTTCTGATCTCAGTTACACTAGTGCAAATCTTGCTGTAACCACATTAAAGAAAATGTGCGCTGGTGTAACTGGGGTTAGACTCTGGCCCAATATCACATAATTAAGAACTACTATTAATATAGGGGAAGGGATAGCTCAGTGGTTTGAGCATTGGCCTCCTAAACCCAGGGTTATGAGTTCAATCCTTAAAGGGGCCTTTTAGGGATCAGGGGCAAAAACCTGTCTGAGGATTGGTCCTGCTTTGAGCAGGAGGTTGGACTAGATGACCTCCTGAGGTCCCTTCCCAACCCTGATATTCTATGAAATGTTTGTGATGACATTCAGTGTAATATTCCAATCTTCAATAGATTGTGTAATATGAGTTCAATGACTATATTGCTTCAATTTTTGGGAAGCACAAGAATTGCTTGCAAATATATAAAGGTTGGTGCTTTCTATTTTAAGGATGCTTTCCATCCCAGTAAGCTTGATAATATTTGCACTCCTTTTTTATTTTCCCCCTGAAAATTGATATAATCAATTTTTTCTTGAAAATGTTCATGAAGGGAAAATTTTAACAAAATATGTTTGTGCAAAGATGTATTAGCTTTCAAAACGCTTCTGGAGCAATCATCCAATTAGTGAACAGAAACAACTACATGTGACTGAGGAAACTATGCAAATGGCTTATGCAATGCAAATTGATTATGAACAGTAGCTACACAAAACTATACTTCCAACAAATGGCTCATGAGCAAGCCATTGGAAATATTTTTGTATAAAAAATTCAGATAATTGCAAATGAACAAAATAAAAGTTTACTCATGAACAGAAAATAAGCTAAAATTGTTAAATAAACAGTGAATAATTTATGCACTCTGGTAGTTTCTGTGACACTGATATGCATAAAATTTTACATTCATTTTACAGTGTGTTTTCCTGAATGATGCCTAAGGGGTCATATTTAATTAATAAAATCGGTGTACAAAACTTTTCATCATGATATGTGTTGATTTTATATCCTGCAACAGTGTCAATCAGCTCTTTTGACAGCTAGTGGGGAATTTTATTATTAGAAGTCACTTTATTTATTTTCCCTTTCTATACCCTTAGTGTGTTAGTCCAGACAATTTAAAGACCAGGAATTTATTTACTTAAAGGTGTAACTTCTTTAGCTGCTTGCATATCATCATGCAATGGTTATTTATAATATAGTATATGTGTTGGGTAACATTCTTGTTGAGCCTGATTTTAACTTCTTCAACTTCCACCACAGAGCTATAGAGCCTGGCTATATGGAGCTGGCAGTTTAGCTACAAAGCAGCTGTAGGAAAGGAAGGATATAAGCAGCTTCAATGATGGTTGAATGGGAGACAAGTTCTGCAGTCCAGTCTACTGCCGCAATTACTATTGTGCAAAGACCGTTGAAAGGGAAGTTAAGTAGTATTACGCCTATATAGTAGTCAAATCCTTACATGTAAGAGAGTCTGCCATTTTTACTTCTCCAGCAGGTAAATGCAGATTGAACAATATTATTTAAATAATGATTTTAAAACAGCAGCAATATCCTATTGAAATCTGGTTTACTAACAATGAATAAATTTATCAGGTGAAAATCCTCTTAAAGCTTTTTGGAAAGACTCTATTCCTCTTCAGCTAACTATATTTCTATCTCCTTACACAAATGGATTACTATATGTGAATTAAAAATACCAATCTTGAGATAGATATTGGAATCAATAAATAATATAGCTTGGCTAAGTGGGGGAGATTATGTTAAACTAAGTAATAACTGTAAAAATATGCTTGTTCTGAGGTCCAAAAGGAAGTGAGAGGCAGACCAGTTGAATGTCTCTGGGTGAAGATAAGAAAAAAAAAAAAAAAAGATGGAAAAAACAGGGGTAATGTTATGGTAGTGGTCTACTATAGACCACCACTTAGGAGGAGATGGATGAGGAGTTTCTAGAACAAATAGAAATATGCAAAACCACAAGACTTGGTAGTAATGGGGGACAAAACACAACCATTTCCAAAAAGTTCTTGCATTGTACTGGTGACAACTTCTTGTTTCAGAAGGTGGAAGTAGTAACCGAGGTGACATATTTTAAACTTCTTCTACTGCACCCAATTGCAGCAACCCCTTTACCTCGTGCACGAGGAGACTTTTGTGAGAAGGGTCCTTGAAGATGGATGAGGAAGGGGGGTGAGAGGGGGGTTAGAAATAAGCTGTAGGGTATAACCCTCCACCACAGTATTGAGGACCCA
This sequence comes from Malaclemys terrapin pileata, assembly GCF_027887155.1. Lineage (NCBI taxonomy): Eukaryota > Metazoa > Chordata > Testudines > Emydidae > Malaclemys > Malaclemys terrapin. The sequence continues at coordinate 164,413,230 of NC_071507.1, read as the reverse complement.
GCGGTCTGAAGTTATAGTGATCCATGCGGGAAGGAAAAAAGAAAGGCGGTTGGAGAACAGCGGGACAGATGGATCCAGGGTATAGTCTGGTAGGTCGCCTGCAAGCTCACACTCAAAACACTCGCTTGCCCCCTGCTTATTGCGGGTTGAGCCCGACTGGGCAGGGGGTAGAGGTAGAATGGTAAGAGGCCAATATGGCTCCATCAGGAGCTCTTTAATTACCTGAAAAGCAAAATGAAATCCTACAAGTGGAAATATGGACAAATTGCTAAGGAGGATAACAAAAGAATAGCAAAAGCATGTAGGGACAAAATCAGACAGGCTTAGTCACAAAATGAGTTACACCTAGCAAAGGACAAAAAGGAAATAACAGGTTCTATAAGTACATTAGGAGCAAGAGAAAGATGAAGGAAAGTGTACATCCATTACTTAGTGGGTAAAGAGAGCTAATAATGGATGACAAAGAAGGCTGAGATGTTTAATGCTTATTATTTTGTTTCAGTCTTCAATAAAAATAACTAATGGTGATGAGATACTCAACAAAATTAATATTAATAAGGGGGAAGGAACACAAGCCAAAATAGGGAAAGAACAGATTAAAGAATATTTAGATGTTAGACATGTGGCTCAAGGTGCCTAGGGTAGCCCACATTTAAAATGCCAAGGTCCGGGCAGGCTTCAAAAAGGAGAGCAGATTCTCCCAAAACTGGTTAACACTGTAGTTAGCACAAATTGTGCTCCTGGACCCCCACACTGGTTATGAAGAAGCTGAAAAAAAGAAATCACACAGTTCCCTTTATTGGAAACTAGAGACTGGACTGCAATCAGCAAATAGATCCAGTAAAGCGAGAAGTTACTTAAAAATCTATTCACTATACTAAATGTTCTTCTGATCCCCCAAGGACCAGCCACGTTACCAGATCAAAAGTAGTTTGGACCTTACCAAAAATACTATGCTGCCAGAATACCACGCTGCCAGCCAATCCTTTAGTGTGTAAAACCAAAGGTTTATTATAAAATAAAAGAACAAGAAGAGAGTTGTTAAATGATCAAAGCAATCAGATACATACATATAACTTCAGAGTCCATATATCAGGTTCTTAGCAATATTGGTGAGAGTGCTGGCTTGAAAAGTCCCTCTGGAACATATCCAAAGCATGGACGGATCTGTCAGTCCTTTGTTCAAACTTCAGTTTGTAAAGAAGTTACTCTAGAGGTGAGAAGCAGGATTGAAGATAAAAATAGAGGTGATGCAGCTGCCTTTTTATATTTTCTTCCACATGGTTTGTACATCCTTTGTCCCAAATGCAAACTCACAGCACATGGGCATGGAAAAGTATTTGGAGTCCTCTGTCTATAGGCATGTTCCTACATGTCCTGCTGACTCATAGGCGTTGCCTTGGCTTTTTTCAATGGATTCATTGTACAGCTGATTGACCTTGATAGACCATCGAGCAGACTGGGTAGTGCCTGTGTTGATGCTAATCTGGCTGGGAGTAACACCCAGATGCATAGCACAAGTTTGAGATATCAATATATCACACAAATTTATCACTCACGATACAAAGATGATACATATATACAAACAAATGTATCATATTTAGAAAATCATAACTTTTTCACTGATACCCTACATGGCATATCTTGTATAAGATTCATTGCAATTTTGTAACATTGATATTGATAATATTATAAATGGTCACTCATTCCATACAGCATCACAAGATGTATTCAAGTTGTCACAGTCTGATTAAATTTACCTTAGGGTACTTAAGGAAGTAGCTGAAGCAATATCGGAACAATTAGCAATTATCATGGAGGACGGATGAGGTCACAGAGGACTGGAGAAAGGCAAACATAGTACCAATCTTTAAATAGTACCAACAAAGAGAACCTAGGGAATTACAGACCCAGTCAGCCTAACTTCAATACCTGGAAAGATATTGGAACAAATAATTAAACAATCTATGAGCATCTAGAGGATAATTGGGTATAAATAATAGCCAACATGGATTTGTCAAGAACAAGTCATGCCAACCTAATTCCTTTCTTTGACAGGATTACTGGCCTTGTTGATGGGGGGAAAGCAGTAGGTATATCTTGATTTTTAGAAAGGATTTTGACACTGTCCCACATGAAATTCTCATGAGAAAACTAGGAAAATGTGGTCTAGAAATTACTATAAGGTGGGTGCATAACTGGGTTTAAAGACCATACTAAAAGTAGCTATCATTGGTATGCTGTCTAACTGTGATGATGTACATAGTGGGGTCCTTCAGGCTCAGTCCTGGGTGCAGTACTAGGATAATATTGTCCTTGATGACTTGGATAATAGAGTGGAGAGTATGCTTATAAAATTTGCAGATGATACCAAGCTGGAAGTGATTGCAAACACTTGTTGAACATGAATAGAATTCAAAATGATCTTGAAAAATTAGAGAAACCCCATGTTGATTTGCATTAGTTATATACCCTCCTTTAATTGTTTATTATTTAAGCCCCTTATCACCTACTCCATTATTTTGCCCAGGATTGGTGTCAGTCTGACAGGCCCACAATTACTCAGTCAGCCCACTTATCATTTTTAAAATATTGGCATAACATTAGGTTTCTTCCAGTCTTCTGGAACTTCCCCAAAGTTCAAAGAGTTATTGAAAATCAAAGGTAATGGTCCAGCAAATTCCTCAGGCAGCTCTTTTAATAATATTGGCTGTAAGTTATCTGGATTTTAAGATGGCTGTCTTCATAGCTACTGTTTAACATCCTCCTGAGTTACTATTGGACTAGAATGTGTATCATTATATGATATGAATATATCATCTGTTTTTCCCCAAATATAGAACAGAAGTATTTATTGAACTTTGTTGCCTTTTCTGCATTACTGTTGACAATGCTACCATTTCCTAGTAATGGACCAATACCATTGTTAGGATTCTTTTTGTTCCCAATATACTTAAAAAAAAAAAAAAAAAATCTGGTTGTCTCTACCTTTGCTGGAGATTGACAAAGGAAGCAAGAAGGACACAAACAGAAATCCATTTTCTACACTTCCAAGTTTCTATTTATATTCATTCTTACCAACTTCCTTTTTCTTCCATTTGTATATATTTATAGCTACCTTCACTTAAAAACAGTATGGCTCAGAGGGTGTTTTTTTAAACTAGTGCAGCCATCTTTCTTGATTGTAGATTATGGCTTTGGGACATCTAGTTCTTAAACAATTCCCAATGATCATTCACATTTTTCTGATTAAAATTATTCCTCACGGATGATTTCTGTTTTCAGTGTTGTGAAATTGGCCCATTTAAAGCACCGCGTATTACTGATTTGGACTTGATTCTGTTTGAACATAACAACTATGATCAAGTCATGTAAACTTGTACATAAGCTATCACTAACTTTTAGTTTTGTGATCAATTTTGTCTTATCTGTCAAGAAAAGGTCTAATATAAAAAATTCTCCCATACTGGACGCAACACTTTTTGAATTAGAATTGAGAAACTTATTTAGAAATTCTGAGGATGTTTTAGTAGTGGCAGTCTGAGACCTCCAGCCTGTGTCACTCAAACTGACTTCTCCCATGATCATTCAGCTCCTCCTCCTGTGACAGTTCTTCTTTACCAATCTGCCTGGGCCACAGCTGATCAGGCTGGGCCACAGGATCTTTTTTGGGGAGGAGATGACGAGGCACATCAAGTGTTTAAATTTTAAAGCTTTATTAATAAAATACAGCAGAGTGTGCTGGGAATGCTCCCACGTCACTCAGGGGATGAAAGAAAGCATTAGAGCCCCAAGCCCTAACCCACTTTCATACTCACACATGCACTACCCAAAACTGGCCATGCCGGGGTGTAACGTAAGAAGAGAGGGAGGGGTGGACAGGAGTTCTTGCCCTGGGCCCAGGTCGTCCAAGAATCTGCTGTAATCTCCGAATTGCTCCAGCTCTCGGGAGGGTTTTTAAGTCCTGGATTTCTTTGGGAGGGTGTTGTCTTCCAGGGCCCTCTGTGCCTGGTGCTCTTTGTCCCGGTCCCAATCAGCTTACTGTGGCCTTCTCAGCTACCCAAAACACATCGGCTCCGGAGAATTTGTTTTCCCTTCTGTTAGCCTTCACTGTCACTGCCTCATTCGCTTTGTTTTCACTGCTATCTTTGCAGCTCTGCTCCACTTAGTTCTTCTCTTCTTACAGCTGCTTGGGCACATTCAAACCCCCCCATCTTTCTCGGCTGTCAGCCAAGTCCCGGCTGTGAGCAGTGTTCTTGGTCAGGGGCGAGCGTCTTATCTTTAGACTGAGCTTGCTAGCTGCAGTGTTGAGTTAACCCATTCTCTGCTTTCTTCTCCCCCTCTCTCAGCCTCTCATACTCCTGCAAAGAAATCTTCCATTCCCCACTCACACACCTTTGACCCTCCCCAAAATGCTTTGCGATGCTTGCAATAGCATTAGCTACTGTGACAGACCCAGAACAGTGGGGTACAGGAGTCTGCTAGAGGGCAAATATACTGGTTACTGGATGAGTAGTTTTCTGTTCGCTGAGTGACCAGAGAAGGGGCTGCACTAGAGTAATCAGGAACCTGCTAGAATCAATTAAGGCAGGCTAATCAGGGAACCTGGGTTTTAAAAGGAGCTCACTTCAGTTTGTGGGGCAAGTGTGAGGATCTGGGAGCAAGAGGTGCAAGGAGCTGAGAGGGAGTGCTGCTGGAGGACTGAGGTGCACAAGCATTATCAGACACCAGGAGGAAGGTCCTGCGGTGAGAATAAGGAAGGTGTTTGGAGGAGGCCTTGGGGAAGTAGCCCAGGGGGTTGTAGCTGTCATGCAGCAGTTACAGGAGGCACTATAGACAGCTGCAGTCCACAGGGCCCTGGGCTGGAACCCAGAGTAAAGGGCGGGCCTGGGTTCCCCCCAAACCTCCCAATTGACCTGGACTGTGGGTTCTTCCAGAGGGGAAGGTCTCTGGGCTGTTCCCCAACCCACATGGTGAATCTGAGGCTAGAAAATCCACCAATAAGCGCAGGACCCACCAAGATAGAGGAGGAACTTTGTCATGCTACATACAATGCTGATCTGCCTCCCCCCGGGGACTCCCTGAGGGAGGGGGTCATTGGGGTGTGACACTCCCACACACACACACTGTAAATAGGTGCTTGAGGAGCTTGTCATATGGTTCCCTGTTGTGATTTATAGCAGACACCAGCTAATACCTCATCTTGTGCTTAATCTGTTAGGACAATGATCCATAAAGTATTCAAGATCATTTTCTTCCAAGTTGTCAGTGACTCAGAAACAAGTAATGTCATTTTTGACATGGAAAACCACTTCCCTATTGCCCACTCAGTCCTTCCTAAATAATTCATAACTATTGATTTTAACATTCTAATCATGTGAATCATCCTAGCAGGTTTCAATAATATGCTCTAGATCAAATTTATGCTCATAAATGAGCAATTCCAATTCCTCTTGTTGGTTACCCAGGCTCCCAGCATTGGTATGAAAGCAAGTAAATAAATGTCTTCTGTGTCCTTATGTTGAGAACAAAAAATAATGAGACCAATCTTGATTTTATGCTAAGTGCTCATTTCTTCTCTTTTTTCACCCTCCTCTTTTGTAATAGTTTAATACCCTCCTGACTATCCTAGCTAGCCTGTTCCCAAGAAGATTAGATGGCTTTCAGTAAAAGGGGAAACCAACAGTTCAACCTTTTCATACAAATGCAAAAGTTTTCTTCAATACCTAGCCATTTTATGCAATCTGGATTAAACAAACAAGTTCCAAGAAATCAACAAGTACAGTGTGAAAAAGCTGCATAAAACAAATGATGTACATCAGCAGAACTATTTTTGATAACTTTTTATTAAGAAAAAATGAATCCTGGGTGCAGTAAGAACAAAAATAAGTACAAAGAAACCCCAAAAATGCACTCATACTAGAAGGATAAACGTGTATAATAAAATATAGAATCATAAAATATCAGGGTTAGAAGGGACCTCAGGAAGACATCTAGTCCAACCTCCTGCTCAAAGCAGGACCAATCCCCAACTAAATCATCCCAGCCAGGGCTTTGTTAAGTCTGACCTTAAAAACCTCTAAGGAAGGAATTCCACCACCTCCCTAGGTAACCCATTCCAGTGCTTCACAACCCTCCTAGTGAAAAAGTCTTTCCTAATAGCCAACCTAAATCTCCTCCACTGCAACTTGAGACCATTACTCCTTGTTCTGTCATCTGCTACTACTGAGAACAGTCTAGATCCATCCTCTTTGGAACCCCCTTTCAGGTAGTTGAAAGCAGCTATCAAATCCCCCCTCATTCTTCTCTTCTGCAGAGTAAACAATCCCAGTTCCCTCAGCCTCTCCTCATAAGTCATGTGCTCCAGCCCCCTAATCATTTTTGTTGCCCTCCCCTGGACTCTTCCCAATTTTTCCGCATCCTTCTTGTAGTGTGGGGCCCAAAACTGGACACAATACTCCTGTTGAAGCCTCACCAATATCAATTAGAGGGGAATGATCATGTCCCTCAATCTGCTGGCAATGCCCCTACCTATACAGCCCAAAATGCCATTAGCCTTCTTGGCAGCAAGTGCACACTGTTGACTCGTATCCAGCTTCTCATCCACTGTAACCCCTAGGTCCTTTTCTGCAGAACTGTTGTCTAGCCATTCAGTCCCTAGTCTGTAGCAGTGCATGGGATTCTTCTGTCCTAAGTGCAGGTCTCTGCACTTGTCCTTGTTGAACCTCAGATTTCTTTGGGCCCAATCCTCTAGTTTGTCTAGGTCCCTCTGTACCCTATCCCTACCCTCCAGTGTATCTACCACTCCTCCCAGTTTAGTGTCATCTGCAAACTTGCTGAGAGTGCAGTCCACACCATCCTCCAGATCATTAATGAAGATATTGAACAAAACCAGCCCCAGGACCGACCCTTGGGGCACTCTGCTTGAAACCGGCTGCCGACTAGACATTGAGCCGTTGATCACTACCCGTTGAGCCCGACAATCTCGCCAGCTTTCTATCCACCTTATAACTGTTAATACAATGAACAAAGGGATTACAAGCCACACAGTGGATCCTGTGTGTTCTGGGCCAGCTGGTGCTGAGATTTGCTAGGTTACTGAGGGTAGATTGTGACTTGTACCACAAACCTGTGCAGGGGAGTGTGAGCCACCCCTTTATGCCTCCACATGTGCTACCTCCAGCAAGGGAGAAGAATAAATGGGTACTGCTTCCTTGGTCCCTGCAGAAGGTAAATGGAAAATGGCTAAAGACTTAGCTCCATCCCCTTCACCTGCTGGCCAGTGCAGGGGTGTGTAACTGGGGGCTGGTAAGGAGCTGAAAGAGCAGAAAATAGGAGTGTGAATAAATTGAAGCATGAATGTCTGATAGAGGAGGTATGTAGATACCCCTGGCTAGGTGAGATTCTGGCTAAAATAAAACATTTTATAAGAGCTCTGTGATGCTGTACGATTGAAACATGACCATTTATATCATTAATATTGCCACTAAGCAAATTGCAACAAATCTTGTACAAAGTGTATCATGTAAGTTATCAATGGAAATTTGACTTGCCAAGTATGATTATCCTGTTTATATGCATGTATCACTGTATCTGAAGTTTATACGTGTGTGCGCACACACACACCTATTTATACTATATAGCAAATGTGTTTGCTCCTGGGATAACATCCACAAGGTAATTTACATCCAGTCTGGCCAGCACATTTAATGAACTATTCAAGTTGATGGCCCATTAAAGAATACTTAACTCTAACAATGGGCCATAGAAGAAGCTTGTTCCTACCCAGTAAGCCTTCCTATGGACACTTTAGCCAGAATATCGGTAATGCCTACTCCAATGAATCCTCAAGGCATGTAAGGACATCTGACCTGCTCATATGACCCTGGACTATCTTGTGCCTGTAATTTTCCACAAACTAAGACTGAGAGCTTTGTTTAGGACAGTGAAATTCCCTCCACATGAGAGAAGGTATAAAAGGACAATGGAGATGCTTCCAGGATCTCTCTTCTGCTCTGATCTCTGGACATTGGACTTACACTAATATCCAACCTAAATCTCCTAAAAGGAGTATGGAACGAGGACCTTTCAATCTTTTGGAAGTTCCCACAGACTTTCCAAGCCAGCAGTCTGTAACATTGCTGCTACAACCCTGATCCAAGAAGACTGAAATGATTGCATGTATAAGATTTCCTTGACCATTTTAACTCTCCTTTTTCTTCTCATAAATAATTATTTGGGTAAGATCTGAGTTATATATTGATCTGGGTATGTGGCTGATATTTTGAGATCAGCAAAAACCTTTGTTTGATGAAATTGGTTTTCAGTAACCAGTCAAAGTCTAGAGTCTGGGTGGTGAAATAAGTGCTGGAATGCCTAAGGAGACTGCATTTTTGACTCCTTGTTAACCAGTGTGGCGAGACAGAAGTTCACTTTTGTTTCTGGCTTCATATAATCTAATATAGAATAACCACTAGTTTGGGGTGAGTCTGCTGTTTCTCAGCAGTTTGTCCTGAATTTGTCATTCTCAGATGTGACCAACAGAAACACTGACAAGCATATGCAGCTCTGTTATACTACCTGTATGGCCCTGAGAATGTTACATGGGCCACAGCTGTATGCTGATTGGGCCACAAATGGCCCACAGGTTGAGAACCACTGGGAAAAAAAAATCCATAGGGAGTGTGGGGAACACTTTGTACTTCAAGTCCACAAAGGGTGTTCTTGTCAGTGATTGGGATTACTCTTTTGAAGAGTCATTGCTATCAATGGCTGTTTTTCTAAGAATTACCAACACCTCTAACTTATTAGAGTCTGTCAATTTAGCTTTGAAGAGTCTTGCTGGAGTCCAATAATATCGGTTTAACATTTTGTTTTAGAATAAACAGAGATCAGACAATGGAAATATTAATTTGACATTTCAGCATTTATTCCAGTTTTCACCCAACAGATGAAAATCAAGTTCCTACCACCCCTAATCCAGTTTTACAAGATGAAGAGTTGCCTGTAATAACATTCGAAATACTACACATCTGGTATTCCATGTTAAACTTACTGGACAAGATACTTGTCAATATTTATCAGCTCCAAGGAAGCCTTTGACTTTGACAGTTGAAAGGCCATACCTTTGTGTAACACTAAACAACTTTGAATTTGTCTGGGCATTTCTCAACTCATCTATTAGGATCCACTTGACTTCATTACAAGTAACAGTATAATCTCCACTATCTTTACACTTTGGGTAAGTAAGATTATCTTGCCCCATTTTATTTAATCTAGCACTAGTTGCAGGGCAAGGTCATAGGCAGCCATACCTAGTAGTTGGAGTCAGATTCCACAGCCATGAGATAGGAGTCAAGAGTTGACTGGGTCAGGGTGCTGGGAGGTCAGAAGCAGAAACAAACTGGAGATCAGAACCACAAGGTGGTAACTCAAATCAGGCTGATTCAGCATACCAGGGGTCAGAGGCGGGAGACAAACTGGAGGATGGGAACCACAAGTCAGATGCCAGGAATCAAGCCTGGTCAGGATGCCAGGAAATCAACCTGGAGAAGTAGAAGTGGAAGCAGGAGAAAGGAGCAGAAGGCACAGTCCAGAGCAGGGTGGAGTCAGTTGTTCAGATAGCTTCTTGTTCCTTTCAGTTACTCAGGGAGTCCACCCACAGGGGCAGAACCTCATACCGGGGCTGGGTTTCATGGATCTCAGATAGGCCATTATCATCAATCTGCCAGGTGGATGGTTGGAGTGTGTCTGCTTCTATAAACCCTGCAGGCCTGGATTTGAGGCCCATGGGTTTGTGACATTGGTACTCATTAGCAATGAAAATACAATTTCATCCATATCTCTGATATCAACTGAGTAACCTTGGAGTATCAAAATGGGTATTTTATTGAATCGTGCCAATCAATTAGAATCCCTCCCTAAGCTTTGGGAACAATTTTTTGACAGCTTCATGAGCTACAAAATGAGCTGCAGAAGAAATAAATGTATGCCCTTCTCATAATTTGAGACTACCCACTGAACAATCCCTGGGTATTAAACAGGTTTCTGATCCTCCAAAATTTCTATCATCTACTCCATCTTTAAGAAAAAATTCTCTACCAGCCTCAACCTTGGAAATCCTTGCAAATGTCCTTTATGGATAACATGACTCTCAAAATGAATATTCTCCTACTCTTACAAAGAGCATGCTAGCACTATACATTTAACTCACTTTCCACAGCATAAATAACCATTTAATTGAGGGTGGCAAGTAGTCAAGACTTTCACATAAAGTGTGTCATAAGTCATAAATAAATGGACATCTGGGTTTACCAGTTAGTCTTTATTATCTCTCAGCATGAGAGAGAGAGAGAGAGAGAGAGAGAGAGAGAGAGAGACTGGGATGGTTCAGAAATGTTCAAATCAATTACAGATCTCTCTGGTTATAATTTAAGAAGACCTTTGCTACCCTCTCTGCCACCCATACTCTACTAAAGAAAACTCTGCCTCCATTGGATACTTTACAATAATGTGACCATACAAAAATTACCTCTCTACTCAGCTTCCCACTTTAAGATAACAGCCTTCTAACTCAGTAAGAAGAATATAACACTCTGGCAGTACCAGATTCACCATGGCTCCACTGGTGCCATGGCACTGGGCCCACGGTCCAAAAGGGCCCTGGCCTGCTCTACTTGGCTTCCCCACCCCCGTGGGGGCAGAAGCTTAGTGCTGCCAGCTCCTGCTGCAGCAGGGCAGGCTCTGCCAGCAGCCAAGCTCCTCCCCCACCTCTTCCCCCAGCATGCTACATTCCCTCCTGCCTCCTATCAGCTGTTTGCCAGCAGGAGGGAGGAGGAGGAGGAGCGGATCCTCAGCACGCTCACTGCTCTGGGGAGGAGGAGGAGGAGCGGCAAGGGCGGGGCCTTGGAGAAGGGGCTGGAATTGGGACATACCCCCTCTAGCCCCCTGCCGTGAGCACCCCCATGACCCCAGCCCACACCCACAGCTCCCTGCCCTGACCCTTGCACCCCCTCACATACCCCCAGCCCTGACCCTTGCACCCCCCACACACACAGCCCACCCTGCACCCATTCACACCCAGCCCCCTGCCCTGACCCTTGCACCCCCCCGCACACACAGCCCACCCTGCACCCATTCACACCCAGCCCCCTGCCCTGACCCTTGCACCCCCCTTCACACACAGCCCACCCTGCACCCATTCACACCCAGCCCCCTGCCCTGCGTCCTGCACCCTCCCCCCCCCACACACACACACACACACCCTGCCCTGACTCCTGCACCCCCCTCACACACACCCAGGCCCCTGCCCTGACTCCTTCTCACCCCCCCACACACACCCCTACACACACCCAGCCCCCTACACTCCCCACACACATACCCAGCCCCATCCTGAGCACCAAATGTGAGCTCCTGCACCCCCTGCATTCCCACCTGCACCCCTCGCACCAAATGAGCTGCCCCAGGTAAGCACTCCACACCCCAACCTCCTGCCTGAACCCTGAGCCCCCTCCTTCACCCTAGCTCCTGGCCAGATCCTGCACCCCAACTTTTTTTACAATATTTGGAAAGATCATTAAGTGGTCCGTCGAGATCCTCTGCAATTTTCAAGTGGTCTGTGGAAAAATAAGTAGACTACAAGAACAATCAAGGTACCTCACTTTATTTTCATTTACTTGCTATTACTTATAGGAGGAGGATGAAGGGGGAAAAAAAAAGAATGAAAAACAGGGACAGGGGGAGATGAGAGAACATTTTTTCCTTGGCTGGGTTCCAAGGAGGGGCCCCAAAAGTGACGCTGAGCACATGGCCAGGGGGCCCCCCCACTAGCTGTAAATCCACCATTAGCTGTCACTTCACCTGGGCTGGGGAGACTGTGTCAGCTGATCCCCACAGTCTCCAACCTACCTGGGCAGTACAGCAGACATGGCCCTGCCCATTAGCTCCTCTCCATTCCCTAGCCCACCCACCCTTGCTTCCCACTGCTTAAGGCTTAGCCCTTTCACTTTTAAAAATTGCTTGCCCCTTCCCCCCCCCCTGGCTTTTCTGGCACCCCTGTTGCAAAGTATCCAGTTTTAGACTGGAAACTCCGGTAGAAAAATGGGACCTGGGTGTCCGGTTAGCAGTGCTGACTGGAAACTAAAAGTCCGGTTATAGGAGTAACCACATTACCCTCCACTCCTCCCACTCCCAACACCCACCCCAGAGGGCTGGAAGAGAACCTGTCCTGTTGCTGGATGTCAGAGTGTGGGGGAGTCAGAGTCCTGCACCCCCCACTTCCTGCGATTCACTGTGACTCTCAACCAGCCAGCAAAACAGAAGGTTTATTAGACGACAGTGCTGGGCCTCACACCGTTTCCCCAGCCAGCTCCAAACGGCAACCCCCTCCAGCCCCTCCTCTGTCCTTTGTCTCTTTCCCTGGGCCACGAGGCCACCTGATCTCTTTGTTCTCCAAGACCTTCAGTTGGCACCTTGCAGGGGAGGGGCTAGGACATCAGTTGCCAGGAGACAGTGGTCAGCCATTCTCTGTGCAGACAGCATCACACCTGCCCTCTAGGGCTCTACAAATAAATTTTACATAGCCTTATCCTACCACCTAAATACTTAAGAAATGCATAGAGGAAACCGAGGCACCCACACAGTATTCGGAGAAAACATTAAGAACATTCCCACTTTGTCACACTGGAGGAGGGGGCAGCTCAGTGCAGAGAGAGATGGAGAATGGGCTAGAACCAGGGAGAAGGTAGGTACCCGCTCTATGTGGGAAGGGGTGGGAGGGATCCTGTTTACCCCCTTCCCAGCCCTGCTGCATTTGCAGTTTACCCCTGGCCTCTCCCTTGCTCCAGGGACCAATCCTAGCTCCTGCCCCATTGTGCTTTTGCCCCCGATCCCTTTTACAATCATTCCCCGGGGGGCCCACAAATATGTGTGGAGCCGGTCCCACAAAAAGTTAATCCGTCCCTGCTGACTCTGGGAAATGCTTAGTATTCTTTGAGAAAAGATATGCATAAAAATAAGCTTCTGAGATTCCCCTAAGGGAAGGAACATCAATTGAGGCAGGTCTTCTCTTTGACTACAAATTACAGCCATGTCACTGTGACACTACACCCCAGAGTGCCGCCATGTAACCCCCATATTCATCACTTGTATATTATTGTGATATTGCAGATAAAGCATGCCATGTGAGGTATCAGAGGAAAGATTATGGTCTGCTGAAAGTCACTGTTCTATCTAAATATGTATATCGTTAGTGCATATGAAGTTATGAGATTGTGTTGTATGGTTGTCACAAAAATATGCTATGAGTTGGGGAATTGCCCAGATACTAGCTCCCCAAAGACAATAACCAAACCACCATCAACAGCCATTGTCCAGCAAGAGAGTTACAATGCAATAACTCACTTGCACAAAACCACACTAAGGGAATTGCTCAACCTTACCTGGTGACTCAGCAATACCCACCAGAGATGCCTGGACTTATGTTCTCAAGCACATGGACTAAGGGTATAAAACAGAACACAGGGGCCCCATGCTTGGACTTTTCTCCTCCTCCCTCACCCCACCCCCCAACTATGCTGCAACTAGCAACAAGTACACTCAGAAGACTCCAACAGAGGAGACTGGCCCAGGTTTCAAGGGTGAAACCTGTGTACTATTAACTGCAATACCCAGTGGGGTGAGAAAAACTGCTTAATTTAGATGTTGCCCAGTCTAATAGGATTGGGAATTTAGACTGCATGCTTATATTTTCTTTTCTTTTGGTAACCACTCTGACTTTGCCTATCACTTAAAATCTCTTTTTTATTCAATAAACTTATTTGACTGTTTATCTTTACCAGTGAGTTTGCCTGAAGTGTTTGGTAAATCTGCTCAGGTTTACAAAAGCTGGTGTGTATCCACTTTCCATTTATGAAGTGGTGAACCAATTAACAAACTTGCACTGCAAGTCTTGAACAGTGTAAGATGGTATATTCCTGAGGTACAGAGCTGGGAGGATTTGGCTGGTGCCTTTCTCTGTGGTTCTGGGAGCATTCATGCAATTTAGCCTGGGGCTCCCATCACAGTCACATTGAATAATCTTACTTATTGGTGCCCAAATTGCAGTGAGGGGAGGTTATGCCAAGTCCACAGTTCTCATTGCTGCCATTTGAAAATGGAAGCGGAGAGCGTTAGAATTAAAGACATGGTATGTTTAAGTAATACCATTTATAAAACATGTCTTTAGTCACAGAAATCAACTCATCACTTTTACAAGGTGTTGTCAACTTCTTGTCAACTATGTACCAAACGATTTCACTGGCAGTTTCTACTGTTGGGTCAAATAGCTGCACAGTAAGACTATTCAGAGAAAAACAGAATGAAGACTTATCATTGCCCCTAGTTATAGAAGAAAGAAGTGCACCAAATTGGTAGGAAAGGGAACATCAGCTTGTTGAAAGATTACATTTTTCCAGCTGGAGGTTCTCAGATTTGTAGAGAAGTTTAGTGGTTATATGATGAATGGTCTATATTAACAATGTTAGAATACTGACAACATTACCTAAATTTATGACTTTGTTTATATCTATATCGTATATGTACAGTGATATTATGTACTTATTTTGCTACATTGTAAGTACACAGATACAAAGGCAATGAGGTTAAATTATTATTTTTGTTAAAAGATGGTTTGTTGGGGTGTCCTGCCCTAAAGGGCAGTAGTGCCCACACACAACCTGTCATGGCCCTTAAGGATTTAGAAATAAAGATACACAATGACCTAGGGAGGGATAGGATAGAGAGGAAACTTTAGTGTTTTGAGAGAAAGACATGCATTGTTTCTTTAAAGCCCTGAGGCCAGGAGCCTTGTAGAAGAAGCAGGGCAAGGCTCGCCTTTAACTCAGCCAATTGGGAAGGAGTTAGGAGAAGAGAAACAGCATAAAGGGGAATGGATGACTAGTTAGAGTATTCATCTGGAAGGAGCTGGCAAAAGCCTTGCAGTTGACTATTGCAAGGCAAGGAGCCTGAGACAAACCCCAGCTCCAGGAAAAGGGCTGAGGAGGAACTCCTGTTTGAAGGAGTGAAGGACAGGCTATCCTAATACAAGAGGCCTGAGACACAAACCCCAGTCCCAGAGAGCGAGAGCATTGAGGGGGAAGTCCTGTTTGGATGAGAGAAATATTGAGTACTCTAAAGGTGAGAGACAAAGGGACTTCTTGCAATATGGTCCAGCGGCTGCAGAGAAGGGCTAGGAGAAGTCTTGGAGAAAGGACTTTCATAACTGGCTAAGTAGACACTGAGCAGCCACAGATGCAGGTAGCAAAAGCAGAGTCTGGAGACCTGGTGAAGGTGCTGACAACCAGGATAAAGGTAGCAGCAGCTAAGGAAAGTGGCAGAGAGGTAGAAGAAACAGTCCTCATCTCCCTAAAACAGAGTTGTTGGGCTTGAACCCAGAAGAGATGTTGGGCCTGGGTATCCCTGCCTCTCCCTCAGATGGAGAGGGGATGCATGGCTGTGTAAAAAAAAAAAGTGGTAGTGGGTGGGGGGGACCCAAGATGTTGGGAGTTGGGCTTGAAGGCCATTAGATTTTGAGTTTCCTACTTTGGGACCTTTTTTTGTTTATCCCAGAAGGGGAATGGACTGAGTAGTGACCTGGCCAGAGGGGTAGGCCACAGAAAATGAAAGATCACTGATGGACCAGAATGGATAAACAGGGCACTAAACTGAAGAAAAAAAAACCCTGCAACACCACACCTGAACATGTGGGGACACCCTGGAGATGAGAGGCTTGTCCACAGAGGGTCATACCCTTCCTGACTATGGTTCACCACTATATTTGATCAGCTACTAGGATTCTCATCATTTCCGTTATGCAGTCATCTTTAAGGCTGTTTTTAAATTAGAGAATTCTGATGTAAAATGTTACATAGTTAGCTGAAGAAGACACTTAGGAAGGCATTTGGGGAAATTGAACAAAATGTTCAGCTCTGCATTTCCTGAAGAACACCAGCTCATTCAGAAGCCTTGACTGATATATCAATCTTCTTTCATGTAAAATGTCCAGACTTTAAAATAATTTGGCAAGGTGGGTAACATGACACACTATTTAAGGTTGGTGTCTTTATGAAATCCTCAGTCTTGCCATACAACTGTATTAAACTTGTTAATTCTGTTAATGGTTTTGGTATCCCTGTTTGGCACTTGTCCTGATCTGATAAGATAGATACTTATGGTAGCTGATCCTTCTAGATACAGGTGATGGAAGGAATGGATAACAGCAACTGAGCAGCCATGTTTTCTGACAAGTTCTGACACTGCTCTTCTGTTAAGACTATATTGTTTGAGAGACTTTTTATTGACTTATTTTATAAAATACAGCTCACTATTCTCCTCTGAAAACAGATTGACTCTTGGGTAGAAATACACTTGACATATGTTGCAATGACATGGTGTCTTGCTAGAGCTTTAGTAGGAATCAGAGAAAGGAGATCCCTGATTTTTAATCTGACATGTCACCCTTTTCTTGCACAGAAGAATAGTAATTGTATCACTGAAATTAATTGACATGGTTTCATATTCCCAAATGGATATAAATAATCTAAGATGATGAATAAGTGCTGGGCCACCATAATTAAGTGCAAAGGGAATCCCATTATGGTTTGGTGCGTGGGGACTTCAGTTGATGCACAGCTTTATTGATTTCCTCTGAAGATGGTGGAGCTACTAGAGCTTGAATTGTTTCTGCCTATAGTTTGCTGTTAATTGACCTCTGTAGAAGGTTAATAGTAGGTTTAGAATGTCAGGTTTTTTAAGCTAGTGAGCCTCAGTTTCAGATTTGTCAGTTAGTGATCTGAAAAAGCTGCTATTTTAAGAGGAACACTTGCACTTCCCCCTATACACACACACACTCCACAGATGCACTTCAGTTGTATGTAGAAGCTGATCATTTTATTGTCTCCTGCAAGTCTTTGGGGTTTCAACAATTTTTCATGTAGCCAGAGTTTGGGATTTTTTTTTTAAATCTTGCATAACTTAACATTGTACATTTGCTATAGGTCCCCTAAATGCTTTCTGCATTCATTTCACAGCTGGTTGATGGAATGTTGAAAGGTATCCAGCATAGAACTAAAATTGGATCCTGCCTCTCCCTCTCTCTATATAAATAGATTTTGTAAATAGATAAATTTTAAGGAAACTTCAGAGTTAAAAATTCATTACATCTGTAATAACTTACAGACAGGTTAGTAAAAACTTATTTTAAATCAAATTTTTTCCATCATGTATGCAGGTTAATGTTTGCATTTTATTGAGTTTGGATAGTTTGTCACCACCTGTCAGCCCCACATGACCATCCTAGCAATCAACAGCTGCAGGTAGACAGCAGGTCAGATTTGAAAAAGGTCTGCCCTGCTGCTGTAACAAAAGATGCTTTTCCCCTTCTAGTGCTAGCTAAGACTCCCTTTGGCTTCTCTGCTCAATGCTGCACTCTGCACATTTGGGAGTAAAGGAGCAAAATGGAGACTGAGTCATCTGAAGGATCTTCAGGAGGATTCACTACCAATGGGAACTGGCCAAAATCCTTCTCACTCTAGAGCAGGACAAGGAAAAGATTTGATACTCCAGAATCCCCTTACACCTCCCCTGAACCTGCCTTCTCATCTTTCCTCTCCCCACCCATAAGAGTTGAACACTATATAAATTCCCCTGCTTTCCAGCTTCCTTCTGTCCCTGGTCCACATGGCTGCATCTCTTCAAGACACTATGCTCATTAGGAAGACACAAAACTATGTTCTCTCTAATGGAAACTAAGGACTTAGAGGCAGGAATATAACTTGTTGGTAATGCCATGAGGAATATGGTTTGACTATGAAATTACGGTGAACCTACATGGTGATGAAAAATCCCATTGAAAATGCAGTTCTAAAATAGGATTTTTTTAAAAACAAATTTTTAAAGAGAGCATGATTTAAATGATATCTGCACAGAACAGGAAAGCCATGAGAAAGATGAGCTCTCAAACCTAAGAAAGTCAGCCTCTTAATGACTCAAGCAGCACTTTACAATTTGCCTCCCCAACCTTTTCCTTTTAGTACATCAAACAAGTGATGTCATGACATGAATGGTCAGACCCATCCAGTGCATATCCTATTTCTCTTCCTACTCAACATGGATCATGAATGCTGCATTGGCAGAAATTAACTGAGGCCCACCTGTTGACAAATTTTGAGGTGCCTTCCAACATGGGCCCAGATTCCAGGTACCCATTGTTGAGAATTTCCAATTATACAGCAGCGGCCTTTGTAAATGAAAATTCTAGTTCTCCTGCAAAATATTCTGTAACTACAAAATTTTAAATCATTAAAGAGTCAAGTAACAACTTTTCTAGAGCTGAAAAATGTATAGTCTGTTGATTCAAGGTTTGTGTTGATTCTTATTTTATAAAAATCAATTCACTTTTCACAATATGATATGCCCAGCAGCTTATTACATATCCTAACAGACATCCAGAATGGCATTCTCTTCTCTCTAACATCAACATCTTAGGATACTGAAGTATTAATTAATAATATTTTGCACACAAAATAGATGCTATTTTAAAAGAGACTGTTTGCCCATAAGTATTATCACAGTGTATACGATCTAGTTACTGGGATAATTACTGTATAACTATATGCAGTTATTGGAATGTTTGCAGGTATGTTGGTTTAATTTAATAGCTGGCTTATTAGGAAACTAGCAGGAAAGTACCACAATGACCCTCAATAAGTAACCTCCTTGGAAACATTTCAAGGAGGCTGTGAAACAATGCCTGAGCTATTAAGCTATGAAGAGGCTACTTCCAAGTTCCAACCAATTTGCAAGACCTGCTTTGCCAAGGCTGGAAGCAAAAAGATCAAAAGGACACTAAAATCAGTTAAAATGTCACTCGGGGGGGGGGGGGGGGGGGGGGACAGGGGGGAGGGGAGAAGTAAACAGGCTGGCACAGACAAAGGCCTTGCAGAGGTGTCTGAAGCAGTTGAGTCTACCTAAGCTTAGGTAGGGTAACATCCTGTAACAGGGTGGCACTCATCTCTCACGACTGTCCCCCTGGCCAAGTGTGTGTGCTTGCAGCACCCTCTCTTTAAGTGTGGTAGGTCTTCTGTGACTCAGTCCTCCTTCTGAGTCACATAGAGTCTGTATGTGAAACAAGCAAAAAAACCTTCCAGGGTACACAGTCCAACAGGGCTCTATCCCAGTAGCTCTTGGTTGGTACATCTCTTCTAGCAGCCCTCCCTAGGCTCAGGTCTTTAAACAGTCCCTGCCCTGGTAGGGGGTTGTACTCCCTAGAACCAATGTCTTCACCATCACTGGGCCTTTCTCTGATCCCAGCTCTCCAGTTGACTAGCTAAAGAGTTCAGGTTCCCTTCCAGTAGTGTACCAAAGTCCAATAAAGTCCAGTATCACTGACTCTCTTCAATCCACTCTCCTGGGCCTAATTCAATTCCCTCCTCAGGGATTTAGCCCCTCCACCTGTGGACAGTGTGGGGAGTCCCAGACCTGCCCACTATTCCAGGTCCCAGCCCAGGGACTCCACCAATAGCAGCCACCCGTTATGTCCCTTTGACTGAGTATTGATGCTACTACATTTCCCTGGGCAATTTCACCTTCATAAATGCTTCACCCTTACCTCAAGGGATTCAGCTACCAAGTCTCAGCACTCAGCCAGGAGTTTCTTCTTGCTCAACCAGTCCCTGCCAGCAACTGCTCTGTCAAAGGTACTGCAGTCCCTTCAGCCAGCCAGAAACACCATCTTCACTCCTCTAGCTCCAAGCAGAACCTGAATGACTCTGGCCCTGCAGCTCCTTTTAGGTGAGCCTGTTGGGTCCTGATTGGCTGCTTCCCTACAGCCTGGATTGGCTGCTTCCTGCCTAGCCTTTCTAGGCTGCCTGGAGGACTCACCTCCACTGCTCCTTTTGGGACAGGGTGTGGGAGGACTGGGAGGCCTCCAGCAGGGGGGCTCTGGATCCCATACACCCTGTCACATCCATTTTATTGTTTTAAAATCCCTTTTTTTTCCCCTTATACTTTGTGTGTCACTACTGTTAAGAATAAACAATACTTGGTTTAAGAAAGCTTTCTGGTCACCTGTATTATCCTAAAGAGCAGAACTGCAGGTGTCAAAGTCAATCAGGCCTGCTGAGCAATTACGGTTGGTACACAGAATACTGCAGCCCAGGGACCTGGTCTAAGAGTGGGAGAATTGCAGGATTCCAATTTAACACAGTTGACAATAAGAGGAATAATTCCTAGGGTTGTTCTTGGAGAAATCAAAGGGGTCAAGAGTGCAGCTAGCCCTGTAGCTGTGACACACAGCTAATCGCTATGTACAGACTGGGAATTAACTTATCTCAGATATCACTGTGTGTATCTCTCAGTAAATAGTGTGGGTTTTTTAGTAGTGACCAAATGCTTTACAAATATTAATTTTGAAAACCTCACAAGAGCTGTGTGAGGTAAGTACTATAATCAGAAGTGGGTCTAAAGAAAACCCAGGCATCTCAACATCTTCAAACTTGGAAACAGTTTGAAAATTGAAACCAGTTCTGGGTCTGGATTTTCACGTTTCACTGATGAGCCAAAATAAATTGTTATGTCATGACCCCAACTCTGCAAATGACTGTATGGGTAGGTTCAGGATTTTATTTTATATTTTAAAGGGTATATAAAAGGAAGTCACATACACCTGAGCTAACAAGTAGTGATTTTTAAAAAATTAAGCTTCAACCTGGCCTCTAATTCTGCAAGCAAATTTCACAGGTGCACTTCAAAAAGGTTATCTTTGAAAACCAGGCCTATATAATCATGGAACAAAGATCACAACATCTGAGTGTTAATTTGCAAGAATGAATTTCCAAAATCAGTTATATAGAGACGGGGCAAATCTGCACTTGCTAGGTCAGAACACTTTCTAACAGGCATTTTATCACCAGCTCAAATGAAGTTGCTAGTGACCTTAAATTAACATTCCCATAAGCTGTAATGTTTTATAAACTAGTGCTCCAAAAGGTGCTGAATTCTTGCGTTCTCTTATCTGACACAAATGCTGAAGAAAATCACTTCTGAACTGATCCTTGCAAATGAAAGGTGTTATATGAGTGAAGGTCAAACAGATCAGTACTTCGGATACTGGCTTTTAGAAGGTAGAATCCTTCCATCTAACAGAATGATCACTAATAACCACTAACCAGTAAAACTCGTTCCGCTGTAGTATAAAAAGGGACACATTCAAATACTCTTCTGTATTTTCATTTTTGCTTTTTCTTATTAATTGTTTCTAATATCTTTGTCAAAGTTTGAAAACAACATTTTTCCATCTCAATTTAATCTTTTATGATTTTCAGACATTGATTTTTTTCTTATGAAGTACAAGCCCACACAGCTTTGCTGTAATTATACTTTAATACAATACAATTTAACTTTATAATGTATCTTGCATACACATGTCTCACAACACACAGCAGTTATAACAATGTTGGGATTTTCTCTGAGTCTTTTTCCATTGGGCTGATCCAGAACACCCTGTCCAGTCCTGGAAGAACTCATCATTGAGTTCCCTGGGATACAAAAACTCAGTTTGACTCCAACTCATCACTCATGTAACATCTCTATGACCACACTGGCTAAGCCAAGATGCAGGGGGCTTAGGTACAGAGTGATATCACAGTTTCCAAATCACATCACAGTACAGGTTATATACATTTTTCCTAGCTATTAACATCTATACTTCTTGAATCTAGCTGGTTTGGACATCATATGACTCATGTAAAGACCAATCGCTTTGCAGACTGTGTAAGGACCAGTGACTTGCATATCACGTATGGACTGATCGTTTATGTCCTCATCTTATTTACATTTCAAGCTTAGCAATTCAGGGTGTTCTCTCATTTATCTCAAGTAGGCTGAGACCACCATCTCCAACACACAGCCTGTCACACCCTTGTGTACAGTTTAACCTTGCATTCAAATCAAACTATGTACAAATTTACTCATGCCCAACAAGATCTATGCCTACCACCATGATTGAAACACACTGGCAGGAGGCACTGTGACACTCCTTTGATAAGAGGCCAGTACATCTTTTTAAGAGTGCAATGTAAAGGGAGATCAGAGGACAACTAAGTCTCATAAATCAGTAATAATAGGTGACTTCAACTACACACAGAAGAGACTGGTCAATGGTCACAATGGGAAAAGTTCAGAAAATACCTACTGTTGAACCATTAAGGCCCCAATTTTTCAAAAAAAAAATATGCATGTGCTTTACTTTAAGCAGGTGATTTGTTCCACCTTGACCAATCAAGTACCTAAATATAAGCAAGCATGCAAGTGTTTTCAGGAACAGGACCTATGTAACAGTGACCATAATACAATTAGGTTCAACATCCTCAGAGAAGGAATCATAGCATAAGCTAGCATGGGTACATTTAGAAAGAGGGACCTTGAGATGCAGCAGGGGATACAGAGGGAGAGAAAAGTAGTCTGAGACCTTTTAGTTAACAGTAAGCAAATTTAAAAAGTTATTAGACTTATTTCATCTGTACTGGGACCTGTGCTGTTCAAGATACTTATAAATGATCTGGAAAAGGGGGTGAATAACGAAGTGGCAAAGTTTGCAGAGGATACAAAATTATTCAAGATAGTTAAGTCCAGGGCTGACTGCAAGGAGTTACAGAGGGAGCAAACAAAATTCTGTGACAGTCAACAAAATAGCAGATGAAATTAAACATTGATAAGTGCAAAATAATGCACATTGGAAAAAATAATCCCAGTTTTATATATAAAATTATGGGTTCTAAATTAGCTGTTAGATGATCTTGGAGTCACCATGGATAGTTCTCTGAAAGCTACCACTCAATGTGCAGTAGCAGTCAAAAAGGCTAGCAGTGTGTTAGGAACTACTGGGAAAAGGATAAAAGATAAAACAAAAAATACCATAATGTTACTATAACACTCCATGGTACACCCACAGCTTGAATAGTGTGTCCAGTAATGATTGCCCCATCTCAAAAAGGATGTAGTAGAACTGGAAAAGGTTAAAAAAATGGTAACGAAGACGATCAAAGGTATGCAGTGGCTTTCATACTAGGAGAGACTAAGAAGATTAGAGCTGTTCAGCCTAGAAAAGAGTTGCCTAAGGGGGGATAGGATACAGATTGATAAAATCATGAATGGTGTGGAAAAAGTATAATTTATCTTTCACACAGTACAAAAATTGCAAGGGTCATCCAATGTAATTAATAGGCAGCAGGTTTAATGCAAACAAGAGCAGGTACTTTTTCCACACAAGACCCAACTAACCTGTGGAACTCGTTGCTATGGAATGTTGTGATGGCCAAAAGTATAACGAGGAACAAAAATGAACTTGGTAAGTTCATGGAGGCTATCAATGGCTATTAATAGCTATCAATGGCTATTAACCCTAAGCCTCTGACTGTCAGAAGCTGAGAGTGGAAGACAGGGGTGGATTACTCCATAATTGCCCTGTTCTGTACACTTCCCCTGAAGCTCTGGTACAAGGCTGCTGTCAGAGACAGGATAGTAGATAAGATGAACCAGGTCTGACCCAATATGAAAGGGGTTAACCACATACTGTCCTGAATCTAAGGAGAGCCCTGCTGATTCTGGGCATTGTGCCATACTGCCCTGAGCTACAGGGCCCCTCATAGACCTAGGCCACTTGACCAGGCTGCCCCGGGGACTTGGACCATTAGGTCATACTGTCCTAAGAAGAGCCGTTATTTGGACTTGGCCGCAGGGCCATAATGTCCCCAAAGGGGTGATGAGGTATATTCACCCCACGACATCCCCCAACAACACCAAGTCCTATGCTTTTTGAATGATTTATTTAGTTTTTTTTTAAAAGCCTCATCTACCTGGTAAGGTGGTCTATAGTAGACCCCTACCCTGAAGAAGTACAGAGATGATTTAGTTGTTGTTGGTCCTGCTTTGAACTGGGGATTGGACTAGATGACCTCCTGAGGTCTCTTTCAACCCTAATATTCTATGAAAGACAATTGAAAATTGGAAAAGATACAGAGAGGAGCAACAAAAATTATTAGGGGTATGGAACAGCTGCTGTATGAGCAGAGATCAAAAAGACTGTGATGGTTCAGTCTAGAAAAGAGACAACTGGGAGGGGATATGATAGACGTCTATAAAATCATGAATAATTTGGAGAAAGTGAATAAGAAAATGTTATTTACTCCTTCTTCTAACACAAGAACCAGAGGTCTGCCAATGAAAATAATAGGCAACAGGTTTAAAACAAGCAGAAGGAAGTACTTCTTCACACAACGCAGTCAATCTGCTGAACTCATTGCAAGGGGATGTTGTGAAGGCCAAAACTATAACAGGGTTCAAAAAAGAACTAGATAAATTCAAGGAGGATAGGTCCATAAATAGCTATTAGTCAAGAAGGTCAGGGATGCACCCCATGCTCTGAGTGTCCCTAGCAATGGTTTGCCAGAAATTGGGAGTGGATGACAGGGGGTAGGTCACTCAATGGTTGCCTATTCTGTTCATTCCCTCTGAACCACCTGGCATTGGCCACTGTCAGAAGATAGGATAGTGGGCCCAGCATGGCCATTCTTATTTCTTAAATGACAAGGTTCAAGAAGTTATTCTAGCCAAACAGAGATCCTTCACAACATGGAAATCTAACTCTAGTGAAGGCAACAGAAAGGACTATAAACTACAACAAAGAAAAAGTAACATAGAAATTAGAAGGGCTCAGATGAATTTTGAGGAGAAAATAGTCAAACATATAAAAACTATTATGAATTTTTTCAAATATGTCACAAGCCAGAAGCCTGAGAGGGAATTGAAGCACAGCAAGGGATTTTGGCCAAAGGGAGCCTCTAGAAGGCCACAGCAGAATGACTTGCACCAAAGTTAGTGTTGCTGGTTTCATGGGGGCACAGATATGAAGAAACTCATACTGCTGGGAACCTCATGTGGGTGAGGAGTCACGGTGCTGTGGAGAAAAAGGATTTTGATTTCAAAGACAAAAGTATCCTACTGCATACAGCTACTGAGAGAAATCAGTGTTAGATTTTCTAGTGTTATTTTACAATATAAATTAAATTTCATACTCAAAGGGATATGTTGTCATTTGGCTGCAGAAGGACTGGAGATAGCATATGTCCCTACAAGTGGACAATGAGGCTATATCACAACATTCTTCCATACTGCAAGGACTTTGCTTTTCACTTTGTCCCATAAGATATCTCCTGAGAATACATGACATATATGACACCCACATACAGAGTAAGCAGTTGCTTCCTTTTGAAAAGAAATTGTGCATGTTTGCACCATGTGGTGTTGATGGACACGTTAATTACATCTCAGTATCTCCCAATTAATGTATCTCACAGCTGTAGAGTACTAACCACTCACAGCACTATAGAAAAATTAATCAATATGCGATATTTAGGGTTTCAAGCAAAATTTTAGTGTAGTTTTTGAAGGTACCTTGAGGTATAGGGTGGTAAATGGTAACTTGCTAAAGACTTGCTGAAGCCTCTCAAAAATAAAATTAAGTATAAAATAAAAAGCATGCATTGTGCTTTATCTAAGCAACAATACCCCAGTGCATCTGGCAAAATACATGGAAGGTGCTTTGAAGATGCAAGTAGCTCATAGCCAAATACATGAAGAAAATAAATTGTCTCTGCTATTTGTATACAAAGTGAAATCACTTTCATTAGGATAGCCTAACATAGTGCCCCTATTAACCTAAAGTTTTACCTAGGGTTACCATCCGTCCGGGTTTCCCCGGACATGTCCAGCTTTTTCAGCCTTAAATGGCCGTCCGGGGGGGATTTCTAATGAAGTAGAAATGTCCGGGATTTCCCCTCCTGCGGAGTGCGGCAAGGCTGATTGGACGCCTGGCCTGATTGAAAGCCGCTCGCAGCCACTAGGGCCTCTAGCAGCCAGAGTCCCTCCCCCGCTCCCTCCTCCCCCACAGAGCAGCGAGGAAGTGTTTGAGTCAACGTGGAGCCTGCAGCTCTCCCTCTGCTGGGTGAGGGTGTGTGTGTGTGTGTATAGAGGCTGCAGGGCGAGTGGAGAGCAGGGGGCACAGAGGCTGTGGGAGGGGTGCAGAGGCTGCAGGGTGAGTGGGGAGCAGGAGGCACAGAGGCTGCAGGGGGGTGCAGAGGCTGCAGCAGCAGGGCGAGTGGGGAGCAGGGGGCACAGAGGCTGTGGGGGGGTGCAGAGGCTGCAGGGCGAGTGGGGAGCAGGGGGCACAGAGGCTGCGGGGGCGGGAGGGTGCAGAGGCTGCAGGGCAAGTGGGGAGCAGGGGACACAGAGGCTGTGGGGGGGGTGCAGAGGCTGCAGGGCGAGTGGGGAGCAGGGGGCACAGAGGCTGTGGGGGGGTGCAGAGGCTGCAGGGCGAGTGGGGAGCAGGGGGCACAGAGGCTGCGGGGGCAGGAGGGTGCAGAGGCTGCAGGGCGAGTGGGGAGCAGGAGGCACAGAGGCTGCAGGGGGGGTGCAGAGGCTGCAGGGCGAGTGGGGAGCAGGGGACACAGAGGCTGTGGGGGGGTGCAGAGGCTGCAGGGCGAGTGGGGAGCAGGGGGCACAGAGGCTGCGGGGGCGGGAGGGTGCAGAGGCTGCAGGGCGAGTGGGGAGCAGGAGGCACAGAGGCTGCAGGGGGGGTGCAGAGGCTGCAGGGCGAGTGGGGAGCAGGGCGCACAGAGGCTGTGGGGGGGGTGCAGAGGCTGCAGGGCGAGTGGGGAGCAGGAGGCACAGAGGCTGCAGGGGGGGTGCAGAGGCTGCAGGGCGAGTGGGGAGCAGGGGGCACAGAGGCTGTGGGGGGTGCAGAGGCTGCAGGGCGAGTGGGGAGCAGGAGGCACAGAGGCTGCAGGGGGGTGTGCAGAGGCTGCAGGGTGAGTGGGGAGCAGGGGGCACAGAGGCTGTGGGGGGGGTGCAGAGGCTGCAGGGCGAGTGGGGAGCAGGGGGCACAGAGGCTGGGGGGGCGGGGGGTGCAGAGGCTGCAGGGCGAGTGGGGAGCAGGAGGCACAGAGGCTGCAGGGGGGGTGCAGAGGCTGCAGGGCGAGTGGGGAGCAGGGGGCACAGAGGCTGTGGGGGGGTGCAGAGGCTGCAGGGCGAGTGGGGAGCAGGGGGCACAGAGGCTGCGGGGGCCGGGGGGTGCAGAGGCTGCAGGGTGAGGAGGAGCAGGGCAGGCAAGGGCATAGAGGCTGCAGGGCAAGTGGGGAGCAGGGAAGCACTTAGCAACCCCCAACCAAGATCAGAGCGGGAGGGAGGAGGGGGAATGCAGGGTGCTCAGAGGAGGGGGCAGAGTTGGGGCAGGGACTTTGGGGAAAGGGTTGGAATGGGGGCGGAGAAGGGGTGGGGTTGGGGCGGGGAAGGGGAAGGGGCGGAGTTGGGGCAGGGCCGGGGGCGGGACCGGGGTCCCCTGGAGTGTCCTCTTTTTTAAATGTTTGAATATGGTAACCCTAGTTTTACCTTAAATTTATCTTTAGATCTTGAGCTAATTTCAGCTTTTCTGTGCAAGTGTGCTGTGAGAGAGGAGATGTGGGGATGGCAGCTAGAAGGCACAACTAGTTTCTTAAAGTGCCCCCACTTTTTCAGGATGCATGCAAAATGCTGAGACTAATGTTTTCAGGGCAGCAATCCGCAAGTCTGGACCTAGCAAAGCACTTAAACAAGTACTTGGCCTAAGTATGTTAGTGGTACTCATGTGCTTAAAGATAAACATAAGTTTAAGCACTTTACTGAATTGGGACAAAAGTGCTCAGCTCCTTGAAGAGTTGGAGTCCCACAACTGGTCTGTGGCCCCAAGGAACCATGGGCTGTTTGCTTAGAGACATGGACAACCCTTTCTCCTTCAGCACTTATTTAGTATTTGGCATTTGTCTGCACATACTTGGAGAGCTGAGGCTGCACATTTTACCAGCTGGAGTAAGGAGTGATACACAATGTGCAATAATGCCCCCACCTCAACCTGAGGCATTCTGCCTCCATTTGCCAAAAGTTGGCAGAATGCCTCAGAGCACCCTATTTCGGCCACTACAGCTCTGTGGATCCACATGGATCAGTGTTCACGTTGCGCTCCCCGTCAGTACCCTGCCCAAACCAGGGAAGCTAATGATCCAACCAGCGGACCAAATTCGGTGATTAAACCTGGTCATGTGCCTCCTGAGGCATGTTGCGCATATGCTAAGACAACTGCTGCTTTTGAAGTGAGTATGGACACAAATCTGGCCCTTTATCTGTCCCATAAGAAGCCACACACACACACACACACACACACGACTATAAATCCAACTGTTGTATTTTGTTACCACATATGCAAACAATGCCATGGTGATAAGTACCTGAAATTAAATGAGTAATATCAACCCTATTATCTCCTCTGTTTAACAGAAATAGGACAATTGTATTTTACTAGATAACAACCCAGAATATAATGTTTTAGCATGGTGTAGGGGGTTGGCATAATCTGAACACAGCATATTTCTGATGTCAAGTCCTTCAATTTTTTGGTTGGTAAGGGAGAATGAAAATACAGGCATGTCACTCTTCACAGCTTAAATTAAACCACCATCATTTAAATAATTTCCCAATACATCTTGGGGCTAAATACAGACTAACAACATGAAAGAGGAGAGAAATAAGAAAAAACAAGCAAGCAATAAGAGGAGTTCTGTATATGGTTGGCTGCCATGCTATAGCTCTCTCCACACCTCTTCTTCTCCTCCTCATTCAGGTTATCCATCTAGAGAGCGGCTTTCACAGATAACAAGTCAAATTAACTCTTCCGGTGATTTTATTTCTACTTTCTTCAGCAATGCTAGATGGTAATGAATAACAGTAACATTTTTAATCCGTAAAATCATCCAAGAACAACAGCTAAATACGGTCTTCCAGTTTAAATTTGGTACAAACTCTCAGGCACATTTTCCAAATCTCTGGTTATAGAGGAATGTTAAAAAAGAAGTATTTACCAAGAGGAAAATGGAAAAATTAAAAAGATAATCAAGAAACTAGGAAGAAGTTAGGTAGACAAAGCAAAAGAATGAAAAAGATAGAAGACACAAAAGTGGATAAAGCAATTTTCTATAAACATTCTGGCTCTTTTCTAAGGTTAACACAGTGTAAGCTACAATGTAAACTTTGGCCCCAATCTCACAAATACTCACTATGTGCTTAACTTTACTGCAAGGAGTAGTCTTGTTGACTTCAATGGGACTACTCCCGGTAGCAGAGTTAAGCATCTGTGTAAGTGAGCTCAGCATTGGGGCCTTCCTTACAATAAAATGACAAAAAGTACCAGTTATAGTCAAATTAAAGGCAGGGTTCAACAATTTACATTTTAAAATGTTAACTTTGTACCTTAGCAACAGTTGGGGTATAAATCTTTTCCCACAGAATTTCTCTTCAATTACTTAGCATAAATTTAACACTGTTAGCATCACCTTTTCATCACAGCAACAAAGTAAGCAGTTTACCTTTAATCTCTGACTTTAAAAAGTCATTGACTAGGTTGCAAGAGGAACTGAATTGCAAAGAACTAATTCATAAATGAATGCACCTGTGATAAAAATTCATACAATAAACAATTGACGCTGACAAAATTAAGGAAAGAAAGATCTCAAATCTATAGGGACTAGGAATCATTGACATGGCACATTCTCTGACAGAGCTTTTGAGTGGTTTAAAAGTCAATGATAACATTTACAGTGAATGTGAAATCAAATATAAAATGAAAACCAGCAAGGGATCTGGAGAAAGGAAGTACTTTGTTTTAGTAATTCAGATTAAATTTGTGAATTTTGCAGAAGCATTTGGATTAAGTTTAATCCCAACATCAGCAAAAAGTTGTGTTAGCCCACTCTTAAGCTAGACTTGCATTAACCCAGTCAGTGACTAGAACAGCATCACTTTGAGCATGGGATAAAAAGTGATAAAAACCATCTCTAGTCTGAAATATGTTATTTAGTCTTTAAAATCAAAATATGGATCCAAAATAATACCTAGATCCTTCATGCAGAAGAAGAGAAAATGCAAGATTATTAAATTATATAGTAGCAGAAAGGTTTGTTACAAGCATGTGCCACAAGATAATTAGCTTTACTTCAATCTTGTTAAAATTCACTTTAAAATTGAGGTGTTCAGCACTGAATCTCTGCCAGAGACTGCGACAAAGCATAGGCTGCAGCTGAAGCATCATGAGAGAGGGAGCTGAGTATCATCAGCATAGCAATAGAACATCATATTGTGATGGTGAAAAATGAAGCAAGAGGCAGTATATACAATAAGAAAATATAATGGTTCTTATGCAGAGACCTGGGGAGCAGCCATCCTAAATTAGGCAGATTAGAAAGTAGAAAAAATGGGGACAGAATCTGGTTCACAGTCTAACAATGATCTCAACGATAATGTCTTAACCTTCTTAAAACTATGATGGATTCTCCAAAATGTTCCAGCAGGACCTAGCAAATCACAGCAGCAAAGGATGGTGACTGGTTCAAAAATAAGAGCTGATCAAAATAGAGCCCTATAATCACTGAGATTTACCTTTGTTTGTTTAAAATCAACAAAACAGTAAAAAACAAAATTGAGACCTCCATGCGTGTCTTTTCAGTAACAGACTGCAGCTGAACACAAAATGACAGCTTCCTCAGCAGCAGGAAAGTAGACTCTATCCCATTTACTGGCAACATACCAGAAAATAAATCATATTAGATAGAAAGTACATTACACCTTAAAATCTAGCCCAAATTGGCAGTAACTAAAATGTGTTACTATCTGACATTCAATACCCACTGGTATATGAAATGTGGTGTTGGTCACAAACTTGGTCTTAATTAACTCAATCCCAAAGCCATTACCAGGAATTTCCACTAAGTGGTTCTGTGTGCTCCTAGACACGATCAACAAAGAGCAAGGACTAGACATTGGAAACTGAACTACTCTCTCATTCTTGGAGACAGTGTAGCTAAATGAGGATTGTAGCACATTGGCACAGCACTGTGAGGAAGCTTGCACTGCCACTGTCTGTGCTGGTATGTAATGTCAGAGTACAGGGTTGTCAATCAGGCACCATTAACAAGCATTACATTCATTTTAAAAGTTCTTTGCAAAGACTTAAAGGTACCTAAAACAGGATGACAGACTCCAAGATCCTGTAGAGGGATGAGCTCCTCTATTGCGTCATCCAGTTATCGAGTATTTGAAGGTGCAATATAATTATTGCTGAATCTTACCTGGAGGTGAAAGGAGTTGGGGGTAGAGAAAATTAGGACCTGGGACAGATGGGGTCTATAGGGAAATCCTTAGAAATAGTCATTTTGAGAGAGCGAAAGTGTAAGCTGAAATCTATTTTGCCTAGCGGGAGTAAATTTGGAATTTCTATAGAGTGGGCCTGATTCACTGTTGACCAGCATATGTGGTTATTTACACTCGTGCAAAGTGAGTGCAGTTGGTGTACAATGCAACCAAATGAGACTGGTATGGTGGAGTTTTTCACCTGTTCTACACTGGCTGCACTAGAGTATATGACTACACAAGGTGCAAGGTAAAGGTGAATCAGACTCAGGATATATAGTTTGTAAAAAAACACAATGGATACTACCTCTTATTACAGGACTACGAAGACACTGCAGCCTTTAACCAGAATAGTTTCTGAACTGTAGCATTACAGAAACCCTCAACTGAAACTTGGCTTCCTCTTTTTGTTATAAATAAACTATAACTGTTTAGCAAAAGTAAAAATTTATCTACCCTTTTCAAAAAGAGTAGGCACAAATAACAAATTAGAAATTGGATTAAAATTAAATAAAATCATCAGGCAAAAGTGTAGACTTTTTATGCAAAAGGGGAAGTCTCTCCTTTAAAAGAAACTGGAAAAACAAATCAAAAGCAATTTTTATGATTGGACTAATGACTGATCCCACAGCGTGAGTTCATAGACTCATAGACTTGACGTTCAGAAGGGACCATCATGATCATCTAGTCTGACCTCTCCTGCACATTGCAGGCCACCGAACCTCACCCACCCACTCTTGTAATAGACCCCTAACTTTTCTGGCTGAGTTACTGAAGTCCTCAAATCATGCTTTTATAAGCCATATATTGTAAGGCATAGGTACAAGAAGCAGCTTGTGAAAAATATCTGCTGGAATGCTTTTCACTAGCTCAGGTGAAGAAACATAACAAAAACTATCAAAACTATTTTTATGTGAGTCAGACATATCAGTACTTTAGCATCCAAAGCAACAGGCATCAGAACTCTGAGTCAGTTGTCTCCTGAAATAAATACTACTAACAAATGAAAGTTAAGGATTTCATAAACTGGTAGGAAAAAGAATCACAGATTTGTCTTTTTTGGCGGAAATGGTTTGTTTTTGTTTTTAAATAGGAAGACTTATAGGTTGACATATCTAAGTCAGATGCTGGTCTTATTTACATTGGTATAAATGAGAATAGATTCTGGCTTAATATCTCTAGCTAAAAAGTAAACTTAATAAAAAGTTCACGTATTTAGCCTTTACAATCTGTATGTTTCGCAAGGCCAAATCCTTCCATCCTTATTCAATTCCTACTCAGGCAGTTGACCGCTTACCTCAGTGCTAATTTACGAAGTAAGAATCTCAGGATTTGGGCTGACAGTATTTCTATAATCCTGCTGTAAACCACTGGTTGGGGAATTGGAGCAGAAAGCCTGAATAAAAGGGAATTAACATCTGTCATATCAATATTGCATGAATCAACAGCACCATGCATTCTAGAAGCAGTTTCTGTAGTCTGTCTTGAAGCAGTATGTGACAGACTGACAATATCCTGAATGAACTTTAATGAAATAAACTAACCTTACTGAATTAGGCTTAATACCTTTGGGGTACATTGTATTAGAAATGAGAATGTTTATGTATTATTGTAAGATTATATGGAATTTGTTTAGCAGGAAGACAAGATTAATGGAATCTCTGGAAGATGTAAGGAAGTTTGAAGGTCATTTTGTACCAATGTGTGTGAAGTGGATTTCCTTAGGAAATACCTTGAGATGAAGGAAATGCAGGTTCTCCCCCTCCAAAGCCAACCTTTTGAAGATACACTGTGAGGAGAGAGACCCATTGTACACTAATTACCAGCTTCTGGAAACTCCAGATCAAAGTCCCCTGATCTATATAAAAGGGTGGATTAAATCTGCTTTTTCTGAGCTGAACATGATGAACAGGTAACCACCAAGACTTCCCTAGGTTGGAGGGGTTGAAAGATTTATCCTGACAGAATCCATGTTAGGGTTTGGGACGAATTTTTGTAAGCTTATTAGCATGCATGCTAATTGTTTTTCATATGTTTTTCTGTAATGCTTTTTACCTTAAGAAGTAGGCTTGCTTAGGAAGACCTGTGTGGTACTTACATTTGTTAGCAATCATTCTGCTGGCAGGTTCACTCCCTGTCTTTGTCTAACTCATGAGGTGGTGTCCACAAAGAGGACTCTTGAAAACCAATGGACCTGTATTTCCACAACATCAAGTCTTGGTGTCTGTTCCATCCCCACAGCATTAAATATATCCTTGGTGTAAATCAGTGGAATTGTACCCACTGACAGTAGGATTTACTCTGGCCCAAAGACTTTTTACAACATCCTGGTTGCCTCCATTTCTGCCAGTTCTACAAAAGGTTCTTCGTTCAACATTTTTCAGTTCTTGTTCTATACCTATCTCACCACAACCATCCCCATTTTGCAAGAATGGTCCTGATCAGCATTCTCCATTCTACTTCTTTCTCTTCTTCTTTCACATGTATCTCCCATGATCTCTTCCTTGCAGAGCTACCTGCACGGCAGCTGTGAAATGCAGTGACAAAACTTAACATCCAAATAAAATACAGCATTCCGTGTATTCAAGAGGTAAATATGCAGCACAAGCTAAATAGCCATCTAAAACTAAAAAGTGAATTGCTAACAGGGAATATAAGACCAGTCTTAAAAACGCACTAAAAATGTGTCAGTAACTTATGCCAGAAGAGTCACAAACAGCACAAATAGTTCATAAAAATGCACACAATTGTATACATTTAATTTTGGAATCCAGTATTAATGAAACATGTAATTATTTTCTCACTTTGAAAACTTGGCTTTATGGAGTAAGTAACAATACTGGATGATAGCAATGAAATCTAAGTACATTTCTGACCATACACTAACAATTTTTTTTAATGGAAACTACAGCAAAAACTGTCCCATGCTTTGCTTTTGATAGTTTCATGGAATACGAATTAATGCTAAAAATAGTATGTTAGAAAACTGTTAACCCACAAAAGGGAAGTTGTTTATCGTGAGAGCAGTGATTATTTTCTTAGAGAAGTGTCTCCATGTTTGCCAGTCTGATGGAATGTTTAAATGCCCATTAACCTTGAGTCTAATGCTTCAGTTTACCTTGAGTTCATTCATCATGAATGCTAATTAAAGTGTTTATACTGCTACAATGCTTTATACTGAGACTGTTATTTTTAACTCAGTTAAAAAGCTTTCATAGGGCCCAATTCTGATCAAACACCAATTTTACACTAGGGTACCTCCACTGACTTTGATGGTGTTACTCATGATTTACATCAGCCAAATTCTGCTGATTTTCAGTTACACCGAAAATCCAGAATAATCCCACTGAAGTCAAGTGGTTTAAGATTTACACATCAGCAGAATTTTGGCCGCTACTCTAAGTTTACTGAGGATACAATAACTTGAAGTGGGTGAAAGATGGCATGTTAATATAGTTTATTGTATACATAAGAACATATGTTTTTTAGATAGCCTGGCCACTGGTTATTATCTCATTGCAAAGAGAACATAGAGGGAGCAAAAGGAACAATGCAGTTGTTAACAGATTTCTAGTTTATATACATAGTACTTTTAAGCTGACAAAAAGAAGATTCATAACAAGGCTGAAGGATGTACTTATTCTGCTTCACCATGTGTTACATGACATAATAATCACCACAATAATACTGAAATCAACAAATGTGTGATTTCTCCAGGTGTTGAGTAAATGTGGTTCAGTGATTTGTGCAAGACAATTGATAGTCTTAAGTGTGTGTCTCAAAAAGGGTTATTTTAGAGGTTTTACTGATGGAAGAATGAATGGTTTGTCAGATGAACAGTTTGTAAATAGTTTACCTTGGTGGGATATATAATGCAGTGGTTTAAAGCAAGAGACTTTTGCCACTGGAAATCCGCATTCAAATCTTGGTTTAAATAAGTGGAAATTAATTTTGTGGGTCTTCCTAGCCCCTTGTGGACATTGGACTATATAATGAAACTACCAGAAAGTTTACCATAATTGAATATTGACAATCTAATTAAGGAAGGCCTAGCCCTGGAAGAACAGGTGTGGTATAAGCCAGGATTGAGGTACAGTGAGACAAAATTGCTTGCTCAGGCTAGAGACTGCGTTCTGCCATTACAGATCTCTAAAATTTAAACGAATAATATGCATTTGATGTGGTTGACAGCAACCTCTAGTTTAAATTGTTTACTAACTGGCCTATAATTCTGTGATCCTTCATAATAATACACAGATCTCCAGATGTATATAACTTCTATATTTATGATAATAGATATCTAAACCATTATGTAATTTGGACAAAAAAGGTTTTAACAAACCATATACATTCATTTTGAGTTACTACATCAAATAGGTACACATTGGAGCCAATCTTAGCATAAATTACTATTGAGTTTAGATGAAATCATCTACACATTTGCTCTTCAGCTGTGTAGCCAATTGAGATGTGTCTGACGAGATGCGATATTAAAAATCTTTTGACTATATCTGAGTTCCAGTCCTAAATTCTGATATTCAGGCACATCATATTGTGTATTTATGATAATCCTTGGACGGCTTTGGGCTCAAAATCAATGAATGGATTAGGGCATTTCCATGTGTGAAAGATACACAAAAGATATTGGAGGAAGATTGTAATTTGAAGATATTAAGGAGAGGAGGTGGGGGCAGGGAATCACTTCTTGGATTGAAAGAAACTGAAAAATATTAAGAAGTATGAATACCATTTGTCCAGGATGGTTCAACCACACCACTTCTATGGATCTTCTTACGGCTGTCCCTGCCTATAAAATCGTTCATATCCCTCTCCACCACCATCATTTACTACTAAAATACTATGTATACAGGGGGAAAAAACCACGATGGCTTCAAAAGTCTCCCTTTGTTCCCAGATATACTAGTCTGGGTATGAGAAGAGGGGGCTCAAGGAGATGGGAACACAAACAGGCAAGATGGAAGGGTGGAAGAAGAGGCGCCAGGAGGAGGAGGGTAATACAGGGGCAACAAGCAACACTCAGAAGTTGCTCCTGAGAAGGTGGGGTGGGGGAGGAGAGGAAGACCTGCTCTCTTTGAGACAAGACTAGCTCTTAAGAAAAGGAGCAAAGGAGCTCTGCTCAGGGCAGGAGCAGCACCTGGGTATGGGGCCACATGAGAGATTTTTTGGAAGAAGGAGCAACTGTGGGTATTTAAAGGGGTGGAGAAAGAAAACCCTTGGTTGGGGCAAATATGCAGCCCATGTTACATTGGTACACTGTACATGATCCTGTAGGCTTTACACAGAACTTCTTTTGAAGTTAGAATTATGTTAGTTAACATAAAATATATAAATAGTTGATGTTCATTTGAAAAACATGTAACCAAAGATCATCTTTTCATTATGTGTCTGCCAGGTGCCCAGCATAATGGAGCCCTGATCCTTCACTGGGGCCTCTATGTATTATTATGATACAAATAATAATAATTGCAACTGTGATAGGGCCCTCAGTGGCTGAGGAGCCTTGTGGCTAGATTGTTGGTTGGGGGGCTGTAGGAGGACTTGACCCCTCCTTCTCCCTCAGGTCCTGGCCCAGGATCCTGTGTCGCTAAACCCCTAAACAGGGGCAATAGATCTTTCTCCCAGCCGTGACGGGGGGTTCCGGGCTTATTTTCCTGGCCTGCTTCCTATACAAGTCCTTTTAGTTTGGGGCTAGTCCAGTTGCCCCACCGTTGGGGCTTATCTGTAGGTTACCTTGGCAGGGGAAGATTTACTTGCCTCCAGTGACTGCGTTGACAGGCAGGTTGCTGGTCTGTGCCTTCAGGCAGGCATACAAAGAGATCCTGCCTCTTCGCTGATCAGCCCCTGACTAAGCCAGGCATCCTTCTTTTCTCCCCTCCAGGTCTGGCATTGGCTTCAGGTATAACAGGGAGGGGCTAGCTGAACCCATAGGTATTCTTTAACCCCTGCTGTGCCTGACTACAGTCTCTCTGCTCCTTCACAATAACCCTTCTGCCAGGTGGTATCAGCACCAACAAGGCCTGGATTCAATATCAAAGGGTTCTTCTTAATACAAAACAGAACCATCTCAAGCCCTGACCCAGTAATCAGGGAAAATTAAACACAACCCCTTGTTGCCTCCAAAAGGCAGTATTTCCCCACTCACAAGCACTAAGTCTGTGTATAACAAAAGAAGTGTAGTTGTAGCCATGTCGGTCCCAGGATATTAGGGAGATAAGCTGGGTGAAGTAATGGCTCGAAAGCTTATCGCTCTCACCAACAGAAGATGGTCCAGTAAAAGATTTTACTTCACCCACCGTCATGGGGTATACAAATCCTACACTGGGCTGGAAGGGGTTAAAGGAAAATACTGGGCCCAGGTTGCCCTGCACTGCCAGCCCTGTAGAGAATACTCCAACTGGAGACAGGGTTGAAAAGGGAGCAACTCAGCTCAGAAAAGGGACGCTGGGTGGAGGTCCACAGGGTTGCCAACTTTCTAATTGCAGAAAATCGAACACCATTGACCCACTCTGAGACCCTACCCTGCTCCTTCTCCAAGGCCCCATCCCCGCTCACTCCATCCCCCTCCCTCCATTGCTCACTTTCCCTCACCCTCACTCACTCGCTCATTTTTATTGGGCTGGGTCAGGGGATTGGGGTGTGGGCTCCGACTGGGGGTTCAGGCTCTAGGGTGGACTAAGGATGAGGGGTTTGGGGTGTAAGAGGGGGCTCTGGGCTGGGAGGTGGGGCCGAGGGGTTCAGAGCGTGGGAGGGAGCTCCGGGCTGGGGCAGAGGGTTAGGGGGCGGGGGTGGGGGAGAGTTGCAAGCTCTGGGAGGGAATTTGGGTGCAAAAGGGAGCTCAGAGCTGGGGCAAGGGGTTGAGATGTGGGGTGTAGGCTCCAGGTGGCGCTTACCACAGGCAGCTTCCAGAAGTGGCTGACATGTCCCCCCTCCAGCTCCTAGGTGTGGCGCAGGAGTGGCTCGGCGGATCCACATGCTGCCCCATCCACAGGCACCACCCCTGCAGTTCCCATTGGCCGCAGTTCCCAGCCAATGGGAGCTGTGGAGCCAGCGCTCAGGGCACAGCCAGCGCATGGAGCACCCTGGCTGCCCCTGTGCCGAGGAGCCAGAGGGAAGACATGCTGTTGCTTCTGGGAGCTGCGCAGAGCCAGGGCAGGCAGGGAGCCTGCCTTTGCACCACTGACAAGACTTTTAATGGTGTTGGTCAGTGGTGCTGACCAGAGATACCTGGGACGCTTTTTGACCAGGTGTTCTGATCAAAAACTGTATGCCTGGCAACCCTAGGGGAGACCAGACCTACCCTGAAGGCTCCTGACAAAGGTGCCGTAGAAGCTTCCCTGAGGGAAAAGGACTATATGCTAAGCCCGGTTGGGGCTGATGATTTGGGCTTCTTTTTCATTTTCCTTTTTTCCTTATTGGGGATCAGAAGCTGAGGGGGGAAAGCAGCAGCAGGAAGTGACCCAGGGAGGGTAACTCAGAGGGCCCATTGGAGGCCAAATACTGCTGACCCTCCTAAGACCCTGGATTGGAGCCTAGTGGAGTGGGTGGGCCTGGGATCCCCCCATGACTTCTCCCAGTTTAGTGTCATCTGCAAACTTGCTGAGAGTGCAGTCCACACCATCCTCCAGATCATTAATGAAGATATTGAACAAAACCAGCCCAAGGACCGACCCTTGGGGCACTTCGCTTGAAACCGGCTGCCAACTAGACATGGAGCCATTGATCACTACCCGTTGAGCCCGACGATCTAGCCAGCTTTCTATCCACCTTATAGTCCATTAGTCCAGTCCATACTTCTTTAACTTTCCAGCAAGAATACTGTGGGAGACGGTATCAAAAGCTTTGCTAAAGTCAAGGCATAACAAATCCACTGCTTTCCCCTCATCCACAGACCCAGTTATCTCCTCATAGAAGTCAATTAGGTTAGTCAGGCATGACTTGCCCTTGGTGAATCCATGCCGACTGTTCCTGATCACTTTCCTCTCCTCTAAGTGCTTCAGAATGGATTCCTTGAGGACCTACTCCATGATTTTTCCAGGGACTGAGGTGAGGCTGACTGGCCTGTAGTTCCCCAGATCCTCCTTCTTCCTTTTAAAGATGGGCACTACATTAGCCTTTTTCCAGTCATTCGGGACCTCCCCCAATCGCCATGAGTTTTCAAAGATAATGGCCAATGGCTCTGCAATCACATCTGCCAACTCCTTTAGCACCCTCGGTTGCAACGCATCCGGCCCCATGGACTTCTGCTCGTCCAGTTTTTCTAAATAGTCCCGGACCACTTCTTTCTCCACAAAGGGCTGGTCACCTCCTCCCCATACTGTGCTGCCCAATGCAGCAGTCTGGGAGCTGACCTTGTTCGTGAACACAGAGGCAAAAAAAGCATTGAGTACATTAGCTTTTTCCACATCCTCTGTCACTAGGTTGCCTCCCTCATTCAGTAAGGGGCCCACACTTTCCTTGACTTTCTTCTTGTTGCTAACATTCCTGAAGAAACCCTTCTTGTTACTCTTAACATCTCTTGATAGCTGCAACTCCAAGTGTGATTTGGCCTTCTTGATTTCACTTCTGCATGCCTGAGCAATATTTTTATACTCGTCCCTGGTCATTTGTCGAATCTTCCACTTCTTGTAAGCTTCTTTTTTGCGTTTAAGATGAGCAAGGATTTCACTGTTAAGCCAAGTTGGTTGCCTGCCATATTTACTATTCTTTCTACACATTGGGATGTTTTTTTCCTGCAACCTCAATAAGGATTCTTTAAAATACAGCCAGCTCTCCTGGACTCCTTTCCCCCTCATGTTATTCTCCCACTACCTCTGCTGCTGCTGGCCACTGCTGATTCTGTTTTTGCTGCCGCCACTAGCTGCTGGCTGCCACTGTTATCTCTGCCACTCAATGCAACCTCTGCCATTGTTATCTCTGCTGCCGTTCAGGCAGTGTTGGCAGTTTCCTGGGAAAAACTAGTTTAGGACAGGATGCTAGTAAATAACGGTTTAAACCCGGGGTAAACCATGAAACTGAAAAAATAATTGCATGAGTGTCCAGCAAGTTCAACAAGCACGGAACAACTCTTCTCAAACTTTGGCTACATCCATTCAAAACTGAGAAATAGGCTTGGTCTATCCACTACATCAAAGCTGGTACAGAATGTGGCAAGGTCAAATGGACTTGGTAGTCTGCACTCTGCATGGTTAAAGTGTCGAGCCTACAACTTGGCATTATTATCATTTTCATATAATCAGATGTTTTCAACTTGTTTATATAATGTTGAAAACTGAAATATGAGTCATGACATGTATAACTTCCTTGAGAAAATACCAAACCAAACTGTATACAGACATTCTGATGTTCGGTATTATAATTACGCACATTAGTATTATGCCCATTTCAGTTACAACCCTAAATTAATCTACAGATATACTGCCTTATGGATCCACAATTTGAATATGTAACTAAAACTAAGTGTAATGTGGTATGCATTAATGAAACAGCTTTTTAAATTTAAAAAATACCATAAACTGGGCCTAGCTAGTTTTTCCCAGGGTGGTAAAAACCACGATTTTACTTTGTAAAAATAAAATCTGGTAATTACCTGCCATCCCTGTGCTCAGCTCTGCTGCACCACTCACTGCCGCTTCTGTGATGCCATGTTCTGAGCTCTGTCTGCTGCACACCTAAGCAGAGTTGGTGCAAATACTGTCTGTAATCCTGAAGTCTTCTCTTCCAGTTCATCACTACATCTCAGGGGAAAGCTCATTCAGACCCTGCTTACATAATTAATAATAACACTAAAAGCATGACTATAATTATGAAGTGGGTATGCTCATCGCCTATACTGTAGCTGTTGTGCAGGGATTTGCACTGTGATGTTCTATGTGTTTTATAAACCCTAATAAGATTAAAAATATAAATGATAGAAAGCTATATGATCAGTCATAAATTTACA
Source organism: Malaclemys terrapin pileata (assembly GCF_027887155.1). Classification (NCBI taxonomy): domain Eukaryota; kingdom Metazoa; phylum Chordata; order Testudines; family Emydidae; genus Malaclemys; species Malaclemys terrapin. Next base: position 164,371,964 of record NC_071507.1, on the reverse strand, counting down.
TTCATTATTTACTGCACAGAAAAAAAAATGAATTAATATAACCTGTAAGCCAATTAGCACATAAATTAAATTAATCACTAACTAATCAGTACATCACCTACACAATGCTCTTCAATTGTTCCACATGCAGAACTCCCACTGAAGTTGAAATTGCATTTTCACAAGGGAAGAACAGGGTCTAAAAGTCTGGACTATTATGACTGTCAATTCTAAAACAGTTATGCAGCCACTGCTGTTAACCAGTTGCCACGATGCACGCTGCATGACCCCACCAGGGGATAATAGCTCAGCATGTTGCATGCAACTCATTTGAACTAAACTGGTGAGAACAACTGAGTCATTAATTATTCCAGAATTGAATCTATTGAAGACTTATTAACACTAATTTACAAGAAAGGGGTTGTTTGATTCGCAGCAGGGGTGGGCAAACTGAATTTGACTATAATTAAAATGCACCATATACTAAGGCAGTGCCTCCCAAAGTGAGGCAATTTAAAAAGTACATTAGTAGGATTGTTCAATGTGTATTTGACTCATATTTACATATTACTATTGTATGACTAAAATTACAGTGCATGCCATCACAAACACTCTATAAAGATTTAATTTTTAATAACACTTATAGCACCAAAATGCTTTTGAATTGATTCATGTCTGAGGGCTAAAACTAGATGCCATGATTGAAACAACAACTTATTCTAGGAATTCAAACTGAGTAATATACAAATATACCTATCAGTCCTCATCCTGAAAGGAAACCTACACGATGCTCTCAAAAGATGAGCCTGGGAGCTTAAATTCATAACTCTGCGAGACAGTAAAAATCAATGATTGAGCAGAGACACTGGATTTATGGCTTATTACAACAATCTATAACCTCTTTTTGTCCTATGACTGCAGAGGTATTAATGGGCCACTCTACCTTGAATGGTCCCTTAGAATATGTGCTAACTACTTGTGCTAAACAATTGGTTCCACCTTGCATGTAGCTGCTATAAAATTAGGCAAATATCTAGATGAGTTGATGTACCCCGTGGAAGACCTCTGGGTACCCCAGGGGTACATGTAGCCCTGGTTGACAACCACTGCCCTAATATACATAAATCTATCATGAATTCCAGAAATAATTCAGAAGTAATTAAAGAACACATAAAATAATTCATGGGATTTCCAAATAACTTTGAAAGTTAACTCCTTTGCAATTTCAACGTACGTTAGAAGCCATTAAGCTGACGTGTTACCTATTACAGTGGCCCTGGTTAAAAATTATTTGCTGGAATAAATAACTCAAATGTAAAAAAACGCTCTAGGCTGAAGCTTGAAATGTAAAATCTCAACCTGGGAACACATTTCGTAACAACTTTAGTCTAAGGTTTTAAAGCTATAGGAGCATTTTTTAAAAAAGCCGTACGAAGTTGGGTTGGTCTACACACTTGCAGCAAAGTAACTACATCACTTTAAGTCTATTTCTGTGCAAGTCAGTGAGTAGACATTTTTATTTTGGAATAAAAGTTTCCTTTTTTTGATTTGTTTAAAGTGTTTAAAAATGAATCATCAAAACGAATGCCACCCACATAGCTCAATGGGTCTAAAACTTAATGGAACCAGGAGTGATTGGGACAGCCTCAGGAGAAAGGAGGCTGGGGGGTATGCAACTCTAGAACCTCCTCTTCTACAGTCTCTGTCTAGAGCTGATTGTCCTCTCACATTCTCCTTTCACTGACTTAAACCCTAGCCCAGATCCTTCGAACCCTCAGTTCAATGGCAACAAGGCCGGGGGAGGGAGATGTGGGGTCACCTGCCCCCCCAGATTGCTCGGTCACATGGTGCAGCCAGGCCCCTTCCCTGCTTAGCAGCTAAGCCAGCAAGCTGTGCAGGGCAGGGAGAGGCAGAGGAAGGAGCGGAGGACCAGCTGAGAGCTGCATGCAGGGGTTGCTGCTTTCTGGGGAGGGTGCTGCTTTCCAGGTGGGGAAGGGCTGTTGGGAGGAGGTGCCCTCCACCCCATCCCCCATCAGCAGTTTAGTGAGGTGCAAGTTTGTGTGTAGACCAGTCCTAAGTGATATATGTGACCCTGGCAGATCAGGTTCCAGCTCATGCCAAGGCCTCTAGGCCTCAAGTGAACACTGACAAATGCATAGCTGGAAACCAGTCTGTCTCTCCTGTGTGTTGGTACTCTTAATATAGGTTTTGGATTTATAAAAATGTGTTTAGTGTTTAGATTTTATGAAACACTTGTAAATTGCTACATGCATTAATCTCAATTATAATATCTATATCCCATGTTGTAAGGTAATATTTAAGTGTTTGTGCTGTAACTGTAAACCAACAGTCAGGAGAAAAAGATCACAAAGTGTGAAATATTAGTTTGCCACAGGAGGTATTAACTCCTGCCCAACAAAAGAAGGCCCATAGATACCAGACAAACCATTGTGGAACATCAGAGAGCAAAAGACTTTGTTGATTGTTTCCCCAAACTCATGAAGAGGAGCCGTGCATGTAGATTCGTTCTGTCAGCCTGAACTCTGGGGGAAGGGAATAAAAATCCCTGACAAGAAGAAACTGTATCTCTTTGCAGCTTGCACTTTGAAAGGGCAAGATTTCTAAGCATAAGCAAGGGAGCCCCAGTTGCCTAGCCTGGGTTAGCCCTAAAGGACATATAGATCTTGCATATTACAGCAGCTTCTATCACCTTTTGAAACTGAAGACTGTAACTCGTTTGTGTGAGTATGATTACTGCTTTAGCCTTGCAAATAACTCTGTTTACATTTCCTAGTTAATCAATATTTAGATAGTTAATAGGACCGGCTTCAAGCATTGTCTTTGGTGTAAGATCTAAGGTGCAACTGACTGGAGGTAACTTTAGTGGCTTTAGGAGTAACATGAATAGTGCTGTGATTTTTGGTGTAAGAGATCATCTAACACAAAGAAAAGTTTACCTGGGTGGCAAGATAGTTTGGACTAACCAAGAGGACTGTCTGTGCCTCCATGTTAAGGCTCTTATAGTGCTTGAGGAGTTCAAACTCAATAACTGGTTGGTGAAATCTAACTGTAGAACTTGAAACCAGTTTGGGATTTGTGTCCTGCTTTTTAACAGTCTACCCTGAGGCTACTACCATGGGCTAACTTTCCAATGTGCCAGGGGTTGCTAGACCCCTGGCTCTACCCCAGGCCCCACCCCCACTCTACCCCTTTCCCCAAGTCCCCACCGTCACTCTGCCTCTTCCTGCCCCCGAATCTTCCCACCCAATTCCACCCCCTCCACCGAGCACCATGTCCTTGCTTCCCTACCTTGCTCATTACCCACCACTTTTTCCCTGTGGGTGCTCCAGCCCTGGGGCACCCACAGAGTCAGTACCTATGGTTGGTACTCACTCTCTTGAGCTACTCCAGACAGTCTGACCATATCAAACATTAGTTTGCTCTTCTATTGCTTAAAGCAATGGTTCTCAGCCATGGGTACATGTACCCCGGCGATACCTAAAGGTCTTCCAGCGGGGTACATCAACTCATCTAGATATTTGCCTAGTTTTATAAGAGGCTACATAAAAAGCCCTAGCGAATTCAGTACAAACTAAAGTTTCATATAGACAATGACTTGTTTATACTGCTTTAAAAAATAAATAAATTAATGGAGATATCCTATCTCCTAGAACTGGAAGGGACCTTGAAAGGTCATTGATTCCAGCCCCCTGCCTTCACTAGCAGGACCAAGTACCAATTTTGCCCCACATCCCTAAGTGGCCCCCTCAAGGATTGAACTCATAACACTGGGTTTAGCAGGCCAATGCTTAAACCACTGAGCTATCCCTATAGTATTATATACTATACACTGAAATGTAAGTACAGTATTTATATTTCAATAGATTTATTTTATAATTATATGGTAAAAATTAGAAATTAAGAATTTTTCATTAAGTGTGCTGTGACTTTGATATCTCATTTTGAGTACTGTACTAAGCAAGTTTTTAAGTGAGGTGAAACTTGGGAATACCCAAGACAAATCAGACTCCTGAAAGGGTACAGTAGTCTGGAAAGGTTGAGAGCCACTGGCTTAAAGTGACCTAATGCTTTAACATGAAATGTTCCCTGTCATGATTCCATAATATGCCCATGTGTTTGATGGGGAACAAGAAGATTATTGTACGATGAAATAATCTAATAATTTAAATCACAGTTTCCTGCTCATTCAGATGTAAAAGATTTCATAAAGATTTTTATCACATAGAAAGACATGTACACATACTATATCTGGCAGCTGGTTTGACACAATGCTACATTGTGGCGTATAGAGTCAATACTCAGCAGCACTCAAAGCAGTACTCATACAATGGAAAGCAGCAGTTCTTCAAGAGCCGTTATGATTTAGTATGTCACACATCTACACTTAAAACATGCCTAATTATCCAAAAGACTGTAAAGCTTCCTCTGAATCATTGTGAAAAATGTTTATCTGTCTGGCTGCCCATTTAAAAAAACACCAAACCTTTTGCACTGTTAATGCACCATACATCAGTCGAAAATTCATGATCAGTTGGTGTCTTTAAAGTGACTTTAGTTTTTATAAGGGCTCAATCCTGCAAGGTGCTGAGCAGTTTTTTAAGGTATGAGTGGCCGAAACTCCTGAGACTTGAGGCCTCTCATCACCTCTTGGGAGATTTGGCACCTAAATCCCAGTTTTAGGCCACACAGCTATCCACAGCTGGTGCTCGGGCCATTGCCCCGTGAGCCCCCTGCCTAGAAGCCAGACCTGCTGCTGCTGGCCACTTCCCAGGGCACAGTGCAGTGTTAGAAAAGGTAGGCACTAGCCTGCCTTAGCTGGGCAGAACCACCAACGAGACTTTTAACGTCCCAGTTGGTGGTGCTGACCAGAGCAATGCTACCCAGCGCCTTACATGCCGTGACCCACTGGGCTAGAGTTCACTTCATTGCCCTTCTCCAGTGCCTTAAAAAAACCCAACTCCCATAGAAAGTAGCTGGAGACCTAGAGTTCAGTTTCTAAGGATTTTTAGCAAGGATTGCACAGGGTCAACTTCCCCACATTCAAGTCCCAAAAGGAACTAAAGAAATGAATTTAATTAAATAACTTTATAAAATCTTATGATAAAGAAACAAATAAGAATCTGATTTTGCGGCATAACATGCCTGTTTTATAATCCACAGACATTACCTTCACACTTATACATAATGCGCATTGCCCCCACCCCGAGCACCAGCTCCGCACTCTCATTGGCTGGGAAAAGGCCAATGGGAACTGGGGAGGACGGTGCCTGTGGGTGAGAGTTGTGCGGAGCCGTTTGTGCACCTCCGCCTAACAGCCAGACCTGCTGCTGTCCGCTTCCAGAGTGCAGCACAGTCCGCGATGCACCCCGGCTGTGCCACTGACTGGGAGCTGCAGAAGGTAAGCCTGCTCCCCAATTCCCTGCCCCAGCCCTGAGCCCTGAGCCCTGACCTCCTCCGACACCTCAAGCCCCTGTCCCAGCCCTGAGCCCCCTCCCATACCCTGAACCCCTCATTCTCGGCCCCACCCTGCAGCCCTCACCCCCGCACCTCAACTCTCTGCCCCAGCCCTGAGCCCCTCCGACACCCTAAACCCCTCATCCCCAGCACCATTGGGTCATGGGCATCAACAATTTTATTCAAGTGGGTCCCCAGAAAAAAAGTTTGAAAACCACTGCTCTAGCCCACCCAAAGGTTACATAAGCATGCCTACTGGATTGGGCCCTGTTCAGAAGTGAGGTAGAGGTGGTGTTAGTGCTGCCTCCTTTATAACTTTTAGCCCAGTCTTTGTCTACACTACACAGCTTTTAGCTGTGTCGCCACAGCCATGCCGCTAAAAGTCATGCAATGTAGCCACTGTTTGTCGGCTGTCCTGCCAACTAAAAACTTCCACCCCCAATGAGTGGCGTTTGCATTGTCAGCAGGAAAGTACTCCTGACAACAATGTGCTGTTCACACTGGCACTTGTCGCAGCAAAACTTTTGTCTTTCGGGGGGGGGGGGAGAGGGGGTTAACACCTCTGAAAGACAAAAGTTTTGTTGTTCAATTGCCTGTGTAGACATAGCCCCAGTAGTTAGAGCACTCATATAGGACATGGGTTCAAGTTTCCACTCTGCCTAAACCAGGGACTTTAGGCTTCTTGCACAGTCATTCATCACAATGCCACATAGAGGAACAGCTGTTCTCTTCTCCCTTCTTGACCCCTCCCTCCTTTTCCTTTGTTGCTTCTTCCAGAATTTACTTTGGGACTTTCCTTCTAACAGGAAGGTGACATCTGACTGTCACCTCATCTTCCTAGCCATCTGCTGTGCAGCAGATTTCAACCCATGTTATCTAGTCTGCAACATCACCTGAGTCAATGGGTGCAGCAAAGCAGCCCTAGAACTGTAGCTTGTATTCTCTACTATCAGAGCACCACTTCATAAGGAGAAGCTAATCCCTTCAACATGAACAGGACTGGTTTAACTCTGAACTAGAAACAAGAACAAAAAGGGGAAAAGCAGTACTACTCTGTGTGATTATTGTCCGCTAAGTAACATCTCCTCCTACCGGTGAAAGTTTTTATTTTGAACTCTTGTAAGAAACTGTGTGTTAGATATGGAGACAGTTACTCAATACAAAGAGCATGATCTATTGGCTTATAAGAATATGTAATAATGTTCATAAGTTTGAAGGTTCAATACATTTGTTGATGTTACACCTCCAAAGGCTTCCTGATTGTGTAACAAGTTAGGACGGGGAGATTGAGGCAATATTTTGTATAGCTCTAATACCCTCCACTCCTTCCTACACCTCAATTGAACTCTGCTGAAGCACAGGGCAGAGCTCTGTCTTTTCAGGACTTTTCAGAAATAATTATGAGCTAAACTTCAGGGCGATGGTATGTAAAAAGTAAGTGTTAATAGTTCCCTGTCAAGGTCAAAGAGATAGTACCATATAGTTTCTCAGAAAATAAATGTTTAATGCATACAAAACACATTGTAAATAGTACAAAATATTGTAAAGAGTTTTTAGAATACCATGAATAAGCAAAAGCTGTTAGACAGTAAATATACTGGTATTTCTTATACAGATCTCCTCCTCCCCATTTGTTGCTGTTACATATATTCAAATATAGGGTTCTAACATAACATTTATACTTCTATACTTTAGCACACACACATAAGCATATTTCCCTCTGATCTTCTTTCAGGGATGATTTCTTAGTCTTTACAGAGTAACCATAATTTGTAGCATGTGTCACCTTCAGACCTTGAAGTGATTGGCAGCCTCTTATTTCTTTCCCAAACACTTCAGAGCCCTGCCAGCAAACATTTGATCTCCACAGCTAGCACTGTGCCAGTCCTTGTGTTGATTGGTCCTTAGTTGCTGGTGAAACTGAAATCTGTAGCTTGTACCCAAAGCGGCCCAGGTATTGGGACTCAGCCCTCACAGCAGACACATCTCTTGGTCCAGATCAATCATCTATACGGTCCATCTTTAATTCTTATATTTATAACCTCTCCACCATGTTCTGATTCACTCAGTTCTCAGAGGTAGATGGGGGTGACCTATCAGGTGGCTTGCCCACAATGAAAACTTTAACTTCTTATATAGCTTCAGAAACAGTTACCAAGCATGTCCAATGACTGCCACACACTAGTTCCAGATGTTTCTGGGCCCTTCTTGCTGAGCTGCTGTGTCCCATCCTCTGCATGTGTACAGAGACAGAGTATTGCATCTAAAATCCATGTTTTTCTCCTCCCCGCTGCTTCTCTCCCTTTCTCTCGGAGAAACCAAGTCAAATGTTGTAGTATAAAGCATGTAGATTACAACTGCACTCAGCAATGTATATGATCCACTGTTATAGCACTGCATTGTTAATCACAGAGTCCCACAAAACCTAGGGCCAGCCTTATCACTATGTAGCAAACATCCTCAACCATATCTTTCTGTTGACTGTGACCATTAAGGAGACCCGCACCTGAACTAGAAGCACAAAAAGGAGCTAAAAGATAGGAAATCCAAGTTCAAATCTCTTCCCCTAATCAGGTAGAGGATGGAACTGAATTGGTATCTCCCACATCCTAAGTGAATTCCCTAATTACTACACTAAATGTCGTAAGGGGAGCTAGCTTTTCTCCTAATAATAGAATAACCATCAGTTTGGGGTAAGTCTTCCCCATTTCTCAGGAGTTTGTCCTGAATCTGCCATCCTCAGCTGAGACCCACAGAGGTATGGTGACAGGGCTCCAATACCTATAAAAACAAGATAACAGTGGGGTCATAGGTGCAAAAGGAGTAACAATGGGGGAATCTGATCAACATCTTAGATGTCTATACACAAAGAAATATGGGGGAAACCAGGAAGAACTGGAAGTATTGCAGGGAAACCTGAGTTACAAACACAAGAGTTATAAACTGACTGGTCATCCACACACCTCATTTGGAACCAGAAGTACACAATCAGGCAGGAGCAGAGACCAAAAAAAAAAGGGGGGGGGGGGCAAATACAGTACAGTACTGTGTTAAATGTAAACTACTTTAAAAAAGAGAAAGTTAAAAAAAAATATTTGACAAGATAAGAAAACTGTTTCTGTGCTTGTTTCATTCCAATTAAGATGGTTAAAAGCAGCATTTTTCTTCTGCATAATAAATTTCAAAGCTGTATTAAGTTAATGTTCAGTTGTAAACTTCTGAAAGAACAACCATAACGTTTTGTTTAAAGTTATGAACATTTCATAGTTGTGAACAACACCCATTCCAGAGGTGTTTGTAAATCTGAGATTATACTGTAGTATGCAAGCTACATTATAACTTAAATGGCATCACAGGTACAGATGAGGAGGTTGGTATTCATGCCTGGCAGTACCGCCAAGTGGCAAGAGTCTGTGGCCACATCGCCCAGTGGTGGAAGTCAATGCCAGGGGGTAGGGGAAGCTGGACCCTCCTTGGCCCACTGAGTTCCAACTCAGAGCCCAATAAAACAATAATTCAGTCAGAGCTCATCGTTGCCCTCCTCTGTGATTGAAGGGCCTGCGACAGCTTGGTGGTGGGGCCCGGGCCTGGCCACCTGGGGCCCTGGCAGCTTCTCAGCAGGAACCTGCACCACACGACTGCTCTCTTGTTTGGTCCACCTAGAGTGAGTTGAGCTGCTCCCCTTTGAGCTCAACCTCCATTGTGAGCAGGCCCAACATGGGCAGCTGGGCCTGGTTTACTGGGCCCAGAGATGCTCCTTAACCTTTCCCTCACCAGTGTCGGGCTTGTATACCCTATCACAATCACATAGACTTGGTGGGAATATTAGTATAGAGGGGTATACTTTGTTCAGGAAGGACAAGCAGCGGGGAAGAAGGAAACACCAAGAATATATACTTATTCAGAGGTCCAGAAAGAGGTAAGAAGCAGACCTGTTGAAAGTCTCTGGGTGAAGATAAAAGAGGGAAAAACAGTGGCAATGTCATGGCAGGGGTCTACAATAGACCACCAAATTAGGAGGAAGAGGTGGATGAGGCATTTCTAGAAAAAAAAAACAGAAATATCCAAAACACAAGACCTGATACTAATGGACGAGTCAAGCTGTCCTGCAGTGACTCACGAGTGCGAGTACCAACCTCAGGGCAGACTGTTAAGAACCAGGGCACAAATGCCAAATTGGCTGTGAGTTCTATATTTAGATTTCACCAACCAATTATCAAGTGAAAACTCCTCAGGCAGTATAACAGCCTTAACATGGGAGTCACAGACAGCTCTGTTGGGTACTCCAATATGTCTTGTCACCCAGATAAGCCTTCCTTTGTGACAGATGGTCCTTTACACCAGAGGTTCCCAAACTAGGGGGGAGGGCAGGCCCTCCTGAGGGGGGCACAGAATGTATTCTGTGGGGGTGTGTGAAGCTTTAGGGAAAAAAACTTACTGCGCACATTTTACTCACAGCAATGAATAACTAGCAGAGCTGATTCCTCAAGACATATCAGGTCATCAAATAGCGCTGTGCATTTTCATGGATTTCTGTTAAGCTTGCATAGCATTATACAAAGTTGTTATCATCTGTATATTAATCCATTTGCTATGACGTGGTGTGCACATTTAATTGTAAGCATCAACCATAAACACAGTTTTGCTTTTATTACAATAGATCATTGGCTCTGTTTGAATCAATGCCTTACTGTTTTTAATATTTAGTGAGAGTTTCATGTAGATTTTTTTTTTATCAGTATATGTACTTGTTTGGTGGGAGGGGGGATGTAAACTACCTCAGACACAAAGGGGGAGGAGATCAAATAGGTCTGAGAACCACAGCTTTACTCCAGAAATCACAGCAATATTCAGGTTACTCTAAGTACCAAAGGACCAGTTACTTACCCCAGGTCAATTGCACCTTAGAAAACTCTTGTAGCCAATCCTATAATAAACTATCTAAAGTTTATCAACAGGAAAAGGAAATAAGAGAGTTATTTACAAAGTTAAAGTAGGTAAACATACACAAATGAGTTAAAATCTTAAGTTTCAAAAGGTAATAGACACTTTATAATAAGCAGAGTTTATATGTCCTTTAGGGCTAACCCAGGCTAAGCAGCTGGGGATACCTTGCTAATGTCTCGAAACCTTGCCCCCCTCCTGCAGCATCCAAGCAGCAAAAAAATACAGTTCCTTTTTGTTAAGTGTGTGACGTTGCACTCTATATGATTTTATGAAAATATGTTAATATAACTGGAATATGCTTCATGCAAAATGTCTCTTGTAAGGTATCATTACATAGCTTATAATCTACTGAGTGTGATCATCCTATTTGTATAAATGTACCACTCTTGTATCTGAAACTAGAAATATGAAATATAACTGAGGGCCTATTGTAATTATGCAAAGTGTGGGCCATTAATGATGGTTTGGAATCCTGCTGACTCCCATTAACCAGGACAATTGACTGCAGATGGCTCTCTTTTACCTGTAAGTCTTCCTGTATATGTGTGTGCTGGCAAGTGGGTAATGAAGTCTTACAGTGACATGTGATCATGTCACCTGAACTGGAATCCATCCTTAACCTGGTGCTTTTCCATTGAGGGGGAGGGGAGCCCAGAGGGACAAAGGATTCCCGCCTTATGCAAAAGATATATAAGTGGGTGGAACAGAGAAAAGGGAGAAATCATCATGAGGAATCCCGTAGCTACCACCTGAGCTGGAACAAGGGCTGTACCAGGGGAAAGGATTGTGCCCAGACTAGGAAGGCATCCAGTCTGTTAAAGAAATGCATTGAAACATCTCTGAGGGTGAGATCTTATCTGTATTCAGTTTCTTACTGTATTAGACATAGACTTGCGTGTTTTATTTTATTTTGCTTGGTAATTCACTTTGTTCTGTCTGTTACTACTCGGAACCACTTAAATCCTACTTTCTGTATTTAATAAAATAACTTTTTACTTATTAATTAACCCAGAGTATGTATTAATACCTGGGGCGAGGGGAGGGGCGCAAACAGCTGTGCATATCTCTCTATCAGTGTTATAAAGGGCGAACAATTTATGATTTTACCCTGTATAAGCTTCATACAAGATAAAACGGATTTATTTGGGTTTTAGACCCATTGGGAGTTGGGCATCTGAGTGTTAAAGACAAGAACACTTCTGTAAGCTGCTTTCAGTTAAGTCTGCAGCTTTGGGGCAAGTAATTCAGACCCTGGGTCTGTGTTGGAGCAGACAGGCATTTCTGGCTAAGCAAGACAGGGTGCTAGAGTCCCGAGCTGGCAGGGAAAGCAGGGGCAGAAGTAGTCTTGGCACATCAGTTGGCAGCTCCCAAGGGGGTTTCTGTGATTCAACCTGTCACAAAGTGGTTTTATTCCCTCCCGCCTCCTGCACTCTGAGCTGCAACCTCAGCTGATGGGAGGAATTCACTTGCATGATTCATCTTCATTGAGCAATCAACAAAATCTTTTGTCCTCTTTAATGTTCCTCAATAGTTCATCTGGTATTGACGGGTCTTCACAGGACAAAACACCCTCTGTTGGAGACCAGCATTTCACACTACTGAAAGGTCAGATCTACACTACAGAATTAGGTCAACATAAGACAGCTTATGTAAACCTAACTCGGTCTACACTACAGGGTTGCTCCCACCAATGTAAGGGCTTGTCTCCACTTACAGGGGGATCGACGTGCGGCGATCAATCCACCGGGAGGTCAATTTAGCAGGTCTAGTGAAGACCCACTAAATCAGGGGTCGGCAACCTTTCAGAAGCGGTGTGCCAAGTCTTCATTTATTCACTCTAATTTAAGGTTTCGCGTGCCAGTAATACATTTTCATGTTTTTTAGAAGGTCTCTCTCTATAAGTCTATATATTATATAATTAAACTAGTGTTGTATTGTAAAATAAACAAGGTTTTCTAAATGTTTAAGAAGGTTCATTTAAAATGAAATTAAAATGTTGATCTTACGCCACCGGCCCGCTCAGCCCGCAGCTGGTCTGGAGTTCTGTTCACCTAGGCCGGCAGCGGGCTGAGCGAGGTCTGCGGCCAGGACCCCGGCTGGCAAGGGTCCGGCAGCCAGAACCCCAGACCAGCAGCGGGCTGTGTGGGGCTGGCGGCCAGGACCCCAGACCGGTAGTGAACTGAGCGGCTCAGCTCACTGCTGCTCAGGGGTTCCATCCGCCGGCTCCTGCCAGCCGGGATCCTAGCTGCCGGATCCACTCAGCCCGCTGCCAGTCTGGGGTCCCGGCCCTCCCCACATACCGTGGGTACCTACCTTCTCCCTGGTTCTGGCCATTCTCTTCCTCTCTCTGCACTGAGCTGAGGGTGGCAGTGCACTGAGCACAGGGCTGGAGGTGAAGGGTCGGGCCAAGAGCTAAAATGAGGGAGGAGGCCTCAGGGTTGGGGCAGGAGGTTCGGGTGTGGGGCACTTACCTGGGCAGCTCCCATTTGATGTGAGGGGTGCAGATGGCAATGTGGGGGGGTGCAGGAGCCCCCCTTTGGTGCTCCGGGTGGGGGTGGGGATGTTGCGGGTGCATGGGGTGTGGAGGGGCTGGGGATGTGGGGCGGTGCAGGTGTCAGGGCAGAGGGGGGGCTGGGGATGTGTGGGGGTGCCAGAGTCAGGGCTAGGGTTGTGAGGGTGGGATGGAGTCAAGCAGAGGGCTGGGTGTGTATGAGGGAGGTACAGGGCTCAGGGCAGGGGTCTAGGGTGTGTGCGGGGTTCAGGGCAGAGTGTGTGTGTGGGTGGGCCAGGACTCAGGGGAGAGGGCTGGGTGACTGCCCCCCTAAGAACTCCCAACCCCCCAGCTCCTTGTCCCCTGACCACCCCCTCCAGAGACCCCCCCCACCCTAACTGCCCCCCCAGGACTCCTCTTTGCTCCCTGTCCCCTGACTGCCCTGACTCCTATCCACCCCCCACCCCCTGACATACCCTGGGACTCCCCATGCCCCATCCAACCCCCCTGCTCCCTGACTGCCCCCTCCAGAGACCCCCCCCCATCCAACCCACCCTGTCCCCTGACTGCCCCCACGTCCACCCCTTATCCAACCCCCCTGGCCCCGGACCCCTTACCATGAGGCTCCACACAGAGCCTGATAAGCTGCCCCACGGGAGCGTGCAGCCTCGGCCCCCAGAGCTCTGCGCGCATGGCGGCAGGGCTCCGGGTGAGCGGGGAGCGTCTTTCCCTCCCCGCGGAGCCAAACGCTGCCCCACGGGAGCGCGCAGCCCCAACCCCCAGTGGCAGAGCTCCAGGAGAGGGAAGAAGGCGCGGGAGGGGCAGGCAGCTCGCTGCGCTCCGGCCCAGGAACGCGGACCCCACGGCTTGCCGTGCTGGGAGAATGGGGTCATTTGCCAACCCCGTGCGCACGGCTATGCTTCTGCTTCCTGCCCCCGTGGGGGAGAGCGGAGGACAGAGGAGAGCGGGACGGGCTGGGCAGGATTTTTAATGGCACGCTGGAGTCCCAGCAGGCTCCAGCGTGCCATTAAAAATCGGCTTGCATGCCGTCTTTGGCACGCGTGCCATAGGTTGCCGACCCCTGCACTAAATCAACTGCCGATCGCTTTCCTGTCAACTCTGGTACTCCACCAGAATGAGAAACATAAGGTAAGTCAACAGGAGACTTTCTCCCGTTGACCCAGAGTGGTGTAGACACCGCAAAAGGTCGACCTACACCATCTGATGACTCCAGAGACCCCTGGGAACCATGGACCATTGCTGGTGAAGACAAGGAAGGAAGCAGTCCAGGGGACTTAGACTTTGCTCCAGTGGGTGAACCAGTCAGCATGTTTCAGGAGGATCCCTGCTGACTCAGTGGTGAATAACTCCACCACTGCCAGGACCTTGGGCTGGGGCTCGGAGGAGAAGGGAAGGCCTGAGTCTCCTCCCCTTTCCTCCCTCCTCCCCGCCCAAGTGGTACTCTCTTCCCCAGCAGGCTACGCAATCCCACAGAAGGATGCGACTTTATTGACTCTGGCCATTAGACCACACTGCCCTGACTATAAGGGGCTTCTTTATTGACTTTGGCCATTAGGCCACGCTGCCCTGAGAAGAAGGGCTGCTTTATTGATGCTAGCCATTGGGCCACACAGCCCTGTGTGGAGTGGAGACTTTATTGACTCTGGTCACTAAGCCCTATTACCATGTTTCATACTAAGGGTCATTAGCATAGGACCTAACCGGCTGCAGTACAGCCTCTAACCTCTCTTTTGACCACACATGACCCAACACTCCATTATGGGGTGTCAGGACCCTGTGACAATGCCTTCTCTAAGAAGTATCTGGGATAGTGGATTCCTTTCTTGATGGGACATTATGTCTGTCTGGCTATTGATGGCTACTCCTTTGTTAGATGTATTCTCCTACGTTAGATGTATTCAAGTCAGCAGGGCTGACAAAATTCATCCTAGTATACTTAAGACAGTAGCTGAAGCAATCTCAGAACTGTTAATGATCATCTTTGAGAACTCATGAATCACCCATGAGGCCCCAGAGGGCTGGAGAAGGGTAACCATAGTACCTATCTTTAAAAAGAAGAACAAAGAGGATTTGAGGAATTATAGCTCAGTCAGCCTAACTTTGATACTTGGGAAGTTACTGGAACAAATTAGTGAACAATGAATTTGTAAGCACATAGCGGATAATAGAGTTATAAATAAAAGCCAATACGACTTTTTAAGAACAAATCATGCCAAGCCAACCCCATTTCCTTCTTTGACAGGGTTACTGGCCTAGTGGATAACAGGGAAGCTGTAGTTGTGAATATCTTAATTTTATTATGGCTTTTGACACAGTCCCATGTGACATTCTCATAAGCAAACTAGAGTATTGTAGTCTAGATGAAATTACTATAAGGTAGGTGCAGTTTTCAGTGGTTTGCTATCAAACTGGGGGAACCTATCTAGTGAGATCCAGCAAAGGTCTGTCCTGGATCCAGTACTAGTCAATAGTTTAATTAATGACTCAGATAATGGACTGAAGAATAAGCTTATCAAATTTGCAGATGATGTCATCCTGGGCAGAGTTCCAAGCACTTTGAAGGTCAGAATTAGAATTCAAAACAACCTTGACAAATTAGAGAATTGTTCTGAAATCAACATGATGAAATTCAATAAAGATAATTCCAAAATATTACACTTACAAAGAAAAAAATAAATACACATCTACAAAATCGGGATTAATGGCTAGGCAGTAGTACTACTGAAAAGGATCTCGGGGTCATAGTGGATCACAAATTGAACATGAATCAACACGGTGAAGCCATAGTGAAAAAGACATATCATTTTGGGGTGTATGTCATATGTAAGAAATGGGAGGTAATTGTCCCACTCTGGTCTGCAGTGGGGAGGTCTAAGATGAAGCACTGCATGCAATTCTGGGTGCCACACTTTAATAGAGATGTGGACAAATTGGAGAGAGAATCCAGAGAACAGCAACATACATTTATAAAAGGTTTAGAAAACCTGACCTCTGAGAAAAGGTTTAAAAAAAAGGCATGTTCAGTCTTGAGAAAAGAAAACGAAGGAGGGACCTGATAATAGTTTTCAAATAGTTAAGAGCTCTTATAAAGAGGATAGTGATGAGGAGGTTACTCACCCTGTGCAGTAACTGACGTTCTTCGAGATGAGTGTCCCTGTGGGTGCTCCACTCCAGGTGTTGGTGCATCCCTGCGCCTTTGCCCGGAGATTTTTGCAGCAGTACTCATAGCGGCCACGCATGCTCAGAAGCTGCCCCCCGCTGTGAATCTAGGTTGATAGTACGCATGTGTGGCCGGTCTCCTCAGTTCCTTCTCTACAACGGAGGCCCCCCAACTCCGAAGTAGAGGGGAGGAGGGTGGGTAGTGGAGCACCCACAGGGACACTCATCTCGAAGAACGTCAGTTACTGCACAGGGTGAGTAACCTCCTCTTCTTCTTCGAGAGATGTCCCTGTGGGTGCTCCACTCCAGGTGACTTAAAAGCCGTGTATCTTAAGGAGGTAGGGACTTCGGATCTGATAGGAACGCCGTTGATAGTACAGCCCTGCCCAAGCGTATGTCAGATAGAGGGCCTTGAGTAAGGGCATAGTGTTTAACAAATGTGTGGTCAGAGGACCAGGTGGCTGCTTTACAAATATCAGCCAGGGGAACTTTGCGTAAGAACGCTACAGAGGCAGCCAGAGATCTAGTGGAGTGTGTTCTAATGCCGTCTGGAGGTGTAACCTTCTTCATCTGATAGCACAACCGGATGCACTGGGAAATCCAGTTCGAGAGTCTCTGGGTAGAAATAGGCGTACCTTTGGAGCGCTCCGCAATGGAGACAAAAAGTCTGGAGGAAGTTCTAAATGGTTTGGTTCTATCCAAATAGAATGACAAGGCTCTGCGTATATCTAATGTATGCATTGAGGTTTCGAATGAGTTCGCATGTGGTTTCGGAGAAAAAGTCACTAGGTGTATTGGTTCATTAATGTGGAATGACGAGTGTACCTTTGGAAGAAATTTGGGGTGTAATCTGAGGGTAACCTTGTCTTTAAAAAATATCGTATATGGTGGGTGTGCCATAAGAGCTGCTATTTCTCCTCCCCGTCTGGCAGAGGTAATTGCCACTAGAAATGCTGTTTTCATCGAGAGGTGTAAAAGGGAGCACGTGGCTAGGGGTTCGAATGGTTGTTGAGTTAGGCAAGACAGTACCAGATGAAGGTCCCAAGGGGTGGTCGGTGGTTTAATGTCTGGGTATAAGGTTTGTAGTCCCTTGAGGAAAAGCTTCGTGATAGCGTGAGCAAAGACAGATGTGTCATCAATTCTGTCGTGGAAAGTTGTAATAGCAGCTAAATGGACCCTGATGGAGCTGAAAGAAAGGCCGGATTGCTTAAGGCCCAATAGATAGTCAAGTATAATCGAAAGAGGTACCGAGGTGGGACAAAGGTGTTTAGCGGAACACCAATGTGTGAATCGTTTCCACTTTTGAAGATAGGTCGTGTGAGTAGATTGCGTTCTGCTATGTAGGAGCACCTTCTGAACTTGTTCAGAGCAATCTAATTCGCTTTGGGAAAACCATGTAGGAACCAGGCCTTGAGGTGAAGCATGGACAGGTTGGGGTGGAGAAAATGGCCGTGTTGTTGAGATAGAAGGTTTGGAATGAGCGGCAAAGAGATTGGTGGTTGGATTGACATTCTGGTGAGGAACGGAAACCACGGTTGTCTGGGCCATGACGGGGCAATGAGGATCACCTTGGCTTGGTCCGTTCGTATTTTTATCAGGACCCTGTTGAGAACTGGTATCGGGGGAAATGCATACAGTAGGTTTCGGTGCCATGAGATCATGAATGCGTCCCCCAGGGAATGTTTGCCCAGTCCTGCTCTGGAGCAGAAATTGGGACATTTCTTGGTTTTTGTAGTTGCAAAAAGGTCTATTGTTGGGTAACCCCAAGTGCTGAATACGTTGTGAATGGTTTTCTCGTCTATCTCCCACTCGTGGTCCCATGGGAAGCGTCTGCTCAGTTCGTCCGCTGTGGTGTTCATGATCCCGGGAAGATAGGCAGCTGATACCCGGATGTTGTTCGTAATGCACCAATTCCAGAGCTTCATAGCCTCTGTGCACAGCGAATGGGATCGAGCTCCTCCCTGCCTGTTTACATAAAACATGCATGCAATGTTGTCTGTCATTATGCATACGTGATGATGCTTGATTAGTGGCAGGAAGTGACGGCACGCATTGCGAATAGCTCGAAGTTCTAGGACATTTATGTGCAGGGAGGTCTCGGTTGACGACCATAGCCCCTGTACTGTATGGTGAGACATGTGTGCACCCCAGCCTGTCAGAGATGCATCGGTGGTCAGGGTGAGTGATGGAGCCTGCTGAAGAAACGGGACTCCAGAGCAGAGGTTGGAGTGAACGGTCCACCAATGTAGCGAATCTTTGACTCGAGCAGGTAGGGAGAGAGTCTTGTTTAAAGAGTGCATATTCGGTTTGTAGACCGTGGCCAGCCACGCTTGGAAGCACCTCATGTAGAGGCGTGCATTCTGGACGACAAAAGTGCACGAGGCCATGTGACCTAGTAGTTGTAGGCAGTCTCGGGCAGTTACCTGTGGACTGTTGCGAATGATTGTGGCCAGTTGGTTTATGGAGTTGAAGCGATCGGGTGGGAGAGATGCCAACCCCGTCCGGGAGTCGAGGTCTGCTCCTATGAACTGCAGTTGCTGGGTGGGGCGTAATGTGGATTTGTCTTTGTTTATTTGTAGGCCGAGAGATATGAAACAATCGATGGTGAGCCATGTGAACCGGAGAGCCTCGTCGAATGTTGAAGCTTTGAGGAGGCAATCGTCGAGGTAAGGGAATACTATGACCCCTTGTTTCCTGAGGTAGGCAGTGACTACAGCTAGGAGCTTGGAAAAGACACAGGGGGCTGTGGACAGACCGAAGGGGAGTACCCTGTATTGGAAATGTGACGAACCGAGGGTAAATCGAAGGAAGTGTCTGTGGGCCGGATGTATAGTGACATGGAAATAGGCATCTTGTAGGTCAAGGGCAGAAAACCAGTCGCCCTGCTCCAGCACTGGGATTATGGTAGTGAGGGTAACCATCTTGAACTTTTGCTTTTTGACAAATTTGTTGAGCCGCCTGAGGTCGAGGATTGGTCGCCATCCCCCATTTTTCTTTTCTGTTAAGAAATAATGGGAGTAAAAACCCTTCCCTCTGTGTCGTTCTGGCACGATTTCTACTGCTCCCAGATGAAGGAGATGTTGCACTTCTTGGAGGAGTAGCTGCTCGTGAGAAGGGTCCCTGAAGAGGGACGGGGAGGGTGGGTGGGTGGGAGGCAAGGAGAGGAAGGGGATGACGTATCCAATTGTAACTACCTCTAAGACCCACTTGTCGGAGGTAATGTTCTTCCATTGATGGGAGAAAGGTCGAAGGCGGTGTCCAAAGATAGGTGTGTCGGCTGAAGTGGGGGCGTTGCTTTCTAAACCCTCGACCAAGGCTTCAAATCTGCCTATTAGTTGGCGGGGGTTGAGGTGCCCCTGCAGAATTTGGACGACGTCGCTGGAATCTTGGTTTTTGACGTTGTTGTTGTTGTTGTTGTTCCTGCGGTCTATGGGAGTGTTGTGTGAATGCGGGATAACGTGGCTGGTGGTACGGTTGGTATCTATATTGCCGTCTTCTGGTTGTAGGTGTCTGGAGACCTAGAGACCGGAGGGTTGTCCTTGAGTCCTTCATTGAATGAAGCACGTCGTTCGTGGTAGAAGCAAAAAGTTTGTCACCGTCGAAAGGAAGATCTTCAATGGTGCTTTGAACTTCTCGAGGAAAAAAAGAGGAGGAGAGCCATGAGCCCCGTCGCATGACTACTGCTGTAGCGGTCGATCTTGCTGCTGTGTTGGCTACATCGAGGGCTGCTTGGAGAGCGGTGCGTGATATGGCTTGTCCCTCGGAAACCATAGCTCTGAACTGTTGTTTTCTCTGTTCTGGAATGTCATCAATAAAGTCCATGAATTTATTATAGTTTTTGTGGTCGTATTTTGCCAGGACTGCAGTATAATTAGCTATACGAAATTGTAGGGTCGAGGATGCGTATACTTTGTGACCAAAAAGATCCAATCGTTTGCTGTCCTTGTTGGGTGGGGCGGAACGAGAATACTGTTGTCTAGCCCTCTGGTTCGCAGCGTCTACTACCAATGAGTTTGGTGCCGGGTGGGTAAAAAGGAATTCAGAGTCCTTTGGAGAAATAAAGTACTTCCTGTCTGCTTGTTTGCAGGTAGGTAGGCTTGTCGCTGGAGTCTGCCAGATGGACTTAGCGGGTTCTAAAAGGACTGCGTTAATTGGTAATGCCACCCTGGAGGAAGAAGGGGGCTGTAGGATGTTCGTTAGCTCATGTTGTTGTTCAGTGACTACCTCCAAGTTAATTCTCAAGTCACTGGCAACTCTTTTAAAGAGGTCCTGGAATTTTGCATAGTCATCCGACGGTGTCGGGGGAAGGGGAAGTAATGCTTCTTCAGGTGCTAGCTCTGGCTCTGCTGGAATAGGAGCAGGGCTAGGTTTATCCTGGAAGTGTGACTGTGTTGCCAGGTGTCTCATGTCACTGGCATATTCGTCAGGGGGCGGCGCTGGATCGGTGTTGCGCCTGGTCGAGTGGCCATGGCGCACGTATTCCCGAGGGTACGATGCCCATGGTGTCCAGTATTGCCATGGTGGTGGGTAGGGCATAGGTGGTGCCATCCAGGGGTTCACCCCCCAGGAGGCAGGGTCCTGAGAGTAGGATGAGGTAGTTTTCTTATAACCTCTATTGCCGGGGTCTGGGGTTGGGAGTCTTGATATGGAGAAAAAACTCCCTGTGGATCTGTTTCCTCCTCACTGGAGGAAAGCTGCTCAGATCCTGACTCAGGCATTGGAGAAGAATATGCATTCATCAGGGGAGACTGCAGGATAGGTGATACCAGGAGATCTGCTGTCTGAGTAAAGTGAGGTAGTGAGGCTCCTGCGTGAGGTGAAAACTGAGCCGGGAGAGGCTGCCGTACAGGAGCATTCCTCCGATCGGGGGTTTTGCCTGTAACCTCCCTGTCAGACTGCACCACGGGGGTCGGTGCCGCGGTCGGTGCCGGGCGGGCAATATCAGCCTGCATGGGATCAGGCATGTTGTAGAATGTCGGCACCGCATCAGTCGCGGTGCCGAACGGTGCCGTAATAGAGGCAGGCAACTGGAAGCCTGATGCCTCGGCACCGGAGCCTCGCGCCACCGCCGCAGCCTCAGGCGGCTTTTGCACGGTTCCTGAAGAGCCCGGCTCATCAAAGTTGCTGAGGCGGGGAAACACAGGCAGGGAGACCGTTGATCTGCCTGGAGAGACTTTGTGCCTCATAGCCTTGCTTGGTGAAGAAGGGTGCCCCTTCTTTGTAGATTTTTTCAGTTTTTTTGAGGCGAGGGGGGCTGTGGTGGGCAGCGGAGCCGGCTTCAGCGCCTGGGTCTGAAACTGACCCGATAGACTTTTGGAGGAGGAGCAGTTTAAGTTTAAGCTCCCTGTCCTTCCGTGCCCTGGAGCTGAGTTTACAGCAATGGGCATATTTTTGGGGAATGTGAGCTTCCCCCAAACATTTTATACACTTTGAGTGTCCATCTGATAGTGGGATAGCTTCTTTGCACGTAGCACAGCGCTTGAAGCCTGTGGAGCCCGGCATGGCCAAAGCGGCCGCGGCTGACAGGAATTTTTTTTTTTTTAAAAACAGAGAAACGGGGTAGTTAACTACACTAACAAAGAAAACTGACAACAAACTAGTTACTAAAAGGGTAATTGTAGCAAGAGTGAGGGATTTCCTAATGAGTCTGCTGAGCTCCGTCTCAGGCCGGGGACGGTTGAGAAGGAACTGAGGAGACCGGCCACGCATGCGTACTATCAACCTAGATTCACAGCGGGGGGCAGCGTCTGAGCATGCGTGGCCGCTATGAGTACTGCTGCAAAAATCTCTGGGCAAAGGCGCAGGGACGCACCAACACCTGGAGTGGAGCACCCACAGGGACATCTCTCGAAGAAGAACAATTGTTCTCCATGTCCTCTGAAAGTGGGACAAGAAGTAATCAACTTAATCTGCAGCAAGGAATATTTAGGCTAGATATTAGGAAAACTTTTAACTATGTCAAGTATCAGGGGGTAGCTGTGTTAGTCTGTATCCACAAAAACAACAAGGAGTCCGGTGGCACCTAAAACACTAGCAGATTTATTTGGACATAAGCTGTCGTGGGTAGAAAAACACTTCTTCAGATTCATGGAGTGAAAATTACAGATGCAGTCATTATATAATGACACATGAAGAGAAGAGAGTTACCTCACAAGTGGAGAACCAGTGTTGACAGGGCCAATTTGATCAGGGTGAATGTAGTCCACTCCCAATAATAGATGATGAGGTGTCAATTCCGGGAGAGGCAAAGATGCTTTTGTAATGAGCCAACCCCAAATTAATGGTGTTAAATTTGCAAATGAATTTTAGTTCTGCTGTTTCTCTTTGAAGGCTGTTTCTGACGTTTTTTTGTTCAAGTCTAGCTACTTTTAAATCTGTTATAGAATGTCCAGGAAGTTTGAAGTGTTCTCCTACTGGTTTTTGTATGTTACCATTCCTGATATCCGATTTGTGTCCATTTATTCTTTTTCATAGGAACTGTCTGGTTTCACCAATATACATGGCAGAGGGGCATTGCTGGGACATGATGGCATATATAACATTAGTAGACGTGCAGGTGAATGAACCTCTGATGGCATGGCTGATGTGGTTGGATCCTCTGATGGTGTCACTAGAGTAGATATGGGGACAGAGTAGGCAATGAGGTTTGCTACAGAGATTGTCGGTAAGTGAGGACTGGCCTGCCTCCCAAGGTCTGTGAGAGTGAGGGATCGTTTTTCAGGATAGGTTGTAGATCGTTGATAATGAGCTGGAGAGGTTTCAGCTGGGGGCTGTACGTAATGGCCAGTGGTGTTCTGTTATTTTCCTTGTTGGGCCTGTCTGTAGTAGGTGATTTCTGGGTACCCATCTAGCTCTGTCAATCTGATTCCTCACTTCCCCAGGTGGGTATTGTAGTTTTAAGAATGCTTGATAAAGATCTTGTAGGTGTTTGTCTCTGTCTGGGGGACGGGAGCAAATTCGGTTGTATCTTAGGGCTTAGCCGTAGACAATGGAGCGTGTGATGTGTCCTGGATGGAAGCTGGAGGCATGTTGGTAAGTATAGCGGTCAGTAGGTTTCCGGTATAGGGTGATGTTTATGTGACCATCACTTATTTGCACTGTAGTGTCCAGGAAGTGGATCTCTTGTGTGGACAGAGACAAACACCTACAAGATCTGGGCAGCGGGATCATTTTGGTGTTCCCAAAACAATACGTGCTTGCAGGCTCCCCAGCTTCTAGGCTGCCCAAGGAGCTGACCAGCCATCCAGCTCCCCAGGTAGCCATAGGAGCTGGTCACCTTGGGATTCCATGTGCTTACCCCACGTAGCCAACCACATCACATGCCCATGTGAAAAGTCAGGCAGCCTGCCAGCCAATGAGCCACCATCCAGCTCCCCAAGGAGCTTGGGAGCCCACCCACTGGCCCACCAGTCAGCCTGGTGAAATGGCCAGTCAGGGAGCCATCCGCCTGCCTCTCCTGATAGACAGCCACCCCCCACCTGGGTAACTGGGCAGCCTGTCCACCCGGTGAGGTGCCTAGGGAGCCTGTAGCCCAGCAGCTTGCCTATGGATAACCAGGGGAGCCCAGAGAGTTCCAGCTTCCCACCAGGTGGGCTGCCAGGGAGCTTGAGGACTGGGCTGGCAGGAAATCAGGCTCACAGAATAACCAGCTTTCTAGTTTCTATCTGAAGTTTGGACAGCATCAACACATTCCCATGGAACATGTCAGTTCTGTCAAAACAGCATTTCCTCTCTCTTTCACGGATTCCTGCAAGAGCTTTCACTATCCTTGCAATTCCTTTCTGCAGCCCACCCAGAGCTCCTGTCAGAACCTTTCCACCCTCTAGAAGTTTCCCTCATTTCATCTCCACTGAGCTTCCCTACTGACTTTATAAAGGCCAACAGGTGATGGTTGATTAGTTGCAGATGGACTGGACCTTTCCACCTATGACAATGTGCACAACCAAAACAAAACAGATTCAAGTTGAGAAAGGAGTTAGAACTAGGGTGACCAGATGTCCCAATTTTATAGGGACAGTCCCGATTTTGGGGTCTTTTGCTTATATAGGTTCCTATTATCCCTCACCCCTGTCCCGATAGAAGGTAGTGTTGAGGCAGCTCTGAGTGTATCTGGAGTCTTCAGATTTCCTTGACAGTCTGATTTCAAATTGTTTTGTTCTCACTGGTTGAGAATTTCTTTCTAACCATGGGTGAACATCAGTTTGTAAAGTGCTTTAGGGCTCACTTTTATATGAAAGGTATTAAATACAATCAAAGTATGTTCTAAAGAAAAGATAATTGATACAGGTTCCAGGCTTGCAATGGGACCTATTAGACGATGGGATCCAGTTTGCTTTATACGTAGTTTTAATTTTAATTAAAATGACACCACCAAATGAAAGTAAATTATTTTACTTATATTTTTCCAGAGTGCTTTGTTACTCTTTTAATCCTATTTTAATTAATATTAATAATCCTTTTCCCCAGCCACCTGTCACCTATCTTTCTAAGCCCAAAGCCTACAAGTTAATGCACTAATGAAAACTACAGACATATACTTATGAATAACTTTATGCATGTGAGAACTACTCACACATTGTTACTCATATACAAAAAGGTTCTCACAGTCAGGATCTTAGACTGTAAACTCCTTGATGAATGGGGTGTGTTTGTACACCACCTATCACAGTGGGAGCTTGATTCTGACTGAACTCTCTGAACACCACTGTAATATTTTTTTATTACTTATTTGTAATAGTTTAGCCAATGTAATTAGATACCCAGATTTGCAGAAAACATGTCTAGATCTGTGGGCTAGTCTATCAAAATGTTTGCTGTGCATTTTGAAAACTTATTTTAAAAAATTGCATAAAGAAGCTACACTTCAATTCATGGAATTTATAAATACAGTTCATTCATGCAGCGTCAATAGAATAGCTATTGCTATACTCTGCCAAACTGCTCAAACATACTTTTTGTTCTGTGTTTTTCCAGTGCTTAGCACAATGGGGTTCTGCTCCATGACTGGGGCTTTTAGGAGCTATGATAATACAAATAAATACAATTAATAATAATAAATAATAGTTTGCAAAGGGTACTCAGCTACATTTTGTATGTAACCTCACCTTTCCTTCCCGGGTTACTCAGGAGCAGGCAACACTCACCAGTGTGCCCAGGCACCTGATTTGTAGACAATAGAGGAGATTCTGAGTATCCCAGTGGTGATGCTGGATACCTGGGAATCCTCTATCCCACCCCTCTGCTATAGTTCTTTTACTAATAAGGAAATTAATCTTGGAGGTGCCTCCACCTGCCTGGGTGCTGAACACATGCACTGTCATGCCTTGGGATAAACCTGAGGTAATCTATGCAAATGGGTGTAACTCAAAAGTGCCAATTATAAACTCTGTACAAACAATATATTTTTAGATTAGAGTTAACACACTTTTACTTAACAATTTAGAAAAACATGATGTAAAAATTGAGATTAATTAAAATATCACAACCACTTTAAGTCATTTGGGAGCACTTCAATACATCAATTAATAAATGCAGTCTATACTAGTAAATAAAACTTAACCAACTTACATGTATACTGCCTCTGGTTACCCCATGTTGAGTGTGCACTCCTCTGAATTTCAGAGTTCTAGACTCTTGTGTGATAGCCCTTGAAGCCAGGGACAGCACTCTGTTGGTCAAGTAAAGTAGTCCAGCCAAGGTAACAAGGGGAAGAACAATTCTAACCTGGGATCAATCCAAGCTGCATAACCCTTCTGAAGATGGGAGTTGTCATAACCAGAGGTCAGTAACCCTGGATCCAGGTTAGATAATAAGACCACTTCCCTTCTCAGATTCAAGGAAACCACTTTGTCTTTTCTCCATTCCTCTTCCCCAGAAAGCACTTTCCCAAACAAAAAATGTTGAGGTTACTCATGCTGCTTTCACTACATGTCAGCCTCAGTAAGCTCTGGTTACAGCAATAGTCTCTGCCCTGGCTCTGATGAAATCCAGCAATAGCCCCCTTGGATTCCTGCTTGGTTTCTCAGCAGCAGCTCCTGATAGGACAGAGCCCCACAAAGCAGTCTTCTATCACCTAGGACTACTCTCCAAGGCTGGACTGCAGCACTCAGGATCTTCCCAACTGGAACACTCCCAGTTAAGTCCAGAGGTCCGTCTAATCGCAGGTGGCAAAATGTAGAACACTCACAAACACCCATGAACATTAAGGATGATCTGCAAAGATGATTACCAAGTTCCAGTAACATTACCAATACATGCTACCAGTAGTCAGGCTAAGAGGCAGGCTAAAATATTATTGTTCTTTTTTCAGGTCCAGAAATATCCATCTTTACCATGATCTAAATCCAACATAATGCTCCAGCACGCACCGTGCTCTGACATTGTAGTTAACACACAATAAATCTTGGAGCAGGCCTATTAGGGATCAGTTATATTGCGGCTTCTGTTTATTTGTGCACTGTTTGGCTTAGCTTGGATTTGCAAGGTCTCATCTTTTATACTACTATTAGTTATTTGAGATATAAATCACTTTTCAGAAAGAATGTCCATTTTAACATGTTACATTCTGGATGCTATCTGAGTCTACTCTGTACCCCAGCAGGGATTCAAGATAGCTGTAACATCAAACATTGTGCATGTTGGGGCCTCAGTTGACTGAGTGTGGTAAGGATGTATGTGATGGGACACCAGAGAAGAAAAATAAAGTTTTTAGATAACGTGCCAAATGCTTTTCTTAGCCTGACTATTTGGGCATTCAGCAGATATTTGTAAAATTAATAGGTGCCTTTCCAGAATGCATATGTGGAAGATTCAAATCAAGTTCAATATAAATATAAAATAAGAAAAGATCATAGGATAGTGATTGGGAAAACATTAGAAGCCGAGATTTGACTACCCTGAATCAACTGATATGTGCTTTTCCAAAACAGGCAGGAACAAAGAAAAGAAAAATCAAGACTGGATGAGGACCTGTGTAAATATTAAATGGACCGTGCAGAACAAGCTTCCTGTCTACCTATAAAAAGGTTTATGACGCTTTGAAACCTGGTCATGACATACGGAACACAAACTAGGCACATGGAATAGAAGCTAAAATCTGGATAGGAAAAGGTGCCTTTGATTTCACATGGAAAGACAGGAAAGCAAACAAGTTGATAAAAGAGCAAACCAAGGTGAAGGACATCTGGAAGATTATAACGAGACTAAAGTGACAATGGCTTGATCATATGACAACAAAGTGGGATTGAAAGTGAATTTCTCTAAGGCTGGTTTTAAAATTGTGTTCCTTTACCTCAACCCAGCTTTAAAAGAAGAATTTGGACTAGATATTCAGGTTCAGATTATTGGATTTTTGTTGTTGAAAATTAAGATTGCACAGAGCCCATAAAATTTTGCTTGTGTTATCTTTTCACCTGCTTGTGGAAAGTGGTATTGTTTTGAATTTCTGAAAGTATATTACTGGATTTACACACCTATTTAGATGCATTAAACACTACTTAACTAAGTCAGGTGTTTTAGGAACTAGTGGTAATCCATGCTTCTTGGGCATCAAAATTGTAGTTGTGCCAGCACAAGGAAACAAATGTCATTTGGTTTTAACTCTTTGGCACCTGTGGTCACAGTAGGTCCAGTCACTGGCAGAAACAGAAGCAGTAGAAAAACCTGACATTCATCATTGCATCCGTTTTTTCTTTTACTTTTTATTAAAACTGAATTAGAAGCATTAAAACTGACCTAATAAAACATTATCAAATTTGGTCAAATAGGATTGAGTTTTGTTTTGTTTTTTGACCAGCTGGTTCAAATGTTTTGTTTTACGGGGAAAAAATAGAAAATTAAAAAAAAAATTAAAAATCACAAATCTTTTGTGACCTTTCTTCCTGGTGTTTTGACCAAATGTACTGTTTGTGATTGCCCCCAGAGACTCCTCTCACACACTTTGAGGAGGAAGAGTGACAGAATGGAATCCCGTGGGACTCCTAACTCTACACTCTACAAGAGGAAAGAGCAGAACTACTGAGGATAGGTTAATTTCATTTGTACTTACATTATGATGGGAGGAAGGAATTAATGGCCTGATTCAGCAAAACACCTAAAAGTGCGTGCTTAACTTTAAGCGTGAGCATCAGACTAACACATACGCTTAAAGTTAAGCACACACTTAAATGCTTTGCCGATGCAGGGCTTATGTTTTTATTTCTACAAATTAAAGCACTGTTGAGAGACAGAATTTTATGTATGGGACAATAGCTGCTGCTAGGCATCACAAAACAACAAAGAGTACTGGTAATAAAGGTCAGTAATGATGAGCAAAGCAACGTTCTAGAAATGCTTTTGGAAACAAAAAACAATTAAATTTCCCTTTTTCAACGCAAAGAAGACAAAGCTTTATCTACAAAGATAAAAACCTATATTTACTGACCCTTATTAGTTTTCTCCAGTCACCTGTAGCATACAAAGTTTAATGGCCTCTGAAACATTATCAGGAAGTAAGGAAAATTAAAAGAAGAAATCCATTTTGCTCCCTGTTTTTCCCCATACCCTTCAAGATAGCGTACATATTTCATTTAATATAATAGATAATGACTTCTATCTCCAAGGGTCCAAATGACAGAAAGAGAAAAGGCTTGCCATTGTCAGGTTTTATGCTGCTATAAGTAACTGTTCAATCAATAAGCAACTCCAAAAGTGGCCTGCTTCAAGAAACTGCTCCTAGCAGTTAGGTATACGTATTATGCATAACTCCTGCCTCAGCTTGGAATTCTATGAATCAGATATGAGGCTAAGGGATGCTTTTTCTAAATTGAAAGCATGTAACAACCAAAGACACTGGAGGCAATCTATAATGTCTTAGTCCTATCAGAGAGTACTTTCAAAATGATCTATTCAGAAAGCTAATGTTCCCTATAGTACAGGAAACAAAATATAATGAACCGCTACCTTCATAAAACATTGTGATAAATACCTAGTTTAATAGGCCACTTCACCAGGATTAATCTTATCAGAAACCAGTCCGCTTTCAAATTGGCTGGTACTATCACTAAGTGGTCTCCAAATGGTGAGAAATAGTCTACATTTTGTTAAGCATGAAAAATGTCTATCAACTTCTCTGTATTCACTATAAAGAGGAGCCCAGCTTTCCACAGATGGCAGGGCTTAAGCCATTGTTTTACTGAAAGAATGGCACAGAGAAGATGTCTCATATGACTGCTTACTGAAGCAATTGTAACTTTGCTTATGGCTTGATCTCTCATACATGACAGGAAGCTCTTTATTATAGTGGCAATACCTCGAAACTATGTTTTAAGGTTGATTTTTCTGCCTGAAAGTAACATCAAAAGAAAGTGAATGGATAGGATTTGTAAACACTGGGCATAGGCACACCATCTAGCATGCCTGTATCTACAGCTTTCTTATAATAGTGATGGATTTATTCATGTCGTCGTAGACAACCACAGCTGCCAACACAGAGGGTATGTCTATGTCTACACAGAAACTGGGAGGTGTGATTCCCAGCTCAGGCAAACATACACCCACACTTGCTCTGCTCGAACTAGCATGCTAAAAATAGCAGCATGGCCATGGGCTAGCCATCCCAAGTCTGTATCTCATGGGTCCTGGAACAATTTGTATAGCAGGGGTGCAGAGAGCCATTGACCCAAACTGTAAACCCGGTATAAGATGGAGACCACTTCAAGCCAGGGGGTGCAGCAGCACCCCCAGCACCTCTAATTCCAGCACCTATGATGTACTTAGTATCTCAGACAGAGTTGTACTTGGGTACTTAGCCCAAGCTACCACCCACGCTGCCATGGTCACACTGCTATTTTTAGCACCTTAGCCTGAGCAGAGCTAATGCATGCACATCTACCAGAGCTGGTAATCATGCCTTCCAGCTGTGTAGACATAGAGACTCGGTGTTGATTTCCTTATTTTCTAGATTTAATGCATCATGAAAAACGCAGAATCAGCCTTTCAATGAATAAACCCTTTATTTGCAGGGCAAAAATGACACTGAATCAAGGAATTAATTGAATATAGATAATAAAACCTGTGTGTGTGTGTGTATATATAATTCTTTATGCTTTAAATTGCACAGCAACTATCACTAATATTAACAGAAGTCACACAATAATATTTCTACACCTGACTTTGAAAGTGTATATTTGCATAGGAATGATAATGTAATTCTCTCTTGAAGACATATTTTTTATTCACTAAAATGATTTCCATGACTATTACTTAATGCAATGCACTGTAATGATCTTTGAGGGAACAAATACGTAAAAAGTAAAATCAAAGCAAGGAATGTTATATAAACGTAATAGTACTGTATTCTGACTCTCAAATGCGATGTTTGACCACAGTTTAAAAAAAAAAAAAAACCTACATTTTTTGAGTGAAGCATAAATTAACTTGTCTGTCAAGAACAAATTTATGAAGGAGTTCTATATTTTTTTCATACTTCTGAATTAAGGCAGCAGTATGGACTGTTATTTCAACAGCATTGTAAAAAGCCACAGTCATTTTAAACTCTGATTTCTAAGAACCTGAATCCTAATCTTTGTGGCATGCTGAGACTTTAGTTACCAAAAAAAAAGTAGAACATTGCAAATTAACCAAAAACAAAATGCTTAGGACCAAAAAGCAGTTAAGATTGCTAATTCTGCATACCTACTGTCTGCTTACCTATCATTTTCAAAACCCAAGTACTTAAAAACAAGGAAATTAATAGTTAAGAATGTCATAAATTGTACACTGCCCACATAATAAAGAAATCAAGTATACAAAATGCATATATTCTCACTGATTTTTTTCTACATTGGATTATTCAGCAAAGAATCATTCATAGTTTTTAAATAAGAACAGTCTCTTACTGCTCTAAAGTTCCATATTTCATGGCCAAACACAAAATACCAAATTAGCACTTGCACCAGCCTGAACTTAATAGCTGCATTCAACTTCTTTTACATATTCTTGGTTGACAAGAATTTGTAACCATGTGCTCATCTTTATTAGATATTCATAGTCAGGAGCATTCTTTACATCTCTTGGAACCCAATACTGAACTCTGTCAACATCTTGGCTTCAGCTGTTGTTTCGCTAGCATCATCATCCATTTGATCTTGTGTAAACATCTAGTGAGTGCAGCCCAAAAACAATGGCAGTTTCATCTTGTGAACTGGTCTTCAAAAAGGTCTTGAGTTGATTCTTCAGACTCCATAATAAAGACATCATCAAGAGAACATCTCTTTCCTCTTGTCCAAATTCCTCTCTTGTAGCTATGAAGAGCAATGTGCATTACCATTTCAACCAACATGACTGCCAACCATACACTAGACAGGTCAGCAGATTTGCTGACTGAAGAGATTGTAATAGCATAGCTGTATTCACGAAAAACTGCTGTATTCACATAAACTGCTGTATTCACGAAAACTGCCATTTTACCATAAAATGATATGAGAATATCTGCCTGTACTTTTAAATGAACAGCAGCAAAGTTACTTCCAAAGTATTCCTGATTATTCTGACTTTGTTTATAAATACTAAAATCATTCCTATGTAACAGAAATCAATCTCAGATTTTACACTATGATTTCTAATATTGTATTGCCTGAAAGTTGAATTGATTTGTACTCTTTGATCATAGTTCCCTTAGTATAGGGTGACCAGATATCCTGATTTTATAGGGACAGTCCCGATTTTTGGGTCTTTTTCTTATATAGGCTCCTATTACCCCCACCCCCATCCCGATTTTTCACATTTACTGTCTGGTCACCCTACCTTAGTACTATATAAACCTTGAAGCACATATAAATGCTCGTTCTGGTACTCTAGTCCTTCTGGGAAATAAACCAGCTGAAACTATTCACTGCCACAAGAAACAGTAAAGAAGAGGGGGGGAATTTAGTCACATACATTCAGTAAAATTTCAAAACTGATACAATACATGAATGTTAAAAATCCATAGATATGAGGAAAAACACAGTTAACTTTTTGACATATTTTAAAAATACTGTGGATATTTTATTAAAAGCCTGGTATAATATAAAGTCTTTATTTAATCATGGCAGTAATTATATTATCTTTGGTAACCAATTAATTAAATTAATTTTCACATAGCTGATATAAAATCATTAATATGTTTTGGCACTCCTATGCATCAGCAACTAATTAGTTTTATTATAACAGGAGAGTCAATAATTTCATTGCTATAACTAACAGATGATGATATCACTCCTCTGCTGTTGATTTTGGATCCTGTCCTCCAATGAACTGAGTACCCCCTGCAAGTGATGAATGCCCTGAACTCCCACTGAGGTTAATTAGGAGTTCAGGGTGTTCAGCACTAGAGATGGGGAAATAGTGAGAAAACTTAGTCACGCACATATCAATGACTTCTAAATAGAATTTTGCTTCAGATGTGTTCACACTGCTTTTTTGTGAATATTTGAGTAACGAAAAATTGTACAAGTATCCATGGAAAGCAAATTTTGTGGCCACAGCATTTATTTATTTTATTTTATGATAAAACAAAAAGAATTTTAGTGGAAGCAGAAGTAGTGTATAAAGTTAGGACAATCAGCAATCAGAAACACCAGCATGGGTTTTACGTGACCAATCATGAAGTCCAAATACCAGATTGTGACTACTGAATCCTTGAAGGAATGCTAGCAGTGAACAACTTACAAGTGACACACGAGCTGAAATTTGTTCACACAAAATGTTCTTTGAACATTTTAAATAGTGAACAAATCTGTAAATATCACAGTCAGTCACAATAGATAATTCACTCAGAGTTAAAAATAAAACTGCCCTGCCAGTAAATTCAATAAATACATTGTTAACCCATTTCTGCTCCATAGGACCAGGACTAGTTGGTACAATACAACACAACTATTTTTCGTATAATGACTTTGGGCTAATTCTCTCCCCTAATCAACTTCCAGGTGTTTGAAACTGATACTAGTATAGGACAGAATCCAGACATTCTTCGTATACTCACTTACAGAATACTGCACATGAATCCCCCATGCCCACTCCACACACCCATTCATTTTCCACCTACCCATTTTGCACACATATTCCCACTATTCCCACTCATTCCTCACACACATCACCTCCATATGCTCTATACCCATTCATTCCTTGCACACATCCGATCACCTCAAAGGGCAATTCAGCAGTTCTCTCTAGTGGGCCAAACCCAAAGCTACATTAGGGAAGGGAAAGCACAGCCATGGGCTTACATTTATAGCTAGGCTTGACAGAATTCAATATATAGTAAAAGCTGTATTATCCAGCACTTTAACAACTGGAAAGCTCAACAAAAACTGGCATTTCTGATCTTCATGGAAACTCCAGTTTATAGACTGGTTGGCACGGGGCCAACAGACTCCCTACCTGGCTCCACGTGGCTCCACGGAATGGTGCCATGCCCCTGCTGCTCCTAGGCAGAGGAATGCCCATGAGGGGGTTCGGAGTGTGGGAGGGGGTGCGGGCTATGGGAGGGAGTTTGGGTGTGGGAGTTTGGGTGTGGGAGAGGGGTCAGGGAGGGGGTTGGCGCATGGGAGGGGGTGCGGGGTACCAGATTCAGGCAGCACACACATAATATATATATATATATATATATATATGAATTCTGCCAAGCCTATACAATATATAGATATATATAATTTGGATGGATAATATCAATATTTATTTTAAACATTTTTTTCAGTTTTTATCTATTTAAATTTTCATACTTGTGGGAAATTATGCGGTGAGTGTCAAACAATAATTATTTAATAACAGTAGATGTTGAGATTCAAAAAGTTAAAGCTTTATAATGGTTAAACCACAAAATGTCTACATCACATGCAAAATATATAAAGTAAATATCCTTAAATCGAACTCTAATAAAGTCTCAAGTAGCATTTTTCTCACTTTGCCTGTCTATAAATTTAAATTGTTATCGATGGAAATATTTTTCATTGGCTTGTTTGTGTATGGTGAAATTGACATTTACTGACATTTATCAATAATCCAATCCTTCCAAACCTATTCATAGTCCCGAGGAAGGATACAGCTTCCATCTATTCAGGGAAAGTCCCATCCCTTCTAGTAAATATCCAGGTCCATGATGCCCCACTCCTAGCTCTCTCTCTCTCTCTCTCCTTCTCTCCTTTCCCTGGACAAGAAACTGCCACAAACCTAATCCGAATGCCACTGGCTCAAGTACCACCAGGTACAAGGAGCCCGGGTCCCTTCCCCTGAAGATCCCAGTGTTCTTTGTCATTGGTGGGGGCAATGCTTCTGCCCTTGGTTTTCTTCCAAGACTGCACATGAGGGGATACAACCTGGTCTCCCAATTCTAATGCCTGAATCTCCTTTCTGCAGCCATAAAATAAGCCCCAAAAACCTTCAGCTCTTCCCTATCCCCCAACCAATAGGTAAGCTCAGCTTGGTTCATTCCAAATCTGCAACATCTATACCCTTGCCCATCTCTAGTCAACTTTTAGCAGCTTCCTGCTACACCACCACTGCCCTAGACTTTGACAACTAGGCCCATGTCAGGGGTGAAGCCTCCAGAGTCTTCAACCACAAACCCTCAGATGACTGCTGCCTAGGACTGGCAACTTTGGTTGGAGGAATTCCTGGAGATTTCATCACACGATATAAGCTTTAATTAAAGATTAAGCTTTAATTCCTGGAGACTCCAGGACAACCCTGGAGGATTGGCAACTCTACTGCTGCCAGGAGCCTCCCCCCTCTCTCCCTCCCCCAACTCTCATGTGCCTATGACCGCCTGACCCTTAGGTTCTGGCTTCCCCCCCGCCTTACCTTCTGAGTCCTCTGTAAGAAACCTGAATGGCCTCCCATCCTTTCTTCAAGGTTTAGCTAGTAGCACTCCTCATCTCCAGACTTAGGAGCCACTACCCCCCGTCATGGAGCATCAGGATCTAAAGGGAAAGGGACACAAGATGCGGCAAGGCAGGGCCTGCAGCAGGCTGAGCTCTGCCCCATCCTTTTGTCACAGGCTCTCCCCATGCAATAGGCTACCCATGCA
This sequence comes from Malaclemys terrapin pileata, assembly GCF_027887155.1. Taxonomy (NCBI): domain Eukaryota; kingdom Metazoa; phylum Chordata; order Testudines; family Emydidae; genus Malaclemys; species Malaclemys terrapin. Next base: position 164,336,844 of record NC_071507.1, on the reverse strand, counting down.
GGCAGCTATCAGTCTGCCTTCCCATAGGGCTGCGCTTTGCTAGGTACAAGGAGCCCGGGTCCCTTCCCCTGAAGATCCCAGTGTTCTTTGTCATTGGTGGGGGCAATGCTTTTGCCCTTGGTTTTCTTCCAAGACTGCACATGAGGGGATACAACCAGCAAATGCTTAAAGATAGGTTGGGAGAGGGACGGGGAGGGCCTGCCCCGCCCCCAGAAGATACCCAAGGTCAGAGGGGGAGGCAAGGCCTGGGAGCTGGAATCAGGGAATTGGTGGGGGCAGAGGCACATAGGGGAGTCAGGGAAGGAGGGAAATGGGGGGGTAGAAGAGGAACACCAAGGATCAGATATATGGAGAATATGGGTTGACTCTCTCTCAATCTCTTTTGTTGCGGGTGTTCCATATGGAATGAAATAAATAAATAGTCATTGGGGGCAGTGACTCTCCCAGGAAAGTGCATTAACCATTAGGCTACAGAGTCTCTCTCTCTCGCTGTCTCTGAGGCCCAATGACTATTTAAATATTTTCTAAAAAGTGGAACAGCTTCAACAGGAGAGATTGAGTGAGACCCACCCCAGACTACCCTACAATAGCCCAGTAGATAGGGCACTCACCTGGGAGGTGGAAGACCTGTGTTCAAGTCCCTAGTCCAATTCAGACAGACTGGTAGTGCTCAGAGTGGTATAGCATATAAGGGTATTACCATCATCTCCTCCTCTTCCTTGGCTGTGCTTTAGGAAGGGCCGATCCATTATGTGTGCTCTTAGGCAGCCTCTGAGCAGGCCTACTGGATCAAGCTCCACAGACAAGATATGATTCTTAAACTAGGCATTACCCTACCTGTCAGGTCTTGGGCCTGAGCTGGTCACTGAGACTTAGGTGATAGTGTACAGGCTCACTGGCAGAACTTTGGGGACTTTTCCCTGGCACCTAAATTTCTACTGGTAATTAGGCACTGCCAGGATTAGGCAGCTGAGAAGGGGTTTTGAGAATCTACATTTTAGATTTAGGCTTTTAAAGTGGTAATTAGGTTGCTAAATCCCTTTGTGGCTCTAACCTAATGTGATTTTATTGTTGAATACATAAACTTTCATAAACATCTTAGACAATCATCAGTTCCTTGATTAGTAAATGTTTCTAATGGTCCATTATTTAAATTCTAAGCCCTTCATAGCAGGGACCATACCATGCCTGTTTTCCTGTCTGTAAAGCATGTGGAAAACTAATATATATATTGACACAATAGTCCTTAATGGATCTCTGGGAATTATGATATCTAGTCTCATTGGCCCAGCTGGTAACCTTTATAGATTCATTGAAGAATCACCTACAATTGTAGCTGTAGGACAAAATCCTGACTTGTTTTATATGAGTATGCTGAGGTGGTAAGGGAGAAAGTGCAAGGAACAGAATAAAGATTTAGTTCTCTTGAGCACTTGGAAGGGAGCTAATGTTCCTGACAGTACTCCACAGCCCCTAAAACTTGAGAGTAGTCAGACCCATGGCCCCATATGCTAGGGATACACATTGCTCTTTTTTGAGCCAGCATTAAGAAGAACATCAGGTGGCTAACAGGATGGCTAACACCTGCCCCGTCAGCCATCCTCTCCTGTGCAAGCAGGATGGCCCAGGATAGAAACACTTTGCTTGGCTGCTTCCCTTTACAGCATTTTGCACTATTCAGTGGCAGAACATGTTCCATGCTCCATTAGTGTATTTCTATTTATAATGGCACTGTTACAGGTAGAGTGGCAGTGAAATATTTTTTTCTTCATAAAATAATTCTGTCAGTGGAAGAGCCAGTGATTTACTGCTATAGTAGCCAATTCTGTGACTGCTTCTCAGCTCCATTTGAGGAAAATTAAATCCGTGTTTTATCTCCATTTTTAGGCTTACTATAATGGCAGTTATATCAAAAAATGATTATAGCTGGGCCTTAGGGCTCTCACTTTATACTCTAGATAACTGAATCAAATCCCATAGAAATGTTTTCAAATAAATATAAATATTTATTTTTAAGCACTCATCCCAGGGACCCTACCTACATGGATTAGTTTTGCCATCTTAGATACTAGAATTTGTTTTCAAAAAAGTTTGCAACTCCCATGTTTTAGTAATTCCCTCAATTTCTGGAGCTGTGTTGTAACAAATGCACATTACGATGTATCCGAAGAAGTGGGCTGTAACCCACGAAAGCTTTTGCGCTAATAAATTTGTTAGTCTCTAAGGTGCCACAAGTACTCCTGTTCTTTTTGCACATTACGATGGGTCTCAAGATCCACATATAAGTTCCAATCCAGCAAAGCACTTGCTCACATACTTAACTTTAAGCACATGAGTAGTCTTATTGTAGTCACATTATAACAGGGACTACTCACATGTTTAAAGTAAAACATGTTTTTAAGTGTTTTCCTGAACTAGGGTCATCGTTTGGCATATGGAAGAATCTGAACAGGCTAGGAGATGAAAATGCCAGTGATCCTGCACATGTATATAAACCTTTGCTAAAGATGGTTGCCAGACCAGACCAGTTACAAACTGATTTACAAATACAGTTTGACTGCAGAAAAGAAAACTACTTCTGAGGTGCAACACTGCAAATACTAAACAAGGTAGCAACTTCATACACATACTTAGTGTAATAAGTGAAAAACACTGAATCCAGCTGAAATTACAGGCCAAATTTATAGTAAGCAGGCAAAACGTAATACCCAAATTGGAATTTGTCCAGGAAACCAGGGTACTACAGTTTGTGTTACAAAAAGGGCCAAATGGTCAGAGCCTCAATTTTATATCTCATCAAAAAGACAGGCCCCTTCAGAAGCACAGTGTCCTATCATCCCACATTGGGGAACCAGTTCAGTATTGATTTAGAAGGAACAGTGCCATGTACTAAACTATTAACACTACTGAATCATCAACATCACCAAGTCTCCTTTCCATGTAATTATCTGATCCAACTGTGGTTAACATATGAAATCTGAGAAACCCAGAGCTCAAGGTAGTAGGTTGCAAGAAAAAAGTAAGGAGGTTACTTTTAAGTTTCCTTTGTTAAGAGACATGAAAATTCAGAGATATGCCATATTGTTTTGAATTATGCCAGAGTCATCATTAATTAATTCATATAGAATGCCTTGGAACAAGAAGAGCTTGCTTAATGCAGACATCTTTCCTGTCCACAGTGTGAAAATTTTTTGGAATGAGATGGCAAAAATCCAATGGCTCAGTTTCTTGCTAAATATTCTTCTCTAAAAACACTATCCCACACCTGTAGATGTGAAAGTAATAGATATGATGGGAAAAAATAACTGAGCACAAATTTACATCATGATATATAGAATAATGGCTAAACATTAATTATATGTCTAATGCTGAATGCAAGGAAATTTTACAATTAAATAGCTGCATGGTATTTTTAAAGTAATAAATTAGGTAGTCAATTTAAAACAGTGGCGTACAACATCTGGAGCAGCAAGGGCCAATTGTCTATTTCCCATGAGCCCTAATTTGCATATATATTTACACAGATTTTTAATCAGGAATAATTTTATATATTTATTATTTTTATGAATGGAGCACTGTAAATGTAAACAATGTTTATAAAAAAGACAACATAATTTTTGAGGGATGCAAGAGAACGAAGTATCAATGTGAAGAATTTATTAATATTATTTATCACATGTATTGCGGTAGCACCTAGAGTCCCTGTAATAGATCAGGATCCCATTGGCCGGGAATGGCGAACTGTGGCCACTGGGAGTTGAGGATGGCCGTGCCTGAGGACGGTTGAGGTAAACAAACTGTCTCGCGGCCCACCAGCAGATTACCCTGACGGGCCACAGGTTGGCCACCACTGTGCTAGGGACTTTGCAGATCCAGAACAAAAAAATAAAAATAATAATAATAATGCTTCTCTACCACCATATTTTTCATGATTGATTTTATTTTTGAGGTGTTAATGTGCATTATAGAATGGAAGGCTGAGACTGTTAGTCAGCTGCAGTGTTTTGCTTTATTCAGGCTATAATAGGAAAGGTCTATATTTACAAATATAAATATTTCCAAAGAGGCTTACACAAATAGCATATCTCTTATGTTACTCACAGTACCTTTCACCCAGCAAGATGGAAATTTAGTAAGTTTCCTTCCTAAAACTGGAGAAGCACACCATCCTAAAGCAATCCAGTGGATTTGATCTTCAAACAACCTGTACAATTTTTGTCTCTTTTGAAATCTCTGAAATGCTCAAGTAAATCTTGAAACTTCATGATCTGTTCAACACAGGAACAACTTATTCTTTTTTATATAATCCAGGGGGAGTATATAACCCATAGTAACTCAGTGAAAAAGGTGATGTATAGCATCCACCCATGTGTATTGGTGATTAAAGTTAGTGACTACACTAGTACTTGTGATCAAAACTGTGTTCTGTGAGATAGCAAGACAATTCCAAGTAAATTAGAAGAGGTGTATAAACCCTGAAGACAGGTTAATCATTCTGTCAAGCTGAGAAAAATCCTTATGAAGCTGCACCAGAAATACTATTTGCTAAAACATCTCCTGAAGTGAGATGTTCCAGCTCATTGGAACTTCACTTACTCTATGCTTGAATGCCCCCCAGAAAAACAAAAATCTGTGCATCACTAGCTATGAAAGTGGAAAATATGTAAGACAGTTGTATTGACTTCCACTCACTAAAATTTAATAGCCAATTTAGTTGGCCTTCTTCACATGCTGATGACACGTTTATTGTAAGTTCCCCCCTATTTTGTATATCTATGAAGGGGAACTGTTACTATAACTCCAGCATACAACTTACCACCAATAAGATGTGACTCAACATTTTAGCACAATACAATATTGTAATCATACATCTGGTTCCATCACCTAAACTAACCTGAATCAAACAAATTGCAATGTAAGCATTAAAAGTGCAATGCCAACTTTATGGCATGTTTATTTTATAAAAAGTAGAATCACTGTCAGAAATATTAAAATATATATAACAGTAAGTTTCCCTGTTGTTTGTGACCATGAAAAATTATACACTTGAAGTTTGTCATCTGTAAAATTTTGTGCAAAGTAAGAGAGCTAATAGAAAAACATGTATTTAAAATAATCTCACAAATATCTGTGATTATACAACTCATCTTTCAATAATAATGGTAATGATGATTATAAATAAAAGAAGAACAGGAGTACTTGTGGCACCTTAGAGACTAACAAATTTATTAGAACATATGCTTTCGTGGACTACAGCCCACTTCTTCGGATGCATATAGAATGGAACATATATTGAGGAGATATATATACACACATACAGAGAGCATAAACAGGTGGGAGTTGTCTTACCAACTCTGAGAGGCCAATTAATTAAGAGAAAAAAAACTTTTGAAGTGATAATCAAGCTAGCCCAGTACAGACAGTTAAGAAGTGTGAGAATACTTACAAGGGGAGATAGATTCAATGTTTGTAATGGCTCAGCCATTCCCAGTCCTTATTCAAACCGGAGTTGATTGTGTCTAGTTTGCATATCAATTCTAGCTCAGCAGTCTCTCTTTGAAGTCTGTTTTTGAGCAATGCCCCTCTGCCATGTACATTGGCCAAACCAGACAGTCTCTACGCAAAAGAATTAATGGACACAAATCTGACATCATGAATCAAAATACTCAAAAACCAGTGGGAGAACACTTTAACCTGTCTGGTCATTCAGTGACAGACCTGCGGGTAGCTATATTACAACAAAAAAACTTCACAAACAGACTCCAAAGAGAGACTGCTGAGCTAGAATTGATATGCAAACTAGACACAATCAACTCCGGTTTGAATAAGGACTGGGAATGGCTGAGCCATTACAAACATTGAATCTATCTCCCCTTGTAAGTATTCTCACACTTCTTAACTGTCTGTACTGGGCTAGCTTGATTATCACTTCAAAAGTTTTTTTCCTCTTAATTAATTGGCCTCTCAGAGTTGGTAAGACAACTCCCACCTGTTTATGCTCTCTGTATGTGTGTATATATATCTCCTCAATATATGTTCCATTCTATATGCATCCGAAGAAGTGGGCTGTAGTCCACGAAAGCTTATGCTCTAATAAATTTGTTAGTCTCTAAGGTGCCACAAGTACTCCTGTTCTTCTTTTTGCGGATACAGACTAACACGGCTGCTACTCTGAAACCTATAAATAAAAGTAGCATGAAAGATATATATAAGTGTAGGAGTTACAATACCCAGACTTTACTTCTTCTGAGGTACCCTATTCCATAAGTAGTATTTTTTATATACGACACTTCAGTAACATCTCCTTAAGGGTTAGAAGAACTGTAATTATTTCTCAGTCAAATCAACCAGTCAAGTCTGCAAACAGAAAATCTTTCTTCCTTTCTGCTGGTCTCCCTTGTCACCTTATCTGGCACATTTCCCTTTTCTTTCCCAGCAGCTATTTGAATAGCATGCCAAATGTCAGTGACTGTTGTTTTAAACTTTTGCTAAGAAGTTTCTAATTTTTCTTCTTCTACTGGTTAACTACATTAATTTGTGAAATTGTAGTACAGATTTCCTAGGTTGGTTTTCATAATTATCAGGAGATGCAAAGCTTCCACAGTTAAACCTCAGGCAAAAACCTATCTTAGACTGTGTTGCTGCAAAAAAATCATATATGTGTTTAACTTTACACACTTTAAATTGTACTATTGATTTCAAGCATGGGGGCAAACAACTTACTTAGTTTTAAGAGAGAGAGGATCAAATTTAGGAGTGGGATAGTATGATGGGGTTCCTTATGATGGGGCAGGGCTTGAGAGCCCTGAGGGCATAGGTGCTGACTCTATGGGTGCTCTGAGTCTCAAGCACCCATGCTAAAAAATTAGTGGGTGCTCAGCACACACCAACCACAGTGGTTCTGGCCCCGGACTGGTGACCAACCAGCTGTTTGGCTGGTGGGAGGTGCCTGGGGGAGGCAGGGAGGAGCAAGCAGCACACATGTGGGGGTCAGAGCAGGGCAAGGAGAGACGGAGGAAGGGCGGGATCTGGGGACATGATGGAGTCTAAGGGAAGGGTCAGAGTGGGAGTGGGGCCTCAGGGCGGAGGAGGGGTGAAACACCCACCGGGGGAAAAAAAGTCAGCACCTGTACCTGAGGATCTGTTACCCTATATTTTAGATGCCAATTAAATTAGCCTAAAATAGCACTTCTAATTTAACAAAGGGGTAACAAGCTTGTGGCCTGCCCTAAAGGAATTGCCAGGGGGCTCTCCAGAGCAAGCTAGTCTTGCTAACCCCTGAAAGGACACGGATACAGCCTTCCGCTCAATGATTGACACACGCAAGCAGAAATTCTTCAAAAACAAAAGAATTATTTATTTAACAGAAATAAAAATTACAGTGAGTTTAATAAAGCAAGAAAAATTGCATAGGATTTAATAGAATTACACTGAAGAACTATACAATAAAGCAGCACAGCAAAATAAAAGACACAGACGGCATAAAATATTTAACACACACAAAGAATACAGAAGTTTCAATGTAACATGCATATAAAGATCCCACATATACAAAGGCTTTTTAGTCTTAGTGTTGTTACAATCTAACCCCGTACTTAGTGCAATGTAGTATATGCAGCCTTTATATACACATATGAGAAACCATCATCATATTCACACATTAAAAAAAGCATTTTACCTAACATTTAACACTTAACATTTAATATCCTGTGAGTGGTGATCAGCCAGTCGCAGGATGGGAAGGGGAGATCTCATTCAGAAGCAGGCATCCAACTTTATTAACAGATACACCTACGCACTGTTAAATAATAGGTAGAAAGAAGATCAGACTTACACTTGTACCAGAATCCCTCTGAGTCGTCTAAAGATCCTGATGCTCTGTCTGACGGATAGGCTGACACCGGAGATGGTGGTTGGTGTCGTCTTCTTGGAGCAGAGGTGGCCGCTCAATCTCAGGGAAGCTGCTGCAGTGGGAGTTATTAACTCAGGCTGTCTGCCTTGGAGGTTTAGAATGTGGAGGCTTCTGGAAGCTTCTAGCTGTTTCTTCAGGTAGTTGCTGTTGGTTGTTACTGCAGACAGGTAGCTGTTCTGAAGGCCGTTGTCAAGGCAAACTCAGAGTTCTGCTGCTGTTTTTCTGGAATTTTCTTAAGATGCTGCTTCTTGAGTCTTCTGATCCACACACACACCACTCAGCCTGCTAGCTGTCGGCCTTATATACTTGTTGCTCTCTCAAGGTCGGCTCCTCGTAGCCAATCAGCTTCCACTTTTCTAGCTCCTCCCTGATGTCGTCTCTATTTTTAGATAGAAAAGCTCCTCCCCTGACTCCATCTTGGATTCTAGACCTTTCTAATCTCCTCCCCCTGATGCCATCTTGTTTGCTAGAACTTTCCACCACCTGTCACTACCTTTCCACTATCATCCCTGTCTCTGCCATTTTAATCCACCATATTGGATTTTTTAAATTTAAACTATCATTAATCTCTACTCATTCAAAGCCTTAATCTTAAACTACTTGCTGTTTTATACAAGTCAAAGTGTCCTGATATTGTTACCACCCTTGTTATGTTAATTGGGAAAGGTAAAATTTGTATGATATATAAACCCCTTCCAAGGTTTTTCTGCAAGCCGCTATTAAGGTGCTGCAAGGCATCTCAAAATATTCAAAGCAAAGCCTCTCATTACAGGTCCTTCTGGTTTATGCCTGATGTTCCTAAAATCTCATGCCAGTCCACTTTCAGGCTTACCTAGTAGGCAATTCTATTGGAGCTGTGCCACCAGAACTTTCTAGGGAGGGCTAGCTCAGTGGTTTGAGCATTGGCCTGCTAAACCCAGCATTGTGAGCTCAATCCTTGAGGGGGCCATTTAGGGATCTGGGGCAAAAATCTGACTGGGGATTAGCCCTGCTTTGAACAGCAGGTTAGACTAGGTGACTTCCTAAGGTCCCTTCCAACCCTGATATTCTATGATACTTCCTGTATCTGGGACCTTTTCTAAGGGTGATCCCTATATTAGAAATGTGTTAAAGTATATTTCCATCCTGAGTTCTGCATAGCCATTTGGGGATGATGCGCTACCTCTCCAGCCCCAACATGCACCAAGGATCCAGTTGAAGAGGAGGGATGCTAGCATAGTGACAGCTTAAATCCTTTTCCACCAGAGCTCTGCATGTGGGGTATCCTCTCTGCATATGGATTTCAGGGGCATTACTGGATCTGGCCTTACTTGCAGCAACATATTTGGGCCAAATTAATTAATAATACTGAAGTCCACTCTTTGAGGATTTGCAATAGGAGATGATTTAGCCTCATAGAAAAATCAAAGGCATGTTTTCCCAATGACTAGGTTGCTCAGTGAAGACATGTTCTACTAAATGATATTTCAGTTTAAAGGAACACTACCTTCTTGAATGTATGTTCCTTAATTGAACTTTCAAGATCAAAGAATTGGTGTTTAAAAATTGTAAAAATATTACTTCCATGTTTGTGGAAGCACTGATTTACACATATTGTAGATGTAAACAAAAGAATTCTGGATAGATTTTAATATTTCAAAGACATTTTTAATTCATAGCTACGGAATCACAGCTTTTCCTAGTACCGTTTGCTCTAAGACACTAATGGTATCATGTATCAAAAATCTACTCTGATAGCATACATAAAAACTGCATTAACTATCGCTCTCACATTCCGTCATTTCCCCGTACTTTATGGATTTAAAAAGAAAGATGCGTTATTGAGCAGAGAGGCATACATGTTTCTCTCTGAATCATGTCAGGAGGGGAGAGCCAGGCATTCAGTGATAAGCATTAGAGAGACTTTAGCTGATTTCAATATTTTTGAAAATAGGAAATTAAAAATCTGCTATTGAAGATATGAAGCCTTTGAGTGGATATGAGAAATCTGACCACACCACCCAACTAATACTTTATTTTGTTCCTTCAGAAAACGTGCTGTTCAGCCCATCCTCCTATGCACAATCATAAACAAAAAATAATCAAGCACAAGGACAGAGTAAATCCTGTGGCTAAAAAATTCAATGTGCAGCTGTGAGTAAATGATAAAACTACCTGTGGGCTCAGCCATAAAGACATACAGAGCTCAATAGTATGAGGGTTTTTTTTTTCTTCCTGTGGAATAATGCGACTAAGGCTTTGGTTGTCATGTTTGCAGTTTTGCCCTGTGGAGCCAAGTAGTAGCATCAGGATGTGATATAACATCAGCATGTCATGGCGCTGCATCACATGACAATGATTCATCACCATGTAGTGACACTGCTGTGTAGTGGGATGATGTTAAGAAATAAGATGCCATTGTCTGTTTCCCCCTTCTGAATTGAGGGCTCAACTCTGCAAAAGCTCTGTATCAGGAATTCCAATTGACTTCAATAGGAGTTCCATGCATACAATGATTGTAGTATCAAACTGTAAATTTGGAAATTTTTGCATCACTCAGACTAATCTTGCAGGCATTGGACTGTTCTGCAATAATTGTGCAGGGCTGGCCTTACCCTGAGGTGAACTGAGGCTGCCGCCTCAAGTGCCAGAGTGTTGGCAGGAGGAGGAACTAGGACCCAGAGTGTAGAAAAGTGTGTCTGCTGCTGGTGCATATGTATTCTCTCTGCTCTAGATGCACAGATATGGTGGAGTGCTGTACTGGAGGAAAGAGGGCACAAGAGACATAACAGGCAGGCAGGAGAAAAGGTGAGAGGGAATAACAGAAAGAGAGAGGAAGAGGAGCCTCTTATGTACCTCTCTAGCACCCCCAGAGCCTGGACTGATTAACACCAGCTTCTCAGGGAGCTTCCTGTTTTCTGCTGCTTCCCTGAACCCACTTGAGGAGAACAGGCAGTCAACTGAAGTAGTAAGAGACAGTTAGGCCCTTAAGACGCTGATATCTTCCCTCACTCAGGCCCTGCTACCAGCCTGCTTATTTGTCCCCTTCAATTGAGTGTTGAGAGCCACTATAGCTGGCACAGAACAGCAGTCATGAGTGAAAGAAGAAAATGCCCCTCTTGGGCAGCATTTAGAAAAAGAAAGAAAGCAAAGGAAGGCACTGTCCTGAGATAATAGACACAAATGTTCATGGTGAGCCTTTTGGCACTAGTGAGGATGTGAGTGGTGAGGAGATGCCTGACCTTCCAGTTAGTCAGAGTGTAGGTGACCTGGCAGCTACTGCAGCATCCATATATCCATCTCAAATGGATGTAACCATGCACATTCCTGAAGAAAAGTGTAGATCAAAGAAGAGTGTGGTGGAGGCGCAAGAAACAGCTGCTGTTGAATTTAGTTCCTTAAGCTTAGATGATCCAGGACTGTGGACCCACTTGAGCAGTAGCCTGAGGGACTTCCTTGTACTGCATGGGCCACAGCAAGTGAAAAACTTCATGTTCCCCAAAGACGATGAAAATAGAAGTTTCCATCCAACACATTACTGGCGTGAAATCCCCAATAGTGACAAAGTGGAGAGGCCATGGCTTATGTACTCAAAAACCCAGAATGTTGCATACTGGTTTTGTTGCAAACTCTTTCAGTCTAATGTTCCAGCCACATTGGGTTCTACAGGAACAAAGGACTGGAAAAATCTGGCATGCCATGAGAAAGCAGCAAATCACCAGAGAGCATTCCTTAGGTGGAAAGAGCTTGAGATGAGACTAAGGTTAAAGGCCACCATAGATGATCAGCATCAAGAGAAGATTGCATCAGAGTCTCTTTACGGGCAAAATATTCTGAAAAGGCTCATTGCCATTGTGAGAATGCTTGCTACCCAAAACCTAGCACTGCATGGTACTTCAGATCAGCTATATGTGCCAAACAATGGAAACTTCCTTAAAATTGTGGAGCTGATGGCTGAGTTTGATGCTGTACTCCAGGAGCATCTAAGAAGAGTCATCACCCAAGAAATGTACACATACCACTTCCTTGGAAAAACAATTCAAAATGAGATCATACAGTTACTGGCAACAAAAGTCAAACAGAAGATTGTGGCAGATCTGAAATCAGCAAGATATTACTCTGTTATTCTGGACTGCACACCTGACATCAGCCATATGGAACAAATGACTTTAATGGTGCATTTTGTAACAACAACAGAACCTAGTGAAAATGTCCCTGCAATGGTGACTGTCAGAGAGCATTTTCTAGAATTTATTGACATAGATGATACTACAGGAGCTGGTATGACAAATGTGCTTCTTAAAAAGCTGGAAGATACAGGAATTGCGATAGCTGACATGAGAAGTCAGGGTTACGATAATGGTGCCAACATGAGAGGAAAGAACAGAGGAGTGAAGACATGGATCTGAGAGTTAAGCCCTCGAGCTTTTTTTGTCCCATGCAGTTCTCATTCATTGAACTTGGTGGTCAGTGATGCATCATCAGCTTCTAGTGAGGCTGCTGAATTTTTTAATGCAATTCAAAGCATCTATTTATTTTTCTCTGCATCAACTCATCGATAGCAAATTTTGAAGCAACATCTGGGAACATCCTCTCTGACACTGAAACACTGAGTGCCACATGATGGGAAAGTCAAGTGGAGGCGATAACGCCTATCAAACACCAATTGGGAAGATAGATGATGCCATAGTTGCCATTATGGAGGATAATGCTATGACAGGAACTGTTCATGGGAGAACAGTGGCAAAGGGAAATGGAATCACCAGAAACATACATAACTTCAAATTTCTGTGTGGCTTAGTGTTATGGCATGACATACTGTTTGAAATGAATGTTGTAAGCAAGAGACTCCCAGGTGTTGATCTTGATATATCTGGAGCAATGGAACAACTGGACAAAGCAAAGTCATAACTACAGTCTTACCAGTCAGATGAGGGATTTCAAAACATTCTAAAAGTGCACAGAAGTTGGCAGAGGAACTTCACACTGAAGCTATTTTCCCACCCGTTCAAGAATACAAGAGTCACCGAAGAAGAAGTGGGCATTCACCCAGAAAAGCTTATGCTCCAATACATCTGTTAGTCTTAAAGGTGCCACAGGACTCTGTTGCTTTTTACAGATCCAGACTAACACGGCTACCCCTCTGATACTTGACACCGAAGAAGAAGACATTTTGATTACAAGGCACGGGATAATCCCATAAGAGACCCCAAACAACAATTCAAAGTTGAATTCTTTAACCAGATGCTATACAATACAGTCAGTTGAAGAACGTTTCATGCAGCTCAGGGAACACAACAGTATATTTGGGATGTTGTAAGATATTCCAAAACTTCTCACTATACCAGAAGAAGACCTACACCAGCAATGCAGGGCACTAGAGACTGTGTTGACACATGATGACGACATGTGTGATATTGATGCGAGTGATTTAGGTGATGAACTGAAAGCCTTTACAAGATACATTTCAGCAAGATCAACTCCAAAGGCTGTTCTGGAATATATGTGCACAAATAAGATGACCACCCTCTTTCCAAATGCTTTTGTTGCTCTGTGCATACTTCTAACACTTCCTGTAACAGTTGCCAGTGGAGAACGCAGCTTCTCCAAGCTCAAGTTAATAAAAACACATCTATGCTCCACAATGACACAGGAGAGGCTGGTTGGCCTTGCAATCATCTCAGTAGAGCATGAGCTGGCCCAGACTGTGGACCTTCAGGAAGCAGTTCAAATCTTTGTAACCAAGGCGGCACAGAAAGCACCACTTTGATTATTCAAACAGATAAAAATGCCAGTGTTTACTATGCAGACAAGAAAAATTACGTTTGCTCTTCAGGTGTTTGAAAGTTAACTGTTACTTAAAATTTTTGAACAGGGCATTTTAAGTTGTTAGTTCTCCTTTATTGGGATAGGTAGCAGAGCAATACCATGAGAGGAGTAGTACAGGAAGACAGAATTGAGACCTTTCAAAGTTTCGGCCCTAGCTAGGGGGCATGAGTGCGTCATTTGAGCTCCCCGCCTCAGGTGCCAAAATGTTGTGGGCTGGCCCTGTAATTGTGAACTCTTAGAGACCTTACATTTGGACCATCTATATAATAAGATTCCAGGGATCATAGAATATCAGGGTTGGAAGGGACCTCAGGAGGTCATCTAGTCCAACCCCCTGCTCAAAGCAGAACCAATCCCCAACAAAAGCATCCCAGGCAAGGCTTTGTCATGCCTCACCTTAAAAACCTCTAAGGAAGGATTTTCCACTACCTCCCTAGGTAACCCATTCCAGTGCTTCATCACCCTCCTAGTGAAAAAGTTTTTCCTAATATCCAACCTAAACCTCCTCGACTGCAACTTGAGACCATTACTCCTTGTTCTGTCATCTGGAACCCCCTTTCAGGTAGTTGAAAGCAACTATGTCATTCTGTGTGTCACTCTGAAGCCTAAAGTCACTGGTGAGTCAGTGTGATGTGATGGAAGCAGCTACAGACATGGCTAAGGGCTCTTTTTCTTCAACATATCACCAGGATGAGTCATCGCTGGGTTTTGTGGTCTTTACAATTCAATTTTTAAGTTTTCATCCATTTTGACTTTACATATTATACCTATGTGATGTAAATGCTACAGTAAGGCATGTATCTATGCCATGCCAGGGGTCCTAGACCATTGTGATATTAGAGGTAACTCAATCAGTCACCACCCTTACTCTACAGCTAATTTGCATGCAACAATTTCATTTGTTGTGTTAGGGAGTCTGCGTAGATAGTGGTTTATTCAGCCCAACTGCCACACCCATGTGCTTCAAGTGCCACCCACACAAATTAACACAAATCTCCCAGTACAACCCACACACAAACAGCACACAAAATAACCCCAAGCATACATAACCCCTCCCCATAGCACACACCCCTCATTCACCATCTTCGCAAATCAACACAAATCTCCCAACACAATGCACACATTCATCCACCCTCTCTCATATGAATCATAAACTTAAGTGGCAAAGCTGTGGGTCCATTGCTAGTATCAAAATACAATGCCAAAGAAAATTGGTTGGTTTTGACTGGTTAGCTTTACAGAATATATCAACCTTATACAGAACCATTATTCGTATCAGACATCTGAAACCTTGTATTGTCTTAAAAGCCAGGTATAATTGCTGAAGATTATAAATGGAAGTAATACTATGGATAAGATCCTGCAAACAGTTACTTTATCTATATGGCTACTCACTGATTTCAGTGGGACTCCATGTAAGAGTAAACTAACAAGTGGGATTTTCAAAAGTGCTCAGCATTGGTATAACTTTGCTTCTACTGAACTTTACCACTGATTTTAATGGGAGGAAATTTAGGTCAATTCTAAGCACTTTTGAAAATACCACCCTATCTGTGTAATTAACTGTTAAGGGAGTCAGATATGAGAGTAAAAAAGAGTCAATAGGTTGGGACCTATAATAAAGGTAAAGAATTTACAGAACTGAATGCTCTGTGGTAGCGCACAACATATAATGAAGCACAGAGGTCATGAATAGTGAAACCATACATGATTTATACAGGCTATTTCTCACTGAACCGCATGAGGATGGATAAAGAATCCCTCATGCCTTGGAGAAACTCCCCATAAACATCTGCAGAACTAACTCTTTATCCACCTTAAAACTCCCCTTTGCCATGATCCCTACAAAAAAACTTAACTAGGCTACTGGTGTGCTGAGACTACAGCCTACCATGCTGACTGATACCATCTCATTGTTTCCTTGTACAGTCTGTCTGTATCCATCAATTGTCTCTTGTCTTATACTTGGATTGTGAACTCTTTGGGGACGGGAGTGTCTTTTTGTTCTGTGTTGTACTGCAGCTAGCACAATGGGATCATCGGTCATGAGTAGGGCTCCTTAGTGCTATGATAGTTCAAATCATCACCATCGTCATCTACTACTCTGTATTTGTATAGTGCCCAGCATAATGGGATCCCATTCTTGGTTGGCCCTTAGGCACTACTATAATAAACATGATTATTAATAATAATTACTGAACTGGAAGTTGGTTGTTGCCTAGGGACCAGTGATCATGTTCTGATTACATTCAATATGGGCAAACAGACAAGAATTCAAGTGTAACAGGGTAGTCGGCCCCTTTAAGGGCCTGGAACCAGCTCTGTCTGATTCTCAGACCATGCTGAGGACAGGTGATGCCTCTAATGGGCTGAGAGAGCTCAGTTGCAAGGAGAGTTGCAGGAGGGAGGTTGACTCCTGTGATTGGCCCTGGAGCAGAGAGGGGAGGTGTCAAGTGAAAGGTCTCTAAGCTCCTGCATCCTGTGATGGTAGTTTCATTTTATGTTAGTTTGTGAGTTGTTTTTGTTGTTTTTTAATTAAGTCATGTCCTGAGGGAAGGGCATAAAAGAGATCTGAAATCATTTAATTCTTTGTTGGCTGGGGAAACAGACCAGCAGACTACATGGTGATATACTTCGTGTTTCAAAAGAGCAATTTCCCAAAGCCAAAGAAAATTCTTAGTGAAAGAGATTAAGAGGAAACTTTTAGACAGTGGAGTTCTTTAAGAAGAGTTCATTAAATGGCCCAAAAGCCACAAGTCCACAATTAAGAAAGAGGATAACTTTGGCTAAAACCCCATCCTGTTTCAGTAGAGAAGAGAAGACAGGAATTAGAGATAAAAAAGTAATATATAATAAATGTGGCAAAAAGGGGAAATGGGTAGCACTCAGTATAAATTAAAAGTCATGAAGTGTACAAAATTGATAAGGGAAGCTAAAGATATCAGAGAAAAATCCATAGCTGTTAGGCCTAATGACAATAAAAAGGAGTTTTTAAAGTATGTTGGGAACAAACATAATTCTAGTAATCAGATGGTCCTATTACTGGATGGAGATGATAATTTGTTAATAATGATGCAGAAAAGGCAGAAGTGATTGATAAATCTCTGATCTGTATTTGGAAGGAAGCAGGATGATGTACTGATATCATATGAGTGTGATGTACTGTCCAATCCATTAGAAAGTGAGGAGGATCAACTAGAAAGAAACATTTTTAAGTCAGCAGGCCCAGAAACTTGCATCCAGGAGTCCTAAAAGAGTTTGCTGAGGAGATCCATGGCCCACTGATGTTACTTTTTTATAATAAAAAATAAATCTTGGCATACCAAGAAAATTACAGAAGAATGAAAGAGTGATTATATTATACCAATATTCAAAAAAAGTGAAGTGGGATGACATGGGTAACTACAGGCTGGTTAGCCAGATATCAAACCCAAGAAAATTAATGAAAAAGCTGATACAGTATTTAATTGATAAAGAATTAAAAGATGGGGAAATAATTAATTCTAGTCAACATGGTTTTATGGAAAATAGGTCTTTTCAAATAAACCTAATTTAATTCTTTGAGACTACATATTTGTTTGATAAAATTTACTTCATAGCTGAAATAGACTTTTGTAAGGTATTTGACTTAGTACTATATGACATTATGATTAACAAATTAATGCTATGCAATACAGCACACATTAAAAGGAATAAGGATTACCTAACTGACACATCTTAAAAAGTAGTTGTCAACAGGGAAACCATCATTGAATGGGGGTGTTTTTAGTGGGGTTCTGCGGGATTCTGTAGTAGACCTGACACTATTCAACATTTATATCAGTGATCTGGAAGTAAATATAAAATCGCTGCTGATAAAATTTGTGGATGACACAAAGATAATGATGAGGACAGGGCAATCATACAGAGCAATCTGGATCACTTGGTAAACTGGATTAATTCACACCAAATGTGTTTTAACACAGCCAAATGCAAAGATACGAACAAGAAATGCAGGCCCATACCTACAAAATGGGGGACTGTATCCTGGGACCCAGTAACTCTGAAAAATATTTAGGGGTCATAGTGGATAAACAACTCAACATAAGCTCCCAGTACAGTGCTACAGCAAAAAAGTATAATGCAGTCCTTGGAAGTTAACCAGGGGTGAAGTGAGTAGGAGCAAGGAGGTGATTTTACCTCAGTATATGGCATTGATGAGACCAGTACTGGAATACTGAGTTCAGTTCTAGTGTTCACATATTTAAAAGAATATTGAAAAATTGGAGAGGGTTCAGAAAAGAGCCATGAATGATTCAAGGGCTGGAGAAAATGCCTTACAGTGATTGACAAAGAGCCTAATTTGTTTAATTTATCAAAAAGATTGAGAGGTGACTATTACAGTGCCTAAGTACCTTCATGGGTACTAAAGGGTTCTTTAATATAGTGGAAAAAGGCAGCACAAGAATCAATGGCTGGAAGCTGAAGCCAGACAAATTCAAATTAAGAACAAGACAAAAAATTTTAACAGTGAGGGTAATTAATCATTGGAACAAACTACCAAGCAAAGTGATGGTGATGTCTTCAGATCAAGACTGGATGCCTTTCTGGAAGATATGCTTTAGTGAATCACAAGTTATGATTTAGTCAAAAAGAAGTTATTGGGCTCATTGCAGGAGTAACTGGGTGATATTTAATGGCCTATGATGTATAGAAGGTCAGACTAGTTGATCTAATGGTTCCTTCTGATCAGAAGTTCTATGAATACTGAATGAATGGCAATACAATCTCTATAGTACCCCATCATGCATTCTGTGTATTCAGCATATTTTACAGAAAAAAATATTTTAGAGATACTGTTGTGAGTTTTAAGAAATATTATTAGTGCTACTATTTTAATCATCTTTCACCTGTTAAGTTAACTTTGTGTCAATATGAGTATAACTGTATAGACCTATGAGAAATTATAACTAATACATTCTGAGATAAATTATAATTAATGTTTTTAGAAACTTAATACTTTCATAAAATTGCCTTTTTTGCACATATCACTGATGTAAGGTCTGATATTTCAGGATCTACCATGACTAATAGTAAGCGCTGTATGCATGCCATTGCTGTTCCAAGGCTATACACCTCCCATTTCTAGCCCTGATGAGTGGAAAAATATTGGCTTTTAATCCTGTCATAGGGAAATACTGAATATTGCCCATCCTGGGTTTAAGGAAATTCTAAATTGGGCTGGGGGTAGCCCAAGGGGTAGCAGGTTGGGTTTATTTCCTTTTTTTTTTTTTTTTTTTTTTTTTTAGGAAAAAAGTGGCTGTCTGAAGCATGAGTTTATAACATTACAAACAGAGATTAGTAGGCAAAGTCCAGTGGAATCAATCAATGGTGCATGATAAATAAAATATGTATCACATGGCTTTCAATTTATCATACAGATATTATCACATCATATGTGGGGTATCAAAATATAAAATAGCATATGTTTAGGTTTTGATATAAACCCAGTGCTAACACTCA
Organism: Malaclemys terrapin pileata; assembly: GCF_027887155.1. Classification (NCBI taxonomy): domain Eukaryota; kingdom Metazoa; phylum Chordata; order Testudines; family Emydidae; genus Malaclemys; species Malaclemys terrapin. The sequence goes on along the minus strand of NC_071507.1, from coordinate 164,317,622 downwards.
AACTCTGTTAGGATCATTTGTTATAGGATTTTAAAAAATTCCATTGCTACTGTGGGAGGATTTATGCCACATATAGGACGGATATGCATACAATTTAATTTGAAAAAAAGGCAGAACCTGACTATCCTATCTACTTCCAAAAAAATCAGCATCTTTATTACAAATAATTCAGACAAAGTCTGTGTTAAGGCAAAACCAACTTGCAGTTTAGAACAAATATGGATTAATTCGTACAGAATCAAAGTTTATTGAAGTACTCATTGTACTGGTCATTTAGCCAATAGATGCTGACAGATCAGTTCACTATTATTATTTTATTTATTTTAATAAAACAGAAGTATCAATAATTTAAAGAATAATGTTTGTTCCCACTGCAAACAAAAACACTTCAAATGTATTTACTGTGTTTTAAAAAGATGGGCACAAATCAGCTAACAATGTCGCTCCAAAGAGAGCTGAGAGAAGCATGTTCATATTCTGATGTCTTAACAGCAGGAACGAAATTCTCACCCCTGCTCCAGCCTCTTTATGCCAGATAAAAGGGCCAAAGCAGTGTAAAGGGGCCCTAAAAGCAGGCACTGTACTAAGGCTGCCTTCAAGGACACCCGCATAAGCCTGGTGTACGAGGTATGCCAGCGGCAAGGCTGGAAGCGGAAGAGACATGTCAGGGCCAGAGGGCCCCAGGATTCTATCTGGCCCAGGTCAGCAATAAAATTAAAATTAAAAAAAAAAATTATTTTTTTTTTAAAATTATTGCCATAGAGATGATGGTTTTTCAGTGGCCTATGTGGAGTGAATCAGTGGCCTCATTCCATTTCTTAGTGAGCAAGTGTCCACAAAACCATCACTAACTTGGCAGTCTCAGCAGAAGCTGAGCACTGAATGGGCATGAAAATTACTTTCTTGTTCCTAAAAATGATCCTTTCTAAAGGCTCATTGGCAGGCAATGTGGAGGAGCCTGCATCACTGTCACAATGGTTATACTTGTACTGTGAATAAAAAGAGACCAGCTTCCAGTACTGTTATTCCAGCACCATCTAAAATCCATTTTAAACAACCCCCCTGCCAAGTTTCTTCCAGAAAAGAAGAACCTGTCTTAGCATCCTGTGAAGAAACTTGAACCATGAGACCCCTGAATGGGGGGGAACTACAAATGTAAAGGAGAACCTTAGATTTCTTTTAAGTAAGTTTCTAGATTTTTTCCTTGCAAAGGTAAGCTGATATGAAACAATCACCAAGGGCTCAGTCTTATGCTGAATAGTCCCTCACTCTGTGAGCAGTTCCATTTATTTCAATGGGACAGCATACGGTGTAAGGAACTACTCAACATGAAGAAAGGGTAGATTTTAATGTGAAATGGGCCACATAAATATATGGGTATATCTCCAAAAATTATCTCACAAATCCTTCCCCAGAATCCTCCAGTGAACCCTCTGCAGAGTGCTTTGATCATGGGATTCTGGACTTGGTTATGTTGGAGAGGAAGGGGTAACAGATTTTAGTTTGCAAGGTCACTCAAAACGTCTAAGGTCAGCCCTGGAAAGTGAATCTCATCGGTGAGGATCTCTGGGACTCATGTTCAAAGGATTGACTCTGATAAAATATTAATATATTTGAAATGAACATATGTGCCTGGAATATATGTTGGAATTGAATAAAATACCTAGTCCTACTATTTGACATTCGTAGCAGCCTGTTAAGAGTTTTACGTTTCTCATAAAAATTTCCCTCTAATGAAATGCATTACAATGGGCAAATGAAGGGTTATTTGTCTCTTTTCTCAAATTAAAGTTTTGGCAGATACATGTCAACATAAATAGAGAAATTATCTCCATAATAGGCAGGAGCAACAAAGTTTGAACTCAGGAAAATTCTTGCTTTTATCAATTAATTCAGCAGCTCAGATCATTGGAAAAAATGTGCCTTTTCATTTGGCTTCTCGGGTGCTAATCAATTGTTAATTATCTTTAACTATATCGACCTGCTCCCACTGTTTGTGCCATATAGATTAATGAATGGCATTATAAGGAACACAGTATCACACTCAGAGAGGAATGGATTCATGTATTATTCACTCCACATAAACTCAACTTTTACTGGGACTCCGAAAGGTCTCAGAAGGAACTGTTAGGGAGAGATCAGTCAATCATGCAGACAGAGGGGGTAAGAGGACAGAAAAACAGGAAAAATAACAAACACCTGCAGAAATCAGAGGGGAGAAAGACAGAAGTGCAGAGACAAAACAGAGAGGAATTAATTTTTGCACTTACTCACACCTGTAAGCCTTCCATTCCCACACATAACTCGGGTTTGACCTCTCCCTCTCTGGTGCACAAACACGTGGCCATCTGCAGACTCACATATAAGTTTCTGGAAAACAGACTGTAACAGCTTATTATATTAGATTTCTTAACTTTGTCCATAATGTTGAGGAAAAGGGAAAGGATAGATAGAAGGAACTGTGGCCCCTCTAAATACCACAGGATCAATCTTCAGCTCTGCTGAGTTTACACTTTCTGCTTTCCTTTCTGCTCTCCTAAACCTGGGACAGCCTAAGTCATCCTGATCCAGGCTGTCACCCTGTCACATCAGGGCTGCTCTAAATTATTTCAGCTGCAGCCAAATGCTTTGCCAGCCAAAAATCTGTCCCACATCTCACTTCTTCATACATTGCCACCCTGGTGCAGAAGCAGGGGACAAGGCAGGTGGCATAGAGGTGTTTTTGCTGGCTTTGTGACACTCAAGGATTCCTCTATGTCAGGGAAGATCTTTGGTTACCCTTCTAGGCCAGCTCTCCAGTTGCTTTGCATGCCTCAGCATCATAAAGCAGATAGAAGAGGGGCCAAGCTCAAATTCTCTCTATGGCTTCATTGGTCTTATACCAATGATGAATCTGCCTCCAACATTATGATGGATAGGTTGAGTATGTGATGTATTGGTCTGGACAGGAGACTGTCTGACATTTTTGAGCTAATATCTATGAAACTAGATATTAGGGGCCACTGCCTCTGCTGATATAAATTAGCCTCATTTAATTTACTTCAGTGGAACTAGGTCAATTACACAAGCTGAGAATCTTCTACCAGAAATGGGACTCAGGGTGAAATTAACCCCTGTATAGAGAGCCTCCACAAAGCCTATATATCACTGAATTCTCACTTACAACCTTTTACGAGGACTTAAGCAGGATTTGAAGGGCACTTAAACCTTATGCACATCCACTGCATAGGGATGAGTTTTACTCTGAAAGTGCAGTTATGATACATCTTCCTTCCAGAATACAACCAGTAGATCTTGATTTTCAAAGAGTGTCAGGTAATATGATTTCAATCAGATGTGTCACAAAATGAACATTGGTGTCTTGAAAAGGTAATTTTAGTGACTTAGTATATCAGGTACATATTACTTTTTAAAGGCCTGATCTAGTGCTCCGTAAATTTTCAGAGCTTATTACCGTGAGCATTATAAACCCCACTCGTCATCATCAGTCTTGACCTTCCTCAATATCCTGGATTTTTGAAAGTCCAGATACATATCAAAGTGTATGGTTGTCTGAGCAGTATTAGGTTATTTTACACATCCCTCTGCTAGACAGAAATATTACCTACAGTATATTTTCTAATACTTTATCCAGTGTAGTTTTGAATGTTCTAGGAAATGAGGTTGCTGCTTTTCCTGGGAGTCCAAAAGATTTCACTGTCAGGATATTCTTCCTATTTTTCTTTGTCCTTTGATATAGTTATACTTCACTGGCCCAGTATGCACAGCAAATGTGCCAGGCATTTATACTGCGATGGCCGAGCGAGGTCTTGATCCAGATAAGCGCTTAAGGACATGCTTATTTTTAAGTACAGAAGTAGTCCTTTTAAAGTCTTTGGAGCTATACATGGCCCTGATTCAGCAAGGTACTTAATCATGTGAGTAACTTTGTTTGTGACTAACCCATTGACAAATGGGACTGGTTGTGTGCTTAAAGTTACACATGTGCTTAAGTAAACCTTGCTCAATCAGGGCCCATATGCTTAAAGTTAAGCATATGATAACACGCTTTGCTGGATGGGGGCCTGAGTGTGCTATTTTAGTTCCATTCTCACCGCTTCTATCTATCACACATGCACAGAGAGAGAGAAAGAGAGACTATCACCTCCTTGTCCATGACTAGATGGCTCTGATTACGCAACTGAAGACTTTGATTGGCACTGCTGGCATCATTGCATTGCAAGCACACAGAAAATTTTCTATTATTACTTTCCATGCATTTCTCTCTCAGTGGATATCTGTGTTTTAGATTATTTTTCCCAAAAGTCTTAGCTTGCATCTTTCAAGGTTGGATCTTATAATATCTTCTATTCATGTGTCTAATCGTCTACATCCATTTATATTATTTCTCTATGCTCTCTGGTGTTCACAACTTAGTGTCATCTGTGAATTGATTCACGTGCGCTTTTACTGTTTCTTGCAGATCATTAGTAAAGATGTGAGATACAACCAAGCCTAACACTAATTAACATGGCACATCATTGGGCACCCCCACACAACTTAGTGCATTACCATGTTTCATTATACTTTGTTCTCTTCCTTTTGCCCCTTTTCATTCTTTGGGACACTGTTCATATCTAGCTGTACTGTCATTTGTCTAGTGACACAAGGGCTGACTAACCTCCCTTTCTGTCTCCACAGGGAGACCTAGGTGTCCTAGTAGGATCTCTGTATAACTTTTTTTTAAATGTGATGGCAGGAATGTTGTGCTAGATAAAATTTAGAATACACAGAGTGATTAATATTTCATGTGTCTCCAAATAATAGAGACCTATCCAAGCAGTGCTGCTTAGTGATCTCTGGAGTTGGTCTTGCCATGGGAGACAAAAAGCAATAGATGTCCCTGTCATTCAAGAAGCTCTGAACACATGAACCAGAGAAGCTCTGGTTAAAAAGAAAAGTTTCAGAGCGGCAGCATGTCAGAACAGTTTTACTCAATGACTGATTCTGGGTGAGTTCTCAATGACTAGCTAGTGCTGTGGAGAAAAAAACTGCACATTGCACTTGCACCAGTCCACGGAACCTACCTAATCTGGGCAAGAGATGCAGGCTGGTTATGCAGACCTGGCCATGCTGAATTTATGGTACTTGGAGATTCCCCTATGCAAGGGTAACCCCATAATGACTATTTAACCCAGCTTTCCATATCCTTTCTTCTTCCGCAGCATCATAAAGGAGAAGGAATGAAGCCAATGGTCTGGCCCACTATTTCTCAAATACGGTATATTAAGTTAGCCTTATAAGCCACACACGTTACAAGCTCAGCAATGCTTTTTAAAACATGTTGCAGATACTCAAGAGTGTGATTTTTTTTTTTTTTTTTTACAAATGCTCATACTTTGAAAATAAGCCAGAATCAGTTTTCATGGAACATTCAAAGGCATGCTTCCTCAATGAGATTTATTTCCACGCCAAATATTAACATTCTAACCTACTTGTTTTGACCCTAGAACTGTGAGAAAAAGTCACAGGATTATTATATTTTATTCTATGTAATGGGGGAAGTTTATTTTTTCATTCTCCTTGGACTCAAACACGTGGAACTATTTTGGTTCAAACTTGCCTGCACACACACACACACACACACCAATCACCTTGTCACAGAGACTTGCACTGGAAAATTTCAGTCCAGAGGTGTAAACTTTGGAAAGTTATGAACAAATGAAAGCAGGAGTTAAACTAGAAGGTTTTATGCAACTTTAAATATAGTCATGGCTAACATTGCCAAGCTAATACATGTTAGGGATGGGACCATATTAATCAAAACACTCGCATCATTTAAAGGTTGGAATTAGAACCCAAGCCAAGACGTAGGCCTGAATTTTGTGACTTCATCCCATCTCTAATATCAAAAGGCAACATTTTTATATCTGGGTGCCACAGATTTAGACTCCTAAATCTGTATTTAGGCACCTACATAAACGTGGACTGCTTTTCAAAAGTGCTGTTCATCTACAGATCCCATGGAAATCAAAGAAACTGCAGGTATTCAACACTTGAAAATCAAGCCACATTTATTAGGTGCCTAAATATAGTTTTAGGAGCCTAACTTGAGGCACCCAGGCTGGAACATTTTGGACAGAATTCCTAGCTTAATATTGTTTCTTTAAAAGGAGACCAAACAATAGGGCTGGGACAAAATTATGGAAAAATGTACAGATGAGGAAGGCTTCTTTGATGTAGATTTGAATTTTGAGATTCAGGGAGATGCATTATGATATCAAACCAAGTTGGAAGGAAGAATCTCTATGGTTGAAAAGAAGCAGTAGATAAAAAGAGGACAGTTTTATTCTACCTGGTCTCTGTTTGACCAATAGCTGAACCATTTCCTAGGCTGTGGCTATACTCCAAACTTCAAAGCGCTGCCGCGAGAGCGCTCCCACGGCAGCGCTTTGAAGTGCAAGTGTGGTCGCGTGCCAACGCTGGGAGAGAGCTCTCCCAGCGCTGCAAGTACTCCACCTCCACGAGGGGATTAGCTTACAGCGCTGGGAACACAGCTCCCAGCGCTGGGGCACTGTTTACACTGGTGCTTTACAGCGCTATAACTTGTTGCACTCAGGGGGGTGTTTTTTCACACCCCTGAGCAAGAAAGTTGCAGTGCTGTAAAGCGCCAGCGTAGCCATAGCCCTAGTTTGATTCCTAGGCTGATTAATTTAAAAAAATCTAATTTTAGCACTCAAATTGTGGTTTTCTTGCTTTAAAGAAACCTGGGGCTTTTATCTATCGTATCCTATCGTATCCTATCCTTAGGAGTTTTTAAGGCCTGGCTTGACAAAGTCCTGGCTGGGATGATTTAGTTGGTGTTGGTCCTGCTTTGAGCATGGGGGTCGGACTAGATGACCTCCTGAGGTCTCTTTCAACCCTAATCTTCTATGATTCTAGATCATATAATCATTCCAATTCTCTAAGTCACATTTTAGATCCTGTTTCTAGGGTACTTATCCAGGGAAAAGGCACACTGAAATTTTGCCTGGGAAAGAACTGTACGATTTCATCCTCTATAAGGCAGAAATGCAAACAAAAACATAATAATTTTATACTAAGCCGCAAGGCCATTTGAAAGATTAGCATAGATTTGAGGGCAGGTTTTTTTCAGAAGTTGGACAACAGTTGTATAAAACTTTTTTGTACATCAATATAAAAAAAGTATAGACATTATAAATGTACATCCAAAGCACACCACATCAGCCAATCTGAATCATTTTATATCATTCTAAAAGTCTTTTAGACAATGGTTTAAAACTTTTTTTTTTTTTTTGCTTACTGAAGTCTTTTTTCCTCTATTTACATGCCTTGAATATGTACCGGGTTAAATTTGAGACAGGGAATATATTCCCTTTATACTCGCCGTACTGGGGAAAGTATTTTGGATATAACCTTGTTTAAAAGGGATTTCACAGACTCATTGTTTTACACTTCTTTGTGATCAAAAGAAAAAAAAAAAAGCCTTGATAACAACGATCAAAAGAAATTTTAAAAACCTACTAAAATAATTCACGTTAGCAAAACTAAATAAATAAATGTAAGTCAGATAAAACCAGACAGATGGTAAATCAAAATCATGCATAAATTAAATAACAATAAATTTATGACTTTGCATAAGACCTTTTATTCAGTACACAGAATCTACAAAGACAAAATCAGTAACAAATAGCTTTTTTTAATCTTGCTGTGTAAAATATTTTTTTCTACTCAGAACGGAAAGACTATGTTCAGTAAAGATGGCTTTTTTCCTATCTTTGGCTCGACATTTTTGTCACATCACTGCTAGATATTTACAGTGATTCTCACATAATCCCTTGGGAATAACAATCTACATCAAAGGAATGTCCTGGGGATCACAAAAGGAAGTCGAATATAAAGCTGTTAAAATGTCAATATACGTGCTTCAAAATATACAAGACACTGTTGAAATGAAAATATTAGTAATTTTTTAGCTTTATCATTTGACTCAATATTAAGTAGTAATGTTTGGGCTGGGTCTTTATGTTTGGAAAGTGCTTAGCACATTTTAGGCATTAGTACAGTGCAAGGCTCGTTACTGGAAAGATTTAGAGTTACTTTACTCATGAGAGTAGTCCCATTAGTCTTGATAGTAAAGTTACTTGTGTACATAAACCTGTGCTCTAGAAGAATAATGTTAATAATAATCGAGTGAATCATCATGGTATGGCACTATATAATTCAATATTAATACAAGATGACTGATTCAGTTTCAAGTATCAACTTACTGTTTTTAAACCATCTTTGATGTCTTCTTGACAACCATAAGGTTATGCCATGAGAAGCCAGACAAGACCAAGCAAGAATCAGACTGTGGCCATGGGCTGACAAATGGGTAGAGCAGCTTTGGGTAGAAAAATATTTAAGTACTGTAATGATAATTAGTGTTGAAAAGCAGCAACAAAAAAGATTATGCCCAAATTGACTTCAGTCGGAGCATTGAGTAGACATGCACACTTCTGAGTGGTAATAAGCTGCAAGACAATGATCAGGTAAAGAATTTCATTGGATCTTCTGGACTAATTTTGCAACTGTACTATTATTATTCAATAATAATATTGCTTTAGCACCCAAAGGCCACAATCAGGACTGAGGCCTCATTGTGCTAGACACTGTACAAATGCATATAAAAAACAGTTTCCTGCCCATCTCAAAAAAGATATATTGGAATTTGAAAAGGTTCAGAAAAGCACAACAAATATGATTAGGGGTATGGAATGGCTGCTGTATGAGGAGAGATTAATAAGACTGGAAAAGAGACGACTAAGGGGGGATATGATAGAGGTCTATAAAATCATGACTGGTGTGGAGAAAGTAAATAAGGAAGTGTTATTTACTCCTTCTCATAATACAAGAACTAGCGGTCACCAAATGAAATTAATAGACAGCAGGTTTAAAACAAACAAAAGGAAGTATTTTTTCTATTTTTTCACACAACGCACAGTCAACCTGTGGAACTCCTTGCCAGAGGATATTGTGGAGGCCAAGACTATAACAGGGTTCAAAAAAGAATTAGATAAGTTCATGGAGTATAGGTCCATCAATGGCTATTAGCCAGAATGGACAGGGATGTTGTCCCTAGCCTCTGTTTGCCAGAAGCTGGGAATTGGCGATTGGATGGATCACTTGATGATTACCTGTTCTGTTCATTCCCTCTGGGATACCTCATATTGGCCACTGTTGGAAGACAGGATATTGGGCTAGATGGACCTTTGGTCTGACCCTGTATGGCCATTCTTATGTTCTTATGAATACAGTCAAATGTATAAATTTTTATAAAAACAACAAGGAGTCTGGTGGCACCTTAAAGTTCTGCGGTGATCTGGAAGCCTACTTTCATCGTCTCCGACTCAAGGAATATTTTCAACACACTGCTGAACAGTGCACTGACCCACAGGAACCCTCCTACCAACACTACAAGAAGAAGAACTCTGCATGGACTCCTCCTGATGGTCGAAATGACAGACTGGACCTCTACATAGAGTGCTTCCGCAAACGTGCACAGGCTGAAATTGTGGACAACAACATCACTTGTCCCATAACCTCAGCCGTACAGAACGCAATGCCATCCACAGCCTCAAAAAAAACTCTGATATCATCATCAAAGGGGCTGACAAACGAGGTGCTGTAGTCATAATGAACCGGTCGGATTATGAACAGGAGGCTGCCAGGCAACTCTCCAAAACCACATTCTACAGGCCACTATCCTCTGATCCCACTGAGGAATACCAAAAGAAACTACACCATCTGCTCAAGAAATTCCCAGCTACAGTACGGGAACAAATCTACATGGACACACCCCCAGAACACCAACCAGGGGTATTCTATCTGCTACCCAAGATCCATAAACCCGGAAACCCTGGACGCCCCATCATCTCAGGCATTGGCATTCTTACAGCAGGATTATCTGGCTATTTGGACTCTCTCCTCAGACCCTACGCTACCAGCACTCCCACCTATCTTCGAGACACCACCGACTTCCTGAGGAAACTACAATGCATTGGAAAATACCATCCTGGCCACCATGGATGTAGAAGCACTTTACACCAATATTCCACATGAGGATGGACTACAAACTGTCAGGAACAGTATCCCTGATGAGGCCACAGCACTCCTGGTGGCTGAGCTTTGTGACTTTGTCCTCACCCACAACCACTTCAGATTTGGGGACAACTTATACCTTCAAATCAGTGGCACTGCTATGGGTACCCTCATGGCTCCACAGTATGCCAACATTTTTATGGCTGACTTAGAACAACGCTTCTTCAGCTCTCGTCCCCTAGTGCCCCTCCTCTACTTGTGCTACGTTGATGACATCTTCATCATATGTGGGAGGGATAGCTCAGTGGTTTGAGCATTGGCCTGCTAAACCCAGGGTTGTGAGTTCAATCCTTGAGGGGGCCACTTGGGGATCTGGGACAAAATCAGTACTTGGTCCTGCTAGTGAAGGCAGGGGGCTGGACTCGACCTTTCAAGGTCCCTTCCAGTTCTAGGAGATGGGATATCTCCATTAATTAAATTATTATTAATTATATGGACCCACAGAAAGGAGGCCCTTGACGAATTCCACCTGGACTTCAACAATTCCCACTCCACCATCAACCTCAGCCTGGACCAGTCCACACAAGAGATCCGCTTCCTGGACCCTACAGTGCAAATAAGTGATGGTCACATAAACACCACCCTATACTGGAAACCTACTGACTGCTATACGTACCTACATGCCTCCAGCTTCCATTCAAGACACATCACACGATCCATTGTCTACAGCCAAGCCCTAAGATACAACCAAATTTGCTTCAACTCCTCAGACAGAGACAAACACCTACAAGATCTTTATCAAGCATTCGTAAACTACAATACCCACCTGGGGAAGTGAGGAAACAGATTGACAGAGCAAGACGGGTACCCAGAAATCACCTACTACAGGACAGGCCCAACAAGGACAATAACAGAACACCACTGGCCATCACATACAGCCCCCAGCTAAAACCTCTCCAGCGCATTATCCACAATCTACAACCTATCCTGGAAAATGATCCCTCACTCTCACAGACTTTGGGAGGCAGGCCAGTCCTCGCTTACAGACAACCTCCCAACCTGAAGCAAATACTCACCAGCAACTACACACCACACCACAGAAACACCAACCCAGGAACCAATCCCTGTAGCAAACCTCGTTGCCTACTCTGTCCCCATATCTACTCTGGCGACACCATGAGAGGACCCAACCACATCAGCCACACCATCAAGGGCTCATTCACCTGCACATCCACTAATGTTATATATGCCATCATGTGCCAGCAATGGCCCTCTGCCATGTACATTGGCCAAACCGGACAGTCCCTCCGCAAAAGAATAAATGGACACAAATCGGACATCAGGAATGGTAACATACAAAAGCCAGTAAGTGAACACTTCAATCTCCCTAGTCATTCTATTACAGATTTAAAAGTCACTATCATTGAACAAAAAAAACTTCAGAAACAGACTTCAAAGAGAAACAGCAGAACTAAAATTCATTTGCAAATTCAACACCATTAATCTGGGCTTGAATAGGAACTGGGAGTGGCTGGCTCATTACAGAAGCGGCTTTTCCTCTCCTGGAATTGACACCTCCTCATCTATTATTGGGAGTGGACTACATCCACCCTGATTGAATTGGCCCTGTCAACACTGGTTCTCCACTTGCGAAGTAACTCCCTGCTCTCCATGTGTCAGTATATAATGCCTGCATCTGTAACTTTCACTCTATGCATCCGAAGAAGTGAGGTTTTTACCCACGAAAGCTTATGCCCAAATAAATCTGTTAGTCTTTAAGGTGCCACCAGACTCCTTGTTGTTTTTGTAGATACAGACTAACACGGCTACCCCCTGACACTTAAATTTTTATAGACATATTTACAATTGGGTTTTTTTTGAACTGGTAGCTCTGCCTATGATTAAGGTTGCCTAACATTTCCCATTGTAAGACCCTGTTTTCAGTTGCTTGTAACTTTGCCAAACTTCAGCCATTGGGGCTGAAATTTTCCATGCCATGTGTCTGCCTTAGGTTGAATATTTTGGAAACATTCAGACAAAATGGTTCAGACATCTCTGAGAATGAGTCTAGGGAAAATACATTGTTATGCCCAGGTAAAAAAAATTCTTGTGACTTATTCTTTGAAAAACTCTAGCACCCGTCTGCTTTGGAGCAGGGATTTCACATTTGGCAGGGGAGTGACCTTTGTGCTAGGGACGTGCCTTTTGCCGTTCTCATGAAAATCTGCCCAAATTTGGCCAATTTGAAAAGACTTTGCAAAATTGCAGTTCACACATGCTCAATAAAGATGTATTTGATTTTAGCAGCTAAATTCCTGAAAGATTCCATCTGTACTGGGCATGTTCTAACCCAGGGCTGAACCAGACTTTCACTGCAATTGCAGCTCTGGGCTGCTGCAGGCCAGGTTAGGTACAGGCACCTGAATAGAGAGCAGGGAGCCTGTCTCTCCTGTGCTCCCAATTACCTCCCTCCTGCCTCCCACTGAGCCCACATAACATGGAGAGGAAGCTCCCTCATTTGAATGCAGAGGGGAAACAAGGTGGGACTGTGGGAAGTAGGCAGGGGAGTAGACTGGGACAAGGAGCCTGGTGGGGAGGAGGAATAGAAACTGGGACTGGAGGCTGGCAGGAAGATGGGGTGTGGGGGAGAGCGGGACAGGTTGTGCAAGGAGACTGGGACCTGGAGCAGGAGCTGGGATTGACTGGGTCAACAGACAGGAGCTGGGAGCCAAGTGGGAGGACTGCAACTGGCTGGGCAAGGAAACTGGGAGGTGGACAGTGAGACAGGGGCAGGGGACTGGGCTGCAGTAGCTGGGAGTGGGTGAAGAGACAGGGAAGACTGGGACTGGCAGGACAAGGATTCTAGGACTGAGAACCAGTGGGGTAGGAGAAGGAGGAGAGAAGGGTAAGGAAGACAAATCTGAGGAGGAGTGTGGGTGCTGGGGGAGAACTGAAACTTAGCTGGGCAAAGAGAATGGGACAAGGAACTGATGGGAGGACACCGAGATTGAATGAGGAACCTGGGGAGGGAGATTGGGACTGGGAACCAGCAGGGAGAGGGAACATGGACGGAGGTGGCATGACTGGAGGTATGACAGGTCAGGGGAGAGACAGATTGTATAAGGAGATGGGGGCAGGGATTGGGACTAGCTGTACAGGAAACTGTGGACAAGGACTGAGGGGCTGAGGGGGACTGGGAATGGCTTGGCAAGGGTCCTGAGGGTGGGGGATATTGGGAGTCTGGAGAAATGAAACTCAGACTTTCTGGGTAAAAAGACTGGGATGAAAAGCCTGAGGAGTGGAGCCTAGGACTAGCTAGATGAGGAGAATGGAGACTGGGCTAAGGAGCTAGGGGTAGGGAAGTGACAGGACTGGGACAGAGACAGGCTGGAAGAGGTTATGGTTTGGGAGCTGAAGAGTCTGATCCCACTAAAGCACACTCCCCTCCAGAGCCTGGAATGGAACCCCAGATTTCTGTGTCTGACCACTCCTCCGCTATCAGCAAATATCTGTGAAACCCACTGGCAAAGTGTGCATCTCATTCCCCTCTAGTACAGATCCACATATAGATGGACAACATACCACTCCTATCTATTACTCCATTAGCTCAAGTGACTAAGGTCTGTACAGTAGATTTCAAGGTGCCAAACCTGCTGATGACCCATGTAGGTGTCAGTATGATGCCACATGATGGAATATCTGTTTTTTCAATTTGTTTTTTTTTTTTAAACCTAAAAAACTACATGCAAAAAAAATTCTGTTAAAAGTACATTCTTAAAGTTGCGAAGTCAGGACCTCAAATGTTAGGAAATGTCAGAATAAAGATTTTTTTGTTTTGTTTTGGGCTAAAATCTCACAGTTCACTCAAACATAAACCCTACTCTAACCTAATTCAGACACAGATTAGAACATCTGCTCTTTTCTCCATCTTTAATAATACCTGACCTGAGCATTTTGAGACAGCTTTGGTGTCTTGCTGATAACACAGTTGTCAGGACTTCTGCATGAAGGAGAACACACTGGATTTCTATATTTAGCACCCAAAAATAGCATAGTTGAATTAAAAATCATATTTAAAAAACTAGATTCCTGCCCAAAAAGAGCTTATGATCAAATTTTAGAGGTGACATACAAGAGAATAACAGACAATAGGGGGAAAGTGTAAAGAAGGACAAGGCTCCCAAGATTAACAATTATGTCATAACTCAGTTTTCCCTACACAAAGTTTGATGGTTACATTGCTTTTCATTTTATTTATTTACATTCTTTAAACTTTTATTTGCCTCAGCTCCACACATAATCAAGACACACATAAAATCAAAAATATAATTGGTCACAAACATGCGCAAGAATCTTTTTTGCTTGTGCATCATATCAAAGAGAAATGAACGTTCATGTGACTTGGGCAGATTCCCAAGGCAAGTGCACAGTTTATACTGTGAGCTTTATCACATTCTCACTTTTCTTGTTGATCATGCCTCCTATTATTATTTTCCATAAAGACTTTGACTTTTTAAAAGTGCCTGTGGGCTGGTTTGTTGTTTAACTCTATTTATGGATGGGCAAACCTGGAGAAGTTTGGCCTTGTATTTGGGTTCACCTGAAACTCAAATAGCTCAGAAAAATATCAGCTTGCCAGACCCCTAGTGAACCCTTCTGAAGATCCGCTACAAACAGATCTCCATATGGACTCTGTAAAAGTGGCATCATGGGTTCCATCTTTGTTGTTTACAAGTGTTAGTTACCAATCAGCCATGCAAACTGAATTCTGAAATTCAAGAGATCTGAAAAAACAAGCACTCTGATTCATCATCATCAATAATATGATTTGGTCTGTGGTCCAAATTCTGCCTTAAATTACTGCACAGCCTTCTAATTATGCCCTGTAAATCCCATTGTTTTCAAGTTACGCCCTCAATTACACCTGTGCAACTAAAAGCAGAATTTGGCTCTGCATTTACAATATAGTTAATTATTCTGTTGATGAAGTGTGAAAAAGAACAGAATCCATCTTCTTCTCCTAGATCTGTGTGGGTTCTACAGGACCTTTGTCTTTGAAATGGGCAGATACACGCAGGGATCAGATCTGTTGAGTAAGAAGATGCCATTTTTACACAGTCTTTAGAGTGAAACCAGACTAAGTTCAGATCTGTTCAAACTAAGATATATCTCCATCAGTTCCTGTTGTGAGAGAATGCAACATCTCTCGTTACAGTAAAATAGGCATAAACGGAGCTATCTTGCTGAGAAATTCAGAATCCCAAGGATGTCTGGAGGACACATATGGTCAAAAGAAATCCTGGATACACCCAATTCCCAGTAAATTAAGAGGGTCAAATGCAGGGCTGAATAGCTATTGAATATTTTTTAAATGTTTTATAGATGAGAAAGAAGCAGTGGAATTTGGAAATGGATGCTATTGTTGCACTCGAGAGTGGTAAAAATGACCAGATGAAATCCAGCAAGGGCTGAATAATATTCTATTTGTGTACATTGTTTATGGTAATAATTGGGCTTGAGTTTGGAAGTAGAGCAGGACAATTCAGAGTGGAAATTCAATGGACTAGTATTTGATACATCCCCAATTCCTAGCTCACTATAGAGAGACTGAGTTGGTCAATCCCAATCTCTTAGCTCATATCAAGTCACATAACATTCCAGTTATTTAAATCGCTGATTGAAAAATAATTCCAGACTGCTTGCCAAACTGTCTATCCACCTTTACTGATTTCCCAGGTGTTATTAATGAATATCCCAACCATCCAATATGACACAGCCTATCTTGCCAGCCACATGTGGCTCAAAAACTCTTTGCACCATTTTCCTCCATTCCTCATTTTCCTTCTTGATTGCATGATTGTCAGGTCTGACGAAGTATAAAAAATCATTTGTCATTATTATACAAACCGATTTATTCTTTAGCAATAGTATTATCTGCATCATAGTCGTGCTCAGAGGCCTAGTCACTATCAATATTATTGTGCTAGTTGCTGTACTATGCATTGGAGAATATGGTCCCTACTCTTAAGAGACTGCAATCTAACTTAAGACAAGATGCAATGAATCAATGTAGTAAACAGGAGGGAATGTGGGTGAAGAAAGAATTAGCACAACAGTAATATGAACATGATCTTCAACAGGCTTGATGGCTTTCTAAAGTCTAAAGAAGAGATGGCATTGTCTGGAGAATCACATACAGGTGTACACATGGGAGCCATGATTTACCTGTGGCAATTACAGTTACCATTGACGAGGAGTGCCTGGCAACGGGCAACCACCATAGCACCATAGAGTTCAGAAGATACTTTGCTGTGGTCACTTTGATAGGATGACTTCTGAGTGCTGCAGTCATACCATTTCTTTGGTATCAGGCAGAACGACATGCATGGCATTGGTGTGAGTGAGCAGTTGCTTGGCTCATAGACCTGCTTCACTGGAATCACAATCTCACATGTCCAGCTGCTTTCTTCAAGGAAATACAAGTGTTGAATAGAGAAGTGGAGCCTGAGGTTGCAGAGAAATGCAGGAAAGCTCTTGTTAAAGTCACATGAGTGCAGGCTATAAGAATGGACCAACAGCATAAACAATAAAATAGCAAGATTGAAAAACGAGTGGTTTACTATCCAGAGTTCTGACATTCTGGTAGTCTGGCCCCATCTCAGCATGTAACAGAGCTCCATACAAAAAACTGTGAGGTAGGCACACCAGCCTAAGGTTCAGGTGAAACAAGGATCTGCCCTCCCTCCAACATCTGTCCTCCCATCCAGCATCAGAAGCATGATGAATAACTGCTTTTACAACACATATTAGTGCCTTCTATATGTGGAGATTATCATTTTTTGGACTATACCATCATAGCTAGGGCATCAGTCCTGAGCACAAGCCATTCCTCTTGTCTTGCTCACCTGATAGCATTGTCTATGGAAAACTACTCTTCAGTAAACCAGGACCATCAACATGGACTTGATCTAAAGACCCATGGTGACCTTACTGGGAGAGTGTTGTGATAGCAAAAGCAGCAAAAATACAGAGAATAAAAATACGACTAGGGGCAGGAGCTTCCATACAAGGAGAACTCAAAAAGAATAACAGCACACACTTTTGGGAGGTGAAAAGTCATTTTACACCTTCCTCTGAAGCATGTGACATTGACATCTCTCCAGGACAGCCTTAAATGGCCACTAGCTTGTACTAGTATTTGATATGGCATCCTGTTTTTCCCTGCAGAAGGACTACACATTATTTCTGCAGAATAGAAACCTGGGCTAATTTGTACGTTATTATAATTATATAGAAACATGGAAGATAATAGTCAACAGATTCATTTCTGTTTTGTGTATTTCTCAAACACTATCTGCTTTTTCATCTAAAAATTTAATTTCAAATCAACTAAAAAAAAATCTGTATTTCATTATATTTTTTTCTTCTCCCCACCCTTTCTTTCCCATTTTCCCCTCTTTTCTAGGGGAAAATAGGTGGAGAAAGAGGAGATGGGGAAGAAAGAACTAAAAATGAGTACCACAAATATTTTTTATTTCAACAAATTTGAATGAAATAAAAACATTTCAAATCAAATGATATTTTCCTATCAAAACTAAGTAATGTTTTTCCATTTGACAATTAACAATAATGGGACAGTCTCACAGATATTGTTTTTAAAACAATGGATTAGTCTTGGTACAAAAACAACTACCAAAAAAACCTTAATTCTGCAAAATTTGAATGTTACTCACTGCTAAATGCATGTGGATTTAAGTGAAGAAGCAAATTTAACCATCAACTTGAAAGATCATATCTCCGTCTTAAAATTCAGTATCAGCAAGTAATTTCTAAGATTACTAGACCAATTGGAAGAAGTGAGAGGAAAATTGGGACCTCTCTCTCTCTCTTTTTCTTTTCTCTGCTTGATTACTATGTATTGACAGTCATTTGCATCACTGTCCTACTGTGACTGCCATACATTACTGCAGGAAAACTTGCATGCACACTCTTTTCTTGGTGGGGTACTTGGGTGACTATCTAGTATACATTATACACTGGGTGATGCTGATTACACATTTATTTTTACAGACTACATTTCTCTTCTATGATTCACCTGTCTTGCAGCCCTCACAAATTTCAAAGCAGAATAGCACCACCTAGTTGTTCACATACCAAAGTTAATGCCCTTTTTAGAAAAATGTGAGTCGGCTTTTGGCAACATCCTTGATGATCAAACAGTAGACCTGCAACCCAGTTACTGTTTCCCAGAAGACAATAAGATTTTCAGATCTGTATTACAGATATGAAATGCTAAACAATTATGATAACCCTGGGTATAATAACAAAGCATACTCTTTGCATTGTTTAAAGTTTGTTTCTGTATGACTGTAAAGGGGGGAACTGAACTGCTGAAGACCTTGAACACAATAGAACTGACATGGTTCCACTGTGGGGGGGGGGGGGGAAGGGAGAGAGGGGGAGTGAGTGAGAGAGAAAGAGCAGGATTCAAAGAACTCATGTAGGGCATCTGCACTCCATGCATTTGCAGAGCTGCTCTCAATGAAAACTCTCTTTGTCTTCTTCCAGAGGGGTCTTCTGGGTGGGAGCTGAGTAGCCCCACAAAAGCCCTTCCCCATTCCCTTGTGAAGGGGAGAGCAGCAGATGTGGGGACTACAGCTTGCTAATGTAGGATTCAATCCTTCACAACCCTTGTGGCCTTTCCCGAAGCAAAGTCCAGTTACTCAGGATTTATCCTTTGTTTCTTGAATTTATCTAAATTATTTGCAGAGTATTCTTGTCAACATATGCTTGCCATTTATTTTCTTACTTATGTTCCTCTCTGAACACCACTGTAGATATTTATGTACACTGCAGATCAGTACTGTCCACAGTGAGGATCTTTGCTTTACTCAGTCAAATTCACTGACAGATCAGAAAGGAGAATTTTACACTTTGACTTGCTCTTAGTCTGTTGTGTCTTTCACCAGTGCTTTTCTGTCACTGTGTCAAATTAAAACTTTGCAAAAATGGAACAAATGAAGCCACCTGAAGGATATGGACTGTAAAAGACTGTCAAGACTACTGTGATCCTTGCAAGAATGTCCTTTAGGATTGGCAAATTTTCTTTACAAGAAATTAGTTGCCAAGTGAGATTACTATAAAGGAAAAACCTCTCAATGGAACAGAAACAAATGCCAGATCAGGCTAAAAGATTCTAGAAATGGGAGGAGATTTTTATAGTTAATATCATTAAAATGTGCTGTAACTGGTTAGTGTTTGTGGGATGAGGCTGCCTTCCTTTCCTACACATTTTTTATCTGAGGGTCACTAGTAGAGAGCAGGGGAACACATGGACTGGAAGGAGTGAGCTTTACCATCATGGTTGCCACCTTCATTGTCTCTTGGGAACCTAGGATCTACCATGACACTGTTGGGTCTTCATTAGTCTGATCCTGGAAGGAATCTTGATCACATAGGGCCAGAGAGAGGAGCCAATGACTTCACCACCTCCACCTGACCTCTATCCTGACAAACGCGTGGAATGTGAGACTTGGGTTTCTGCTGTTACCCTCCCTTGTGTGTCATTTTCCTTCCCCACTTTATTTATTCTCTTTCCTAGCTCTCTCCTTTTTGTATTCTGTCTTTTAAAAAAACAGAACAAAACAAAAAAACAAAGAAGTTTTGCTAGCCAAGTCTACTCAATCTTTTGCAACACATCTTTTGCAAACCTGTGACAGAGAGGCAGCTGAAAGCTGACACTGACTGACACTGGTACAAGTTTGCCAGGTCTCGGAGGGCATATCTACACTGCAACTGGAAGGTGTGATTGCCACATCGGTAGACAGACTCACACTAGCTCAGCTCGAGAAATGTAATAACACATTAGAAATCAAAATTTGGTCACCATGGGACGCCAAACGAGTAATAACCCACAATTCTTGAGGGGCTCATGTCAACAATTCTCTTTGATATTTCAGTTCAAACACACCATGTCAAAGTACTGACTTCTGCATAGTCAAGTGGGTTAGCAGAAAAGTCAGTAAAGTCAGTACAAGTAGCTATATATAAAATCTCTGATAAATTTCATGCTTAGCATTGTTCACATATTGCAACACACTTCACAATGCTTTATTAGGATCACTAACTCATGGGCAGGAGGACAGAAATCATCATGCTAACTTCTGTTAAGCTTCTTGAACCAAAAACCTTTAACCCTGAAATAGTTACAAAAGAGTCAGGAAAATAGAATAGAGGAAATACTTCAACAAAAATGCCAGACCCCCAGTGGTAGTGGCAGAAGGTGTCAGATTTGAAACAAAGTGACTGGCAACTTTCAAGATAACAATTGTACCTTACCCAGCAAGGTCATACATAAAAACAACCTCAAGAGGAACACAGGATACCTAAATAAAACCAAAGACGACATTGGCTCTCTACTTCTTCAGGATATCTGGTGTTATTGACCAGATCTCTCCATTAGACTGCATTTTGTAGTTCAGTTGGCTTTGGACCCATTTGAGGCTCCCTGTTCTATCATACTGCCAGTGCTGGTAATATCCCACAGATGGAAAGGCAGTTTTAAGGGGCCAGTCAGAAGCAGCTGCTGAGTGGTGGGAACAGAAGGAGGAGGAGACAATGCCTCTAAATGGCACACTGCCTGCATGTGCAAAGGTGGTGACATCATTACACACAGGGTGCAGGCAGTGCTGGATTAAGTCACAGAAACCATGTAGGTTGCCTAAGGATATCAGCCCATGCATAGGGCCCCAGTTCCCAAGTCATGTGATGAAGGCAGAATCTCAGCATTCATTTAAATTGTCTTTTTCTCTAGTCCTTGTGGTTACAAAGAAAAGCTTAAAAGCATGAGTCACCTGAATCTGCAGACAGAATGGAACAGTACTAGCTCTGAGATGTGTGAAGTGTCCCATGCATCTCTGTGGGATGTTAACTCCAAGATCCACTATTCCTTGGGTGATGATCTGCCAATACCCTAGCTGCAGAAGAAGATGCAATAACCTATGTGTGACAGGGAACTATTTGTCTGTATTGTATGTCTTATGATGTTTTATTTGATTTAGGAAGAAACAGGCAAAACATAACAGTAGTCACTGTAGTTAGTGGCTACTGACCTCGTTCATGTGACAGGAGAATTTAATTCCTCTGATGAGCAGAAAGTATCCAGGATGTTGTTGGTGTTATACAATGTTAAACTGTCTGATCTAGGTACTTTTACCATTTAATATGCAGTGTGCATGCATACAGTGTTTTTTACTTTTCATTTCTGGCATACAGATCTTGCTGGATCTCAGCCATGCTCCTTCCCTGCTACTCTCCCATTCTTCTGTAACCATCTCCTTCTCCACTTCCTCTTCCCCTGACACAAATTGTGTTGATAAGAGAGCAAAGCTCTGCCCTCTTAAAAAATATGTACAACTCCATCCTGTTTACTACAGTTAGGGTTGACCTCTTTGTCAAAACTGCAGAGCTTCACACTAAATTACAGTATTATGAAACAATGGAACTTTAATGTAAATGTTTCTCTGCCTGAATTTTCTCCTTGTAACCAGAAGCATTGATCAGTTTTGATTTATGTAAAGATGAGCTTTTGGTTTGTTTCTTTTTGTGATGTTGTGGGTTTAATTTAATATGCTAAAACTTAGTAAAACTTCTACCCTAGTAAAAGCAGTGTGCAAACATTAATTAATAAATACTCACAACACTCCTTTGAGTTAGGGAAGTAAAAATTACTAAGGCAAACTGAGAAAAAGCAGCTGTTATCACCTTACATTTTCAAAATGTATCATTTTAGTTTAACTCAGTTTACAGTAACAAAGGTTAAGAAAATTGAAGTTTATGTCCCCTCATCCTTCTTTGTACCTGTTTATATTCAGAAATGAAAACCTTCAGTCATTATCTGTGGATCATTTTGGTTACCCCTGAATTTACTAAACAAGATCTTTATCTCTGTTGGTCATAGCCTACTTTCAGAACCTGAGAGCAACAGCAATGTCCCTCGGTATAAAAGAAAACTATTGGAAAAATTGCTAGCTGTGTTTCCTTTTAAGTTTCTAGGTGACTTTCTAAACTCAATCTAGACCAAAAAGTTATGTAAGTACGGTGAAACAAATGAAGAAACTGCTTTCCCTGAAGCATTTTGTAATTTATCTGACTCTGAGATTAATGACACTCCTCATTTTCTCCTTGTAACCAGAAGCATTGATCAGTTTTGATTTATGTAAAGATGAGCTTTTGGTTGGTTTCTTTTTGTGATGTTGTGGGTTTAATTTAATATGCTAAAACTTAATTTATTGTTTTAAAGCTTACTAGGAGAGTGTGACATTTCTGGATGTTATCCAGACCACTGAGGGGCTGTGTCATTATCTGCCCCGTAACCTGGGGTGCCTTGCAATACCTTGCTGCTGTAGTTCTCAATCTAGATTGCTCACAAACAGCCATCAGCATGCAGCATGTCCCTGAGTGTCTGTTTATAACTCAGCCTGCCAGCCACATTCTGGTCACACTCTGGCTCTCACTAGCATTGGTTGTACTGCAGGGTGACCCCCAACATGCTCCCAGTCCCAGATTTCCCCCCAAAATGTATGTTCTATACTGTCCAGCCCTCTCCTGGACAGTCCAGAGATATAGGTCCATTGTCCCTTTAAGGGAACAATACACAACAACTTACCACCTTAAACAGATTTATCCAGACAATTTAACTTAAATACACTGGATTAGTTTCAATTAAAGAATAAAACAATCTTTTTAACTACAAAGAGAGAGATTTTAAGTGAGTACAAGTAATGAGGCATAAAGGTCAGAATGGTATAAGACAACTAAAGATAAAGTACTTCCTAGTGCCTAACTTAAAATATATTTGATTCAAAGTGTGGAAGTTGGGAAAAGAGCAGACATCTTAGTCTTCCAGGAAGAGCAAGAGTCAGGCTAACCCTAACAGCTAATAATGCGAGACTTCCAAGCAGGGCCTGGGTGAGTGGAAAAGAATGTAAAAGATGCTGGTTTTTGACCTTGTGTTAGATAAGAATAGAATGCAAACTGTAGCAGAAATTGCTGAGAAAAGTAAGATATCAGAAAGGACTATGTATAAACAAAAAACAGTTGTTGATCATACTGTATGTCACAAAAGGTATAAACGCTTGCCTTAATTGTTTATCTAATGGAGACCTGTCTTGGGAGGGGAACCCCTGCCCGTGAGTACTCTCCCCTTGCAAGTGTTAAAGAAAATAAAGCTGCCTCTCGCATGTTGCAACCAACCTCAGACTGAGAACTCGTTTTTCTCCCACAATTTGGTGCCGTGACTCAGATGGCAAACGCCCGGCTGAGACAGCAACAAGCTACTACACACTGTTCCCCTGCGAACCCCATGGCACCATAATAGAGTTTTGAAATCTCTATTGGGGTGTCGCAGGAGGACTGACCGTGGGGGCGTCTGTCCCTTTGGGCTCACGCCATGCGAATTTTTGCTAATGCAACAGGATCAGATGCAGAATGGTGTTGGGGAATTGGTTGCCCCATGTAAGGTTAGTTGTATGCATACGCAGGGGCTGGAAAATGTGTTGTTGCCCCAGGGTAAGCCAATGTGTGGCTTAGGTCAGACCTATATGAGTTGAGGGGTTGTAGTGATGCCCTCAGATTGGAACACAGGTGTGTTCAGTCCGGACAGAGGGGTTGTGGTGACACCCTCAGGTTTAAAAAAAACAAAAAATGATGCATCTAGATATGGGGAATGAGTGTGTGTGTGTGTGAATATGTGTTTGAATTAATAAAGGCTGGTTATGAGCTGCTGACCAAGTCTTAGACTAAGCTGACTCCAGCCGCACCAGGGCTACCCCATGTGGGAGTTCTGAAAATAAGGGGGGGTGACCCAGCGGATAGGAATTTTTCCTTATTTATGAGCCACTGACCCCAGTGGACCCTTTCCTGGGAAGTGAGCGAGTGATAATTTTTTTTGGCTCATGAGCTGCTGAGTGGACAGGGCATTTCCCGGAGTGTGAGGGAAATCCTTTCTAGCTTATGAGCCGCTGACCTAGTGGACAGGGTGCCCCCCCTCCCCGAGATTCCCTAGTTTATGAGCCGCTTGCAAACAGGGCGCCTCCCCCGGTGTGTGTGATTGGAAAATGGGTGGGGGGCAGTCTAAGAAAAAGCAGCTGTATCGCCTTACATTTTCAAAATGTATCATTTTAGTTTAACTACGTTTACAGTAACAAAGGTTAAGAAAATTGAAGTTTGTCCCCTCATCCTTCTTTGTACCTGTTTATATTCAGAAATGAAAACCTTCAGTCATTATCTGAAGGGGTGCTCTTTTGGCGGTGAGGGGGAATTCTTAGACTGCAAGTGTTAAAGAAAATAAAGCCGCCTCTGGCATGTTGCAGCCAACTTCAGAGTGAGAACTCGTTTTTCTCCCACACTATCATAATGTGATGAAATGGCTAGGATGTTTATGTATAGGGCCCTACCAAATTCACGTCTATTTTGGTCAATTTCATGGTAAAATTGTAAATTTCATTATTTCAGCTATTTAAATCTGAAATGTAATTTTACGGGTCCTGGCCCATAAAAGAGTGTGTGTGTGTGTGGGGGGGGGGGGTGTCACAAGTTTATTGTAGGGAGGGTTGCAGTACTGCTACCCTTAATTCTGTGCTGCTGCTGGCGGCGGCACTACCTTCACAGCTGGGCAGCTAGAAGAGCGGGTGCTGCTGACCAGGAGCTCAGCTCTGAAGGCAGAGTCACTGCCAGGAGCAGCGCAGAAGTAAGGATGGCCTGGTATGGTACTGTGACCCTTACTTCTGCACTGCTCCCTTCAGAGCTGGGCCTTCAGTCAGCAGATACCACTCTCCGGCTGCCCAGCTCTAATGCAGTGCAGAAGTAAGAATGGCAAGGTATGGTATTGCCACCCTTCTGCGCTGCTGCTGGCAGCACTGCCCTCAGAGCAGGCTACCTGGCTAACAACCGCTGCTCTCCAGCCGCCCAGATCTGAAGGCAGCACAGAAGCAAGAGTGGCAGTACTGCAATCCCCCTAAAATAACTTTGCGTGAATTTGGTAGAGCCCTATTTACGTACCACTATTATCTACTGAACAGAATGAGAATTGTGTGTCATATGTCCTATGTAGGGTGACCAGATCACACAGGTGAAATATCAGGATGCGGGGGGGGCAAAAAAAAAAAAAAAAAGCCGGCAGCGGAGGGAAAAAAAAAAAACGCCGCCAGGGCTCCATGCCCCACCCCTCCCCCACACCAGCTTGCCTCCGCTCCATCTCCACCTCCCCCCTCCCTCCAGCGCTTGCGTCGCCATACAGCTGATCAGCACAAGCCTGGAAGGGAGGGGGGAGGAGGAGGAGAATGCGGCGTGCTTGGGGAAGAGGCGGGGATTTGGGGAGGGATCCAATGGGGCAGTGAGGGGGTGGGGCTGGAAGCGGGGCCAGAGCGGGGATTTGGGCAGGGATCCAATGGGGGAAGGAGGGGGCGGAGTTGGGGCAGGGGGGTGTGAGCCCCCTGAGGACTCCGCTCCGCCTGTGAGCGGAGGCAAAATATCAGGACAATTTGCATCCCGACCGAAGGTAGGTTGGGATGCGGGACAAATAAGCAAATATCGGGACAGTCCCAATAAAATCGGGATGTCTGGTCACCCTAGTCCTATGCTGCTAACAGCTAATTGAGGTTGTCCTTTAGCCCAAATAATAGAGGTCTGTGGTTTTTGAAGCAGAAGAATGTAAGTTCTACCTCAGATGTTGCCAGGAAATATCAAGTGATCATGTTTATCATACTGAGAATTATAATGATCCTACTTGGCAATGGATTTGTTAAAATATTGGACAGCTTATATCATCCCTGTAAGCTGGCAATTCTCTCATCCTGCTCTTAACACAGCACATACAATGCTGGACCATGTCCATCTTTATTAGGGCTTGTTTTATTGCAAACTTCAACAATAAAACATAAACCTCACCCTAAGCTCTCTTCTGAGCTTTGCTGTTCCTGTGGGTTTTTTTGTTTGTTTGTTTTGCCCTTGAAGGATCCCTCTGCCTCAAATCCGTTTATGCCCATATGTTAGAACTACTCGGAGACCCTCCCACAGCCCTATTCCAGTAACAGGGAGACCATCTCTATATCTCTGTGCAAGTACAAGAACCTTCTTACAATTTTTTTTTGCCAAGGAACTTTTATAATACTGTTGTTCTACCAAATACAGCAATGCAGCATTGTCATAGTAATTTATTCACTTGCCTGTTTGATACAATTTTGTTGCTGCCTGCATGTTCTATATAGAAGTGTAAAAGACTTTGTCCAGCCTTCCAATGCAATTAAAATTACTTCATTTAGGCCCAGTTTTTCAAAATGGCTACTCATTCCAGGTGCCCATTTGGAGCCATCTCAAAAGCACCTGTTTTTCAGAGGGAAAGTGCTCAACACTCTCTGAAAATTAAGGCACACAAAATCATTAGTCACTTTTGAAAAATTCAAAGGCCTAAAGCTCTGACACTGTGTTTAACTTTATGCACTGTGAGTAATTCCACCGAAGTCAATGGAGCTACTCATAGTGCACAGAATTAAGCGCATGTGTAAGTCTTCGTGGCTATGGCTATGTCTATACTGCAGGGACTATAGTTGCAGGGACTATGGTACCATAGCTATGCCGGCATAACCACATAGTGTAAATGCGGCCTATAGCAATGGAAGGGGCTTTTCTGTCGCAGTAGGAGCACCACCTCCAAGCAACAGTAGCTAGATTGATAGACGCATTCTTCTGTTGACCTAGTTGCATATCCACTGGGGTTGGCTGGCAAAGCTATGGCACTCAGGGGTGTGGATTTTTCATATCCCTGAGTATCATAGCTATACAGTAAGTCCTTGCTTAATGTTGTAGTTATGTTCCTGAAAAATGCTATTTTAAGCAAAATGATGTTAAGTGAATCCAGTTTTCCCATAAGAATTAATGTAAATGGCAGGGGGAGGGGGCGAGGAGATGTTTAAATTCCAGGGAAATTTTTTTCAACCAGACAAAAGACATGATATATATATCTACACATTATACGTTTTAAACAAACAATTTAATACTGTACACAGCAATTATGTGTGACAAAGTTCCTCCTCTATCTTGGTGGGTCCTGCGCTTATTGGCGGATTTTCTTGCCTCAGAGATTCACCAGGTGGGTTGGGGAACAGCCCAGAGACCTTTCCCTCTGGAAGAACCCACAGTCCAGGTCAATGGGAGGTTTGGGGGGGAAACCGGGCCTGCCCTCTACTCCGGGTTCCAGCCCAGGGCCCTGTGAACTGCAGCTGTCTATAGTGCCTCCTGTAACAGCTGCATGACAGCTATAACTCCCTGGGCTACTTCCCCATGGCCTCCTCCAAACACCTTCCTTATTCTCACCACAGGACCTTCCTCCTGGTGTCTGATAACACTTGTGCTCCTCAGTCCTCCAGCAGCACTCACTCTCAGCTCCTTGCACCTCTTGCTCCCAGCTCTTCACACTCACACCACAAACTGAAGTGAGCTCCTTTTAAAAACCCAGTTGCCCTGATTAGCCTGCCTTAATTGATTCTAGCAGTTTCTTCTTAATTGGCTCCAGGTGTCCTAATTAGGTGTCCTGCCTACCTTAACTGGTTTTAGCCGGTTCCTGATTACTCTAGTGCAGCCCCTGCTCTGGTCACTCAGGGAACAGAAAACTACTCATCCAGTGACCAGTATATTTGCCCTCTACCAGACTCCTGTACCCCACTGGTCTGGGTCTGTCACAGATGATTGTGAAGCTTGGTTGAGGTGGTGGAGTCAGAGGGTGGAAGAGGGTGGGTTATTTCTCAGGGAATACCTTGCTGCTAAATGATGAACTAGCACTCGGCTGAGCCCTCAAGGGTTAACACATTGTTGTTAATCATAGAATCACAGATGTAGCCTCACACTCTACAAGGCAGCACGAATGGAGGGAGGAGACACAATAGACGCATGGCAGTGGCCGCAAACATTCCCTGCAGAAACTGTACGTGATGATGAACCCACGCTATCACACCGGGGCGCACCAATCCCTCCACTTTCCAAAGTGCTGGGGGGTGCATGTGTACGTGAGACAAAGACACATATTGTGTGGGTGTGAGTGTGTGAGAGTGTGAGAGAGAGACACAGACAGACAGACACACACACACACTGTCTGTGTGTGTGTGAGAGAGAGCGAGACAGACAGAGGCACACACCGTGTGTGTATGAGAGAGAGAGAAAGAGAGACAGAGACACACACCGTGTGTGTGTGACAGAGAGACAGACACACACCAGGTGTGTGTGAGAGAGAGAGACAAACAGATGCTTTGTGTGTGTGTGTGAGAGAGAGAGAGAGATGCATTGCCCCTTTAAGTACGTTGACCCCACTCTA
The DNA here is from genome assembly GCF_027887155.1 of Malaclemys terrapin pileata. Classification (NCBI taxonomy): domain Eukaryota; kingdom Metazoa; phylum Chordata; order Testudines; family Emydidae; genus Malaclemys; species Malaclemys terrapin. The sequence continues at coordinate 164,289,172 of NC_071507.1, read as the reverse complement.
AGTACATTGCCTTTTTAAGTAGATCAGCAAGTCGAGACCGTAGCTGCTACCAGCAAGCTCCCTCGGTCCTGAGCCCTGTCTCATGTCCCCCATCCTACTCTGTGGAGATGGGGTGCAGGTGCGGGGGGAGGGGGACATGCTGACATCAGCACCCCTCTTCCCCCTCCCCCCCACCTGCTGCACAGCAAGCAGGAGGCTCTCGGGAGCACCTCCAAGGCAGAGGGCAGGAGCAGCACAGGGCAGTGGGGGGAGGGACACCTAAACTGCTGGCAATTGATAGCCTGCTGGGCGGCTGCCGCACAGGGAACTTAGGGGAGCTGATAGTGGGGCTGCCGGCCCACCCTGGTTCCAAACCCCCACCAGCTAGCTCTAACAGTCTGCTCTTCCTTCAAGCAATAGACAAAACAGGCGGCTGCGAAACAATGTTTTATAAGGGAGCAACTTTAAATGAGCATGTTCTCTAATTGATCAGCAACGTAACAACAAAACAACGTTAACCGGGACAATGTTAAGTGAGGAGTTACTGTATGAGCCTAAATTTTAAGTGTAGACCAGGCCTTTGTAGGATCAGGGTCTTAGGCCTTAGATTTTCGTCAAGGCAAACAATTGAAAATTTCAGCTATAGTAATTAGCAGTCAGGCTCTGAAATGTGTTGATGCTCAATTACTTATGGTGAGGCAACCAAAGAAAGATAACCTAGCATTGTGAGTTTCTACTAAGAAATATTCTAATTCACGGAGAACAGTTCTTTAACTTGTCAGATAGAGATCTCTTTAGTGAAAGTGATGTGGCATGTGTGTGGTAGATTAAAATGAAATAGCAAGAACAAGTTAACTTTTGCTTGCATTGTATCTGTCTTTGTGCTATACAGTATTATACTCTTTGAAAGAATGCAGCAGTGAGTGACATCTACATTTCTACCTCAAATAATTTTTTATTTTTATCTCCCTTAGTTTTTCCATTTTTTGTGGGACATTTTAGTACTTATAAAGGAGTGGGGATGATAGCACTGGCTATAGGCAAAAATAGTACAGGCAGGTGCTTTGCAAGCATCACACAGTTCCACAGATAATTCTCATCTGATTAGTAACCATTTTGTCCCTGTCTCATATCTCTTCTGAACTAACTGACAAAGTCACTTAATTCTGTTTTAGTTGGTTAATCTGAATTAACTAAAGGTGTGACTTGAAAAATAATTAATTAAGGCACATTAAACCCCTATGTGGACTCTCTTATTCAGAATTAAAGTGTTTTTTATATTGACAACCATTAAATCATAGAAATGTAGGGCTGAAAGGGAGCTTGAGAAGTCATTAAGTCCAGCCCCCTGGTCTGAGGCAGGACCAAATATACCTAGCCCATCCCTGACAGGTGTTCATCTAATCCGTTCTTAAAAACCTCCAATGATGGGGATTCTACAAGGTCCATGGGTAACCTCTTCCAGTACTTAACTACCCTTATAGTTAGAAAGTTTTTCCTAATATCTCCCTTGCTGCAGATTAAATCTATTACTACTTGCCCTACCTTCAGTGAACATGGAGAACAACTGATCACCATCATCTACAGCCTTTAACAGATCCTTTTCTGCAGTACTACTGCCTAGTTAGTTATTCCCCATTTTGTAGTTGTGCGTTTGATTTTTCCTTCCTAAGCATAGGAAACGGACATTCAAGTGGACGAAATTTATTTCAGTTGTGACCTACTGACAGACAAATTTGAGTCCAAGTCTCAAAAAGTGCAAAAGAAATGGGTTAACATTTTGGATCACCAAATCTCACAGCAGCCATCTATATTCCTTCTTTATAATCCAGTTCTGCTCATCCTTTCACATATTATCTGATACTAGATGGACCAAATTCAATATTGACTTCAAAGAATTCACACCAAGGGTAAATTTGGCCCCTGACAACTAAGAGTATATTATAAACCACTTTAAAATGAACAAAATGTGTTTGTTCTTGCTGAAGGTAAATACATGTTTACCTAACATTTGTCATTTCTATGGGAGGAACAACGTTTGCTGCTAGTCTATAATCTGCTTGCACATGTTACAGCACTGAGAGCTATACTTAGTTCTGTCACATCTGTTCTATCCACTTACCTTGATAATGGATGTAACTAACTAAACAGGAACTAAGGAAATGCAAAAACATTTTGCAGCCATATTATACTGTATGTTGTTTAGATGTATTCATGGAAGAGGGGAGAAATGGATAAGGCTGATGGAAGAGGAAGTAATATTGTGTTCATTTCATAGGCTATTCACTTCCAAAATGTACAGCATAAAGAAGATATTCCCTAAAGTACTAGAACACCTAATCCAATCTATTATATGCATTTACTGAATGTCTGTTGCTGTGGCATATGAGTGCCACTCAAAGCTTCAAAAGGCAGTGGTCTCAATTTGGAGCTGTGCTTCTCAGAAGGTTCTGCTTGGGGGGCGGGGAAAGGTGTAATTTAAACCATCATTTTGCAACCCGTGAATTGGGGGCCTGGTCCCCCATGTAAGTTAGTGCACCACAGGGATTGCTCTAAGTTAAAATGACTTTAAATTGCCTCCTGGAGCCTGCTCTGCCAGCCAAGACTATCTGGAGCATGAAGCACTGACCACACGCCTCCTTCTCTTGATACTCTGCTTCTTGCCTTGAGCTTGCCTCTAGCATGGGTACATCTACACTACCCGCCGGATGTGATCGATCTATTGGGGATCGATTTTATCGTGTCTACATTAGACGCGATAAATCGATCCCTGATCGCTCTGCCATCAACTCTGGAACTCCACCAAGGCGAGAGGCGGAAACGGAGTCGATGGGGGAGTGGCAGCAGTCGACTTGCCGCCATCCTCACAGCCAGGTAAATCGACCTAAGATACGCCGACTTCAGCTACGCTGTTCACTGTAGACCTAGCCCATGTCGCTCCACAAAAGACTGAACAGGGAGTGGGATAAAGCCACTATTTCAGCTCTATACTGCTGGTGGGAACCGCACACACACTCACACCAGGGGTATTGCACAGAGGTCAGTTAAACTTGCTTTACAGTCTCTTTATAGCTACTGTCCAAAATTGTGGCCCGCCCGAGCTGTCTGGAGGGCAGTTAGTTAAGTTCACTACGCCACACTACACCACTCCATGGGCAATTCGGTCTCCTTTTTATTAGCATGGTGTTGAGTCCTGCTCTCAGTTCTATAATGGGCTGTTATTTTTAAGCATGGCCCTATGTTTTCCTCTATTCTGGCTCTTTGGGGGAATGCTATGCCAAAGAGATGTGTTTTAACAGTATGACTAAAAAAAATCACAAGGGTAGGACTGTCTCCCATTACCAGCATTCCACATACTCAAAAGTAAACCTGGTGCTGTGTCAGCAGATTAACTGCAGGTCCAAAAGGGGTCATTTTTTAAATTATAGGATAGAAAGAGAAAATAAAATTGGAGTCCCTACTTCAGCTGAAGAACAAATATTTTTGCATTGATTTTTCTTTTTCCACAGCCTGAAGAAAGTTTTATACTTAGTACATATCACTTCCTTGACTGTGATCATCTGCACTAGAAAATTAGAAAACAAAGCCCTCACCTTGCTGAAAACATTTAAAAATTCTGCAAGACTCCAAGATATTATATTTTCTTTAATGCTAGAATCAAATGATACTTCCCTTACCATTCTATCGCTAACTTGCCACAGAATGAGATTTAAAGAGCGAGGCTATCAGTAAAGGTTTCTGAGAATAATATATACACATCCACTTGACAGGTTTATAGAACATTCTCCTTTTGACAACGCTTGCTAAAATACTTGGATTATTTTAAAAACAACTCTAAATTTCTTTGTTTTAACATCTTACAAAATAGAAGAGAGGGGAAGAGCTAAGAGGTAAGAAATGCCCTATGTCTATTTAGGTTTTATTGCTTTGTAAAAGTGAAATTTTTACTCTTTTACAAAATAGAAGTGCAGAGCTATATTGTGGGGTTTTAACCAACAGTCACGTAAGGAGAGATGCAGGGGAAGGGGATCAACATACTATTGGCACTCCAGGGAGGGATTTTGTCTGTGGAGAAACAAGATATGCAGAATGCCTCTGGGGCCACTGAGGGGTGACTCCTACATCTCCTTTTTAGAGGTGCAGTGTATTATAAACTACTGCTAGTGCTGGTGTCAGACTGCTATTTGGTATGGAAGGTGGCAGGCTAATGACATCCTCCCACATTACCTTTGAGTTTAATAGCACTAAGGTTAGGACAATAGGCTGGGATCTCTGGTCTGCAAAAGCCACTGTGCACTGTGTAATGTTGCCTCAAAGCAGCCGGATACAGCCAGCAGAGAATAACCCCGCGCCAACTACTCGCTGTTGGCATAAATTGGGCAGGGTGGTTCTGCTGCCTCCTACACAACCCCCCCCTCATCCACCCATCTACACTCGTTGGGAGCAGGGTATAGGTGGGACAGAGCATGTGAAGATCATGTCAGAATGGCACACCAATGGCATAAATTAGGGCTGCCCTTGTGTAGCCTTAAATTGCACTGGAGTTGAATGGTCTGAATGAGGTAGCCACAACCAGTGCCCTGCAGCATCCCTTTCCACTGTCTGACTGGAGCTAGGATGCAGTCGAGAATCAGGGGCTATGAATCAGTGGTGGGACTGGTCCTGCTACAATCTTACCGCTAAAGAAGTTTTCCCTTAACTCAGGCAGTAGAAACCTGTGTTTTCCTAGTAAAGATCCTTAGCGCTATTTCCTCGGACAACTATTGTTGCCAAACTTTAAGTATTCGGGATGAAATTTTCCTAAACCTTATCCATTAGCCACATTGCTTTTCTGAATGAATTTTCTAAATCTATGTGCTCGGCTATGCTGTTTGTAATCACGGCTTTACCCACTAGACCAGTGGTTTTCAAACTTTTTTTCTTGTGACCCAGTTGAAGAAAATTGTTGATGCCCGTGCCACAACAGAGATGGGGATTTGGGGTATGGGAAGGGCTCAGGGTTGAGGCAGAGGGTTGGGGTGCAGGGGTGACGGCTGCAAGGTGGGTCCGGGAATGAGGGTGTGGGAGGGGGCTCTGCGCTGGGGCAGGGGGTTGGGATGTGGGAGGGGGTCAGGGTTCTGGGCTGGGGGTGCAGGCTCTGGGCTGGGGCCAGAGATGAGGGGGTTGGAGTGCATGAAGGGGCTTCAGGTTTGGGGGGTGCTCGGGGCTGTGGCAGGAGATTGGGGCACAGGGTTGGGCCGCGGACTTACCTCGAGCGGCTCCCAGTCAGTGGCACAGTGGGGGTGCTAAGGCAGGATTCCTGCCTGTCCAGGCACTGCGGACCGTGCTGCGCCCCGGAAGCGGCCAGTAGCAGGTCTGCCTCCTAGGCAGAGGCAAGCAAGCAGCTCTGCACGGCTCTTGCCTGTACGCACCGCCCCCCTCCCCCAGCTCCCATTGGCCAGGAACCGGCCAATGGAAGTGCAGAGCCGGTGCTCAGGGAGGGGGCAGCACAAAGAGCCCTGTGACCCCCCCACACACCTAGGAGCCTGACCCGCTGCTGGCTGCTTCTGGGGTGTGGTGCGGTGTTTAAACAGGTAAGCACTAGCCTGCCTTAGCAAGGCAGCACCACCGATGGGACTTTTAACAGCCCAGTTGGCAGTGCTGACCAGAGCCACCGCGACCCAGTACCTTACATTCCGTGACCCAGTACTGGGTCGCAACCTGCAGTTTGAAAACTACTGCACTAGGCAACACACCCTGGGGTACAACTGGAAACTGGGGTACTGCTGAGCCCTCTGGCATACCAACCTGGGCTTCCTCTCACACTATGATGTGACAAGCTGGAATACTCTCCAGGTCCTGCACTTACACAGCCATCCACAGGCAGGGACACACCCAGATGAGTTACATGAATGCTTCTCCTAGCCACTCATGAACTAACAATAGAGATGCTCCAGCCAATTCCCCCAGCTCCCCAGCCTAGGACCCCAGAGCTCTACTGTCTTGCCCTGATCAGAAGTCTGATCAGTGTAAGTACATTACCCAATCCACCAGTCCCTCAATATGGAGAAGACATGCACCAACCTTCATTCCTGAGATAATTTCCCTTGCACTTCAAGCGACACACTGTTTTAGGTAAAATATATAACACATTTATTAGCTACAGAAAGATAGATTTTAAGTGCTTATAAGTAGTAAGCGTACTGATCAAAGTTGATTACTAAGAAATAAAAGTAAAATACATGTAAAAGTAAAAGTAAAATAGAAAATTCCCTTCAGCCTGGGACCACATCCCCAGTTCAGTCTTTGTTCTCCGGATGTGCTTCCGGGTGTTGAGTTGTGGGGGGGGGCATGAGGCCAAGCGATAATGTCACTCCCCCCTTTTTTAGGTTCCTCCAGCTTGCTGAAAAGATCTTTTGCTGTGACGTGAGTCAAACAGTGTCCATCGTTTGCATGCTCCCTCTGAGAAGTCTTCGTTGTACACAGATCCTGTGATAGTCCTTAGTAGTGGGGTTACCCTTAATGAGCCATCAACACTGTCTGGCTTCTTCATTGTTGTATCTGAAAGGCTGGTTGTGTGTGTGTAATGCTGACAGACCCCGGTCGTTGGCGGACGGGATTGAACCTGGGACCTCTGGAGCTTAGTGCATGAGCCTCTAGGCTAAAAGCCAACGGGCTCTTAGCTCAGGCTGTAGAGCAGACTCATTTTATCTCTAAGTGGTCTCAGTGCCACTAAATGGGACAGAACACCACACCCAGGAGGTGTGTGGGTTACATACTTCCCTAGCTGAGGAAGTACATCCCAAGCTTCAGAGACTTCCCAGTTGAAATCCTGGACAAGCCCCCACTTGTAATGTTGATAAACCCTGGTTGTCGTCGGACGGGATCGAACCTGGGACCTCTAGATCTTAGTGCATGAGCCTCTCCTGCATGAGCTAAAAGCCAACTGCATCTTAGATAAGGCTTTAGAGCAGACTCATTTTATATCTCTCTCTAAGTGGTCTGGGTGTCACTAGATGGGACAGAACACCACACCCACAAGGTGTGTGGGTTACACGTGTTTCCAACCTTACAACATATCCCAGTAACATACACATAGCAAAACTTCATAACTTCACATACAATATTAGCACATTCAAATTAACAGGATATTAATGTTCAACAGATTAAGACTTAAAATGATACTTTGCAAAGCATACTTTGTACAAAACTTATCATAATCATATCACCATGGTAAATATGTGAGTGCCAGGGTGTTGCTTTGGGGTACAGAGTGTCACACCCTCCCAGAGCCAGGAATAGGATCCAAGAATCTTGATCCTCAACTCTTCACTGTTGTCTAGAAAATCATGTAACCCATTGGCAAAGAACATTTAACAGACTCTTCTAGTAACTTTTCACATAGAAGATAACTATCCAGTTTTGCCACTTGTTAGTTCTTTAGCCTGAGTAGTAAAGGTCTATGCTTTGGATCTAAAAGTTCTGGGTCCAAATCCTGCTGGAATTTCTCTTTTTTAAATTTTCTTAAAAAAAAAAAAAAAAAAAAAAAAGGTTATACAGCACCCTCAACACATCCTCCCGCACCCCTGCCACAGACACACCACACATTTTAAAAATTTAAAATTGCAAAACGAAGTACTCAGAAAGTTAGGAAAAGCAGAATTAATTTTGCCCATGCCCCTATAGGAGTTGTTGCTGAATGAGGATGATGAGATTAGGCTCTGTGTACAATTCATGTACTAGAAATGAAGTAAAGCTAGCAATGCTAGAGTGCAGTGCTTGCGAAAATTTTACATACTGCATTTTGATTTTTATGTGTAATTTTAGGGGATTTCTTTAATCATCTGTTTGGTAGTCTCAAGTGACAAGATTTAAGATTTTGAGCTGTTGATGGCTGGTTAACACGTAAAGCCTCCGTGAAACCAGCCTTGACTCATCACTGAAGCCTTTACACATGAGACTGAAAACTGGACAGAGTAAATACATTTTCTAAAGTTTTTGGTAAAGTAAGCATTTGTTATATTTACTAGTAATGCCTTTTTTTTCATTTTAAATTAATCCTGTAGTTGGAGAAGGGTTTTCTGTTGGTTTATTTTAGGGCTGCAAATTAATCGTAGTTAACTCACGTGATTAACTCAAAAACATGAATCGTGATTAATCGTACTTATAACAATAAAATACCAATTGGAATGTATTAAATATTTTTGGATGTTTTTCTACATTTTCAATATTGATTTCAATTACAACACAGAATACAGAGTGCACAGTGCTCACTTTATATTATTATGTTTATTCCAAATATATGCACTGTAAAAATTATAAAAGAAACAGTATTTTTCAATTAACCTCATACAAGTACTGAAGTGCAATCTCTTTATCATGAAAGTGTAACTGACAAATGCAGGTGGTTTTTTTTGTTACATAGCTGCATTCAAAACCAAAACAGTCTAAAACTTTAGATCCTACAAGTCCATTCAGTCCTACTTCTTATTCTGCCAACCGCTATGACAAGTTTGTTTACATTGAGGAAAGATACTGCTGCCTGCTTCTTATTTACAATGTCACCTGAAAGTGAGAACAGGCATTCACATGGCACTTTTGTAACCGGCGTTGCAAGATATTTACATGCCAGATATGCTAAACATCCGTATGCCCCTCCCATGTTTTGGCCACCATTCCAGAGGACATGCTTCCATGCTGATGATGCTCATTAAAAAAATAATGAGTCAATTAAATTTGTGACTGTACTCCTTGGGGGGAGATTGTATGTCTCCTGCTCTGTTTTACCTGCATTATGCATATATTTCATGTTATAACAGTCTCAGATGACGACCCAGCACGTGTTCTCACTTTCAGGTGACACTGTAAACAAGAAGCAGGCAGAATTATCTCCTGCAAATTGTAACCATCCTTGTTTGTCTGAGTGATTGTCTGACCAAGAAGTAGGACTGAGTGAACTTGTAGGCGCTAAAGTTTTCCATTGTTTTATTTTTAATGCAGTTTTTTTGTACATAATTCTACATTTGTAAGTTCAACTTTCATGATAAAGAGATTGCACTACAGTGCTTGTATGAGGTGAATTGAAAAATAAAATTTTTTTGGTTTTTACAGTGCAAATATTTTTAATAAAAATAAATATAAACTGAGCACTGTACACTTTGTATTCTGTGTTGTAATTGAAATTAATATATTTTAAAATATAGTAAACATCCAAAAATATTTAAAATAAATGGTATTCTATTATTGTTTAACAGTGTGATTAATCACGATTAATTTTTTTAATCGCTTGACAGCCCTAGTTTTTTTGTTTTGTTTTTTTACATTGTAGAATGGGATCACCTTTTTTTCTCATCTGAATGATAACTTAGTAAATATTTAATAGATTTCATTGCTTATTTTTTGGGGGGGGTTGGAATTGTACTTTGTATACACTGACTATATAACTTGCTTATATCAAAATTAATTCACCACTCATTTCTTGGTGGCTCTAATACAGTGGTTCTCAAACTTTTTTGTGTGTGGACCACTTGAAAATTGCTGAAGATCTCGGCGGACCAATTCATGATCTTTCCAAATGTTGTTTGTACTGTTAGCTAACTATTGTAAAGCGCTTTGGATAAAAGCGCTATATAAATAGAGCTACCATACGTCTGGATTTCCCCGGACATGTCCGGCTTTTTGCTCTTTAAATAGCCGTCCGGGGGGGATTTCTAAAAATCTAAAAATGTCCGGGATTTCCCCCCGGTCGGCTATTTATCGACCAAAAAGCAGCTGACAGGGCAGCCGAGCGCCGCTCGCATTGGGGCCTCGGCAGCCAAAGCCCCTTCCCGGCTCCCCCCATCCCCTGCAGCCTTAGCACGCCGCCCGGCAGCGCTGGGGGGCGGGGCTGTGCGCCTGTGAGGGAACGCAGTGGCAGGGCTGGCAGCAGCGGCCAGAGCCCCTCCTCCGCTTCCCCCCTCCTCCACAGCCTCAGCATGCCGCTTGGCAGCGCTTGGGCGGGGCGGTCCTTGGGGCGTGGAGCCAGACACCTGCTCTTAGCCGAGCGGCACAGTAAGGGGGCCGGGGAGTTGGAGAAGGGGGGCAGTCAGGGGACAGGGAGCGGGGTGGATGGGTCGGGAGTTCGGGGGGGGGGCTGTCAGGGAGGTAGGGGTGTGGAGAGGGGTTGGGACAGTCAGGGACAGGGAGCAGGGGGGGTTAGATGGGTCAGGGGTTCTGGGGGGGCTGTCAGGGGGAGGGAAGTGGGAGGGAAGTGGCTAGAGGGCGGGGCTACCCCTCTCCCCGAGTGTCCTCTTTTTTGAAAGTTCAGATATGGTAACCTTAATATAAAAAAACTTAATAATTATTAACGTTCTTTTGTTCTACAAATAAAAGCACACAACTCATATTTTAATATCAGTAGTCTTAACTTTCTAATGCAATGGATGTGCCCTCTCTCCCCTGCCACGGCAGCCACAGAGCTTACGCTGGGAAGGAGGACCGTCTCTCCCCGGCAGCCGCAGCCCTGGAGGTGGGGAAAATCACCTCTTTCTCTGGCTGTTGCAGCCCTGCACATCCCAAATTCCCACCACCCCCTCTTCTCACCCCACTGCCCCCTCCCACTTACCCCCTATTCTCCCAAGGCCACCACCTCACCTTACATGTGCGTCTTCTCCAAGATCCAGGCACCTAATTAGTGGAGCCATGCCTGCGTGGCTCCACAAATTAGGTGAATGGCCCTTCATTCTCTTATGTGCGGCTGCCCAGGCGTGCACCTTAGAGGGAACTATTTGCGGACCACCTGAATGGAACTCGGTCCGCGGACCACAGTTTGAGAACCTCTGCTCTAATCAGTTGTATATTTTAGAGAGGCCCCAAATGGAGGCACCTTGGTGTGACACAGGAATCATCCAAATTTTGTTCCTGAAAAAGTCAATGGCAAAATTCTCAAAAATTTCAGTGACAGTAGAACTGAGCCCAGATTCTCCAAATAAGGTCTGGAAAGGAACTGCTAACTGTAGATTTAGAGCCAAATCCTGCAAACACTGATGCATGCACATAATTTTACATGTAAGAATAGACCCACGGATTTCAATGGTGCTATGCACAGGCATAAGTTTTTGCCGGAATTGAGCTTTCATCAAATATTCGTAACAAAATGCAAAATCACAAAGTTCAAGTAATTTTCTTTTTGTAATGCTACCTACTTGAAAAAGAACTGTTTCTTCCAAAATTTTGGCCTAAGAATACAATTTTTTCTATCTAACCACACCCATATTGCTGTGAAAATAGCCTATTTGTTGAGTGAAGGTAGCTTTGCATCAAAAACATGCAAGACTAACATTTTTATGTGACAAGTATCAGAGACGTAGCCGTGTTAGTCTGGATCTGTAAAAAGCAGCAGAGTCCTGTGGCACCTTTAAGACTAACAGATGTATTGGAGCATAAGCTTTCGTGGGTAAATACCCACTTCGTCAGGCGCATGTGGGTATTCACCCACGAAAGCTTATGCTCCAAAACATCTGTTACTCTTAAAGGTGCCACAGGCCTCTCTGTTAATTTTTTATGTGAAAAACTTATTTAACCAAAACCTGCACTTATTGCCCCTCCCAGCTGGATGGTAGAATTTGCCCGTCACAAAAAGTCCACAAAGTGATATTTTTGGTGGGATGGAGGAATAGATATCACTAGATCAAATGTCAAAAAATTGCATGATAAAGCTTGTGAATACATGTGTGTCCCCCCCATAACACTGGACTCAGTGGGGAATGTGTGCGTGTGTGTCCCAGGGGGAAAGTAACTGAAAGGACTTACCAGTACGCAGGGCCTCAACCAGAAGAGGCGGGCCCTTTAAATCCCCGGGCTCTTTATATCAAGATGTAAAGGACCTGGGGCTCTGGCTGCAGTAGCGGCTCATAGGAGCCCCGGGCCCTTTAAATCACTGCTGGAGCTGCGGTGGTAGCTGGGAGCCCCAGGGCTTGGGCGCCGATTTAAAGGGCCCGAGGCTGGGAGCCCGCAGTCCTTTAAATCGCCGCCTGAACCATGGGGCTCCCGGCCACCACCACGGGGCTCTGGGGGCAATTTAAAGGGCTCGGGGCTCCAGTTGCTGCCCGGAGCCCCGGGCTCTTTTAAATTGCTGGCCTGGGGTAACTGCCCCCCCTGCTGGTATGGTGGGCTTGTGTATGTTTCTGGGAGATGGATTGTGCAAGGGCAGTTTTCAATATTTTGCATCATCCGCCTGAGGTGACACAGAAACAAACACAGCACTGACACCCACCCCCCCGCTCATCACTGGGCTCCCCTGCCTCCGCCCCCAGCAATCCCCCCCCAGCACTGGGCCGCCAGAAAACTCCCGCTACCGACCCTCCTTCCCCCCAGCTCTTTTCAGGCAGCCCCGCCACGCGCGAGTCTCCCTTGGGCCAGGGGAAGGGCGGGGCGAGCGCAGTGCGCAGGCGCTGTCGGCCGGGCCGGGCCGGGGCGGAAGTGGTTTGAACTGCGGCGGGAGAGGGCAGAGCTGATCCGGTCGTAGCGTAGCACTGAGCGCGACCGGCCCCGAGCGGGCAACATGGAGCCTATCCTGGAAGGTACCAAGGCGCCTCGTGGGCCCGTTCGCCAGCGTGTGGGGCAGCTCCGGAGGCGGGGGGGAGATAACAGCTGCTGCTCCACGAGGAGGGTAGCTGGGGGGGGGGAGTTAGCAGCTGTAGGAGGGGAGAGTTAGCTCCAGGATGCAGCTCTAGGAGGAGGGTAGCTGGAGAAGGGTGTGTGTGTGTGTGTGTGTGTGTGGTGGGGGGGTTAGCAGCTCTAGGAGGGGAGGAGGGTGCGAGGGGGGGGGAAGTTAGCTCCCGGAGGAGAGGAGGGTAGCTGGGGGGAAGGGGGGTGAGAGTTGGCAGCTCTTGGAGGAGAGGAGGGTAGTTCCCCTGGGGGTGGGGAGGTTATTGGTTCCCTTTATATTCCCCATTTTCTGTCCATATTTTCAGGGCTTGCTATTCAGTTTTTTTTTTTTTGTCTCTCTCATCAACAGAAGTTGGTCCATTAAAAGATATTACCTCGCCCATCTTGTCTTTGCTAGGACTTTACTTGGAGTTAGGTAACTTAAGAACACACCTTTTCTCCTAGTGAAGACGCTTCCTATGTTGCACCCATTTGAACTGTTTCTTTCGTCCCACCAGTTTCCCTGCCATTTTCACAGTTTCCTGGCAAACTTGTATTAAAACCCTCTTGTTCTGGTCAACAAGACAGTTGGGCCTTGTTTACATTTGAAAATGTTGTAACTATTCTCTATCAGCAATGTAGCTATGATGAGTGCCTTAAGCAGTAGTGTAGATCAGATGGGGGTGTTTTTGCCATCAGATTACAAAAACCTGCTAGGGTTGCCAATTTTCTAATCACACAAACCCGAACACCCTAGCCCTGCCCCTTCCCCAAGGCTACGCCCCCCACTCACTCCATTCCCTCTCCCCCACCCTCACTCACTTTCACTGGGCTGGGGAAGGGGCTTTCGCCCCGGAAGCAGCCAGCAGGTCCGGCTCTTAGGCGGTGGCGCATCATGCGGCTCTGCACGCTGATCTCACCTGCAGGCACCGCCTCCGCAGCTTCCATTGGCTGCGGTTCCTGACCAATGGAAGTGCAGAGCCAGTGCTCGGGGCGAGGGCAGCATGTGGAAGGCCGGGGGGGGGGAGGCCCCCCCATGGGACAGGAGCCGGACCTGTTGGCCGCTTCTGGGGCGCAACACGGAGCCAGGACAGGTAGGGACTAGCCTGCATTAGCTTTGCCGACTAGACTTTTAACAGCCGGTTCGGCGGTGCTTACCAGAGCCACCAGGGTCCCTTTTTGACTGGGAGTTCCAGTCGTAAACCGGACATCTGGTCACCCTAAAACCTGCTGTATGGTTTTCATGATGTGGAGAAAATCCCTGAGTTGTGCTACATTAACACACCATTGCAAGTACTGGTGCAACTGTACTGTTGCTGGAAAATTGATACATTTTCCAATGTAGGGTCAGGGTGGGAGTTGTTACTCCTGCAGCTGCTCTCTGAGCTGTGTTTGTGGTGACTGGAAGGCACTTCTAGCCTGGTGTAAGTAGGGGAAGGGAAACTGCTACAGTGTTGTGAACACCTCATTTCATGTAAGAGTCCCTTAGACCTTATTTACATGAGCAAAAATAAAATCTCTATTTCAGCAGCTGCCTGCAATGGTGCAGCTTCACTGTTAGCAGCGGTAAAACAATAAGCACTTGTATATAAACACTAGAACATTGTATACCACTATATCATGAAAACTACTGAGTAAGTCTTCATGAAATAGTAGTAAAAATTCCCAAACTCTGTCTATACTAGCAGCTGCACCACTTCTAAATACACGTGCTAAGTTTGCTTGTCTAGACATGCTCAGAGATAGTGCCATGACAGTAGAAGCTGAAGTACACCTGGAAGCATAAAGAATAAAAGTATAGAGGATTTGTTGTCACTTCCCTAAAATAGAACATTCACTTGCCAGTTAGGGGCCAATTAGCCTGAATGTCCAACCCTGATAGCATCTGGCCGATAGTGGATGCCACATATAATAGAATCATAGAATATCAGGGTTGGAAGGGACTTCAGGATGTCATCTAGTCCAATCCCCTGCTCAAAGCAGGACCAATCCCTGACTAAATCATCCCAGCCAGGGCTTTGTCAAGCCTGACCTTAAAAACCTCTAAGGAAGGCGATTCCACCACCGCCCTAGGTAACCCATTTCAGTGCTTAACCACCCTTCTAGTGAAAAAGTTTTTCCTAATATCCAACCTAAACCTCCCCCACTGCAACTTGAGACCATTACTCCTTGTTCAGTCATCTGGTATCACTGAGAACAGTCTAGATCAGGGGCGGGCAAACTTTTTGGCCTGAGGGCCGCATCGGGTTTCCAAAATTGTATGGAGGGATGGTTAGAGGAGGCTGTGCCTCTCCAAACAGCCAGGCGTGGCCCAGCCCCCTCATGGCCCCCCATGGACCCTTGTCCCATCCATCCCCCCGTTCCCTGTCCCCTGACCACCCCATGAACCCCCGCCCGACTGCCACCCGACTGCCTCATCCAACCCCTCCTCTCATTCCTGACTGCCCCCCCTCCCCCGACCCCTGCCCCATCCAGCCACCCCTTCTCCCTGTCCCCTGATTGCCCCTGGAACCCCTGCCCCTGCCTGCCCCCCATCCAACGCCCCTCCTTCCTGACTGCCATCCCGCAACCCCTACCCCCATTTAACCCCCCTGTTCCCTGCCCTCTGACCGCCCTGATCCCTTCCACACCTGTGCCCCCGGACCACCACCCCCGAACTCCCCTGCTCTCTATCCACCCCGACCCCTTACCACGATGCCTGGAGCACTGGTGGCTGGCGGTGCTATAGCTGCGCTGACCGGCTGGAGCCAGCCACGCCACTGTGCAGCACAGAGCACCTGGTCAGGCCGGGCTCTGCAGCTGCACTGCCCCAGGAGCTCACAGCCCCACTGTCCAGAGCATTGAACTGGCGGCACAGTGAGCTGAGGCTGTGGGGGAGGGAGAACAGCAGGGGAGAGGCCGGGGGCTACCGTCCCGGGCCAGGAGCTCAGGGGGCTGGGCAAGAGCGTCCCGTGGGCCATTGTTTGGCCACCTCTGGTCTAGATCCATCCTCTTTGGAACCCCCTTTCAGGTAGTTGAATGCAGCTATCAAATCTCCCCTCGTTCTTCTCTTCTGCAGACTAAATAATAATCCCAGTTCCCTCAGTCTCTCCTCATAAGTCATGTGCTCCAGCCCCCTAATCATATTTGTTGCCCTCTGCTGGACTCTTTTTTTCAATTTTTCCACATCCTCCTTGTAGTGTGGGGCCCAAAACTGGACACAGTACTCCAGATGAGGCCTCATCAATGCCAAATAGAGAGGAATGATCATGTCCCTCGATCTGCTGGCAGTGCTCCTACTTATACAGTCCAAAATGCTGTTAGCCTTCTTGGCAACTAGGGCTCACTGTTGACTCCTATCCAGCTTCTCGTCCACTGTAACCCCTAGGTCCTTTTCTGCAGAACTGCTGCCTAGCCACTCGGTCGCTAGTCTGTAGCAGTGCATGGGATTCTTCCGTCCTAAGTGCAGGACTCCGTACTTGTCCTTGTTGAATCTCATCAGATTTCTTTTTGCCCAATCCTCTAATTTGTCTAGGTCCCTCTGTATCCTATCCCTACCCTCCAGCGTATCTACCACTCCTCCCAGTTTAGTGTCCTTGTTGGATATGGACATATGACAAATGTGTCCTTGTTGGATGCTACTGTTGTGGCAAATGATGCAACCACTTCCTTTTCTGCAGTATTGGCAAATGGCTGGTTATATTTCAGAATAATTCTTGAGTTTAGCTTGGAACAATTTAGATAAAACATGTAGCTTATCATTATGCTCAACTTGTGGAGCAAGTCTGAGAAAAGGAGGCCAAGGAGAAATTCTTGACACCTTAATTTTTTGGAGGCTAAGGATGGTCTATTGGTAAGGGTGCTAGTCTGGGACCTGGATTCAATTCGCTACAGCTCTGCAGACTACATGTGAAACATTGGGCAAATTTCTCAATTTCTCTGTGCCTTTCCTCACCATCAATAAAATGGATGTAATAGTATTTTCCTATCTCATAGGGATGCTGTGAGGATAAATACATTTTTTAAAAAAGACACTGAGGTGCTCAGATGCCATGTTACTGGGGGACCGTATAAATACCAAGGAACATAAGTTTAAAAAAAGAGATAGAGGTTGATCAGGAAATAAATGCTGGAGACCGTCCTGTTTTAAGCCCCATATTTAATATCCATTTAAACTTTGTGATTGGCTTTTTGGCACGTCTGAGATACAAGTCAGACAAAAGCATCTGGGTCATTTGGAAGTTCCAGATTTAGCTGTACTGCTCTTACCAGGCTGAACTGGCCAACCATGGCAATGTATTTGCCAAACTTGTCAGTTTCAGTTTTACTAAAATTCTAGCAGCCCTTCTAAACCAGTCTTAAAAAAAAAAAAAAAAAAAAAAAAAAAAGCCTTCTGTTGCTGACGCATGGTGTTAAGTTTATTAAACACATGTAATTGCTTGTGATAAGCTTACCCACAGTGACACTTCTTGCAGAGTAAGTTACTACTCTGTACGAGTAAGGGTGGCAGAATCTGGTCTTAAGAGACTTGAGCAAGTTTTTTTCAATATACATAGACAAAAGCACATGCTAATACACAGCTTTTGTTCCCCAGGTGTTTCAGCATATGTAGAAGTATGGTCATCCAACAGAACAGAGAATTATTCAAAAACATTTGCACAACAACTTCTGGATATGGGAGCAAAAGTAAGGAAATAATTTTCTTGTAAATGAATCAGGAGGGCAAAGTTCCCTCTTAGACTGTTGCTTGCATATTCTATTTGTCATGTACGTCTCCTTGTATGTATGGGTTAATCTAGGAGGGATGTTGTAAGAGTCAATACTGCTACCATCACTCAAATTCATGAATGTGTATGGCAGATGGGAAATGTGTTAAGCCCTATTATATAGTAGTATACCAAAAAACACGTTGTTGTGAAGCAGTTAGGCTGGCTAAACACAACATACTTGACACAAACCCACAAAAGCAAAGAAAAGAAAAGCTAAGCTGCTTACCAGGACATATCCAGTACTCTTCCACGAACTTTCACCCACCTTGTCATTGCTACAACTATCATAAATCCCAGACCATGCACCACAGTCTTAGCTCTAACCTTGTCAACCCACCATCCTGCCAACATCCCTACTAGTGTGGCACTGCTCTGAAAAGTGACTGTAAAAATAATATTGGGGGATTCTATGTATGTGTTTCAGTGGTAAATATCTCTAATGTGTTTGGTGATGTGGTCCATGACTAGTGCTCCTAGGTCCATGGATGATATAATAATTTGTCGCAAAAGCAAACGTGACTCACAATTAACACGGAGTAGATCTGTTGAATAAGAAGGTGTTATTTCATGTAGACAGTTTAGGCTACAATTACATTGAGGTCTTGAGAATTCTGAGCTGCTGATTTTCAAGGTTCTCTGACCATGGATGACAGCACAAGTAGCAAAATACAGTTTTTGGTCCATCTGTTAATGATACTTTTGATATCACTCTCTGGCAGCCAGCAGTAAATTTGCACATAGAATCATAGACTTTAAGGTCAGAAGGGACCATTATGATCATCTAGTCTGACCTCCTGCACAACACAGGCTACAGAATCTCACCCACCCACTTCTGTATCAAACCTGTGTCTGAGCCACTGAAGTCCTCAAATCATGGTTTAAAGACTTCAAGGTGCAGAGAATCTTCCAGCAAGTGACCTGTGCCCCACGCTGCAGAGGAAGGCGAAAAACCCCCAGGGCCTCTGCCAATCTACCCTGGAGGAAAATTCCTTCCTGACCCCAAATATAGCAATCAGCTAAACCCTGAGCATGTGGGCAAGACTCACCAGCCAGACACCCAGGAAAGAATTCTCTGTAGTAACTCAGATCCCACCCTGTCTAACATCCCATCACAAGCCATTGGGCATATTTACCACTAATAGTCAAAGACCAATCTAATTATACCATCCCCTCCATAAGCTTATCAAACTTAGTCTTGAAGCCAGATATGTCTTTTGCCCCCACTACTCCTCCTGGAAGACTGTTCCAGAACTTCACTCCTCTGATGGTTAGAAACCTCATCAGATTTCTTAGTCATTTGGGCAGGTAACTTACATAAATAAAACATTTTTAAACACCTGCTTTCTTCATCATTTGCAAAACACATTCTTAACTTTTAGCAAAGTCTTTAATTGTGTTTTGGGATGAGTGGCCCTGGTGCATGGTAAAGTTGGTTGACAGATGCTCAATCTCTACATGTCCCAAGAAGCTCTTTCATTTTCAAATCCAACACTATAATTTGTGCATAGGTCAATACAGCTTTCCCAGTATGAGTTGTCTTCTGACAGACTGGTGTCAGTTTGAACCCCACCAAAAGATTTCAAGATGCTAGTAATCTTCCAGCATCCTCTATTAGAGTGATTAATTGTGGTGCCAGGCACATGGATGGAACCTTAAACAGAGTACCAGCCTCAGGGAATTAAGTTGACAAGAACAATAAAAGATCAAAGAGGATGAGGTGAGGAGATGAGACGACGAAAAGATCGTGTAATCTCTTGAGTAATGCATGTGTTTTGAGGGCTACATGGGTATTTTTGTTTTGGCTAAGATAATATTTTACAAGTTTGTCAAAAGCAAAATTTAAGTATCGTATATACTTGATCATAAGCCAGTTCATTTATAAGCCGACCCCCACAAGATGAATAAGTAAAAATGGAAAATTTTTATAACCCGTTCATAAGCCGACCCTATAATTCAGGGGTCAGCAAACTTTGGCTCCCGAGCCATCAGGATAAGCCGCTGGTGGGCTGAGATGGTTTGCCTCCAGCGTCCGCAAGCATGGAGGTAAACCTAAGTAAACAAAGTGTCCCGGCACGCCAGCTGTTTACCCTGACGGGCTGGGACAGCAACTGGTGGGGAAATTTTTGTGGGAGGAGAAACTGGGAGTCAGGGGAGTAACCCCTGTGACCACCCCCCATATGACTCCACCCCTAGCCCGGGACCCCCACACTCTCCCCATCCCATCCCTTCCCATCTTATCTGGGGAGGGCCAGAGGAGGATGTCTCTGGCCTGGCTGGAGCTGCTCCATCAGGCTGGGCAGTGTTGCTGCAGCCTGCTCCGGCAGGCCAGACCGGGCAGCGCAGCGCAGCATGTTCCAGCAGGCTGGGCCGGGCAGTACGGACCCAGCGTGCTCTAGCAGGCCGGGCAGCATGGTCGCAGCATGCTCTGGGGGGTGGGGCCGAGCGGCACGGCTGCAGCCTGCCAGCCACGGAGCTGCAGCTGCTTCGGAGGCTGGGAGAAGAGCAGTGTGGCCAGAAGCGGAGAGACTCTGGCCCCACCTCTTCTTTTCTGGCTCTGCTGGCTGTGCTGCCACTCCTTGCTCCCTCTTTTGGGGGGAGGGGTTGTATCCCACCTCTCCCTCTCTATACCCGTTCATAAGCTGACCCCCTTCTCTGGTGCTTCCCCTTTTTACTAAAAAAAAATCGGCTTATGAACGAGTATATACGCTAACATAGATGAAGGAAGAGTGGAACATTAGAAAGATGGTGAGTGGTGAAACAATTTGAATTGAGTTCTAAACACTGGCTTGTCTTCACTACAAAATTTTACTGTGTTTATGTTTATGAAGGTTTAGTTAGGTGAAATTATTATCATGATTTAGTGGTCAGTGTAATACAGTTCCTGAGGGTTTGTGATTGTGATTAGTCAACATGATGCTGAAAGTGACTTGTCCTGATACACACTGACCATATAGTTGTTCTCTTGTCATGATTCTTCACAACTGTGATTAGTTTTGTAGTGTAGGCCAGCCTGCTGTGAGGGCCATTTCAAAAGTATAAATAAATTATATATGGATGAAAATCAGTTAGAGAGAGGTAACATTAGAACTCTTCAGCCATGTGCGTACTTTAATATTATGTGGTGATGCACTTATTATCATTTTGGATGATGCTGACTAGTTTCTGGGTCTACCTCCTGTGACACCTGATGCATGAAGTCATATTTAGGGCTTCTTAAATGAGGTAACCTTTCCAAGGCATTTGGAGGGTTGAAAATAAGGGTACAGCTGGCAGCTAAAAAGTGGTGGCCTAGAACAAAGCTCTGTTTGAAATTGAGTCCATTTTATCCTACCTTACATGTTGGAATTCTTGCTTTGAGGTTGTAAAAGCTCTTCTTTAGTAACATACTAGTTTGACGAACTAATTGGCTTGTTTTTGGATGTTTCTTGCTGAGAAAGGAAAGACCAAACAATCTTTGACGAAACACGCTTTAAAATAATTTTTTACAGTAACTTTTATTTAGTCCCTGGATTACTACTTGCAATAAAAGTGGACTATTTTATGTAGCTTCATGAAGGTTTGCTGATCAGTGAACTGAAATATTTAATAATTCTTTGTATAATCCTGCAGGTTTCAAAAACTTTTAACAAGCAAGTGACTCATGTAGTCTTCAAAGAAGGACATTTGGCTACATGGAGAAAGGCACAGAAGACTGGAGTAAAACTAGTTTCTGTACTCTGGGTGGAAAAGTGAGTAGTGCTGCATATTAAAAAGGTGACTTTATCCAAGGGGAAGAGGGAATCTAATCAAGTACTATGTTTTTAAGGACTGCAAAAAAGTACAGTATATAAGTTTTTTGTATATTTAAAATAACCTTCACAACTATGGCTAACTGGCCATTTTGAGAGGTCACACTGAAGTGATGTACATTTGGTATTTTTATTTTAAGGCATGTTGGTTCTCTAAAGAAGAAGAGCGTGGTTCTATTTTGAAAAGTGAAGTGACTGTAAACCTGATTTCACAGTGTATTCTCTAATATTCATACAGCCCTCCCTTCTCAGAGACCTGTACCAAAACTATTTTGAACAGATGGGCAACGGAGATCATGCAGAATAAATGCACAGTAGAATTTCTACTTTTTCCTAGGAAACAGATTCTAGTATGCTACCCTCTGCCCGCTCTAACAATCAGAGTAAATTGCCCTGCTTTTAAAAAATCAGCTCCATATAGAATGTGCCCACACAGGAGAAAGAATGAGGGCCGTATTTAATCTGGTTCCTATTTGATCTTGCAGGGATCGATTGGTCCTGCGTCTGGAAGTTTCTCAGCAGCCACTTGAAAAAGTTCAAATTTGAAGTTGGCCCAGACAACCATATCATAGGGAGGTTTTCTGTCATCCACAAGCCTCTGAGTGTCATAGACAATTTTGTCCAACACAGAAGAAAATTCTTTCATTTTTGCTTATGAGTGCCAGCACTTAAATACAGAGCTTTGCCCTTCCAGTTAGCCACAGCATCTTGAGATTTTTGTCAAAATCCTTCTGGTGCCTGTGGTTACTTTCTAAACACACAATTCAAATATTTTCTCAAAAAAATGTGGTCCAGGTGCTGTTGCTGTGGATGCAGTGTCTTAGACCTAGTCAGAGGATCTTCTACATCTGTTTTCACCTTTTGCTCTCTCTGAATAATCCAGAGAATGAAGTGGGAGCAGAGCAACCATGGGGGTTCCAATGTTAAGAGCATAAGTTCTGTTTTATATAGGTTCTTAGACTACACTCATCACTGTAGTATCTTAGCATCTTCCAGTAGTGCATTAAGCAATGTGATAAACATCTGTCACATGTTTATTCTTTCACCTCCCGGGGTGGGGGAGAGAGAAGAGAAGTGTACAATAGAGTATTTTTGTTCTGGATTTTTTTTTATATATATTACCAAGGCTGTGGGTTTGTCACAGAAGTCACGGATTCTGTGACTTTCTGGAACCTCCGTGACCTTTGCAGTGGCCATTGTAACTAGACCCCAGGCCAGCTGCACCGGCTACTGCTGGGGCAGTCTTGGGCCACCCCAATCCCCTTGTCCCCCTGCATCACCAGCAGGAGTTTGAGTGTGGGAGGGGGCTCAGGGTTGGGGAGTGGGAGGGGGTGAGGGCTCTGGGTGGCGCTTACCTTGGGGGGGGAGGGGGGGCTCCCCGGAAGTGGCAACATTCCTAAGCAGAGGTGTGGCCAGGTGACTCTGCCTTTGTCTGCAGGCACCGCCCCTCAGCTCCTATTGGCACGGTTAACAGCCAATAGGAGATGCGGAGGCAGCGCTCAGGGCGGAGGCAGCACGCAGAGCTGCCTGGCCACATCTCCGCCTAGGAGCTGAGGGAGGGAGATGTTGCCACTTCTGGCGAGGCGCAGAGCCAGGTAGGGAGCCTGCCAACCCCTCTCCCCCAGCATCATCCAGGAGGCCCGGGCCGTGCACTGCCTTCCCTCCCCAGCACCAGCAGAGGTCCCGGGCTCCACGCTGCCACCTGCCCCTGCCCCGAGGCACCCCCAGGCTGCCTCCTCCCCCTCCCCCCCCAAAATTTAGTCAGGTGTATATAGTACAAGTCATGGATGAGTCGTAGGCTGTGAATTTTTGTTTACTGTTCGTGACCTATCCATGACTCTTACTAAAAATACCTGTGACTAAAACGTAGCCTTATATATTACACATGCTGCTATTAGTTTGTTAGACAAGGCAGGTCAAATAAATGAGCCTTATACTTGCAGAAGGTGGTGAGGCTTATCATAGTCCTTATTTCCTGTGAGGGGTTCACTCACAGGCTTGAGCCAGCCCACAATGAAGCTCCATCTCCTCAGCCAGAGGGGAGTTCTAAGTATTTCATACTTTTTAGAACTCATGAATCTGAGTGAACCCCTTATGGTTGCTCTGCTCAGACAGGGCATTATATGACAACGACCAGTCCATGGCCTAGAATAAAATACTATGTCATCTATAGCCAGGAAAATGGAATTAAGCTGCCTGGTTGTTGAGAGGAAACAGCTAAAGAGAGAAGAGACTATGGTGATTGATCACATTCCTGTCATTCAGAAGGAAATCAGCCAATTGTCTATTCAGTTATTTGAACTTTATTCAAATACTGATGCAGAATATATCTCCCAGATGAACCATAATTTCATAAATACTGGAAACCTAAGTGCTGAGTATGGGAAAAACTCAATTATTTCTCAACCCAGACAGCGAGAGTTTCCTGAGAGTAAGATCACTACAGGTGCCTCAGACAATGCATAGAGTACCTCCATGAGAACCTGATTTGGTATTAGAGGCTTTTTACAAAACCACAGTTTGAGCTCCAAACCCATGCATCTCTGGTGCTCTTTTGTTTCATCAGTCTGAATTTTATTTGAAAAGCTTTTTGGGGCGAGGATAATCCCTCTATTTGTATCTGAGCTCAATATAATGCCACAACTTAACTTACATGTCTATTAGAGAGAGAAATACTGTTAAAATAATGTTAAAGTTGCAAGGCTAAGCTCTGAAAAGTCAGGAAATGCCAAAAAGTAAAGATAACTCAGAAGCAGGAGAGCAGAAATGATTCTTTGTGGAATATGTAGAATCTCTGAAAGGTGTTTTTGTTTCATGTATTAAGCAGAAAAACACTTATTTTTGCTTTAGAAATCCAGGGCCACCCTGTTAACATTATCTCACCAGTTTTTATGGAATATTTCATCAGAGATGCTATGCAATTCAACCTGATTGGCACTGATTTCTGCTTAGATTATTGAAAGTTCTGTGTGTTTGTTAAACACAAGTTCATCCTAGATGCCCAAATTAAGTTTGGAGAAAAGGTGTTCAGATGCTACCGGGAACTGAAATTTCTAAATTCAATGTGTCTCTTTAAAAAAACTATACTGATGTAGCATTAAGGCTCCAGATTTTTACACAAAATGATAGGAAATGCAAATCAATATTCTCTTAGAAATGTGTGACTTATTCACATTGCATATATTAAATATTAAAGGTGCTTTTATTAACAGTTTAACTGATCTTATGCAAATTGGACAAATGTTTTCATTTCCTGACTTTTGTTTAAATTCCCTCCACCTCAGTGCTGTTAATATAACTTTTTCATATTTAAGATAGTCTAGTTATGTTCTAGGTGGTAGCATCTGGGATTTAATAATAGCCATTTGTTTAAAGCTCATTGATTATCATGTTTTTTTAAATCACCTTTGCCTGGTGTTTCAGAAAACCTCCGTAAATTCAGATTAATGTACTAACATCTAACTCTTTGAAACTGCACATTTTGCCTAAAACAAATCTGTGGCCGTGAAGCAATTTGTTCGTACATTTTCTACTCCAAAACTTAAAATTACTCAGATCATGCTATATTGTAGTTCTGAAAATGTGTACTTTATAAATGTAAGATCACTAGGTGTCACTAGAATCACATATTTGAATTACTCTGTTGCAGTGTTCCTAGTGCAGTGTTAATGCTTCATAATTTTTTTTTTCATAGTCAATTCTATTAGGTACTGAAAAATTGTAGAGTAATGAAACTTGTTTATTGTTTCTGGTTAAAATTGTTTTTTAGCTCTTTGTTTTATGTAGTGTATTCTATATTAGTACCCAAAGTGGTGTCCCAGCTTTCCTCAAATTATTCACAACTACAGATGGATAGGACCCCAGCTCACAAAGATTTTAGTCCCAATATTCTCAGTTCAAACGTTCAATAGGAAAAATGGAAGAAACATAGCTGACTGGGTTGAGGCAGCATGTTTGCCAAAGTCAGTTGGATGAGTAAAAATGGACCTTGCCAGGGGCTAGTTCCTTCACTCTTTGTGAAGACCGGGTGAGGAATGATTAAAAGTGAAAGTCAAGATGTGATAGGGCCTCTTTCTCTTCACTTGCCTGACTGCAAACATCTCCTCTTCCTTTTCAAACTATTGCTTACCCATGACATTCTATGGACCCTGGTTTGAGAGAATAGACTCTCAGAAAGGGAACAGATTAAGTCCTTAATTTATAGGCACTTAGAAAGAAGTTCACTGCCTGATCAGAGAAGACCTTTAGTTCCCAGATGAAGGTCAAGGCCACTGGCATGATGGAGAGCTAAGTCATGCCAGCTGGACTTTGTAAGGAGCTCTCTGCCTGCTGGGCAACTAAGGAGTCAGAGGCACAGTTTTTGGGCTTTCCACTTCCCTTCAGGTATTATTTCTAGGTCTGTTCTCTCTGTTAATTTAGATATTTGTTGTGGCTAATCGGTATGGCCTTTTTACCATTTTAAAATTAAATTCTATTTCTAAACAAAGTAAATGTATTAACTGCTTATTTATTATATTGTACAGATGCAGAGAAGCTGGTGCCCATATTGATGAATCATTATTTCCTGCAATATACACTAATGAAGGGTTACCCCTTCTAATTAAAAAAGTGAGTGTTTAATTTTAAAATGATGTACAGAATAATAAACTTCCTGAGTTTGAATCTCTTTTCCCATCCCTCATCTTTGTTCCAAGGGAGTCTGAATTACTAACTTTCAGAACACTGGACAAAGCTTATCTGTTTGAGTAGGGATTTCAGGATGACTGACGTGTGTGGGGATCTGACATGTTCCTAATTTCAATGATACTTGGCCTCCTAGGTGCTAAGTCACTTTTGAAAATGAAACTTTAGGGCCATAAATCACTTTGAGTATGTCTGTGCTGCAGCTGGGAGGTGTGATTCTTAGGCCAGGTAGACAGACTTGTGCTAGCTCAGCTCAAGCTAGTGTGTTAAAATAGTAGTGTGGACTTTGCAGCACTAGTGGCAGCTGAGCTAGCCACTCGAGTACAAGACCACCCGACCCCCTGAGTCTGACCTTGGGCAGCTAGCATGAGCAGCTGCCTATGCTGCAACACACATGCACTGCATATTCTAGCATGCTAACTCAAGCAGAGATAGCGTGTCTGCCTGCCTGCGCTGGGAATCTCATCTCCTCTGCAGTGTAGAAATATGCTTAGCCACTTTTGAAAATGTTAATCCAAGTCTAAAATATTCCATATTTTCAAATGAGTATTAAAATGTCCAGAGTGGCTTTGTCCAATTTCTTACTGGTCATTCTGATAAATCTGAAATCATTTTTTCCTTAATCCACATTGAAATTTCCCCCTAAATTTTATGGTCTATCCATGGCTGGCTAAATGGGATTTACCAGGGAGTCATAAATGATGTAGAATGATCATATAATACACATAGTATTGTATGATAAAAGAGAGAAATGTTAAGTACAAGTTAATTTATGAGAAATTTACGCTGTGGTTAATCTTGTAGCACAAATGCATGCAGCCAAAAGACTTCGTTGAAAAAACACCAGAAAATGATAAAAGACTACAAAAAAAATTGGACCTGATGGCTAAAGAACTAGATATACAAAAAACAGCAACTGGTGAGTTAATACATAGTTCTGGTTAGATTGTAAAAATTAAACACTGCACCAAAAAGACATGCCAAAATATCTTTGTTTTTTTAAGTTTCAAGAGAACTCATAAGATATAGCTTATTTTTACTTTTATCACTTTATAATTGAAGTTAACATAATGAGAATTCATATTATAAATAACTAAGAAAAGCTACTACAAGTATTATGCATGCTTTGGTATTAAAGAATAATTTACTTTTTAGTAATTTAAAAAGTAGTATTGGACTTCATTTTTAAGGAGTTGTTTGGAATTCAGCATTATTAAACTTGCGGTACTGACAGCATTGTAGAAATGTAGTTTTTGAGTAACAGAATTTAAAAATACAACTTTGTACTTTAAAAATTCATGCTCTGTTCAAATATGGAAGCCTCATATTAACTGCAAATTACAATTACTTTTTTAGAAACCGATATACCTGTTTTATTATTTGAGGATGATGGTTCACTTGCATATAGCCCTACAAATAAGATAAAAGATCAGTGCAGTGCAATGGAAAAGAGAATAAAAGACATGAAGGAGAAAAGGGAAAATCTTTCCCCAACTGGTAAGGAGTTAAGCCTTATGAATTCATTAAAAAGCATAAATGGTTGCCATCTTTCTCGCTGAATTATGTTGATGCTAGCCCTGCACACGTTCCAGGACTGTGTAATTTTCTTTAGAATTGATAAATTAAGTTGCTGCAAAACATCTGCCTACCCTGACTTAAACTGAAAATGCATGATTAAAAATATATAAATATTGAAACCAAATCGAGGACTCTTGGTCCAACAACCTGTAGTCATGTGATTTTTTTTTTTTTTTTTTTATGTTGAAATCATTCAAGTCAAGCAGGGTTAAGTCATTGCTTGGATAAAGGATTTCCAAGGAACCCGTAGGTGCTAGTAATCCATTAGAATGAGGGGTCTGCCCTCTGAATGTTGAACTACTGACATAGCATAGTGTTGGGAGATGCTGTCTTTCAGAGAATATGTAAAACCAAAGTCTTGACTGCTTGTAGTCTTTAAAGAACCTTTGCACCTCTTGCAAAAGTAGGGGTGCTGGTGAAATATCAACTTAATTACTTTCTTCCTGCAGTTAAAATTGTTTACAATATTTCTTGTAATCTAAACTGTTGATTATTGCTTTGTGCTCCATTTCAACCCAGAATTAGTAGTTCAGTGGTAGATGAAGTCATCCTAGTTCATAGTTTCTAGAGTAGCTTACATTTTTTTAAAGAACTTTGGGTACTTCAAGATGATCATCATAAAATAGAATTGAAGTATACTCCTCCCCCCCCCCCCCCCCCTCCACAAATGAACCTCCATTGTTTTTACCCCTTGCTCAGTGAAATCTGATGTGAACAACTGGTGGAACCCATAAATATCAGGGCCGTTGCTCTCTGGAATTCCCTGCACCCTCTTTTGCCAGAGATAAAAATTGCATGGGCAGCATACTTAACTCTGGATGGCGGCATGGATCTAAGCATGGTGGAGAGTCGTGGTACAATGCTCACAGTCGACTTAGCAACCACCTCTCGGGGCTAGCGGGAGGGGTAAATTCCTTACAGTGATGGGGGAATCCCTCCCATCGCTGTAGTGAGTGTCTATACTTAAGCGCTACGGTGGTGTAGTGGAAGTGCTGTTACTGTGCCACTGTAGTGGTTTAAATATAGACATAGACTAATAGTCCAGTTTCAGAAAATATCCCATGGTCAAGCTCCTGGACTCTTCTTATTTTGGGGGTTGAAAACAGGTAACAAATTAAGCTTTTTTTCCTTTGCCTTCTGTCTTCAGAGTATGTCATTTAGGATCCACAGCTGTGTTAGTCTAATATCTGCCTACAGTTCACCACCAGAACTTTGTTGCTCCACCCATTTAAAGAATTATATTCTGCACTCCTGTTGCTACATGTTCCCTGGTCAGTCTAGTCCCTTTCTAGACAGTCACCAGTCTGTTGTAAGGGGACCCAAATGCTGGGTCCCATGTGTTTTTTAAGCCACCTGGGTCTGGGCTGAGTCGAATCTGTTTCTAGTTTGGGGCTTCAAGATACACTCCTAGGCTGAGACCTTTTTGTCTGAGCCCTTTCTTGGGACTCCACAGTTCGGCTACCAAAACACTGGAACCAGTGACTCAAACCGCCTGAGCTCCTATTTGCTTGCACATGCTCCTGCAGAGTTTGTCTTAGGGTTTAACTGTAAGCCACAGCTTTTAGGGTCAATGTGGCAGAAAGGCAAGGAACACAGGCTTAGCAACGAACATTTTTTAACCACAGTCACTTTACTCTGAAAAAGCACTCGGGTTATAGATCTTTGCAAAATGACAGAATACCTGAGGCCTGGTGTACACTGGAGCGGGGGAGGAATCGATCAATCTAAGATACTCAACTTCAGCTACAAGAATAGTGCAGCTGAAGTTGACATATCTTAGATCGATTTAGAATCTCTTACTTCGTGTCCTTGCAGTGCAGGATCGACGGCTGTCGCTCCCCAGTTAACTTTACTTCCGCCTCTCGCTGAGCTGGAGTTCAGCAGTCGAAGGGAGAGCAATTGGGGATCGATTTATCGCGTCTACACTACACGCGATAAATTGATCCCCAATAGATCGATCGCTAACCACCGATCCGGCGGGTAGTGTAGACGTATCCTGAGATGCACAACTCCTTCCCCCAGTCTAATCTCAATCTGTCTGAGAGTGTGAGGTCTTGTCAGCATATCAGGCTAGGCAGAGTCCCTCCTGCCTGGCCGTTACTTTTTGCATGTGGCGATGAATGATCTACTTCAAAGAGAAATTGTTCTTAAATAGTCTTTCCCTCTTTGCCTTGTTCATAAGAACATAAGAATGGCCATTCTGGATCAGACCAAAGGTCCATGCAGCCCAGTATCCTGTTTACCCACAGTGGCCAATGCCAGGTTCTTTCTTTGGGCTCCTGTGTAGAGAATCCATTGTTTCATGGAGAACTGGTAGCTGAAAAACAACCATTTAGTAGCCCTAGATTTTTTTTTTTTTTTTTTTTTTTGGTCTTGGGCGCTTCTCAGATTGTTCTCCAATGTGGTGTGAAACACCTTTCTGGGCAGCCGATTGGAATATCTCATAAGAGCCTGGTCTTGGACAGGGTTAGTCATGTGTTCAGCAAGTAATACCAAATGGATGTCCTAATACAACATGGAGCTTTTTGAAAACCTGACCTATGAGGAAAGGATAAAAAAACATGTTTAGTCTTGAGAAAAGAAGACTGAGGAGGGACCTGATAAGTTAAGTGCTTCTATAAAGAGGCCTGTGATCAAATGGTCTTCATGTCCACTGAAAGTAGGACAGGATGTAATAGATTTAATCTTTAGCACTAGAGGTTTAGGTTAGATATTAGGAAAAGCTTTCTAACTATAAGGGCAGTTAAGCACTGGATTAGTCTTCCAGGGGAGATTGTGGAATCCCCATCATTCGAGGTTTTTAAAAACAGGTTGGATAAACATCTATAATGGATGGCCTAGGTTTACTTGGTCCTGCCACAGTGCAGGGGGTTGGACTTTAACTTCTCAAGGTCCCTTCCAGACCTACATTTCTATGATTCTGTGGTGCTCAAAATACTTCATAATAACCAGCCACATACTACTTGGTCACACTCCAGTCATGAGCAGCAACATGGTAAATTTAGCGTTTTTGTTCCTGCTACTAAAAACATTCCCACTAACCACAGAAATACTCGAAATTTTTAAAGATTCTTCCCACTCATTAGTGCTATTATTTTAATATTCCCTAATATGTCTATTTAAATACCATCTGACATTTCATGCTATAACTGAAATCAGTGATTGTCAGAACATAAACTGCAATGGTTCTGCTGATATGCACAGTAGAATTATGCAAGTAACACTTTGAGAGTGAAATCTTATTTAATCACATTTCTTGACTCAAATGTCAAGAATCTATATTTTTTAGATTTAAAAATATATATTTTCATACCAGAAACATGCTATTTTGAAGTAATTGTTTTTGTTTTGAAGTATTTGTTTTTATGGGATTAAATTTGTTTGAAACAAATTCAATATTGATTTTTGTAATAGCATGGTCCTCTAGTTTTGAACAAAAATTCCACAACATTGGACCTTTTTGAAAATTCCAGCCAAACCAGCTTTTTCCTTTTTTAATTTTTATTCATACACTTAATGTCAGGTCACTATAAAAGGGAGAGCTCATGATAGATAAAAGACATAAGCAATTTAAATGTTACTAATTTACTATACAAAGTAGCACTGGGTGGTCCGATTTTAAATAATCGATTTAAATATTTTTTAAAGAAACAGGTTTAAATTGGGTTGTGGTATATTAAGCTGTGCAAGTTTGTGCTATTTGTAATATTAAAATTTACAATGAACTGAAGTATAAACACTGTATTTGCAAATACCACTCACTACTGGTATTTGAATTTACAGAACTATCTGCAGAATTCAAAACAATGAAGATTAAGGCCTTGATCCTGCGAACATTTAAGCACATGCATAACTTTACTTACTAAATAGTTCCACTGATTTCAATGGGAGCATTCAAGTGCTTGAAATTTTAGTAGGTGCACAAGTGTTTGCAGTGTCAAGGGCTAAAATTGTATTTTCCCTTACTGGCATAATTTCTCTTTTCACTTCACACTAAGATCCCTTCATAGTTAACAATAAAAAGCTATTTAGACTTTCAATACTTTAACAAAGCACTTGTGAACTTGTTTATACACACAGGCCAAAATTTTCAGAAATAGGAGCCTAAAGTTAGGCTTTAAAACCATACTTAGACACCTAAGGGTGAATTTTTTAAAAGTATCTAAGTTACTTAGGGAGGGACTGAGAGAGCCAAGTTGAAGCATTTTAGCGTTCGTGGCTTATGGAAGTTCAATATATCAGAAAGTGATATTGGTTGCAAATATATCGCAGGCCTGTTTGCTTATAATTTTGTATGTGCGTGTTTTGCATCACAGTAACTATGTTAATGACTTTTTGGATTTGTCTCTTGGCATAGATGAGCATTTTAAATTTGAAACTTTCATAGGGAAAAAAAGTGTAATAAACTATTCATAAATTATTTTTTAGCTTCACAAATGTCTCAGATATCTACACTTAATTCAACACAGCCTGGATATGGAGAGTCTCTTGGTGTCACCAGTTCTGCAAGTGCATTGCTTCCAGGTAAATAATGTAACTTTAAGTTCTGTGAAATATATTTTTTAAAATTATAAATGTTCTAAGTAAAACCATAGTATATTCTAGATAGTTTGTATTATAGTGTAGTGTCACATACTCAGATTTTGACTTCAATGAGACAACCTCTCTTATATAGCACTTTTTATTAGCATATCTCAGAGTGCTTCACAATCCTTAATGTGTTGCAAGGATAAATATCCCTACGAGATTTGGGAAAACATGCTTATATTTGAATACAAGTGATAAAAGTAAACAAAAAGTTGTCCCCTTGATTTGAAAAGAATGTAAAATGTAAGAACTGTAATGAAAGAGCATGAGAAACTACATGAGGTAAATGCCCATCCTTGTTCTTGTGGCTTGCTGTCTTAGTTCACTATTGGTTCTCTTTTCTTTTAGTAGTCCTATATAAACTTTTGTGTGTGTAGTTCAAACAGTCTGATACTGGAAGCAAAATGAGAATTAAATACAAAAAGAGAACTTGAAGACAAGGCCTTTGTGGAGAAACTAAATGAATCCTTTGCATCGGTCTTCACTCAGAGGATGTGAGGGAGATTCCCACTGCCGAGACATTCTTTTTAGGTGACAAATCTGAGGAACTGTTCCAGATTTAGGTGTCTCTAGATGTGGTTTTGGAACATGCTGATAAATTAAACAGTAATAAATCACCAGGCCCAAGAGTTCTGAAGGAATTCAAAGATGAAATTGCAGAACTAGTAACTGTGGTATGTAACCTATCCTTTAAATCAGTTTCTGTACCATATGACTAGAGGATAGCTAATGTAACACTTTTTTTTTTTTTTTTTTTTTTTTATTAAAAACAGAGTCCAGAAGCCAGCTTTTCAATCAGGGCTGTAAAACTATTAAAAAAATTAATTGTGATTAATCACAAAATTAAAAAAATAATTGCGATTAATTGCAGTTTTAATCACACTGTTAAATGATATTCTATTTTTTTTAAATATTTTGGATGTTTTCTACATTTTCAAATATTGATTTCAGTCAGAACACAGAATACAAAGTATACAGTTCTCACTCTATATTATTATTATTTATTACAAATATTTGCACTGTAAAAAAGAAACAAAAGAAATAGTATTTTTCAGTTCATCTAATACAAGTACTCTAGTACAATCTCTTTACATGCAAGTGCAACTTACATATGTAGATTTTTTTTGTATTACATAACTGCACTCAAACAAAACAACGTTCAACTTTAGAGCCTACAAATCCACTCAGTCCTACTTCTTGTTCAGCCAACCGTTAAGACGAACAAATTTGATTACATAATGCTGCTTGCTTCTTATGTACAGTGTCACCTGAAAGTGAGAACAGGTGTTCACATGGCATTTTTGTAACCCGCATTGCAAGGTATTTACGTGCCAGATATGCTAAACATTCATATGCACCTTCATACTTTGGCCACTATTCCAGAGGCCATGCTTCCATGCTGATGACTGGTTCGGCTCGATAACTATCCAACGCAATGTGGACTGATGCACATTCATTTTCATCATCTGAGTCAGACGCCACCAACAGAAGGTTGATTTTCTTTTTTGGTGGTTCAAGTTCTGTAGTTTCCAAATTGGAGTGTTGCTCTTTTAAGACTTCTGACAGCATGTTCTACACTTTGTCCTTCTCAGATTTTGGAAGGCACTTCAGAGTCTTAAATGTTGGCTCGAGTGCTATAGCTATCTTTAGAAATCTCATATTGGTACCTTCTTTGTGTTTTGTCAAATCTGCAGTGAAAAGGTTCTTAAATTGAATAACATATGCTTGGTTGTCATCCAAGACTGCCATACCACAAAATGTATGGCAGAATGCGAGTAAAACTGTGGAGCAGGAGACATACAATTCTCCCCCAAGGAGTTCTGTCACAAATTTAATTAACGCATTTTTTTTTAACGAGTGTCATCAGCATTGAGGCATGTCCTTTGGAATGGTGGCCGAAGCACGAAGGCACATATGAATGTTTAGCATATCTGGTACGTAAATACCTTGCAATGTGGGTTACAAAAATGCCATGTGAAAACCTGTTCTCACTTTCAGGTGACATTGTAAATAAGAAGCAGGCAGCATTATCTCCCTTAAATATAATGAAACCTGTTTGTCTTAGCAATTGACTGAACATGAAGTAGGACTGAATGGACTTGCAGGTTCGAAAGTTTGACATTGTTATGTTTTGGAGTGCAGTTATGTAACAAAAAAAAATCTACATTTGTAACTTGCACTCTCATGTAAAGAGATTGCATTATAGTACTTGTATGAGGTGAATTGAAAAATACTATTTTTGTTTTTTACAGGGCAAATATTTATAATAAAAAATAATATAAAGTGAGCACTGTACACTTTGTGTTCTGTGTTGTAATTGAAATTAACATATTTGAAAATGTAGAAAAACATCCAAAAATATTTGTAATAATAATAAAATACCAATTTAAATTTGTGATTAAAACTGTGATTAATCATGATTAATTTTTTAATCGAGTTAGTTTGTTTTGAGTTAATCTCTTGAGTTAACTATCATGAATTTGACAGCCTTATAGGCAATTACAGGCTGGTAAGCATAACTTCATTACTATGCAAACTGGTTGAATCTGTATAGTAAATAACAGAATTACCAGACACAGATGAACATGATATGTAGGGAAAAAGTCAAAACATGCCAGGTTTCTCCAAGCTGTTCTAGAATAATCAAACATTCTTCTAGTCTGTATCTGAGCCCTGGGTTGCTCGAGTTCTGAAAAGGTTCTTTTAAAATTATCACATTCTTCCACCAAACACTTTATAAAGTGAATATTTTAAGAGAGAAAATACAGAAATACATTTTTTCAACATTTCAGTGAAAATCTTAGCCGTGTGAATGTTAAGTGGCTAAATCCTTGGACAATTATTTCAGTAACTTCCCACATACTTCACTAACTTAACTTTGTACTATTCCATTTTGTTAAAATGTTTATACTTCTGTTCTTAATGTCTTGCAGAAGAGCACATCAGTGATTCTTTAAACTCGAGTTTTGATGACATTTGGGGAAACTGTAAATACAAAAATCAGAAACCAGCATCAGCTGAAAGTGATATTTATGTTTCAACACCTGCATCAGAGTATTCTCTGCTTTCCAGCAGTGACCAAGGGAACTTAACTCCAAAATCATCTAACAGAAAACATTTAAATAAAAAACTAATTTTGCAACACCCTCTAAAAGGTGAACTATTTCCTAAAAAGAGAAAATCTGAAGTCTCCCCTAACCTAAATCAGAGTGGTGAAGATACTCTGACTTCTGCGTCAGTTTCAACCAAAAGTTCTTTTCTCCAAGAAAAAGGCTTGAGTCACATCACTCTTTCCCCAGAAATGGTCCAGTTGGAAGCTGCTGCAGTTACCACAGGTAATCAGTCTGATTCATTAGTGAGCAGTGAAGATTCTATTAATATGCCTTTGGTTGACATAAATATTCCTGTTGACACAAGGGATTGTAGTGTCAGATACAAAATAAGGGGGAAACCAAAAAGAGAAAAATATAATATGAAATTGACCACCTCGTCATGTAAGGTAGGGTCTGAAAATGAGTTTCTTGTAGCAATGACCACACGTAACAAGTCATCAGACATAGAGGAAGCTTCATATGATGACTTTTTTTCACCTTCTAATTTGAAGAAAAGTGAAATGCAAGTAAGACACTTTCCTTTGCAAGTTCAGCAGAAATCGCCAAGTGCTCCTGAAGTGAGTTGCAAAAGAGACTTTTTAAGCCACAAACAAGATAGATTGTTTGAAGGGTCAGATAAACAGTGCACTGCTCTTATCAAAAAAAGAAAGAGAACTGTTAAGACAAGTGGTGTTTCAACAGAGAGTGGCTGCAAGATAACTGAATGTTCAGAAAGTACAATAAGTGTGACCTTAAACTGCATGTCAGGTGGAGTAGCCACTGAGACTGCAGAAGCCCTGGGTTCTAGCCCTCTGAATAAACTGCCTCAAAATATTCAGAAAATATCCTGCAGAACTAGCGTGAATAGTTGCCCTCAAGCTACTGGTAAGTTGCTCCATTCAAGTGAAAATTCAAAGATGCAGCATCATGATAAATTAAAAATGCTTGGGCAATTAAATTCTAAAACGGACTACCATGTTGAAGGAAAACAATGTCTTTCAAAAACTAGACTACCAGAAGAAAATACTGTATTGATGGCACCAGATTCTTTAAAAAGTGGCAAAATGGGTGCAGTGGAGCCAAAAGAACACCCACTTACTTTTCCAGACTCTACAAATACAGAAAAATCAACAGGAGAAAAGAAGGAAATCCTGCTCAAAAAATGCAGTCCAAGTATGTGAATTTCTTTTTCCTGATACACCTCTACCCCGATACAACGCGACCCAATATAACACGGTCAAGATTCCTTCCCCACTCTGAACTGTAGGGTACAGATGTGGGGATCTGCATGAGAACCTCTAAGCTTAACTACCAGCTTAGATCTGGTTTTGCTGCCACCACCCAAATTATTTGAGTTATTTGGGGGAAACTGTCTACCTCTCCCCTAGAATATCTCCCTCCCAAGTACTATAACCCTTCCCCGGGTAGCCTCGAGAGACTTCTCCACCAATTTCCTGGTGAACACCGATCCAAACCCTTGGATCTTAAAACAAGGAGAAATTAACCATTCCCCCTCTTTTTCCCCCCCCCTACCAATTCCTAGTGAGTCCAGATCCACCTGGATCTTAAAACAAGGAAAAATCAATTAGGCTCTTAAAAAGAGGGCTTTTAATTAAAAGAAAGAAAGGTAAAAATCATCTCTGTAAAATCAGGATGGAAAATAACTTTACAGGGTAATCAGATTCAAAGAGCCCAGAGGAACCCCCTCTAGCCTTAGGTTCAAAGTTACAGCAAACAGAGGTAAACCCTCTAGCAAAAGGAACATTTACAATTTGAGAAAACAAAGATAAAACTAACACGCCTTGCCTGGCTGTTATTTACAAGTTTGAAATATGAGAGACTTGTTCAGAAAGATTTGGAGAGCATGGATTGATGTCTGGTCCCTCTTAGTCCCAAGAGCAAACAACCCGCAAAACAAAGAGCACAAACAAAAGCCTTCCCCCCCCCCCCCCCCCAAGATTTGAAAGTATCTTGTCCCCTTATTGGTCCTTTGGGTCAGGTGTTAGCCAGGTTACCTGAGCTTCTTAACCCTTTACAGGTAAAAGGATTTTGGTGTCTCTGGCCAGGAGGGATTTTATAGTATTGTACACAGGAGGGCTGTTACCCTTCCCTTTATAGTTATGACAAACACAAATTTGAATATAACACGGTAAAGCAGTGCTCCGGGGGGGTGGGACTGCACACTCTGATGGATCAAAGCAAGTTCGATATAACGCGGTTTCACCTATAACGCGGTAAGATTTTTTGGCTCCCGAGGACAGTGTTATATTGGGGTAGAGGTGTATTTGGCACACTATAAATACCCTGTGCCATTTTTCTTGTGTATCCTAAGAAACAATATTATCATGGTTAATTGTACTGTGATTTTACAAATTGTCCATATTATATAGTTCTTAATTTGGAATGTGTATATTCCTTTTAATCCACCAGTAGAAAAACTACCTTTAAATAAAATTGCGGTTAAAAATTAGCAGGGGGAGATGCCCATAAAAATGTAAGTTGAAAACTTGCATTGCTGTAACTCATGCCATTGGTGTGGATGGAGGTGAAAGAGTGAGTCCAAAAGATATAGATGGAATGCCAATTTCAACTTAGAATTTGTTTTTCAGTATGTTGCAGGCTTAATTTTTAACAGTCATGAGATTTTTTTATTACTGGATAATCATTTAAGCAAGTTTAAAAATTGCTAGAATCATTCTGGTATTAGAATATACTAGTATGATACGATACCAAAGGAATTTCCCTGCAAAAAATTACTGTCTGTTGTGGGTATGCTATTTTTAAATTTTGATATTTTTGACTTTTGAATATGGGAAAAACTTGTTCATATAAGCTTAATTTCATTTTGTAAATTTAGTTAGACTTTTACAAAAGAGTGCTAGAATGACATCTAAATTTTATTATTAAAAACTTTATGCAAAGTTTTAGTGCACAGCAAACATAGCTGATTATGAATCATGAAAAAAACCCTAAGTTGACAGAGAACCTTAAATATAGCTGTAGGTATGATATCTCTACACTTCCCGCTACTGGTTTGTCTTAATTAATAAAATGAGTACCAATATTTTAAGGTCTGGAGTACCCCACAATTGTGTAGCTCAGGGGTAGGCAACCTATGGCTCGTGTGCCAAAGGTGGCACGCGAGCTGATTTTCAGTGGCACTCACACTGCCCGGGTCCTGGCCACCAATCCGGGGGGCTCTGCATTTTAATTTACTTTTAAGTGAAGCTTCTTAAACATTTTAAAAACCTTATTTACTTTACATACAACAATAGGTTAGTTATATATTATAGACTTATAGAAAGAGACCTTCTAAAAATGTTAAAATGTATTACTGGCACGCGAAACCTTAAATTAGAGTGAATAAATGAAGACTCGGCACACCACTTCTGAAAGGTTGCCAACCCCTGGACTAGCTTAGAAAAATAGCTTTTGTCTCAAGTTTAGACCTAAATGATTATGGAGATCTATATGTTTTGTGCCATATACCCAAGCTTAGAAAATGGTCATAAAATTAACATCTTTGCTTTGTTCTTTTTACAAGATAAGCATAAGGACCTCAAAGGTGCTTTTTCCGTTTGTGTGGTTTTAAACTTAGATAGCTATATCAATTGCTTTGATATTAGTTGAATTTTAACTTATAAATTATAGCTCCAAATCCAAAAATGAGCTTCTCTTTGGGGCCACTCTGCTTTAATTCCCTCAAAGAGGAACTTTCATACTTTGGCAAACTTGAAAATATAATCAATTTACTGAGCCTTTACATTTTTCTGCCTCCTGCTGCTATTTGAAAATCTGTTTTTTGGTTAAGAACTTTCAATTACTCCAGTTCTGCTTGATCTAATGATGTTATCTGGCATTTACCATTGTCACTGTTTTCTTTGGCGGTGCTTTTGATGTCACAAGGTCAGTCTTGTGATTTCACTGAAGGATCAAATAGAGCCTGAGTTTGGGGAGCCCTTGTTTAAAATCATTTGAAAGGGAAGGAGCAATAATGAAAAGTATAAGATTTGAATTTGTTTAGGTATAAAGTTATGTGAAACACAAGTCCCACTTAAACTTTTAGATTAGTTAATGTGGAGAATTCTAACAGACTGTGAATCAGTGTGGTTATTAAATATTGATGTTTTGTAAATAAAGCGTTCATTTTTATTTTGGATTGATTGTGAATTCCCTTCTATTTCAAGAGAATTTATTTGTTGCTGTTTATGTTGAAATAGTCAAAATTGTTTAACTTTTATTGTTGTTCCTATGTTCCAGGTAATTGTTTGAAAGTGTTACATGCAAATATTGATTAGAGCTAGCAGAGAGGAAACTGCTGTTTTTTAAAATGCTGAAAAAAAATCTCTAATAAACCTTTGACCTTTCTCCTGAAACATGTAGACAAAAAGTAATCCAATATCCATGATGACAGAACTGATCTGCTTCCTGCATAAAAGATTTGTCCCTTGGAAAAAAAAATTTTTTTTTTTTTTTTTTTTGCTCTGATACTCTTATGCTAGAGTTTGAAACTTAGAGAGAAAGATTTGACCCCAAATATTTCTCTTTCCTTTAGTTATTGGCAAAATTCCCATTGACTTCAATGAGAGGATACTTATTTTCAAAGGATCCTCAATTCTGTCTTTGCCTGCACATGTTAGTTTTCACCACTAAGACTTGTGTGAGCAGTTGATAAAATTTTCATGTGTAAACCATTTGTGGCCATAGATGTGAGTGCACGGGTATTGCATGCAAGTGAAATATGGGATCTGACAATTCAGGTCTCCTGCTCTGACTTTGCAAACTGTGCACAATTTCCTAAGCAGTTCACTTTTATAGGGTTCTGTTCCCACTGTTGTCCGGGTCTCTTCCTGAGCTGTGCAGGAATAAAAGTGGCAGTGCTTGGTTTCACTCTACTGCTAGGAGCAGTACGTGCAGGAGAAGCACAAATGCAAGAGCAGTAGAAATTAATTAGTAACCATAAGAGACTTAAATAAAACATCTCCCTAAAATAAGATTCCTCTTGTCTATTAATTGTTTTGGTGGAGTAGAGAATTCTTCTACCCTTGATAATTTTTAAAAAAAGAAAAACTATGGTTAACATCTTATAGTGCTTTGTGATCAGTGACATTTATGTCAAGGTCTTAGATTTGCGCTGAACACAAGGGAGAGAATTAGTGGTTTTCTCATCTGTGAATAAGAGTTAATGGAAATGCAGCAGTATACACTATTTTCAGTGAACATTAATATACCGTGAGATAAGGGAAGCCTAATGGATTTGCTAGTTATCAAATTATGTAAAACTTCCTTGTAGTTCAAACTTAATTAAACTATGCATTTTATAGTAATACAATTTCCATCAGTCTGGTTGTGATTTATTTTTTGATAGGGATAGCGATTAGATAAGTTGGTGTTCTACTGTGGTTTAGAATGGTAACACTTGCCCAGATCTATTTAATTCCTATAGCTATTTACCTGAAAACCCCAGCAATAAATGATAGGTTAGGCAAGGAATTGAACATTAATAGATTTTAAGAAAGATTAAACATTCTTCAATTGTTCAGATGACACTTGAACATAGATTTCATTCACATTATTTTTAGTCTTTCTGAATTACAAACTTGGGGATTGAGTGATTTTGATGATCTATAATGAATATGGGAACAGTACATTCTCTTACATGGCAAAAGTTATAAATTTCTCTGGTCCCCTATAGTCTTGTGGATTGATCACAAGGCTGAAGAATCAAGAGTCCTGAAATCTCTTCATGGCTGCTATTTCCTTGTGGTGACAATGGGCGACTTTAGTCCCATTTACTTGGATGGGAGCTCCAGGGGGTGACACTTGGCTTCTCTTGTAGTCAATAGGAGTTTTGCCACAGATTTCAAAAGTTGGGCCAGGCTTTCATCCTGGGTGTTCAGTACTATTGATATTTGAGACACACAAATTTGAAAATGCTAGCCTTAATTTCTCTACCTTAATTTTTCCACCTCTGTAAAGACACAGATACTTTAAGGTCGGATAACTCTGTGTGTGTGTGTGTGTGTGTGTTTATATAACAGCTTGTCACGGGGTGTCAAGTTGAGGCAGACAATTAAAGGAGTAGCTATGGCTCAAATGGCAAGAGTCACTAGGGTGCTCTCTGTCTTTAGGCAGCTTGGCCTAGTGGCCAGAATCCATAGGGCCACCCTTGCTCCCAGGACAGTTTGGCCTAGTGCCCAGAGTCATTGGAGCTGCCCTTGGCCAGTCATGTCCGCCCTACATGTGCCTGCACCCAGCAGTAAATGTGGGGCAGGATAGGGGGCCCTAGGCTCACCCTACCCTACCAGGTCCTGACCCGGGCCTTATGAAACCTGTAGTCCTGGATTCAGGCTCTGTTTCCCATTTTAATCTTTGTATTCCCTGGGCTGCCTCCTACCCTTGATTTTGGCTCCGTCAGTTCCCTTGAGGGTAGTGACCTCCTGTCACTCTGATCCCTTGTGGTTGAGGGGAGTTCCAGCTCAGATGCCGTGTCTTCAGCCTCGGAAGTCTGGAACTCTAGCAGTTCTCTGGCAGGAGCCTGCAGCATACGTCCACTCTTCTCCTCAGTCAGCCCAGACTGAGCAGGGCTGCTACCTTGTATATCCTGCTTCCATCTAGAGCATGCCCAGCAGGGGCAAGGGGGCCTGGCCTCTTCAACCCACTGTGTGGTCAATTCCAGGTGGGCCAGTGTGGGCTACATATACCCCGTCACACAGCTACATCTTATATTTCTTAATGTTTTTAATCCTTTACTTGTAAATAAATGTTTTATATAGGGCTGTCAAGCGATTAAAATAATTAATTGCGATTAATTGCACTCTTAAACAATAATAGAATACCATTTATTTAAATATTTTTGGATGTTCTATACATTTTCAAATCTATTGATTTCAATTACCACACAGAATACAAAGTGTACAGTGCTCACTTTATATTTATTTTATTAAAAATATTTTCACAGTAAAAAATAAAAGAAATAGTATTTTTCAGTTCATCTAATACAAGTACTGTAGTGCAATCTCTTTATCATGAAAGTTGAACTTACAAATGTAGAATTATGTACAGAAAAACTGCATTCAAAAATAAAACAATGTAAAACTTTAGAGCTTACAAGTCCACTCAGTCCTACGTCAGCCAATCGCTCAGACAAATAAGTTTGGTTACAATTTACAGGAGATAATGTTGCCCACTTCTTGTTTACAATGTTACCTGAAAGTGAGAACAGGAGTTCTCATGGCACTGTAGTAGCCAGTGTCACAAGATATTTACATGCCAGATGGGCTAATGATTCGTATGTCCATTCATCTTCAACCACCATTCCAGAGAATGTACTCTATGCTGATGACGGATTTTGCTCTATAACAATGCAAAGCAGAGCAGACCGATGTATGTTCATTTTCATCATCTGAATCAGATGCCACTAGCAATTTGATTTTTTTTTTTTTTTTTTTTTTTTTTTTTTTTGGTGGTTCGGGTTCTGTAG
The DNA here is from genome assembly GCF_027887155.1 of Malaclemys terrapin pileata. Classification (NCBI taxonomy): domain Eukaryota; kingdom Metazoa; phylum Chordata; order Testudines; family Emydidae; genus Malaclemys; species Malaclemys terrapin. The sequence continues at coordinate 164,246,628 of NC_071507.1, read as the reverse complement.
TTTCCTCATCAGAGTGTTGCTCTTTTAAGACTTCTGAAAGCATGCTCCACACCCTATCCCTTTCAGATTTTGGAAGGCACTTCAAATTCTTAAACCTTGGGTTGAGTGCTGTAGCTATTTTTAGAAATCTCACATTGGTACCTTCTTTGCATTTTGTCAAATCTGCTGTGAAAGTGTTGTTAAAATGAACAACATGTGCTGGGTCATCATCCGAGACCATGACATATATGCAGAATACGGGTAAAACAGAGCAGGAGACATACAATTCTCCCCCAAGGAGTTTAGTCACAAATTTAATTAATGCACTATTTTTTCAACGAGCATCATCAGCATGGAAGCATGTCCTCTGGAATGGTGGCTGAAGCATGAAGGAGCATACGAATGTTTAGCATATCTGGCACGTAAATACCTTGCAACACCGGCTACAAAAGTGACATGCGAACGCCTGTTCTCACTCTCAGGTGACATTGTAAATAAGAAGCAGGCAGCACTAAGCTTGTTTGTCTTACTGAGTGGCTGAACAAGAAGTAGGACTGAGTGAACTTGTAGGCTCTAAAATTTTACATTGTTTTGTTTTTGAGTGCCGCTATGTAACAAAAAAAAAAAATCTACATTTGTAAGTTACTCTTTCACAATAAAGAGATTTCACTATGGTACTTATATGATGTGAATTGAAAAATACTGTTTATTTTGTTTATCATTTTTACAGTGCAAATATTTTTAATAAAAATAATATAAAGTGAGCACTGTATTGTAATAGAAATCAATATATTTGAAAATGTAGAAAAACATCCAAAAATATTTAAATAAATTTCAATTGGTATTCTATTGTTTAACAGAGTGATTAATTTTTTGAGTTAATCGTGTGAGTTTATTGCGACTAATCGACAGCCCTACTTTTATAGTTTTCTATACAGTGCCTTGCCTGATGGAATCCTGGTCTATAACCGGGGCCAGTAGGCACAAATGTAATTCAAATGATATATATAAAAAACCAATATGCTAAAGCTATATAATTGGTACTCTGCGTTTAAAAGGACACTTTAATTTAAATTAAATCCCAATTTTAACTCTTGCATACGAAAGGATTTTACCTGAAATGTAATATTAAGGTATATGCCCTCATGAATGAGTGAGAATTTTCATTATATAAATACTACTCTGCAGTGTTGGAATTAAAACTCATCAGCTTTTTTCTGTTCCATTAGAACTAGAATGTGACACTCTAAATCCAAATGAAACTTATTATTTTGATTTTATCATATAATAATGAGTAAGGTGCACACATTAAATAGAAGAAATGGTAGAATACTTAACTAGATTAAAACTGAAAACATTTAAATTCTAATAATGGATAAAGGACACTTTTTTGTTCTTAAATTACTTGCCATTTTTTTGTCCTTTTAAAAAGTCATTTTTTAAAATGCTTGGGTGTTCTTGGATAGTTGATAGAGAATTAGAAAGTTTTATATTTTAGTAATAAAGATTTTTTTTAAAAAAATCATGTATATGATTCATTTTGCTTGTTCAAGTTTTAAATGCAGTTATATTCATGAATATTGATTTAATACACTTTCGTATTTTATCCTCTAAAAGAAATGGAAAATCAGCTTATTTGGGGGAAGTTGAATTTCAAACACCTGGTGCACTAAACTTTCTTTAATAAGACATTAACATTTTGAAATGAAAAATTGTGCAATGTCCTAGTCTAGACTCGAGTAAACTAAATTGGCAATAATGACCTAGTTAAATCTTCAGTAATTAAACATGCGTTTATCAAAAGATTGATCAAAGTATATACATCTTAATCACACAAATTAACTTCTCAAAAGTGGTTTTGACAGCCCTGGAGACTGAAAGTTATTAAATCACAGAACAGATACAGCACAGGCAATGACAGTGCATGCTTATCCTTTTCCGGAGGGCCATATTTAGGGTAGTAGCTACGCTCCATGCCCATTTAGTCCTCTACCTGATGACAAGGTGCCAATTGTGTTGGAGGGGTATGACTTGACAATAGGCCTGATACCACCAATTCATTTTAAGTAGGCTAATAAACATTGATGTATAAGGAAAAATTCAAACATCAGTGCTTTATGTCCCCAAATTTAGGCTTTGTGTGGATACAAAGAAATTCAAAACACACAAGGGCATTTTTATTTAGAAAAGTATTCAGAAAGTCCACATACTGTATCATTGTGCCACTGTGCATGAGACTAGAAATTGTGAGGCTAAACCAGAGACATAGGAGTGTAAATGCACTGTCATAGTTTGAGTGAAACAGAAAAGTAAACAGCACAAATATTAATATGCAAATGATATTTTGAAAATGTTTTAGTTGTATTTGTTGGTACTTGGGTGAAAAGACTTCCAAAAACTTTTTTTAGATTTTTTTTTTTTTAACCAGATTGCACCTTGCTTTCTCCGCAAGGATCTAAACTTTTGATGCACTTGGTTTCTAGGTATTGAAAATGAAATTTCAGTATGTGAGGCTACAGATGTCTCTTGTGAAGTTTTTAATGAAAACAAGAATAAGCCCAGTGGGGAATCAAAGAAAACTGGGAGAATCAAAAAGGTCAGTCTACATAGACACAATGTCAAGACCATTTTTTATATGTAATATATGATTTTAACACCTTTAAAAAATAAAACTTTCCTCAGTATGCAATGCAAAATGATCTATTGAATTTTCTGTCATTTTTTTTGTTTACATTTTGGGTGAATATTGAATAGGAAGGCCTAGACAGGCCTACTCTAGTGAGGCTTGACAATGTATGAACTACATCATATAATTGTCAGTGTATTTAGAATATGACTTGAAAACATGCCTTAAGCTTCTCTTTATCAGAGAACTACTAATTGTGATATTTTTAGCAGTTATATTGTGAAGAAGCATCCATTTAAACAAAGTCGGTTTCACTTCTGTGTTGTATAGTACTAAACAATTTATGGTTCAAGCAGGACTTGAATGTAAAACTTTGAAGATGAAGCATTACTATTGAACTACTCTCACTTAATCTTTCTGGTTTTTCACTTTTTAAAAACCTTGTTCTTGGTAAATGTAAAATTGATTAGCAGCAAATATAACTGGTAAAAGTAAATTTACATACTATGTACCACCTGGCAGAATGAAGATAAAGATGGCTGAAGTTTCTTGTGGACAAAATCACCCAGAGAGATGAAGTATAAACCAGCTAAATTAGGATAGAAAGCTAGCCCGTGTTTCAATGGATGTCTGTCTAAAGAATTTCAGAGAGATCTGCTGGTCAAAAGACCTATTTTCCTTCTACGTTGAAATATTAAGTAGGTGCAATTATTGGAGAGCTTCCAAATTAAATGCCACTCTTGGTAGCAGGTTGCTGGACTAGATGGACCAATGGTTCCTGCCTTTATGCTACTTGATTCTTTTAACTGTTCACAGACAGATTCTCTTTAAAAAGAAAGAGAACAGACTTGCTAAAATCACGGCTGTTGCTATATTTCGAGATTTCTGGTCCACTATTTTGAAGAATTTAGTCAGAACCATCTCATGATTTGCCACAAAAATTTGACTCTGTATTGCACCCCCAGAAAATATCACCATTCAACCTTTGTTCGGACTACTTACAGAATCTCTATCATTGCTATTGTATCAGATTTGTAAAAAGCAACAATGAGTCCTGGGGCACTTTATAGACTAACAGATGTATTGGAGCATAAGCTTTCGTGGGTGAATACCCACTTCGTCAGACGCATGAATTCTTTGTCACTGATTCATTCATCTTTAGTCTGTGTAAATTGTTTACTACCACAAGTGTATACAGTAGTTCCCATTTTATCTCATTGCTCTTGTCTGTTTTGGGATCCTTGTTTATCTTAACTTTTTTTTTGTTTAGTATTAAGCATTTTACATAACTCAATATACAAGCAGTATTAGCGGAATCCAGTCTTATCACAATACTAATTTACAAGGCTCTTTCAAAAGTTTATAAATTGCTGTTGCTTCCTGTCTAATTGAAACCAAGAGTGGTTCTGCAGAATTCCAGTTGTATAAGGCTGTGTTTGATCCTGCTACTGTAGTTACAGATATTCATTTTGAAATGTGATCTGCTCAAATTATTATTTAGCCTGTAAAAAACAGTCTGGAAAACAGTATAAACTACAGTTAATTTTCCTTCAAAAGTTGGTTTAGAATCAGGACTCCCATAAGAAGTATTTTGAATGATAATTGATTTTAATACTTTTTCACAAGTGAAAAGGTTGTCACTATATTAACTGGGATTCAAGAATTGTGTTTCCAGCCCTCGCTCCTTCTTCATTAGTGTTGAACATCAATGATACCTGTACTGTCTAGGTGAGAGGTAGATCTCTGCAAAGTGCAGTATCTGTTGCTCTTTCCCAGCCAGAACAGAATAGCAATATAATCATGCCAGTTTCAGTTATTTTGCTAATTTTATTTCAAGATACCCGTCAGCAAATATGTCTGTAACAATGCAGACAACAAAAAAGATTCAGGAAATGTTTTTGACAAATAGATTCCTTACTAGGGCATATTAATACAGAACTTTGAGTAATTAATGTAAACAGAAATATATTTCCTGTACCCCTCAGAAGCAGAGCAAAAACTTGGGGGGATCAGGGGTAACAGAGGAGCTGAGGCAGAGGGAAGTAATTGCTAGAAAAGAGCCTGGGAGTGAACTTGCAGGGTTGTTGGGTGTGGGTGGGAGAAGTACAGAACAGTTATTTTTTTGGGGGGGAGGTATTGTTAGGGAGTTGGGGAGCCTTCCCCATGCAGATCCTGGGGAACTACAGATGATGAGCCTCACTTCAGTCCCCAGCAAAATCATGGAGCAGGTACTCAAGGAATCCATTTTGAAGCACTTGGAGGAGAGGAAGGTGATCAGGAACAGTCAACATGGATTCACCAAGGGCAAGTCATGCCTGACCAGCCCGATTGCCTTCTATGATGAGATAACTGGCTCTGAATATTGGGAAAGCGGTGGACGTGATAAATCTTGACTTTAGCAAAGCTTTTGATATGGTCTCCCACAGTATTCTTGCCAGCAAGTTAAAAAAGTATGGACTGGATGAATGGACTATAAGATGTATAGAAAGCTGGCTAGATTGTCGGGCTCCAACGGGTAGTGATCAACTGCTCGATGTCTAGTTGGCAACCGGTATCAAGTGGAGTGCCCCCAGGGTCGGTCCTGGTGCCGGTTTTGTTCAACATCTTTATTAATGATCTGGATGATGGGATGAATTGCACCCTCAGCAAAGTTCGCAGATGACACTAAGCTGGGGGGAGAGGTAGATACACTGGAGGATAGGGTCCAGAGTGACCTAGACAAATTGGAGGATTGGGCCAAAAGAAATCTGATTAAGTTCCACAAGGTCAAGTGCAGAGTGGGAGAGAGCAGATGCCCACTGCAAAGGAGGGGGATAATGCTCCAGCCCCTCCCCCAGTGGTACAATTGTTGCCAGACGAGGCAGTTGCGGGGCCTGGGCAGGCCAGCCCACCCGATGACTTCAAGGAGCACCAATCCCTACTGCGAAGTATGGCCTTGAATTTGGGCTTGGAGGTGGAGGAAATGACAGAGCAATTGGACAACCTATTCAATGTGCTTCCGGCGACAACCCCCTCGCAGGTCGCATATCCTGTGCATGAAAGGGTTCTAAAGATAGCCAAGGCCCTCTGGCAAACCCCATCCTCTATCCCGCCAACATCCAAGTGGGCCGAAAAGAAATATTTCGTGCCTGCTAAAGGGTTTGAATACTTGTATACCTACCCGCCCTGGGATTGCTGGTCGTTTCTGTAGCCAATAAAAGGGACAGGCAAGGGCAGGCGAGTTCCACTCCCAAAAAGAAAGATGGCAAGAAGCTGGACCTTTTCGGAAGGAAAGTTTATTCAACAGTCAGCCTTGAGTTTTGAGTGTCTAACCATCAAGCCCCATTGGGCAGATTTTATTTTGTGGGACTCCCTAAAGAAGTTTAAAGACTTCCTGCCCGAGGACCTGGGCCAGGAGTTTGCCATCATTTTGGAGGAGGGTACCGCTGTGGCGAGGAGCTCCCTCAGGATGGCCTGGGATGCGGCAGAGTTGGCAGTCTGGGTTGTTACCTCAGCCGTGGTGATTGGGCGGAGTTCCTGGCTTCAATCCGCGGGTCTCTCCCAGGAGATGCAGTCCTCCATTCAGGACCTCCCCTTTGACGGGATTGGACTCTTCTCGGAGCAAATGGCTGCGAGGCTGCATGGACTCAATGACACTCAAGATACCCTCTGCTCGCTAGGCTTGCATATGCCGCAATCAACGAGGAGGCAGTTCAGGCCACCCCCATGATCTAGGCCTTGGCTTCCCTGGCAGGGCTCCTCTAAGAAAAGAGAGAGACATGGTGTTCAGCTGTCACCGTTGCCCCTCTGTCTCCCATTCACCCATCCAGCCAGGCTCCTCAAAACACCAAGGGGGCCAGAAGCACTCATTTTGAGGGTATGCTCAAGGATGGTGCCCAGTCAAGCCTCAGGATCCACCACCCTAGTCATTCCTCAACCACGTGCATCCCTTCCAGTCGGCTTGGTCGCGAGTAACCTCAGACTGCTGGGTGCTCGGCATAATATCTCTGGATGACACCCTGCAATTTTCGGCCTTCCTTCCCTTCCACGTCCCTCTTCAGGGACCCTTCCCACGAGCAACTCCTCGTTCAAGAAGTGGAAAACCTCCTATGACTGGGAGCAGTGGAGGAGGTCCCCCGGGACATGAGGGGAAAAGAGTTCTACTCCCACTATTTCTTAATTCGGAAATGAAAGGGGGCCTAAGACCCATTTTTGACCTGCGACACCTCAACAAGTATCTCAAAAAGTTGAAGTTTTGCATAGTCTGCCTGGCCTGCATCATTCCCTCCCTGGATCTGGGAGACTGGTACATCACCCTTGACTTGAAGGACGCATACTTTCATATCTCCATCTTCCAAGGGCCCAAACTGTTTCTCCATTTTGTGGTGGGCCAGTGCCATTTCCAATTCACGGTGCTACGCTTTGGATTCTTGTTGGCCCCGCGAGTGTTCACAAAATGTATGGTGCCGGTGGCCACTTACCTGACGCGTCAAGAGGTCCAGGTTTATCTATACCTTGATGACTGGCTCATCAAGGGCAGATCTTGGGATCAGGTTTGAAGGAGCCTCGATCTGTGTTCCACCTGCCACGATCTGGGCCTGTTAATAAACAAAAAGAAATCAACCCTGATACCGGTACAACGGATAGAGTTTATAGGAATGGTCCTCATCACCATGTGGGCCAGAGCCTTTCTCCCAGAGGCCTGTTTCCAAGCCATGTCAGACCTGATCTTGCCTGTGAGAACCCACCTGTTCACCACCTCCCATATGTGCCTCAGGTTGTTAGGTCACATAGCCGCCTGTACTTACGTGGTCCGTCACGCCCAGCTCCACCTCAGACCACTGCAAGCGTGGTTACATCCCCAACAGGCACAATCTGGACTGGGTGGTCCGGGTGCCAGGTCACATATAGTTGTCTCTGGAATGGGTGGCTGGACCCCGGATCAGTGTTGAAGGGTCCCTTTGCTGCCCCGTCCCTGTCGCTGATCCTGGTCTTCAATGCCTCGGACCTTGGCTGGGGAGCCCACCAGGGCAATCTCAGTATGCAAGGCTGTTGGTCCTGAGACGATCGCTTGGCCTGCCAGGCTTTCCTGCCTTACCTGAAAGGTAAGGTGGTGCAGATTCTGATGGGCAAGGCCACAGTGTTTTACATCAACAAGCAAGGCAGAGTCCGGTCATCAGTCTTTCATCAAGAAGCTCTCTATCTGGGATTTGTGTGTGCAGTATGCCCTTCATCTCATGGCTGCACACTTCCCCAGAACCAGGAATGTGGTGGCAGATCGCCTCAGCACAACCTTCTGGTCTCGCCACAAATGATCTCTCCATCCAGAGGTGGTCAGTGTGATCTTCCGAAGGTGGGGGACTCCCTGGGTGGACTTGTTCTGGCAGAACAGAACAGAATGTGCCACGTATTCTTCTCGATTCGGGGGATCGACAGGGGCTCCCTATCAGATGCCTTTTTGCTCCCATGGTTGTGGGCTCTAATGTACGCCTTCCCACCGGTGCCATTAATCCACAGGTTCCTTGTGAAGATCATACAGGACAAGGCAAAGGTTATCCTAACAATCCCAGTTTGGCCTCGTCAACGCTGGTTCGGCACACTGCTGGACCTCTCAGTGGCCGCCCCGCTGCGACTGCCGCTCTGGCTGGATCTACTCTTTCAGAACTATGGCACTCCTTTGCACCCAAATTTGGCAGTGCTGCACCTGATGGCTTGGCTGCTGCATGGCTAAAAGCACGAGAGCAGTCCCAAACCTGGACCCCTGCCTCTGCAGGGCTGGGTGGCGGCCCTGGACCCTGTGGGGCTGGATGGTGGCCCCGGACTCTGAGGGGCTGGCTTAGCCAGCAGTCCCGATCCCAGACCCCCACCGCGCTGGGCAGCCCGGACCCACTGCGCCAGGCAGGCAGGAACTTGGACCCCACTGTGCAGCCCGGCGGCCTTTAGCACACAGTTGGGTTGCAGCTGTGTGCTAATTGGGCCGCATGCGGCTCGTGGGCCACGGGTTGAGAACCGCTGAACTAGATCTCAGTGGATCCTTCTGACCTTATCTGTGAATCTATAAATTTCAGAAATACTATAGGTATAATCTGGAGTGGAGGTTCTCAACCTTTTTCTTTTTGAGGCCCCTCCAATATGCTATAAAAACTCCACGGCCCACCTGTGCCACAATAACTGGTTTTCTGCATATAAAAGCCAGGGTCAGTGTTAAGGGGTAGCAAGCAGGGCAATTGCTTGGGGCCCCATGCTAGAGGGGCCCCTGCGAAACTACATTGCTCAGGCTTCAGCTGCAGCCCTAAGTGGTGAGGCTCAGGGCCCAGGACTTCAGCCCCATGCAGTGGGCTTTCAGCTTTCTGTCCTGGGCCCCAGCGAGTCTAATGCTGGGCCTGCTTGTTGGCTCCCCTCAAACCTGCTCGTGGCCCCCGAGGGGGCCTCAGAGCCCTGGTTGAGAACCACTGGTCTATAGAGTATCCCATTCCCAGCAAAATTCCTGTATACAATTATCTTACCACTGTTTACCACTTTAAGATATTAATACACTTATCAACTTGTTTGCTTTTTTATCACCTATCCCAGGGTGTCTTACGACTTCTACAGAGGGAGCAAATTCTTTACTTTATCTCCTGGACCATAAATATAAACTTATAGGCTACATTAGTATCCTTAATTTACAGTAGAACTCATAGTGATATTAGTGGAGGCTTGCACAAAGATCAGTGGTAAAATGTAGCCTCTATGGTAAACAACTGAAAGTTTAGTTACTGTTGTTGGGTACCTACTTGTTATTTTGAGGTTGTAATTAGCATGCCAGAAACCCAAAGCAATTCAGTGGGCTGCAGCTGCTTTGGTGATGAGTCAGTGTAAAACTGAACCTGTTCCCCTTTTGGCATGAAAACTACCAAGAAGAAAAGCAACTGCTGATGAGATCCTCCCATTTGGGATATTTAACTTTTGGAAAATGAATATTCTTTGCAAGCTAACTGATATCTGGCATAATTCTGTATGTCGGAAATGTTCTGGTTTACGAACAGCATTCTAAATTATATCCATACAGCTCTTGAAGATTGTTGTAAATCACTCTGAATAAGAGATTTCCTTTTTGCATTTCATTAGCAATTGACATAATTTTTGTATTAGTAATATAACACTTTTATTAAGTGAATTAATTTGTATTTTTATGTCTTTATTCATTCAAATTAACCACTTCTTTATGGATGCATACTGTAGGTTGAAGGGAATCTGTTAAGATTTATTTTACTTATTTTGTATATTACACTTATTTAAATAGTTGGGCCTCTCTCCATTACAGAAAACATAAAAGGTGCTTGATGCTGCAGGTTCATTAGCTTTGAAATGAGTGGCAGTTTTGCCTTATTGCAAACTGCAACATTTGACTGATAGCTTTTTAACATGAGGTGTGCTGTCATTGTTGGGGATGGGTGAAGAAATATTAATATTCATGGGGGTGCAAACTCCAACAGAGGGAGAAAGTGACTTTTAAAGCTGAAGCTGTTTACACACACAAACTGTGGCTTTAAATAACTCAATTGGCAGTTATGTCAGCTTTTAAATTTCATTTTTTATATTTATAAAGCACATTCCTATAGTGGTGGTGAATTAACTCAAAACCAACAAACTATCAAGTCAAACAAGCCAGCTGGACAGATTCAGCTGTCAAGGGACCAGGGCCAGCTCCAGGCACCAGCTTACCAAGCAGGTGCTTGGGGTGGCCACTTCGGAGAGGGGCAGCACGTCCAGCTGTTCGGCGGCAATTCGGCGGACGGTCCCTCACTCCTGCTTGGAGTGAAGGACCTCCCGCCAAATTGCCGCCACAGATCGCGATCGCAGCTTTTTTGTTTGTTTGTTTGTTTGTTTTTGTTTGGCTGCTTGGGGCGGTCAAAACCCTGGAGCCGGCCCTGCAAAGGACCAGGAAACTAAACGCCCTATATTTAAACAATTAAACTAATGGTTGCAGGTGGGTTTTTTCTGTATGGCTCCAGTCATAGTTGTGTTAACTTTTTAATTGAAATTGTTGCTGTAGGAGCATAAAACTGCTGTGACGGATTAGGTCACAGAGACCCCCTTGGGACTGTCACCTGACGTGCTAGAATTACCTCTGAGCCCATTTTCCCTGCCTGCTTGGGACTTCCGGAACCCTGTCTTGTTGAGCCAGACACACTAGCCTGCTGAAACACAGACCCAGGTCTGGTCCACGCCCCCAAAGCTGCAGGTTTTAACCAAAAACTGCTCAGCAGGTTACCTGCCTCCAGCACCCAGACACCAAGTTCCCAATGGGATCCAAACCCCAAATAAATCCGTTTTATTCTGTTCAAAGCTTATACAGGGTAAACACATAAACTGTCCTCCCTCTATAACACAGATAGGGAGATATGCACAGCTGTTTATTCCCCCAGGTATTAATCACTTACTCTGGGTTCATTAATAAACAAAAGTGATTTTATTAAGTATAAAAAGTAGGATTTAAGTAGTTTCAAGTAATAACAGATAGAACAAAGTAAGTTACCAAGATTTTCTTCTTCCCACTCCAAATTTCCCTGGCTTTTATGAGGGTGTAGAGCCTCTGCCACTACTCCGGTCTCTTGGGTACTGTGATTGGAATTTATGGTGCTGATCTACCTTTCCATCTTTTTATGGAGGGAGGGATGCTACTCTGCCCTCACTCTTCTTTGTTTGTGGGTCGGCTGTCCAAAGGAATAACTCCAATGCCTGTATTTTCTGTGTATTCTGAAACTGCAGAACTTGCCATGGAATTCTTCCCTTGCTGCAGAATTGTTCTCCAGGATTTGTTTTCATTTTAAAAGAACAGTTGTTTTTAGTCGTCGTTGTTGCAAAGGGAACACGGAAAGTCTGAGCAGACTGTAAACCATTGCAGTGATGCCACCCACAGTGTGAAGAGAGTCTGAAATAATAGCTCTTATCTCAATAACAGGGAGGCCCTTTGGACTTTGCTGTTCTGTGGCCATGGAGTTTCATTCTTCCAAGGTGCAACAGAATCAATATTTTTGTAGTGAAATTTGCCATTTTGTTGCAGCCAGCACTTGACATTTAGTTTTGTCTCCCTGTCCTGTCAGCACCTGTCTGTCATTTCCTCTGCTCTCCAGTGTCCTATGAGGAGTTAATTGAATTACAGTGCATATACCTTTAACTGCTGCATGGAGCTAGGAAGAGGAGTCAAGAAGCTAAGTCTGGTAGTCAGTTTGCAGGCAGGGGATAGAAAAAACCAGAAGTGTAGGCTGGCAAGCTGGGCAATATTAGAGGTCCAGCAAGTAGAGCAGGGTTATCTGGAGAGTATAGCAACAATAATTCCTTAATTTTAAAAATCACTGAGAATAACTGATGAATGTTGTCAATGGATATTATCAACTGTGAGACAGTCATACATTTATGTGTGGGAAGGTGAAGAATTGGAAATGAAAGACATTTCATGGTGATAAAATAAATGCCCTGGATTTTGATGTCATTGTGCTCTGAAATACAGGACCCTGATCATAGTTTTCCTAAGCTACAACAGAGTGAAATTGACCTGATTCTTGGCTATTTCATCCTGATCCACATAGTTCTGTGTTATGGACCTGGTCATTGAAGTACTTGATTTCTAAAATACAACAGTGAACACTGAAAGTATGTGCCTTAGTTCAGAGCCACTGGCAGAGGCTTGGGAGCTGGTAAGTGCCCCAGAGGTTGGTCCTGGGGCTAGTTTTGTTCAACATCTTTATTAATGATCTGGATGATGGGATGAATTGCACCTTCAGCAAGTTCGCAGATGATACTAAGCTGGGGGGAAGGTAGATATGCTGGAGGGTAGGGATGGGGTTCAAAGTGACCTAGACAAATTGGAGGATTGGGCCAAAAAAAATCTGATGAGGTTCAACAAGGACAAGTGCAGAGTTCTGCACTTAGGAAGGAAGAATCCCATGCACCACTACAGGCTGGGGACTGAATGGCTAAGCAGCAGTCCTGCAGAAAAGGACCTGGAGATTACAGTGGACAAGAAGCTGGATGTGAGTCAGCAGCGTGTCCTTATTGCCAAGAAGGCCAACGGCATACTGTATTAGTAGGAGCATTGTCAGCAGATCAAGGGAAGTGATTTGGCACTGGTGAGATCAAACCTGGAGTATTGGTCCCCCCACTACAGAAGGGATGTGGACAAATTGAAGAGAGTCCTGCTGAGGGCAGCAAAAATGATTAGGGGGCTGGGGCACATGGCTTACAAAGAGAGGCTGAGGGAACTGGGGTTATTTAGTCTGTGGAAGAGAAGAGTGAGGGGGGATTTGATAGTAGCCTTGAACTACCTGAAGGGGGGTTCCAAAGAGGATGGAGCTAGGCTGTTCAGTGGTGGTAGATGACAAAACAAGAAGCAAGGGTCTCAAGCTGCAGTGGGGGAGGTCTAGGTTGGATATTAGGAAACACTATTTCACTAGGAGGGTGGTGAAGTATTGTAATGGGTTACCTAGGGAGGTGGTGGAATCTCCATTCTTAGAGGTTTTTAAGGCCCGGCTTGACAAAGCCCTGGCTGGGATGATTTAGTTGATATTTATCCTGCTTTGAGCAGGGGATTGGACTAGATGACTTCCTGAGGTCTCTTCCAGCCCTAATATTATTCTATGATTCTAAGACAAGCACATGATCTAGAGGAGATGGGGTAGGTCATCCCTAAACAAATGGAATATTGTTCTTGCATGCTGTTTTGCTTTTAAATGGACTTGACAAATCCAAACTAGTTATCTAGTCTGTGATCGCCACTAGGAATGATTCCCTGACCAAACCCTTGGCATGGAGGTGGGCAGTGCACGGGACCCTCCTGCCTGGCCCTTGAGCTCCTGGCGTGGGAGACTAGCCCCCAGCCCCTCCCCTACTCTTCCCCCTCCCCCACAGCCTCAGCTCACTGTGCCGCCAGCGCAATGCTCTCGGTGGCAGGGCTGCGAGTTTCTGGGGCAACGCAGTTGCAGAGCTCAGTCTGACCCGGTGCTCTGTGCTGTGCGGTATGTGGCTGGCTGCAGCCGGGTGGTGCGGCTGTAGCGCTGCCAGCCACCAGTGCTCCAGTCAGCGCAGGCAGGGAGCAGGGTGGGTTGGATAGAGGGCAGGGGAGTTTGGGGTGATGGTCAGAGGGCGGGGAGGTGGATAGGGGTCGGGGCGATCAGAGGCAGGGAACAGGGGTTGAATGGGGGCAGGGGTCCCGGGAGAGCAGTCAGGAATAAGAGAAGGGGTTGGATGGGGTGGCTGGGGGCAGTCAGGGGTGGGGGTTCTGAGGGCTGTCAGGAGACAGGGAGTGGGGGGAGGGTGGATGGGGCAGGGGCTCGGGGGGGGGGGGCATCAGGGAACAGGGAGGGTTGGACGGGGCAGGAGTCCGGGGGAAGGCCATCAGGAAGTGAGAAGCAGGGGGGGTCGGATAGGGGGCAGGGCCGGGCCGGGCCACACCTGGCTGTTTGGGGAGGCACAACCTCCCCCAACTGGCCCGCCCTACAATTTCCGAAACCTGATGTGGCCCTCAGGCCAAAAAGTTTGCCCTCCCTGCCTCTCTGGTCACTCAGTAACAGACTTAAAGGTGGCAATTTTGCAACAGAAAAGCTTCAAAAACAGACTCCAACGAGAAACTGCTGAACTTGAATAAATATGCAAACTAGCTACCATTAACTTTGGCTTGAATAGAGACTGGGAGTGGCTGGGTCATTACACAAATTAAATCTATTTCCCCATGTTAAGTATCCTCACACCTTTTTGTCAACTGTCTGAAATGGGCCATCTTGATTATCACTAGAAAAGCTTTTTTTCTCTTGCTGATAAAAGCTCATCTTAATTAATTAGCCTCTTAGAGTTGGTATGGCAACTTCTAACTTTTCATGTTCTCTGTATGTATATGTATATCATCTTATTGTATATTCCATTCTATTCATCTGATGAAGTGGGCTGTAGCCCACAAAAATTTACGCTCAAATAAATTTGTTAGTCTCTAAGGTGCCACAAGTACTCCTGTTCCTTTTGCAAATATGGAAAGTTCAGTTCTTTTATCTGGCTTTCTCATCTGGTTTAGTAGATGAAAAGCACTTGTGGTCCTATTTCCTTCATCACTGAAATAATTCCATTCTAGGTTGTGGCTTTCTCCAGATTTAGTGGTACAGCCAGTAGGGGAATATTTGGACAAAGTAGTGCATATTAAATAGATGGCATATGTTGCTTGGACAAATTCCACTTGGCCTGTGAGGATGAGATGCCTAACTTCCTCAAACCTTACATCCAGAACTTAGCCAGGAACAAATGTAAAATATTATTGTTCCAAGCAAATTTTTATTATGGATGCATTTTATTTAGTAGTCAGAGAACAAATTTGGAGGTTGGGTGTGTCTCTGCAGTATAGGTCAGTTAACATACAGGAAATATCACATTGTTTTTAAGTACTGGCAGGATTTATAAATGCTGTTTCCTTTGAGAGGTATTGAAATACATGTTTTATATTTCATGTGACTTGGAAAAAATATGCTTGTTGGCAGACTCTAAAATGAAATATTTAATGCAACTGTATTTATGAGAAAGACTTAAAGAAAAAGCAGAAATCATGTAAAGGTCCTATAGGTGTCTAATTTATACCACAGCATATATTCCAGACTTTGTGTCATTTGGGAAAAATGTGTTCTGTTTTAGAATACAAATGTGAAGATCTTTAGGAATCACAGATGAATGATAAATAAAAAGGGTCGGTTTGCCTAATGCCACCTTTTCCAGTGTTTTATTAGCAATAATTCTGGTATAAATGTGCATTAGAAACTCAGTGATGCTCCCCAGATGTTTTTTTTTACCATTTAGAAAAGAAACTGCTAATTTAAAACATGTTTTACGATAAAAGCACAATGTAAAATAAACCAGACACAAATAGTGTAGATAGTGTATATAAAGGGGCAAAAGGGAGTAAAAGCAATTCATTTGAAAAATGTAGAACTAAAAATTAAACATAGTTTGGCTCAGTTTTCTACTGACAACCATCTTAAAACACATTGGTTGTCCTATTGAAGCAATAGGACACGTCTGCTTAATAGATGACCCCTAGCTTGCAGAAATGTGCACTTTTGAATGAAGAGGAGTGAAATTCACCCCAGTTCATAGTTTGCATATGGACTTCTGTGTTCCTTTAAACCTCATGGTAGACATTTTAAAAGAGAAGCTACTAACAGAGCATTCACACAGGCTGGTCGCTGTATCCATTCTGTGTTCCCCAGAGGCGCTCTGATGGCCTCACAAGGCTGACTTTAAAGGGAGTGGTGTCAGGACAGGCTGATCCACAACTGTGGATCCAGCAGTATTTACACCCTGAATATGTGTCGCTGGAGGCTGCAGCCAATATCTCAGTTTATAGGCTTGAGAAGCAGCTGCATGAGGGCTGTACTTCAACTCTGTGTATTGACCTTCAGTTAGGCAGCTTTTGTGGTACGTTTGGGATAACATATCCTTGAATGCAAGTTCAGCAAAGTTGGGAGCCTGACTGTTAATACTGGTATATTCCAAAGTATTGAATTTGTGCTGAGGCAACCCACAGTAATATAAATACATAGGATGAGATTTGCCACCCAGGCGGAGGGAATAGGGTGGGAAACTGTAGTCTTTTAAAGCTATCTTTGTGGTCTCCCAGCTCTGGGGGCTGGAGAGGCCTCAGTGTAACTTAGACAACCCCTAAGTTACAGCAGCCTCTCTGGGCTGTGCTATGTGCCACAGTACTTCCTGGGATCTCTGCAGCATGGCATGCTGGAGCCCTACCCCCCATAAGCCTCTGTCGCCCCCACCCCTGCCCCGATACACCCACTATGGCTACCTTTTGCAGTGCCTGTGCTGGGGCAATCCTTTCATAGCTAGATATGGGGCTTTTTAGGACTTCTTTACATGGCTCCAGCCTTTGCCCTGGGTGTAAAGTGGCTAGTGTTTTACAGATACACAATCTAACTATTAACTGTGCCATTATTTTTGCTATCCACCATATTCTCCTAATGGCTTCCGTGACACTGCCCATAGGAATATGCCCCATGCTGGTAGTAAACAAGACCATATCACCTGGATCCAGGTTGATATGGGCTTTATTGGAAGGATGTATTTGAGTGCCTAATATGAAAATGAAAAGTCCAGAAGTTGGATTTATTTTTTTAGGAAATTGTATTAAGCTGATGAACATTCCAAGAGCTATTGACACTAACAGCTTATGTGAATTTGGCAAAAATAAAGTGGAAAATCTTTTGGCTAAGAAAAGAAAGAAATTTCATTATCTTAGATATGTAAATAAAAATATTCCTTCCAGTCACTAGGATAGCAATAAGTACAGACATAATCAGCAGGTGCTACCATTAGCAAGTTAAGTGTTTGGTAAGATGCATTGTATGTTTTTAGTTAAGGTGCAGCAGGATTGAGTTCATAGTTTTTCACATTGGCTAATCTTCAGATACAGCTCCTGTTTATCACCACCATTTCAGCACACCACCTCACTTTTTGCACTGTTTTTCTCTTACTTTGTTATTCCTCTATACCTGGCTCTTTAATTTCTTTTGTGTTCTATA
The DNA here is from genome assembly GCF_027887155.1 of Malaclemys terrapin pileata. Taxonomy (NCBI): domain Eukaryota; kingdom Metazoa; phylum Chordata; order Testudines; family Emydidae; genus Malaclemys; species Malaclemys terrapin. The sequence goes on along the minus strand of NC_071507.1, from coordinate 164,229,492 downwards.
ATTGTTTACTTTTGAACTATTATCAAATGCCTGTGTAACTTACAGCAGTGTTTCCTAAATCTCAGGTATAATATTTTTTTGTCCTGATTTTGTATATGTGTAGAATCATAGAAGAATAAAGTCAGAAGGGATGCAAGTTTAGTCTAATCTCTTGCCAAGATGCAGGTTTTGTTGTATCTAAACCATCCAAGATGGATGGCTATCCAGCCTCTTTTTGAAAACCTGCAATGAAAGAGCTTCCATGATTTCCCTAGGTAGTCTGTTCTATTGTCCTACTGTTCTTACAGTTAGGATTTTTTTTTCCTGAGATTTAATTTAAATCTCCTATACTGTAGTTTGAACTCATTGCCTCTTGTTCTGTGCTCTGTGGCAAGAGAACAACTTTTCATCTTTTTAATGACAGCCTTTTGAGTATTTGAAGACCACTATCATGTCCTCCCTTAATCTCCTCTTTCCAAACTAAACTTACCCAGTTCCTTCAACCTTTACTCATATGGCTTGCATCCATCCCATCTTTGTTGCTTGCCTCTGGATCTTTTCTAGTTTCTCTAAATTGGTGACCGAAATTGGACACAGAACTCTAGCTGAAGCCTAACCAGGGCCAAGTAGAGCGGCGCTATCACCTCCTGTGACTTGCATGCTATGGCTCTGTTAATGCAACCCAAAACTGTGTTTGCTTTTTTTGCAACAGCATTGCATTGTTGACTCATGCTGAGGTTGTGATCCTCTACAACTCCCACATCCTTCTCAGCAGTTATCCCCCATTCTGTATTTGTGCATTTGGTTTTTCTTCCCTAAGTGTAGCACCTTACATTTGTCTTTGTTGAAGTTCATTTTGTCATCTGTAGGCCAGTTCTCCAATTTATCAAGATCCCTCTGAATTTTAGCTCTATCCTCCAAAGTGTTTGCAGCGCCCCCCTCCCCAGCTTTGTGTCATCTGCAAATTTGATCAGTATGCTCTCTATTCATACATCCAGATAATTAATAAAGATGTTAAATAAGACCAAATCCAGAACTGATCCCTGAGGAACCCCACTTGAGACCTCCTTCCAAATTGCCATCATTTACTCCTGAAGGCATTCTGTGCCAAAAAATTAAAAATTCTGTGCACAATATTTTAAAATTCAGCAAAACTCTGCAAGCTTTATTTGTCAATAAATAAATGCAGAGGCTCCAGCATGGCAGGCGGAAGCACAGGCCACTGGCTGTACGAAGGTGGGAGATCACCCTGCAGCCTCCCCACACCCCACTCCGGGGACACAGACTTAGTGGTGAGGCTGCACCCAACCCTGACACAGCACAAGCTCTAGGCCTGTTTCAGAAACACCCTGGGGCCCTGCCCCTCTACATCAGGTGTGGGGCAGGCAGGCTCAACCAGGCAGGATCCAAGTGTGGAAGGGGCTCAGCTTGGGGGGATCTAAGTGTAGGATGAAAGGATTCTGTGTGGGACAATCTGGGTGCAGGCAGTTCAGGGGAGGTCTATGTGTGGGGGGGATCTGGATGCACAGAGGCTTGTTGTGGGGGTTCCAGGTGCAGGGGCAATGGGGCTTGCAGGTGACAGTGGTTGGGGCTCAGCAGAAGGGTCTGGGTGCTGGGAGAGTGGGGTTTGGTGGGGTGGTGGTCTAGATGCAGCTAGTTGGGGGTCTGCATGTGAGGGCTCAGGGCGGTGCAGGGGGCTGAGGCTCATCAGGGTGGGGGTTTGAGTGCAGGGAGCTCGGGGAGGGGGTGGTCTGGGTGCAGGGGTTGGGGTCTGAAGGCAGGAAGTCTGGGTGCAGGGGGGCTCCAGATGCAGGGGTTGAGGTTCAGTGGGGTGGGATTCAGGTATGGTGGGCTAGGGGAGTTCTGGGTGTATAGGGTGAGGCTTGGTGAGGGTATCTGGATATGGGAGGTCCAGATGCACGGAGGTTGGGCGGATGGGGGAGCAGCTCCCTGCACAGTGACCTCTCCCCCTGTGGCTGAGGAGCGATAGGGGCAGGAAGCAGGGGAGGATGCTGAGCTTCCTGCAGCTGGGGAAGGTTTCTGGAGGTGGGTCTGACACAGCCCCAGCCACTCCTTGCAGGGGAAGAGGAAGTCCCGTCTTCTCCTGCCTCCAGCCCAGCTGGGACTAGCAGCGGATCCTGGCTCAGGGTAGGAGCCGCTGGATGGGGTGTTCCCAGCCCATGGTGATTTACATCTCTGCCAGCTGCTCAAGGTGCCTGAAACAATATAACTGTGCTGCTAGGGAGTGATGCATGACTGCTCTTGCAGCTTCCCTTTGCATCCCTGTCAGTGGCACAGAATTCCCCCAGGAGTAATCATTCCATTAACAGTGACTCTTTGTTTGAGGTTGAGTAACCAAGTATGTATCCACTCAATGGTAGGTCCATCAAGCCCACATTTCTCCAGCTTGTTTATCAGAATGTCATGTAGGACTGTGTCAAAAGCCTTGCTTAAATCCAGGTATATTATGCCCACCACATTCTTCCTATCCACCAAACCAGTTAACTTGTCAAAGAAGGAAATCAAGCTAGTTTGGCATGATTTGTTCTTAGTAAATCCACGTTGGATGCTAGTGATCACCCCTTCATCCTCCAGTTATTCACAAATTGAATGTTCAGATATATACATTTCTAAAAATTCTATTTCTGTGTTACTGTATTTATTTCCCAAAAGCTGAACTGTGGTTAGTCTCTCTTCTTTTGAATTTCCTTTAAGTTTTTATTGTCTATTTCAAACTCTGAAAAATGTCTTTTAATGGCTTTTCTGTGTCCTCGTCTCATTTTTTTTTAAAATAATGTACTAATTAACGAAGGATAGGAACAAAGCATTTAAGCAAAGGGAAAAATGTGAGTGTATTTACAACATTGATAGTTATAACTCATTGTATAATCTGAAGTCAAATTATTTATTTAAAGCCCATTCACATCAAAGAATGAATATGCATTCTTGCTGCAAAGTAAGCCATTAGTCTAGTAAAATAACTTCAAGGAACTCTCCTCTTTTTATATTTCTTGACTATACAATGGAGAATAATTCTGCACTGGGGAGTTTATACTGTGGGTCTGTTCTTTCTCTAATTGTGATTCGTTAATAAATAAGATGCAGTGAGGCATTCAGCCACCTCTTGAGCCTGTGCTACAAGCTTTAAGCTGATTTACAGTATCTTAGACATTCTCAACTATGTACATGATTCAAAAGAAACTAGTTGTGGGATGGGGTCAGCAAACTTGGGGTTGTGGCATGGCAGGGGGAAACAGTAGAAGAGACACTGAGTGGATCTCCTGTGGATCAATAGATTCGTAGGAAAACTTCTAGAGCACAGATTTATTTAAAACACTATATGAATCATACAAATATTTTCAAACAAACCTTACATACCTTTTTGTTACTGTGGGTAGTATATGTAATAATATAGTACTAAGCAGACCTGTTTGCCTTCAGTTTTTGGAAAACTTATTTTAGGTATATCTGTTTCTTAGGTAGACAGGTTGGTGCAATATGCAATGTATATGCTTCAGAAAGATGAATAAGTACTTTGCCACAATTTTCTATGTTAAATGAAAGCATAGATTTGCTAAGAGAATGAATATATTCTGTATCTTGGTAATATATCTAATTTTCTTCTAATGATTGGTTACCAGCTCGAAGGCGTAACTCAAAGTATGGTAGCTGTACAGTGGCATTGGACTGAAGTTTTTGCAAACTAATTTGAAGTATTAATCATTATCTCTAGCTGAAACCTCTACCCCGATATAATGCGGCCCGATATAACATGAATTCGGATATAACGCGGTAAAGCAGTGCTCTGGGGGCGCGGGGCTGCGCGCATGGGACATGTAATCTGTTCAGAGTTCTTATTTCCTGCAACATGCAGCAGGCCTGCAAACTAGTGTCTTAATCCTGATTTACTTTGTGTTTTTAGTGGAATCTCTTATAACTTAGTTTCTGTGGGAAAAAGTTTTTCATATTTTTGACTTTGTTTTCTTGTTCTTCCTTTTTTAAATCTCTAGCCAACAAGAACATTAGTCATGACAAGCATGTCCTCTGAGTAAGTACTAGATATTTTTGTGTCTTTCTATTCAGTGTAAATTTTGAACTTGTTTATAGTCTTGGCTTTCACATACTGAATTAAATTTATTTGTAGGTTATCCATGAAGTATATTTCCTTCTGTTGAGTGGCATGCATATGCTTAAATACATGGTGTTATTCTGTAGACTAGAGCAGGAGTTCTCAACCTGGGGTACACAGAGGTCTTCCAGGGGGTACATCAGCTCATCTATACATTTGTGTAGATTTACAACAGGCTACATAAAAAAGTACTAGCGAAGCCAGTACAAACTAAAATTTCACTCAGACAGTGACTTGTTTATACTGTTCTATATAATATACTGTACACTGAAATGTAAGTACAGTATTTATATTCCAGTTCATTTATTTTCAAATTATCAGGTAAAAATGAGAAAATAAGCAATTTTTCAGTAATGGTGTGCTGTGACACTTTTGTATTTTTATGTCTGATTTTGTAAGCAAGTAATTTTTAAGTGAGGTGAAACTTGGGGTACAATAGGCAAATCAGACTCCTGAATGGGGTGCAGTAGTCTGGAAAGGTTGTGAGCCACTGGACTAGAGTACATGTTATGGTTGTCCTACACAGCAATTAAAGGTAATAAAAGTACAGTATAGTACATACATATTTGTGGAAGAGTTAGTATATTTCTGGTACACTCTTTTTATTCTCCTTAAACTCTTACAAAATAAAGATCATCCAACAAAAACACAGTCCCATATTTTATGTTAAATTCCTTTGAAAAAAAATAACAAGTTATTTGTGCCACCCACATGTCTGTTTCAGGTTTGAAAACATTTGATAAACCATGATGGTTATATAAAGATGACTACTTTAAAAATGCATTTGTCTAAAGCATTTCTTTAAAGATAGCTACTAACCGTGTTTCTGTCAATTTTTCCACTTTCATTATAAAATAATAGTTCAGGAAGCAGAAAAACTTAAAATATAGTTTTAGTTTTATCTTCCTTATGCCTCATGAAACTCAACACTAACACCCATCCATTTTAGAGCATCAGTGCACTTCACAAGCCTTACATTTAACTGCATGTCATAACTATAAAGGGAAAGGTAACAGCCCTCCTGTGTACAGTACTATAAAATCCCTCCTGGCCAGAGACTCCAAAATCCTTTTACCTGTAAAGGGTTAAGAAGCTCAGGTAACCTGGCTGACACCTGACCCAAAGGACCCATAGGGGGACAAGATACTTTCAAATCTTGGTGAGGGGAAGGCTTTTGTTTGTGCTCTTTGTTTTGGGGGTTGTTCGCTCTTGGGACTGAGAGGGACCAGACATTAATCCAGGTTCTCCAAATCTTTCTGAACAAGTCTCTCATATTTCCAACTTGTAAGTAAACAGCCAGGCAAGTCATGTTAGTTTTTATCTTTGTTTTCTCAACTTGTAAATGTGCCTTTTTGCTAGAGTGTTTATCTCTGTTTGCTGTAACTTTGAACCTAAGGCTAGAGGGGATTCCTCTGGACTCTTTAAGTTTGATTACCCTGTAAAGTTATTTTCCATCCTGATTTTACAGAGATGATTTTTACCTTTTTCTTTAATTAAAAGCCTTCTTTTTAAGAACCTGATTGATTTTTCCTTGTTTTAAGATCCAAGGGGTTTGGATCTGTATTCACCAGGGAATTGGTGAAGAGTCTCTCAAGGATACCCAGGGAAGGGAATTAGCACTTTGGGAGTGGTGGCAGCGGACCAGATCTAAGCTGGTAGTTAAGCTTAGAAGTTTTCATGCAGGCCCCCATATTTGTACCCTAAAGTTCAGAGTGGGGAAGCAGCCTTGACACTGCACAACACAACATCCCCTATAAGGTAGGTAAATATGATCACCATGTTACGGATGAGACAAATGAAGCACAGGGAGGTTGTGATTTGTCCAAAAACACAGGAAGAAGTCATGGCAGAGCTGGAAAAACAACCCAGATCTCATGGCCATATTGCTAAGCCTTCCTTTCTCATATTAAATGTAATCTTCTTGCATTGATCCTCCTTGTGTAGCTATCCCACAGTTCCCACAGTCTCCGCTACCCATTGGAATTCTGGGTTAAGCTCCCAATGTCTGATGGGGCAAAAATATTGTCATGGGTGGTTTCGGGTACATGTCATCAGTTGCCCCTCCCTCCGTGAAAGCAACAGCAGACAATCGTTTTGCGCCTTTTTTCCTGGGTTACCCATGCAGATACCATACCACGGCAAGTATGGAGCCTGCTCAGCTCACCATCACCGTTGCTGTTGTGAGCATAGTAAACACCTCGCGCATTATCCTGGAGTATATGCAGAACCGGACTAAGAGACGCCACCACGAGGAGGATTTTGATGAGGACATTGGCACAAACGTTCCTGAATGCACGGGCTGTGGCAATTAGGACATCATGGCGGCACTGGGGCTGGTTGATACAGTGGAACGCTGATTCTGGGCCAGGCAAACAACCACAGACTGGTGGGACCGCATAGTGTTGCAGGTATGGGATGATTCACAGTGGCTGTGAAACTTTCGCATGTGTAAGTCCGCTTTCCTGGAACTCTGTGAGTTGCTTTCCCCAACCCTGAAGCGCAGAAATACCAAGATGAGAGCTGCCCTGATAGTTGAGAAGCGAGTGGCGATAGCCCTGTGGAAGCTTGCAATGCCTGACTGCTACCGGTCAGTCGGGAATCAATTTGGAGTGGGCAAGTTTACTGTGGGGGTTGCTGTGATCCAAGTAGCCAATGCAATCATTGACGTTCTGTTATCAAGGGTAGTGACTCTGGGAAATGTGCAGGTCATACTGGATGGCTTTGCTGCAATGGGATTCCCTAACTGTGGTGGGGCAATAGACGGAACGCATGTCCCCATCTTGGCACCAGAGCACCTTGCCAACCAGTACATAAACTGCAAGGAGTACTTCTCAATGGTGCTGCAAGCACTGGTGGATCACAAGGGACGTTTCACCAACATCAACATGGGATGGCCAGGAAAGGTGCATGATGTTCACATATTTAGGAAATCTGGGCTCTTCGAGCAGCTGCAAGAAGGGACTTACTTCCCAGACCAGAAAATTACCACTGGGGATGTTGAAATGCCAATAGTTATCCTTGGGGACCCAGCCTACCCCTTGCTCCCATGGCTCATGAAGCCTTATGCAGGAAGCCTGGACAGTAGTAAGGAGCAGTTCAACTGTAGGCTGAGCAAGTGCAGAATGGTGGTAGAATGTGCCTTTGGACGTTTAAAAGCTCACTGGCGCTGTTTGCTGAGTAGGTCAGACCTCAGTGCAAACAACATTCCCATTGTTATTGCTGCTTGCTGTATGCTCCATAATATCTGTGAGAGTAAGGGGGAGACGTTTATGGCGGGGTGGGAGATTGAGGCAAATCACCTGGCGTTCGATTTTTGAGCAGCCAGACACCAGGGCGATTAGAAGAGCACAGCAAGGCCCGCTGCGCATCAGAGAGGCTTTGAAAACCAGTTTCATGACTGGCCAGGCTTCAGTGTGACAGTTGTGCATGTTCCTCCTTGATGCCAACCCGCCCCCTTTGTTGATTTAATTCCCTGTAAGCCAACCACCCTCCCCCCTTTGAAATAAAGTAACTATTGTTTTGAAACCATGCATTCTTTCTTTATTAATTTAAAAAAAAAAAAAAGAGAGAGATAACGTACAAGGTAGCCCGGGTCGTGTGGGGGAGGTGGGAAGGACAAGGCCACATTGTTTATTGTAGTCACACTAACAATCAAACTGTTTGAATGACAGCCTTCTGTTGCTTGGGCCATCCTCTGAAGTGGAGTGGCTGAGTGCCTGGAGCCTCCCCCTCCTCCTTCCCCCCTGCGTTCTTGGGCATCTGGGTGAGGTGGATATGGAACTTGGGGAGGAGGGCATGCGGTTATACAGTGGATGCAGCGGGGGTCTGTGCTCTTGTTGACTTTCCTGCAGCTCAAACAAATGCTTCAGCATGTCCATTTGATCCCTTATTAGCCTCAGCATCGCCTCCTGCTTCCGCTCTTCGCGCTCACTTAATTCTTTCCTGGCCTCTGCCACTGAATGCCTCCATGCATTAAGCTGTGCCCTATCAGTGCGGGAGGACTGCATGAGCTCAGCAAACATGTCATCGCGAGTGTGGGGTTTTTTGCCTTCTAATCTGCAATAACCTCAGGGATGGAGATGATAGAGGGAGCGTAGAAACATTTGAACCTCGGGGTAGATAAAAAGGGAGAGTAAACTTTAAGATGATACATTTCTGAGAACAAAAGGGAGACTCTTTCACAGTGAATCAAGCAATTCACAGCAGACAGCACATGTGCTTTAGATACAAGGTCACATTTTGCCTTTTATATTGAGCGCCTGCTGGTATGGTGACACATCTCACACACACACGACTCATCAACAGAATTTGGTTTCCAGGCAGCCATGGTAAGCCAAAGGGAACGCGGGTTTGGCTTCTAACGCCTTCATAACATGTGGGAATATTTGCAAACTGCAGTGCCCTCCTTTCCCAGAGCAAACAATGGGTTGGGTTTCACATTTAAAAGGAGGGGCTGTGGTTTTTGGGTGGATGTGCAGCACACACCGACCACCGACCCCCGACCCCACCGTGTGGCTATTCTCTGGGATGATCCCTTCTCCCCTCCCCCCGCTGCGTGGCTGTTCTCCGGGATGATCCCTTCTCCCTTTCCCCCCCACCGCATGGCTATTCTCTGGGATGATCCCTTTTAGCCAAGCGCAAATAGCGCAGCATGAACGGGGTCCTTTTACTGTTCCCTTACAAAAATTCCCCTATTTCAACCAGGTGACCATGAACGATATCACTCTACTGAGGCTAACACAGAAAGATAAAGACCGAATGTTGCTTGAATGCGATCAAAACCCAGGACCATTCGCTGCCATGCTTTGTGCTGCAATGATTCCAGAATACTTGCTATTGACTTGGCGTGGTAAAGTGTCCTACTGTGGAGGACGAAATAAGGCAGCCCTCCCCAGAAACTTTCTGCAAAGGCTTTCAGAGTACCTCCAGGAGAGCTTTATGGAAATGTCCCTGAGGGATTCCCGCTCCATCACCAGACATATGAACAGACCTTTCCAGTAGCTGTACTGGCCGTGAATGCATCCCAGTTCTTCAGGGCAAATCAAACATTAAACACTATTGCTTTTAAACCCTGTACTGTAGTTACAAATGTGCACTCACCAGAGGTGCCTTCTCCAGCTTCAGGGTCGGGGATCCCGCCTTGGGAGGGTATTGGTTCCAGGGTGATGAAAAGTTCCTGGCTGCCGGGGAGAACGGATTCACCACTTGCCTGCTGTGCATTCTCCTCCTCTGCAAAATCCTCCTCCCTGTTGCGTGAGACTCCCCTCTTGCAGGTGTCCACGGACAGTGGTGGGATAGTGGTAGGGTCTCCACCTAGAATGCCATGCAGCTGGTCATAGAAGCGGCATGTATGGGGCTCTGACCCAGAGTGACGGTTTGCCTCCTTTGTCTTTTGGTAGGCTTGCTTGAACTCCTTAACTTTCACACGACACTGCTGTGTGTCCCTGTTGTAGCCTCTGTCCAACATGCCCTGTGAGATTTTTGGCAAATATATTTGCATTTCTTCTTTTTGATTGGAGTTCGGCCTGCACAGATGCTTCTCCCCATACAGCAATCAGTTCCAGCGTCTCCCTTTCGGTCCATGCTGGAGCTTGTTTGCGATTCTGGGGGGACTTCATGGTCACCTATGCTGCTGAGTTCGCCATGCTGACCAATCAGGAAACAAAATTCAAAAGTTCCCGGGGCTTTTCCTGTGCACTTGGCTAGTGCATCGGAGTTCAAAGCGCTGTTGAGAGCGGTCACAATGGAGCACTCTGGGACAGCTCTCGGAGGCAAATACCATCAATTTGCGTCCGCACTACCCCAAATTTGACCCATCAAGGTCGTTTTTAGCGCTACTCCCCTCGAAGGGGAGGAGTACAAAAGTCAATTTTAAGAGCCCTTTAGGTCGACGGAACAGGGTTGGTTGTGTGGACACAATCATTTTTACATCGACCTAACGCGGCTAAATTTGACCTAACCCCATAGTGCAGACCAGGCCTTAGTTTATGTTATGGTATGTTATATGGCTAATGGTAAACAAATTTGTCCCTCAAAAGTCTGCTTTCTACTTTGAGGTCTGTGCTTTGAGCTGACTGCATTCAGAGTACAGAGAGCACATTATAGGTTGTGTTCCCCAGTCTATGGGTGGGGCGGACTACCTCTGGAAAGAGGAGGAAATGCATCCCTCTAGGAGAGAAGCCATCTGCCAAGAGCCTGTTCTGCCTGAGTAGGAGCTAGGGCTATAGAAATGGGTCAGTGGAATTTAAGTAAATATAGAGGTGTGAGATGAGTGGGTGTCTTGACATTGTTTTCCTCATATAAGAGCATAGCATCACCCACTGGCCCACAGCAATACCTAGCCATATTGTGCTTCACGGAATTGCAAACCCGTAAATCTGTATCAGTAGGTTTGTAGTTTATTGAATTGTGAATTGGCTAGTTTCTATTGTAAATTAGATATTAGAGCTATTTCAATTCAGATTCGTATTGTAGGACCTTTCCTCTCATTCCAGAGCATATCTCATATAGACCCCCCCAAAAAAAGCCAAGATAAACTTTGGGAGGAGTGTGTAAAACATATCCCCTGAGCATATAGTCCAGGTAGGGTCCGCATCCCTGTGAGTTCAAAGTTGCCATGACCATCACACACAATAAATACTAACTAAAACACTCTGCAGGATAAAGGAAGCATAAATATATCCAGTGACAAATAGGTAAGGCTAAGATGATCACAAATGAGGGTCTAAAGTTAGACTCCTATGTCTATATTCAGGCAGTTAAATAAGTTAAAAAGATCTCTGCACTTGGCATCTCTTTCAGTGGGAAGTCAATTTGCTAAGCTATTTGTTTTCTTTAAATCTCATTTTAAAAGCTGTTGCTGTCTCTATGAAGAATCCTTTTAGGATCTTCTTGGAGTTCTGTGCACTCTTTGTTTTAGCCAGTTTATTTTAGGAGCTTTTTTATTGAGTTACTTTCTGTAGAGAGAAATGTAGACGGAATGAAAAAGTGCCCCACAGGCTATAGGAGATGTCCTGAACATGCTTACAAGATGGCATTGATTGACAGATGAACTCAGCCTATTTTTCCTGAGAGGATCAGCATTGGACTAGATGGGTGAATCTGCTCCAGGCTGTTTCTTAATTACTTGATCTTGAGTAGAGGTGTTTCTGAGCTTCCTCTCAAGCTCCCAGAAGTCAGGTGTGTGGACAGAAAAGACATTGGAATCAAGCTTTTGGTTACAGTACTGCAGCAGTAAATTGTTCTCATACATCATCTTTCGTCCAGGGATACCAAAATCTCAGTGGTCACATGATGTATTTATGTACTTCAATGTTCACATTAATAGGTAATATATATAGAACTCTAGTTACAGGTCGACATTCACTATTTTACATGGAAATTGTATCTGGTGGCAATAACTTGTAGGACTAGTGAGCTTCATGCTCTGGTGATTGAATCAACATACAGTAATTTTTATGATGGTATTGAGGTGTCTAGTCAGTAGGGACAAAACTTTAAAATTAGGCATTTGAGTTTGGGACACCTAGTTTAATATTTAGGCTAAGTGCAGGGTGGATTTGATGTAAATCAAATTAATTTAAATCATGATTTAAATCACTAGTCAGGAAGACTTGATTTAATCATGGGTTTCTACATAAAAGTACATTCTTGTTGGTTGTTATAACCTTAATACATATTCTTCACTTTTAGAAGGTAGACACTATACATTTTTAAACTGTTTTATTTTGAAAACATTTCAGATTAGTTTTACAGCTATATCAGAAAATGAATGATTATTTGGTTATTTCATTTACCAAAGGTAATTGAAGCAGATATTTATGAAGTCATTGGGAGGTGAACTAGCTCCAATTCAACAGGTTAATCATTAATATTTTCTTGCCATGCTGTATTAGGAGGAGAACATCACCAGATAGACATTTAAATTGTTTTATTTAACTAAAACAAAAATGTTAAGTATTCTGGATTTTTTTCTTCAACAGCAAACATATAATATTTTAACAAAACAAGCATATGTCCCTCACTTCTCACATTTATGTCCAGACTTCTTGTCCCGATCTATTCCGTCCCCACCAATCTTCTATTTATTGAACTTTTTAAAACTTTGCACTTTTAGGGAGAGGTAAGGGGTTGACTCTGTGTACACAAATTGGCAGAGGGACAATAGAGTTGAGGTCTGTTATTTCTCACCTCTATATATCATTTATTTATTTATTTATTTATTTAAGAACATTTTTGCTGTTAACAAGCATGTTACCTCTGGAGAGACAAATCCACAGTTTGAGAACTGTAAAACTAAGTATCTCTGATGGTATCTTTTAGACTTAGCACTGAGTCCCATTGGGTAGATAGAAAGATTAACCTAAATAATCTATACAGAAGCCTCTGGAACCCCATAGGATTGGGTCCCTAATCCATGAACTATTGGAATTCATTTACAAAACTTTTCTTAAACATTACATGAATATATTCTCATACTATAGAATTAGAATTTATAATCCCTATCCCATTATGAGAGATCTTTGAACTATAATGTATCTTAATTAAAACTATCTTTAGATAGTTTTTTCCCTCAAAAAGCATTTTATCAAAAAAATCTGATTTTAAATAAAAAAAAATCCTTTTTTAATTTAAAAAAAAAAAAAAGATTTTTATCCACCCTGGCTAAATGTGGCCTGATGTTCAGGGGTGCTTAACAACTGGAATTTCCCTGTAAAATCTGTTAAGTAAAAGTTTTGACTGAATTTTTACATTTATGCATATACCCTAATAGTTACTGTATATAAAGTAAACATTTAATATTGAGTTCTACTGATTTTGGATTCCCCACCTCCCCCTTCTGTGTTTTGGCAGGAAGCAGTGTGCAATAATTCAGGTGGTGAATAAACTCGGAGGCTTTTTGTTTTCGGATGATGTATGTGAAACGACTACTCACGTGGTTACAGGGAGTCCTCGTCGCACCTTGAATGTAATGCTGGGAATTGCCCGGGGCTGCTGGATTGTGTGTGACGAATGGGTAAGAGATACATCTAAATTTTACAATAAAGTAAATCAGATTTGTTTGTTCAGCATTAGCTAAGATATAACATCCCTATCAAAATCTTGCCATAAGCAATGGCATCTTCATTATTCTTTTGCATTAAATAGAATTCTGTTCTGAAACAAGTAGCTCTATTTTTGCAAATATTGAATACACAAGGATTGTCATAAGTGGGTTTTTTTTGAGTACTTCTTTAAAATGATATTGAAACATCTGTTAAGGGAATCTATTTTTAGATAAAACAGTTTCTTCCTTTTTATGATCTACAAAAAGGAAGACAAGAAGATTGGAAAACATGCTTTATGAAAACCTTGCATACAAGCAACTATGAAGATGTGCATCATGATTGCTTTGAATATGTTTTCTTGGTCAATTTCTTGTATTCTTTTATATATTAGTTTAAGATGTAATAGTTGGTATTATTTCAAGTATATCAATCATGTTGTTGCCTTATAACCAAGAATAGAGGACCAATGTCATAGGGCCAGATTTCTAAAGGTAATTAGGCACCTAAAGCAGCAGATAGGAACTTAGTGGGATTTTCAAAGGTACCTAGGTGTCTAACTTCCATGAAATCAATGGGAGTTAGGTGTGTAGGTGTTTGAAAATCCTACTAAGCCAGTGGCTTTCAACATTTCTAGACTGCTGTACCCTGTTCAGGAATCTGCTTTGTCTTTCATACCCCAAGTTTCACCTTACTTAAAAACTATTTGCTTACAAAATTAGAGCTAAAAATACAAAAGTGTCACAGCACACTATTACTGAAAAATTACTTACTTTCTCATTTTTACCATATAATTCTAAAATAAATCAATTGGAATATAAATATTGTACTTACATTTAGTATATAGTATATCGAGCGGTATGAAATTTTAATTTGTTCTGATTTTACTAGGGTTTTTTATGTAGCCTGTTGTAAAACTAAGCAAATATATCTATATGAGTTGATGTACCCACTGGAAGACTTCTGTGTACCCCACTGGTTACGTGTACCCCTGGTTGAGAACCACTGCACTAGGCAACTAGCTGATATTTTAGGTGCCTAATACTTTAAAAAATCTGGCCCATAATCATAGGTGCTGGAACTTGGGGTGCTGCCGCACTCCTGGCTTGAAGTGGTTTCCATTACCTATTGGGTTTACAGTTTGGTTCAGTGGGGTCTAAGCACCATCCACTATAAAACTTGTTCCAGCACCCCTACCCATAGTCTTGTATCATTTAATACTTCACATAAAGATATCTTCTTAACAGTATATCTCTATAGGGTGCTACTTTCTTTAAAAGATGCAATGAACATGAAAATTATATCTTTCCATCCAAAAATTGCTTCAAATAACTAAGATTATAGACAAATCTTAGTAATTTTTTTCGTGTTCTTTGTGTAGTTGACAATATTTGGGTAGAGTCAATTTCTCTGTTTTGTCGAATGTCAGTTGCACTTCTCTCATGACTATCATGATGTCATTGATCACATATAATGTTCTATGTCAAGAGCTCCAACAGAGCATTAACTAGGAGCAAAGCCAAAAGTATCGCTTGATTAGGAATAATCCAAATAGGATCATATTAAGATCAACACTTTTACCCGCTGGGCCAACTTTATCCATGCTATAATGCCAATGAAGTGAATGGAATAGATCAGGGATTAATTTGTTCCTTTAAGTATTCTTGGATCAAATCTTTAAGCTGTCTTCACTCTTTTTTTTTTTTTTTTTTTTTTTTTTTTAATAATGAGTTGATGTGTGGGCAACACACTCACTGAAGTAAGTAGGAGTTGTGGATGAGTAGGATATAGGCAAGTCTGATAGATGCTATGGAGTCATGGAATAAATATGCAAAGACTATTGTATTAAGTTTATGTTATATGTATCTTTGCGGGCTTGCTAGTGATTGTATTCCTGCCTAATGGGTCAGATAACAGATGCTTCCTGCAGGAACTAATCCCCAATACTTAAACAATGCAGGTAACAAGTCTTTTTGAAGTTTTGCCCCCTTGGGAAAAGAGCACACAGATGGGTTGACACTTAGTTCAAAGGCTTTGGCAGACAAAGGACTTGAAAATAACAGCCTTGATCTGGAGAGAGGGTCATGGGCACAATCTGAAAACTGACATGCATAAAACTCAGTGCAGCAGAACTAGACCTTGAGGGAGGATCTGAAGTATTTTAGAACCTACTAGCTGACCACCTTGTAAGCTAGCCTGTGTATAAGCTGTTTATTCTTTTTAAGATACATTTACTCTAATATTTTTTGTTTTGAATAAATAGTACTTTGTTTTATGAAAACTGCCCGGCCACTGGTTAACCCTGCCATTGCCCTAGAGAGAATAATGAACTGAGTTCAACAGAGATTAAATGAGGTCACATCTGCTAAGGCGAACACAATGAATTGCAGGAGTCTGCAGCCTGAGACTGTGGTCTGAAGTGAGAGAATCACGGGATTCTATCCTGAGAAAGGTGTCAGGTCTTCAGCTGCCCCCTAACTTGGGTGGCTTCGAGGAAGCCACAAGAGGGTCAGAGGTACAGGTAACTCAGGAATTTAAACTGTAAGGATAACAGGCTTTGGTTTAATATTAATAAGTAATTTATTTAATATTTAGAGTCCTTTAACTGTGCATATTATAATATCATTTTGCTTTAACTGTCATCCAATCACTAAAAAAGATTTTGGGGTGTGCAGATCTGTTAACATTCAGTGCCAATGGTCACTAGGAACTCTCCATATCAAAGGTTTCACAAACACTGTTTTCTAACAGATGTGAATAAAGTATTTTATCTGTCACTAAGACCTTGAAATGAATTATTTCAAAAAAGGAAAAGTCTAGTTAAAGGGTACCTCTTATCCAACAGGGCATTTTTGTCTCATTTCTAATTTTGTCATCAGTATCAATTTGCTATCCTTTCACCCAAATTATCCATGACTCAACACCCTTATCAGAGGAGAGGAAATAGTTGAAGCCATACACATTTATATGAAAGTTCATCTGTCTTCCATGACCACAAGGAATACTGTAGAAAATTAGTTAGAGGAAATTCAGTAATGCAGAACATAGTCTGTCTTTTCCGATAATGCTAAAATAATGAATCCATAAACTGCTTTAACTTAAATCTTAATATTACTACTCTCAGCGGTAGAACATTTCGGATTGGACACTGGAAATAATTTATCATTTAGTTTTAGTATATAGAGTTGCTTTAAAAAGAGAATTAATTATAGAGACTTAGTAGTGATATTTAGGTTGCCTAATACTTTCCATTAAAAGGTTCTTTTGACCTTTTTGAGAAGCTTTAACATTTCCATTGTTTGCCACAGGCCTTTGAAATTCAGCAATGGGATTGAGGTTCGGCGAGGGAAGTGCCTTTTCTTTGGAAATTCCATACAAAAATCTATGTTAGAAGAACAGTATTTAGGTTTCAAAATCAAACACACAAATGTTGGGGAATGCCAGATTTACAGTTGGCCAGGCAACCTTAATTCAGTCCCCTTGTGCACATGTATTGAGATACATTCTTTATTTACATGATTGCATACTATTTTTCCCCTACAGGTGGATTTTTTTTGTATGTAATATAGAGAATAGATGCAGTATGGTACATTTTCCACATTGTCCCACCAAAGTGCTTCAACCAGGTTTTGGAGGTTCAATTGATAGTCTAGACCAGGGGTCTCAAACACGCGGCCCATGGGCTGCATGCGGCCCGCGGGGTGATTTTCTGCAGCCCGTGAGCCTCTCTCAGCCCCCCTGCCATCCCCCAGTGTTTACCAGAGTGGCTCCGGCCGGGCGTGCACCGGGAGCAGGGCAGGCTCCGTGCCTGCCTGCGCAGCTCCGGGAAGAGGCTGGAACATGGGGAACGAGGGGTGGAGGGGCTGTGTGTGTCTGTTGCTTCAGGCAGTGCCCCCAGCAGCTCCAATTGGCTGGGAACGGGGAACCGTGGCCAATAGGAGCTGCTGGTGGCGGTGCCTGAAGCAACACACAGCCCCTCTGCCCCCCCTTCCCCATGTTCCAGCCTCTTCCTGGAGCGGGGCAGGGGCAGGGCAGACAGCCAGACAGGGAGGGAGCCTGCCCTGCTCCCTGCCGGGCCAGATCCTGACCCCCCGAAGCCCTCCTGGAGCCAAACCCCCTGCCCTGAGCCCCCTGCCACACCCTGCACCCCGACCCCCTGCCATACCCTGCACCCCTCCTGCACCCTGACCCCCTGCCTCACCCCGCACCACTCCTGCATCCCAACCCACTACCCTGAGTCCCATACCACACCCCTCCTGTCCCCCGGCCCCCTGCCGTACCTTGACCCCTGCCCTGAGCCCCCTGCCGCACCCTGCACCCCGACCCCCTGCCGTGAACCGCCTGCCGCACCCTGCACTCCTCTTGCACCCCAACCCTCTGCCCTGAGCCCCCGCTGCACCCTGACCCCTTGCTGTACCCCTCACCCCTCCTGCACCCCAC
This sequence comes from Malaclemys terrapin pileata, assembly GCF_027887155.1. Taxonomy (NCBI): domain Eukaryota; kingdom Metazoa; phylum Chordata; order Testudines; family Emydidae; genus Malaclemys; species Malaclemys terrapin. Next base: position 164,211,900 of record NC_071507.1, on the reverse strand, counting down.
AGCCCAACTCCCTGCCCTGAGCACCACCACACCCCACACCTCTCCTGCACCCCCTGGGGGCAGAGTTGGGGTGGGGATTTCGGGGAAGGGGTTGGAATGGGGGCAGGGAAGAGGCGGGGCAGGGGCGGGGCCTCATGGAAGAGGTGGAGTGGCGGGGCCGAGGGCGGCAGGGGTGGGAGGTGTCAGTAATGCAGCCCTCAGGCCAATGTACTAGTCCTCATGTGGCCCTCTTGGTCATTTGAGTTTGAGACCCCTGGTCTAGACTCACTAACTTACTTAATCATTGATTACTAGTAAAAATGCCAATGATACTGATGCTTTGTGTGATATGGATTGTTCCCCACTAGGAACTGAAACCACAAATTTACTGTACATAGATCAGTGTTATTTTGTTTCAAATTCTAGAATATAATTATTTAATATAGTTCTCTTTGCCAGAAGCTGGGAATGGGTGACAAGGGATGAATCACTTGATTATTACCTGTTTTGTTCATTCCCTCTGGAGCACCTGGTATTGGCCACTGTCGGAAGACAGGATACTGGGCTAGATGGACCTTTAGTCTGACCCAATATGGCTCTTTTTAAGTTCTTCAGTAAATTACTTATGGTCATTTAAGTATGTTGCATAATGACAGATGGTTAGAAGACATCATTTCCTCATACATCACCCTGAACTCAAGACATGTCTTTAAGCAGCATTTCCATGTGGGCTTTTGTCTGTTACTGCTTAACAATGCTATAATACAACATGACAGTAATAAAGCAGTAAATAATAAGTAATAAATGAAGCTGTACAAACTAATGAATGGCATAACTAGTGCTTAAGCAGTGAATTTTTTTCTGGGGCAAAACTCTTGACATGAAAAACATGCACTAAAAATCCCTTTCATGCTAGGTTGGGAAGATTTCAGGAACAGGAAGTACTGAAGTGCCAAAGGTTTTGTGCAACAGATGGATCATATTTGCTCTAATCATAATCAAAGAAATTATCTTAGGCCAGATACTCAGATACAGGAAACACACTTGAAATACGTGTTGCTTTACCATACTTTGTAAGTTAAATCTTCTACTATACTTGAAAATATTACGAACTTTTCTCTTTTAGTATAATTTAAACACTTCAAATATATTCTGTAATTGTGCAATTTTCTTTAGTTTTTATGTTTTTATGTATAAGAAATTTTGAGTTATCGCTAGCAGGTCAAAAGAAACTAGTTAACTCAAAGATACTAATATTTAATTATCCCTTTCATTTTATACTGTTATAATTACTTGGACTAATGTCTCTATGTCAGTTATCTGTACAGAAACTATTTGGAAGTAGCTTATTTTGTTGTATTTTCTGAATATTGTTTTGAAAACATTGGATGAAATCCTGACTCTATTAAATTCAGTGGAAAAACTCCCATTGACTTAGCAGAGATAGGATCTGGCCTACTGTGTTTATGAAAACTTTGAATGTTTCAGTGACAGATAAGTTATTTACCTCTGTGACCTGTTCATGGACTCTGTATCTAATTTTCTGTTAAAGTAGGAAACTAGATACTGTGGCTTTGCACTCCAGTCCAGAACCATGATAGACAGATGAGCTATAATCCATCTTGTATTCAGATAAACAAATTTAGTGTCTAAACTAAATTGTGTAAATACTGCAAGGATTGATTTAGGGCTTAACTGTAAAATTGGATTTCATTTTACAAACCAATTACCCAAACCTAACAAATTTTTTAGATTTATCTATTAATCTACTTAATTGGTTGCCATTTACTCTTGGTCAAAATACCTTTGTAGTTACAGCATTGACATGCTGCACACATTGTAGTGCATGGTACATCTGTTTCTGCTGGGTATTATCTATAGAGGAACTAATTCTCATTTAATATATCTGAAATGTCTAAGAAAGTGCTGTGTGAAATACTACATTTTTCTCAGCTCAACTGAATTTGAATTGCCAATCATTTTTCAAGAGATATATCTCAGATTAACGATGTCAAATGAAGCTGTAAATCTAAAGCTAACTGATATCTTAATGTTTACGTTTAAGTGATATTTAATAAGAATGGCTTCCTTAATAGATGTTATCCTTTGTTCTACTCTGAGACATTGTCTGAAAAAAATTGCAGCATATGTTGAGGCTAAATACAATACTTCATTATTACGTATTTAGCATGATTTTTAAAAGAATAGACAATGCAAATTATTTGACACAGTAATGACTTCTTTATTTTGGCATTTAATACGTTGACTTTGGATGCTGCAGATCATAATTGTTAATTGTACTAAAAAAACAGTGTTGGACTATCCAACTTCCAAATATTTTTTTTTTAAGATAAACATTCTTTCTTTGGATTTCTGCAATAACAGACAAGTGTTTTAGACTCCCTTCCCATTTACTAACAAGAATAAAACAGAATTAAGTAGCAGTTTATCCTCTCCAACATCCAGAAAAATTGACTCGCCCAACAATACACAATTTTCCTCCTGCATTGCAGATTTCACCCCACCCTCTGTAGCAATCTATGCAAACAGTTATGGCATGCTCCAAAAGTCAGCAACTCCTTCAGACTGAGAACTGCACATATTATACTTGATGATTAAGAGCCTGCAAAAGTTCATTTAAAAAACACAAAAGCTATTCTTAGTAACAGAAAATGGACAAAAGAGCTCCTAAAACTGCCTTACTATAAAAAGCATTGCTCTTCTTTGAGTGGTGGTTTGTATTGTATTCCACTGAGGGTTTTTGCAGAGAATTTGAAAATAACGTATACTGGTCCGCTCATGCACCCTGACTCTCCTCCTGCTTCTGTCTGAGGTGATAAAGCACGGGGCAGACTGACCGCATCTCCAGGTCGGATCCTTCTGTGTCCTCATCTGACACAGTTCTAAAAAGCATAGTTGTAAATAGTTTTTGCAGTTTTAACTGTAGCTTCACTAGTTTTATTTCTTTCCTAGTTTTAGTAGTTAGTAGTTTTAATGTCTCTTTTGAGTAGACTTCAGGGATTTTTGTCCCCTTTCCCGGCCCTCCTGTCGGTACTGGACTATACCCAGAACTTCAGGCCTCAAACTCTGCTCCTCCTGCCCCTGCACCAATGCTGCCTCTACTGCCTGGGAGAAGCTCACATCGCGGCCAGGTGCAGTATTTCCCAGTCCTTCCACAGCCATGCCTGAGAAGGCCAGACGCTTCGTCTCTGGAAGTTTCTTATGGAGATGGCCATGAGACTGCATTCAGACCCAGGCTTGGAACCCTCCATGTACATCGGACTGATTCAGTGAGGAGTGTGCCTCCCTCTGCTGCATCTGATTCTGGTGTGGGCAGAACCACTCCCACTGACCCCACTGACTAGGTGGGGCCTAGTCAGGAGATTAGGAAACACTCTCATAAGCATGATACTTAGTCTTCCGCAAAGTCCGGGAAAATGAATGTTCCCTTCACCAGCATGACCCAAGGGGATGGAGCACATTCCAAGTCCCACAGGCACAAGAAAACCCATGAATAATGGGATTCAGCAGTTCTAGGGGATGAACCATTAACATTATTGGCTAAATACAATTTCCTGAATTACACTGTCACAATGGGATCATGTCTGCCTCTAGGCCCATGTCAAAGAAGGGAAACTCATAGCCAGAACTACCCTCCAGTCCGCACTAGATGCAGCTGATTACCTCTTCCAGAACCATGGCTACAACTATTGTGGTGTGGTCCTGGCTTCATGCTTCTAGTTTTCCTAGGGAGGATTAGAACACCATCAAGTACCTCCCCTTTGATGAATCCCATCTCTTCAACCAGAAGACAGATGAATTGTTACATACACTGAAAAACTGCAGAGCTACCCTTGGTTCATTGGGCATCTATATTCCTGCCCGAAATGAAAGTTCCACCACCTGTTGTCCATCCAGGTCTCCCTAATTTTACCAACAGAAACTTTACAGACTCCCTTGCAAACAGCAAAAGGTGCAGAGGTCTCGCTTCCTGAGCCTCCCCTCACAGGCTTTCATGTCTCAAACCCAACCACAAGCCAAGAGGTGTTTTTGGTGCAGTTCAAGAGCCACCAACCACTGAGCTAACACCTTACGACTTTCCACTCCCTTGGCGGTCGTTTAGCATTCTTTTTGCATGCTTGGAGTGCAAAAACAAAGGAGAAATGCGTGCTGAATGTCATGTCATGGCTATACCATTGAGTTTGTAATGCTACAGCCTCAAAAAAAAAATCACTCCCCGTCCCCCTTCAGGGACCACTCTAGACAAGAATACTGTCATGAAAGATGAACACTTTATTACAATGAGGAGCAATAGAATGCATGCCTCTAGAATATCAAGGAACAGAGTTCTACTCAACTTACTTCCTCAGACCCGAGTAAAAGGGAGGTTGGAGACCAATTCTCGATCTCTGCCACCTCAGTTGCTTAATCTGCAAATTCAGGTTTCACATGGTCATGCTGACAGAGATAATTCCAGCCTTAGAAAAAGGTATGTGTTTCATGGCTCTCGATATGAAGAATGCTTACTTCCATGTTGATATTCATCCCACCGACAGATGTTTTCTCAGGTTTATGGTGGGCGCCAACGTTTTCCAATACAGGGTACTTTCCTTCAGGATAACTACCACTCCCAGAGTCTTCACCGAAGTATTTCAGTTGTAGCAGCTTGCATCAGATGTTAGGCTCTCCTTGTTTTCCTGCCCTTGATGACTGGCTCCTAACTGCCAGGTCCCATCAGGAAGCTCACGTGTTCATCTCTCTCTTTCTTAGCCTCCTTTCTTCCCTGGGAGTCAGCTTCAACATCGAGAAGTCGATCCTCAAACACATGCAATCACGGGACTTCATCAGGGCTACTACAAAGTCTATCATGGGCATACCTACCCATAGACAGGTTTCAGAGATAAACATCATTATAGCTTGTATCATGAACAACCCCTGTGCACCAGCCGGGACTTGCTTGTCTCTTCTGGGCCAAGTGGCTTCGTGCACTTAGGTGACCCACTTCGACTCTCAGGCAAACAGCAAGTGGCCGCATACTGTTCCAGGGAGCCCTCGCCTACACTCCCCGGGTGATGCTTTCCTCTTCTGGGCAGACCAACTCAGCTACATCTTTCCCCCACTACCACTCCTGCCTCAAGTGCTGCACAAGATCTGATAATACAGGTCATTCTGATCACCCCTTCTGGCCCAGATAATTCTGGTTCTCCAATCTCCTATGCATATACTTCTGCCCACTGATTTCCATCCTGAGCTTACTCAGTCTTCTGAAACAGTATAATGGCAGGATCAAGCATCCCAATCCACATAAACTCCACCTCAGGGTATGATATATGGATGGACATCTGCTCTAGAACAGATATGCTCCTCAGCTGTGCAAGACATTCTCTCTGATTCATAGACTTTAAGGTCAGAAGGGACCATTATGATCATCTAGTCTGACCTCCCGCATGATGCAGGCCACAAAAGCTGACCCACCCACTTTCCCTTAACTCAGCTGTTGAAGTCCCCAGATCGTGATTTAAAGACTTCAAGTCGCAGAGAATCCTACAGCTAGCGACCCCTGCCCCATGCTGCGGAGGAAGGCAAAAAACCTCCAGGGCCTCTGCCAATCTACCCTGGAGGAAAATTCCTTCCCGACCCCAAATATGGTGATCAGTAGAACCCCGAGCATGCAGGCAAGATTCTCTAGCCAGACCCTCATTGACCATTGATACTATTTACCAGCGATGGCACGTTATTGACTAATTGACTAAAGTCATGTTATCCCATCAAACCATTCCCTCCATAAACTTATCTAGCTTAATCTTAAAGCCAGAGAGGTCCTTCGCCCCCACTGTTTCCCTCGGAAGGCTGTTCCAAAATTTCACCCCTCTGATGGTTAGAAACCTTCATCTAATTTCAAGCCTAAACTTCCCCACGGCCAGTTTATATCCATTCGTTCTCATGTCCACATTAGTACTGAGCTGAAATAATTCCTCTCCCTCCCTGGTATTTATCCCTCTGATATATTTAAAGAGAGCAATCGTATCCCCCCTCAGCCTTCTTTTGGTTAGGGTAAACAAACCAAGCTCCTCGAGTCTCCTTTCATACGACAGGTTTTCCATTCCTCGGATCATCCTAGTGGCCCTTCTCTGTACCCGTTTGAGTTCATCCTTTTTAAACATGGGAGACCAGAACTGCACACAGTACTCCAAATGAGGTCTCACCAGTGCCTTTTATAACAGAAGCAGCACCTCCTTATCCCTTCTAGATATACCTCGCCTAATGCATCCCAAGACCACATTAGCTTTTTTCACGGCCACGTCACATTGCCGACTCATAGTCATCCTGTGGTCAACCAGGACTCCGAGGTCCTTCTCCTCCTCTGTTACTTCCAACCGATGCGTCCCCAGCTTATAACTAAAATTCTTGTTAGTCATCCCTAAATGCATCACCTTACACTTTTCACTATTAAATTTCATCCTATTACTATTACTCCAATTTACGAGGTCATCCAAGTCTCCCTGCAGGATATCCCGATCCGTCTCCGAATTGGCAATACCTCCCAACTTTGTGTCATCCGCAAACTTTATCAGCCCACTCCTACATTTGGTTCAGAGGTCAGTAATAAATAGATTAAATAAAATCGGACCCAAAACCGAACCTTGAGGAACTCCACTGGTGACCTCCCTCCAACCTGACAGTTCACCTTTCAGTATGACCCGCTGCAGTCTCCCCTTTAACCAGTTCTTTATCCACCTCTGGATTTTCATATCGATCCTCATCTTTTCCAATTTAACCAATAATTCCTTGTGCGGTACCATATCAAAACGCTTTACTGGAATCGAGGTATATTAGATCCACCGCATTTCCTTTATCTAAAAAGTCTGTTACTTTCTCAAAGAAGGAGATCAGGTTGGTTTGGCACGATCTGCCTTTCGTAAAACCATGTTGTAATTTGTCCCAATTGCCATTGACCTCAAGGTCCTTAACTACTTTCTCCTTCAAATTTTTTTCCAAGACCTTGCATACTACAGATGTTAAACTAACAGGCCTGTAGTTACGTGGGTCACTTTTTTTCCCTTTCTTGAAAATAGGAACCACATTAGCTATTTTCCAGTCCAACGGTACCACCCCCAAGTTTACAGATTCATTAAAAATTATCGCTAACGGGCTTGCAATTTCTTGTGCCAGTTCCTTCAATATTCTCAGATGAAGATCATCCGGTCCGCCCGATTTAGTCCCGTTAAGCTGTTCAAGTTTGGCTTCTACCTCGGATATGGTAATGTCAATCCCCCCTCCTTTATTCCCCTCTGTCACGCTGCCACTATTCCTAAGCCCTTCATTAGCCTCATTAAAGATCGATGCAAAATATTTGTTTAGATATTGTGCCATGCCTAGATTATCCTTAATCTCCACTCCATCTACAGTCTTCAGTGGTCCCACTTCTTCTTTCTTTGTTTTCTTCCTATTTATATGGCTATAAAACCTCTTACTATTGGTTTTAATTCCCCTCGCAAGGTCCAACTTTACATGGCTTTTGGCCTTTCTCACTCCATCTCTACATGCTCTGACCTCGATAAGGTAGGTTTCCTTGCTGATCCCTCCCCGCTTCCACTCTTTGTACGCTTTCTGTTTTTTCTTAATCACCCCTTTGAGATGCTCGCTCATCCAGCTCGGTCTAAATCTCCTGCCTACTAACCGTTTTCCCTTTCTTGGGATACAGGCCTCCGACAGCTCCTGCAACTTCAACTTGAAATAATCCCAGGCGCCATCTGCCTTTAGATCCATAAATATGTTAGCCCAATCCACTTCCCTAACCAGTCCCCTTAGTTTATTAAAATTAGCCTTTTTGAAATTGTAAACCCTAGTCTCCGATTTAATTCTGTTAATCCTTCCATTTAGTTTAAACCGAATTAGCTCATGATCTCTCGAGCCAAGGTTGTCCCCTACAACCATTTCCTCAACGAGGTCCTCACTAATCACCAAAACCAAATCTAAAATGGCATCCCCCCTCGTCGGTTCAGCTACTACTTGATGAAGGAATTCATCATCTAGAACATCTAGGAACATCTGAGCCCTATTATTGTTACTAGCATTTGTTCCCCAATCTATATCCGGGAAGTTAGTCTCCCATGATTACACAGTTCCTATTAGTATTTACTTCCCTAAAAACATTAAATAGTTCTCTGTCCGTATCCAGGCTAGATCCCGGCGGTCTATAGCACACCCCAAGCACTATCCCAGGGGAGGCTGTAGTAGTTCTTTTACCCAGTGTGAGTATTGCCCAGACAGACTCAGTCTTACCTATTCCATCAGTTATTATTTCTTTACAGTTTACCTCATTATTGACATACAATGCTACTCCCCCACCTTTACCTTTGTTCCGGTCGTTCCTAAACAGCACATACCCTTCCATACCTGTACTCCAGTCATGACTACCATTCCACCATGTTTCGGTTATTCCTACGATATCCGGTTTCATTTCTTGGACCAGGAGCTCCAATTCCTCCATTATGTTACCTAGGCTTCTCGCATTGGTGTATAAACATCTTAATGTATGCCGTTTAGCCTCTTTCCCACTAGTTATGCAATTTGGTATGGACCCCGTACTGTTTATCCCCCCCTCCTTCTTATGTCCAATCCCTTCCCCCTAGCTATGTCTGTTCTTATCTCATCACCTTCCTTTTCACTGTTGGAATCTGGCGTGGAGATTAACTGGACATCTCCCAACCGTCTCCCCCAAATTCCTAGTTTAAAGCTCTTTTGATGAGATGAGCCAGCCTCCCTCCCAGAAGTCTATTTCCTTCCCTACTCAGGTGAAGTCCATCCCGTGAGAACAGTTGTCTGTCCCCGAAAGCCTCCCAGTGGCCATACATCCCAAAGCCCTCCTTATAGCACCACTCCCTTAGCCAACTATTTATCCTCACAATCCTGTCAGCCCTTTGCTGCCCTTCTCTAGGAACAGGCAGAATCCCACTGAAGATGATCTGAGCCTCAGTTTCCTTGAGCGTCTTCCCAAGTCTGGCATAATCTCCCTTGATTCTCTCTAATGAGAACCTAGCCATGTCATTCGTTCCTACGTGAAGGATGATCAAGGGGTTCTTACCTGCTCCTTTTAGGATCCTTTTCAACTGCAGGTCCACATCCCGTATCTTAGTTCCTGGTAGACAGCACACCCTTCTGTTCTCTGGGTCTGCCCTGGTCACAGGCCTGTCTAACCTCCTCAGTAAGGAGTCCCCAATCACGTAAACCTGCCTTTCCCTGGTGACAGTGCGATCTACTAATCTATCCCCTGTTCTCTCTAGTCGCAACCCTTGTCCGTTCCTATTTTCCCTTATACTCCCCCTTGTGCCATTCTGTATCCTCCCGGGGCCCAGATTTGGTGCTGTCTCCATCAACTCCTCCCCTCTCTCTATTGGACTAGCTGCTCTTCTCTTCTTACTCACCCTCCCACCTTCAGTTACCACCTGCTGCCCCGCCCCTCGTTATCCAAACACCCAAACCTGTTCCTGAGTTCTATTTCCCCTTCACTAACCCTCCTTTTCCTTGGCCTGCTTCTCATGGTCACATGCTTCCACTGCCCTTGTTCTCCCCCTGACATTCCCCCCTCACAGACCTTAGCCCCTGCTTCCACCTGTATGCCTGAGCATTCCCCTTCAGCCCCTCCTTGCCTTTCCTCCATCAGCTGCTCGAACCCCCTTCTAAACTCTACCAGGGTATCTACCTGCATCTCCAACCCTCGGATCTTTTCTTCCAGCAGCTCTATTAGGCGGCACTTCATACAGACATACCTCTGTTCAGGCACCCCCACTAGCAGCATGTACATACCGTAGGAAGGGTTCCACTAGACAGTGTTACTGGGCTAAGTGGAAACTTTTTTTTATCTTGGACATAACACAAGGGGATTTTACCAGAAGCAGCAGCAATTCCCCTCATTCTGGACTATATTCTATCCTTCCAGTCATCGGTCCTCACCTTCAGCACTTTGAGAGTCCACCTGGTAGTGATCTGTGCTTTCCATACTTCTGTGGAAGGTCACTCTCCCTTTATATATATAACTTCTAGATTTTGGAAAGACTTCCTCCTGCACTTTCCCACCCCGCCAAACAATCACACCTTAATGGGACCTGAATCTGGTACACTGGGTATTAACAAAGCTCCCATTTGAACCACTGGCATCTTGTTCCATGTTCCTCTTTTTGATGAAAGTTGCCTTCCTTGTTGCTTTCACCTCAGTGAGAAAAGTCGGTGAACTCAGAGCTATGATGGCAGACCTGCCATTTACAGTATTCCACAAGGATAGGCTCTACATCCAAAATTTTTACCAAAGATAGTTTCCCAGTTTCACATTAAGCAATCCATTCACCCACCTGTTTTTTTCCCAAAACTGCACACATCTGCAGAAGAATGTCGATTCCATTCCCTCAACATCCGACAAGCTGTGGCCTTCTCCCTGCAGAGGACAAAACTATTCAGGAAATCCCTTAGACTGTTCCTTGCAGTAGAAAATAGGCCATCTCCACCCAGAGAATCTCCAAATGGATTTCTGGCTGTATTAAACTCTACTACCAGCTGTCAAGGCTACCTCACACCTATAGAGGTATGGGCTCACTGCACTAGAGTTCAAGCTATGACCATTGCATCCTTTAGGACATATGTGGAACATATCTCATAGACATATGTTGAGCAGCCACATGGAGTTCTGTACGTACTGTCTCCACACACTACACCTTGGAGCAGGACTCTATGATGGATGCCTCCATGGCATGACAGTTCTCCGCAAGACCCTTCTAGCCTCATCCTCTCGCCCTCCTCTGACTTAGGTACTGCATGTCATGAAGTTAGTGGAATAACTCAGGAAGTCATAACTCAGTGGAATACAATAGGGACCATCACTAGAAGACGAGTAGGTTGCTTACCTGTAACTGGAGGTTCTTCGAGATGCATGGTCCCTATCTGTATTCCGCTTCTCACTCTGTCCCCTCTGCTTTGGATCTGTCAGATTCTTGGTGGGGAAGGAACTGGAGATGTAGTTGGTCCGCTCTGACCTTTAACGCCTTGGATGGAAGCACAAGGCTGGTCAGGGCATATGCGCAGACCAACGGATGCTGCTTTCTAATTTTTCGACTCTGTGTGCATGGTGCGCATGCATAAACACTCAGCCGAATAACCATAGGGGGCCACACATCTCAAAGTACCTCCATTTACAGGTAAGTAACTTCAATGACATCCCCCAGGGTACAAGATGGACTTTTGAATAGCAGTGTCCCCTTAATTTTCCAGATCGGGGTGTCTCTTACTAGTGCTAGTGAAAAGCAGCCTCTCCAGGGTCTGCTCACACTGCCATGTCAAGGCACACCCAAGAAAGTTACATGAATGCTTTCCCAACCACTCATGAACTAATGCAGGGCAACACCTGCATATCCCTCAGTCCCAGCCTTGCACCCCAGAAATGTGCATCTTACATTGCTCAAGGCCTCCTGGATCAGAGTAAGCTCATTAATTAGTTTGTCATTTCATCAATGGAAATGATCATGCCACAGCCTTTGTTTACTTTCGAGATTCCCCCAGATACTTCAGTCAAAACACACTGGTTTAGATAAAATATTAAAACAAGTTTATTAACTAGAGAAAGAGATTTTAAGTGATTATAAGTGATAAAAGCATAAAAGTCAGAATTGGTTACAAAAGAAATAAAATATAGAACCGTAATCTAATTCCTAAATTTACCGAGCTAACCAAGACTTGAAGCAAGCAACTTTCTCACTCCATCTCCAGTTCCTTCTCCATCCATCAGATGCTGCAGGTAGTTCACAGTTCATTGTTCTTAGTTCACAGGCTGGATCTCCTTACAGCCTGGGAGGGCTACTCCAGTTCAAAGGTTTTCTTTGTTTTCTAAATGATCTTGCTCTGTGAGTGGGTGGAGGGTCAGGGGGGTAGAAGCCATTGTCTCTTATTTTATACCTTCCTTGTTGAGGAACACACCAGTCCCCCCTGTCCCCGCTGGGGTGTAGAAAAAGCAATCTCTTGTGTATGTGACATTCAAAGGTCTCTCAGGTGAATTGTAAATTTCTGTCTCATACATTCTGTATACGTGACATTTGCGATGACATGCAAAGCCTTTGTTATTTCTGAGGAGGTGGTCTGTGGGTGTTCTCCAGACTCACAACTTGTTTCAGTAACAAACCTATAGCAAAACTGGATAACTGTATACGATGATGGTACATACATGTTAACAGGACAACAGTGTTCAATAGATCATGAGTTTTCAATGATACCTCACAGGGCATGTTTTGTACAAAATATATCATAACCATACAAAAGTGGTGAACATGGGGTACAGGGTGCCACAATCTCCTCTTTAGAAACATAGAAGTTGCCATACTCGATCAGACCCATAGTCCATCTAGTCCAATATCCTGTCAGGCAGTAGCCAGTACCATTTTTGAAGAATCAACATATCAGATGTGAGATCTGTTATGGCAACTTTCAGTGTAGTGTGAGTGTTTTATAGTTTATAGTATGGTTAACATCTTGGATTAGGTAGAACCTCTTTTTTTTTTTTTTTAATTTTATAAATTTAAATCTAAAATATTATATAAAACTATACACAGGAATAACTTCATGCACCAATAAAATTCAACTTGTTCTGGGATGAATTGTGGGAGTACTTTAACAGTGCATAGAAATGATAACAAAGAAATAGACCCCATTTACTTGAAATGGCAGGAAGACTGTAGGCATTTGCCAGAATGAGAATTGGGTTGGGACAGAGGATTTACCTTCTAAATTCAAATGGCCTTTTTTGTACATATATATTTTTCCATTCAGCTTTTATTCTTTTTATTGCTATGTAAACTGCCGACAGCTTTAATTAATTGAATTAAATAATGCATGAACTATACTGTCATCCTTGTGGATGGGTGCCCATTTGGTCCACATTCAAGCCTTGCTAAATGGGAGGTACTGGAGAGATATTGTGGAACTTGAATGTTCTGAAAAGAGAAAGAGATGATTGAATTGTGGCAAGAGTGCATTAATTTATGAATAAATTATGCAAACAGCTTGTCAGCCATTCAATACTAGAGTGGGGAGATTCATGACCCAGGAAGAGGTAATAGGATGGAGCACGGTGGTCCTTCCTTTCAACAGAATGTGTATCTGTGCTTCAGAATTCTCAAACACCCACAATACAAAGGCTAATATGAAAAATTGAAGGGCTTGAGGATAGTACCCTGGTCGGAATTTCATTATTCTCTCTCTAACATGTAGATGGGATGGGCTTCTTCTCCAAGACATTGTTCCTGAACACTATTAGTGACTTTTCTCAACCATATGTCTTATTATCCTTAGGCTTAAAGGTAAACTGTTTTCAAGAACTGATTATAATTTGTCCAGTGTTTTCTGATTTTTTTCTAAAGTCCTATGAAACTGATGTAATCCAGAAAATACAAAATTTTCAAGAATCTGTAAAATGAGTTAGTTTCTAGAGATGTGGCGGTCAAAGTATGCTGCTCATTTATTTACTGTATTAGGAGTAGACTATTTTTGTGACAGGTAGAAACACGGACTGTCTCTACAGGGAAAACGTCACTGAGCAATGTTACAATACAATATTTTTTTAACCCCTTATCTAATCATTTTGTAATGGCCCTATTGGGAACAGAAAGCTGAAGCAACTGCTGAAAGTGTCACAGCTGCTCAGAAAGTCTACCTCTGAAACTCTGAATGGCCAAGATCCTTGAATATAAATGATGCTGTTTGGGTTCTATTTTATGCAGATAGCCATTACGCTGTATCATTATTAGCCTTTTTTTTAATGCTACAGTAAATACAATTTCCAAAGGATGATAGGGGAGGGAATTAATGAAATGTGGAGCCCTTCCTCTTTGCATATACACCTACTTGTATACACCTTTACCCCTATATAACATGACCTGATATAACATGAATTCAGATATAACGTGGTAAAGCAGTGCTCTGGGGGGTGGGGCTGCATGCTCCGGCGGATCAGCATGTCTGGCTCCAACACGCTGCTCTGAACGGCGTGTTAAGGGTGCCAGGCCAGGGCTGAGGGGTTGGATAAGGGGCAGAGGGTCTCGGGGGCAGGCAGGGGACAGAGAGGGCGGGGGTTGGATGGTTTGGAGGTTCTGGGGGCGGGGTGGTCAGGGGACAGAGAACAGGTTATTAGATAGGGCGTGGGAGTCTTGGGGGTTATTAGGGACGGGGGGGTCTCTGGAGGTGGGGCAGTCAGGGGACAAGGAGCAGGGGGGCTTAGGGGGTGGGGTCTTGGGAGGGGTGGTTAGGGACAGGATCTTTGGAGCGGGGATTCTGAGGGGTCAGTCAGGGGGTGGGAAGTAGGTGGGGGTTGGATAGGGGGCGGGGCTAGGCTATTTGGGGAGGCACAGCCTTCCCTACCCGGCCCTCCATACAATTTTGAACCCCGATGTGGCCCTCGGGCCAAAAAATTTGCCCACCCCTGCATTAGGCGTTCTCATCTCTCCTGCCTATTTTAATCTAGTTTCTAAATTGTGTGCAGTATAAACTAAGCTTAAGTTGTCTCATTAGTTGTATTTTGGAAACATTGTAACTCTGTGCTGACATTTTCTAAACAATTTTAAAAAATTGTTAGCATTAATACAGTATTAAAATACCATTGACGTGATGGCAAGTAGTTCACAGCCACGGAAACGAAAGGCATGGACAGCCAAAGGAAAAATTGGAAGCTTTGGACAGACTGAAATCAGGAATGAGCCAAGCGAAGGTCTCAAAAGAACTAGGAGTGAGGGAATCAATATTAAGAGGGTGGATCAAAGATGAGGAAAAATTACGATCAATGCTAGTTGAACTGGATGAAAGTGAAGGCCTGGAAAGGAAGCGCCTAAAAACTGCCAAGGATAACCAACTAGCTAGAGCAGTATTTATGTGGTTTACCCAAGAACACTCCAACAGCACAGCAATTTCCGGTGACATTATAAGGAAACAAGCAGAGAAATTGAAGAAGGATCTTGATTTTAGACGCTCGGGTGAGAATGCTTCTGCACATCAAGGTAACTAATTTAAAGCTAGCAGTGGATGCCTTAATCATTTTTTAAAACGTCATGGCATTCGGCAAGTCGCAATTTCAGGAGTGATGTGCTCCACAGATATAAGAGCTTGTGACGAATACCCGCTAAAGTTACAAGAGATCATCATCGAGGGTGGCTATGCTCTGGAGCAAATCTATAATGCTGATGAAACCGGCTTATGTTACCATATGCTGCCAGATAGAACACTTTCTTCTAGGACCGAAGAACAAAAGGTTTTAAGGTGATAAGAGAGAGCGACAATACTTTTCTGCATGAATAAAACGGATTCACATAAATTTAAAACTCTGTGCATAGGCAAATCCAGGTCACCTAGGGCTTTCCACCATAAGAACATGGATTCGCTTTCTTTCATTTATCGCCATTCAAAAAATGCTTGGATGACATTGGATATTTTCGAGGAATGGTTTAAGAAATATTTTGTACCAGCTGTCCGGAGCCACCTACGCAGACAAAACCTGGAGCCAAAGGCATTGCTCCTACTTGACAACTGTCCCGCCCACCCCGCAGTTGAGACCTTAACCAGCAAAGACAGGAAGATAAAGGTGAGCCACCTTCCTAAAAACACGACGTCCAAAATACAGCACCTCCATCAAGGCATTATAGCCACATTTAAAATGAACTATCGTAAAGCCTTAGTAAAGAAAATAACGGCTGTCATCAATTAATTAATTTTCTGGATGTATTTAACTTAGGCGAGACAGCCCTGCTAGGAATCACTCCATGAATGATAGAGAAATGTTGGCATCGCGGTCTCAAAAGTATTTTTGTCACTGAAAGCGACGACAGCCAAGATGAGGAAGAAGATGAAGATGAGAACAACTTTGAAGGTTTTATGGTTTTATGGAAAAAGAGTCCATGGAGACAGAACGAGTCTACAGGGAACTTATGGTTCAAAGTGGGATAGCTGATGTTCAAGAGTGGATGGAGGTGGATGCTATGTGTCCAACCTATGAACGACTTACCGATGTAGATATAATTCATAATGTTGCCCCTCAACCACCTGGTGCCTCGGAAAATATGTCTAACCCTGAGGATAGTGATGAAGAATCCTTGGCGCCACCGCCCAAAGCTGCTGATGCAGTTGTAGGGTTAGAGATTGGTCTTAAGTGGCTAGAAAGCCAGGATGTGGATAGACTGCAATTACTGCAGTTAAAATCCATAATTGACCTGGCGAAGAAGGCTCGCAGTAGCATGAAGCAACAAAGTATAACAAGTTTTTTTTTTAATTTTTTAAATGTTCTTAAATAAGAAAGCATCTTGTACCCCCAAAATTTACCATTTTATCAATGTCTCTAAAACTTAATTACTTTACCATTTTTAGCTTCATTTTAACCTTTTCTATAAGTAAAAACTTCCATCTCCAAAATGTTTTTAGACTATTTAATAGTTAACAGTTCATATTACTTAATAATCTATGTATAACATACAGTAGTTGGCTAAGTGACAAAGTGGCCCATGCTCCTGTTTCCTAAAATACCAAAATCCTTTTTACAACAATTTGTAAGGATGTGTAACTAAAAGCATTTTCTGTTATTTTATGTGAATTTTGCATTTTCCTAAGCATTACACGCAGACCAAACAATTGATGTATGATGAAACCTAGCCCACATGGTTGCATTTAGCAGTGCTTAGTACCTGTGTTGTTAATACACTGTATCTTTTAAGTAAGTTTATAAAATAATTGTTGTCATTAAAGAAAGGAGATACAATTTAACCATTGTAGAACAGATTTATTTACTGCGTACACTGTGTTAGTTCTAACAAAAATGATTTGCTGACTATTAATAACGGAAATCTTTGAGGCCAAAGCAAGTTCGATATAACGAGGTTTCACCTATAATGCAGTAAGATTTTTTTGGCTCCTGAGGACCGCGTTATATCGAGGTAGAAGTGTGATATGGATTATGTATGATAGTTTTAAATTACAAGATCATATTATTTTCCCCCTACATGACCTCAATCTCATTTTACTCTGTAAGTTGAATGGTGAATGAAACAGTTTTGTATAGGAAGGAGCCTAATCTTATTTGTATAGTAAATGAAGTAACAGTCCTCAGGATACCTGCCTCATACAATACAAGAGTCAGATGGTGTGTGAAGCATGACAATGCGGATAAAAATATGTTGAGCAGCTGCTTTGTGCACTGAGCACTATCCATTTTGCACACTGAATGAGTTAGGGGTCCTGCAGAGAAAAGTAGTATGTGGTTGTGCCACTTAAGACTGCATCATAATGCACCAGCATCTGGAAGAGAGTTAAGGTTGCATGGAAAATCTTAATTTTATGACTCTGTGTTTCACTTTGCACTTTGGTCTTCTAATTGTTTTTTTTAATATGAGGTGATATACAATTTCTGATTTCTAAACTCAAGATACAGACAGTGCATTGACACATTTGCCCCCAAAAATATGATTTCAATGTTTTTAGGGTATGTATAAATTAAGGGAATGAGATACATTGTCATTACATACAGTGCAGGTTGGTTAAATCCTATTAATATAATTAGTTGCATATGACATTGGCATAAATTTCAAGATGATATATCATAGAATATCAGGGTTGGAAGGGACCTCAGGAGGTCATCTAGTCCAACCCCCTGTTCAAAGCAGGACCAATCCCCAGAGAGATTTTTACCCCAGTTCCCTAGATGGCCCCCTCAAGGATTGAACTCTCAACCCTGGGTTTAGCAGGCCAATGCTCAAACCACTGAGCTATCCCTCCCCCCAAAACAGGGAATTGAACCTAGGTCTCCCAAGTCCTATGCTAGTTCCTTAACCAGTGGACCATCCTTTATTTATTTATATATATATATATATATAGAGAGAGAGAGAGAGAGAGAGAGAATTGTAATAATTTATTTGGAAAAATACTTAAACTTACAAGTTTGCATTATTAAACCGAAGAGGTAGATTTTTATTTTGGAGAAGTATATTGTTCTTAGGACGATTTCCTAATACTACCTAATGGAGAACTGAATTGATTAGTTAACACTTAAAGGGCTAGAGAAATATTTACTATGATAATAATAGGGACCCCACCAAAGCGCTCAGAATGGTGTTCATTAGAATAAAAATAAATATAATAAAAACTTAAAAATACAAAACTTCTTAAAATATTAACACAAAAATGAAAAGTGTCTAATTGTTCAATGAGAAGATTGAAAAGGAAGGTAATATATTACAGGGTCAGTTGTCATTCTAGATTCACACTTTGTAAGAAGCACTTTAAAAACTTACTGCCAAGTGAGGAGGTATGAAATCAGATGGTTTCAAGGTGGGGAGGACATGTGCGAGTTCAATATTGTAGTGTCAACCCAACATGGTGTGCTCTTGACTTCAAGCACAGCAATGGGATCCTTAAAACAGTGGCAGCCTGTGGGCACAGAAACCCACTACATGGCCCCATCAGTGTTATTGTCAGATAATATCCCACATTACGCATCAAGTTCAGTCTCTTAATGATCCTTTATCAGTTACTTGTCTTGTGTCATAACTGGTATTCATTTAAATCATTAATGCCGACTTGCAATTCTCTCTCAGGGCTAGGTCCACAGATCCTCAGTGTGGGTTGTCTCCTGTCTGTAACTGTAGGGGGCAGAATCAAAGCTGATTGGACAGCTGACAAGGGACAAGCCCCCACCTTCTGGAGACCCCCTGAGTTTTGTTCTGTCTCTACTATCAGGCAGTGAAATCCAGCACCAACTGAGAGAGAATGGTGGGGAAAAAAGCCTGAAAAGGCAGTTTGTCTCCAGCCAGAATTATGACATCTCGCACCCCCCCACCCTCTACGACTGCTCAGGTAACGGGTTAGGAGGTTGGCTGAGAATGGTCCAAACAGGAGACCAAGGCTGTGTTCCTCCTGCTCTTTAACTTTGCCAGAGAATGCAGAAGGAGAGGCTAGTGCATTGTGCACTCCAGCCGCTTGGTCAGAAAGGTTTCACTTTGGCCACCATAGCTAGACTTAGGAGACTGATTCCCCAGGCGTCTTGACAACCAGGCCACAAATGTCTCAAAGGATGGTGGAAAAATTAAGAGAACCGTTCAGCTGCAGGAGATGGTTGCATGAAAAGGCAACAGCCCTGCATGGGGAAACCATAAGTGAGACCGGCTGAATCCATCACAGGCAGAGCAAGGAGCAGTCGGTGAGACGATTTTGTGTGTGCATCTTCCTGCAGTGCAGGTCTCATTACTCCCCACCCCTTCCTTCCCTTGTCAAGCAATTCAATCTCTTTCCCCATGGGAAGTCAGGAATTCTGCACAGAGGGGAGAAGGGACTCCCCCCATCAAGAAGAAATTACCTCTTGGGCTAGGGAGCCCCTGGATTTAGCACAAAAAGCTCCTTTACCTCAGATATCACCATCTTGTGAGCCCTAGGCAGCAGCTACAGTGTCCCATCACAGGCATTCTATCCTCTCTCTAAAGGAGAAGGATAAAGAGGTACCTATTAGCAGACGAGGTTTGCAGGATCTTCGTCTGACCCAGGTTCCCAATCCCCACCTCCCTTAAGGAGTAAAAATTTTTAAAAGAGTGAACAAGGTTCAAGAAATTACCTCAGAAACTTAGAAAACTGGCCAGTCCTCCATTTGACAGCAGTTCCTCTGACTTATCCCCAGAGGATGCCAGAGCTAAAGGCTCTTCACATACGGTTTTCATACTCAGAAAGAAAAATCATAATAAAAGAAGTAGAATTTATTGTCTGGTTCTTCATCATCATCATCATTTAATTCATTTTCATCCTTATCTTCATGGGTATCAACAAAGAAAAAAAAAGAAGGTTGGGAAATCTGTTAAATTTAAATCAAAGGGAAGAAAAAAGAAGTCAAGAAGAAAGTCAAGACATTCTTCACAGGAGGAAGGTGAACTCTCAATCTCAGAATCACAGGATGAAGAGAATCAATAGGATCTTTTTCCAGCTGAATGATTTGAGAAAGGTTGATTAGATACTTAAGTATTCTATCGGATGAGCCTACTAGAAAAAATTCTAAGGAGGAAGAATAGAGGATTGGTACAGAAATTACAAAAAAAAAAAAAAAAAAAAGTATATTCCAACAGGTTAAGCTGAACCATATATTCCCCCTTCATGTCTTTTTGGAAAGAGTAATTAAAGCTGAATGGGAAACCTTGGCACAAGTCTATGACATTGTCCAGGTGTGAGAGAAAATTCTACAACATGCACCATAGCGAAGTAGATTTTGTGTCTTTTCCCGAAGTGGATGAGGCAGTTTCATCATTTAGTCAAAGAGACTGCTGGAAGGGGACTTTTTCCTTAAAGAATCCAGTGCCTGCAGAGTGGAAATATAACTGCAGCATACATTTTGAGTCTGTATCTTCCTCTCTGAGAGCTTCTGGTGTGACAACATGTTAAGCAAGAGCAGTACTGGCCTGGACTGACAATTTGTAGCCAGATTGCCAAAAGGCTAAGCAGTCGTGGTTAGGTTCATAGTTAAAGTCTCAATGGCTTCAGCATTCATAGCTGATGCAACCAGAGATGGTTTGAGGTTTTCAGCACAAAGTATGGTCTCCAATGTGGTGACCAGACAGCACCTCTGTTCACATGACTGGAAGGGTTATATAGAGGCCAAAATCACATTAGTAGTTTGTTTGTTTTTTAAATATTCAGGAGCTTGGTTATTTGTGGAGCCATTAGACAAAGGTTCCTCAGATAAATCAAAGACCTTACAGAACCTTCCTAACTCCAAATCCCGGTCTAAAGGTTTTTACAGGTCTAAATATCCTTTTCCTAAGTATAGAAGCCAACACTACAGCAAAAGCAAATGTAACAAGTCTAATCCCGGAAAGGAGAGAGACCAGTCTTCCCACAATGCAAATTCCAACACTAGGAACATTCTCATACTATGGTCAGGAGAGTACTGACAAGCAACACCTATGGGGGAGACTATTAAAGTTCAAGGACCCAATGGCCTCTCTCCACATCAGACAGATGGGTCCTGGATGTGGTTTAACAATGGCACATCATAGAATTTTCAAAGATTGTGAATTGTCGTTTTCCCTTTCACTAGTATCATCAAATCTGCAAAAGAGGTAAAATATGCTAACGGCCATAGTTCATCTTTTGTGAATCAGTGCAGTATCGTTCCTGAGATGGAGACATTCTCTGGTCACTACCGAATCTCTTTTTCTGGTACCCAGGAGGTCTGAGGCGGACAGAGCTGTGTTGGACTTAAAACACCAGAATAAGTTCATAAGGATCATGTTCATGAAGTTCATATCAGTGCCGATCTGCCAGGGGTTTACTTTGTTAATCAATTTGAAGAAAGCCTATATTCACCAGGCACACAGGAGATTTCTGCAGTTTGCTCATGGGACTGATCATTTTGCCGTGCAAAATGGTGTATTTTAGACTGTCATCTGCACCTTTGAGCATTCTCAAAAGTTCTCATTGTTCTGGTGGCTTTTTCTCAGGCAGAAGGGGATACAGGTATACCCTTTTCTATTCTAGACAGATCCCTGTCCAAGGAGGTGGTCTGCTTGAGTGACTCAGTAAATGATCCAAACATTGGCAGCAAACCATTGATAACTACTCTGAGTATGGTCCATGAGGCTGAGGAAAGGTTTCTTCCAGTCCTATGTTTCTATGAATCTATATTCAGCATCATGTAACCATAGTGTCTCATGTTCTGGAATTTTTACAAGATGGTTTTGATATCAGGTTGCAGCTCTTGTAAGGTAAAAGTTCTTCGAGTGCTTACTCATGTTGATTCCAATTAGGTGTGTGTGTGTGTGCTGTGTGCACAGTAACCAGAAGGTTTTTCCTCTAGCAATACCCATTGGGTTTTCTCAGCTGCCCTCTGGAGTTGCACCTCCATGGCATCATATATAGGGTCCTGCCACCACCTCAGTTCCTTCTTACTGCCTGTGATGGTTAGCCAGAACGCTCATTTGCTCTTGCTTTGGCAAGCCTTCTCCCTAGTAATCTTCAGACTGTCTTTCTGTAACTAGTTTAATCAGTTAGTTAGTAGTTGTAGCTAGTCATTATATAGTTGGATTCCTGTTGGGAATTGTTCTGGGGGTACCCTCTGCTTCCCTACCCCCTCATCCCCAGTGCCGGGGCATGCCTCGGTCCCAGGGTTTAAACCCCGTGCAGCTTGTAACAAGCCTATGACCAGGAGCAACCCTCACACTTCCTTCTTGAAGTGCCTGGGGGAATCGCATCAGAAGGACCATTGCAAAATCTGTAGGGGATTTTGCCCAAGGACTCAAAAAGAAAGAGACCAATGGTTGAAGATCCTTCTGATGGAGGCTGCCCTCTGCCCCCGCTCGGACCCGAGTTTGGCCAAACTGATGCCTAGCCCCTCAACATTGGTGCACAGTGCTCCGGCATTGACACAGGAAATTTCGGCGCCGAGAAAAGACTTGGATACAGATACTCGGCCCCAACAGGGCTCCAAGCATGGCAATGCATGGCACTGTTCACCAGTCCCTGGGTGCCCCACAAGAAGAAGAAGCTGGACAGAGGACACTCATCCACACTGAGGCCGGGATGGAAGGACTCTTTTTTTTTTTTTTTTTTTTAAATATAGGGTTGGAAGGGACCTCAGGAGGACATCTAGTCCAACCCTCTGCTCAAAGCAGGACTAATCCCCAGACAGATTTTTGCCCCAGATCCCTAAATGGCCCCCTCAAGGATTGAGCTCACAACCCTGGGTTTAGCAGGCTAATGCTCAAACCACTGAGCTATCCCTGCCCTCACTGGAGCAGTGAGACCCACATTGGGCCAAGTAAGTGCGGCACCACCTCGCCTGGCACTGCTGACTCCTGCACCAACAAGGGGTCAGTCGAGTCCAGCTCCTCAGGACTCCCCTCCTCGGGAGAGTCGCAGAGAGGCTTTGGAACTGCCCTTCACACTGGAGACCTTAGAGGCAGCGAGAGAGCTCATTGCCTTCACCACCTTCCCCTCCCAGGTGAGAGACCCTAGATCTCCATCTTGGAATTTAAACGTTGTACTCAGTGCCATAATTCAGGTGTCCTTTTTACTTGACTATCAAAACGACTCTTCTGACTGCTATCACTTCTTCAGCAAGAAAGTTGTTAGAGTTGGGAGCATTATCCATCCTGCTGCATCTTTTACAAAGATAAGGTGGCTTTGAGAATGGATCCCACCTTTATTCCAAAAGTGAATTTGATTTTTCATCAAGCACAAGGGATCTCATTGCCTGCTTTTTGTCCACATCCTTCTCACCCAAAGAAGAAGCTATGGCATTTGTTGAATATAAGATGAGCCTTAAAGCTTTATGTGAAAAGGAATGAGCATAAGAAAAACAGACTTACTGGTCTTATTTCATCCAAGAAAAAGAGGTGCTAAGGCATCTAAATCATCAATCTGAATAGATACGCTGATGCATTGCTGAGGCATGTAGAGCAAAAGGATTCAGTTCTCCACGGGGCATCGGAGTTCACTCAGTACAAGTGGTGGTGGCATTGTGGGTGGAGAAAGGACAGGCCGGTTACAATGTAATCTGTAAAACTGCAGTTTGGTCATCCCTGCATATATTTACCTTGTTTTACAAAATAGATATTCAGTTTTCAGGTGATGCAGCCTTTGTCATGTGGTTTCTGCACACTGATGATTCCTTTTGGTAAGGGAATCCTTTCTTTCATTGACATTATTTTGTTCCCTCCCTAGGAATTTTGTCACTGCTGAGAAAATCCCATGCAGAGGATCTGTGGACCTAGCCCTGAGAGAGAGAATGGGAGAAATTTTGGTTATTTACCGGAAAATTTTCCCTTTTCGAAGGAATAGGCCCACAGATCTGTTTCTCCCTGAAAAAGAGAGATCTGTTTAAAGTTCTCTGCAGTAGTTAAATTTTTCTTTGAGTATTATTTTGGCAAGGTGCTGATGCAGGATGAGAGATTCATTTTTTTTGTTTCATAATCCAGAGAGGCTAGCTTTGGAAGCATCTCAAAACTGAGAGGGTCTCCAGAGGATAGGGGCTAGTCTCTTATCAGCCATACAATCAGCTTTTATTCTAAACCTACAGACAGGTGATTATCCTCACTGAAGATATGTGGACCTATTCCTTTTGAAGAAAGGAAAGACTTCAAGTAAGCAACCACAAATTCTTATTTTTAAACCTCTTATTAATCTGCAGGAAAACATTTGATTTGGGTTTTAAAAAAAAAGTGTAACCAACTATTCTAACTTCAGTGTTAATTTTAGTTGTTTTCAAAGTGGCTGCTGTTTTATTGCCTCTTAAAAAGTACTATAGAATTTTAAGTGTCTACTTATTACTTAACTTATTTTAGGTACTGTGGTCTTTGGAATGTGGACATTGGATTTCAGAGGAACCATATGAACTGTCAGCCAATTTCCCTGCAGCTCCTGTAAGTTAAATGTTTGTGAATTTAGATTAATTTATCTGTTAAATGAATAGTTACAGAACTAGGGGTAATAATGGTGACTGGCTATCGTGGATAAGTGTCTTTATTAGAAAAAATATAGATACACGTATTCTCTCTCTTGCTCATTCATGCTCTCTCCCCACTCTTGTCCAATCCTCCTTCCTGAACAGTATGCAAAACCTGTGGTATATAATATATAAACATTTAGAAAGAGATTCATTTGTTGAATAACTTCTGAGTAAATAAGGGCAGGTCTACACTTAAAAAGCTACAGTGGTGCAGCTTTAGTGAAGACACTACTTTGCTGACGGGAGAGCTTCTCCCATCAGCGTAGTTAATCTACCTCTGGGAGAGGCAGTAGCTATGTCGATGGGAGAAACTCTCCTGTCGACATAGCACTATCTACAGTGGCGGTTAGGTTACTATAACTGCCTCGCTCAGGAGTGAGGATTTTTCACACCCTTGAGCAATGTTATACTGTTATACCAATGTAAGTCTGTAGTGTACACCTGGCCTAAGTTTCATGTTTAAATATGCACATTCTTGAGTTTTGTAGTATCATGTCTTATTTCTTGCTGTGCTCGTGTCTCAGTTGGAGACTATCATAAGGTGGGAAAAGGCAACAGGCCACAGCTTTAACACTTCTGTTCCAGATGCTGCGTGCATTACTGTTTTTTCCACTGAATGGATTTCAGGAACTTAAAGTCGCTATGGGCTTCACAACCCAGTAAGTGAGTAATACAGAGCACTTCTTCTTAAATGCTAGCTTTCCAGCAATGACTTGAGCATTTGTGCAAAAAGTTTTATTACCTGTATATACTGGGCTATCTCCAGGTACACCCCCACTTCATATTGTCTGAAGTTATTAAGCAGTAAATTCGTTTTGGGCTTTGATACAAGCAGGATTGTACCAACCTGATGGTTGATCACATCACAAAAGGCTTTACAATTTGTCTTACCTGTGTAAGACATATTTTCTTCAGCTACTTGTTTCATATAGTGTTTCACACGTTTTGATGAGAGAACATTTAACTGGTGATTGAACTTTGCTTTCCTAACTACAATTTTGTTGTATTTTTTGAATTTGGGATTTTTAAATTCCTTTTACATTCATAATCATTTTATCTGAATATTTCCAAGATAAAGGTTTCTCTTTCGTTTTTAATAACATGCTATTATAGTGTAGAGCAGAGGTGGGCAAACTGTGAGCCGCTTTAAGCCATCCCGCGTGCTCTTGTTGGGGAGTTGGGTCTGGGGCTTGCCCCGCTCCAGCCGGGGCGCAGCCTCGGGTGCCGTTCCACGCGGTTCCCGGAAGCCGCGGCATGGCTCCACTCCGGCTTCGAAGTGCTCCAATGGGAGCTGCAGGGGCGGTGCTTGCCGATGGGGCAGTGTGCAGAGCCGCCTGGCCGCGCTGCCAGGTAGGAGCCAGAGAAGGGACATGCCACTGCTTCCGGGAGCCGCTTGAGGTAAGTGCCACTCAGAGCCTGAACCCCTGAGCCTCTCCCCATGCCCCAATCTCCTGCCCCAGCCCTGATCCCCCTCCCGCTCTCCAAACCCCTTGATCCCAGCACCCTCCTGCACCCCAAACCTCTCATCCCCAGCCCCACCCCAGAGCCCGCACCCCCAACCGGAACCTGCACCCTTTCCCACACCCCTGCCCCAGCCCTTATCCCCCTCCTGCCCTCCAAACCCCTCCTACACCCCTTCCTCAACTCAGGCCCACCGCAGAGCCCGCACCCCCAACCAGAGCCCTCACCCCCTCCTACACCTCAACCCCAATTTTGTGAGCATTCCTGGCCTGAAATACAATTTCTATTCCCCGATGTGGCCTTCAGGCCAAAAAGTTTGCCCAACCCTGGTGTAGAGAAAATACAACTGTTATTCTAAAATGACTGTGTGAGTGTAAAAAGAAACTAGTGGTGCATTTATAGATTTGTTTAACCTAAGAGTCCTTTTGGAGAGAGGTGGAGGGATGTTTTGTGGGGCAGCAAATAACTAGCATGTTGTTTTCTATTCAGGTAGGTGTGCTGCTTCTGTTGTGCCCATCATTGTTTATAGAGTATGTTGAAGAGAGAAGCAGGAGAAAGCCAGATGATTTTAGCTTAAGGCTGTAGGGTTTTCTGTTTTTTAAACCCTTTTTCTCATTAATAACTTGGCATGTTATCAGTAGTTTTGCACAACATTCTGTAAAGTCCTTTGAGAGTGATTTCTGCCTTTTGTTAACTTCCTCACTTCTATCTAATATCTGCTTATCACCTTCATTCCTTCAGTAGAAATGGGAAGGCTTGGGGGACATTGAAAAGTTAGGTTGAGGCACATTAGGGTTGTGCAGAGAGTTTTTGTCTGTTGTACTTTATCTGTGAATAAGTGAATCTATCCTCTTTTCAAACATTCCCCTCTCAAGGTGTTTTAATTTTTCTTGTTGTAAATACTGTAGTTGCGCTCAAAAGAGTTTCCTTCCTTTTCTTCTTATATCTCATAAGAAGCATTTAAGAAGGGAGGATGGGATAGGAATGGAGAAATATATAATGCTTATGCTTTTGAAGGTTATTGAGGAACGAGGCAGGAAAAGGCACTCTTGCCAATTTGTAGTTGCTTCTTGCAGTCACTGCAGGCTGTGGTACAAGTCACTGAATGGTTGACATTGCCTTATCTGAAACCTGTATAGTCTCTCTTAGATAGCATTTGCACTTTAAATAAGCCATGCAATCTTATTTAGTTAGAAAGGCATCTAAAATTGATTAATTGAATTCTAAACATTAAGGTTTGATTTTAAAAAACTACAGAATTTTCAAATAAAATTAGAGATGGTAATTACAGAATGATGATTTTAAAACTTTGACTGGAGTAATGATCAAGGTTAATGCCATGGTAAAGATTGAGAGTTTTGGAAAATCAAACTAGACCAGCAATGTCTGCTGGTTAGATGTGCCAAAAATTCTGAGCACTCATCAGATAATTTTTAACAATATTATGAAACAAGAATTCATATTTTACAGATCTGGCTCACGCAACTCAATTCATAATAGGAAAAAATAATTAAACCTTACATCAGTGTTCATTTCATTATCTGATATTGTCCCTGTACTTTCCTTAGACAAACTGAAGATTATAGTTGAGGTCAAGGAAGCATGATTTTTATTTAATGACTGACCAGTCATTCATACTGTGCCCATTGTTGTGCTGTCTGATACCAAGATGTTCCTTAATGAGCACTTTTAAAGAATGGATTGTTGCTTTGGGTGATGACCTAAATCTTTCAGATATTGAGGATATCTTTTGTATTTCTTCATATGAATAAAAGTATTATCAGTATTTTGGTGATCTATTGAATTAAAAATGGGGGTTAAAGTATCATACCATTGTAAGACAGCTGTTTTATGGAAGTGATTTGCAAAGTAATCTTTTGACTTAGTATGTTTGAAGAAGAATGTTATAAGCTTGGTAGAAGTAATATTACATTTTTAAATAATGGTCTTAATTATATTTTGTCTATTATGTAAAATGCTTGTTAGGACAACTCAATTAACTGTTCGTTCACGGGGTTCATATAAATCACAATGAAGTATTATTTTTATAAGTCTCATAATATATATTTTGCCTCCATTCGCCTTGAATAATTCTGATACATTACTTGCTACTACTACAGCAGTCTGTTTTTGCCACTGAAAGCATATAACTGGGTAACTTTTTGAGAGCAGTTGATTTACAACAATATGGTTCTTCTTTTTGACTCATTTCCCAACATCAGTCACAATTACTGATGTAATGTGCATATAGAAAAATAAAAAGACTTTAACATGTTTTGTTATCTGAGCCTCAAAAAAATCTAGAAAATGTTCAGTACCGGAAACATGCTTTTTTGTGTCACATTTGGAACTCAAAGTTCAATAGCGCTCAATGAAAAATGTCTAAAATTGTAAGATTGGGGCTGATACCAAGCATGAGCAATTTCAACCCAGAAGTAATTTTTTGGTGTGACCTATATAAAATATTGAAAAGTGTTTAGAAGAGAAGTGTCTTCTGAACCTTAATTTTAGCATTTCTATCAATAACCTATAATACATACTTTTTAAGCATATTGTTATAATAAACATAGGGAAAAATCACCCAATAAAGCCATTTATTCACTTAAAGATATACATTGAGGCCTAGATTATCACCATACTCAGAATTGCCCGAGTCTCATACAGCTATTTCCCACACAGAAAAACTCTGTCCATAGGATATTTTTAGGTTTCTCTTCTTTCTCTTTCTAAAATGCAATAAAATTTATCTTAAGAAATAAACATGAGCTTTTTTCCATAAAAGAGCAGATTGGTTTTAAAGAAGTTATTAAAGTTAGCTTGTTTTTTACAAAAGGTCTAAACAAACATCACCAGGTTATATTTAATTGCATGGAGAACAGCAGTTGTCTGGTGTTTAAGTGAGGCAACAGCATTATGTAATACTTAATTCTCAGTTGTTATACATTAAACAACTAGAAAGGGGGAAAAGTGCAATCTTCATAGAAAATGTAATGAAACACATGATACCATACTATAATTGGCAGGAGAGTTTGTACTTTAAAATATCAACTGTAATAAGTACAAAATCTGATAATTTTTTAAAAAATCATAAAATAGTGATCAATTTTCCAAGAATAAATGCAAAGCACGTAAGTGGAGATACTATTTCTACTCAGATTGTTAAATAAACTGATGTGGACTACAAGAAAAGCCCCAAATAAGTCTAAACACTATTTGCAAAGAAGTCTTTGCAAAGGAATGTATCCTTTAATTATGACAATGAGCTAATTACAAGGCACTATATATTTTTATGTACATAAACTACAAACAAGGTATGGGATAGAAAAATAGTTCTAGATTAGATTGCAAGTTAGGAGAGTTTTATATTAATGTAATGTTTAAAGTTCAGTGATGAGCACAAAGGCACATTTCTAAAACTAAGTTTTTAGATATTTTTCACAGTTCCAGTTATTTACTAACACACACAACATAAATGATCAAGAAAACAAAGTCCTTAAATTGTCTGACAGTTTCTTGGACATCCTTTTTACTTAGTCTTTCTGCCAAAATCATTGTTACACAGATTATTTCATGTTTTAGACTTTGCTGTGTCTAGTTGAGTAATGTGAGCTTGAACTGATGAAGACTATCACAATTCAAGAATTGGAACAAATTGATCCCTTCAGAATACTAGTGCATGTTTTCTGGGCTGGAAAATGACAAATTGCAGCTGTGAGTTTAAATGTTTGGCAAATGTAGTTTTTGAAGACTATACAATACACAATTCACATAGAATGCAAAGGGCATTTAGAAATCTGCTGGTCGGATCATCATAGTTGTGGCTTTGAGAGAGTACCCTGATCCTTTCCAGTAATACCACTTAATACCATTAAATTTGTTGGTGTTCTGCCGCAATGGATAGTACATTCCATTCAAGTTGGAGGGACCACATGCATCAAACCACCAGCCTGTAAGAACAGAAAACAAACAAAAATCTGAAATAATTAAATTATCAGTGTAGGTAGTTTTCAAAATTGTTATGCACAAATACCTTACAGTGTCCTGATCCTGAAACTAGAAAAAATATAGGAATATTAAAATACCTAGTTTTCACTTGTGTGCCTCCAGATCTCTCCTCCTTGGTAACTTTAACCATGATGAAATGTATATAGCAGAATAACATACTTGAGGAATATGCACTACAAAATTTAGCTGTAGGAGTTGTAGCATTTTATGGGATGTGGTTGTAAAATAAGGGAGCGGGCTTCAATCAACTCCTCAAAAGTTTATCTTACTACATATTTCAGAGGTTGATGGTGATAGATCTAAGGGCAGAATTTGGCTTGAAGAGGATAATCATGATATTGTATCTTTTTCCTTCTGCCTTCTCTCAAGATTATATAATTTTCCACTTTTAAAGTCTACATTTCTACTTAAATGAAAATTGCTTCCCTTGCAGCGAATTCAGTTTGCTTCAGTGCTTAAAGTCTGTAAAGATGTGCACTATGTCTAAGCCTTTCAGTACTGAAACAGCTAGCTGAACTCTGCATAAAGGAATGGTGAGAAAAAAGTAGCTAAACTTATTCAGTTTCACATC
Organism: Malaclemys terrapin pileata; assembly: GCF_027887155.1. Lineage (NCBI taxonomy): Eukaryota > Metazoa > Chordata > Testudines > Emydidae > Malaclemys > Malaclemys terrapin. The sequence goes on along the minus strand of NC_071507.1, from coordinate 164,181,385 downwards.
TTTTTCTTCAAATTTCGCTTGTTGTCCTGAGTTGTTAGTAAGGAATAGGGAAACTTTATTTTTATTAGTAAAAACAATATTTTTACACTTTTGTTATACTGATGGTAATAGGAGTGCTGTGTTTTACAAGGCAATAATCCAGTTCTCCCTTCGGATAAATTTAAACTGCCTTCAGACTTGCAATCTATACACTCAAGAAGCAGATCACTGTTTTGTAAATTGAGTGTGCCTCTCTTAAGCAACATTTACATTACAGAAGGTGTGACTGGATAGCAGAATTATAGAGAAAATTAAACCTGCTTTAAGATACAGAAGCAATCTAAAATGTAATGTCAATAAACGTGTGAACAAAATTGATCCAGAATTTATCCACCTACATAATAATTTTGGTATGCTCTGAGTAAATGTATTCTTAACTTCAAATTATATTTAAATATGGGGAAAAAGTAATGTTTTGTATTACTGAAATGTATTATTTCATGACAACTACATTCTAATTGTCATACTTTTAAAGAGCCTATAAAATGCTTAGTTCCCATAGGATCACTAGAGATTTCTTGTGCCTAATTAAATAATTTAGAAACCATTTTGTTGATTAAAAAGATGATTCCTGATACTTTTTGGGGGCATTTTGATCATTGGGCTACTTTCCCTTGCTATTTGGAAGCGCACTCTGCTGTCTTCTGTTCATACCAGTTTCACAATAGCAGGCCCTGTTGTTGCACAAGCTGTGAGAGAATGAAGGCCTATTTCCTCCCAATTTTAACTCCTCTCATTTTTACTTTAGCTGAGCTGTCTTTGAAATGGTAAAATAGAAAATTTGAACTCACTGAACTAGCATTTCCAATTGTGAGTTTTGGACTTTGTCACTAGTCAGGATTTAATACGTCAAAATTACCATCTATTTACCTCATGGACTGTTTTACTGCCAATAAAAATAGGAAGATTGAGAAACAGAAAACCATTCCTACCTCCTGTTAGCATTTGTGAACATTTGCAAATACATTTGTCATTGTCTGCATCCTTTGTGCTAAAATCATTTCCTGGTTGGCTGATGCTACTTATTTTGCCCGCTGTCCCAGTAAGTCCTTTAAGCTGGATCCTGTAGAAGTACACAACGGAAAAACAAATGTTAGATTGAAGCTAATGGCAGTTGATCTACACAGTAATGAGGAAATTTTTTGTAATAAATATCCTGTTTAAACAACAGTTTGATTCTCCTCTTGTTAATGTACAGCTATAAACTTTCTTTGAAGGGTATTGTGTTGGTATGAACAGTAACACTGCCAGCATAACATTATATTGAAGAGATAAAATAACCTCTGCTTTTATAGATGTTTGTTCCACCTATGTTAGATTAACAGAGATTATATGGAGGTATATATTGATAATCCTTGAGAAATGTACTCTATGTAAGAAGAACTAATACCATAGTAACTTGCAATATTAAAGTGCATTACATGTAAGCAACACTAGTAGTGGATTTTTAAATCCTCTACCTAATTTTCTCCCTGCCCTATTCTTACACTGGGTTACTCCTGGGGGAATACTGTGCCTGCACAGAATCTCCCCTGCAGATTTCTTTGCTTCCCCGCAGAAAAATGACTTTCTGACAGGGGCGCAAAGGGAAGCTGCAAAAGCAGTCATGCACCACTCCCTAGCAGCGCACGTACAATGTTTCAGGCACCCAGAGCAGCCGGCAGAGAGGTAAATCACCGTGGGGCTAGGGACATCCCAGCCAGTGGCTCCTACCCTGAGTTGGGATCAGCTGCTAGTCCCAACTGGGCTGGAGGCAGAAGAGGACAGGACTTCCCCTTCCCCTGCAAGGTGTCAGACCCACCCCCAGAAACCAGGAAGCTCAGCATCCTCCCCTGCTTCCTGCCCCATCACTCCTACGGGTTGGGGGGGGGGTCACTGTACGGGGATCTGCTCCCTCCAGCCACACAACCCCCATGCATCCAGACCTCCATACCCAGACATCCCTGACAAGCCTCACCTGTTATATCCAGAACCCCCCTAGCCCTCCATACCAAATCCTACCCCACTGTACCTCAACCCCTGAATCTGGCGCCTCCCTGCACCCAGACCCCCTGCCTCCAGACCCTCACACCTGCACCCAGACCATCCCCACTGAGCTCCCTGTACTCAAACCCTCACCCTGATGCCCCACCCCCTGCACCACCCTGAGCCGCCACATCCAGACCCCCATGCCACTGACTACCAACTAGCTGCACCCAGACCCCTCCCCCCCAACAAACCCCACTGCCCCAGCACCCAGATCCCCCCTCCCGCTGAGACACCCAGACCCCTCCGCTGGGCTCCAACAACCTTTATTTGGAAGCCCTTGCAGAGTCCCATTGTCCCTGCACCTGGACCCCCCTCCACCTCGCCACGAGCCTCTGTGCATCCAGATCTCCACACCTAGACCCACCACTGAGCTGCCTGCACCTAGATTGTCCCACACAGAATCCTCTCACCCCACACCTGGATCCCCCCCCACTGAGCCCCTCCACATGTGGATCCTGCCTGGTTGAGTCTGCCTGCCCGGCACCTGGTGCAGAGGGGTATGGCCCCAGGGTGTTTCTGGAGCAGGCCCAGGCCTTATGCTGTGGCAGGGTCCAGTGCAGCCTCACCCCTGAGTCCATGTCCTGGGGGTAGGGAAGCAGTAGAGTGATTTCCCACCTTCGTACAGCCAGTGGCCTGTGCTCCCCACTGCCACGCTGGAGCCTCTGCATTTATTTATTGACAAATAAAACTTGCAGAATTTTAAAATATTGTGTGCAGAATTATTAATTTTTTGGCACAGAATTATTAATTTTTTTGGTGCAGAATGCCCTCAGGAGTAACTGGTATTAACATGCTGTGGCAGTCTAATATGAAAACTGTGTATCAGTGATGGGTAAAATTTCATTGGTAATAAGGTTGATTTTTCTCTGTCCTTTCCTTCTCACTTTCCAAAGGGACTCTTCCTTTGCAAATCTTTTGAGAATTAAAAAAAAAATGTCAAATCAATTCATGGTCAACAACAATGATTTTAATTTTGAAATATTGGAGGGAAGATATAGGCTATATAGCACTTCATAGTCATATGACAAGTCTAACTTTCAAGTGAGGCTGCTATTACATTGTTTTTAAAAACTGAAAGATTTATATCATGTGATTATCAAGTAGTATAGAGCTATCTTGTTTATTTAAGAGATAGGACTGATCTTCTAAGGAATTTTTAATTTCTTCTCAAACTTGTCTTGATCTTGCTATGTGCCTGCCTGCTGTAGAATGTCACTGGATCAAGGACCATCATCCTGAAGTCAGTTTTATTACAATGCTGAATTTTTCTCTAAATGTTAATTAGTTTTTAAATTATTTTAAAGAGTCTTGGGCAATTATAAACAGAATATTTTGAACCATTTCACACTTCCTCATACTTTCATATAAGGAAATATGGATGTTTATCACTAACAATGGATTTTAAAAGTTTAATGATCTTATTACAGATTATCTTTTTTTGAAATATCCTTTTAAAAGTGTAGGTGATGTTAGAAAAAGCTTAATGTAGATGTTGAACTTTTTTTTTTTTTAAAGAGTTCAGACTTAGGTTTCAAATACTGATCCAATTAAGCCTCTATTTCTAACATAGTTTGTCTGTCCAGTGTTAACAGTTTCCAAACATTGTGTAAAAGTCTAGGGTTAGTTTTCAAACATTGTTCGATGCCTGACGTAAACAGGCCATTATTCTAGTCATTGATTTAAGAAATGGTTGGATTAAAATCAGGATACCTGTGAATAACAATTTGAAACTACTTTTGATGTGAAAGATCCCATTGCAACTTTCTGAAGAGCATAGATTTTTCTCAGGTGGTTTTGGCCTAAATTTCCCCTCTCCTGTTTCGGTGTGCCATCTTAGTTCCTTCCTTTCCTGCCTTATTGAAGGCTCCATTAGAGTGGGGCTATCATATATTTGTAAAGTTTGTGAATCACTTTGGGGTATTGTGGGGTAAAAGGCTATATATAAATGTGAACTCTTATTGATTTTGATTGAATGGGTTTTTGGATTTTTTAAAACCTGGTGTGATTAATCTTAACTAGATTTTTTTCAGAGCTTTTGAAAATTTACCTCACAGGGTTTGTGAAGTTTAATTGATTAATTCTTGAAAAATGCTTTGAGATCTTCAAATAGAAAGTCACGTCTATTGCAAGTGCATAATTGATGAAAGTTATTTTTAAAAGGTCTTCTAAAGTTAGAAACCTAAAGTCTATATTCACTTACCTAAATAAGTGGCTCTGACCAAAAACACCCCAATATTCACTCCTTCCACATTATTATAATAATTGTTGTGCAAAATACATCTTGTTGAGGTATCATTTAAAATCTAATAACACGCAGATCGTCAATATTCTTGCGTAATATATATACGAAACATGTATTAGGAGTTATGAATATAAGCTGAAATTGATTACCATGTGTTTACCAGCAAGTCTGGGGAGTGGGTAAACCGGTTTCTCGAAGACACAGGATAAGCTGCCTCCTCTAGCCAGGTGTCAGTTTGATTGCCAATCACCTGTCAAGTGACTATTGTTTGGCAATGAAGGGGGGGGTAAGAACAGATCTATCTGAATTTTAGCAAACAACATGGATATTTTTTCACCATGAGACTTCATGTCTCCGTCCTCACAGTTGGAATGAACTTTATTTAGGGGTAATCCTCAGGAAAATGCATTTCAAAGGGTGACTGGATTATAAAAGCGAGGTGCAAAAACACCCCAACCTATCTCTCTCTCCCTCTCTCTCATCTAAGAAGACAAAGCAACCAGCCCTTTGACTTTGGGGGAGTAACTGACCTGAGAATTTGGTCAGTAATGTTGCTGGGAAACTGGTAAGGATTTTACCTTGAACCAAGTCTAGCTTGTTATGTTTAACTACTAAAAAACATTTTATCTTTATTTCTCTTGTAACTTTTTCTGACTCTAATACCTTATATTTGTACTCACTTAAAATCTCTTTGTAGTTAAATTTGTTTTATTTTTTAATAAAACTAATCCAGTTTTGTGTTTAAACTGAACAGTTAAAGTAGCAAACTGTTGCATATTGACCCTTTACAGAGGCAATGGATCTCTAATATTTGAACTGGAGAGGGCTGGAAAGTCCAGAACACACGTTTTGGGGAAAATTCAGGACTAAGACTGTATTGGGGTCACCCTGCAGGTAGTATCCAAGGCTGATGAAAGCCAGAATGTGACTGGAGAGTTGTTGACAGGCAGCCGATGTTATTGCTGCTGGGCCAGGCCTGTAGCTATACACAGACACTCAGCATGTGAGCTACATGCTGTTAGGTTTAGAGTTGCCAGGCGTCTGGTTTTTGACTGGAATGCCTGAGCGAAAAGGGACCCTGGTGGCTCTGGCTGTTAAAAGTCCAGTTGGTGGCGTAGCGGGGCTAAGGCAGGCTCCCTGCAACTCCTGGAAGCAGCCAGAATGCCCCTGTAGCCCTTAGGTGCAGGGGTGGCCACGGAGGTTCTGTGCGCTGCCCCCAATCCAAGTGCCGACTTCATAGCTCACATTGGCCAATGGGAACTGTGGGGATGGCACCTGCGGATGGGGCAGCATGCTGTGCCACCCGGCTGCACCTCTGCCTAGGAGCCGGAGGGGGGACATGCTGGCCTCTTCCAGGAGCCGCCTGAGGTAAGCACTACCTGAAGCCTGCACCCCGCACCTCAACCCCCAGCCCTGAGCTCCCTCCTGCACCCAAATTCCCTCCCCAGAGCCTGCAATCCACACCCTGTCCCACACCCCAACCCTCTGTCCCAGCCCTGAGCCCCCTCCTACACTCCAAAACCTTTGGCCCCAGCTTGCAGTCCCCTCCCAAGCCCCTCATTTCTGGCCCCACCCCAGATCCCGCACCCCAATCCCCTGCCGCAGCCCACTGAAAGTGAGCGAGCGTGGGGGAGAGCGAGCGGGATGGAGTGAGTAGGGGCAGTGCCTCTAAGAAAGAGTGATGCAGGGGGCAGGGCAATTGGTTTTCTGCAATCAGAAAGTTGGCAACCCTGGTTAGGCTGTTTGTGAGAAGCCCATTTTGGGAGCTACAATAGCAAAGCACTGTGAATCACCCAGGTTACAGGCGATGACACAGCCTCTCCCTGGCCTTGATTGCACTCTGAAATGTGACAATGGCCTTATTTCCAAAAGTGCTCAGCAACCAGCATCTGCAAGGGAAGATCATATGAAATTAGAAACCTAAGTATAAATTATTGGCCAATGATGATAATTTGGATAGAAAGTGAGAGAGATTGTAAGTACAAAGATCTCAAAGCACTTAATAGGCATTAAGTTAAGGTTAAGGTTCACAGTCTCCTTTTCAGGTAGATAGCTATAATTCTCCCAGTTATATAGCTGGAGAAACCAAGACAATAAGTTGCCATGTCCAAAGTCACCCAGAAAGTCTCTCAGAGCTGGGAGTAGAACTAGATCTCATGACTTAGTCTTTTTCTGACCATATATGTTCCTGTGCTAAATGGATCAGTATATCATTTTTCCCCGTTACATTGTTTCTTTGAAGCATTTAAAAAACTTACTAATGTAAAAGGAAATTATTTTTATGCCATGAATATTACAGTGTAGCTAAATATTTTCAAGATAATTTTAAAATGTATATCCTTTTTATAATGTTAAATAAAATATACTTTAAACCACTGAATTTTATGGCACATCAAATGCTTGCATTTCAAGAGGAAGTATCTATTTGCAGACAGCCATCTTAGTTTGCAGTAATTATTTTTTAATAATGTAAATGGACCAGGGTAATGACCCATTTTACAAAGGTTGTCCTTATAAATATTATAGTGCCTTAATGTAAAAATAAAATCTCTGCTATAGAGTCTAACTGTATCCAGATGAGAAAATATTTGGTTTGGATTTGAAACAACCACATACTATTCAGGCATTAAGATCCAACTTTTGTTGGGGGAATTGGGGGTAAGATATTGATAGTTCTTTGAGTGGCCCTGCACATTCCCATTTATGGGGTACTGAGCTGCCGTTGGTGGAACCTCCTTCTAGCAGTGTCAGCTAGACCACCCTCACCCACTCAGTTCCTTCCAACCATGTGTGCATGGATGGATGTGAACTTCAATCTGTTTGTGAGCTGAAGCCTTTTTCTTCTTAAGCCTTAAGCCTTTCTTTCTTCTAGTGGTAGGTTGTTAGTATATTTAATGTTTTCTGACGTTCTGGGTTATAGTGGAATTAAAGCAGAGGAAGCAACCACATGCGGTGCCTCAACTGCCAGGGAGAAGAACACACACCTTCTGGATGTTTGATTTGCTGAACCTTTAGTCCCAGAGCCTGCAAGGACTGGGAGACTCACTTGAAGATCCTTCTCAAGGAAGCTCTCAAGGCTAGACTTTCTGGATCAGATCAGTCCTCAGATCCAAGGTCTCAGAGGCCAGTCGTGGCTCCTGTGAGTTCCAGTAACTGAAGGGTTCCAAGAAACTGAAACCCCTGTTGGGGACGGATTCAATTCCTGCGCTTCCTCAGTAAAGCTCCTGAGGCTACACATGTCCAAACCGGGGCTGCATGGTCAGATCCAACTGCCCTAGTTCCAGAAGAAAGGTCAAGAGACAGTTTGATCATCCTCACCAATGCCGTACCTCATGCCTTGCAACTTTCTGATCCTGATGGATCCCCCTCAACTGCAGGACCAAGGTCAATTCCTACTTCCACTTCCAGATCCAGAAAGATTCAATCAGTGTGTCAGAACTGGGGCCATCAGCGCCTTCAATTCTGCGTGGTGTAGCACTGAAAAAAGATACATAGAACAAAGCGGCCACTGTTGGCTGTGCCACTTCCTATGCATCAGAATTATTGATTCTGTCCAATTCTGACAAGGCTGATATCGTTCTAAAGCAGAGACCTGTTTCACCTCCAATTTTATTAGCAATGGAGATGGATTTGTATATAATGTTGGATCTGATGTTGTCCAAGTCTTTGGACTTGCTGTAATTCCTGCTTTGGTTCCAGTGTTGGTTCCAGCTACCTTTAAAGGTGGGCAAACTGCGGCCTGTGGGCCACATCCGGCCCACAGGACTGTCCTGCCTGGCCCTTGAGCTCCTGGCCAGGGAGGCTAGCCCCCTGCCCCATCTCTGCTGTCCCCTGCCTCCCCCCCGCAACCTCAGCTCGCCGTGCCGCTAGGGGGTGGTAGGATAGTCATGGGAGTCCCGAGGGGACCTGTCGGGGGCAGGGATGTGGATAGGGGTCGGGGCAATCAGGGGACAGGAAGCAGGGGGGGTTGGATAGGGGTTGGGGTCCCGGGGGGTGGTTATGGGTGGGAGGTCCTGGGAGCGGGTGGTTAGGGGACAAGGAGCAGGGAGGGTTGAATGGGTAGGGGGTTCTGAGAGGGGCAGTCAGGGAGTGGGAAGTGGGAGGAGGCGGATAGCGGGTGGGGGCCAGGTTCTTTGGGGAGGCACAACCTTCTCTACCTGGCCCTCCATACGGTTTTGGAATCCCGATGTGGCCCTCAGGCCAAAAAGTTTGCCCACCCCTGAGCTACATCCATGGTTCTGGAAAGGTCTGTCATCATGCAGCCCAAGTTCACTTTTTGGCTCCAGTTCATGCATTGGATCTGAGTGTGAAATGGAAGATTTCTAAAAGGAGGCATGTTTCCCTGGTTCCAAGATCCATCATAATCTTTGTCTGTTGTTAAGAAGAAAAGGCCATAAAGTGGCATGCGTTCTCTTTCTGGGACCTGTACAGGGTCTCCATAAAGAGCTGGATCCTCAGCCCTTCCTCCTCAGACCTACCACTGTCATTTCTGGTGCATTTTATCTCTGATCCAGACCTGGGTCAATACCGGAGGAAGATAGAGCAGCAATTCTCAAACTGTGGGTTGGGACCCCAAAGTGAGTCACAACCCCATTTTAATGGGGTCGCCAGGGGTGGCATTAGATTTGCTGGGCCGGAAGCTGAAACCTGAGCCCCACTGCCCAGGGCCAAAGCCGAAGCCCAAGGGATTCAGCCCTAAGTGGTGGGGCTCAGGCTACAGTCTCCCCCACTTGGGGCTGAAGCCCTTGGGCTTTGGCTTTGTCCCCCCACCCGAAGCGGTGGGCTTTGGGCTTTGGAGGGACTCAGGCGAGCTCTGGCTTCGGCCCCCCCTCCTGGGGTCGTGTAGTAATTTTTGTTAGAAGGGCGTCACAGAGCAATGAAGTTTGAGAACCCCTGAGATAGAGGAACACAAAGACCTATAGCTTGCTTTGTACCACCCTTTGGACTACCTCCTATAGGCATGTTCCTGAATCCAAATTGCTGGGGAGACTGGCGGTCCTGGGGCTGATGACCTTATTGAGGGCTACCTCGGGAATTCATCAGTTATCCTCCATGTGGCTGGAGAGGTAAAGTTTTGTCTACAAAGAATCCAACAGTTCAGAGATCCTCAGATCCACCTTCTCCTGGGCCGTTGACATTTCAGACAGTGCTTTCTGAGGAAGAATGTAAGGGGATAGCTGCCCTCTTTGAGCAGGAACATATGGAAACACACTGTGAACCTGATTTATCACCAGATGAACGTGTGGGAGTGGCTTCTGCCTCCTTTCCTTTCAAAGGCACTTTGTAGTTCCACAATTTGGTGAACTGTATGGCGTCCACTTTGAATCTGTCTGCAGTGCCTGTGAAGGAGACTTCTCCCACACTGTTTGATATCCTTGATGCTACCTTTAGGAGTAGAATATCTCTACCCATTTTGGATGGTTTGCTACAGCTGGCTGAATGTGTGTGGTCTGCTACTGCCTCTTGTCAACCTGTCTCCAAAAAGGTTGACAAGTTGCCTCAGATACCATCTGAGGGGTTTTCCTGTTTCCATACACATCCTATACATAATTCACTGTGGTGACCGCTGCCACTAACAGGGCAACATCTGGACAATCATACTCCACCCCATCTAATAGGGAGAGGGGAAAAGATTGATTCATAAGGGGAGGAAAGGCAAATTATCAGGTAGTCATGGCCCACTACAGTTCTATTTATGGAAAAAGATGACATTGTTTTAACAAAACTTACATGACACTTTGGACCCTACTGCCAGAACATTATCACTTCCTCTATCAGGAGGCAAGCTTGGCTTTGTTCCTACTCTCTAGCTCTGGACACTTGGCTTATACTGGAGGAGCTCTCGTTTCGAGGAGGAGGAGTGCCTTTTCAGTGAAAAGACAAATTAATAGAAAAATTAAAGGACAAGAGATTGACAGCCCACTCTCTGGGTTTAATTTTCTCTGCTTGGAAAAGGCCCTCTATTTTATTTCTAGTACCAAAAGCAGTCCGACCCCCAGTCTTCATTATTTTATTTTTTGTCAAGTCAAAGATTTCAACAATACCAGCAAACCTGTAGCTTTCCAGAATCAATGTAGAAAGAGGCCTTTCAAACCAAGGTCTAAATCTAAACAGTCCACTTTCTTGTCATCATCTTCGTAGTGGAACAACAAGCTTCAGTTTTGATGAGAAAATTAAGAATCAAGAAACACTCAATCAGGAGTCTACCTTCTTCTTCCGAAACAAACTAGCCCACTTTATCAATGCATGGAGGCAAATTACATCAGACCAATGGGTTCTAGAGATTGTAGAAAGGGACTATGCCATACCTTTCGAGAGTCACTCTTTTCTCCTCCCCCCAGTTTCTTCTACCTTTAACTCTTCAGGGACCCTTCCATTGAGGCTATTCTTCTTGCAGAAGTTGAAAAATTGCTTCTGATAGGAGCAGTCAAGGAGGTCATGCAAATACCAGAGGGTTTTGGGTTTTTTATTCCTGTTACTTTCTGATGCAGAAGAAAGATGACAGAATTTTTCTAATACTAGACAGAAGAGGCTTGAACAAATACATCTGGAGGTTTTGGTTCTGTATGTTGCTTTATGGCATCCTGTACTTACATGACTCCATTTGCACATCTAAGAATGAAACCTATGCAGTACTGGATGTTTCAGCTCTATAGGCCAGTTTGGGACAGCCTTTATATGTTGATCACCATGCCTCAGAACAGCATAGTTTCTCTAGAATGGTGGTCAGTCAGAGAGAATGTGTTCAGAGGTGTACAGTTCTCTCAGGGTAATTTCAGATGCATCAAACAAGGTGTGGGTGGGACTCATGTGAAACATTTATGACAGTTCAAGGGCATGTGCAGGAGAGAGCACTGCACATCAATGTGTTGGAAGTGACAGCTATTCATCTGGCCCTCAGACTTCCTCTCTCACCTACAAGGGAGGATTGTGACAGACAATGCATGGCTGATGTATTACAACAAGCAAGGGAATGCTTACTCTGCTCTCCTGTGTGCAGAGGCTATAAGCCCATGGGATTGGTGTATCCATCACAACATTTTTACTAAAAGCACCAAAGAGTCCTGGGGCACCTTATAGACTAACAGACGTATAGGAGCATGAGCTTTCGTGGGTGAATACCCACTTCTTCGGATGCACGGGTATTCACCCACGAAAGCTCATGCTCCTATACGTCTGTTAGTCTATAAGGTGCCACAGGACTCTTTGCTGCTTTTACAGATCCAGACTAACACGGCTACCCCTTTGATACTTAACATTTTTACTGTGGCCCTATATCTGGCAGGGGGAAGCAATGTAGTTGCAGATCATCTCAGCAAAGACAGCTTTCAGATGCACAAATGGTACGTAACAGATCTGTCAATTATCATATTCTCTAGCTGGAATTGACCAGGTGTGAAGCTGTTTGCAACATGGTCCAACAAAGTGTGACCTCATCTGTTCCAGAGTGGGTAGGGACTATCTTGGTCAGATGCTTTCCTGCTGCACTGGGGAAAAGGCCAGATGTATATTCTCTCCCCTCCACCCCCTTTCCAGTGATTCAGAAGGTGGTTAGATACACCAGGACAGGGCAAAGATTATTATCATTGCCCTGGCTTGGCTATGTCAACAGTGGTTTATTGATCTCCTTCAATTCTCTGGTGGAATCTTAATGTGTCTGACAATGCCTCCAGACCTGCTGTTTCAGCAGGAGGGCAGGAATTTTTCACACAGATCCATAGTTTCTTCACCTGTTGGCACTGGCAATTGGACTTTGACTCTGTCTGCTCTTGAGCAGTCATGTTCTTTGTCTTTGCAGGACATGCTAATTAATTCTAGAAAACAGTCTACTAGAAGCTGTTACTTCTTAAAGTAGACCCAGATTTCAGGCACGGATGAGGGAAAATCTGATTCCCTTGTGTCTGCTTCTGTTCCTTGTGTTCTGAATACTTAATGTACTTGAAATCTCAGGAATTATCTAACTCATTGTTAAAAGTTCATTTGGCAGCCATCTCTGCATATCACACGTTAGTAGTTGATGTTTTTTCATAGTTCAGTTAGCCATGCTGGTGAAGTAGACCTTTCAAACCTTGGCTCTGTGTTCTTTCTATTATTTATTGATCAAAATGGCTTTCATTATTGCCATCACATTGGCTTGGGGTGGCAGTGAATTGAATGCTCTTAGGGCTTATACACCTTTTACTTCTCTTGATAAGGACAAAGGTAGTTCTCAGATCTGATTTCAAGTTCTTACTTAAAGTGGTGGTTGATTTTTTTTTTCACATCAGACAGTTAATTTGCCCCCCACACACACCCCTCGCCCCCGAGCCACACTCTAATAAGGAGAAATTGGTCCTGCTACATGCTTTGGAAACCAGAAGGTCCCTTGCCTGTTATTTAGATAAGAGTAAAGTTTTCATATATCTTCTAGATTGTTAGTGTCTTATGCTAAAAACTACATGGGTTATACAGTTTCTTCTTCTCTTGATGGATAAAATGTATTGCTGAATGTTACACACTAGCAAAAGTTCCTATATTTGCTTCAATTCAACCACATTCCACTAGCTGTGGTTACTTCCTTTGCTTGTCTTAAGCAGGTGCCAGTTGCTGAAATTTGCAGAGCTGGAACCTGGACTTCAGTGCATACTTTTACGGAGCATTATATTTTGGATTTGGCCTATAGGGCAGATGTTGGATTTGGTAAAGTGGTGCTTCAGACCCTATTCAGTTAGGACTTTGTTCCTGACTCCAAGAAGTTTTCACCACTGCTCAATTTGTCCCATAATTGGGAATAGGCAGAGGCACTCAAAGAAGAAATGAAGGTTACTTGCTCATGTTTGAAGTTCTGTGAGAGGGCTCTGCATATTCACACTTCCTACCACCTTCCCCTCTCTGTCAGAGTCTTTGTTTGTTCTGTCTCTGGCTTTGAGGTGGCTGCAACTAAGGTAGTGAGAGCAACAGAGGGTCCTGTGGCACCTTTGAGACTAACAGAAGGTGGTGAGGGTGCTCTGCCTCTTACATAGCCTTGCCCTCAGAACATCAGTGACACTGAGGGGAGGGGTGGGAGCATGAGAGGGCTCTACCTGACACTGCTACAGGAGGTTCTACCACAAAACACCACAAGGTGGCGCAGTACACTGTAATCTTGACTATGCAAAGCCATCTAGAATAACTCCAGTTGCAGGCGAGAAACTTTCAGTTTGGGACTGTTTTTTATGTGGGGGTTGAGGTGAAATCAAAGTGTATTTCTGTTAACCTTTGGTAATCTCTTGATGGCGAAAGTCTTCTATTCTAATTTTATTTTCCTTGATGAAAAAAATGTAATGTTTAAGAGCTCATGTTTTTAATGGCTTCTGAGCTCCTTGAATACAGTTTAGTTTTTGGGTGCAAAATTGTATTTTATAAAGGTTTTCATTTAGAAATGTATGAATTTGGGTATCATGGAAGGTGTCAGATTGACCTTCCTTGTAGTCTAACTTGTCTACTGGACAAAGCTTGGACAGCAGTACTATAAGCCTCCTCATGCTATTCCGTCCAGTGGTTCTCAAAGAAACGTAAGCCTCCTCATACTACTCCCTCCAATGGATCTCAATTCTTTTCTAGATAGTTCACCTAAAGCAATCTTTCCCAAAGTGAAAGGCTCCTTATCACATTACCAATCCTTTCTATCATCCAGCCCCCAGTACCTTATTTACCCATAGGAATCATGGTTTCAGTGACTCCTTTCTTCCTTTTTTTTTTTTTTTTTTTTTTTTTTTTTTAAGTAGTTCCTGACCTTAGTCTGGTAACTTCTTTTGCCCTAAAGACAAGACCACTTAATTCCATTCAAGAATAGAATATTAAAGATCCCCCTGAAGACTTTCCTTTTAAACATATTGGTAACTGTAACTGTGGACGGAATATATACAGGCTAAAGTTACAAGAACACTCTGCTAGGCATAAAGTTTTATTAAAATAAGAAGAACAATGAAACTAGAAATTAAACCCTTACCATTGGGATAAACCGAGGACCCACCATTCAGCTTGAGTAACTCAACTGTGAGCTGCATTGATTCTCAAAAATCAGAGAACAAATCAACCCTACTTTGGCAGACTGTGCATCTGCAACCTTGTGGTTGCTGTATGCATGTCCATGGGTGTAGATCGGGAAGTGGGGGGACTGTCACTAGAAGTAATTCCTGATCTGCCTGCTTCTGCCTTTTCATCTCCTTAAGAGAACACATGCACGCAGGAGGCCACTCCTTCATGGCTCCTTGAGAGCTATGCGCCAACACTCAATTCTGGCCTTGTTGGGTTCTCCCCCCTACACACACTGTATCAGGTATATTGCATGTTGGGCTGTCTATAAGGGGAAGGAGGGGCCTGAAGGTATTACTTACCTACTGTATACTGGTACATACTGGTACATAAAAGGTACATACTGTTCTATTTTTTAAAAAATCTACTAAGATTATGTAGAGTATAGGTGAAAATTAGTAGCAAAGACATACTTTAAATGCATTCAGAGCAACTGCTTTGTAATTAATGTAAAAAGAAAGTTATGTAGCAGAACAATTTACAGGAATTAATAGCTGACTGATGTTTTTTTCAACTCAGTGCTGTGTTTGCTTACCTGTACTTTAGTTCTTCACCTGCTAGATAGAAATGTTCATACAATGAATATGCCTCATTTCCTTCCCAGTCTTTCAGGTGTATTTTAAGAACGTAGCGTTTCTGATTAGTCAGTTGAGAAACTAACTCATTTCCCAGCCAGTACTCCCCAGCAGGATCACCAAATCCCTGTAATTCAAGTTGTATATTTAAATAAATTTAATTTGTTTTTCTTTGATTTTGAAATAACCAATTCATCAATTTTTAAATGTAATTGCTTTGTCAACACAAAAAGTGCACTACAAATATGAGGATCCTAGGTCTTTGGTATTTCAAATTTTGGATTTCAGCGGGGACCAATTTAGGAACTTTAAACAAAATATATCAGTATTAGACGTATTAGATCTGGTGAACATTTGCCAATAGAAACACAAATATAAATAACTTAATGAAAATTAAAGATGTGGACGCAACATGAAATACTTAGAAAAAAAATGCTACATTTCTTTGTAAAAACAAACATCACACTTGCAAGTCTCTGCTTAGGCAAACAGTTCATATTACTCTGGCATTTCCCAAATGAAAGCACAATTTTTCATCTAAGAACTAAAATGCAACTTTAGAACCTGTTTAGGCAATACAACTTTAAGTAACTGATTAATATTCTTTTGTGATTAAGTCTGTGTAGATTTCAGAGATTATCAGAAAAATAATAAATTAGATTTAAAGCTTCCAAAGAGTGGATCTTACCATCTTGTACTCTTTCCACGTCCGGTGAAAGTCCACACTGCCATCTTTACGTCGCTGAATAACTGTCCACCCCCCGCCACTGCTTTCCATATCACAATAAGTCTGTCAATAAGAAGAGTGTGTAATTGCATAAATGCAGGTACTCACATGCCAATTGACACATATTGCACAGTATACACTAAAACTACTGTTGGCTTTTGTTTGCCTAGCAGAGCATGCCAGGTTTGCTAACACCTATGAAGCTGAGCTGTTTTGAATAGCTTGCAGTCTAATTAAGATTGTAATTAATGATATTGAAACGGTATTGAATGTTTTTGAAATACTGTACTTACTCTATATTGGTTTTATGTTGTACTACAGGGGTCGGCAACCTTTGAGAAGTGGTGTGCCATTTATTTACTGTAATTTAAGGTATTGCATGCCAGTAATACATTTTACATTTACAGGCCTGCGAATGGAACCCCAGACTGGCAGTGGGCTGAGTGGGGCCGGCGTCCGGAACACCAGACTGGCAAGGGGCCGGCGTCCGGAACCCCAGACCGGCGAGGGGCCGGCGTCCGGAACCCCAGACCAGCAACGGGCTGAGCGGCTCAGCCCGCTGCCGGCCTGGGGTCTCGACTGCCAGCTCCTGCCAACGAGAGTCCCAGTTGCTGGCCCCGCTCTTGTGCAAAAATAGTTTAAGCAACTCTCAAACAAAATATTTGTTTTATTTTTATGGTTTCTCAGAAAAATATATATATATTAGTTAAAAGAACACATTGGTTTTAAAACAATTTAGATTTTTAAAATACCTTGCACAATGCAGAACATAATCACATCAGTTTCTGCACTAATGTGATGAAAGGCTGACTTCAAAAGCTGCAGCTAAACTAGTGGTTTAATAATATTGCTCTAAGCTACATTTTATATTAAAAACATAAAACAAAGTTAAGCCAGTATTTCTGACATTTCCCAAAAGTAATCACAAAGCCTTGAGAATCTCTGAAGATGTCCACTTGAGTTAACCTTCACTTTAATATAGTTTTTAGATATTGGATTAGAAATTTGGATGGGTCTGTGCCATGTCTTAACTATTCAAGAGTGGGTTAATTTTTTCATTTGTTACATAAGAATGAGCTATGTGATAAAGTAATTTGTCTGAGTGATATTCCTGGCTCTGCCACCAACCTGCTGGGTGACTCGCCTTCTCTGTGCCTCAATTTCCTCATCTGTAAAATGGAGATGATACTCCCCTCCTCTGTAAAGCACTTTGTCATCTGCTGATGAAAAGCGCTATATCATAGCTAATTGTTACTATTATATGTACAGTATTATATGTAATATTACAGTATATTATATTATCTCCTAATGCTTAGGAAACTTGCTGTGACCTGGTCATTAAAGTATTACATGCAAAGAACTGCCAGTTACAATTTAAGGTTCTCGGTGAACTACCTTTTAGTATTCTGTCCTTTCCTGTTTCTTGTTATAGAAGATTCTTGGAGCAGCTGTACCAGTGTGAAAACACTGAAAGAAACTAATTCATGTAACATACATCCTGGTTTAAAGAAGTGATAAAAATTAGATCACTTCCGTTTTAGAAATGTTAGGCCATATTTAATTTGGTGGAGTTAGATTCACATTTGCCAGTAGCAAATTTGGTCCACTAACTACAGTAGTGTTTTATTTTTCAGACCTTTTAATGTAATTTACCTTATAATGCAGACTGAGGCTTCATACTTTCTTGGATAAACCATACTACTGTAGCTTAAACATGGAATAATTGTTCCATGTTAGTTTTAATGTAAACATAAATTGATGCTCAATATGAGCTGTGTGTTATAGGCTTAATTGCAACTCTTTAAATGTGAACAATGTATATATTAAATTAGACCTAAGCTTCCTAGTTCTGTGGGGAGGTGAACTGTGTTTCCACTGGACAAAGTAGCCACACTTCATGAAAAATGCATGCAGTCATTCCTCTTTGGGCTGAGATTTCATCAGCTAAGCAGTGTTAGGTCTAGTTAATACTTAGATGGGAGCCCTCTAAGGAAAATCTGAGCTACAGGAAGTGGTTTGGTGAGTCAATTTGTAATCTTACAAAGAGATGCTAGAAAGACATTCTGCTGGAGATGTAAAACAGAGGTTTGGACTATCTACAATCATTAAAGATCCCTTTTCTTATTCTGCCTGTATTAAAATTACACTGATTAATTAAAAATAAGGTGTTGCTGTGTGACATGTGACTCAAGGACATTCTGCCACTAGTTTACGTTTTGCATAATGTAAGCTAATGGCTAGTTCATTGAGAACCTTTCCTTTAATTTTGCAGAATGTAAATGAAGTCCTAAAGACAACTAATACAAAGTATTAAAAGGACACTGTCAACGTCAAATGTAGTTTGGAATGTTATTGTAGCCATATTGATCCCAGGATATTAGATAGGCAAGGTGGGTGAGGTAATATCTTTTATTGGATCAACCTCTGTTGGTGGAAGAGGCAAGCTTTTGAGCTACACAGAGCTCTTCTTCAGGTCTGGGAAATGTATTCAGAGCATCACAGCTAAATACAAGCTGGGGCAGATTGTTTAACATAAGAATTGATACACATTGTAAGAGAGCATTCAAGATAAAGTGGCTGGTTAAGACTTCTGCAGTCAGAGGACAAAAAGGGGAATGGGTGGGTAATGGATTAGATTGTTATAATAAACCATAAATCCAGTGATTTCTAAATCCATGATTTTTAGTGTCTAACAAAGCTATGAATTTAAGCTCCCAGGCTTGTCTTTTGAAAATGTTGTGCAGTTTTCTTTGAGGATTCAGAGGTCAGATATGGAGTGATTGCATTATGAGAAGTGTTCATTCACAGGTGATAGGGTGTTTTTGTCTTTTATTGTTTTGCTGTGCAAGTTCATTTGAGAGCGTAGTGTTTGTCTCATTTCACCCACATAGTTGTAATTGGGTCCTTTAGTGCACTGGATGGTATGATAGGCATGTGTAGGACCCATGGGTCTTGAAAGATGTGTTGTGTGGCGGGTCATCTTAGAAGGGGAGATATGTCTGCAGGTTTTGCATCTGTTCTGGCAGGATCTGGCACCGCTTTGAGTTGGTGTGTTCTGGTCTGTGGGGAGTTTACTTCTGATGATGATCTTGGTGAGGTTGGGGTGTGTTTTAAAAGCCAGAAGAGGGGGTTCAGGAAAGATTTCTTTTAGGATGTGGTCCCCATCCAGTATGGGTTGTAATTGTTTGTTTGATTTCCCCCTCTGATCATCTACCACCCAATGCTGAAATCCATATGGGCTAGCAGTAAGGTTCTAGCCTGTTTCATTTGGTATTGTTAAAGACTGTATTCCTTGCTACCTATGTAGTGAAGGTCTGAATCTTTACAAAATGCTTCCAACTGTGGAGGGGTAAAAATATTTGGATATTTTAAACACTTGTTTGAAAAGGTTTAAATATATTTTTATTAATGTTAAGATAAGCTAACTTTTAATCAGTACCAAAATAATTGAAGCATTTTTGTTGGACCCAACTTAGTTGGCAAGGAAGCATCATCACAAATGTTTTGTTGATTTCAGCTCTACCCTCTTTCTCCCATTTAACTCCAACTGTCATATGGTCTAACTTCAAATAAAGTTGTTCATTCCCACCTAAAGCAATGGATCAATCATCATACCCATAAGTCAAAACAATATACTTCAATGGAATATATTTTTTATGTACTGCCCTAGACTGGATTTAAAAAAACAAAACCGATGACCACTGAATATCATCTATCACCTGATAACAAGGATTTTCCTTCATAGTTAAGCTCTGACTCATCTCCCCCGCCCCCCGCTTTTTTTTTTTTTTTTTGCACAAAAAAAAAAAAAGCACCTCTTGTATATTCTCCCTCCTAAAGTTATCACTAACTGTTAGACGGTACACTTACATCCCCAAAATCATGACTACGCATGACCTTTAAGCTGTCTACCTATTTCAGGTTGTCCTCTAGCTCAATTTCTAGGTCCTCCTATCAAAGCTGTGACTAATTGAAGTTAGTGGCAAAATGCCCATTAACATCAGTGGAGCCATGATTTCATCCTTGAGTTCTCTTGCAGCCTTTGTATGTGGCAATAATGTGTAGGTCATCTTGGGATGAAAAGTGTGTCCCCTTAATATATGGGCACAGCAAGTGTGTATTACTATGGCTAATTATAAAGTAACCAAGGTAATGCGTACTGGTTCATTGTACCACCTTCCAAGGAGGAAGCTCTAAGAGTGCCAATATGAAGTATAGGAAAGAGGTTTTATCAATTGATCTTAGGATGTAGGATATCCAAAGCAGAGAAGATACTAGTGATAGGTTGTACTTGGGGTATATGTTTAAGATAGGATAGTCTTATGTCATGCTATTGAAACTTGTTGGGAAGGCTAAAGAGAGGAAGAAAATGAGTTGGACTAGGGACAAATTTGAGCTATTTAGAGTATATCATATGAGTAGGATTAAATTGAAGGCAGCAACCTTACTATTTAACATTATTGGTAAATAAGAGTTACATTCAGTTGAGCGGTTCTATTATACCCAAAGCCTGTTGTTTTTGATTCACCTCTATTTTATAGTTAATGATTTGATACAGAATGCATATGAGATGTAGTAAAGACTAGGATTATTTTTTTTAAAGGAAAAGTTGGAGCATTAAAAATTATGAAAGGTATGGTAAAAACTGAGCAGTCAAATTTAAAATCAGTAAAAGTTGATTTATGTAGCCTATAATGCATAGGTAAAATTCATTACCATGAGAGCCAATTGAGACAAATACCATAGCTGGATTTTAAAATGGGTGTAAATAAGTTTATTAAGCAGCTACTCAAGTTAAGATGTTGATATGGCAGAGGCATCAAGGCTTATTCATCAGACTGAGTTAATCATTGAAGGGGTCAGGAAAGAATTTGTATGTGTATGTAAAGCATTGCATAATTTATCTGGTACATTATAAAGAATTTGTTCACCTTCCTCTGGACCATCAGATATAGCCAATGATAGAGGCAGGATATTAATTTAGATGGACCTAATTTTAACAATTTCCTTATGGCCTGAGAGCTTGGGCTAAACTTCAGTTCCACTGGATTTTGTTTTAAAGTTATAAACTCCTTAAAATAGGATTAAACAAATAGTTCTAACAAGATTAAAATATTCTCAAACAGTGGGATTTTACATCACATAAAATAGAATAATTTACTTAAATTCTGCAGATGTCTCATATAAAATATTTCTCTGTTTTAGCAAATATTCATCTACACCCCCGAGCAGTAAGAGTATCTGCTTCTTTTTTAGACTTTACAATCTTAGGGCTAAAGACTGAGTTTTCACTTTTATTTGGAAAGTATCTTGCATGCTATAGTGGCTACAGAAATACAAAAAATAAAATTTGCAAGACTAATTGGAATGAACAGAAGAAGTGGTTCCAGGAAAAAAAAAAAAAAAGTTAGTCTTAACAGTACTGATTTGTAACTAAATATAATCTTAAAATAGAGGCAGGATGCATATTTCCACACCAAAGATTTCTGAATCAGCTGGGTTTGTAATATGTATTATGTTCTTTTGAAAGGTGCCACTTTTTTAGCCATGAAGATCAAAATCAATTTTATTGGTAGAAAAGGTATTGCAAGGTAATGTGAATGTGCCAGTGTATCTCACCTACTATTCTGAAGATACCAGTTTTAAGGGGTGAGAAGGTAGCTATCTACCTGAGATTTCAGCGTATGGACTCTGACTGTGCCATTTTGCATGTTGTTATTTTACAGACCTCTCCATAGGGAAATGGACTGTGAGCAGAAACTAATCACACGCAGAGTACTAAATTGCCTTCAAACAGTGATAAACTTTCTTTACTTATCAGGGGGTAGCCGTATTAGTCTGTATCCACAAAAACAACAAGGAGTCTGGTGGCACTTATTTATTTGGGCATAAGCTTTCGTGGGTAAAAAACCACTTCTTCATCTGAAGAAGTGCTTTTTAGATGAAGAAGTGGTTTTTTACCCACAAAAGCTTATGCCCAAATAAATAAGTGCCACCGGACTCCTTGTTGTTTTTCATAGATTCTAGGACTGGAAGGGACCTCAAGAGGTCATCGAGTCCAGTCCCCTGCCCTCATACTTACACTCTTGATTGGCAACCTAGGCCTCCAACTTGTAAACACTCATGTTACTCAACTTTACTCATGTGAGTAAACCCCTTTTACTTCGTCTTTGAGGTGAAATTTAGTATCCTGTTACTAACTACTTGACTGATGCGGTTCCTATCTATATCTGCTAAATGTAATATTTACTATAAAGATAGTAATTTAAATATATATTTCAATAATTTTGTGGTTTAAAGATCAGCCCTTTGGGCTGGAGAATAACAAAGTAGAAGAATAAAGATGAAGAGTAAAGAGAAGGAAAGGTTAAATTAAAGAAACTAAATTGAGGGGAATAAGATACTTTAGAAGGATTTATCAGATTTTTTAGAGATTACAAAGATAGCTTGATTTAAAAAAAAAAAAAAAAAAAAAAAATCTTAAAAGCCTAAGGAAAGAGATGGGCCATGTGAGTAAGGGGAAGACACAGGGACAGCTGCTTAGTTTAAAAGAAACACAGTAGATTTGCTGTGTAAAAGTTTGCTTCCAAGGACAGGGATTTCTTTTCATTTAGTAACTTATGTGAAAATTGAAAAATGAGGGATGGCTAATTGGTGGTGTATATAATTGGATCAGAATTCCTTTAAAAGAATTACATTAAAATGAAAACAAGACTTTCTCTAGCACTCTTTACTCAGGTATAACTCCCCTGGACTTTAAAACCTCAAAGATACGAACGCCGAGTTACGGACTTACCAGTCAACCGGACACCCTCTGGAACTGGAAGTAGTGGAGACCAAAAAAAAAAACTGCCTCGGGGCTTTAGTCCTCAGGGCTTCAGCCAGGGGAGGGGAGGTTAGGGCTGCAGCCACAGGGTGAAGGAGGGATCAGGTCTCCAGGTGTGGGTGTGTGTCATGGCTTCTGATCCTTGGGGGAATGGGGCTTCAGCCCCACAGCTCCTTTCCCAGCTTCAGCCCCATGGGGGGCACAGGGGCTCAGGGCTTTAGATAGGAGAGAAGCACCGATTTCAGCCCCAGAGCTTCCCCCAGAGCTAAAGCACCTGAGCCCTGGCACTCCCCTCCCACCCTCAAACCCAGGAGCAGAGCCGTGGCGCACCCCAAGTCCTGGCGCCCTCCCTCCCCCCACAGGGCAGAGACGGGAATGGAGATTCAGGGCTGAAGCCCTGAGTCCCAGCACACCTTGCAAGGCTGAAACTAGGAGCGGAGCCATGGGGCTGAAGCCCCGAGCCCCAGTGCTCCCCCCGCCCCCGATCTAAAGCCCTGAGCCCTGCTGCTCCAGAGGGTCAGATGCCCTAACACCCACCCCACACTCATGGCTCCAGCCTCAAACCCCCTCCCCCCCAGTGGCTGAAGTCCGTAACAACTTGTTCAGAGTTACCTCTATTCCCAGGATGTCCGTTCCACTGTAATGTTGGTTGGAAACAGGAAAAACAGATACAGGTTTAGACAGGCAGCAGGCATCTTCAGACAGATGCCAAACACAAATAAAAATATTAGACTCTCGGATTACAGCAAACTGGGCCTGTGTGCACATGCACGTGTGCACATATTTGATGTATTTTGTGAACAAACTGCTAGATGGCTCAGGGGCCTAGCAGCTGTGGCACTATGTGGAAACAAAACTTGATTATTATTAGTTATTTATATTATGGTGACATTAGAGGACAGAGGATCAGGGCCATATTGTATGAGGTGCTGCATGAAGGTCCTTGTACCAAAGAGCCTAACTTCACGCACTGTGAGAAGTCAGTGGGACTACTCAATGTGTAAAGTTGAACATGTGTGTAAATCTTTTTAAGGATCCAGCCCTAAAAGTTGACGCTATGGATATTATGCAATTTGAGTTAAACTCTGTACCTTGCCTAACAGATTATGATGAAATGATAAACTAAACAGCAACCATTTACATGTTTCCTACATGTACAAAACACTAATGTATATCCAATACTGAACAAAGTTTCCCATTCAAGGAAAAGGAGAGATTCTGGATATACTAGCCACAGCACCAAAACATGAAAACAAGGACTATTTAAATTCATAAATTGTAAGTGACATGATTTTTGAAATCATATAATGTTGCCATTCTCACAACTTCATTGCACAATATTTGATTGCTTTCAGATACATTGATGCATGCAATTTGTTGAGAATCTCAGGTTTCCTTTTCTTAAAAAAAAGTTTCCAGTCTTCATGGCTGTGGGGAAAAACTTGAAAATGTGACTTCTAAAGGCTCAAACACCAGAAGACAAAGGAAAGGATACCATTTTTTTTTTAGTCTCATGATTTTTAAGTCAATGTCATTGTTTTAGGGGACTTGATTCTCAATTTTTGGATGTTTGTCAACAGTGAGTATAAAATGGAGTAATCTAAAACTTCAACAGGTCCCAGTTTCATCCCAATGAAGAATGGGAACATTTTCAAAATCTCAAAAAAATTCCTGCCAGGAAAACTATTTCGCACCTAGCTCTATACTACACTTATTTAATTCTGTATTATGATTAAATCTACCAATAATGCAGTAACATAGGTTTACACAGAAATTGTGTATAACCAATGGGAGGTCAGAAGGTATTATAAGAGGAACAGATGAAAACATAAAGAGTAGTGGAGCACTTTGGCAAATAAAAAAATTCATTCTGTTTCCTGGTCTGTATGGCAATCCACATCATAAACCATAGAAAATTGTGTTACCATGTTGATTATCTAGAATAGATATAGATATACACCGATTCTCTTGACACTTCATTTTATGCATTGTCAATACAAAACTGCCTCAGACCTGAAAATGTAGGGGTAGTGTAAAATAAAATTTGAATTTGATACCCTAAGAAATAACAAAAATATATTTTCTATTCTCTTAATGTCTTCTTTTCCCTCATCTGCAGTACACAAGGTGAATTTATTTTTCAATTTTAACATAGCTAATTACCCCGTTCTCAAAATCTTCAAAGTATCTTAGGTCTTTCTGTTCAAATATTTATTGCAAAACTAAATATTAAAATATGAGCCCTGCAAATATTTTACAGTCAAGTACATTTTGCATTCTAAAGAGTTTGATTGTAATTAATCACAAGGATGGTATATTTTGACTATTTTTACACACAATTTCAGAAGTTTGGTTTTTTTTAAAGAAACAGGTGAATCATGCTATGAATACTTACACTGGAAACAATTCACAAGTTACTTAAAATGTTTTTGAATTTAAGCCCTATTATTAAACTCTCTGATAGTCATAAATCAGTTCTCTCTTATACTGTTAACAGGCACATGTTTTTACAAGCTACATAGTCATGATCCCGTATATTATATTTGAAGGTGGATTCAAGACCAAAGGCAAAAAAATGGGACCACAACAGCTGTTCATAGTCTCCATAATTTTACTTTTACTGTAATGTCTGACTGCTGTAGTCCAGTGCTTACTTATTCAATGGTTTGCATCTCTTTTAACATTTGAAGTTGTGAATGTAAACTTCCTTTGCTTTTAGGCATCTTAAACATGCCAACCCTATCCCTCATTTCATTACAGCAGTGGAATCTCATGTTACTTAATTTTCCTTGTAAGATATATATATCAATTCACATATTAGTGTCTCCAAACATCCCCTTTTTTAATCTTTCATTTTGTACACTTTCTGATAATATTTTTGTAAATTCCATATGCACTATACAAAAAAGCTATGAGAATTCATTAGATATTTTTTCCCTTTGTAAATATATGGCAGCAAGATTAAATCCTAAAGCACTTATTGTGCTGTTGCAGCAAGTCTGAAAATTAAACTTGCACTGTCAGTCACATGCTTTCAAATTGTCAGCTTATCCACCAGTTGACAGTGATGGTTGTCTTCCAAGACACTATTAAATTGTGGTGTATAAAAATCAGATGAGGATATAAAATATGTAAAGCTGCCAAGTTCCATCCAGAGGCTGAAGGGAGATTTGAGAGATATTGGAAGGAGTGTTGAAGTAATTAGTGCAATCATATAACACACAATCAATTGCCATTGTCTAACTATTTGCCAAAAAAGGACTTAAGAGCACACCACAATAACTCCTAATGTTGCCTTGGAAATTCAAAACAGAAAAATATGCATTAATCCAGCATCACTCCTGTGGATGCTCATTGAATTTTTATTTTGTTTTGTTTTGCAGGTTTTCTTTGGCTCTGATTCCAGGCATTATCTGTCTTCCTAATTCTGTTGTCCTTATAAGAACATAAGAATGGCCCTACTGGGTCAGACCAAAGGTCCATCTAGCCCAGTATCCTGTCTTCAGACAGTGGCCTTAACTGACTCTGGTACCTCTCTCAAGTGTCCCACGTTTCACACAGTTGCATTTTGATTGGGTTTTGTAGGGTTTTTCCACCATACTGCCACATCCCTAGACCTGCTTGTACTTGTGGTTCTTGCCAGAACTGTCTGCAAGCTGCAGAGCCCACACAACTGCTTCTCTGCCAGTCCTGCCAGCTATCCTTAGAGCCGTTTTAGAACCCCTCCCTCAGGCCTTGACTGGATGAGGAAGTTGCACTGATTTAAAATTGATTTTGGAAATTTAAATTAAACTGGTGCAAACCCCCAGATTCCTAATGTATTTAAAATACCCCCAGATTCCTAATGTATTTAAAATACACTGAAATAAGCCTGGTTTAAACCAAAATAAATGTATCCATGCAGGGGTTTGCACCAATTTAACTAACAGTATGTCTACACTACAAAAAGGTGTGTTCTTAACTTGCATTAGCTAATTTGGGTCAGACATGGCAACTCAGCTTTTAACTCAGGTTAGCAGCTCAAATTTAAGGGGTGTGGCGATGTCTTCACTGCTATTTTAACCCAAATTAGCTCATATGAGTTAGCTAATCTGAATTAAGAAAACAACACCTTTTTGTATTGTAGACATAGCCTCAGTTTAAAGTCATACCTTTTAGGTAAACTAGTGCAATTTTCTTAGGTAGACAAGGCCTCACTGACTGCACAGCTGGACTGGCTGAGCCCCAATGAGTTTGTTCATCCATGTTGGGCAGCTTCTGCCTGCCTACAGCCGCCACTTACATTTACTCTCCCCCATCCAGTTTTTTAGAGTAAGGTAGACTGCCAAAGAGGCTTAACTGCTAGGCCTTTCTCCATCTGAGAGGGCTGGGTTGGAGGGAACTGTGGTCTGGGTAAAGGGAAAAAGACTGCAAGGCCTGCCTTCCCATGCCTCACTCCACCCTTAACCACTGACAAGCGTCAATGGTTTATTGGGCTTTCCTTTATTGGCAAAGGATTTATGGTCCTAAGATTGTGTTGGAGAGTCCTGTTGGTGAACTGTCAGGTGCTGCTAAATTGAGGAAGTATTTACAGCAAGTATGCTCCAATTGCCTACGGTGTTCCCTCTAATTTTTCCCTCACATCACCTTCATATTGATGGATATAACAAAATTCATGGGTGGGGCAGAGGGTCGGGGTGCAGGGGTGTGAGGGCTCTGGCTGGGGGTGTAGGTCTGGGGTGGGGCCTGGAATGAAGGGCTCAGGGCTGGGGCAGAGGGTTGGGTGTAGAGTGTATGGGCTCTGGGGTGGGGCCGGAGATGATGGGTTTGGGGTGCAGGAGTCTGCTCCGGGGCTACGGCGGGGAGAGAGGTCTCCTCTGGGCTTGGGGGGGAAGAGGTCCTCTCTCCACCATGGAGCTCTGGGACTGGGACTCAGGATAGGCGCTCCTCCCCCAACCCCAGCAGGTCTGTGCCAGGGGAGGGCCGCCCTGGCCGCACCTGGGTCTGATCCGCTCCAGCCATGGCTGGATCCGGGCCACTCCAGGGTCGGGCCGTGGCAAGTCCAGGCTGCAGGCTGAGTTGGGGCCGGGGTAGGGGTGCTTCTCCGGCAGCAGACTGGGGGCTGGGCTAGGTGGGGGCCGGGGGAGGGGCACCCCAGCTGCGGCAGGTCCCTGGGCGGTTTCCTTGAGCGTCTGAATGGTGCTAAATAGGTGGCCGCGCAGCTTACAGGGAACTTAGGTTGCTTATACTGTCTTGCTGTCTCTGTTCGATCTGGGTACATTTGAAGAGGCAGCTAGCCCTGTAATGTGCTATACACCTGTGTGCTGATACATACAGTGATTTTAACTGTTGCATCACAGTTAGTGGAAGTTATGGTAGTAAAACATCAGTACAGTAGAACCTCAAAGATACGAACACCAGAGTTCACACCAGTGTTTACCAGACACTCTGTGAAACCAAAAGTCCTCAATCAGGCCTCAGTGCGCGTGCACACACACAGCAAATACTGTACTGCCTTGGGGCTGCAGCTGCAGGCGGGTGGGAGTCAGGGCTCTGGGCGGATGAGGGGGCTAGGGGCTTCTGACCTTTGGGAGCATTGGCACCCAGGGCTTTAAACCGGGCGGAGCGCTGGGGCTCGGGACTTCAGCCCTGTGGATCTGTTCCCAGTTTCAGTGTGGGAGGGGGAGCGCGTCGGGGATCAGGGCTTCAGCACCGCGGCTCCACTCCCAGTTTCAGCCCCACGGTGGGTTCGGGGGCTGGAGCTTTAGCTACACGCGGAGTGCTGGTTTCAGCCCCAGCACTCCCCCCCGTAACTAAAGCCCAGATATGCAGCATCTCCACTACCCAGCTGAAGCTAGGAATGGAGCTGCGGGGCTGAAGCCCCAATCCCTGGTGCCCCCTGTGGGGCTGAAGCCCTGAGCCCTGATGCTCCCAGGGGGCAGAAGCCCTGAGCCCCCCACCAGGAGCCCTGGTGGGCCCTTAGGGTCAGAAGCCCCAACTGTGCCCTGTGCCCTGACCGCCCCCTCCCCCCCCGAATCTTGCGGCTGCAGCCCCAACTCCCCCTTGATCCCCCCTGGCTGAAGTCCATAACGTCTTGTTCAGAGTTATGGACCATTTCGGAGTTACGGACAACCTCCATTCCCAAGGCGTCCATAACTCTGAGATTTTACTGTAGTTTGTCTACACTAGCATTTCTTTACCTCTTGGGTAGCCCCACCAGTGTTATTAAGGGTATGTTTTTTGGGGTGGGGTTTGTTTGTTTTTGTTTCCAGAGAATAAGGGTTAGTGTAGACCAGACCTTTTACTTTTTCCCAGGCAGTTATGCTGTGGCATGTGAGCTGTCTGTTTGCACATAAACAGAGCTGTTTCGTTGTGTATGTAACAGAGATATGTTGAGGCAGAACCTTACAGTATCAGTAGCATTAGTTTAGTTCTGTACTGTTCATGTGGAAATGAGGGGTGAAATCCTGGCCCCTCTGAAGTCAATGGTAAAACTCCCATTGGTTTCAGTGCAGCCAAGATTTCACTGAAGTGCTTTTTTTCCACAGAGTTCAAACAAAATACACCTCTACCCCGATATAACATGAATTCGGATATAACGCGGTAAAGCAGTGCTCCGGGGGGGCGGGGCTGCGCACTCTGGCGGATCAAAGCAAGTTCGATATAACACGGTTTCACCTATAACACGGTAAGATTTTTTGACTCCCAAGGACAGCGTTATATAGGGGTAGAGGTGTACCGTAATTCAGCTGAAGTAATTTCCATACGGAGGAGTGATAAGCTGCCATTAGCAAACGTGAAGAAAATATTAGTTTAAAAGACTGGTTACCCAATTTGGATTTAAAATATCTTATTTGCTAGAAAAATTTATCTCCTTAACAGTTAATTTGGTACTGCACAATTAGAGTTACAGGCTTTGGGGAACACGCTACCTTTTTTTCTTCTGCACTATTAGGAACTGTTAAGGCGTAGATTCCACTGGTTGTAAGTCCTGATTTGAATGCTTCGGCACAGTCTTTGAAACGGATTTGTTCTTCTTTAGCCACAAAGTTGTTCTTGGCTGCTAAAAATGAAATAAACACATTGAAGGGATATAAGAATAGATAAATAGCTCAAATAGCTCTGAGCTCAAGTTCTTTTCTGAGAGAAAGTTACCATGATGTAATAGTAATTAACGATGTAATGAAATAACAGTATATTGACTTTGCAGTCCTGAAGTAGGTTTTTGCCCTGCCCCTGCTGGTGGAAAGCACCAGAGGAAATTAGCTTAACACACTAGTGATATTTTGCTTCTTCGTATTCAGATACAAACATAACTGCTTGATAAGTATCAATTCCTTTATACCTATTTGAATGCTTGAATAGAATAACAGGCATATTTTTTCCTTCAGTTTAGCAGTTTCAACTCTCGTTAGAGAATTTGATGCTATCTGTATTACAAACTAATTACTAACATGTACTAAGATATCTGTACAACTATATGTACATCCTTTCATATTATTCCTTATGTAAATACAAAGATGCCTTTGTGGTGATCTTATAAGTGAGCCGATGTCTTCAAGTCAGCAAGATGTCTGAATCATAAACAAACTTTTTCTTAAACTGAAATCACTTAGTACAGTATCTTTTGATGGGGGCAAATGGAGCTGGTCTACACCAGAAACTATGTTCTTTTTTGATGAATTGGAGTTCAAAAACATAGCTTCTTAGCCAGTACAGCAGTATGTCCTTTGCTTGCAGAGATGGGTCTCTCCATAGTATACATATATCTGGGGTTACCCATAACTGCCAGTCAGAAGTTTCAGCTAATGTGCACCATACAGTCTCTGCACTCAGCATGACTGCTTCTGTATGTTCAAGGGTGAAGCTCAGGGCATTCTCAGTGAGGGTTCCTCAGTTCTGGAATTTGTTGATGTAAAAAAAAAATTACATCTGTGCCTATGCCTGGCCATGTTTTAAAGCGCAATCTAAAATGTATTTTCTTGTTTGTTGATAGAGGGTTTGGAATTTCCTGGCATTTAGTCAACTAGCTGATATCTATATTTGACCGTTTTGGGGTGGATACTGTGTTGGAGCAGTAGAGTATATGTTTCCTATTTTTGATTCAAAGAGAGGAACGTGGATACACATCACAATGATAAGCCACCTGTAAATGTGTGTAAATAATACTAGCATTATTTTTATTCTTTTCAGCTTGTTTATCAGTTTACCTGCTTACATAGTTAGTTTACCTCAAATATAAAAAGAACACATTCAACTTTATAATTGCTTTTCCACACACTATTGTTTGTAAGCTTTCTTAGAAGCTTTCCCTGTTGATTTTGTCTTGTTGGCAGTCCTTATTTTTTCCGCTCCAGGTTTCATGGTTCTGTAGCCAACATGACTTTGACTTGTTTACTTATTTGTTCACTAGCATAATAGATAACATCAGCAGGGATGTGCACAGCTTCAGGAATGGTATTCAGTGAAATACTATAAAGTGCTATAGGGCTAAAGTTTCGGGTTTGGTTTCTTTAAAAAATTGACAATCATAGATATGTCTTCAAGATTGTTTTTTGAAAAATGTTTTTCTTATTTAAAAATTAATTGCTTGTATTTGCAATCAGACTTTGAAGCATTGGGCCTAGTGCTTGAGAAATGCAAAGAGAAATGACTACAAATCAACTAAACTAGACTGTTTTCATTACTTTCTATATTGCAGTCAGCTTAGATAGAGAAACATAGTGTAAAATGTGAAAAATAAGGTTAGATTTTTAAACTCTTTTGCTTTCAATAATAAAAGAAAATACTCTTAAACAGTTTAATTTTAATTTAACAATAAATATTTAGAATGCACTGGAAATACTTTTTGAGCCGCAACTTTTTACATAGGTAAAAGTGTAGGCCCAAACTATTTATGGTAGCTAAAAGTTATAAGCAAATTTGGGTTCTGTGGAGATTGCTGAATTGAGAATACTGAAATCATCCACACTGTACTTTCAATTGTACTGAAAAAAACTTGTTTTAAACTGTGTGTGTGGTAATTTCAGACATCATAAATTTAGAGGCTATGCATGCTGCACTGTATTCCCAGCCCCTGTCAACCTAATGAACAAAGATTCTTTAGTCTTACTTGGAACTAATTTGCATATAGCCATAAATTTCAGCATCTGGTCAATGCACCCTTCCCCAAGTACCGGTAGGGTTGGACATGGAGCGCACAGATCTTGCCAGATATGGTTAGCATAGGTGAGTGGGTTTTAGGGTATATGGGGAGGGGTCGGGAAGTCTGCTTGGAGTTGTCAGGGGTGTAGATGCATGCTGTCTGTGGGTCTTGCTTGAGGGAGCCTTGGGCTAATATTGAGCCCCTCATCTTCAGCTGCCTATCCTGGCTGTTCCTTCCTTGCTCAAACCTGGGGAACTGAAAGGAGGAGACAGAGAGGTTGCCGGTGCCAACAAAGCCTGTACCTACAGTTGCCCTCAGGACGAGGAACTACAAACTCTGCTGGCAGCCCAGCTGGATGTGCAAGGATCCAGCTTGGATGAGAGTTATTTGACAAGGCTGCTAGATGTGTTTGTGCCATGTTGAGAGTATGTGAAACTTGTCAAACTCAACAGGGATGCCTACTAGGAACTGGTCTGGCAAAGCAAAGCAATATAACTCTCAGAAGCTAAACAAAATATTGTTGAAAACAAATGTATGGGATATTTGTTTTGGTTTAGGGTTTTTGGGGGGGGAAGGGGGGAGGAAAGGTTGTGAGTAATGGGCTTACCTCTTCAGGATAAGTCTTAAATAATATAGCAAGTCAAACAATTCACTGATGCAGGACTTTAAGACAATACAATACATAAATGCATATTTGAGATGCTAAGGTGGGGAGAAGATAGAACATGTAAGGATACACAAAGTTAGTGAGTGCTATTCAGCTGATATAATAGTGTTTATACTTCACTTACAGTTTGGTGTAGCTATCATAGTAAGCAAGTTGTGAACAGTCTCCATCAGATCATGTTGCTGTTTTTGCATAACTGAATTGTTTACCGTAGCAGTGACTAACTGTTTCTCTAGTTCTTCTATTATTGAATTTTGTCTGGATACTAGTACTTGAAGTTGATCTTTTTCATCTTTGATTGATTGTAGCTGAAGTGTGTGCTTGTCTTCCATATCAAGGACTTTTTTTTCTAGAAAGCTAATAAAAAGAATATAATTAGGGTCAATTCAGCATTTCTGTGTTTTTAGCTGAAGACTATTAAGACTGTTATAGACGTTATTTTCCATCTTAACATATTTTTACTCTGATTTTTCTAACTGGATTCTGCAGAGAATATTATATACGCAGTGTCATGCAGAACATCGTGAACTGTATTTAGTTGACATATGCTTTCTTTGATGCATTACATAACTATAATCTGTTCTATTAGTCAAATAAATGAACGACTTTTTGGCCATTGCATAGTATGCCAGTTCATACACCATAACAACTCTTATGTGTTCCACAATACCTCGGTAGTATGAAGGGAAAAATATAATTTTCCTTTCTGGACTTGAAAGGAAAACCATCTCTCTTGAGGGTAGTAGGAGAATCCGACATGAAACTGATTTAAACCTAGAGTAACTATTATTTATGGTTATTCAAGTGCTTTGAATAATACTACTTTCCTTAAATTACCGAAGAGAAAAAGCTAGCCTCAGAGATCTTTATCATTAGAATTAAGTGACCCATTTAAAGATCAAACCTATTCAGCTTTCTATTTTCTCTCCAGTTTTTTTAATTAAATACTTCTTTGGCCTCAACAAATAGAAATTAGTTCTGACTGTTATATTTGGAAAAGCTATGAATATATAATTACTGAAAGTGTGCTTGTTACCTTTTCCAGAATTGGAGAGGGAGAAGGTTAAAAGGATGTAACTTGCTCTGATGTTGGTCAAATCTTTCATAGTGTTTATTTAAAACATAAGAGTTTTGGGTTTGGTTTTGTATTTATCTATTTATTTATTTATTTTTGAAGGGATAAACTGAATGCTGGAAAGTTAAGAAATAATACCTCCAGTATTCAGATCATTCTTACATGGTTCAGTAATGATGTGGTGATCTCAGGTCTGGTAACTGTAGTCAAAAACTACAGTGACTTTTTAAAATTGAATATTTACTTTGCTCCCATTGGATAAAGATTCTTGTTTGTAGATAGCTGGTATATAAAGTCTTCGGGGAGCATACACAAATATAACAGGGCAGCAAACACAAATGTCAAAACATGTCTGTCCAACTTTTTTTCTCATTGAAAAATATGGTTTTGATGTAGACTAAAGTATTCTGCTGTTGCTACTTTTAGATTCATCTCCAAATTGTTTACTATTTGAAACTAAAATAAACTTCTGAGGTTTGACAGTTATGCGTCATTCATATTAGAAATTCGTTTTGTCCCCCTCATAACATCCTTCAGAGATGATTAATATGACAATGTGGTGAATGAAGCTGGTTAAGCAAAAGCTATGGCACCTTTACTGGGCAACCATTGGATATGGAAGAGGGCAGGGATAATGGCTGGATTTTAATCCTAGTTTTCAGCAAATGGAATGGTTGGGAGCCTGGGGCCTGAATAGGATCATCTCCTCCCCAATATAATGGATTAGAAATGGTAGCAGTAATCTTTGGCAGTGATCTGACTGTGCAGCTGGATAGCCCTGTACTAGCAGACAATAACACAACTTTTCTGTAAGCTTAGATGAGACAAGGTTTGATTGGGTTAGGCTGGATAGTAAGTAGCTGCAAGCCCCATTCCAGAGCCTGGCAGCTGTGACACAACGCCATCCAAGATCGCCTGATCAGAGCCAACCCATCACCTGTAGGGAAGGTTGCCATGAACTCCGCCATCCCCAGAACCAACCAGTCATCGTCATCACCAACGAGGACCGGAAGAAGATCATCATGGTGGATGTCACAGTGCCCTTCGAGAACAAGACCCCGGCCTTCAAAGCAGAGTTAGCATGCAGATTTTCTGTCAGACCCATAGTGCATATTCGCCTATCCCCGTCTCTCATGTAAATTAAGCATGAGTAGTTAGCACGTATTCTAACATTGAAGGTGAAGTGTCCATTTACACCACTGTAATCATAGGACAAAAAGTGAGTTACAGATTGTTGTAATAAGCCATAAATCCAGTGTCTTTATTAAGATCATGATTTTTAGTAACTAGCAAAGTTATGAATTTAAATTCCCTGGCTCGTCTTTTGAAGGTGTTGTGCAGGGTTCCTTTGAGGATGAGGACTGAGAGGTCAGATATAGAGTGATTGTTCACCAGTAGGTGATATGGTGCTTTTGTCTTTTACCTATTGAGTTCATTCGAAGGCTTAGCGATTATCTGGTTTCACCCATAGTCGTTGGAGCATTTAGTGCACTGGATGAGGTATGCCACATACAATAGGCATGCGTACGACCCCTGGATTGTGAAAGGCTGAGTTGTGGGGGTATTGAACATTGTAGCAGTGGAGGTATAGCTGCAGATTTTGCATCTGTTGTTCTGGCAGGGTCAGGTGCCACTTTCAGTTGGTGTGTCCTGGTCTGTTTTTATGTTAGTTCTGGTAGTGCTTTTATTTTAGTCCTAAAGAAGATGTCTGAGCTTCTGCACATTTATGGCTTCATTGCAAACAATGGTATTTCCTTTATTGATCACGGGAAAACATAACCATCAAACTAAAAATGTTGTATTTAAGAATACTTTTGTAGTGCACAGAGCGGAAATCACTACTGAAACAAATCAGTTATCCAACATTAATCTTTAGTATTAGCTACACATTCTATTATGCAATGTTAATAGTTGTAGACAAGGCAATGCAAAAGTGAGGGTTTGTATTTACAATAATACATTTACGCTTTGAGGAGCAAGAATTCACGAACAAAGCGAATCATTTATAAAATTAGAGGGTTCTGGAAATTTCAGTTTTTACATCATTTTTCTTTTGAGAATGTTTTAGTAGATGTTTTCTAAAAATTACTATTTCAGTTGAAAAGTGGTAGAATAGTTAGCTTGAGACTTAATTTAGGCAATAATATCACCAATGACAATTTGTATAAATTAGAGAATACAGAGGTTCCAGTGGGGTTTTTTTCCTCTGCTCATCTCATTCCAGCTTTATTATTTTATGCTTACCAAAACAAAGGATTTCCCCTTATTATTTCTTAATTGAGTAAAGGTTCTTTAAGTTGGGCATGACCACTGAGATATCATTTTGGAAGAGAAATGTTTTCATGCAGAAAAAAAATATTAAAAGTCAATTTAGCACGCTGGAGAGGAAAAGCTATCTTACCTGTTTTTTTCTTGTAACTTAGTTATTTCATTGGTTTGATCTGAAATCTGCCTTTCTAATTTGTTGGTTGAAAGAGAATGTTCCAGAAGCTGAAGTTCGAGTCTTGTTGTCTGATTTAATACCTAAATTAAATAAATAAAAAAGCAACTTTGAAAACCCAAGCTAAGGTTTTTTTGTCTAGTTATAATTTAATCCTATTCTAGGGTTAGTAGTTATCGCATGTAGAAAATAAAATAAAAATATGTATTTTTCGTCATATAATCTGAAAGATGTACGTGTGCATGCATATATATACTGATTTGGGCATAAATACATTAATTAGCATTATAATGGAAAATGCTCAGAATTACTGTAGTTTTTTGTTCAACCATCAAACAAATGCATCATAATTTATATTTCCACTTATCTTTATCCTGAGGAATGTTTCAGTGGTGGTTTTATAAACCACATTTGTGATTCAGTGTTTCAAAATTACTTTGTCCATTAGCTTTCTAATGAGGTAGATGAGAATCAGTATGTGAAATGTATTTACCCTTGGGGGGATTCTGAGTGACTGCATGCCTGCAGAAAACGCACCTCTCCCCCACAGATTTCCTGTGTTTCCCTGAAGAAAGCAGGGGAAGGGGGGAGGGCGGGAGGCGACCATAGGCGCACTTTGTGGGAGGGGGGTTGTCCCCCTCCAAACAGAGGCGAGGCTTGGGGGGGGCACAGGGGCTACATGTGCCTGCTTCCCCCCCGTCCCCATTCTGCCGCTGGCTCTGCAGCTGAACGCTGCCTCCTTGGTCCTAGTGCCGGTTGTGCTCCCCCGCTAAACAGACCCATCGAACCCTCACCCTGACAAACCCTACCCTGCTACACCTGGACCCCTTCAAGCCCCCCACCCCATTGATCCCCAACCAGCTGCACCTGGACCTCCACCCCATCAAGCCCCACTCCTCCAGCACTTGGACCCCACACCCAGACCCCCCCACAGAGCCCCAACCACCTTCACCTAGATCCCCTGAAGAATTTTTAGGTGCAGAATTTTAAATTTGGGGGGGCAGAATTCCCTCAGGAGTATTTATTGTATTTCCTCTTTAAAGAATAATTTCCTATGTAAGATTTTTCCCATTCTGGTGTGAATATATAAAGCATTTTCTTTTAATATGGGTGGCCATATCCTGGCCATGTTGAAGTCCTTGGGAATATTGCCTTTGACATTCAGTGGGACCAGACTGTCACAGGTGTCTAGAAGTGAAAAAACATCATTTGGATTGAACTGTTTACCATGTGACCAAATTTTTAACAGACTCATTCCATGGTTTCAGTTTTAGTAAACCATTTTCTTATCTAAGTTCCTTTTTATTCAGAATTACATCTACCACTGAAAAAAACAATAGTATTGTGATGTGGCATGGAAGATCAGTTTTGCTTTGTTACGTTACGTTCTTATGTGTGTTCTCTAGACAATGTCAGTTTTTTGTTTTAGAATAGCTTTTTTTAGTTCATCAGAATTTGGCTTTAGTTGACAGGAAGAATTGATTACTCACATCCTTCATGTTAAATAGTCATTCAGGACATGATTTCACAGTTAAGTGTAATTGAGAATTATTGCCAAAGAATGAGTGTCCTTGAGAGAGCAATTGTTTGGTTAATCTCCTTCTGTTAATTAATTACGCTTTTAACCTACTCAACAGTAATTTCAGAGAAAGAAAGTTGCAGTGACAGTCTTTCTCCTAGTTGGGTAATTTCTGTAAAGACTTTATTGTGAGTGGATACAAATATTTTCTCAGCAAGTGAAAAAACATGGGGATCCTTGAAAAATGGTGGTCCTTAGTGATAAAGCCATTAAGATGTGTTTAACTTGCTTCTGACCGGAGCCATCAGTTTACCATACAGACTCAAACAAATATATATTGTAGCTGACAAATTACCTCTTCCAAATAACCAGATAATATCTATAAATATCAGTATGTGCTGTGAATATTTATTAGTTAATATTTGTACAGTACTTTGAACATATGAACTATAATATAAATGCTAAATATTTTAAATATCTGCTATAGAAATACATATCTGAATTTGCCTACCATGTTAACAGAAGTTACAAAATACACAATGCATTTTACTTCAATCCAGGATTTATCCTTATATATCTTACTCTACAATTTAGAACTGTTTGCTGAGGTGTTTAGAAAAAATCAGTTTTTGATGATTTGTCTGCTAGCAGAACAAATGCTTTTCAATTAGAGCAATAATTAATGCTACACCTTTAAATTCATTCACTTTGAAAAATGTGCATCACTTATTGTGTGGTAATTGTTAAATTGTTTTTTTAACTATATCAATAAGATAAAAGAAGGTATGTGGTTATTCAGTAGTGACCATACTTGTGGATACAGTTGTCTTGAGCTTTAAACCAGTGCTGGAATTCTGAAAAGTTTTTCCACTTACAGTATGGGAACTTCTCAGATTCTTTTAAAGACCTACACTTGAAGTGGGACTTTTACACTGAAGTCAACTAGGAAAAAAAATTGCTATTTACTTTTTCCAGTAGCTTCCTCTAATTCCTCAGCCTTTCTTCCACTCATTTAATCTTCTTATGATTCATCCAACAGTGAAATCATAAATATGTACTTATGACATTAGTGTCTTATGGTGGAGATGACTGTGATTATCCTAGATTCATTATGATCTCACAGCAGTATTCACAAGGAGTGAATAAGCTATCATGGAGAACACTTATTGATTAGGAAAAAATAAAATAAAGTACAGAAATAAGAATCATTTTTATTTTTACAGTACTCTGAAGCGTTCGAAGTCATTTAACAGATCAGAAGCATGGTCCCTGTCCCAAAGAAGATAAAACCCAGTTTACCTGTGACCTGACAAATGGGAGGTGAATAATTAGGAAGGGGAAGTAGTATGGGTTACAGCAGATCATATGATTACTCAGTTTAGGCTGGGGCATATCTTGGAGGTTTTAAGTGTATTATTTATTAAAGAAATATGTAGCTAACATTTTAAAATTTCCCTATTATGACAATCCCTTGTATGGGTTGCGCCAAAGCCCACTAAAGTCAATGAGAATCTGAAATTTATTAAAAAAAGAAGAACAGGAGTAAGCTTTCGTGGACTACAGCCCACTTCTTCGGATGCATAGTGGGCTGTAGTCCACGAAAGCTTATGCTCTAATAAATTTGTTAGTCTCTAAGGTGCCACAAGTACTCCTGTTCTTCTTTTTGCGGCTACAGACTAACACGGCTGCTACTCTGAAACCTGAAATTTGTTACTTACTTGAGCTTCAACATCTGTCAACTTGCGGGTCTGTTCAGCTGTTTGATTCAGTAGGTTTGTGCCTATTTCAATCATTACTGCAGTCTGATTCTGCACTGCATTTTGCTGGATCTCTACCATTTCTTTCTTCATATTGTCTTGGATGTAATTCTCAAGCTATATGGGGAAAAGAAAGAAGATAATGGCTTTCTTTACATTTTTGTTTAAGAGTATAGTCAACATGCATACTAGGTTGCTAAATCAATCTCCTCTTAGGCCTTGTCTATCAGTCTTTTTTGTGAAAAATTTCCCTTAGGGTACGTCTATACTACCCGCAAGATCGGCGGGTAGTGTTCGATGTATCAGGGATTGATTTATCGCATCTCGTCTGGACGCGATAAATCGATCCCTGAATCGACGCCCGTACTCCACCTCGGGAGGAGTAAGTGGAGTTGACGGGGGAGCCGCAGCAGTTGACTCGCTGTCGTGAGGATGGCCAGGTAAGTCGAGCTGAAGTTGCGTATCTTAGTTCAAACCTCCTCCTCCCCCTCCCCCCCCGCTAGTGTAGCCCAGGCCTTAATTGCTAACATGGATTTAGCTCCACCACAGGGAGCAATGGCAGGAGTGCATGCCTAGTTAAGAATCTTGTGGCTACCAGAGTTAACCACTATTGTGTAGACCTATTCTGGGCAGGTTTAGAAATAACAGATGTTAAAATGCTGGCAGCCACTTTGAACCTTGTCTATACTAGCACTCCCACCATTGTTACCACCAGAGGAGCTGCACCAGTGTTAGTAATCATGGAAAATTTTAGAAGACAAAGGCCTAAGAGTTTAGTCACCTTCCTGTTTCAAGACTTCAGAAATATTTTGAAGAGCATTTTTTAGCTGCATGATTAAATGTTAAAGATCAGAGATGAAGTCCGATTATTTATTTATTTGGGTGTGTGAGTATATTATTCAAGAGCCTTTCAAACAGATGAAACCTAGGGTGAGCCATTTTGGTTACTATAAACACCACATGTCTAGGAATGCAAAAATAAAAGCTGCTGAAATTATTTAATTCTTCTAAAATCACTCCAATGACCAAATAGACATTTATTTATTTTTTGTAGTCCTTATACCAAATAGAGCATGCAGATGCTCGCAAAGAACTAGTTAGAGGACAGGTAAGGTTTCAAATAATTTGATAGCGTCTTTCAGTCTCTCTGAATTGTCTGACAGCAGTTTGATTTTTCTCAAATGTATTCAGAATTATTCTCTGTATAATTTCTGCAAATAATTCCTGGTTTGTAGTTTGCTCATAATTGGTTTGCTCTTTTGACTGGAGATATAGGTCACATGGCATATTTATTTCCTGAACGGGGATGAGTCATTTAGATCAGCTTTCTAGTAAAAACATCAATGAAGGCGCATTCAAAATCCACTTTCTCAAAAAGCATTATCTAAAGTTTGTTTTAATTAAGATACATTATAGCTCAAAGATATCTCATCATGGAATGAGGATTATAAATTCTAATTCTATAGTACAAGACAATATATTCATGTAATGTTTAAGAAAAGTTTTGTAAATGAGTTCCAATAGTTCATGGATTAGGGACCCAATTTTATGGGGTTCCAGGGGCTTCTCTATAGATTATATAGGTTAATCTTTCTATCTACCCAATGGGACTCAGTGCTCAGTCTAGAAGATACCATCAGAGATGCTTAGTATTGCAGTTCTCAAACTGTGGATTTGTCTCTCCAGAGATAAAATGCTTGTTAACAGTAAAAAGTGTTTTTAAAGTCCATATTTTCAGACCTCAACCCTATTGTCCTTCTGCAAATTTGTGTACACAGAGTCAATCCCTTACTCCTCTCTAAAGGTGCAGAGTTTCAAAAAGTTCAATGAATAGAAGATTGGTGGGGGCAGAATAGATCTGGACAAGGAGAAGA
Organism: Malaclemys terrapin pileata; assembly: GCF_027887155.1. Taxonomy (NCBI): domain Eukaryota; kingdom Metazoa; phylum Chordata; order Testudines; family Emydidae; genus Malaclemys; species Malaclemys terrapin. The sequence goes on along the minus strand of NC_071507.1, from coordinate 164,140,436 downwards.
AGTCTGGAGATAAATGTGAGAAGGGAGGGACAGGCTGTAGAAACAAAAGTGAAACTGTTTGAGCAGCATATTCCAGAATGCACTTTTATGTAGAAATCCATGATTAAATCAAGTCTTCCTGACTAGTGATTTAAATCATGATTTAAATCTATTTGATTTAAATCAAATCCACCCTGCTTAGTTCACTAGAATATTCACAGAAAGGGGCATGAACACAAGTGAAACAAACTGTTCTTTTTCTCTGAGCGAGTATTTGTTGAATTTTTAAGTATCCATTTCTAGGGCTGAAAGTCTATTCAGTGATTTGGATGTAAAGAAAACATTTGGAACTTTGATAATTTAAGCTATTAATGAACTATTATTTAAGGCAACATGCATCACCGGGGCTGGGGGAGGAGAAGAAGGGGGGAGTTCAAACCCTATGGTATTAAAGTGAACTTCAAGGGTGAAAATCTGCATTTAAAAGAGAACCTAGGGTTACCATACGTCCGGATTTTCCCGGACATGTCCGGCTTTTTGGGCTCCAAATCCCCGTCCGGGGGGAAATCCCAAAAAGCCGGACATGTCCAGGAAAATCGGAGCGGGGCCGGGCCGGGGGCTCCGGGGCCGGGCCAGCGGTGCGGTGCCAGGGGCTCGGGGGCCGGGCCGGGCTGGGCCGGGGGTTCGGGGGACGGGCCGGCGGTGCCGGGCCGGGGGCTCGGGGGACGGACCGGCGGTGCCGGGGGCCGGGCTGGGGACTGGCGGTGCGGTGCCGGGGGCCGGGCCGGGGACCGCAGTGCTGGGCGGGCCGGGGGTGGTCGGCCGGGCCCGGGGCCAGCACCCCAGGGCCCAAGCCGACCCAGGCTAGAAACGCCGGGGGGGCCAGCCTGGGCCGCGCCTCCTCCCCCCACACCCTCCCTTACCTGCTTCAGGCTTCCCGCGACTCAAATGTTCGCGGGAAGCAGGGGAGGGGGCGGAGACTTTGAGGAGGGGGCGGAGTTGGGGTGGGGGGGTGTGGGCGGGGCTGGGGGCGGGGGCGGGGGCAGGGCCCCGTGGAGTGTCCTCCTTTTGGAGGCACTAAATATGGTAACCCTAGAGAACCTGGGATACCAAGTTCCAGGAATATGAAATATTAAGACGTTTTTCTTTGGACCAGTCCCTTGTTAATCTTAACATTGTAAGTTTAGAGTTGCTGGGTTAAAAGTACAACTATATTTGTCACCCTAAGGAATCAATGAGATTCCTTTTAAAATCCAACACATTTTGAAAGGTTCATTTTTAATAGTCTGAAGCTGCCAGGCTTTGCCTATATCTTGTTTAATTCAAAACCATTCACAAAACCAAATCCACAGAGCCTGAGATGAAGGGTTAAAATGGACTCTTTAAAATCATTTTATGGATTTCAGTACTATGTGAGTTAAAAAAAAAAAAAAAAGGTATTCTTTCAAAATCTCAGGGTTTTAGAGCTTGTATGAGTAAAATATATAAATAAAAACTTTCTCCCTGAGGATCTGAGAGGTTTTGGTCTCTATGATGAAACCTGTTAAAGAAAGAAAAGGAAGCTGGCATCTCCGAATTGCATTTCAGAATTTCTGAAGCTTCACAGGCTTATAAAGCATAGAGGCTTTTCAGAAGAAGCAAGAAAGAAAAAAAGAAACCCCTGTTTGCTGAAGGGCCATGTGTTTTCCCAGTGCTTTGGAATTAGAATTCAGCATCTCTCTCAAAACCCAGCATCTTTATGGGGTTAAATATAGCGCACAAACCCCCTTTTCTCTTTTTACTGCTGCTTGTAAGAGAAAAAGTCTCTATAGTCAATACATGAGACTTCAGTGAGTGTTAACTTCATGAGAATTCAGTGTCTCTGTTATTACATTAAGATTTTTAGGGGGGAAATGGTCAAACTCCAGCTGTGAAATTTTTTTAATGACCTGTTTTTTATATTTATTTTTATTTAGAAACTGATTTACCTGTAAATTCCCAGGAAATCTGTGTACTCGAAAGTGCTGTAATTTTGGAGAGAATACACAGTATTTGTCATACATAGTAAAGTGGTTACATTCCTGTTTTTTAAATGCAAAATTCAATTCAACCTTAAAAAGAAGCACAACTCACAGAACCACATAATAAATAGACTTCTAAGGTTTTGTTTTGAAGGATTGGGGAAAGGTGGTAGATTTCTGATAGAATTTGAAAGAAGGCACAATATGACAATATTCTAACTGCACTATGTAGTGATATTTTCCAAGGTTTTTTTTTATCATGGAAGTTGGTACTGGATGAAATTTTTGTGTAAAAAACATATGTTAAATACATGTTAATGGCACCTAATTAAAGAAAGTAACCATGAGTGAATTCACAGAAAAGTAACCCTTTTAACCCACAGATTTCGATCCCAAAGCTTTTAGAAAGAGTTCAAAAAATACTTTAAAAATTAATTTATTTCATAGTTAAGGCTTTTAGTACAACTAGAATAAAACATTTGTAGACACACACATAAAGCACTTTATTTAGATGTAAAATCTGGACTGTCAACCCTTATTACTTCAAATCATATTAAATTATAAAATTTGACAGAAATATTTAACTTCAGTTGCCAAAAGAATGAGGGCAGATCAATCATATTGGAACACATTCTAAAACATCATTATTATAGCCAAGATTTTTTTTAAACAAACAGCAAGCTTGAAATTGGTGAGGGAAAGAAAAACACGTAGTATCTGTTAATAGAAAATTATCTTTCAGCTGCTGGTTTGAGTATATTATTAATCACTTGCAGAAAGAATTGACTTGCCAATTCCAATTCTTAGCTAAATGAAGAATCTTTGTGATCCATATTGTTTAGTTTGTGTTCATCTTACAGAACAACTTTGCTAATAGACTAACAAATGATTTGCCCTTTCTGGAGACATTTTAATTTGTACTTAATCCATTTAAAATTATAAATGAGATTTTGGTTTTGTTTTCTTGAATGCTAAATGGTTTATCTAAACTACTAAACATTCATGTCCTTGGCAGCAATTATTGTTTTAATAATACACATTAAAATCCCTACTTTGCCAAGTGCTAACCCCCATGAATGGCACAAATAAGCATATAATACATGATGCAGATCTCGGTCTCAAAGATCCCTGGCTGGAGCGAACAATCAAACTTTTTAATGAAAGTAGGCTCATCCTGCTAACAGCCACGTCTGTGCCCTAGAAATGAGAGACATGTGCCATGAACCATGAGTCCCTAACCCACCCTTGTAATCCAACTAAGGAAGCCTTGCCATAATAGGTGAGGATGAAATTGACTAAAAACTAAAACAAAAGGGAAACAGATTAGCTCATTTATTGTGGAACCTAAGAAAGATGGATGTAAAGTATCATCAGAATACAATTAATGAATGTAAATTAAGCTTCTCATTTTTATTAATATCACATTATTAATTATGGGTATTAATCTAATTTATAACACAGTTAACAACATTTGTATTTTAACATCTAGTTTTAAGATGTTAGTACTTCTAAGGAGGGAGTGAAAATAATAGTAGGTGGAAATAAGTTATTATGGTAACTATGATTAAAGCATGATGTTAACAAATTGGTTGAAGTAACTGATATCTGCTATTGAAATGAGCATGATCTTTTATTTAGTTTTCAGTCCAGAAAACACAAATCTAATACAAATTACCTCTCAGCAGGATGAGATGGGAGGAGAGAAGAGAACCCACAGCAATTACTATTAACTGCTTGCTTATTTCCTTATAGCATTCTGAAACTACTGTGCATGCAGTGCGATTATAATCCCTGACTACACTGAGAATTTTAGGGAAGTCTCCCACAGATACTTTAGCACTGGCACAGCTCCTCTGGTACTAGCAACGATGGTAAAAATGCCTGCAGCTGAACTACACTCGTGCCTCTACCACTGTTAACCTTGTTGGAGCTGCATTTCTATTGGTGAAATGGTACACAATTTCTGTGAAATCCTCAGTGTAGCCTTAGGCCTGGTCTACACTGGGTGGAGGATCAATCTAAATTACGCAACTTCAGCTACGCGAATAACGTAGCAGAAGTGGACATACTTAGATCGACTTACCGTGGTGTCTTCACCTCTGTGAGTTGACTGCTGCTGCTGCTCCCCTGTCGACTCCACCTGCACCTCTCAAGGCCTTGGAGTACAGGATTCGATGGGAGAGCGCTCAGGGATCGATTGATCGCATCTAGACTAGACATGATAAATCGACCCCCGCTGGTCGATCACTGCCTGCCGATCCAGCGGGTAGTGTAGACATATCTTTAGGCTTTGTCTATACTACCACTTTTGTCAGTAAAATGTTTGCCAGTCAGGGGTGTGAAAAAACATACTCCTGACCGACATAAGTTTCACCGACAAAAATGCTGGTGTGGAGAGGCTCTCCTGCCGACATAGCTAATGCTGCTCATTGGGGTGGTTTAATTATGCTGGCAGGAGAGCTCTCTCCTGCCAGCAAAGAGCGGCTACTGGTGAAAACTTACAATGGCACAGCTGTAGCAGTATAGCTGTACCGCTGTAAGGTCCGTAGTGTAGACATAGCCTTATCCATCAATAGAATATGAGATTATCTGAGTTTGGGTCATCTGCACTAAAATGACCATTCAGGCTCTCAAAGAGATCTCCCAGATTCTGCAATAAAGGGGATGCAGTTAAGAAGAGAAAGCTGTAGCAAGTAGGTCATTGAGAGATTTCAGCCGTCTGGGGAAGTGCACACCCAACAGACAGAAGGAAAAGTTGACAATAAAGAGCTAAAGAGAGGAGAAATGTACTGCACCCAGCCTCCTAAGAGAAAAATAGAGCTGAAGAATTCATTAAGCTTGGTACTTTGATTGGATGGCAGAAGAGGAAAGCCTGAACTGCTGACTCACATGTGAAGAAATATCTGAGGAGTAAACTCAGAGAAGAGAGGTCTGAGGGGAAAAAAACAAGAAAAGGCGCCTAAGCCGCTTAACTCAGTTTGTTGCAGGGATGTAGAGAGGAGAATTTTTTGAGCATAGCAGAGGTTTTCCGAGAAACTAAAAACCGTTTCATGCTCATAAGGTGACAATAGGACGCCTAACAGAATAGACTTAGGACTAGTCTGTAGCACAGTAGGTTTGCCAGTACAGCTATACCAGCAAACTCTCCCAATATAGCTTATACTGGATCCCCAAAGGAAATAAACTATACCATCAAAAGCACTTTTTGGGTGGTATAACTGCATCTAGAATAGGGCTTTTGCCATTAGAGAAATATTGTGTTAAAAAAAAAAAATCACTCTTCTAACTACTATACCAGCAAAAATTTTCAGTGTAGATTTGGCTTAACACTTAGCAGTCCATTGTAAGGATAGCAGTAAGAGGAGGTGTCCTCACAAAGTCGTTCTATTCCTGTGGTCAAGAGGCCTGCAATGTCAGTTGATCATTTTCCTGTTGTTTGTTTAAAGCCCTGCTCTCTCCCCTCTTTTTCTTTTCTCTGACAAACACTGAGAAATATGGTGAGACATGAAAGTAGGAGACATAGCAAACCTCCATATTTTCAGCAGAGGAGGTAAGAGTTTGAGAAGGCCATTTCTGACCCTCTTTTTATGTTAATCCTGTTTTTCAGCATGCCTATTAATCCCTTCCCCCAGAAATAGCTATAGTGGTTGTGACACATTCTATATGATTTTATGAAAATATGCTAATGAGTGTGACTATAAATATGCTTCATGCAAAAGGTCTCTTGTAAGGTATCATTACAAAGCTTATAATCTACTGAGTGCGGTCATCCTATTTGTATAAATGTACCACTCTTGTATCAGATACAAGAGAAATATGAAATATAACTCTGAGGGTCTATTGTAATTATGCAAAGTGTGGGCCATTAATGTTGGTTTGGAATCTTGATGACTCCCATCAGCCAGGACAATTGATTGCAGATGGCTCTGTTTTACAGTATTTGCAAGTCTTCCTGTATACGTGTGTGCTGGCTTGTGGGTAATGAAGTCTTATAGTGACATGTGATCATGTCACCTGAACTGGAATCCATCTTTAACCTGGTGCCTTTCCATTGAGAAGGTGGGGGTGGGAACCCAGAGAGGGACAAAGGATTCCCGCCTGATGCAAAAACTACATAAATGGGTGGAACAGAACAAAGTGAGGCAGCCATCATGAGGAATCCCTAGCTACCACCTGAGCTGGAACAAGGGCTGTACCGGGGAAAGGATTTTGCCCTGATAAGGAAGGCATCCAGTCTGTGAGAGAGACTTATGAAAACATCTTTCAGGGTGAGATTTTTATCTGTACTCAGTTGTATTAGAGTAGCAGCCGTGTTAGTCTGTATCCGCAAAAAGAACAGGAGTACTTGTGGCACCTTAGAGACTAACAAATTTATTAGAGCATAAGCTTTCGTGGGCTACAGCCCACTTCTTCAGGTTAGATTTGCGTGTTTTATTTTATTTTGCTTGGTAATTCACTTTGTTCTGTCTGTTACTACTTGGAACCACTTGAATCCTACTTTCTGTATTTAATAAAATCACTTTTTACTTAATTGACCCAGAGTATGTATTAATACCTAGGGCGGGGGAGTGTATAGAGGGCAAACAATTTATGAGTTTACCCTGTATAAGCTTTATACAGGGTAAAACCAATTTATCTGGGAGTTGGACATCTGAGTGTTAAAGACAAGAACACTTCTGTAAGCTACTTTCAGTTAAGTTTTCAGCTTTGGGGCAAGTAATTCAGACCCTGGGTCTGTGTTGGAGCAGATTGGCGTGTCTGGCAGGGAAAGCAGGGGCAGAAGTAGTCTTGGCACATCAGTCTGGCAGTTCCCAAGGGGGTTTCTTTGATTCAACCCGTCACAGTTGTCTTCGCATATAGTGCTATAGTAGCACAGCTGTTGTGCGTTAGTGAAGACACTACTCTGCCAACAGGAGAGCGTCTCCGCTTGGCGTAGTTAATCCACATTCCCAAGGAGCACTCCCCTCAACATATTGCTGTCTGCATAGGGGGTTAGATTGGTATAACTGTCGCTCAGGGATGTGGATTTTTCACACCTGTGAGTGACGTAGTTATACCAATATAGATTTGTAGTGTAGACCTGGCCGTAGTTGTCCTCAGGCTTTGACTATATTCAGCAGTGTGCTCTACAAATTATGTATTTTAAACTTTTGTAATGTACTGAACATTACTTGGCATTATGGAACACGAGTGAGTTAATATTCAAATTTACGAAGAGCTCTTCTTCAGGTCTGGGAAACATACTCAGTGTCACAGCTATATACAAGATGGAACAGATTGTTTAGCATAAACAGTTGACATATTTCAAGGGACCATTCATGGTAAAGTGGCCCATTAATAGCTCTCCAGTCATAGATGGGGAAGGGGGGAGGAAGCTGGGGGTGAATTAAATGGGTTATAGATTGTTGTAATAAGACATAAATCCAGTTTCTCTATTCTGTCCATGATTTTTAGTATCTAGCAAAGTTATGAATTAAAGCTCAAGGCTTGTCTTTTGAGGGTGTTGTGCAGGTTTCCTTTGAGAATGAGGATTGAGTGGTCAGATATAGAATGATTGCTTTGTGAAAGGTGTTCACCCACAGGTATATTTGTTTTTCTGTGAGAGTTCATTCAAGAGCTTAGTGATTGTCTGGTTTCATTCACATAGTTGTTATTAGGGCATTTAGTGCACTAGATGAGGTACAGCACATGTTGTGATAGGCATGTGTAGGACCCATGGACTGTGAAAGGTGTGTTGTGGGGAGTGTTGATCATAGTGGCAGTGAAAATGCTGTCTACAGGGTTTGCATATTTTATGGTCAGGTACTGCTTTGATGGGGTTCAGGAAAGATTTCTTTCAGGATGTGTTCCCCATGTGTATGGGTTGTAATTGTTTGATACCCCATATCCCAGTGTGGGGTGGTAAGTGACAACTAGTGGTGTGTGCTCAGAGGGGGCTATATTTTTGTATTGAAGCAGGCTCTTCAGGGTGTTTGGGATGGACTGTTTCATGATGCAATCTGTTTCTCTGGAGTGTCCTTATTTCGTGAAAGTGGTTTTAAGTGTGTAAGGTATATATCCTGGACTTCCTGTGGTACCTACAGTTTTGGCTATAGATAACAGTTTTCTTGGTGTTTGACATAGTCACTGGATCTGTGAAGATAGATCCATGGGTTTCTTGTATATAGTTTTCTGTAAGGTTCCATTGTTGAAGCTGATTGTGCTGCCCAAGAAGTGGATGTTAGTATGGGCGTGTTCTACAGAGAGTTTGATGGATGGGTGGCAGGATTGTTGAAGTTGTGGAAGTCCTGTGAGGGAGTTTAGGTTATCCCTCCAGAGAATGAAATATCATTGATGTAGCTCAAGTATATCATTGGTTTCATGGTGCATTCAACCAGAAATTCTTCTTCAAGGTGGCCCATGAAGTGGTTGCCATACTGGTTAGCCATCCTTGTATCCATGGCTGTCCTCATAGTTTGGACAAAGTGTTTTGTTCTTGAATGTAAAATTATGTGTGAGGATGAAATGGATGAGTTTGAACATGTGATTGGGGTAGATATCTCAGGGTTATCCATTATCTGGTAAATATATGACGCAGGCAGTGATGCCATCATTGAGTGATGTTGGTGTATGACATCCATAGTGGTAAGGTTGGTGTCTCTTTCACCAACAGAAGTTGATCCGGTAAAAGATTTTACCTCAACCACCTTGTCTCAATAATATCCTGAGATCAACATGGCTACAACAACACTGCATACATTCTGGAACATAGCAATTATTTTGTGCAATTAGTCTCCTAAATTGATTTAGAAAAAATCTGAGGGGAAAAAATTAAAGTAAAACAAGGTCTGCATAATTTTTAGTTAGGAAAATATGTATAGTTGCTTTGTTTCTCTATACTGTATTCACTACGTTGTCTAAGCTTCCTGTTGTTTCTAATTCTCTAGACTTTATTGGACAAAATGAAAGAGATTGAAAGAGTCACAGTACTGTCTTAAAAAAATAAAATAAAAAAATAAGTATACCTCTAGCACAATTGGGCCTTGGTCTCACTTTCTTGCCTGTTTCAGAGTGTCTGCTGTATGGCCCCATTCAGTTTCTCACTGGCTGACTGAGTCACATGAGGTAGCATCTGTCCCACAACCTGGAACATCTTTTAAAGCACTTCCCCCAAATGTATAGATGCGGCAGTGGGAATTAGTTCAGGTGGCCCTGGTGGAACTCCTGGGATTGCTAACCCACAGGTGCATTCTTGCTCTGCCTGGAGATCATAGTTTATATAGACTTAAAATACAAGTCTCTGAAATCTACATAATTTAAATGACTATGTTTTTAAATTTAAAGCTAAGAGATTAAATATTACATTTTATGTTTTTATTTGAAATTAAAAGCTACACTAAGTGTTGCTTACGGTGATATTTCCTGTATGTCAATGAACATGTATAACAGTGAAATATATTCCAGTCTTTATACAAAGGAAAAAGTATAGTTTGGTTAAACATATGAGCATACAAGTTTTCATCGTTCTTACAGGTACAGAAACATTTTTCCTGAATTATCAAATTTGAGAAATCTTAAGCCAGTCTTTGTCAGTGGGGTTCCTGAACTCAGATTTAGCTATCATTTATACTGTAATATAGAAGGAATGAAAAATTATACTAATTGTTCTCACCATACTCTGCATTCATTTGCTCACATTTGTCTCTGCATGGCTGTAACTTCTCAGTAATATGAAGGCTAAACACTGTTAATATTTCTATTTTTCAAACATTCTAGTTTTCTTTACCTCCATATCTGTTTTCACTTTCTGTCAATGTTACTATTAACTAAAATGGAAGCATAAATTGAAAATATTGCTAGCACTTTCATGTTCCATTTATATTACTGGACCTAAGGAAACAAATGTTAAAGTATTATCTTCATGCTTAAAAAAAAAAAAAAAAAAAAAAAAAAAAGCCAGCTTCATTTGCCTGTTTGTGATCCATGTTCTCTTTGTATAAAAATTCCCAATTAAAAGTATGTAACATGAGGTTTTGTTGCAACAGTATTAGAAAAATAAAATAAATCTTGTTCCATTTTACTAAAAGCCAAAACGGAAACAGGAATTTAGTGTCCTGTAACTTGAAGAAAAATGAATAGACTATAAAACAAGCACATGATTTCAGGCTGGAAGAAAGTCAGTTTAAAATTGTTTGCAGTGTTGTCAATTTAAAACTGGTTTGTTGCTGTTGATGCTTAGGGCAGGAAGTCCCTTTAGACTTCTGTTTCACAAGGGAAAAATAATCCCCTTGAGAATGCATGTGGCAATGCTTGAGAAGCCTACAGTATTCGTTCTTTACATGCCCTACTGAGTGTATTTGTGCCAGGCCAGGTCTCCTGCTAAGCTTTTCTCTCATCTCTCTTTCCTGTTGTCCAAAAAAAAAAAAAAAAAAAGTGAAAGTAAAAACATAAATTAATAATATCTGGACGTGCATTGGAACATATTGGAAAATGTTCACAATACAATTTTATAATAAAATGCTAAGGGTTTAAGTGATTAGTGTTTAGAATAGTAAATAAGCATATAAAAGCAAATGATATCCCTGATGTCCCCTTCAGGGAAATAAACTGTTCAGATAAAGATGAAAATCAAATCTCCTATTAATGACATGAAACCTAATGAATATAAATACCTCCATTGTCTTCACAAGCATTTATAAAGAATGACCATCTCAAGAGATATAGTTTCATCTGAAAGCACAGTGGTTTATGTGGAACTTCTCAATACTAAAAGATTTTGCAGCATGATATGAATATTTTCCCTTACATATTTTGAGCGAACTGCAAATATTATTACCCAAATGACTACTGTGAAAAAGCACAAGAGTACACATTAGGTAGAGAGGGATTTTCAGGTCTCAAGATATCCAAAAGCTCTTCACAATTCCAAATATTGCAATTTGTAATCTCACATATGCAAATCATATTTTTTTCCTAAATAGTTTGCCATTTAAAAGAGAATGAAGGTATTTTATATCCTTGACGATACTTAACATTGGGGTGGATGTATATTTTTTCTTTAGTATGCGCTAGACTGTAAATGAAAATAGACTCATATCTATTTTAATTTCTATGCTTGGGATTTCTTTAATATTCTTGGCAAATACGTGCATGCTAGAAAACATTGTAATAGTTTAAATCACTTTCTGTATAAAACCCAATGTGTAAATATATGAATAAAAACAAAAAAAAACCCACAACCTATTATATAATCAGAAATAGATGAAATTACCTGAGCTTTTATTCTAAAACACTGTTTTTCAGGATCAAAGCTAAGTGGCATTTGCTCTTAGAAGGCAGGGAAGGAATTCATAAAGTTCCCATTAGTCTAAAAATAAAGGACAAATAAATAAATAAACGTCTGAGTCATTAATGGCATTTTGCCGAAGTTCAGTAGCAATGAAGCCAGGAAGACAGTGAGTCAGTGGTGCTCCTGCTATTCACTGGAATGTGTATAAAAAGTCTTGTGTGAACATAATGAATGGATTCATCCACACCACTTTAAGCTATTTAGAGTTAGGACTCCTCGTTTACAAAGTATATAAGTAACTTTGCCACACGTTACTTAATTTTTTATTCAAGATTTGTGTCAGGCCAAACGTTCATTAAATATTCTAACTTTTCTGGAGAGGGTGTGGGGTATCTAACACTTTTGCATTGTCAGTATTGGTAATATTTGTACAGCACCAACAATGAGCTTGGACCTTTTGCAGACAGGTATAAAGACGTGTTCCTGCCCTGAAGAGCATATGGTCTGAATAAACCGCCCGTATTCAAGATGTGAAGTAATCCTTTGCTACTTGCTTAGTCTGTTTTCGGCAGGACAGTGAACTGGATAGAACAAATAGACTATAGGTGGCTTGCTTCATCCCTGGTACTTATCACCAGGGATGCTCAGGGGTCTGTATGCATACAGGCATTGTCCAACTAATTTACTAAAATCATGAAGTTTTTAGGAAGTTAGTGGAGCTACTTGGGATTAAGCTCTCTCATTACCTTTTTATTGTACTTTAGTTCCCACATCCACGTCTGTTATAAACTTCTCCTTTGAGAAGATACCCTGTTTTACAAATGCCTCATGACATGGGTTGACCTATTATAACTGAATTATTTTAGGAGGTAAAAAGTAAAAACCTTCTTTCAAAATGTGCTAGTAGTGGAAATGCTAGGCATTCACAATTTGCTCTAATATTCTACAGTAGTGCTTTTCAGGGAAGCAGTAATCTTACTTTGCACCCACACCAGAAGAGAGAATGATTTGGAGTTCAGAGATCAAATGAGTTAGGAAGCTGGAGAACACAATTAGTCCCTCTTGTTGGTTATAAAATTTGGGTGTGTCTCATTTCAAGAGTGTGTTCTTAGCGTACCTTTTAGTGTGAACCCGTTAGATGTAGAATTATTGGCATTTTTCAGACTTTCAGAGAGGAAGCACTGAAAACATTCACAATATTCATTAAACTCTGGAACACTTTTGACTCCAAGTCAATAACATTTTATAAAATAAACCTCCTCTTTCTGAAGAAACTTCCTGTGAAAATCAGCCATTTACTTTTTTTAAGATGAAGACAGGCATGGTTTTGAATGTGTAGTATTTTGAACCAGTGCATACACTGTCGTTTGCTGATGTTGACTTTTAGTGGATTACATTTTATTGCTAACAATATACATTGTAATGTTCCTCCCAGTGTCAAATTTTTTTGTTCAAGTTATTAATTGCAGAGATTTTTCTTTATAGATTGTAGTAACTCTCTCTAGGTTGTTTCCCTTATTGATGTTTTTTAGCGGGTCCTGGGAGCCTCTTGTTAAAATTTCACCACCAAACAGAAGGAAAGGTGGGAAGGATTTACCTGCCCCTTATGGAGTTAACCTCTCTGGATAGTACTAAAAGAAACCTGTCAGAGATGACATCCCTGAGGCTCCTAACAGTACTTCTGAAGAGAAAATGTTTGACCTTTAAGAGGACCAGATTGCACTAAATAGTAGGTCTTTCAGAAAAATGTATCTGGGAAGGACCTTGTAAGACCACCCTACTACAAAGTACACAAGCTGAATACTTTGCAACTTAATATGTTTGTTTGCCAAGTGGTGGAGGTTTTTTACTCCTTTCCTTTTATTGTTCCCTCTGCACACTAGGAGCTTTCAAAGTATTCCAACCTGAAAAACAGCTAGAATGCTATCTGCCTAAGAACTAAGAAATTCAAATATCTGGAAGAAGATTAAAGTCCTCCTATAGGTGACATGTAATACCTCTTAAAACACGACACTGCAAATGCTAATGATGAGAGTACTGCCTACTTCTGTGTTTAACACTGACGCTCGATGGAAATTATTTATAAATGTTATCACCTTAATTAAAAAGACTTCCCACCTCAATAGGCTGCTGCTTTCGAGTTGATTGTCCTTATTTATTTTGTTAAAAAGGCACCCACACAAAACCCCTGCATTTGTCATCTTCAATGTCTTCCTTCCAAACTTTGATCTCTGGATCACTGATGGGCCACAGAAAGCAGGGCGGTCATATAATAGTGTTGCCTCTTGTGTACAACTCCAGCGAGGACTCCTGAAAGCCGGGAGCCAGATCTGCCACTACTCTGTAAATGAAGCTGCCTCCTCCACACTTCCCAGAATCAAGAGCAGCCACTCTCTGGATAAAGTGGAAGCCATTGCCACTGGCAGCAGGCCAAGGGAAGCTCCCACCACATCTACTGAGAAATGAAGAGGCAACTATCAGGACAGGAGCTACCATGGGATGAAGCTGCTGCTATCTGCGGGAGCTGCTGCCAAGATCTGGGGCCCTGGGGGAGTCATTGGGAACAATCTTCACTGAGGAGAGAGACTGCAGGAAGTAGTGTTCCCTCAAAAAACATCCTCGGGTGGGAGACACTGCCAAAGAGAGTGCCATTGCTGGAGGAGGTCACCAGAGGACCCAGGTCATCAATTCTTTAGGGCAGCATTTCTCAAATGTGACCATCATGGCCGCATGCAGCCACCAGGGGATTTTTCTGTGGCAAAGACAGCCTCCTGGGCAGAGATATGTGGGGAGGGAAAGAAAGTAGTGGCCCCTCCCTCCCTGCAATGCCCAGCTGTTGCTCCTGGCTGCCTTGGTGTTTGCTGGCACCATCAGCAGATCAGCGCCTTGCACCACACAGCCTCCTGGGGGCTCTGAGCGGTGCCTCTGCAGACACATGGGGTCAGTGTGTGTGCTCAGTGGGCTTCAGTCCTGGGCTCCAGCTCTGGGCTTCAGCCTGGGGCGGCAGGGTTTGGGCTTGGAAAAATTGTCAGAGCGACGACCAGCAGGGGTTGGTGGCCACCAGCAGGGGTTGGTGGCCGCACTCTGAGGCCACCAAAAAATTGTTATGAGAACCCTTGCTTTAGAGTAAATTGGCCTGGAGAGGAAAGAAGGGACTAGGCTGAGGACCCAGAAGAAGAGGGATGGAGAGGTAAGGGAGTTTAAATAGTAGGGACTGAGGAGAAAGGAGCCTGGGTTGGGAGTCCTGAATAACAGGGGAAGTGGGGAAGAGGGAGGCTGGGCAGGGAAGCTGGGCCCAGAAAGAGTTAGAGGAGGAAATAAAGGGGCCCAAGCACTAGAAAAGAATGGGACATGAACAGGCCATGTAAGTGGCTGCATGTGGAAGGAGGCCAAAGAATCTGCAGGGGTTATGAATTGCAGGGAAGAGGGCTGAGAACTGATTTTAAAAACTGACGGAAGGAAGGGATTATTTTTTTATTTGCTTGAGGCTGGTGAGAATTGATTGCAAATGGGGAAATTCATTTGGAAAAATTATTGTTAAGTGAAAGGAGGATGGAGAATTAATTTTATATGAAAGGAAATGGATTGGATGGGGAACTGAGAAAGAGTGCTCTCTCGTGTGCTGGAGGAAGGTGGAGTGGCCTTTGTGATTTGTGCATATCAGTGTGATTGGATGGATGAAAATGGAGGTGCTTCATGAGATGGCCTCACTATTAACAGTTGCTCTACAATATGACAGTGCTTGGGACCCACTGCTCTAATGTACTATTCTATTGTCTTCCTGGGATATTAATTTTTTTTAAAAAGCTTCAAAAGAAAAATGCAGCAATCTAGTAACAAGACCCTTGTTGAAGCACAGTCTTAAGCTTTGTCCCCTTGTTCGGCAACCAGTAGTATTTTTACATCTTTTGCTGTTTAATGGTCTCATAATCCTTATATGTGCAATGGTTAGTACTTTCAAATGAGGCCACATTGTTTATATTGTGTTGTGGATGACATGCCCTTCTAAGTATCTCATTATTAACCTTAGATGTCCTTTTGGAATTTGTACCATGTTTCATTTTGTGTAGAGAATCTTTCAACAAGCTTGGTTGTTAAAGGCTCAAGAGAGAGTCATGATGGTATCCTTTTATTTGTATCTGATTATAAAATAAAAGTTGAGGATGGACAGGATGGAGGCTGAGGAGGTGTGTGAAACAGAAGTGAAAATGCAGGGCTAGATACTGTGGGTCAAAGTCAGCCCTCATGCAAGCAAGCTCCATTGAAGTCATCTGTGTCACTTTCATTCAGATATATATGTCTTAAGTTTGGGTATATTGTCATTGACTGTTCATCTAAAACTCTGTGACCTTTTGCCTGCTTTATCCAGCTGTGCAAATTGGGTCTAAGGAGGCGAGTCTGGGGTTTACCTAGAGCTGAGTTTGACTTGCTCTATTTTAGGAAAGGCCTTGTAGATGTATTTAATTAGCTTACATTTCTGAAGGGATCAAGCAGAA
Organism: Malaclemys terrapin pileata; assembly: GCF_027887155.1. Taxonomy (NCBI): domain Eukaryota; kingdom Metazoa; phylum Chordata; order Testudines; family Emydidae; genus Malaclemys; species Malaclemys terrapin. The sequence continues at coordinate 164,124,693 of NC_071507.1, read as the reverse complement.
ACCAACAAGGGAATTGTTTCTTTAAACTCATGAAGCTGCATGAAGCTTGAGATGGAAGATAAAACTCTGGAAATTATTAAAGTGATGGCTTTCACATTTCTGTTTTGGGCTGGTTTGTTTTTGTTTTCAGCCATTTTAAGCTCGGGATTTGAAGGTACTAATCCTCATTATAAAAAGCAACACTTTTTCCTACTCCAAAGAATTGACATTTTCATCTTCTCCTAAAAGTTCTAGCATATAGTCCTAAAAAGCCAAATAAATTTACAAATTACAGAAAATACATATAAAATTGTTTATTCTGGTATTGGTAAGTGGACAATGAAGATGATTGAGACATTGTGTTTTATATGCTAACTTTGAGCTCAAATTTAATTATCCAGGTCATGAAAGTTTCGTTTTGTGCTTTTTTAGTATACTTGTCAGTTTTCATCATCCCAATGAGTGGGCTAACATTAGATGCTTCAAAGTCTAAAAATATAAATAATAAATAAATAGATATGCCTGTTCAAGAATTCCTGTTGTTGCACTAGAGACAGCTGTTGCAATGTGTTCTACAGGCTTTCCTTTCTAGGAAATTTCAGATGAATAAGGCTACCTTTGCTGTTCAGCAGGACATTGTAAAATTTCATTTGTGATATAAAGTCAACAATACATAGTTGAGATGATGTGAGTGAAGGGTACTCTATAATCTCTAATTCTGTTCAGTACTCAAGCTGCACATGATATGAAACCTACAACTGTAAGGTATGATTTTCACTAGGGTATCAAGGGATGGTGTCACAGTAGGATATTTCACATTACTTGGTTTCAGCAGGAATCTCTGAAGTCCATTGGTCTGGAAAGAAGTAGGCCAACTGCTGAATCACCAGCACCTTTTATATATTCTTCAAATGTCACCCATCTAGGGAAGGGATATCTCATTTCCAGGCCTCTTGTAAAGGAGAGCGCAAGTAAGAGAAAGTCAAGGTTTTTGGGGAAGAGGAAGATGACTGAGGATAGGGAGGCTTGGTTAGAGCCCCAGTAGGGCTGGAAGTCCTTGGAATAAGCTAACAAACATTTGGAGGCTTTTTGGAGCAGTGTCGAGACAGAGCTCCTGTAGCTTCATAGACTTCCCAAATCAATACATAATAATTCCGAAGTAGTATACTAGAATCAACATTCTATAAATTCTAGGGGGACGGAGGAGTCTATTCACTGTCAGAGAACTCTAGACTAATTCCTGTCCATGCTAGTTGCTGGATGCAGTTTGACTCAAATCTGTTGTCAGTATCCTAATTTGTAGCTTAGCCATGCTATACAGGCAGATGAAGACAAAAAGCATTTGGAGTAATATGTTTATGGTGTGATGTGGTGAAAATGCAGAAAGCAAGCTGTTAAAGAAGGGAGTCAATGGCATATGACATGTTTCCTTGGGCAATTTGAATACTGACACTGTGAGTGTTTGCAGAACCATTTAGGTGTGGAATCTCGATACAAAATATGGATCTGGATTTTGTAATCTGAAGTGCTCTTGAACACTGTGAGGTTTATTTGGAGTGTAAGGCACTTGAGATGCACCAAATAGAGCATTCCATCCTGTCTTAAAGAGCACACTTGATTATTTTCTCTTGTACTCTGGAGATACCTTCACAGGGTGAGATAAGTCTATTAAAAAGAAAGCCAAGTTGATCAATAATTTTCCCAATTGACAAGCAATTTGGCAGGAAGGAGCATCAGCTTAAATCATTCTACTGTAAAATTTAACAGTATAGTTTCCATACTGCTAAAGCAGACGGTTGTAGGGATTAAAACAGACTTTTAAAAAGCAAAACTTCATTTGACAGGATTACACTTCGTAGCTTTTTTGTGACATTTTCTGTCAAATTCTCTGGTGCTACTTTTATTCACTTTTTATTTCCGGTATTAATTAATTATCATGAGGGACTTACAGGTGTCATCTGATGCATTTGTTTTGCAAAGTCACCCAGGAATCCCTAATCACCAGGTATCCCACCAGGCACCTAACACAAGCATAGGACACACTCCATTTCCCATTTTGTCAATCTTCTTTCCCTTCCCTCAAACCTATGGTTTTGGAATTGTTCTGCTGCTCTAGCATGCCAGGCCAGGGCGAAGCAGCAATGCCAGCCACAATAATTTAATTAGAACAGGAGTACTTGTGGCACCTTAGAGACTAACAAATTTATTAGAGCATAAGCTTTCGTGGACTACAGCCCACTTCTTCGGATGGAAGAAGTGGGCTGTAGTCCACGAAAGCTTATGCTCTAATAAATTTGTTAGTCTCTAAGGTGCCACAAGTACTCCTGTTCTTCTTTTTGCGGATACAGACTAACACGGCTGTTACTCTGAAACTTGTCAATAATTGAATTAGCAATGTAGACAAATTAGCACCTCCTGTGAAGGGTTTTCTCTCTTTCCCTCAATTCTTTTTTTTTTTTCCCCCCCCCCCCCCCCGCTCAGCCAGAAGGGGCTGATCTGACGGCTTTGGTGCTGATTCAGATTCTATTTGAGCTGATGGGGCTATGCGGCGTGTTACTCTCATGATCCCTTCTCTAAAGGTTAAGTTATTCACCAATGTTGCAGACCCTGACACTAATCCAGAGACTGTATCTTCTAAATCACATTATCTCCTTGTAATATGTCCAATTCTATAATGTGACTATGATGCAGAAAGTAGCATTTCATTGCACCCTATACTGGCTTTCAGCCAAAGCTATTAAAAAATAAAGCAATAAATGTGGCATGAGGCTGTTGTATAAAAGGTGTGGTAAAACTTGTCAAATAAAATGTATGTATTCTGCGCTCTTCACTGAGCAGTTATGATTTACTGTGAGGAGTGGTTGTGAATCAAATAAGGAAAAATGCAGTGAACTTTTCAAAACCCCAAATACTGTAATACTAAATAATATATAATATGTATAGCTCTTGAGAGTATTAATGTTTAGAATTGTGGATTGTGAATGGACCCTGTTATACAGAGCTCAATCCTGACAAAGTACTTGTTTATAGTTGGGGCAAAGGAGTTTTCAGTGTAAGTAGTAATCACATGAGTGCTGCTGATTATTTTGCTCTGTAAGTTTTATAAAGAAATAGATACTAATGCGTCTGTTGCATAGTTGCATAGATGTTTAAAAAAACAAATGCAAAAGGAGGACCGGTGGTAAGATAATTGTACTTTTAAAAAAGAAACCCAGTTTTTAAAGGTAACTGTCTCTGCATGTAAGGCTATGGGAACTTTATGGAGATTATGCGCTCAGACTCCAAGGGCAGGCTCGGGATGGAATGTGTGAAGTGGGTATGCAAGCAGGCATCTTAGTGAGACGTTAGTCCTGGAAACTGTCTGCTCAGTCATCTCCAGGGTTGGCTACTACATGTGCACTTGAAAGAAGAAGGGCAGTTTAACCGAAAAAATGTCAGCTGGGAATGAATTGGGAAAGCCCCCACCTGCTGCTCCAACTATCCATATGCCTAAAGTGAGATACTAGTTGATGCACAACATGAGCCAGATGGTAAATCCTCAGTCTCATTTTTGAATTGTAGAATTGCACAAGAAACATTCTGCTACTGTTTGGCTGGTTTCATCTTGCCGTACATTTCATTCTTGTTTCATCTTGAAAATTGGAATTTTGCAATTGTAGATAGTGACATTAGCCTTTGCTTTAAGCTTGTGGGGGAATGCAAATTAAAAACATTTTTTCTGGAATTTATCTACATGACTTACATTAATAAATTGCATCGTTGCTTGGAAAATTTGCCCCAAAGCATACACTGCTGATGTCTCAAACTGGGGGAAAAAAGGTATTTTCTTTTTGTGTCCTGCCAGTACTCTTCTGCTTAACAAATATGTAACTGGTAGATGGAAACGTGTAAGTGAAAACAGATGCGTTACTTAGGAAAGGAATGTAGTCCTTAGATTTGAGAGTCAGAATCATCTGTTGGATACTGCAAAATACAAAACATTAACTGACTAATTCCATAATAGGAATAGTAACTACTGCATAAGCCTGGACATTTAAAACTTTAGTGGTGTATCTTAATTGTCCCCACCTTCTTCCCCTGAACTGGTTTAAAGTTGAAATGTACACATGGTTATTTGGCTCCCCACTCATCCATTTCAAAACAAATAGGATAAACAAATGCCATATTACAATAGGTAAACTGATCCTTTGGGATGGGGGATGTCCAGAAGGATTGCTCCCTTTGGGTATGTCTATACAGCAAAGAAAAACCTGTGGCTGGTCCTTGCCAGCCAGCTCTGGCTCACAGGGCTCAGGCTGTGGGGCTGTTTCATTGCTCTGGGACCCTACAGGGTCCTAGAGTCGAGGCTCCAGCCTGAGCCCAGAAGTCTACACAGTAATGAAACAGCCTTGCAGCCCGAACCCTGTGAACCCAAGTCAGCTAGCACGGGCCAGTTGCTGGTTTTTCTTTGCTGTGTAGACATACCATTAATGTGTAGTATTGCATAGTTGCGTTAGGTGCATTATGGCTTTTTTGCCTTCCACTGTAGCACCAGTTTTTGGCTATTACTAGATGCTTGATGATATCTGATTCCTTATTCACAGTTTCCTTCTAATTTAATGATCAACATCAGTTATCAGAAAGGTATCTCTGTTTATAAATCACTTTAAATGGTTTAGATGTATTTACAGTGATAACATCAGTTATTAGCATGGTTCTCAGCAAAGAATATGGTATCATGAAAGAAGACACAATGTGTGGCAATTATAGGCCAAATTCTCCTCTTATTTACACAAAAGCAAAAACAGTCCTGTGCAACTAATTGTCTTCCCATTGTGTTTCTCTGTTAACCAGATACAGTGTACGTTTCCCAGGCTGTTCCATTCATACAGTCCAGTGTTCATTCAGAAACATAACATTTCCTTTGGTTAATATATTAAAGGGGGAAATGTGAAATTGTTTTAGGATGTGCAATACACTTGGAACAAAGCCTGTAAAGTTAATTTACGTTAGACGCTTGTGAGACAATTTGAGATCATTTTAATTTCACTTCAGAAATAAAAAGATGCCATGTCTCAACTATGCTTTCCTGAATAAATAATTTTTAGAAGAACAAAAGACTTAATACCTTTCTCAAGTTCAATGTAATAGCTAAAGAAGAAGAAATTGCAGTGAATTTGTTACAATTTTCTGTCCGTGTTCTATTAAACTTTTGATATGATTTAAAATACTAATTGATCATTAGAGTTTTCATTAATAATCTGAAATATTAATGAAGTAGCATGTAGTATGGTATGTGATAGAATGAAAAAACAGCAAATAAGGTAGGTTAAGCACTTTAAGGCGTACTGTTTGCTTTTCACATTCCCTTAGACCAGGTGGGACTAGCAAAATGAGTCTCAACAGAAGTTGACTTTCTGAGGTGCTCTTTGTAGATATAACAGAAAACTTAAAGAGCAGGTGTTAAAGCAATGAAAAGGTAAACAGTAAGTCATTCTACAGGATGTTTAGCTGCTAAATGTAGAAAGAAACAGTTCTAAATCAGCAGTGAGCTACTATGGTAACATTTGCAGAACTCAAAGAAATACTTCAATTTATGTCCTCTTTTAATAAATAAAAAAAAAAAAAAAAAAAAACCTACCTTTTGAATTCTCAGTTTTGGATTTGCTTATCTATTCTTTTTTAGAGATTGTCAGGAAAAAGAGTAGTTTGACTAAGAGTGATAGAATTATCTTATAGGTTTTTGCTTTACCTGATGTCACTTAATTAAGCAAATGCAATATTGTAATAACTGGCATTTAGCACAGAATTCTTCAGTGCGCCTTTAATATTTATTTTATGAAATGGCTTATCAACTGAATAGACTGTTTTACTTTGTATATTTTTATCTTGCATTGCATATCTGTTACTTTTGGTCTTTAACCCTGCAATGGGAAATATTGCTAAATTAATAAATATGAATGTACGGAGGGAAATATTTTTTCTTATGAAATAGGAAGTTAAAGCAAAAGAGTAGTTAATGGCTAGATATTTAAGATGTAATTTGCAAACTGGGATGCCTAAAATATTAAGCACCTTAAACCCCTAAAAGAAGGCTTGTGATTTAGGAGCCTGCATAGAATCATCCAAGTTTCCAAATTATGGACAGAGTCCAAGGCCAACTTTCATATATGAAAGTACACATTGCTTTATATCTTGAAAATATGGCTGTTGTGTTTTACACATGCAAATACACTTAGCTGGTTTCACAGGATACATCATACTGTGTATCTGTGTACCTGCTGGGAGGAAGTGAATCCTAATGAGAAAATAATATTTTATAATGATAATTCATTACACATGTTAAAATAAAGAAAAAAGTTTGTTTATATTTAAGAAAGTCACTAACATACTGGACTAGTAATGAGCTATTTTCTACTTTTGTTTACAATTCAGAACCATTTTTATGCTGTCATTGAAGCATATGAAGAGAAGTATTTGCAGCATTATATTATGGTGATTATGTTAAAGCATCATAATACTTTTTGCTTAGAATATAGGCATACTAGTGTGAAATGATTCAGGATCAGAGCTATACTGTGCAACTAAACTATTCTTCCTGTACTAAGATTAAAATGTTACATCTGCTGGTGTAACTCAAGCTTAAGTCAAAATTTAACATACTGTTTAATATTTTGGGAATGTCCGAATTAGTTTCTGTAAAAATGTAACTTGTTTGTGTGGAATTGAATGTAATTGTATCCTCTGTTAACATTAATAACGTTTATCAGTGAATTATTTAATTGCCTTTCCGTTATTCATGTAGAAATATATAAATATTGCCTTGTTTGGGGTATGTGTGTACATGTGCATCTGTGTGTGCGCGCACACAATGTATTCCCTCAATTATAACTGGTTGTTTTGTAGGAATTATGAGGACAGAGACTTTCTTTACTAGTAGACAACATTTTGTTTCTGCTTTTTCCTTTGTAAACTCTGTATTTGAGTGGAAGAGTTGCAGGATTCAAAGGACTTTAGTTAGGGGAGCTTTCTTGAAATTGTCATTTCCCTAGGTTAATTTCACTACAAATCAGTCCCTGGAGATATTCAAAGTAGCATTTGTAGATTTAGACACAGAATTCTTGCTAATCTTGAGTCTCATACTTAAATCTCTGTACAATGTGCTGAAAATGATTCCATGTAAATAAACTGTAGGCACTTTTAAATAGAGATGAGATAAGCTAGCCACTGTCAGTTGTTTGTAAATAACTAGCTGATCAAGTTTTTCCTATTACTGTCACTGTTTCATGTATGACTTTTCACATATATGCCTGAAGCCAGTATATATAACTGCTAGTAACTGTTGTCATTAAATTTGAGTTGCTTGCAAGCTAAACAGCATACAGGTTTTGCAGAATAATGCAGCTCTCTCCTTCTACTTGTGGTATAATGATCCCTGGCTTCAAAATGAGCTTTTGATTGAACCTCTTAATTTGCAAACTTAGCCTAGGAAATACATAGTTTGGTGACAATTTTGTGAAATTAGAGACTTACAGAAGTAGAAAAAGAAGCATTAGTAAAAGTATATAAACATATTACTGTAAGTCATACCCTGTGTTTAGAATAGAAATGATATTGTCTTACCTTCATTAGCCACTGAGTGTTGTTTTCCATGATGTTTTCAAGTAGTTGCAGTCTTTGTACTGAATCATCATAATCTAGTGGTGCATCCCTCTGCACTGCATTAGACACATAAGAGCTAGAAGAAGAGCGGCAGTTGTCCATCTCAGGCAATAGAAAGGTATAGCTGCATGACCCATGCTGAACCTGATACTGCTTCTTGCCGATAGTCTCCATGCTTTTACGAAAGGAGCTATACCCTGAAGCTAAAACAAGATTACAGCTCAAAATAAAGTAAACAGCGAGCCACATTTTAATTGCTATGATAACCCAGCAAATCTAAAATACTGAAGTTTTTTATTTTCAGTATGATTAACAAGAGTCCAGATTATCTAGTTGACCTGCCCTGAAATTCAGTGCTTTACTGGCATGTGTAAAGTACTCTGAATGAGGGCTCTTTTTTTTTTTTTTTTTACTTTCCCGTTGCAAACTTGGTAAAAAAAAAAAAGTGCTGTCTTCTCTCCGGCTGTGCCCTAAACTGTCAGATGCAAATAGAGAAACAGTCCTGTCTCAGCTGCAAGTTCTGTGTTAGTTTTTAAAATAAGCTTTAATGTTTTCTTCTGCTTGTCTTTTGGCAAGATTTTACAGCTTCGGTATCTGAATCAATCACTTTCCTTTCCTTATATGATAAGTTGATAAGAGTAGCCAGACATGTGTAGCTAAACTGCTCCTCCCTCCTGGCTTATCCGTTATCTTCCTGTAGGGGGGGTCACTTGCAAGGCAGCAGAAAGATCAGAGCACACTGCTGAATGCTGTATGGTATGCTGCACTAAATCTCTTGAAAAACTGATCCATTACAGGACCCCTGTGAATTTCTTAAGCACAACTCTAATTAAGAATTTCCTAGACATCAGTTCTTATAGCCTCCAACTATGTTTTCAGTGTGAGCTTGTAAATTTTTTGTTGTGATCATTTTAAACTATACACACACAATTTCCTTTGTTTGTTTGTTCCTCTTAAAGAAAAATTCTTTTGAAATGTCTCAGCCAAGCATTGCTTGGCTTATGTTTAATAGTTTGTATAAATAAGGAGGGAGACACTTTTCTAATCATACAAAAGTAGGCTTCAGCTTACCCTTTCAGAAAGAAATAATGCTCTTTTTTTAAAGAATTGAGCCTTCAACTGAACATATTGTGCATAAATAAATTATACTGTAATTAGAATAGAATAATTTATGTAAATCACGTAAAAAGTGAATAGCAAAGCTTATAAACAGTTTTTTAAATGTTAGTCAAGTATATTAACTGGCTATTTTAAATTATGTTCATTTTAAAAATATTCATAAATCAAAAGTCACCCAGCTGGGCAAAAGGGGATAATGTTTCAAACAGAGTAGCAGTAAGAATTCATCAATAAATGACATGGAAGTATAGAATTTGCTATATTAGATCATACTGGCCTAATCTCACGTCTCTGGTTGTGGTCAATAGTGGTGGTGGAAGGTGAAGAAAAATACATCATGAAGCAATATTTAATAGTGCAGGGCCGTACATGGGGAGGAGAGGGATTACTCTGTGTCCTGCAATCATCAGCTAACTTCAAAAAGCATGAGACTACTAAACAGCTAAGAAAGACCAGGAAGGAGTTTGATTCCCATAAAATCTTGGAAAAATAAATTGTCTGCTGTAGAAAATATGCTCTGGAAACCATCATGCTGGGGAACTGATTCTTGAGGAGAAATTGCCCTATAATTCCCTGGATCTGGACACAGAGACTGGACTCCTCTTCTTAAATATTGCTTTTAATTTTATGTGAATGTTGTGCTAAAGAAGGTTCCAAAATAATACGCACTGGAGACCAAAGTCCCCTATTTATCCATAGGACAAGCAATATATATCATAAGAAGCATCTTTACATGTTTCCCTATATATCTTTCTCTGCCAAAGCACATTAACACTGTTTTACTTTCAATGATATGGAAACGGTATAAAGTCTGTGAAAGCCAGTTGTAGGAATTAGGCTCTCTGCTGTGTTGCTCATTGGATGGTTGAGATTTCTTACTCCACCTTATGTTTTTGTGACTGCCTTATCTAAAGACAACCCAAAAAGTTTACTTCTGGAGAACCCCAAAGTGGACAAAATGTGCTTGATTTAAGTTTCAGCTGTATGAGATATAAAACAAATATGTCAAATTTGCTTTCTGGGGAGTATTTGCCAGCAACTGTGCTTTGGATTCCAGTTCATTGAGGTGTTTGTCTGAAGCTAAAGACAGGTTGAAGGATATTTGCTGTAAAATAAATCTAGTAGTGAAACATTTGTTTTTGGCAAATAAAGAGAATGCATAGATTATATGTCCAGCTTGGTGTTGCTCTACCAAAACTAATAAATGTGACAGATGCCCTGAAACTTGTTGATGCAGCCACAAAACTCTGAAGAGAAGTTTCTACTTTTCTGTCTGTTTCTTTGAACAAAAATATCCTTCTGTTTGCACAATAGTTTCTTTTTCAAGAAATCAGATTACTTGGGGGGAGGGATAGCTCAGTGGTTTGAGCATTGGCCTGCTAAACCCAGGGTTGTGAGTTCAATCCTTGAGGGGGCCATTTAGGAATCTGGGGCTAAATCAGTACTTGGTCCTGCTAGTGAAGGCAGGGGGCTGGACTCAATGACTTTTCAGGGTCCCTTCCAGTTCTAGGAGATAGGTATATCTCCATATATTTGTATATTACTTGTGGCAATCTTCAGGGAGTCTGCACAATCACATTTGTTCTCTTAGATTTTTTAAAATATCTTGATGTCTAACCAGACAAAATTAGATTAATTGGGTCATTCGCATTATTAAAGTTGAATTAAGTTGGATGCAGATCTTCCTTTACATTTTTAAGGGATTTTTACTTCACATTTTTATTTAGATTTTTACTTAGACTGGCTTCTCCCCTGGAAATATTCTCCAAAGCACTTACGACCCTTGATAACTCAGTTTAAAAATACTGAAGAGGAAAATATCTTGCATGAGGTTCTGCCTCTGTTTCATGCTTCAGTGCTGAAAGTTTCCTTTTTCTTAGTGAGGAATACTTGGAAGATTTCTCTTACTTTTCTTACACTTTTTGGTGGGACCTATGTGTGTTTTCATGCTTCAGTTCGACAATGAAGTGGAAGATAACATTGACCAGTGTGATCTGTTAAAGGTTTTCTTCTTGATTGCTAGAGCTGTGCTGCCACCTTTATCTCAAAGAGACTGGGACTTTGAGAAGTTGTCAGACAAGGAGGGGCCAAGAACCCTTTCCTGAGAGGATTTATAAAGTAGCTCTTGATCTGGAAAAACTCTTATGAGATGGCAGCTCTGATTTACTAAGGATGAATCATTCATCCCTCCACACACTGGTCGACTAAGTCACTGAGAACATATTTGCACTTCAGTTCATCTGGGTTTTTGAGAAGGGACTGGATGTGATCAGGCAACCCCTCAATGCCAACTGGCAAGAGGGTTACAAGAATATTCTGATTCTGGTTCACCAAAGAATGTCATGTGAGGTCTTAACTGAAAGCCAGCATCACACTGGTCATTAATATTGTTATGAAATGTATGTACAGATACTATCTAGGAGTTATGTATATATATTGAAAATGAAGTTCTAAAGTCTGTATTATGGCAGAGATAACAGCTTTTCTGTCAGACAAAAGATGTTTATTCACCTCTCTCTCTGTCAGCATATAAATTAAGCATTACAAAGTCAGAAGAGACGTGTAGAGTCACTAGGGAAGAGCACACAGGAAAAACAAGCAATGGGGTGATATTGTCTCAGTACAGACTGAACTTTGTGGATGCAAGTATAAAGTAAAGAAAACACCCATTGATCCTCCACTTAGAAGGTAAACAGGCAGTGAGTTTACATTCATGAAAATGGGATCACAACCAGCCTTGGTTGAAGATGCTGCAAAAGGCTTTGGTGAGATAAACATCTTTAGACATGAGATTAGCCTGTTAAGTTTAGTCTCTAGAAAACGTGCTATGAGTTTGTTTTAAACGGTAACCTTTTTTTTCCCTATTATTCTTACTCACAATATCTTGAATCATGAATTTTTTGGTAATAAATTTTATCCTTGTTTTCGCTATAAATATATCTGTGCTGTGATATTAGGAAAGGTGTTACTGATTCTGAGTTAAATTATACAAGCAGGTGTGTATACTGTTCCCTTGGGGACAGCAGACCTGGTATTTCTGTGAGTGTTCAGGGGATAAAGGGCTAGACACCACAGGGGAATGCTTCAAAGGAGCTCAGGGACTGGGGTTACACCTATTTCTTTCAAGGCAAAGTAAGGGCTGGCACAGCCCAGTTGAGAGTGGTTGGGTGGCTAACAGGCTGGTGATGTTAGGGCACTGACCGTTAAACACAAGCAAATCTCTCTCTCACTGAAGTCAAGGAAGTAACAAGATGAATCACAGTTATGGGTACCCTGAGAACCATCACACTGTAGCCCTGGCTTTTGAGGGTTGAATCTGCTTCTGTGTTGGGAACTGCAGGAGTGTGACTCTGAGAGGCTGTTTGAGGGTAGAGGGGCCAAGAGCAAGATTGGCTAATAATTCTTGATATAGCTTGGACCTCCACAGGAAAGAAATCAAGTGGTTTGAATGTTGGAAAGATCAACCAATTTAGCATTTCCGTTGAATGTGTGGCTCCTAATTGCTGCAGTGGCATTCGGGAGTAGTGTGGAGAGTACAGAAATCTTTCTCCAGGAATGCTGGCTGGAACCCATGTGGAAGCAGTGGGCAAGTCAATAGCTTCACAGCAGCCTCTTCTGAGATCTGTGGCTAGGTGCACTGCTGTGACTAACCTTCTGTGTGTGGAGGATTAGTTTAGTGCTCCTGCACAGGGAGAGACTGCTCTTCTTTACTGTCTGATACACGCTGTCTGGTGGTGAAGTGAGTTGAATGTCCCCCTCAGGTATATCAGTGAGGACTTTGCTGTCTCGACATCTGTCTCAACTTACTCTCTACTTTGCTGCAGGGATCTTAGCTTTTCCCACCATGTGTAGGAAGCTGAAAGTGAGGCATCCTGCCAACAAAATGAGCATAACTGCTCTTTAACCCTATGTTGGAAAAGTTGCTGCATTTGGCGCATCTTTTTGAACATGGTTTGCCCTTGTCATCCACTTGGGAGCAGCTTTCCCAGCAGAGGAGGGAAAGTTGTGCCTCCAAAGTAATTATCTCCTGCAAAGCCAAACTAGCCATAGCTCAAGGGGAATGGAAATGGGAAGAAGCTGAATTTGGAAAATTAGTGTGAAATGTAAGGAAAGTTTAAATAAATTTTTGTCCTCAAAAGTTCCGGTGAGTAGGAGAAATTCTGAATGCTGCATTGTTACTGTATCTCTGAGGAGTTGGAACATGTCTGGCTTCTCATTTGGAGGGCAGGGCTTATTACACAACTGCTGAATGACAGGCTGATCTGCATCCTATCAACAGTGAGAGGAAACATCCCATTGTAAGTTTGTCAGACATATTAAAGTAGGAGGATTATGAATAACTTGGCACGGGGTTTTGTATATTTCAATACAAAATTCAATAAAAGGTTTATTATAGTTCATATTAGTTGTAGTTGCCTTTCAATACTTTTGTTATGGTCATCTCCCTTTGGTGGTGCTTTATAGATGGAGGGGCCTGTTTGAATGTACAGTACAATGTATTATCCAAACTGAAATTGTGATGCTTAGTCTGCAATTTCCTGATTGCCTTTTAGTTAAGTGTATATAGTGTTTGACATAAAATAGCAAATACTGCCCAGTATATTTAAAGTAAAAATTAGATATTTCCCCCTTTAAAAAAAAGCCATTCGCTTTACAGAACTCACCTTATAAAAAGGAGTGAAATGTATATTTTGCCAAAATTAAGCATTTAAACCTTTTTGCCAGATGTGCTTCAGGCAATTTCCTTTCTTGGGAAACAGTAATTTCCCTTACTCTACCAGTTCTGTTTTTATTTCTTACACTATATGAGTAGACTGTATTAAAAGCAAGACCACTAATATTATCTTTCCAATTATCATTTTATATACAGCTGCACAGCTTCTGTTTGACAGGCAAGTAGAGGGGCACTTCTGTGAGATCTTTGATACTAAAGGAAGCATAAAAGTTTTTGAAGTAATATAAGAAAATGTTGATTCTGTCTTAGTCTATATTTGCAGATTTTTGCCTCCATCTCATTTTAAGGTTGTTAATTTTGTAGGAGAGTGAATTGTCATTTTAATGCTTTTTTTAGTTCAAGTTTTTGCCGTGAGACTAAATCTGAGGGATAGAATAAGAAACCAGGGTATGATGATGAGGCACAAGTGCTATTCACTATTATAGTAATATTTAACATTCCTGAATAATTTAAAGAATTGTTGTAATATGAGAGAATTAAACTTCAGAATAAAGTTCTAGATGCAAATAAGAGATCTGAAATCTTGTAATAAATTTTAAAATCATAAAAATCTTTTTGTAGATTGCTGGTACCTGAATTTTAGCCATTTTGATACTTTTCTGCTAGGACCTCATCTTTGATTCTTGGGTCCTTTTAATATTATTAGTCTATAATAATTTAATTTGATGATGCCAAAATATTTTCTTTCCTTCCTTTTTTTTTGAATGTTTCTCAGAAACAAATGCAAACAAGGACAATATTAATAAAATCACAAAATTAAAAACACTAATAGGGTTTTGAATACTAACTAGTCCACTGATAATCATGCCATCTAGTCTGCAGTCTTATTTGTTCCCCCTAAGAGAAAGGAATGCCAAATATTTTGTTGCAATGAGCTGAAATTAATGAATGTATTTTCTTCATGACCCATAGTTAAATCAAGCCAACTCTAAATCCTTTCTGAAGTAAGCAGTAACTTCCTATCAGTTTGTTTATCTAGGTTTTTATACCATGCCCATCATCTTATTATCCAAGCTTATCAATGTAGGATGCACTTGTATGTGATGTATTTCCTATGAAATTTGCTAAACTTATTGTGCAAAATAATGAGCTTATTTTAAAAAGCCAAGACATTCTGAATAACTTTAAGTTTACTGCAACCTGCCTCTTTTTGTTAAGCATATAAATAAGAAGTAATTTTTTTTCAAATACATTTATTCTGGAAAATTATTTATTTAGAAATGTATATTGTGCCAGTCTCAAATTGGTCATATTGTATTGGTGTAATGCCATGGAGCATTAGTTACAAAAGAGAGTAACAAAATCACTCTTTGGTCTCGATTCATCTGAGTGACTCATGCCCTCAGTACCTGACATTTATTTGTTGCCACATTTTACTCTCCCTCTTCAGACAGAATCCTACTGAGTTTTTCGAAGACCTTCACAGTCTTCTTCCTTCATAAAATCATAGTGCTGGAGGGGACCTCAAGAGGTCATCAATTCCAGCCCTCTGCAATGAGGCAGAACCAAGTAAATCTAGACCATCCCTGAGGGTGTTTGTGCAATTGGTTCTTAAAAACCTCCAATTATGGGGATTCCACAACCTCCCCTGGAAGCCTATTCCAGAATTTAACTACCCTTTATAGTAAAAAGGATTTTCCTAACATCTAACGTAAAATCTCTCTTGCTGCAGATTAAGCCCATTACTACTTGCCCGACTGTGATGGTTCTCAGGGTATCCAGGACTGTGCCTCCAGCACATGAGAGACTTGTTTCTGTTTAACTTGGGGCTGGTCTACACTGCGGGGGGGGGGGGGGGGGGGGGGAATTGATCCAAGATACACAACTTCAGCTACGCGAATAGCGTAGCTGAAGTCGAAGTATCTTGGATCGAATTACCTGGGGTCCAGACGGCGTGGGATGGACGGCCGCGCTCCCCCGTCAACTGCGCTACCGCCGCTCGCTCTGGTGGAGTTCCGGAGTCGATGGTGAGTGCATTCGGGGATCGATATATCGCGTCTTAACGAGACGCGATATATCGATCCCGGATAAATCGATTGCTCCCCACCGATACGGCGGGTAGTGAAGACATACCCTGGGTGTCAGACTGCTGACACCACTAGCCTGTTACCCAGAAGAGATTGTTTGGAAGGCTACTTTCAGCCCTAACTTTGCCGTGCAGGTTAACAATAGGTGCACCCCAATCCCTGAGCCCCTTTGAAGCATTCCTCTGTCATGTCCAGCCCTTTCTCCACTGAACACTCTCATCTGAAATACCACGTCTGCTGTCCCCAAGGGAATAGTGTACACACACCAACTTGTGTGATGGCACTGAAGCCATGTACAAGTAAGCGGTAATAGGTAGCCAAGCCTATGAAAGGTTTGCCTTGCTTTTTAGTTTGGGGGAAAGGCCAGTTAACAATAGATTTGTACTTTCAAGGGATCAGGAGAAATTTGGTCATCACCTACCCTACCAAAAAAAGACCTTTTGGCTCCTCCAGGTTTTGACACTTTTACAGTGAGACCCGCATCTCTGAGTCTTGTCAACACTATTCTCAAGTGGTTTTTATGATCTGACCAAGAATTGCTAAATATTGCAATGTCGTCAATATAAGCCTGTGCAAAGTCTTGTAACTCTTTAACACTTGATTAAAGAGCCTTTGAAAGGTGGCTCCTACATTAATCAAAAGGCAACACATTCAACTCATAAAATCCCAAATCAGTACTGAAAGTGGATTATTTTTCTGTACTTCGCTGTCTAAAGGGATTTGCTAGTATCCCTTCATGAAGTTTAGAGTAATTAGATATTTCCCCTGGCCTAATGTATCTAACGTGCCATCAATTCTGAGCATGGGATATGCATCAGGTACTGTGACAGTATTAAGTTTTCTGTAATCAACACACAACCTTGTATTCCTATCCTTCTTAGGAACCATAACAACTAGTAAGGCCCAAGGACTGTCTGACTCTTCAATTATCCCCGTTTCCAGCATACTTTGTATTTCCTTATTACATTTATTCATATCTTTCCCAAAGTCTGGCACCCAGAATTGGACACAGTACTCCAGCTGTGGTCTCAACAGTGCTGAGGAGAGGTAACTGTCCCACTCTAATGTCTTAAATACAACATTCCTGTTAATATACCCCAGAATGATATTAGCCTTTTGTGCAACTGCATCACATTGTTAACTCATTGTGTGTGATACACTGCAACCCCCAGATCCTTTTCAGCATTACTATCACTTAGCCAATTATTCCTTATTTTGTAACTGTGTGTTTGATTTTTCCTCCTTAAGAATAGTACTTTTCACTTGTATTTATTACATTTCATATTGGTTTTTAGACCAATTCTCTAATTTGTCAAGGTCATTTTCAGTTCTAATCCTGTCTTCCAAAGTGCTTGCAACCCCTCCCAGTGTGGTGTCATCTGCAAATTTTACAAGCATACTCTCCAGTCAAGTTGAAATAACATTAAATAAGATAAACAACTCATTAATGAAAATATTGAATAGTACCAGACCCAGGACTGACCCCTGCAGACCTTACTAAATATGCCCTCCAAATTTGACAGCAAACCACTGATAACTACTCTTTGAGTATGGCCTTTCAATCAGTTGTGCATCCACTTTATAGAAATTTCATCTAGACTACCTAAATTGCCTATTAGAGTGTCATGTGTTACCTTCAAATGCCTTACTAAAATCAAAATATATCAATATTTTTATATATATACTGCTCTCCTCTCCACCCCATCCACCAGGCCAATAACATTGTCAAAGACGGAAACTGGATTGCTTTGGCATGGTTTTTTCTTGATAGATCCAGGCTGGCTAGTCCTTATAACCCTGGTATCATCTAAGTGCTTAAAAATGCATCATGTAATAATTTGTTCCAGTATCTTTCCAGGTATTGAAGTTAGGCTTACTGGTCTATAATACCACAGGTCCTCTTTGTTCCCTTTTGAATGATCGGTACTATACTTAGCCTTCTCCAGTCCTCTGGGACCTCGCCCATCCTCCTTGAGTTCTCGAAGATAATTGCTAATCATTCCAAGATTGCTTCAGCTAGTTCCTTAGGTTCCCTAGACTGAACAGAATAGGCATTAAACACCTCAGCTTCTTCATATTATCAGTTATTAGCTCTCCTTCCCCGCTAAGTAGAGGGCCTCCACGTTCTTTCATCTTTTTCTTCCTTCTAATGTATTTAAAGAATCTCCTCTTATTGCCTTTTATGTCCTTTGCTAGGTGTAACTCATTTTGTGCCTCAACCTTTCTAATTTTGTCCCTACATGCTTGTGGTATTCTTTTTTATTCCTCCATTGCAAATCATCCATGTTTCCACTTATCAGAGGCGTGCTTTTTGATTTTCAGGTCATTAAATTGCTTCTGGTGGATATTAGACACTTCCCTCCTTCCTTCTTTGCATTGGGATAGTTTGCAATTGTGCCTTTAATATTGTCTCCTTGAGAAACACTGACTCCTCCTGAATTCCCTTATACCTCAGATTTTCTTCCCATGGGACCTCACCTACCAGTTCTCTCAACTTTCTTCTCTGTCTCCAAAACTGGAGCCTCTCACCTGCTTTTTTCTCTTAATCTCTTCAAATTCCCTGTGACCCCATTCCTTCCTAAATTAACCTTTGACTGGTTGCTTCCTCTCTAAGTAGAATATGCTCTGATCTCCCCTATCCTCAAAGAAAAATGTCCCTTGATTCCCAGTTGCCTCTCCTGTGGGATTTTGTCTTTTTTTTATTTTTATTTGGGGGGGGGGCACGGAGGAGGTCAAGTATAAAATCAGTTGAATATGAAAGAGTCCTGAATGCTGTTGGAAAATAGGAAAACAGCTATGCTTAAAGAAAAAAGTTCATTGTGCTTAATAACTTGTTTAAAGCAATGCCTTTTAAAAAAAGTTTTAGGCATTAGACAGTAATCCAGCCTTCCAAACACCCTTAGTCCTTCTGATTTAAGCCTCTCCTCTGCTCCACAGCCATTCATATGTTAGTGATAGACTTGCTTGTCTAATATTGGTATACTTATTAACAGCATGTCTTACTTCCCAAGAACATATTATTTCAACTTAAGATTCTGAACTCAAAGAAAAATTTATGTCAAAGAGAGAATGAAAAGGAAGTGAGAAATTGTGCAAGAGGAATAAACAAAGGTTTCAGGGAGAGGACATTTATGGCAGCAGTAAGGTACCTAGTTCCTGACATCTGTTTCCCTCAAGAAAAAAGTACAGTACATGTGTTAACCTTTTTTTAAGAGTGCAAGCAGAATATTTGCAGAGAGAGGTTTACTTGTTGCAGTATATTTGGCTACACATTTGTAATGAGTAGAGCCACTGTAAATTAGACTTGCCTTCTCTAAAGATGATTCTTTGTCTTCCTCTCTACTAAAGAACATGGTCAGGTGACTCATTTAAAAAAAAAAAAAAACCTGAGCTCCTGCATGTGCCCTTCAAGCTCTATAGCAGCAGCTAATGATTACTATCATCATTATTACTGGCTTACAAACAAGGAAATAAACAAATATGTATTACAAAGATTTCCAAATAAGGTTAGGGCCAAAATGTAAGATTTTATGTTTATTTTTTTTAAAGGTAAGAGCGTTAGGAATGAGAGGCTTTCCCAGTTCTAATGTAAATAGAAACATTGACTTTTTTTCAAAAAAAGAACAGGAGTACTTGTGGCACCTTAGAGACTAACAAATTTATTAGAGCATAAGCTTTCGTGGACTACAGCCCACTTCTTCGGATGCATATAGAATGGAACATATATTGAGGAGATATATATACACACATACAGAGAGCATAAACAGGTGGGAGTTGTCTTACCAATTCTGAGAGGCTTTTGGCCTCCTCAGATGAGATACAAAACTGAAGGTCTACCATTTCTGGTATTAAAGCTGCCATGGCAATTTAATTTAAGAAATTATATTCTGAAGATAGAAAAAACTATATAAATGCAGCAGTTAAACACACAAATCAGGAAATGAAAAGTTAAAGTTGAATACACACACCAACTCTGCTCCATACACAGATTTGCAATTCTGTCTTTGGTTATGATAACATGCTACTTCTCAGTTAATACAGTATGGTATTTTTTCTATAACTTGAGAAACACATTATGGAGCTAATAACCTGTGTAATTATATGGTATTGCAGTGCAAACAGGACAGAGCTGTAGTTGTGCATTCCATCATAACTTTTGTCAGTTCCTGAGTTGCATGTGCCATAACTGTGCATCCTTAATATTGCATTAATGTAGGTTTTTGTATCTAATTTTTGGTCATTTTCAGTTTTGTTCTTAATCCATATGAGAAAAAAGAAAAGTTCTCCATCTTTTACAACTAGCAGATACTGTCCCACAAAGGTTAATTCATGTTAATCAGAGTTTCTAGAAAACTACATGTCTGTCAATCATACTGCCAGTCACTCACTACAGATGAGCACCTTGCCTACCTGTGCATAGACAGAGTAATAGATACATCAATTTTTGTTCACTAAAGTGGCTTCCTTTGACTATATCCCATTAAATACTATTTAATAAATTGAATTGGAGGCTCTTGAAAACTTCTTTTACAAAATTCATATTAGAGTTATAATATCTTTTCCAGTAATTTCCAGAAAGAACCAAAGAGAGATTTAAGAAAACAAAACTAAAGAAAAAAGTTCTCCAACCTGTATATCAAAAACTGTCATATAATTTTAAAAAGCACCACCGGGTATTCTAAGTGGCAGTATCAGAGTCTGCTTTCCAGTCTGTTCTTTGTTCATCTTGCTGAACAAATCATCTGCTAGAAAGATAATAATCCATCTATAATAGATTGTGTGCAGCTAATTGCTGACCAAATCTTTTAGCAGCATCATAATCCATAAAATGGTATGTTTTCTTCTCAACATGAATCACCAGTTTATCAGGCTATAAACCAATCAATCTGCTCATTTGCTTTTTAATTGTATAAATCTGCATCTATCAGTGAAAAGGTAGACCTTGAAACACTACTGTGGTATTTTACTACAAATTAAATGCAGTCTTTTTTTAACTGGAATCCAAAAACACGTTTCATATCTGCCTTAACAGGAGAAGAATCACTAGTCAGCTTAGCCACAGGCAAATCTTGCTTCATATGAACATTAGAAATAGAAATCTTATCTACTGCATCGAGCTTAAGTTCCATTTCTGATTCTGATTATAAAAAACTCATGTAATTATATATTCTCACATGATTTTGAGTCAGTTCCTTCCATTAAAGGAGGCAATCAGAGACCTGTCAAATATCTATTTTAAAATATTCTCCCAAGGATTCACCTTTAAAATCAAGTGATACATTATCATTAGTTACTGCATTAACCATATCCTGTAGGATGTTGACTTAATGGTCAATGACTGGCATTGTTCCTCAACATTAGTAACTTTAGATCTAATTCATCAAATTCCTGATCAGCTGACTCTGTTTTACTAGTTTGTCCTTCTTTTCCAAATTCCCCACTCAAATATCATTTTTTCTTTATCCATGATTATACTGCTAACAAAATTTCAATATTACTCTTATTAATCTCAGTAAATCGTTTAAACTGATAAGGTGACATGGCGACTGGAGGAAAAAAGCCTGAAGCAGCGTGCTTAGAAAAATTTCCATCTCAAGCAATTTAAATTTCATTTCCTGGAACAAGGCCCTAGTGTTTGGCCCACTAGACCTTACAAATGTCTGTTTGCTGAATCCATTTTAAAATAACATGCTTTCTGTAGTCATGTGGATGAGGTAAAAGCCTTTTAGAAACCAGTTTTCTAGACTAGATGTAGTTCTGTTTATCTATTTTGTCTTCATCATCAAACACATCATGCATTCTGGCACAATACCACTTTCTAGACTGGAAGGTCAGCATGGTCTGGAATTGAGACTAGGGAAAACATTCTGATTACATGTATGCAGACAGCTAAGAATTCAAAGTAAATTCACTGGAAAGAAAATGTGGTTGTCCTAGTTTTCAGCTGAGGTTCATTTTCTCAAATAAATTAAATGAAATACTTTTGATGGTATGGTCCAATAACATTTCTCTATGTTCTACTTCTGCTTTTTTGGACCGTTGTGCCAGGTTTTCTCATTTTATTCTCTTGTTTTTAACCTTTCTGACTCTGATTCTCACTTGGTCTATGAGTTGGTTAGAATTCAGAAGTGAGCAAGACAGATAATTGAGATGGAAGGTATTGATCTATGAGGAAAGATGAAAGGGACTTGTTTCTGCTAAATGATAATTAAGCAAAGATATAACTGGATGTAGGTATTCAAGGGCATAAACATCATAAAGGGAATGGAGTCTTAGCTGAAATTCTCAACCTTGTTCAGGCCCCTTTGTTCCATATAAAAAAACTATAGCAGCATAAAGGGGGCCCTAAATCTCTGTTAGTGGCTGTAGGAGTATTCCCCCAGTGCAGGTACTATGGAAGACAGCCAAGGAGCCCATTGTAAACCCTTGTATTAGAGGGTGGGGCAGATGTGAGGCCACATTAAGCAGCAATAGAGAAATTACAAGCAGTGCTATGGTATATAGTCTCCCCAGGTTGTCCTGCCATAATTTAGACAGGCCTCAAAGCTATCTAAATTATGTCGGGGACCTTTCCAGCCCCCAGAGTAGCCCAGGATCATAAGGGTGCAAAGATGGCTTAAAGCTACCTTGGCTCCCCCACACCCTGAGGAGCAAGATCTGTGCTGTGCCCCTTAGAGGTGTGGCATAGAATCCCCTCCCTTGCGTAGAACAAGGGGAACTAGCTAGGAATCATGGCCTAAATTTTAATTTTCTTAATTTCATGCCAAGTATCAAGAAATAGCTCTTAGTCCAGAGATTTATTAGACTGTGGAATGGCCTCTCGTGAGAAGTGGTGGAATCCCTATTGCTTGAATAATTTAAAACTGGATGGACAAAACAGTAGAAAATGTACTGTAAGGAAAAATCCTGAATTGGCAGGGGTATACATTAGATGATCTAATAGGCAGTTTTCATCTCTGATTAAATCACACCACTTGCCTTTAGAAAAATATTTATCTTGGACCTTCATGTGAAAAGCACTTAAAGCAAAGATTTCTGTACCCATAACATATAAATATAATTAATATATTTAGATAAATCATGCATTTTCTCACAGCCATGAAATTAGAACCTTCAATCACAAGTACACTAAAGTGTTAATGACTGTAAACTGCTAAACACAATATCTGAGATTATATTACAATGTTAGCAACAATTTGGCTCTCGACATCAGACGTTCCATCATCATTGAATTACATACCAATAGTGAAGTGATTGTATTCTATTCAGACAAATTCCACTGGTGTTATATGTTCAGTAACATTCTAAGAGCTACAATATCACCTTGTTACTTTTGGTAACAGGATAAAGACTATTCTTCTATAATTGCCTGTTTTGCTAATCAAGCCCTCACAACCAGGCAAGTTATTCTAATTTATTAACACCTCAATTACTTTTTTTGTCTTTAAATAAGAATTTTTAAAATTTTTAACACTTTAACAATATTAAATGAGATACACCTCATAATAAGTAATGCATATATAACAACCCTTCATAATGGTAATTTATGTAAAATCAGAATGGAACTTATATCCCCATTTAATGTATCAGTTTAAGGCTGGTTGTTTTCTGACTTGCCAAGTAAATCCATTATTTGAAAGCATTTTTTCCTCAAAGAGATGACTTTTTATATTCATGTATTTTATGACCTGCACTGGCCAGTGTCTCCTGGAATATGATGGGGAAATTCAGCACTGATTTACACCCCTCTCTGCATCTGCTGGGCCAGTATCTCTTCATTGTCAAAGCATCATAATAATATCTAACTCTTATAAAGTGCTTTTCATAAACTGACAAATAGCTTGGATCATGAAAACTTTACTCCCCATAGCATACAACTACAACTATGAGGCATCCAGCATTGGCTAAAGTCAGAAAGACTGACTTCTGAACTAAATGGAATGGTCTGTTCTTCATTATAACAATTCTCATGTCCCATGTCTCCACTGCTAACAAGCAGAAGATGGCCCAGTACACCTGTATGATGATGTTAATATGAACAAGGGGAATATATACAATTTAAAAAAAACAAGACAAAAGTAAATTTGAAAAATAGTCCTTGAGCTGAATCTGCAACCAGTTGCAGTTTGCATAATGCTTGATGAAATTTTAAATGTCTCAACATCTTACCCAATTTTAACTGCACTAATTTAACTATTAAAAAGAAACCAATAATAACACGGTTCTACAAGAGGTGTCACCATGGACTAAAATGCTGGACTTTCACACCTGGCAGCTTGGATTCAAACATGGACCAGGCTTCAAAGAAACTAATCTTCACGCAGTTTGACAAAATTCCAGTCAGTGTCAGTTCTTTCTTAAAAGAAAAAGACATCTATTTCTGGAAAATAAGAGGGCACTAACTTATTCAACTTGGAGGAGGGGCAAAGCTAAGAGATGAATACCAAACTGGAGGAAAGTGAAGCAGGGAGAGAGAACTGGGAAAGGGGTAGGAGAAAAATAAGAGAATGCAGGGGAAAGAATGCCAGGGTGGAAAACAATAGGAATAGGGAACAAAAATGGGGGTAGTCATCTGATCTCTTTTCTTTATTATTATATTTTCTTTCAATGAAAGAAAAGGCAAGATACACGAAGAGAAGATAAAATGGGAGAGAAACAAATGAGTGTCAAATCCTAATTCAGTCTCTAACGTTTCTTACAAGAGTCAACTCTCAGCTATTCTCTGCTTGTAAACAGTGCCTTTAAGCTAAACATGTGAATTCATACAGCATATCTAGAATAGTAAGGCCTACAATTAAACACATTG
Organism: Malaclemys terrapin pileata; assembly: GCF_027887155.1. Taxonomy (NCBI): domain Eukaryota; kingdom Metazoa; phylum Chordata; order Testudines; family Emydidae; genus Malaclemys; species Malaclemys terrapin. Next base: position 164,100,386 of record NC_071507.1, on the reverse strand, counting down.
AGGGTAAAAAAATGCAAAAGTGTATAACTCCCCTTTTCAAAAGTTATGTAGGGTCAGGTTTTTAAAGTGAAGTATTTAGGCACCTACTGGGATTTTAAAAAGCACCTAACCTGCTTAGGCACCAAAGTCCCATTGCAATTAAGCATTTAAGCTGCTTCAGTGTTTTCTGAAAATCCTACTAGGCACCAGTTTACCTCTTTAACTGCCCAAATATCTTTGAAAATCTGGTCCTTAAGCACTAAGGGTATGTCTACACTACCCGCCGGATCGGTGGGCAGCGATCGATCCAGCGGGGTTCGAGTTATCGTGTCTAGATAAATCAACCCCCGAGCGCTCTCCCATCGACTCCTGTACTCCAGCGCCACGAGAGGGGAGCGGCAGCAGTCGACTCACTGCGGTGAAGACACCACGGTAAGTCAATCTAAGTAACTTAGATCAATCCCCCCATCCCCGCCTCCCCCAGTGTAGAGCAGGGCTAAGAGAACTTTCAATGAGAGTTAAGCTCCTAAGCATCTCAGTCTCCAATAAATCTTGGGAAATTCCTGAAGACTGGAAGAAAGCTAATGGCGTGTCAATTTTTAAAAAGGCTTTATGGGATGACCTGGGTAATTATAGGCCTGTCAGTCTGATAAAGGCAAGATAAAAGAGCGGTTGATACAGGACTTAATGAATAAGAAAGAAAAGTAATGTAATTAAATGAACATGGGTTTATGAAAAATAGATCCTGTCAAACTAACTTGATGTATGCAGTATTGTCGTAGCCGTGTCGGTCCGAGGTTGTTAGAGAAACAAGATGGGTGAGGTAAAATCTTTTATCGGACCAACTTCTCTTTGTGCGAAAGACAAGCTTTTGAGCTTACACATAGCTGTGACACTCTATATACATTTCCCAGACCTGAAGAAGAGATCTATATAATCTCAAAAGTTTCTCTCTCTCCAACAGAAGTTAATCCAATAAAAGATATTAATTTTACAAACTTGTCTCTCTAAACTAACTTGCTATATTTTCTTATGAAATTACATGTTTGGTTGCTAAAGGTAATAGTATTGACATAATATACTTAGACTTCTATAAAGCATTTTGGTACCACAGGACATTTTGATAAAAAACTAGAATGATACAAAATTAACATGACACACATTGAATGGAGTAAAAGCTTGCTAACTGATAGATCTCAAACTGTAAAAAGGGGATCATCATTAAGTAGGTCTGTTTCCAGTGGAGTCCCACAGGGATCGGTTCTTGATCCTGTGCTATGTAATATTTTTATCCATGATCTGCAAGAAAACATAAAATCATCACTGATGAAGTTTTCAGGTGACACAAAAATTGTGGGAGTGGTAAATAATGAAGAGGACAGGTCTTAGATTCAGAGTGATTTGGGCACAAGCAAACAATATGCATTTTAATACAGGTAAATGTATACCTCTAGGAACAAAGAATGTATTTTATGCTTACAGGATGGGGGACTCTATTCTGAGAAGCAGTGACTCTGAAAAAGATTTGGGGGTCATGGTGGATAATCAATTGAACATGAGTTCCCAGTTTTATGCTGTGGCCAAAAGAGCTAATGCAATCCAGGAATGCATAAACTGGGGAATCTCAAGTAGGAGTAGGGAAATTATTTTACTTCTGTATTTGGCATATGTGCAACCACTGCTGGAATTCTGTGACCAGTTCTGGTGCTCACAATTGAAGAAGGATGTTGATAAATTGGAGAGGGTTCATAGAGGAGTCACAAGAATGCTTAGAGGATTAGAAAGCATGCCTTATAGTGATAGACTCAAGGAGCTCAATCTATTTAGTTTAACAAGGAGAATTATATTGAGGAAGTTTTATGGCCTGTGCTATACAGGAGGTCAGAGTGGATGATCAGATTGTTCCCTTCTGACCTTGGAATCTATGCATTTGAGTCACTTTTGAAAATGGGACATATGTTCCTAAATCAGTGGGTGCTTTTGAAAATTTTGCATACAATAATAACAACTTTCCCAGTTCTTTTATGGTGCAAAATGACATTTTACTATACTCAAAAAGTATATTTCCCACTGCAAACCTGATGACACAAACAGCAAAAAACTTTTTTTCAAATTTTCAGATTTGCTGATGTGAAAACAAACAAGGTTCTATGGCAGGGATCGGCAACCTTTGGCACGCGGCTTGCCAGGGTAAGCATCCTGGTGGGCCGGGCCAGTTTGTTTACCAGCCGCATCTGCAGGTTCGGCCGATTGCGGCTCCCACTGGCTGCGGTTCACCGCTGCAGGCCAATGGGGGCTGCGGGAAGCGGTGCAGGCTGCGGGATGTGCTGGTCGCCGCTTCCCACCACCCCCATTGGCTTGGAGTGGCGAATCGCGGCCAGTGGGAGCCGCAATCGGCCGAACCTGTGGATGCGGCAGGTAAACGTCAGGGCTTACACTGGCTGGCCACATGCCAAAGGTTGCCAATCCCTGTTCCATGGTTTTGTTGTAAACCACTTGGCAAACAACTGGGTCTATTTCACCAGCTTGGATGGAGACATGACATGTCTATGTTAGACAAGTTACAAAACAGAAGCATTCATCATCATCAAGTTAAATTCTACACAATGGATACTTGCCCAGTATAGGGCAGAGGTAAAAAGTTAGAAATGTGTGCAAGAGCGCCTTAATGTCATGAGTATAAAATCTAGACTATTCCTTGTTGAATACAAAACACTAGTTAAATCTGCTCTAAGGCAGGGCTAAATTAAACTTCAGATGTAACCCAAGTTTTCAGTGTAATTGGCAGTATTGCAGGGGTAGTATTTTCTTAGGATTTAACTGTTGAACATGTTAGCCAAATTACTCTTGATGACAGAAGTTTATTTTCCTTAGATATTAGATAAACATCTTATCTTTTTCAATTTTTTTCGGGGGCAAAGGTATTTACTGTAGCTAATGAAAAGCAAGTGCTTCTTGCTAAAAGCTGTATCCAATTGTGATGAGCTATGGAGTTCAGCATCTTCCAAAACTTCAGATAAATTTAGAGTCCTGCTAGCAGGAGTATAGTACAGTGCTATCCCACAATTATGTACACTGCAACTGTCCCACAAGTTTCCTGTTTAAATGGGATCGTTTGGGTGAACACCACAGGGTAGCTGAAACATACTATGGTGGCCACAGCAAGAAATGTCATGGCATGTGACCCGTGCAAATGCAGCTGGTTTTGAGCCTTTCAACTCACGGTCACCCATCCAACAGAAACCCTGGAAAACTTACAGCTCTTCTTCATTTACTGCCTATTTGAGTAACTGTTAAGTTACCATTAAGTCCAAAGCCTGAGACAGAGATGCCAGGGGCCATATGTCAGCCATTTTCTTAGTCTGTATATTGGGGCAGAGACTGAGCTATAGGATATAACTCTGACAAATCCTGCAAGCCACATATCATCTTTCCATGCATCATTCCACAGCTTATGCTGATGTCTGTTTTATGTTGGCGCATGGAATAATCCATATTCCAATTCCCACAGACTAGAAAAAGATTCTTCAAATAGCCATCACGAGCAATGCAAAAGTTAACTGTACTACTATTTTTTTATTAAATAAAGATACATGGTTGAAAGTTGGCACTAACTTTAAAGTTTATTACCAATTAAGACATGAGAACTTGAAGCCAAGTCGTTAAAACAATATATCCGGCCTCCACACTAGGAAAGTTGGCTCAAGGTTGAAAAAGAAAGAAGTAGTATAGTTTTTGTCCTTTAAATGTTTTATCCAGAAATCAAGGGCCACTTTCACCATACAGATACTTCTAAATCTTCTTAAGATGGCTATAATTTACCCAGACAGCAAAACAACCAGGACAAATCACAATTTTTGAAACCTCAGACTTTATATATGCTTTGTGTTATTCCTCAGGAAGTTTAGTTCGCTGAGGACACCCAAGCTCCTATATGACTTCCTTCTTTGATGCACTGGATTTGTGTATGAGTAAGTGTGTGATGATGTCCTCTGGTGGCTGGCTTACAGATACATTTGTGATCTCTCACTACTAGTTGCTAAGGGGGACTCATTTTAGCTAGATTAGAGATTTTGGTGATAACGGTCCAGGGTCCTAATTCCACTCTGTGTGTTATGGGTAATTCATATAGTGATTGTTTGCTGCACATGCATTTGTTACAGCTTCCAGTGTCCTCCTTGCTGTCCCTGTCTTTTACCTAATAGACTCCTACTGCCTCAGCAAACCTTGGTCCTCCCTTTCCCACAAACAACCCCTCATCCCAAAGAGTCCCTTTGCAACTTGCAGGAGTTGCCTTTCTGGTGAGCTTTGACCTTTTGCATTTTCTGGGGTCCTCAGCATATACTGTAAGGAGAAGTTAAAGTGAAGTTGTAGTCCCTTTTCTGGCTGAAGCCAGGTCTGGAGGGCATTCTGGAGATGATATCACTAATAGAGAAGAACAACTGCCTACAGATATAAGAACAGCCACGCTGGGTCAGACCAAAGGGCCATCTAGCTCAGTATCCTGTCTTCCTACAGTGGCCAATGCCAGGTGCTTCAGAGGGAATGAACGGAACAGGTAATCATCAAGTGATCCATCCCCTGTCACCCATTCCTATCTCCTGGCAAACAGTGTTGCAGCAAACACCTGGAACACTTGTACAGGCAATAACATTCCCTCTACCCCATATCCTTGCTTCTTGAATGATAATACCTCAAGAAGGTTGAGGGAGACAGAGAAGTGTCTGATATGGTAGGCATATAGGTCCCAATGGCTGATAGCGGGGGAGGGGTTGAAGGGCAGTTGAAAAGATCCAATCAATCTCGTTCTCTTTGCAGCAGGTGCTCTAGGAGAGTAGAAGAGAAGCACATTTCATTTGCTGGGGCATCACCAAGAACTGGCTCTTTTCCTGTCTGAAGCTTTATCTCACTTCATCAATTTGTCTCATCCTCGAAAAATGCCAGAGAAGAACAACAACAATTATTAAAGATCTAGAAAACATGACCTATGAGCAAAGATTGAAAAAAAATTGGATTTGTTTAGTCTGGAAAAGAGAAGAGTGAGAGGGGACATAACACTTTTCAAGTACATAAAAGGTTGTTACAAGGAGGGAAAATTATTCCCCTTAATCTCTGAGGATAGGACAAGAAGCAATGGGTTTAAAGTGTAGTAATGGAGGTTTAGGTTGGACATTAGGAAAAACTTCCTGTCAGGTTGGTTAACCACAGGCATAAATAGCCTAAGGAGGTGGTAGACTCTCCATCATTGGAGTTTTTTAAGAGCATGTTAGACAAATACCTGTCAGGGATGGTCTATATAATCTTTAGTCCTGCCATGAGTGCAGGAGACTGGACTAGATGACCTCTCGAGGTTCCTTCCCGTCCTTTGATTCTGACTCTATGAACACAAGACTTAAAATCAGAGGGCCAAATTTATACTTTCAGTTACCACTGAAGTAAATACACTGAAATAATGGAGTTATTCTAGATTTACAAAGTGTTACTGGGACCAGACTGGGACCAGACTGTGGACCGCTATCGCTGCTGTCAATTCCCACCCCCCACACCCCGAAAAAATTTGAAGTTACACATCATCATGTTGGTGATAGCTTTTAAAATGTTCTGACCTGCTCTAGTGATAGCACTTTCTGCACTTACATTTATCTCTCCGGACTGAAACTGTAACCTTACACTTCCACAGAATCAATCAGGGCTTGGGGAAGTTAAGATTTTCATGTAAAAATACAAGTAAAGTTTTATGTTGGTCTTTGTCCTCCCTAATGAAGGGGCTAGTTGAAGTTATGTGCCTCTGGCTTTTTGCCAACTTTGTAATGATGATACTGATGGTGTTTTGAGTTCCTTTGTGCTTGAACTTGGCTCTGATGCTATGGTTTGCTCTAGGCTTGCCATCACACACAGTGCCTGCAGACAGTCACCTGTATTTTGTGATAATTCCTGGTAACTAGTTAACTTCTAGCTTTATAGAATCCTTTCACCTGGGGTGAATGGATGAGACTTCATTAATATCTGGTAAATCATCCTGAAAGTGTATCTGAAAGATATCTGCTTCTTACCATCCATTAAACAGGAGTACTGAATACTGATATATCTAGGAGTGACCAGCATGAGCCAGAACGTCTGTGCCAGTTAGTACATCACAGGATGGGATAAGAAATAGACATTTCCTCCAATGGTAATGAGCTGCAAAGATGATGTCTGTCACTTCACACCTAAATACCCTTTTACCCTTTACAGTATAACTGGCTGTTTGCTTTCTGAGCATGCTCAGTGGTTTATAAGTCATGAATATATTCCATATATGGGTCATGGTAAAGCATGAATTCTTGCTCCATCTTACCAGGATGTTGAAGGCTAAATTTTTTATGAGAGCAATATAGGGTAGAAAACTTCTTGGTTCCTGTATACTTTGTGGTAATTAAACCTTTCGAGCCCCATAGAGGCTATAGAGCTAAAACCACAGAAATCCTACTTTGTCTCACTTGATCCCTGCATTTGTTATCGTAGAAGGGCATTGTTTATGTATATTTTATTGCATAATAGTAAATTTGGCTTTTATGCAGCATTTATCTATCTTACTTTAAATATTTGTTGTCCAAAATATGGTCCATACATTTAAACTGCAGAAATGCGGGGGATCTGTATTACAGTAAAATTAGTGCCATCTAGCAACTTTGTTATGAAGGAGAAGAAATGTGTGAAATATGTGATCTTATCACTATAACATGTCAAAGGCCGTCTTCATGGTTCTTTTAATACCCATGTTATATATATTTAACAGTAGTTTTAGATGGAACAGCTGAAGAAGCAACAATATGGTGAAGCTTTGTGGGGGACTATTTATAGCTATCTTAAATCTCAGAAGGGAAAAATCCTAATTCCACAGTTTTAGTGAAGACAGCTGTTGAGGAGTCTTTGTTGGCTTTTGTTTATCAAGAACGTTGTACACTATATCCAGGCTATAAAAATTAGTTATAAATCTACTGCACTTATAACACTGACACATAGTGGTTCCAAAATAAGTGAATCCATGTATTTTTATTTAAAGCTGTCTTGTTTTTATTTATTATATAATTCCTGATTCATTTTCCTCTTTCTTTTTCAAATAACATCAAAGGGCTATGTGGTTCAGTGTAGACATACCTACGCTGACGGGAGAAGTTCTCTCATTGGCAAATATAATCCACTTCCCTGAGAGGCAGCAGCTAGGTCGATGGAAGAATATATGGGGACCCCTGACCAATGTAGTTAACCAAGCTAATTTTCTAGTGTAGATGAGGCCTCAGTTATATTCTTGCAGCCTCACAACATGTAGACTGCAAAGGTCAATGCTAGGGTGTCCAGTGCAGGATCAGGGTCTATCTTTATTAATTACAGATTATGTACTTTGGTCCAGTTTTTGTCCTCGGTTATTCCTGTGCATGAGTCCCCTTGACTTCAGTGGGGCATCACAGGGTACACACTAGCAGATCACAGTGCAGGTCCTTTTTTAGGGCTGCTTCAAGACTGTGATTGAGATGAGGTCTTTCCTTGCTGCTCTGATTCTGCTCTTCCAGCATAGATTTAGCGCCCAGTTCAAAAAGGACACCATGCACTGGTGGACACCTGTATGTCACATTGAAAAGAGGGGACTCTGCATGGGTGCATGTTAGCTGATCCCAGGATCAGGATCTGTTTTTAAAAATAAAATATAAGCACTTTGGTCCAAATTCTGCCCTGGGAAGGTCCATTTCCTCTGATGTAAAGCAAACGCTGTGAATAGCACCTTGGGTTCCTGACTCCCAAACCCTTGCTCCAACCACTGGAAAACACTCCCTCCCTCGTTTGAAAATGTTTTCATAAGGTAGCTGCAAACCAGAGCTCCAGCTTGAATGTATTTGTTTTGGATTTTATTTGACTTATTGTATATATAAAAGTTTCTATTCTTGTCCATAACACATTTGATTTATTATGTGATGAGGGGATTCTGTTGTAGACCTTTCAGGCTTTTCCAAAAACAAGAACTTGATCAATTATCAAGTTCTTATGATGATTTATGTGCTGTATACTGAAGTTATTTATCATCAGAACTATTTACCAGAGCATTTAAATTAGCAATGTTTGAAAATATTATTTTTTAATATTTGTATTAAAAAAGCTCCCAGAGGCTCTAAGCAAGAGCAAGGCTCCATTGTACTAGTTTATATACAAAAATATTGTCATCATTATATATTTGTATTACTGTATCACTAGTCATCTTAGGATATGCGCAACATGCCTCAAGTTGCATGTGACCAGTCTCTATTGTGCTGGGCACTGTGCAAACACAGAACAAAGAGACAATCTGTTTCCCAAGCAGCTTACAAGGTAATGAAGATGAAGACATAGTTCCATTTTATTTCTAATACAGTGCATCTAACCTAAATGTCTTGGTATCTTCTTGCCTGAAGAACCCATTCTTGCCCTCTTCCCTTGTCCTACTGACACAAACGCAATCAGAGGAAACACTCAAACTGGATCCCACTCAGTTTAAAAAGAGAGGGGATTGGCAGTAGAACATTTTCCATGAGGGACCCTTAACTGTGGAACTAATTCCTCCCTCCCCACTGGTCAGAAATACACATCTATATTGACTTTCAGTGCTTCATCCTGCAAGGCATGTTTGTTCTCTCAAGCTATTCCAGAATGAGAAGTTTGGTGGGAGGTATGTTTGCCTGGGGGAGGGGAACTTTGTGGGCAGTCTGAAAGGGATTGAATTATATTGTTTTGTTGTGGGGTTAGCTACCAAGTTAGTTTCTTTTGGTTTTGTAACTTATTTTGGGGCACCTAGGCCTTAGGGTAAATGGCCCTTTTTATTTTTAAATTAGTAAAATCAAAAGGAAGAACCATTAAAAAATCACCGTAGAGACTGAAATGGTGCTGAACTTTTATACTGCAACCCCAAAACAAGCAGTTTCTTTACCAACCTAAAATTTGGGATAGCTGTACCAAAAGGTTTTCTTGATTAACCTGGACAGGTTTTTTGTGGTGGGGTTGGGATTTCTGGTTTAGAATCAGGTTAAACTCTGCCACTCTTGTTGAGTGTTAGTCTTTGAGATTCTGGGTCTACTCTAACATGAAATTCAAGAGATTATAACCCATGTGGATAAAAAACCCTCAAAAGTTTGCACAAAACCATGTTAGCTGATGTTCACATAACTCAACTGATAAGCAACTAGACAGTGTTGATAATACAGATCATTTATGTATATATTTATTTTACAAGGGTTACAGTGTGTGATGAAATACTGTTTATGCACTTCAAAAAAGCAAAATTGTGTTTGAATCTGCATAGCTTTTATAGCTGAGTTAGTTCTAGCTGGTGAGAATCATAAAATAACAAAACTGCACATTACTGATAGGTGGTTTTGTTTGTTTGTTTGTTCTATTGAATTTTCATCACCAAGCAGCAGTCATTAGTAAATAAATGTGACATTGTTATAGTTTCCTGCAGCTGTACCAACATGTGCTGTGATCCTGTCTGATCTCTCTATGTGGATTGGACTGGGTCAATTGTCAGTCAGTACTTGGATAGGAGACCTTTGAGCAACACCCTTGGAGTCCACAGAGGTGGTACTGGTGGTGTAGAGGCTCCTCTCTCTCTTCTTCTCTCTGAATCGGTCTTCACTATTGAGGATGTGAGGGAGATTCCCAAACCTGAGCCATTCTTTTTGGGTGACAGATCTGAGGAACTGTCCCAAATTGAGGTGTCATTAGAGGAGGTTTTGGAACAAATTGGTAAACTAAACAGTAATAAGTCTCCAGGACCTGATGGTATTCACCCAAGAGCTTTGAAGGAACTCAAATGTGAAATTGCAAGACTACTAACTGTCATCTGTAACCTATCATTTAAATCAGCTTCTGTACCAAATGACGGGAGGATAGCTAATGTGACACCAATTTTTAAAAAGGGCTCCAGAGGTGAAACTGGCAACTACAGGCCAGTAAGCCTCACTTCAGTACCGGGCAAATTGGTTAAAACTGTGGTAAAGAATAAAATTGTCAGATACATAGATGAACATAATTTGTTGGGGAATAGTCAACATGGTTTTTGTAAAGGGAAATCATGTCTCACCAATCTACTAGAATTCTTTGAGGGGGTCAACAAGCATGTGGACAAAGGAGATCCAGTGGATATAGTGCATTTAGATTTTCAGAAAGCCTTTGACAAGGTCCCTCACCAAAGGCTCTTAAGCAAAATAAGCAGTCATGAGATAAGAGGGAAGGTTCTCTCATGGATTGGTAACTGGTTAAAAGATAGGAAACAAAGGGTGGGAATAAATTGTCAATTTTCAGAATGGAGAGAGGTAAATAGTGGTGTCCCCCAGGATCTGTACTGGGCCCAGTCCTATTTAACACATTCATAAACAATCTGAAAAAAGGTGGCAAAATTTGCAGATGATACAAAACTACTCAAGATAGTTAAGTCCCAGGCAGACTGTGAAGAACTACAAAAGGATCTCACAAAACTAGGTGACAGGGCAACAAAATGGCAGATGAAATTTAATGTCGATAAATGCAAAATAATGCACATTGGAAAACATCATCCTAACTCTACATGTACAATGATGGGGTCTAAATTAGCTATTACCACTCAAGAAAGAGATCTTGGAGTCATCGTGTATAGTTTTCTGAAATCATCCACTCAATGTGCAGCGGCAGTCAAAAAAGTGAACAGAATGTTGGGAATCATGAAGAAAGGGATAAATAATAAGACAGAAAATATCATATTGCCTCTATATAAATCCATGGTATGCCCACACCTTGAATACTGTGTGCAGAAGTGGTCACCCTACCCCAAAAAATATGTATTGGAATTAGAAAAGGTTCAGAAAAGGGCAACAAAAATGATTAGGGGTATAGAACGGCTTCCATATAAGGAGAGATTAATAAGACTAGGACTTTTCAGCTTGGAAAAGCGGCGACTAAGGTGGGATATGATAGAGGTCTATAAATTCATGAGTGGTATAGAGAAAGTAAGTAAGGAAGTGTTATTTACTCCTTCTCTTAATACAAGAACAAGGGGCCACCAAATGAAATTAATAGGTAGCAGGTTTAAAACAAACACAAGAAAGTATTTTTTTCATGCAATGCACTGTCAACCTCTGGAACTCCTTGCCAGAGGGTGTTGTGAAGGCCAATACTATAACAGGGTTCAAAAGGGAGCTAGATAGATTCATGGAAGATAGGTCCATCAATGGCTATTAGCCAGGATGGGCAGGAATGGTGTCCCTAGCCTCTGTTTGCCAGAAGCTGGGATTGGGTGACAGGGCATGGATCACTTGATGATAACCTGTCTGTTCATTCCCTTTGGGGCACCTGCCATTGGCCACTGTCAGAGGACAGAATACTGGGCTTGATGGACCTTTGGTCTGACCCTCAATATGGCCATTCTTATGGTCAGTATTAAATCAATATCCCAACATATTGCTAGGGGACGTGCCATTATTTGAGGCATAATATCTTAGTCAATTTGCTACCACTTTCTTAACCGTTTGAAACTGAGGAGAAGTGAGATCATTTATGGCAAGTTTTGGATTCTTCATGACTGATCAAACTATCACATGTTTCAAGGTATGACAAATGTCCCTCTAAGAGAGGTAGTGTTGGCTATTTCTCTCAGAATTCTCTATTGGCCTTGACCAGCCAATACTGGCATAAGACTAGCCAACAGAGGCATAACATAGTGGTACAGATCTCTTTGAAGGTATCAAATACTTCCACCTACAGAACTGAACACAATTCTGACAAGGTGGGTAGTGATTCTATCTACATTTGACCGACAAATTATCCCAGATTTTTCAGAAAAATAGGAGCAACGTCTCTCATGATGGTATATAAAATGTAAATAAACACCTTTAACTTAGGCATTCCATTTTGGATAAGTGTATTATAATATGTCATTTTTAAATTTCTGTTATTTAATTTTTGACCTTAGTTTTAGTACTGGTAAATCAGCTATTTAAAAGAGCAAACAATGTAGGTTACTAACACATTTCTAGTTTTATCACTGAGGTAGATTCTGAAACAAGGGTGTTTGCACATTTTTCTCAGCTTTGTTTTCAGGTGGCTTCTAAACAGACGCTAGTTGACAGAAGTGACTATCACTCTGTGCAATGTATTGATTCTAGGAAAGAAATGTTGCTCAGACAAAGAGCTTAGGACTGTGTTTGTTATAACTAATTGATCCCAATAAAATTAAGGAAAGAAACTAATGCATAGGGCTTGTATTGTACTTAACCAGACCATTATGCTGTAGTGATGCGTTTGCCACTCTATGATTTAACTCTACTTGGGAGGTTGCCTTTCTCATAATAGCTCTAAATCAAGCAGAAAGAGCTTTTTTTTATCTGGATTCTTAAAGTTAATGTAAACTGTTAATATGGAAGAAAGGGTAAGAATAATAAAAAGATCCTTATTACTTTAATCAACTAGAACATGTTGAGACAAAAACAGTGATCAGTTCCCATTAGGATGGGAATTATAATTTTCAAATTGTATTTAATTGTGTTAAATGTTTTAATTGGGTGAGATATATAGAATTACCTATACAGAACAGTATGATATTTTAAAGTACAATGCCATCTTCCCAGAAATACCTTTGATCCATTTCACACAGAAAGCAATCTGTTTTGTATGCCATTAGAATTTTAGTAAGAGAATTGTTAATCACTTCCCATTTTTTATTCTAATAGGATCTCATCAAAAGATATTACCTGTGTTTAGTTTAGGACTAGCATATGTCAAAATGAAATCAAGCTCTTTAAAGCCAACTTAAAGTGAATGAAAGAATTAGCCAGCAAAATGATCTTTCAGACATTTGCTCTGTGATGAATGATGCTTGTTTTTCTCCACTCTTTAATTAGAATGTTTCTGCATTTGCCAAAAAAAATGTTGGAATGCAGACAAAAACTGAAATTATAGGAACAGGACTTGATGTAAGAGCATATTTGTAAAGGAAACACAACTTGTTTGGTATTTTATTGAAACAGGAAGTTCAGAACCCCAGTACATACAAGCACAACAAATTCTCAGGTGCTAGTTGAGTCATCTGTTGTTGGAAGTAGTCTCATAGTAGGTTTCCCCTTGATTTGCTTTGAATCTTCAGTTAAAAGGGGAAGGAAATTACATACAGATTCAATTTTAGATTATGTATAAAATTCTCGTGTCTGCTAGCAAGCCTGAATAAAACAGGTGTCTGTCTATGTCATCCTGATATACATATGTTTGTGAGTATATCATGTTGGCACAAAAGCATTGCTTATGAATGAATATGTTCAGCTTTTAATGGATGTAAATGATCTATTGCATCTACCTTTAAAAGTAATATTTAAAAAGCACAATAAAAATGTTCTGTTTTTTCTCCCTTTATTCACCCTTTACCTGAATTACAATATAAAGCTGTTCTTAATTTATGTACCAATCAGGCATGATTTTCAGCTCTTGCATGGTAGTAATAGATAATATAGCCACTTTCATTTAATTTAGTTATTTTTAATTTACAATTATTTGTTCTACAGTAGCAGACCTCAGTGGAAGATTTTACTTTTTTTCCCTTCCCTCCAAGCTCTGTATACAACACTGGTGTTCTGCAAGTAAGAAAGGCTTTATTGAGCTCCCTTTAAATCCCATCAATACAGCTGCTACTTTGCTTAGCCACAGAGGTATAAGCAGAGTGATCTCTCCTTCCCTCAATCCACAGGCTGAGTATGCTGCCTCTGCGGCACTCAGAGCAAATATAAGTCTAGGAGCACAAAAGTGAGCATGGGTGTTGGACAGTGCACAGCAGTGATCAAAGGGCCACCGCTTCCATCAGTAGTTGAGTTTTAAAAAGAACTTCCTTTCATGCATCTGGAACTATTATCTCAGCGCTATCTAGTTACAAAAGGAAATGACTTTTTTCAGTCCTCTAACCAGCCTGGACATTTGAATATAGATCCTCTCAGCCTACATATGAAGACAGAACAGCTACGTCTTGTAATGATAATTCCCCGACATATGCAGAATTCACAATGGCTTCAGGGTTTGTCCTCATGTTAGTAATTCTGAGTATCTTCCTGTGTAAAGGAGTCAACATTGCCCTCCATATCTCATTTGGTGTGTATTATATTGACCCTGAATTCCTGTTGTGTCCACCAAAATTGCCACTGAACTCAATGGGAGTTTTGGGGTGAACAAGGATTGCAGCCATCATTTTAAAATAAATAAATGGAAACTATATGTGGAACATCTTCTAATGAGAAATTAGTTAACTTGTATGTTCTTCAGGTCTATTCTTCTCTGAGTGACCCAGTCTGTTGGCTATGAAAAACATCTCTAATAGGCTTGTGTGAAGCCCCATCTTATTTCTGTGTTTTAAAGTATTTTCTGCCTTTACTTATCCCTCACCTGACTCCAATATCCAGCTGTTCATAATTTATGTACAGTATTTGCTCGGTACCTCTGCAGTCTTTAATCTCCATTTGCTTGTTTATGCTGTTAACAACCTACTGGAAAGACTTTCTACTCTCACTAAAATACATCAGCTGCAATGGAGATTTAAAAAAAGAACTGTGGATCTCGCTGTCCTGCATAGTCCGTAAAATATGAGAACACTTACTCCACCTGACTAACAAAATACCCCAAAGGAAAAGTAAGGAAATGAGAAAGGAACCTAGGAAGGAGCACTCCTAGAGGGAAGAGTCAGCAACTGGCACTGCAAGCTTCGTCCAACAACTCTGAAATGCCACCAACACTATCATATAAGGACTACTCAATTCTCCACGTTTAGCCATATCATACAAGCTCCTACCAGCTTACCTTTATTTAAAAAAAAAAAAAAAAAGCTTTGCAGCTTTATTTCAAATGTAAAGCAACTTTTCCAATATATCTACAGAAAAATCTTAAATTACATTTACAGTAAATAGAATATCTTGATCTGTGCCTTCTCTGTGTCCTTATATGTTAGAGTCATGCACAATGATAGTCTTATCTAGAAGCCAAGCCTTTTTTTTCCTGCAGCAAATCCTGCAAGGGTGAATATAGACATCATGTAACTTAAAGGAACAGTGCTCCACTTTTTGTTTAAAACTACAGGGAAACTCTTAGTTAAGCAGAAAATAAGTAATATCAATAATACTGTCTCAGAATTCACAATATGCTCCAATATCTTTTAAACGTGAATGAAAATACTTTAAAAAAATTAAAAAATGTTTGAGATCCCAAAACAGTAGTTATATTTTAAAATGATAAATATATTTGCAAAGAAAACATTTTGAAAATTGTTTCCGCCTTTTCCTCTAAATACCTGCCAAGACCACTTCAAACTTCTGTTTTCCCTTCAGCATCTGATGTGATCACTGACAGTTAAAGTAGTATGAAGAGTGCAGTTCCCTTGCTTTGCTTCAGGTTCCTGTAAGGTCACCAGCTCTTTAACAGAAAGCACAGGAGTGTGAAGTAATCTTGGCAAACAAAAATGATTTCTGTTAACTGCTAACTTGTACCAAACCACAAGATGGGGGGTGGCAGTTTCTGAAATCAGAGACTTTGAAAATGATTGCTTTGAGAAGAAAATCATTGGCCATAGACCATATCCTTTCTTTTTGGTTTTGTGTTTTGGGGTGGATTTTTTGGGATGTGGTTTTGTTTTGTTAAAACAAATATTTTAAAGGGACACTGTCAACTTGAAATCTACTAAGTTTAAAAATGGGGTAAAAGTAGTTTCAGGTACTACAATTTGGCCCTAAGCCTCCCTACCAATGTCTGTGGCATTAGAACCACTCTTGTCTATTTTTCCAGGATTTTCTCTCCTTTGCTGAATGAAAGGCCGACCCAAAGTGTGCTCAAAGCACACAGTAAGCAAACTGGAAAATACTACTTCTGTAATTTTTCATTTATAATTACTCTAAGGGTTATAACAGTAGTAGATAAACTTCAAACAGAAGAGCATTTTTAAATGCCTGTGAAGGAAGAGCTGCTACGGCAGCTATCATGGAATCCCTACCTTTTTGCATCTGAAGAAGTGAGGTTCTTACCCACGAAAGCTTATGCTCCCAATACTTCTGTTAGTCTTAAAGGTGCCACAGGACACTCTGTTGCTTTTTACAGATTCAGACTAACACAGCTACCCCTCTAATACCTTTTTGAAGTGACTGTCATTTAACACGTTAGTTAAAAAGCATATGACTAAATGTTTTTAAAGCAGAACCATGTTTTACTACGGCAGGATGAGTGCATGAAGCTGTAACCACTACTATGTCAAGGGCAGGACTGAATGACTCCACATACTCCGTGTGCTATATCTCCTGTGAGATTTCTCTCCCTTAATCAGTTGCAATAGTTTAAGTGGACACACCGGGAGAGATGGCATTACCCACAAATAAAATTTTCTGCCATGAAGTGATAGTCATAAAAACCTTGGACCAGAAATATTCATAGTAGTAGGGCCATCAGGAGCTCCTGGAAGGTGGGTTACTTATTGTGTCCTATGTTTCTTATGTTACATTGTTTCAGTAAGGATCCATTCCACAGAGGTCACATCCAGTTGAATGATATATCAGCTAATATACTTCAACAATTTTGCACTGTTAGTTTCAGAATGGCTTTAAAGACTTTGCTATTAGTGCATGTTTGCTCCAATTTTAGCTGGCCCCTCTGTTGGTACTTAGGGCAAGGTACACACCATTTTCAAAGTGGTTTCATTTTAGTGCAAGTGAAGAGAGAGTTGCATGATTAAAAGCTTTTTTCTTCATAAGCTATTTTACAGAATTGGTGCATGATAATGACTTTTTTAGTGTTAATATGAGATCTCTGAGCTTTGCATTACAAAATTGTTTACCAGTACCAATTACTGTTGTTTCATCATAAGATAATGTATTGTGGTATTAAAGTGCATAATTTCTTAGACAGAGGTGTTTTTACAATGTTAAAAAAATATTGAGGGACTATTTTAAGCTGTCGTACTTAAATGGGTACATGTTAATCTCTTTTAATATAACTGAAAAGAACAAAGCTAAACTTTTTAAAGTAATTTTGCTGATGCCTAATTTATTTTTTTTAAAGCAACGTCCTTTCTATTTGTTTCACTGAAGCATATCAAAAAAGATTGAGAAAAGTCAAGCCTAAGAAATTTGAAGAAAATAGAACCTACTGTGTTCAAGCTTTGACATATTTCATGAAGCTGTTGAAAACTAAGGCATGAAAGCCAGATTTATGAGCTTTTTTTTAAAGTTATTTGTAGATTCCCAAGACGATTGTGTTCCCATCACTTACTGTAGCCTTTAAAACTCAAATGATGCTTAAAAAAATTCAAGTTTGGCACACATTGCGGTACTGTTGGGCGTTCTTAATGGCATTCAGCTTCAATTAAGGCGGGGGAGAGAATGTACTCTTGTCTTTGCTAAATAATTTTGGTTTGTTTTAGATAGACTAGAGAGACTAGAATATGTATATTTTTAGGATAATAAAACTAGGAGTTACTCTCAATGTAAGATTACTTTTATGATGGGCTAATACAACTGTTTGGGGAGAAACTCTTTAGGGAGCATCTGTGTAACCCGTCGCATTTGCCAGGCTTTTCCTTTCAACAAGCTCACTGATTTTGTTATTACTGGAATAGGAAACCTTTTTCTTTCTCAAAGTATTATTAATCTACACGTTGCCAGGTATAGCAAATCTGATGACAGCACTGAATTTATTGTTTACTGTTAAAGGCTGATGGAAGCATTCCCCCTGCCTCAGTCCCCAAAACAAATGTCATTCTTGGAACTTGCTGCAAAATATCCTGTCATTTAAAATAATAATAATAATGTAGGGCTTCCCAAAACAACAAATTAAATAAGAAACCTAAGAATTCAAATGATGCCATAATTTTAATATATTTCTTTTCTGCAAACATTGCTCCCTTTCCTAATAACTTGATCTGTACAATAAATTCCAGGATTGTCACACTGTGTGTCAGCCTGAAGCCTAGAGTGACTGTTGAATCAGTGTGAAACAGTTGAAAACAGCTGTAAGCAAGGTTGAGGGCTCTTTTTGTTCAAAATAGCACCAGGTGGAATCATCATTGGGTTTCATGGTCTGTTATTGGCCAGGTTTTAAGTTCTCAGTCAATTTGACTTGATGAATTACACCAATGCAGTGGGTAGCTACAGTAGTAAGGCATGTATCCATTCCATGCAGAGTCCTAGACCATTGTGCTATCAAAAGTACCAATCACACCCTTACTGTACAGCTAATTTGCATGCAACAGTTCGACTTGTTGTATGAGGAAGACTGTACACCTGGTGGATTACTTGGCCCATTTCCCACAGTTCTTCTAAACCATCTACTCAACAACACAGTCACCATACACAATAATCCCAGACACACACAGCCCTTCACAGCAGCACATACCACTCATTCGATGCCTGCACAAATTTTCCAGGACTGTCTGTCTATCACTCTGAAGTCTAGAATGTCTGAATCATGAAGTGATGGAAATAGGTACACGCCTGGCTCAGAGCTCTGTTTGCTCAGAATGTCGCTTGGTTCAATCATCACTGGGCCCTGTGAGGACCAGATGGAATGTCGTCGTCCAAAGAAAGTTGGAATGTGATAGCTGATCAGGGAAGGTGGGAGTAACACCAATATGGGGTAACAAAATGGTGATTGTGCTTCCAGCCAGGGCGCAGTCCTGTGCATTAACTTAGGGGAACATGTACAAACAGCAACATTACTCATTACAGCACAGCCCATGAAAACACAAGCCCCAAAATACCTATAGGCATGGCATTTTACCGCCACTCTATAGAATTTTCTGTTCAATAATATTCACTGCTTTGTATTGGGTTTGTGGTGTTTTGTGAGTGTTTCCTGTGGTGTTTTGTGAGTGTTTCCTGATACAGTGTTCAGTGAAAGGGTATATAGGCATGCTGATGTGAAGACCTGCCACAACTACTGAAATAATCTGATCTCAAGCTGTGCAGAATTGAGTACAAGTGAAAACAGTTCCCTTACATCTAGTATGTGGTTGCACCCGTACCAGTACCACTCTAAGCTCTGACCCCACACAATGCCAAGAAAGAAAGCTATCCTCACTGGCCCCAGAGGGTATGTCTACACTGCAGTTAGACACCTGCGGCTGGCCTGTGCCAGATGTCTCAGGCCAAGAGGCTGTTTAAATATGGTGTAGACATTTGGGCTGGAGCCTGAATCAGCTGTCAACAGGCATCAAATTGGAGTGTAGACATATCCAGAGAGCTAAAACAAGGAGAACCTTAAGGAAAAATTAATCAGATTCTGAGCAGAAATGGTGGATTACCTGGCCCAACTGCCATGCCCATGCAACAGCACAGGCTTTCATCTACTAGTTCAGTGGTTTTCAAACTTTTTTTCTGGGGATCCAGTTGAAGAAAATTGTTGATGCCCGCGACCCAACAGAGCTGGGGCAGAGGGGTTTAGAGTTTGGGAGGGGCTCAGGGCTGGGGCAGAGGGTTGAGGTGCGGGGGGTGAGGGCTGTGGGATGGGGCCAGGAATGAGGGTTCAGGGTGTGGGAGTGGGCTGGGGCAGGGGGTTGGGATGCGGGAGGGGGTCAGGGCTCTGGGCTGGGAGTGCGGGCTCTGGCGTGGTGCGGGGGGGCTCAGGGCTGGGGTGCAGGAGAGGGTCAGGGCTCTGGGCTGGGGGTGGAGCCAGGGGGGGTTGGAGTGCACGAGAGCTCTGGGTTTGGGGGGAACTCAGGGCTGGGGCAGGGGGTTGAGATGCAGGAGGGGCTCTGGGTGCAGGCTCTGGGGTGGAGCTGGGAATGAGGGGTTTGGGGTGCAGGAAGAGGTTCTGGATGTGGGAGGCCTCAGGGCTGGGGCAGGGGGTTGGGGCTTGGACTTACCTCCGGCAGCTCCCGGTCAGCGGCGCAGCTGGGGTGCAGAGGCAGGCTTCTCACTGTGCTGTACTTGAAGCAGCCCAGCAGCAGGTTCAGCTTCTAGGCGGAGGCTCACAAGCAACGCCCCCCTGCCCAGCTCCCATTGGCCGGGAACCAGCAGCCAATGGGAGTGCGGAGCTGGTGCTCGGGGTGGCGGCAGCGTGCGGAGCCCCGTGGGCCCCCGCCTAGAAGCCGGACGCATTGCTGGCCACTTCCGGAGCACAGTGAGGTGTCGGAACAGGTAGGCACTAGCCTGCCTTATCTGGGCAGCAGCGCTGAGGGGACTTTTAACGACCCGGTTGGCAGTGCTGACCAGATGGACCCAGTGCCTTACATGCCATGATGCAGTACTGAGACATGACCCGAACTTTGAAAAATGCTATACTAGTTGATATGTAACATTTAGCTCCATGGTACACAGGTTCTTCTTAATAAGCTATGGCTCTATTTTAGCCTGTGGTGCACCTCTCTTCAAGGGCTGCCTCTCTCTTGCCACACTGTAGTCAGCTTGTTAAATACTCCACATTTCAGTGTCCTGTGATAAGGCACATATGTTTTATGGTGTTCCTCAGTTTTGTTTTGGGTCAATACATGTTTGTATCTCTTGGCAATGTCCTTCTTATGTTTTTCTCTAATCAGATTTTGCCACTTGCATTCAGTAGTACCTTACTACTCAAGCTGTTCCATTAAAATCAATGGGACTGCTCATGAAGTATGGGAAAATTCAATAAGGGTATAATAACTGACATTCTATGAGCTGAGAGGGTAGATTGTATGTGAAAGCCACATGGCAAAAATGGGAAATGATCACAAACAGAAGGGGGAATATATCCAATGAAGTAGTGTTCCCTATTGCTGTCATACAGGAGATTGACTGTATGAGAACAACAAGGTTGTTATGCACAAAGGTTAATTAACTAAATTGAATTAAGCCCGCCATATTTCTTATGGGTCAATCCCAGATTGGCTTTCTTTTCTGTACCTGCATCTTTAGCTGTTATGGCTATGGCTGGCTAAACATTCTCTCACATCTGTCAGAGTTAACCTCAGACTCACTGCCATGTGACAGTGCTTGTCAGGATATGTGTAGTAGTAATGAGCCTTTGCATCCTTTGGTAAAAGGACGCTGATTTTTGTATTACATGCCTTTTTCAGTTGTCTATAATGTTCTTAAACAAGTTCTTTGGAAGCTAAAATGTGCAATGCTGTCTTATCTCAACAGTCTCTAAGGTGCCACAAGTACTCCTGTTCTTTTTGCGGATACAGACTAACACGGCTGCTACTCTGAAACTTATCTCAACAGTTTTGTTTGTTTTATTTTTTTTCAGCTACTTTTGTCTTACAGCTTGTGATCTAGGTTGCAGGTGGGGAAAGGGGGCTGACAGAATGCCCGATGTGAATTTTACTCTCAACTACTTCTTGAAGTGTCTACATTCTGCTTCCTCAGAAGTAGTCCTTATTGAAACTTAAACTATATGAAACTCTGGAGAAAATATCTTAATTCATTTGTAAATTATTGTCAATTGTGTGAGTCAATCACACATAGATGAATTTATTTTGTGTTTTTTCTGACCTAGTTGAATGTTGCAAAATTGCAGAGGGACATTGCTGGCACATGATGGCATATATCACACTGGTAGATGTGCAGGTGAATGAGCCCCTGATGGCGTGGCTTATGTGATTAGGTCCTATAATAGTATCCCTTAATGGAGCATATTATTTTTGGTGCCTGATTCACCACTCTGTTACACCATAGTTTTATGCTGCTGTAAATCCATTGACTTTTTTTGCTTGGACAGTTGCGCTTTTGGAGCTTGGGGCAGCAAAAAACCTAAAGCCAGGTCCTGCTGGGAGTGCTGGTAGCATAGGGCCTGAGGAGAGAGTCCACGTAGCCAGACAATCTTGCTGATAGGGTGCCAATGCCTGAGATGATGGTGTGTCCAAGATTTCCAGGTTTATGGATCTTGGGTAGCAAATAGAATACCCCTGGTCGGGGTTCTAGGCATGTGTCTGTATAGATCTGTTCCTGTACTTTTTCAGGGAGTTTCTTGAACAGATGGTGTAGTTTCTTTTGGTAATCCTCAGTGGGATCAGAGGATAATGGCCTGTAGAATGTGGAGTTAGAGAGTTGCCTAGCAGCCTCTTGTTCATACTGATGATGACAGCACCTCCTTCGTCAGCCTTTTTGATTGTTGTTCCTGAGGCTGTTGATGGCATTGTGTTCAGCACGGCTAAGGTTATGGGGCAAGTGATGCTGCTTTTCCACAATTTCAGCCCGTACACATCAACGGAAGCATTCTATGTAGAAGTCCAGTCTGTTGTTTCGACCTTCAGGAGGAGAATTTTTTGGGAAATTATGCGCAAGTAAAATGGAATTATAATGAAACTTACTATATCTTGCAACCTTAAAGTTTTTGATGTGATGTATGTGCACTTGAAATACAAACCTTAGTTTTAAGTCATACTGATCTACACTAGGGAAAAAGCATATGCATTTGATAAGCCTAATTTCTTTTCTTTTCTTAAAATATATAGCTGTCATATATTTATGTTACGCAGTATTAAAAAAATTGTTCTGGTTCAGTGGGAAAAAAGCAAATCTAAACATAAAGTAAGTAATTTTGTTCTGCTTTTTTCTGCAAAAATTTGCTCTGGAGGAAGAAGTGATCCAAACATCTTCAAGTATGGTTTTGAATATCTGCCAAACAGTAGATATGTTTGCCAAACGTTTTTTGTATAGTATTCCCATTAGGACTTTGTCTTTTAGAGAATATATTGTTGAAGTAAGCCTTACTTATCAGTCTATGAGATTTGAGAGAAGTAAGGGTTGTCTGTCAACAGATAGTGTAAAGAAACTTTATTAGTAAAATTGTCTTCACTCTAGGATTCTTTCACCCTTCACCCTCCTGTTTGCCAGGAAACACTTCTGTAGAAAACTACTGAGGAAAAACGGGAAGTATTTTGGAGGAATTTCCAGTCTTTGCTGTGTATCAATTGTCTTTATAATACATTTCACATTCCTCTTGATGTTGTCAACAGGAGAAATTGGCAGGTAATTTTTCTGCCTCAGATTTTCAAACAGATGCTCAAACTTTTTCAGACCCCCAAACCTCTTAATGCAGACACATGGATTTGCCCACGCACAGTCTCCACTTGTAAATGCATGTTTGGATGTTCACATTCCTTTATCAGTCATACAAAAAGTGTGTTAGCATTTCTGTCATTTGAAATCTTGTGCTTCTGTAGTTTGACAAAATGGGAGCCCGTACTTTAGCTGGACAGTATTGATAGTTTATAGAAAAGTATCAGTTCCAGTTAATATATTAGAATGTGGATATGATATTTTCAATAATTTGCACTAAACATTACAGATTGAGTTTTCTTCACAGAATGATAAGTACCTGCACCAGTAATAAAATTCCTTGATGCTAATAAAGGAGAAGTTGAGACTTTGTAGCTATTAGGGCAGACAAGCTGACCCAGGTAATTTTTGCTGAGCATACTGCTATGGCTCTGATCATGCCTGCTGGACTATGCAACCCCATTATTATTATTATGTGCAACCCCATTAACTTCAATAGAATTCTTCCCAGGCAAAGAACAATGTCTGCATGGAACAGCTGGTAAGCTTAGGCCTGGTCTACACTACGACTTTAATTCGGATTTATCAGCTTTAATTCGAATTTACCCTGTAACCGTCCTCACAACGACGCTATTTATTTCGATGTAAAGGGCCCTTTAAATCGATTTCTGTACTCCACCCCGACGAGCGGAGTAGCGCCAAAATCGATTTTAACATTTCGAATTAGGGATAGTGTGGCCGCAATTCGATGGTATTGGCCTCCGGGAGCTATCCCGCAGTGCATCATTGTGACCGCTCTGGACAGCAATCTAAACTCGGATGCACTGGCCAGGTAGACAGGAAAAGCCCCGCGAACATTTGAATTTCATTTCCTGTTTGCCCAGCGTGGAGAGCACAGGTAACCACAGATAGCTCATCAGCACAGGTAACCATGCAGACTGATAATCGAAAAAGAGCACCAGCATGGACCGTGAGGGAGGTACTGGATCTGATCGCTGTATGGGGAGAGGATTCAGTGCTTGCAGAACTTCGTTCTAAAAGACGAAATGCAAAAACTTTTGAAAAAATCTCCAAGGGCATGATGGAGAGAGGCCACAATAGGGACTCTGAGCAGTGCCGCGTGAAAGTCAAGGAGCTCAGACAAGCATATCAAAAAACAAAGGAGGCAAACGGTCGCTCCGGGTCAAAGCCGCGGACATGCCGCTTCTACGCCAAGCTGCATGCAATTCTAGGGGGGGCTGCCACCACTACCCCACCTGTGATCGTGGATTCTGGGTCGGGGATAGTCTCATCAGCGACGCATGAAGATTCTGCCGATGGGGAGAGGAGGAGGAGGAGGATGAGCATGAGCTTGCAGAGAGCACACAGCACTCCGTTCTCCCCAACATCCAGGATCTTTTTCTCACCCTGACTGAAGTACCCTCCCAAGCCTCCCAAGCCAGTACCCAAGACTCTGACCCCATGGAAGGGACCTCAGGTGAGTTTACCTTTTAAAATATAAAACTTGTTTTAAAAGCAAACGGTTTTTAATGATTACTTTGCCCTGAGGACTTGGGATGCATTCGCAGTCAGTTCAGCTACTGGAAAAGTCTGTTAACGTGTCTGGGGATGGAGCGGAAATCCTCCAGGGACATCTCCATGAAGCTCTCCTGGAGGTACTCCGAAAGCCTTGCCAGAAGGTTTCTGGGCAGTGCATCCTTATTCCCTCCTCCATGGTAGGACACTTGACCACGCCATGCTTGCAGCAAGTAATCTGGTATCATTGCCTGACAAAGCCTGGCAGCGTATGGTCCCGGTGTTTGCTGGCATTCAAGCAACATCCGTTCTTTATCTTGTTGTGTAATCCTCAGGAGAGTGATATCACTCCTGGTAACCTGGTTGAAATACGGGAACTTAATTAAGGGGACAGAGGTGGCCGTTCCTACTGGGCTGTTTGCCTGTGGCGGAAAATAAATCCTTCCCTGCAGTTAGCCAAGCGCAGATGGGAAATTGGCCCTGAGTTTTTCGCGTTTGGCTAGCAGGGATCTTCCCTGTTACCAGCCACGCGGTGGGGGGAGGGGTACCGTGATCATCCCAGAGAATTCATGGCGGGAGGGGGGCGGCGGCGGGGGGGGGGTGGTTAGTTTGGTGCCTGCAGGGATCTTCCCTGATACCAGCCACGCGGTGGGGGGGAGGGGTACAGCGATCATCCCAGAGAATTCATGGCGAGAGGGGGGGTGGTTAGTTTGTTTTCTGCTGCTGCTGCTGAATGTTAACAGAAAAACCGCAGCACTCTACAGGCTATGCTTGGTATGTGGGAAAGGAGGGCGCAGAAGCTGTAAAACAATGGCTTACCATGGCCGCATGCAAGCCGAATTCTGTTGCCCAGACCTGTGATCTCTAGCAGCAAAGCCACAGGCACTCAGCATTAAGAGGCAAAATGCGACCTTGCACAGAAATCACATGTGCTATGTAATGTGAATAGTGTTGGTCACCGTGAAAGAGTATAAGCATTGTTCTGCAAAATGTAGCTTTTTAAACAATTCTCTTTTTTCCCCTCCCTACAGCAGCTGCAAATTCCTCAAGCATCCCTCCTCCATCCCGAAGGTTATCACAGATAAGGCGTCGTAAGAAGAGAACGCGAGACGAGATGTTTTCTGAAATTATGGAATCCAGCCGCAGTGACAGAGCTCATCTGAATGAGTGGAAGGAAACAGTTTCAAAGTATAGGAAAGAAGCCAGTGAACGTGAGGACAGGAGGGACCAACGTGAGGAGAGGAGGGACGCTCGAGATGAGAGGTGGCGGCAGGAAGACCAGAGGAGGCAGGATGCAATGCTGGGGCTGCTGCGTGAGCAAACAGACATGCTCCGGCGTCTGGTGGAGCTTCAGGAACGGCTGCTGGAAAACAGACTGCCGCTTCAGCCCCTGTTCCACCCTCCCCATGTTCCGTATCCTCCTCACCCAGACGTGTAAGAACACGGGGGGGGGGGGGGAGGCTCCGTACACCTTCCCATTCCACCCCAGTAGACAGCCCAAGCAAAAGGCTGTCATTTTTTTAACCTTTTCTTTGTGGCTTTTTCCTTCCCAGCAATCCTCCTCCCAAATACCACCCAGGTTCCCTCCCTCTTTTTCTAATCTATTAATAAAGAATAAATGATTTTTAAATGATAGTGACTTTATTTGGTTTGAAAGAAAGCTGGGGGAAGGGGGAGGGTGGGTTCCTTACAGAAAATGAGTCAATAAAGGGGGCGGGTTTTCATGAAGGAGAAACAAACAGATATTTCACACTGTAGCCTGGCCAGTCATGAAACTGGTTTTTAAAGCTTCTCTGATGCACAGCGCTTCCTTGTGTGCTCTTCTAATCGCCCTGGTGTCTGGCTGCGCGTAATCAGCAGCCAGGCGATTTGCCTCAGCCTCCCACCCCGCCATAAAGGTCTCCCCCTTACTTTCACAGAGATTGTGGAGCACACAGCAAGCAGAAATAACAATGGGGAGATTTCTTTGGCTGAGGTCAGAGCGAGTCAATAATGATCGCCAGCGACCTTTTAAACGGCCAAATGCACATTCTACCACCATTCTGCACTTGCTTAGCCTGTAGTTAAACAGCTCCTGACTCCTGTCCAGGCTGCCTGTGTACGGCTTCATGAGCCATGGCATTAAGGGGTAGGCGGGGTCCCCAAGAATAACTATTGGCATTTCAACATCCCCAACGGTTATTTTCTGGTCCGGAAAGTAAGTCCCTTGCTGCAGCCCTTTAAACAGAGTAGTGTTCCTGAAAACGCGAGCGTCATGAACCCTTCCCGCCCAGCCCGCGTTGATGTTAGTGAAACGTCCCTTGTGATCCACAAGTGCTTGCAGCACCATTGAAAAGTACCCCTTGCGGTTTATGTACTCGGTGGCTTGGTGCTCCGGTGCCAAGATAGGGATATGGGTTCTGTCTATCGCCCCACCACAGTTAGGGAATCCCATTGCAGCAAAACCATCCACTATAGCCTGCACATTTCCCAGAGTCACTAACTTTCGTAGCAGCACCTGAGTGATTGCTTTGGCTACTTGGATCACAGCAGCCCCCACAGTAGATTTGCCCACTCCAAATTGATTCCCGACTGACCGGTAGCTGTCTGGCGTTGCAAGCTTCCACAGGGCTATCGCCATGCGCTTCTCAACTGTGAGGGCTGCTCTCATCTTGGTATTCTGGCGTTTCAGGGCAGGGGACAGCAAGTCACAAAGTTCCATGAAAGTGCCCTTACGCATGCGAAAGTTCCGCAGCCACTGGGAATCGTCCCACACCTGCAACACTATGCGGTCCCACCAGTCTGTGCTTGTTTCCCTTGCCCAGAATCGGCGTTCCATGGGTAGAATCTGCCCCATTAACAACATGATCTCCAAAGCACCGGGGCCCGTGGTTTCACAGAATTCTGTATCCGTGTCCGTGTCCATGTCCTCATCATGCTTGTCGCTGCGCTGCCGCCGCCGCTGCCTCCTCGCCTCGTTTTTCTGGTCCTGGCTGAGCATAAACTCCACGAGAACGCGCGAGGTGTTTACAGTGTTCATGACTGCTGTCTTGAGCTCAGCAGGCTCCATGCTTGCCGTGGTATGGAGTCTGCAGTGTTCACCCACCCAGGAAAAAAGGCGCGAAAATGGTTGTCTGGCGTCCGTTGCTTTCATGCAGGGAGGGAGGAGGGAGGGAGGAGGTGAGGCTGTACCCAGAACCACCTGCGACGATGTTTTTTGTCCCATCAGGCACTGGGATCTTAACCCACAATCCCAATGGGTGCGGGAGACTGCGGGAACTATGGGATAGCTATGGGATAGCTACCCACAGTGCAACGGTGCAGAAATCGATGCTAGCCCCGGTACTTGGACGCACACCACCGAATTAATGTGCTTAGTGTGGCCGCATACATTTCGACTTTATACAACCTGTTTTTCAAATCCGAATTATATAAATTCGGATTAATCCCGTAGTGTAGACATACCCTTAGGGCAAATCCAGTTCTTAACCAGATCATATTAGTTATGAAGCACCTAATTTTAAAAACCCACTATTAAGTGCAGAATTCCAATATAGTTTAAACTAAAATATTTACTGAATAACATTTTCAACTTTAAAACTGCTTATAATGTTAAATGACCTAATAGCAAATTTCTAAAATAAATAAAGGACAAACAGGATCAAATCAACTTTTTAAGCACTAGGATATAACGAGTTTGCACTTTACTTTGTTACTATCTAAACAATGTCAGTGTTTGGTTTGATCATTGTCATCCTTTTATATTGACATGTAGAAAGATGAAAACCTAGAGTATTTCTCCTTGGGCCTATCCAAGCTAGTGTATAGTAAAGCAGACTTCCTTGATCCCTGTAGGATGCTGCAGATTCTTCAAATCCCTCACTGCAGGATATCCATACTTCTTAGTTGTCTCCACTGCGTTATACTATTCTTTATCAGAAGCAGGCTGATACTTTATTTCACTTTCATGTGTGTGTACTCTTCATCTTCAAATGTGCCTGGGGTTCCACATATGTGTTTTCCTTTCAAATTTTTAGTAAGTGACAGACTACCTGAAAATGTAGGACAATGTAAGTGTAATGTTTCCTATGAATGCAATAGATTAGGTCCACACTCTTCCCTAGATGTTTCTGAAGAACTACAGTGTCAGCAAATACAAACGCTAATGGTCCAATCCTCAGAAATACTGAGCACCCTCAACTATATTGAATCCCACTGAAGTTGTAAACTCAGACCTTAAGATTTCACCACCAGTATTACCCAACTCCATTAAATGTGTACCATTTTTAGAACTATCTTTCTTGCTAAATTTGTAGCTTAATGGAGCATATTATTTTTGGTGCCTGATTCACCACTCTGTTACACCATAGTTTTATGCTGCTGTAAATCCATTGACTTCAGTGCCATTAAACAGCATAAAACTGGTATAACAGAGTGGGGAATCAAACCTTCCCTCTTTAGTGGTCAGAGCCTGTTCTGGTTGAAGGAAATGGTCAATTTCTCATTGACTTCACAAGCAACAAGATTTGGTCCTCAAATGTGTGCCATAAAAATATGTATCTCCCATGAATGACAAGCATTATGGACAAAGCTCTGCAGTCATAATTTTGAAAATGTGCACTCTGCCTCAGTTATATACCTATAAATCTGTATTAATGGTGGATTTTATTTGATGTTATACTTCAGAAGCTTGGTAAGTGGACTCAGCCTTTGTGACAGTAGCCTAAATTTAATATTTCCTTTAGCTGAAGTTATTTAGGGCAATATTTTCCCCTTCATCTTTGTGCAGAATTGCATGTTTACTACCATGTTTCAGGCAGGAGAGTACTTCAAATACAACACTGTTGTTCTTATAGGATGTGCATTAGCACTTGCGTAGTTCATAGGAAGGGAGCAGTTTCACTGATGAATAATTTTCCAGTTACATCCAAAAAAATGGTAACATTAGGCATGTTCTTATATTTTTATTACCTGAATTTGAGAGGCCACTCTGGAGTATACTGTTGGAAAACCATATGCATAAATTCACAAAGACAAAAGGATTAATAACTGTAAAACAAATCATGGTTTTTAAAATATATTTTCTTTAACCTAAATTTGTTTTATCCCAAGTGCATTTTTAGTTAAATTCTGGTATCTACTGTACTGTACCTTAAAAAGACTTAGAATAACTTGGTATTTCATGTAACTTTCAACGGAATGCTGTGTATGTCAGGTGTATGGCTGTTTGCTACTAACACTCCTGTGCCATCTATTCCTTTTCTCATGCTTTACCTTATTCTCCCAAAATCAAAAAGGAGGCTGAGGGCAGATAGAAAAAGATAGAGATGCAGGTTGCTATATACATTTTGAGGGGTCTTATTTCAACCTCACATTGGTGCAAATCAGAAGTAATTCCACTGATGTCAATATTTGCATCAGTGTCAGCAAGATCAGAATCAGCCCTATGACTTTTCTTTTGCAACCCTCACTCATCTCCTCCTTAACCTGATCATTTACCTTCTTCTGCTCTGTTATGACTTGGGCTCCAATCCTACAAATACAGTAGAACCTCCAAGTTACAAACACCAGAGTTATGAACTGACCAGTCAACCACACACCTCACTTGGAACCAGAAGTATGCATTTTTCTTCTGCATAGTAAAGTTTCAAAGCTGTATTAAGTCAATGTTCAGTTGTAAACTTTTGAAAGAACAACCATAACGTTTTGTTCAGAGTTACAAACATTCTAGAGTTATGAACAACCTCTATTCCCAAGGTGTTTGTAACTCTGATGTTCAACTGTAGGTGAATCTGGCCTTTTCCTGAGTCTCACTGGTCTTGGATTGGAAGTACTTTTGTCCAGGGACCTGTTTTCATACATTCTCATAAAGTTTGAGGCACAACTGTAGCACTTGATACTAAAAGTGATAGTGTTTATGCAGGTGTCTAGTGTGCCTCTGTTCAGAAAGAGGAAGTTAAATGCAACAGCTGAAGCAAAAATCCCAATCCTGCATATGTGCAATATATTTCAATACATCACATTACCTATTTGCTGCTATGCAACCCACAATCTGAAGAATTAAAAATGTGAGACATGAAAAATGGAGGAAAGTTGATCAGTTATTATTATTGTAATGAAGAAATGCTGCATTACAACATCATAAATTCTTAATACCTTTAATTTTTTGTCAGTGTAATGATGATCTTTTTGAAACCCTCAGTTTGAAGGGTCTTACAAGTTAATTTCTATTATTCATGATTTATAACAGTGCCAGACAATGTAAGGGAGGTGCTATTGTCTGTTCATCTGTCTGATGAAAGAACTAAGCTAATATCTAAATCCTGGATAATGACTATAGTCAGTGGAACTCTCTTCTCAGAGCCACCTGATAGGAATATAATTAAACAGGAGAATTAGCATCAGAGTTTGATATCATAGCAGGTGCTGGTCATGCCTATTATAGTTACAGTTATGAAATAGTTTTTATAATAACTGTTTGCACAAATGCTATTTGTGGAAATACTCACTTCTGTGGGCTGAATTTTTCCCATGTTTGGTCTCTGATTAGGATTGAAATTATAGAGATTTTGCTCAAACTTAAAAAAAAAAAATCAAAGGGTGTGCAGCAGCCCTGGAGTGCTGCAAACTCTTTGATGTTACAAAGGGTAATTCAATTTGAAGAGGTGGATTGTGCCATTCAATCTCTAGTCCAAGTTGGGGGTGGCCAAATGGCTTCCAGAGTGTGTAATATGTTTTCTCTTCCAAGACTGGCTACCTCCACTCCTCTATGCATAGACTGGCTTTGAAAGCAATGCTAGCCCTGCAGAGTCCTTGTGCTGTCTGAATACAGGAATTTCAATTATTTCTAGCCTCTGGATGAAGAGAGCAAGGAGTTTCTCTCCTTGTTGTACACCTGAGCAGGATCCAAGCATAATCTGGCTGGAAAGCTGCATTTAAAATTACAAGTGGCAGGAAAAGCAACATTTAAGGTCTAAACAGAAACTTTATTTTGGTAATATTGCATAATGTACAATATGCTGTTCCTATTATTCCGGTCAATATATATATATTAATACATTATTCTGGGATTTTCAAAAGAGGCTAAAGTGGGGTAGGTGCTATCTCAAAGGGATTTCAGCATTTTAACTCCTTTAAAAATCCCAACCTTAGCATTTATAACATAAACATATATACCAAACCACATGAATTGTACAACACAGCTTGACCTAATGTTGCTGTTGGAATCATAACGTTTGCATTCCAGACTCTTTGTGATTAGTTGTGCAAATTTTTAACATAACATTGATGCAATTTTTTGCCTTTAATATTAATTTAATCCAAGTGTATTTCCAGTAGTAGGACCCACTGTACAAATAAAACAACTTTTCATTATGAGTCACCTCAACAATAAATGCATTCAGGGAAAATGTTTGAAGAAGTGGGAATACAACAGACCTTTTAAAATCATGTCCTGTAAAATGTGTGAAACAGCAGGATTACAATCAAGTTACATTGTATGTCTTCCATCTAAGAAACTCATGTCCTGTTGGGTTTTTAACATAAACAGAGCTTGTCAATCCTAATCAGTTTCATCTTGGAAACCCTAGAGCTCCAGGCTAACAAAAGCAGCATGGCAAGTTGAGCACAAAGGTCCCTTGGAATCAAGTCTGATTGTTAATTTTAGATAAACTAACACTAAATTAATGTATCTTGGTGATTATTTTTTCTCCTTTCAGATGTAGCTGATTTGTCTAAATAAACAACTCAGGAGATTAGTAGATGTTCTCAATTCTCTCTGATGGAAGAAAAAGGCTATTTGAACCACCAAAGATAGGCTTGTGTTTATCATGAGTCTCTGTTTCTGGGTTGTTTTCATTAGAGCATAGTGTATAATTTGTTGAACTTCTTACCTGAATACTTTTTAACTGAAGCATTTTTATGTTTGCTTGGTGATTTACACATTTTGAAATAACTGGTAATTCATGAAAGTGAGTGAGTGCAATCACAGGAATATCAGAATCCTGCCTTTTATTTGCACATCAGAAATTGCAAAGTGTATTACGGCCTTGAGCATGTACTCATTGAAGTCAGTTGGGAAAGCTCTCTTTGACCTTAGTTATGCATATGTTGTTTGAACACTGTACATTCACATAAGAATAAATATCTACAACACATTTTTGACCGCATTTTAGCCCTTTTGGCCTGCCTTAACTATATCAGCTTCTGGCTTCAATGTCCTGCAAGCCAGCTTATAGAAAATAACTGTTTGTGGTTTCAGCAGAGCAGCCAAGGATTTCATGAGCATAAAACGTTGTACCCTCATTTCTGGAGATACCACTTCTCAATAGGACCGACTTCTCTGAAGAATGACATAGATGGAGATTGTGCAACTACTGCCTGTGCTATCTCAGCCTGGGCTTTGTTTTTCACTGTTCCTCTGGCACTGATCACTAACACTAAGAAATTCCCTTTTATAAAGATAATAAATAGGGTTACCATTCGTCCGGATTTACCCGGACATGTCCTCCTTTTCGCGCTAAAAATAGCGTCCGGGGGGAATTTGTAAAGCACTCACAATGTCCGGGATTTCCCCCTCCCCCGGCAGAGCGAGCGGCTGGGAGGGCTGCAGAAAAATCCCGGGCTGGACTCCTGAGCAGCTGTAGAGGAGCCGGAGCCGCCCTGCATTCTGAGTTGGCCTCTCCTGCAACCCGGTCCGGCAGCACTGTGCAGGGCCAGGGACCGGGTTTTGTTGTGCAGGGCCAGGGACCGGGTTTTGTTGTGCTGGGGAGCGCAGCCACGTGTCCGGCTCGGCTCGCACAGAGCCCAACACCCTGTTCTGAGCAGCAGGGTAAGGGGGACCGGGGGCAGGAAGGTTCTGGAGGGGGCAGTCAAGAAACGGGGGGGGGCTTTTGGGGGGGGGGTTGGAGAAAGTTTTGGGCAGTCAGGGTACAGGTAGGGGGTAGGGTCCTGGGGGGCAGTTGGGGGGGGTCTTAGGAGGGGGCAGTTAGGGGACAAGGAACAGGGAGGCTTAGGGGTGGGGTTCTGGAGGGCAGTTAGGAGCAGGGGTCCCAGGAAGGGGCAGTCAGGGGACAAGGAGCAGGGGGGTGGGGAGCTGGGAGTTCTGGGGGGGGGCTGTCAGGGGGCAGGAGTGGGGAGAGGGATCGGAGCAGTCAGGGGACAGGGAGCAGAGAGGTTTAGATGGGTTGGGAGTTCTGGGGGGGGCTGTCAGGGGGCAGGAGTGGGGAGAGGGATCGGAGCAGTCAGGGGACAGGGAGCAGAGAGGTTTAGATGGGTTGGGAGTTCTGGGGGGGGCTGTCAGGGGGCAGGAGTGGGGAGAGGGATCGGAGCAGTCAGGGGACAGGGAGCAGAGGGGTTTAGATGGGTTGGGAGTTCGGGGGGGGGGCTGTCAGGGGGTGGGGAGTGGTTGGATGGGGCGTGGGAGTCCCAGGGGTCTGTCTGGGGGTGGGGGTGTGGATAAGGGTTGGGGCAGTCAGGGGACAAGAGGCAGGGAGGCTTAGATAGGGAGTGGAGTCCTGGGGGGCAGTTAGGGGCAGGGGTCCCAGGAGGGGGCAGTCAGGGGACAAGGAACGGGGGGAGGGTTGGGGGTTCTGGGGGGGCGGGAAGTGGGCGGGGCTAGGGCGGGGCTCCTCCCGTCCTCTTTTTTGCTTGCTGAAATATGGTAACCCTATAATAAACCTGCTTTGTAATTTTATCTGGGGATCTGACAGCTCTTTACAAACATTAATTAATCTTCACAACCCCTTGTAAATTAGGTGAGCATTTTTATCTTGACTCCATAGATTTGTAAACTAAAGCACAAAGATCTTAAATGCCCAAAGTGACACAGTGAGTCAGTGTCAAAGTCAGGAGTCCACTGTTCAGATTATTTCCCTATTTTTCACATTGGTGAAAAATTTCCAGCATCAAACAACATCTCAGCTACTCTTGTGCACAAACTTTTATTTTTGCCTTCATCTCCTCTTGTATTGGCAATTGTAGCTCTTGTCAAGCTTCAACAAGGAAAACAGGGACAAAAAATATCAGATAGGTTTGGCATGTCCAGTTATCACTTTGTGCATTTATTGTATATGTTGTTAAACCTGAACTAGACTGAGGTGGTGCTACTGGCCTGAGGAAGATATTTCAATGAACTAGTCAACAAGGACATCTGCCCTCTCACTGATCAAGTGGTATGTAGCACAGTGTCCTCCTAGAACCTATACTTACACTGGAAACGTAAATAGCAGCTGTTGTAGTGGTTTTTTTTTTAAATGCTGCCTTCTTCCTGTGGCTGGCCATGAGACTTTACCTAATCCTGGCAGACAAAGACTTAGATGTGATGTTCCATGTATTTGTGACCTCCAGATTTGATTGCTGTATTGTACTGTACCGGGAAGTGAAATCACAGACACTGAAAAGACTTTAACTGGTGCAACATACATCTGTCATCTTTATGAACATCATTTTGAACACCTGTCCTAATGTTCAAGTCATTATGTACAGCAACTAATTGGCTTATAAAAACCCCTTTTATTATAATGGTTTGATTATTTCAGCTCTAGATAGTTTAGGGGTAATGGTTAGTCTTTAGTACTTGCAGTAGCAACCTGACCAGAATAGTTCTGAACTTCATATTTGAGCTAAAGGAAATGGTTTTTCATTCCACAGTACTCTATCTGCCCTTTCTAGAGCAGTGTTTCTCAACCAGGGAGCCACCACCAGGTTACAGGGGGTCCTCCATGCATGGCCAGCGTTAGACTTGCTGAGGCACAGGGCAGAAAGCTGAAGCCCCACCGCGTGGGGCTGAAGCCTGGGGACCTGAGCCCCGCCACCTGGGGCTGAAGCCAAAGCCTGAGCAACTTAGCTCTGCAGGGCCCCCTGTGGCAGGCGGCCCCAGGCAATTGCCCTGTTTTGTACCCCCTAATGCCGGCCCTGGCTTTTATATGCCGAAAACCTGTTGTTTTGGTACAGGTGGGCCATGGAGTTTTTATAGCATGTTGGGGGGGCCTCAGAAGGAAAAAGGTTCTAGAGTATACCAAACCTACCCAGGAGAAGAAATTGCTAGACACTCCTCATGTATATCAATCAGCTTTTTTCTTGTTTAATTTTAAGTACACAACCACATTAATAGTGTCAAGGACTGCACAGTATTTGTAAAGGACTTCCCTTTTCTCTGTCTATGTTATACATGTAAAAAGTCTTCTAAAGATGGAAAGAGTTTGCATGCAAGAGGTACAGTGTGTAATAGTCCCATTATATATACACATATATCATTAATCTTAAATCTGGATTTGGTTGTTTTAAGTAATCTTCTGTCCATTCATTCTCTGTATTATTGGCCCAGTCTGATCCTAGATTGAACAGACTTCTCTGGTATTCTTTACCATAATTCCAGCATTTCTTCTGCTTAATTCTCCACACCTGGGGAGGGTGGGGGGAGGTCACAAAGGGGTCTTTAGCCTTACCATGGCATATTTTCCCATGTTCTGGTTGCCTAGGTTTTTTTCACTTCATTATAACTACCAAACCTTCTAAGCAAATATAGACAGTGGCCCTCCAGGGAAAATATTGTTTTTGTTTTTTCCCCGGGTTCAGGACTACATTTCTTTTCCTTGAAATATGTTGGGCTCTTTCAGCTCTGCAGCTGATTCCAGCTTCTTCCAACAATACAAATCTAGGATGTTTTGAATATGGCCCTTACACTTAGTCAGCTACATTTTCTCAACCCAAATTGGATGTGGGTGATTGTGACTAAGAATGCTCAGCACCAACTTCCATCAAGATTCATTAACGTACCATATCTCACGTTCCCAAGGCCCAGTTTACACTGGAGTTTTTAGCAGTAGTGTAACTACACATATATCATTTCCACGGGTAAACCTGAGTGTAAGCTGCACCAGCACAAGCTGTGGCTTACAGCAGCATAGTGCATCTCGATACCAGGGGCGAAATCCTGTCCCTTTTTAAGTCAATGGGAGTTTTGCCATTGATTTCAATGGAGGCAAGGTTAGGCATTTACACACGTGCAT
Source organism: Malaclemys terrapin pileata (assembly GCF_027887155.1). Classification (NCBI taxonomy): domain Eukaryota; kingdom Metazoa; phylum Chordata; order Testudines; family Emydidae; genus Malaclemys; species Malaclemys terrapin. The sequence continues at coordinate 164,063,932 of NC_071507.1, read as the reverse complement.
GGTTACATCAGTGCTAAAGCCCCTAGTGCAGACAAGGCCTATTTTTAAAGGTTTCCCTTAATGCCTCTTACAACTGGCTCAAAGTAAAATACAGGATTAAGTTTTTCATGTGTTGGTCTTAATGGTCAAAGCCTTCCAGTGGCTTGGACCTGGGCTGTCTCAAAATACTTCGTGACCATTTACTCTGCTCCCTTGGGACAATGATCTGTCTATAACCAGAAGCAGGAGATAGAGGTTTTTCAGCATCTTGCCCACACTTGTGGAATTACTTCCTAAAAGCCTAAAAGTGCCCACCATTCTCACCACATTCAAGAAAGGGAGGGAGAGAACCAAAGGTAGAGCTTATCTGTAAACTACCTGCCGGATTTATACACTTGTAAGGTATTCAAATACCATGTTAGAGTGAGTATTGAATAAATACCTGGCTAGATTATGGAAATCAAATAAGTGGCACATGGATATTTTGGCTTTTGTATCAAGCCAAAAAAAGTCATAAATAAAAAAATTAATATCTAGTGATCATTAGCTAATCATGGTACGACTTACCCAAGAGTTTACTTGGGAATGTAAAGAGTTGTTTTCATATCCTGAAATTCTTTTCCTAAATGCAAAGACTAGCTTCACTTGCTGCTTGTAAATGTAATTGAAACATGTTAGTTCTTAATTTCCTTGTTGCCTTAAAAACAGATCTGCAGACTTCAACGGCACCTGTCATCAGGAAGATATCAGCAGGACCTCTTTTCAAGTCAGCCTGTAATGTTTATATCTCTTGCCAGTCAACCGCCATGTGACAAGCTAAGTGAACTTGTACAGCTGTGTGGAGGAAAAATATGTAAAACCCTGCGACAGGCCAAAATCTACATTGGAGAATATTTGGGAAAGAAGCAACCTGAAATAAAATATTTATCAGAAAAATGGATACTAGGTAAGAGATTTAATTTCAGCTCAATATAATATTATGAAATGTGCTTTCAAATGTGCTAAGGGTTTTTCTACCCAGTGTGGTAATATGCCGTACGGGGGATGTGATTTCAAAAGCACACTAATGTGTTATACATTAATTGGTCCTTGTAGACTTGCTGGTGTGTACTAAAAGTTCCCTACTGCGCTTTAGTATAATGCACTTGGTCTGTGTAAACCCTGCTGCTGCTCACTAAAGTTCCTATTGGACCTTAACGTAGTGTTGTGCATTACATTCAAGAGCACTAGGGAATTTTTAGTATGTACCAGCAGGGTTTACACAGACCAATTAATGCACAAGTGAATTTTAGAAATTGCATCTTCGTATTGAGCATTGCTACTCCATATAAACAAGCCCTAAGTATGGGCAGAAGATTACCAGAGGGAGAGTGTGGAGAGAAGAAAATGGACAGACTGTGCTACAGTTGTTACCCTTTAGGAAGACCTGACTACATGCTGTCAGGTACTTTCTGGTAAAATTAGGGCTGGGCTGTGTTGATCTTAGGACCCACCTTTATGAATTGTACATAGTGCTGTACAAATTACTTCAAATTGTGCCCTCCATATTTCATGGGAGTTGTTTCATTTAAATGTGATACTTGTCTAATTAAAGTAGGTTATGAGAAAACACTTAGGAACCACTCTCTTGAAATGTCTGGTGAAAAATTTGTCTTTCAAGATTATAAAAATATGTGGGGAATATGCTCAGCTAGTGCAGATTGTCATAGCTCTGTTGACTTCAATAGGCTCTGACATTTTGCACCAGCTGAGGATCTGCCTTAAAGTATATAATATGTAATTTAATATGCATGTCTGAAATGTTCTTTGCTATGACTATCACTCTGCTTGAAGAAAAATTCTTGCTAAAATCTGTGGGTGTTGAGTTCCTGGGAGTTGCTTGTCCTGTGGTTTTTCCTAAGACACCATAGAAATTAATTTTAAGCTTGACGTTCTTGCTGTAAATCGAGTGTACATTTGCAATATCCCCACAGAAGAAAACTTTTGGTGATCTACTTGGGATTCACAGTCCTGAGAGTATTTATCTTTTAGATTAGCTCCATGTCTTCGCCTCCTAAAAAGAATCTTTTTGCGTAATACAACATAAGAAAATAAGATATTTGTGTTTTGAATAACAGTCTTCTTAATAAGCTAACTTTACTTTCTGCTTTACAGCAAATACTAAAGCTTTTATTTGTTAAATAAATCAGTCTGATCATAATGTTGCAAAGTCTGAGTAAGAACACTGCTGAAGGTTGAAGCAGAAAGAAAACCTGGGTTGTAAGGGAGAAAACACTTGTCAAAACAAAAGTATATTTCATACTTTATAAAAGATGAAAGACAAGTGAGTTCCTATTTAGATTGATCTGCAATGTGAAAGACACTCTCTAAAGTCATAACAGAATTAAAAAACAGCTGTGTCAAAAAAAGGAAAGATAAGACGAGACAGCATTGTATGGTATGTAAGAACTCCAGAGAACCAGAAATGGGGAATGAGGAGAAGACTGGAACTGTGATGTAGTAAATTAAACAATACACGTTGACATATTAGTATTTCAAGCATAACTTTCAGATGGACAGAAATAATAATCCAGACTGACACTCTAACATCCATTTAACAATGTATGCATAACCAATGGGTGTGGAGAGTAATGTTTGTGTTGTTTTTGCGTTGGTCCATAATTTTAGTCCAGGGATCCATTTTTTCTCCTGTGCCTTTTTCAAGTAGTACAGCCTGCTACTATATTAAATTCTGATGATGAAATTAATACAATAGTCCTTGCTCAAACGATAAAGCCTCATCATGATTTCCTTATCATTGCATTCTTCCATTTTAAACATCTGACTTATGTTATTTTTTTAATTGTTTCACCTTCCAGACAATTTTTAATAAAAGATCAATATTGGCACAAGAGCCTTAAAATATATAGAGACTAGGGGCTCTGGAGGTGAGATGTGTCCTCTACCTGACTGCCAGAAACGGTCATTAAAGTAAAAATATGCACAAGTACTTGAACCATTAGGTACATAATCCATTGGCACCATGGAAGGATGGTGAGCCAGGCCCTCAGCCTTAAAACATCAGCATCTGGAAAGAGTGCAGTGCACTAGCACCTCTCACTGGGTGAATCTATGCCTGTAAGAAAGATGCTTTGGCACATCAGTGCTTTTGCAGCTTTAGCTCGTATCTAAAAATATTTCATATACATATAATTCTGAATTATATGAATTCCATGGTGTACCGTATAGCCTCTCCTGCCAGATTCTTAAGGTCCAAAATTGAGGATCCCAATTCTTCCATAGAACCTAGGGGGACAGTGAAACCAAGCTCAAAGCAGAAACTCTCTCAGGCCAGTTGTCTGTTTACATTGTAAATTCCTTGTGGCGTGGACTTATACAGCACCAACCCACGCTGTCAGCATGTAAAAAATAAATGAGCTAGAAAATATTTTTAGTTCATTTAATTGATCTCCTTCCCAATGCAGAAAGAAAATCAAGCTGTTAAAAGAATGCTTGGTAATTACTGTGTATGAAACAGTTCATTTACGGCCCTCAGTAGGAAAGGGTACGACTACACGGAGATAAAATATCCCTGGCACAGTCACGGCTGGTCCAGGTCAGCTAATTTGGGCTCATGGAGCATGGGCTGTGGGGCTAAAAATCGCTGTGTGGACGTTCGGACTCAGGCTGGAGCCTGAGCTCTTAGACCCTCCACCCTCGCAGGGTCCCAGAGATTGGGCTCTAGCACAAGCCCGAATGTCCACACTGCGATTTTTCAGCCCTGGAGCCTGAGCCCAGTGAACCCAAATCAACTGACCTGAGCCAGCTGTGGGTTTTTTATCCCTGTATAGACATACCCTAAGTGTCCTGCTCTGTATGTTAAGCAGTGAGAGTGTTCTATATAATGCCTTGCTTGCCTTTCATTAGTTACATATTGTCCCTTTGTATCCTGCTGTGAGAGTTGTGTGGGTGGAGCTCTTTGAAAACCAGTCTCAGCTGGAATTAGCTGCCACTTAAAACATTCCCCTTCATCTTGCTAGGGATATTGAATTAATCTGTTATAATTAGGCGTGAAGGATTAGATTTTTGTCAGTAAATGTTGGTAAACATAGATTTCACTCTACACACACAAACCAAAGAAAAAATACTGATAGGCAAAGTAAAAAACTGCTGCTTGAGAACTTAGAGTTTAATTTAAGGATATTTCCTTTATATATTTTGACAGTAGTGTTTTAACAGCTATAAAACTTTTAACTTTTTGAATCTCAACATCTACTGTCATTAGATAATTGTCTGATCCCCCATAATCTCCCACAACTATAAAAAAAAATTAAATTAAAAAAATAGAAATAAAGTTTAAAACCCAAAACTATGGGAACTGTAAAAATTCAAATTGATGATAAAAAAAATGCTTAAAATGAACATTGATATAGTCTGTCAAATTTATAAAAAAAAAAATTTTTTTTGAATTCTGCCATGTCTAGTTGTAATGAAGTAGTTACTCTCCTAGTTCACCTCTTTATAGTGCTTTAGAGTTGGGCCTGAACCAGATCTCTGAATCCAAACATTACTGAAGTTTGCAGGAGGGGCTGTCAACATCCAAATTAGGCTCTCAATTTTGCAAAAGGGCCATATCTTTATAATGGGCTGACCCAAAATCTCATATCAATTAATCCAATCCTAAATCAATTCCAATAGATGCAAGTTTTTTAGGTATACACTTAGGTTTGTACATCCACACCTAGAATATTTAAAGTGTGCACACAGGTATGTGTACCTATAAGTTGTAAGTGTCTGTACAGACCCAAGAAAAAGTGGAGGCTGAGTACAGACCTGTTTGAAAATGTGTCCCTTCCAATCTATATAATATGGAGCTATACCTATCTCATAGAGCTGGAAGAGACCCTGAAAGGTCATTGAGTCCAGCCCCCTGCCTTCACTAGCAGAACCAAGTACTGATTTTGCCCCAGCTCCCTAAGTGGCCCCCTCAAGGACTGAACTCTCAACCCTGGGTTTAGCAGACCAATGCTCAAACCACTGAGCTATCCCTCCCCCCATTATATATTATAATCTAATATTGAAAGTATGTGGGATATCAGATTTGTACAAATACAAATCCAGTCAAATGGCTAGACATATATTACCCAGGGATTTATCCAATTTTGATGCTCTTATTGTTATCAGAATGTATCCCTAGTTTATGTAATCTAGTTAGTTTCTGGTTATAAACGTTCTGCTTTCCACACCTAATGCCAGCTGTTCGCTACTGAATAAATTAGTCCTACAATCAATCACACATTTGATACCTGAGAGATAGCGAGTGAAATACATTTTTTAAAAAAAAAAAGGAGATTGGAGGTGTGTGCAGTGTACATATTATACCACTAGTATATATCTTTATGGTCCTTCTCACTCCATATGTTCTCAGCTCCTCAAAGGTACTTTATACCAAAAATTCAATCTGCTGAGTTGATTATTTTGTTAGTAGTGTATATTGTGTTATACAAAGCATATATTTCCTTTTTAATAAGAAGTTATTTGCTATGTATTCATCCTAATATGCTAGTATATAACACATTTCTTTTTGATTTCCTATAGATTCAGTCACTCAGCATAGGATATGTCCTCTGGAAAACTACATGTTCCAGCAATGAGCGAACTCAAGACCCTCCTTATGGTTGTGAGAAAATTAGTAAAGGTGTCCAGTTTTTGATTAAATAAGAAGCTGAACCAACAGTGAATAAAAGATTTTACAAAGAGACAGTAATGGGTTTTTAAATACAGCCAAAAGTTTCGTATAGTGTGGTGAGTCTCATCTAAGTGTCTGTCTAATGAAATCCTTTGATTAGCCTTTTGTAATAAGGTATTTGCTCAATAAAAATCCTTTTGCTTTGTATTTATTTGTACACTATGCAAGTCTTTGGGCCTAATTCTGGTCTCATGTACAAGCATTATACACTGGAGGCAATATTATCAAAAACACCTAAGTGACTTAGGCTCCCAGGTCCCCTTTTGGACTTAAGAGCCTGTCACTTAGGTGCTTTTGAAAAGATTACCATGGTATAATAATTCCAAACATAAACACAAATGAGTCTGAAGACAGTTTTTAAGTGGGCACAGGGTTATGTCTAATATTTTTTTAGAACTTAGTATGTAGTATATATTTAGATATAATTTTACAACCTCATATTTATGGGATGACATATGAGCACCAGTAAAAGTAACGGATAATCAAATAATTTCACTGCAGCATATAACACATGCCTTTCAACCCCAGTCCTCCCCTCAGAGAATTGTTAAACTAAGACAATAGAAATTCTGTACTAAAAATAAAAAATTCCAAGCAAAAATCACAGAGCTAACAAGATACATACTTCATAAACATCACCATTTCATCGCACTGCTCTAGTTCTCTCTTGTATTTGTGCACTGAAGCTGAGATTTTCAAGCTACACAGGGATTTGGATGCCCAATTTTCATTAAAATTGATAGTGATCCAAATTGCCTAGGTTGCTTTGAAAATCTCAGCATTGTTATCTAGAGTGGAAGTTTTTTGAGGCCAAGAACTTTGTCTTCGTATTTGCCCTGTAAACATGTAACACACACAATGCTAAAAACACTAAGGATATGGCTACGCTATGGCTTACGTGGACATAAGTTGTGTTATCCAGGGATGTGAATTAGCCACCCCGCTGAGCGACATAACTTATACTGACTCAAATGTCAGTGTGTACATAACATAAGAATGCCCATACTGGGTCAGACCAATGGTCCATTTAGCCCAGTATCCTGTCTTCCGACAAAAAGCAACAGAGGGTCCTGTGGCACCTTTAAGACTAACAGAAGTATTGGAGCATAAGCTTTCGTGGGTGAATGCCCACTTCATCAGATGCAAGTAATGGAAATTTCCAGAGGCAGGTATAAATCAGTATGGCGATAACGAGGTTAGTTCAATCAGGGAGGTGAGGTGCTCTGCTAGCAGTTGAGGTGTGAATACCAAGGGAGGAGAAACTGCTTCTGTAGTTGGATAGCCATTCACAGTCTTTGTTTAATCCTGATCTGATGGTGTCAAATTTGCAAATGAACTGGAGCTCAGCAGTTTCTCTTTGGAGTCTGGTCCTGAAGTTTTTTTTGCTGTAAGATGGCTACCTTTAGATCTGCTATTGTGTGGCCAGGGAGGTTGAAGTGTTCTCCTACAGGTTTTTGTATATTGCCATTCCTGATATCTGACTTGTGTCCATTTATCCTCTTGCGTAGTGACTGTCCAGTTTGGCCAATGTACATAGCAGAGGGGCATTGCTGGCACATGATGGCATATATAACATTGGTGGACGTGCAATGGTCAATGCCAGGTGCTTCAGAGGAAATTAACAGAACAAGTAATCATAAAGTGATCCATCTTCTATTGCCCATGCCTAACATCTGGCAAACAGAGGCTAGGGACACTTCAGAGCATGGTTTTGCATCCCTGCTCATCCTGGTTAATAGCCATTGATGGACCTATCATCCATGAACTTATCTAGTTCTTTTTTGAACCCTGTTATTGTCTTGGCCTTCACAACATCCTCTGGCAAAGAGTTCCACAGGTTGACTGCTTGTTGTATAAAGAAATACTTCCTTTTGTTTTATTGCTGCTTATTAATTTTGTTTGCTGACCCCTAGTTCTTGTGTTATGAGAAGGAGTAAATAACTCTTATTTACTTTCTCCACACCAGTCTTGATTTTATCACTCCATCATATCCCCCCTCAGTTGTCTCTTTTTCCAATCTGAAAAGTCCCAGACTTATAATCTCTCCTCATATGGAAGCTATTCCATATGCCTAATCATTTTTGTTGCCTTTTTCCGTACCTTTTCCAATTCCAATCTATCTTTTTTGAGATGGGGCGACTAGATCTACACAGAGTATTCAAGGTGAGGGCGTACTATGAATTTATATAGAGGCAATATGATATTTTCTATCTTATCTATTTCTTTCCTAATGATTCCCAACGTTTTGTTAGCTTTTCTGACTGCTGCTGCACATTGAGTGGATGTTTTCAGAGAACTATCCACTGCCAGATCTCTTTCTTGAATGGTAACAGCTAATTTAGACCACATCATTTTATATGTATAGTTGGAATTACGTTTTCCAATGTGCATTACTTTGCATTTATCATCATTGGCCATGGTGCATTATGTGTAATCATTAGCTGAATTCATGTTATAAAATATAGATTCTTACGTTAACAACAACATTGACACTGGATGAGAGGAAAGCAGCTAAAACTGTCTCCACTAGTCTTCAAATACTGTAAATGTCTTCTATATTGGAATTAAAACTGAGAAGCATTATCTTTTTAGACTGAAATGTGAATAAAAGCAACAATAAGACTGCCATTAAGGGAGGATATTGATACTCCCAGAAGCTACAAGACACATATTAGCAAGAAAAAATTACACCCTAGTTTCCGTTTGCATGTCCACAAGCCCTTAAGTCAGTCAGTGCTACTGTGCAGTATTGTTCACTATAGCAAATTGCATATTAGGATCGTTGCTGAAATCAAAGAGAAAAGAAATGTCCCTGACACCAGATCACAATGTCATCCACTCATGAGAGCTTTAACTGAAATTTGACTCCTGTGCTATTCAGTAACTGTTCTCCATGACTGTTCAACGTCAATGGAACATAAGAATGTATTTAAGTGCTTTCCTGAATTGGGTCCCAAACAATTAACTGGCAGATAGTGGCTCACCCCTCCTCGCACCCTGCATTGTTCTAAAAGGGTTTCTTCCAAAACAAAATAGGACCTAAAACATCATCTTTACAGCCCCAGTGGCTAATAATACAAGATTTACTGAAGAGTGTTTTGATGGCAAGAGTGGAAACTAATGGTAGGTGGGTGGATTGGGCATTTATTTCCTTGCAAGCAGTTTTAGATTATAAATGCCTTTGGGCAGGATATAGAGTGGATAACAAGCCTGTAAATGGCTACATTGTTGCTAATATAGAAGCCATCTGTTGTGGATTTATTAAAGCACAGATTTGTTTAGCTACTTTTATGTTTTTATTTTCCTGACTCATCCAGAGGGGCCACATTTTGGAGGTTATTACTTTTTAAATAAAAATGCTTGTAAAATGTGTTGTGTAGCTTAGTTTTCTATTTATGGTTCCCGTATAAGAAACTCCTGTGTCTAAATGAAACAGTACCCAGGATGACTGCATCATCTGGAAAGGTACTATCAACAGATTCTGAGCCAGAAAGCCATTATTAACTCTAAAGCTTGTTTCTCTGTGAAGGCACTTAGGATCTCAGTAGCAAAAGGATTTTTAATTAATGTTTCTGAATAAGAAGAGTGGCAGTCAGTGAAGTTTGGTTTGTATCATTTCTTCTTCGAGTGCTTGCTCATATCCATTCCATTAGGTGTGTGCGCGCCGCGTGCACGATCGTCGGAAGATTTTCTACCCTAGCAACACCGGCGGGTCGGCTGTGGAGCCCCCTAGAGTGGCGCCTTCATGGCGCTGAATATATACCCCAGCCGACCCGGCGCCCCCTCAGTTCCTTCTTACCGCCCCTGACGGTCGTTGGAACTGTGGAGCGCTGCTTAGCTGTTCTCCACTCTCCCTAGCTTAGTTAGATCATTCGCAGTTATAGTTATAGTTCTAGTTCTAGTGTTATAGTTAAATAGTTTTAAAGTTGTTTTAGTTGTTATTGTAGTTCAGGGGATTAAGGGGGTCGTCTCCCCCTTTCTCCCCCGGCCGCGGGGCCGGGCTCATGCCCAACGCTCCCGGCTTCAAGCAGTGCGCCTCCTGCGCTAAGCCTATGCCCACGAGCGACCCGCACGACTCCTGTCTGAAGTGCCTGGGAGAGTCCCATCAAACAGATAAGTGCAAGATCTGTAAGGCCTTCAGACCAAGGACCAAGAAGGAGCGGGACTTTCGGCTCCGGCAACTCCTGATGGAGGCGGCACTTAGTCCGGACGCTCCATCTACAAGCCAGGCCCCGGCACCTAGCGCCTCGGTGCGCAGTGCCCCGGCGGCACCGGCTACGACGACCACGCGAGTGGCGTCGGACAAGCCTCCCCGGCACCGGACCTCGTCGGCACCGCAAGCACAGCAAGTGCCTCGGCGCCGGTCATTATCCCCAGGGCATAAAAAAGCCCATAAGACGGGGACCTCCGTGCCGAAGACGCCGGCTCCCCCAGTGCCGGGGGTAGAGCCGCGTCCGCCGGTGGAGCACCGGAAACAGGTGCCTCCAGCACCGTCGACTCCGGCGCCGAGACCGTTGAGTCCGGTGCAGATAACGTCTCCACCGAGGCCGGCGGTGATACAGTGCCTCCCGTCGACTCCAGAGACCTTCGCGGCGGCGAGAGACTTAATAGCTCTCACGGAGCCGGCACCGCCCCAACCACCGGCACCGTCGGCACCGTTGACTCGCCCGGTCCAGTCGAGGGGGAAACCTGCCTTGATGCGCCCTCCATCCCAAGGGCTGGAACCTCGGCACCGATCCAGGTCCCGAAGCAGGTCCCCACGCCGCTCGCAGTCCCGGCGCCGAATATCACCTCGGCACCGGTCGTACTCGCGGCCAAGATCTTCTTCGCGGCACCGCTCTACGTCTCGGCACCGCTATGATCGTCGGCACCGATCAACATCGAGATGTAGTTCTCGGCACCGCTACGGTCGACGCTCGACGTCGAGAGGCCGCTCCCGGCACCGGGCATACTCCAGGTCCTCGTCGAGGTCCAGATCCGACTCCCGGCACCGACGAGGTCATCGGCACCGGTCGCGGTCCCGGCACCGATCGCCGGCACCGCGTAGAGATAGATCATCTCCGGACCGGCACCGTGCGGCACCGCAGCCCACGGGGATCGTCTCGACGCTCGCGGCACCGCCGTGGCCATCGAGATCGGTGTCTCGCTCCTCGGAGGACCTCTCGAGATCGGCATACCCCCCTCAGGGGCAAGCCGAGGAACAGGATTTGGGCCATTGGCAGGACACGACAGAGGACCATTCTCATGGCCCATCTCACTGGTCGTTTTGGACCCCGTGGGCGTACCATCAGGCGCAAGGGGCTCCAATTGCTTCGACCTCTCGCTCCGGTCACTCCGTCAGAAGAGCCCCGGAGTCCACCATTTCTCGGCCTCCGCCAGGGGGCATGGAGGCTTCTGTGTCCGCACCACCTGACGCCCTGGACCCAGGCGCAGGTGATGCTCCGGCCCAGGAACAGGGAGACCAGGACCAGCCCTTGGATCCTGTGCCACCGGAGGCATCTTCCTCTTCTTCTCCGGATGAGGCAGTGGCGGGCACATCGTGCACAGGTCCACCTCCAATAGATCTTCGGGCTCACCAGGATCTTCTGCGTAGGATGGCCCGTAATATGGACCTGCAGGCGGAGGAGATAGTGGAGGTGCACGACCCGATCGTGAATATCCTCGGAGCGGATGCCCCATCGAGGGTGGCGTTACCCCTGATCCGCACGATACAGGCCAATGCTTCTACGATATGGCAGACTCCTGCCTCTATCCCACCCACAGCGAGAGGGGTGGAAAGGAAATACTTTGTCCCGTCTAAAGACTGCGGGTACTTGTATACCCACCCCTAGCCGTGTTCATTGGTGGTGGCATCAGTTAACGCAAGGGAGCGCCACGGTCAGCAGGCCGCAGCGCCCAAATCAAAGGAGGCTAAGCGCCTCGATTTATTCGGCCGTAAAGTTTACTCAGCCGGAGGGCTGCAACTTAGAGCGGCTAACCAGCAGGCGCTCTTGAGCCGCTATAGCTTTAACTCCTGGAACTCTATGGGGAAGTTCAAGGAGTTGGTTCCCCAAGAGTCCAGGGAGGAGTTTGGAGCCCTGATAGAGGAGGGTAAGAAGGTGGCTCGGACCTCCTTACAGGCCTCCTTAGACATAGCGGACTCTGCTGCGAGAACCCTGGCCTCAGGTATCGCTATGCGGAGGATCTCCTGGCTCCAGGTCTCGGGTCTGCCTCAGGAACTGCAGCAAACCCTGCAGGATCTACCCTTCGAAGGTCAAGGGTTGTTTTCAGAAAAGACGGACTCTCGCCTGCAGAGCCTCAAGGACTCCAGGACGATCATGCGTTCCTTGGGGATGCATGTTGTGGGCCCTCAGCGCAGGCCATTTAGACCGCAGCCTCAGCGCTTCTACCCCCCCCCGCCTCGTCAGAGACAGGACTCGGCCCGGAGGCGAGGGCGAGGTGGTAGAAGAAGGTGGACCGGCCCTCAACCTGGTCAGAACCAGGGGCCACCTAGACCACCTTCAGGCCCCAGGCAGAACTTTTGAAGGTGCGGTCGAGGACGGCGCCCCAGTCATCCCCCAGGATCCAGCCCCATCCTTTCGGGATCGCCTTTCCCATTTCCACCATGCCTGGTCCCTTATAACCTCGGACCGTTGGGTCCTTCGCACGGTGGACAGGGGATATGCTATCCAGTTTTCTTCAATTCCCCCCTCCTCCCCCCCTTCCCCGTCCCTCTTCAGGGACCCTTCTCACGAGCAACTTCTTATACAGGAAGTTTCCACGCTCCTTGCTATGGGGGCCATAGAGGAGGTTCCAGTGGAGTTAAGGGGCAGGGGATTCTATTCCCGTTACTTCCTCATTCCCAAGTCCAAAGGAGGTCTGCGACCTATCTTGGACTTGCACGGACTCAACAAATTCGTAGTAAAGTTGAAGTTCCGCATGGTCTCTTTGGGGGCCATTATCCCTTCCCTCGATCCTGGAGACTGGTTCGCCGCCCTCGACATGAAAGACGCATACTTTCACATTGCAATTTACCCGCCTCACAGACGCTTCCTGCGATTCGTGGTAAACATGGTGCACTACCAATTTGCAGTCCTTCCCTTCGGCCTATCCTCGGCCCCAAGGGTGTTCACGAAATGTATGGCTGTCGTGGCAGCGTACCTTCGTCGGCAAGGGATACAGGTGTTCCCGTACCTAGACGACTGGCTGGTACGCGGTCGCACCAAGGAGCAAGTTCAAGCTCACGTCCTCATAATAGTGCACACATTCAACAAGTTGGGTATCCTACTCAACAAGGACAAATCCACTCTAGAACCTACCCAGAGAATAGAATTCATCGGCGCAGTTCTAGACTCCAGACGTGCACAAGCCATCCTGCCAGACAACCGATTTGGCACCATCACGAGCCTCATTCAAGGACTCAAGGCCTTCCCAAGTACCACGGTGAGGTCGTGCCTTACCCTGCTGGGTCACATGGCTTCCTGCACGTACGTAACCAGGCATGCCAGACTTCGGCTTCGCCCACTCCAGACCTGGGTGTCGTCAATATATCGACCAAATCGGGACAGCCTGAACATGGTGGTCACGGTCCCGAACTCGGTCCTGACCTCCCTCACATGGTGGCTAGACCACAAGGTGGTTTGCGAGGGGATGCCATTTCACGCCCCACAACCCTCTCTGCACCTGGTCACAGACGCTTCATCCCTGGGTTGGGGCGCCCATCTCAACGAACACCATACCCAGGGCCTGTGGACTGTACCCCAGATAGCCCTGCACATCAATGTTCGGGAACTGATGGCGGTGCGCCTGGCGTGCCAGGCATTTCTCAATCTCCTACGTGGCCGCTGTGTGTTAGTTCTCATCGACAACACCACGGCCATGTTTTACATCAACAAGCAAGGAGGAGCACGTTCGTCAATTCTATGCCAAGAGGCCATTCGCCTGTGGGACTTCTGCATCGCCCACTCAATCCATCTCACGGCATCGTTCCTCCCTGGAGTCCAGAACATTCTGGCGGACCGACTCAGCAGGTCCTTTCAAACACACGAGTGGTCTATCCGTCCGGACATCATACATTCCGTTTTCCAGAAGTGGGGGTTTCCCCAGATAGACCTGTTTGCATCTCGAGACAACAGGAAGTGCCACGTGTTCTGCTCCCTGCAAGGTCGAGCTCCGGGCTCCCTCTCGGATGCGTTTCTCCTTCCCTGGAAAGACCACCTGTTTTATGCCTTTCCTCCGTTTCCTCTGGTCCACAAGGCACTGCTCAAATTGCGCAGAGACCAGGCACAGGTGATTCTGATCGCCCCAGCGTGGCCGAGACAACATTGGTACACCACGCTGTTGGAGCTCTCGGTTCAGACACCGATCCCGCTTCCATTATGCCCGGATCTCATCTCTCAGGACCACGGCCGCCTGCGTCACCCCGACCTGCAATCACTCCACCTCACGGCGTGGCTGCTCCATGGTTCACCCAGGCAGAGCAGCAGTGCTCGCACTCTGTCCAACAGATTCTGCTGAGCAGTAGGAAGCCCTCAACACGGACCACGTACCTGGCCAAGTGGAAGCGGTTCTCCTGTTGGTGCGAACAACGAGCCATGTCCCCGTTGCAGGCACCCATTCCTCTCATTTTGGAATATCTCCTCTCCCTAAAACAGCAGGGGTTGGCGATATCTTCAATTAGAGTTCACCTGGCCGCTATATCGGCCTTTCACCCAGGGGAACTCGCGTCCTCGGTATTCTCTAACCCGATGGTCGTTAGATTCCTCAAGGGCTTAGACCGGATGTACCCACAACAACGTCAGCCCGTTCAGACGTGGGATCTCAACCTGGTTCTCTCCAAGCTCACAGGTCCTCCATTCGAGCCACTGGCCACCTGTTCACTTTTGTACCTATCCTGGAAGACAGCCTTCCTTGTAGCCATCACCTCAGCAAGGCGCGTTTCTGAACTCAGGGCGCTTACATCCGAGCCCCCTTATACAGTTTTCCATAAGGATAAAGTGCAGCTTCGTCCACATCCTGCCTTTCTCCCTAAGGTGGTTTCTCCTTTTCATATCAACCAGGACATCTTTCTCCCGGTCTTTCATCCCAAACCACATGCCACTCGCCAGGATCAACGTTTGCATTCCCTGGACGTACGAAGGGCCCTGGCCTTCTATATTGACCGCACAAAGCACTTTAGAAAGACGACGCAACTCTTCGTTGCAGTGGCCGACCGAATGAAAGGCTCACCGGTCTCCTCACAACGCCTATCCTCCTGGATTACGTCTTGCATCCGGACTTGCTATGACCTGGCAGGTGTCTCAGCACCGCACCTCACCGCTCACTCCACGAGGGCCCAGGCTTCCTCGACGGCTTTCCTGGCACAAGTTCCGATACAGGACATTTGTAGAGCAGCGGTTTGGTCATCAGTCCACACATTTACAGCTCACTATGCACTAGTGCAGCAGTCCAGAGACGATGCTGCTTTCGGATCAGCGGTTTTGCACACAGCAATGTCTCACTCCGACCCCACCACCTAAGTTGGGCTTGGGAGTCACCTAATGGAATGGATATGAGCAAGCACTCGAAGAAGAAAAGACGGTTACTCACCGTTGTAACTGTTGTTCTTCGAGATGTGTTGCTCATATCCATTCCAAACCCGCCCCCCGTCCCCACTGTCGGAGTAGCCGGCAAGAAGGAACTGAGGGGGCGCCGGGTCGGCTGGGGTATATATTCAGCGCCATGAAGGCGCCACTCTAGGGGGCTCCACAGCCGACCCGCCGGTGTTGCTAGGGTAGAAAATCTTCCGACGATCGTGCACGCGGCGCGCACACACCTAATGGAATGGATATGAGCAACACATCTCGAAGAACAACAGTTACAACGGTGAGTAACCGTCTTTTCCAAAGCATGATCGGAGGTGTCACAGAAACACTAACTTGGCTGAATAAGCTAGAATTCTGTGGTCAAGAAAAGTTAACAACTCAGAAATAGAAAGAAGTCTGGCTGAAAACTGGAGAATATGGAAGTTTGAGTGTCTGTGGTAACTGGAGTCTGGTTTGTTCATTGAAAGGGCGAATAATAGGTTAACAAATTGCAAGCTGTGTACCACGTGTGTTAAGCAGTGATTTTTTTTCTCTTAGTATTATTCTCCATTTTTAGTTCTTCTTATGGTGAGAGTACCTGGGTGATTCTTCTGGAACGTTATCTGCATAGTACAAACATTCAACTTTATGGTATTTTAAAGCTTTAGGTGGGAACTAGCAGATGGTATTTTAAACTTGTTAGCTATGCTTTCTGTATAGAGCTCTTACTGGGAGCGGCAAAGCAGAGCATAGTTCTCTAACTGGCAGCTTAAACTCTTGCTCAAGACTGAGGAGTTGATGGGGTACCACTAACGGGGTACCAAAGGTTTGTTTGAAGTTTCTGAGGTGGCTTTCCTTTGCAGAGAGGCATTATCTGGTGGTTTGCAGCGTGTTGCTGGAGAGCCAATGCCCCAAAGCACTATCTGATAATTGTTGTGCAGAGGCCTTTTCTCTAAATTGTACAAAGTAACAAAAGTCCAACTCTGCCGGTTACATAAAATTGCTTTTAAAAGTCAGCAAAAATTAAATACAGAATGAATTAGTCCAAACAAAGGTCTCTCCCAGGACTATGTCAAGATTGTGAGTGGTAAACAAAGGAGAATGGAATGGGAAACTATTGGACCAAAATTGGGGTGTCAGAAATTAGGCCTAATTGGCGGACAAAATAATGAGAGGGTGGCCTATACTACCCACCAGCCCTTTTTGCCATCTTTAAAAAAGAAACGTTGGGAAGGGAGGATCAAAACACCTGGGATAGCTGGACTGAAAGAAGCAAGTTTCACCATCATGGCTGCCACCCCCACAACTGTGTGACTGATTTGTGTGTTCCTAATTAGTAGTTTAAAGATAAGGAATAGCACCAAACTGAACTCTTTATGGTTTGATCCTGCAGGGTGGTTAGAGATCATTTAATTTAGTTATTCCTTTTTTTTTTTCCCCTTTAATATTTTTAAAAAATATTTGAAATGCTAAGGGGCCAAAGTCTCTGTACTCAAAACTCAAACCATATTTAACTGGTTAGTGTTGGACAGGGACAGGCTCATGTTAACACCTTTGACTCTCTGGGCCCATTTATGCCATCAAATTTAACATGACATAGTTTATGGTACATTGCTAGGAAATCAAAATCTGGGGGTTGTACCAAATAGTTTTATGGTTACTATACAGCTTGCAACTTCAGTCTTCTCAGACTGTGAGGGTGGTTTCTACTGTGTGGATCGCACTTCAAGTATCATTAAGGAGATCTGAGGAGTTTTATTTAAAAAACATTCAGCACTTGCCAAAATGTTAGTATTTCTTTATACAGTGAAAATAAGAAAATGGTTTCACGTGTGTATTTTCCAGCTCTAGGCTGCTGGTGAAAATATGTTTTCCTCCTCTTCATGGGTACACTCAGAGGTTGGTGTTGCGGGCCAAGATGAGTTTGGGGTTGTTGTTGTTGTTGGGTTTGGGGGGGAGGGGTTGACAGATTTGTATGAGACCATCTTATTATGGTTCTGAAAAGACACAAAAAGTGGATTGTTGAAGGAAGTGCTTTGCCCTGAGTTGTTCAGGATGAAATGCCCAGAGGGGCCTGATGTCTGCTATAACCCCCCATTGTGACATGATTTTTTAATAACAGGCAAAACTCCTGAACTGGGAACTTTGAATCTCTCCAGTAAATAACCAGCTTCTGAGGCAGGTGAGACTTCTATAGATGCTACCCTTTAAGTGGTAGCAATCAAAACGTCATCATCTGATATAAAGTAAAATTGTTAAAGAAATATAGTTACTTTAACATTATGACCAGTGGAAATTAAATTTTGTCTCGTGGATAAACCTGAAAAAGCAGCTTTTCAATCTGAGAATTGTGAACTTCAATACATATTGGGTACAATGTGTAGAAAAGGAGACAGTAATAAGCTTACTCCATGCTGTTGCACACTGAGAAATTGTCTACTGATTCCAAAGATGACATCATGTCTAAATTATAATGCAGGATGTTTACATCTAAATATCAAAAGATCACAGACTGAAACACCGGGTAAACAAGGAAGAATTTGCCTTGACAAAGGTGGGAGAACTTCCTTTACATAAGGATGTCACACAGACCCTGCTAACAGAGAATGAGGACTTGTCGACAAAAGGGCAGGTTCATTCACATGGGTGCATGTGTATACACATACTCTCTTTTGCTTAAATCAAAAGGAATTATAACCAGTATATCCTATTCTGTCAGGCCCCACCCTCTCTTCATTCAAATTGCTCCAAAACCCCATTTTTTCCATAATGCTCACAAAATTCCATGATCCTCTGTCACTCAGTCCTATAATCCTGGCTCCATCTTGGACTCATCCCTCTCCTTTGAATCTTACCTCCAGATCATGTTTAAATCTTGCCCCTTCTTGCACAGCATCTGTAAGATCTAATCTTTCCTCTCTGTCAAAACGCTTGTCCAAACCCTGCTTACTGGGGTTGGTACCTGGAATTGCTCCCCACTCAAGTCCAGTTGAAATGATGCTGTTTAAGATCATTTTTCTTGGCTCATTGCTCTGACTTTGCTATGAGCTCACCCTTTAAAGTCCCTCTTACTGGCTCCCTTTCTTCCAATTTATCAGAGACAAATTTCTTGTCCTTACTTACAAAGCTGTCCACAGTTTAGTCTGACCCTATCCACCTGGCCAGTTTCTTTATCGCAGGTCACCTCCCATTTTTGATCCACAAGGATGCCAACCTTGATCACCTGATTCTCTGCTTCTCTGCTTTCTTACACACCACTTCTTGTGCCTAGGAACAGCTCCCTAATCCTTAGAGCCACCACCTCCTTCAAGTCTCTCTTTAAAAATCAGTTCTTCCTTAATGCAGACAGTAAACTGCAACCTGATAATGGCTAGGCAGGTGGAGAGCTGTGATCAGTGCTACTGACTGGCTAAGAATTGTGCACATTCTGTTAGATCTGTTGATTTGTCTACCCCATTCTCACCCCCATGACTTGTTTGTATTCTCTGCCTGGGGATGTAGCAGACATCTGGCCCCTCTGCTTAACCTTTAATTGAATTTTCTCCCTGTTTTTTATCTTGCATATGTCTGGTTGTATTGAAGGGAACTTTTCAAATGTTGACTGCCATTTGGGGGTAAGTACTGCAAGACATTTTTTTGGTGGGGAGGGTCGGAAGGAAAGCCACCCTTCAGATTTTGATGGCTCAGAGTGGAGACATAGGTATCCTTCTGGTTTAGTCACTCAAAGTCAGGGGCACAGAAAGCTCAATCAGGAGAAGTGCTGAGAGTGGTCACTTGAGTCCTGGAATAAACCTAAAGACAAAGAATGATGTGCATGGGGGACTGAAAGTGAATTGACCTGTAACACTCTGGATGCTAAATGAAGATGTCTGTCCCTACACTAAGTAAACTGAACCAAAGTCTGAAATTCTGCATCTGAACTTTTAGATGGAGAAAATTCAGGGGCATAAGTTATAACAGACAATTCTAGCAGCGACATAGCGCTTTTCTTAATGACAGTGGGGCAAATTCAGACCTGCTCTGAATTTAACCCAGTATGTTACTGCATAGGAAAACCAAGACATTTGAGACCATTACAATAAACTGTAACTTACATGTACTTGACCTTTGTGAAGAGGTTTGAAAGAGTTAATTCTTATGCCACTTTTAATGGACACTTGAAGAAATCTGATACACCCCCATTGATGGTTCAGTCTCCCAGAATAACTTTTAAAATTCACACCCATTTGAAATTCTCCTGACTAGAAATATGCTTTTTGGACACTCTCGCCATCATATTTCAGTAATACACAAAGATAGCCATTTCAGAAGTTTGGAGACAGAACACTTCCTCTTTAAAGAACAGAATTTATATTTTTCCAGACATTGCCCAGGCAACACAGGCTTGAATAAAAAAATTGTCACTAAAAGCAGAGTTCTCTAGTCTGGGAATCAATGCTGTTATTTTGTTCCCAGCTAAGTTCTGTTTCTTGCTTAATAAAAAGAGGAATGTCTCTAATGACTGTAATGATGCTGAACATTTTGATGCCCCACATAAAAGAGATGGGATGCAAATAATGGAGTCTAGACTTTTAGAAAGGTGGAGGTGGGGGGCGATTCAGTTTTCCATGTTTTTTTCATTTCCACATTTGGGTATCTCTTGAAGATAGTTATTCAATTGAATCTACAGGTCCATAATTAAGGAAGTTACTGAAAGATTTTGGGGTGCAAATTTGAATCCAGAAAGACCTCAGACTCTTGAAGATTTCAATGGTAACACTCTGACACAGTTTAACTGACAGCTAGAATCACAGTACCTTATTTATAATAAAAATAAAAAGCAAAATAAAAATGTGGAACTATTAAGACAAATGCTAAACATCACCATTCAATTATGTTACCTTGTCAATTTCCACACCCTCTTCCTTATGTTTGTTCACTGTCTATTTAAGTGGAGTCTCTGGACTGTAAGGACTTTGGGGTCTGGAGGTTGTCTTTATATCCATCTCTAAAGTGCTTGGCACTCTACTTATGCAATACAAATAATGTTAAATCAGACACTTGTACATGTATAAAATTATTATCACTAGTTAAACTTTTACATTTATAACTTAATATACGTTGTTTGGAATGTGGCAGACTTAACTTGCTATTAGAAGCTCAAGTTTGCATCTCCTGACTTTTGTCTGTGCAAATTTGCAACTTTATTGTCGTTTTTGCAGCAACGTGGTTAGAGCATATGACTGACAGGTGTTCTGTGTCCTATTCCTGATTGTGCCACTGACTGTCTGTGTGACTTTGGGGAAGTCATATATGTTTTCTGTACCTCAAGTTTATCCATCCATACAATGAACTTAATTATCGTGCTTGTAAAGTATTTTGAGATCTTTGGATGAAAAGCATTACCGAAGTGCACTGACCTTACTGTTACATTAACACACGTTTCCTGTAACTGCAACACAGTGGGGTGTTTCTTTTGGGATTATTTGTCATTAAATTTGTATTTGATTAAATTAATATTAGGGCTGTTGATTAATCGCAGTTAACTCACGTGATTAACTCAAAAAAAGTAATCACAATTTTAAAAATGTATCACAGTTAATCGCACTGTTAAACAATAGCATACCAATTGAAATTTATTAAATATTTTTGGATTTTTTTTTACATTTTCATATATATTGATTTCAATTACAACATAGTATACAAAGTAGACAGTGCTCACTTTATATTGTTATTTTTATTACAAATATTTGCACTGTAAAAATGGCAAACCAAAGAAATAGTATTTTTCAGTTCACCTCATACAAGTAGTATAGTGCAATCTCTTTATGGTGAAAGTGCAATTTACAAATGTTGATTTTTTTTGTTACATAACTGCACTCAAAAACAAAACAATGTAAAACTTTAGAGCGTATAAGTCCACTCAGTCCATTCAGCCAACTGCTAAGACAAACAAGTTTGTTTACATTTATGGGAGATAATGCTGCCCGCATCTAATTTACAGTGTCACCTGAAAGTGAGAACAGGCGTTCACCTGGCACTTTTATAGCTGACACACTACTAAAGGTCTTTACGTGCCAGACATGCTAAATATTCATATGCCCCTTCATGCTTTGGTCACCATTCCAGAGGACATGCTTGCATGCTGATGACACTCATTAAAATAATAATGCAAGAATTAAATTTGTGGCTGAATTCCTTGGGGAGAATTGTATGTCTCCTACTCTGTTTTACTCACATTCTGGCATATATTTCATGTTATAGCAGTTGTCATAAACATACAGTTAAGGGTTAATTCCTCTTTTACCTGTAAAGGGTTAAGAAGCTCCCATAACCTAGCTGACACCTGACCAGAAGGACCAATAAGGGGACCAGATACTTTAAAATCTGGAGGGGGGAAAAAGTCTTTTGTCTGTGCTGTGTGTGTGCTTTTGCCTGAGACAGAGAAAGAAGGAGCCATCCCACTCCCATAGGGTAGTGAATATTTAGAGAAGGAATGTATTAGATTACTTTTATTTTCTTGTTTGTGAGTACTTTTGCAAGTAAGAGGAAGGATAAATTTGGGTTCTTTGTAGAACTTTAAAGTTTTGCCCAGAGAGAAACCCTCTGTGTTTTGAATCTGATTGTCTGTGAGATTATCTTTCATTCAAATCTTACAGAGGTACTCCTCTTACCTTTTTTATTTAATTAAAATTCTTCTTTTAAGAACTTGATTGGTTTTTCATTGTTTTAAGATCCAAGGGTTTGGATCTGTGTTCACCAGGACTAAGTGGTGAGGGGATATTCTCAAGCCTTCCCAGAGAAAGGGGTGTAAGGGCTTGGAGAGGATTATTCTCAAGCCTGCCCAGGAAAGGGGGGTTAGGGACTTGGGAGATATTTGGGGGAAGGCAGAGTTCCAATTGGCTCTCCCTAAATATTTGGTTAACGCTTGGTGGTGGCAGCATACTGTTAACCTAAGCTGGTAAAAATAAGCTTAGGGGGTCTTTCATGCAGGTCCTCACATCTGTACCCTAAAGTTCAGAGTTGGGAGGGATCCTTGACAGCAGTCTTGGATGATGATCCAGCACATGTTCGTTTTAAGAACACTTTCACTGCAGATCTGACAAAACGCAAAAAAGGTACCAATATGAGATTTCTAAAGATAGCTACATCACTCAACCCAAGGTTTAAGAATCTGAAGTACCTTCCAAAATCTGAAAGGGATGAGGTGTGGAGCATGCGTTCAGAAGTCTTAAAAGAGCAACACTCCGATGTGGAAACTACAGAACCAGAACCACCAAAAAAGAAAATCAACCTTCTGGTGGTGACATCTGACTCAGATGATGAAAATGAACATGCATCAGTCTACTCTGCTTTGGATGGTGATCTAGCAGAACCTGTTATCAGCATGGACGCATGTCCTCTGGAATGGTGGTTGAAGCATGAAGGGATATATGAACCTTTACTTAATCTGGCATATAAATCTCTTGCGATGCTGGCTACAATAGTGCCATGTGAATGCCTGTTCTCACTTTCAGGTGATATTGTAAACAAGAAGTGGGCAGCATTATCTCCTGCAAATGAAAACAAACTTGTTTATCTGAGCGATTGGCTGAACAAGAAGTAGGACTGAGTGGACTTGTAGGCGCTAAAGTTTTATATTGTTTTATTTTTGAATGCAGGGGTTTTTTTGTACATAATTCTACATTTGTAAATTCAACTTTCATGATAAAGAGATTGCACTACTACAGTACTAGTATTGGGTGAATTGAAAAATACTATTTTGTTTTTTACAGTGCAAATATTTGTAATAAAAAAAATATAAAGTGAGCACTGTATATTTTGTATTCTGTGTTGTAATTGAAATCAATATATTTGAAAATGTAGAAAATATCCGAAACTATTTAAATAAATGGTATTCTATTATTGTTAAACAGTGTGATGAATCGTGATTAATTTTTTTAATTGCTTGACAGCCCCAAAATATATAAAAAAGTAAGTATTTATAACAATTTGTGTGGATAGTTGAGGGTTTAAATAGGAAGCTGGTGAATTGATCAGTCAGATCAGATATGTTTTAAGATGTGGTCATCTAAAGCTAGACACCTAATCTATAATTAAGCACCTAAACCAGGTAATCAGTATATATTCACACTTTCACCCTCCTAGGCACCTACATAAATTATGGATTTAGATGATTCATTTTGGGCATCTAAGCTTGAATACTTTTGGCTAATGTTTCAGAACTCAAGGTACTGAAAATAATTAATGTGGGAATTACTAGTGAAATAGCACAAAGGGGCTGGCTAGGCATAAAATTTTCAGAAGTGTTTAAGTGACTTAGCAGCCTAAGTCCCACTTTCAAAAGTGATTTAGGCAACGAGAAACTCAAATTCCATTGACTTTCAATGAGGGGCCCTACTAAATTCACATATGTGAAAAATGCATCACGGACCATGAAATCTGCTCTCCTCCATGAAATCTAGTCTTTTGTGTGCTTTTATCCTATATTATACAGATTTCACAGGAGAAAACCAGTGTTTCTCAAACCGGGGGTCCTGATCTGAAAAGCGGTTTGGGGCGGGGGTCGCAGTATTGCCACCCTTACTTCTGCGCAGCTGCCTTCAGAGCTTGCAGCTGGAGAGTGGCAGCTACTAGCCGAGGGCCCACCTCTGAAGGCAGCAGCACAGAAGTTAGGGAGGCAATACCATACCATACCATCCTTTCTCCTGCACTACTATGGGCAGCAGCTCTGCCTTCAGAGCTGGGCTCCTGGCCAGCAGCAGCTACTCAATGGCTGCCCAGCTCTGAAGGCAGCACCACCGCCAACAGCAGTGCAGAAGTAAGGGTGGCAATACCACAACCCCCCTACAATAACCTTGTGATACCCCTCCCATAGCTCCCTTTTGAGTCAGGACCCCTACAGTTACAACATCATGAAATTTCAGATTAAAATATCTAAAATCCAGAAATCTATTATTATTAATTATTATTATTATTACAATCCTATGACTGTGAAATTGACCAAAATGGACTGTGATTTTGGTAGGGCCCTATCAATGAGACTTAGGCCTGGTCCACACTAACCCCCCACTTCGAACTAAGATACGCAACTTCAGCTATGTTAATTACTAAGGTACTTCGACTTCAGTTAATAACATAGCTGAAGTCGAAGTACCTTAGTTCGAACTTAGCACGGGTCCAGACGCGGCAGGCAGGCAGGCTCCCCCGTCGTAGTGCCGCTCTCTGGATCAGCTCTGCTTGGCACCGCCCTGGCCTTTGCTGTCCCAATCCCAGTCTTTGGACTCGGAGGCAGGATCTCAGAGTGGGGCCAACACCGGTCAGGCCATGGACACTCTGAGGTGGGGGAAGGGCCGTGGCCTGCGCAATGGCAGGGACCAGCGCAGTGGACATTTTGGACGCCCTGGGCATACCGCCAGGCGCAGGGCACCCAGTCTAAAGACTCCCGATTGGTCACCTCTGAACCACAGATGCTGAAGGCTTCCACCAGTCGCCCTACCCCTAGGGGTGCCAAGGAGGCGCCATGTCCCCACCCCCCCATGGAACCAACTCCTGAGCAGGACCCTGGTCTACCTGGTCCAGCCAGCGAGACAGGACAGGAGGTTCCTGATGAGCAGGAGGGACAGGAGGACCCTGTTCCCTCCACGTCCTCCACCCAAGACGAGGCTGTTATGGGGCACTTCTGTCTCCGAACTGCCCCCATACACAGCTGCTCCCACCAGGATTTCCTTCGCAGGGTGACGCACAACATGGGAGGTTGACATTTTGGCCCCAGAGGTCCTTTGAGGGTTGCTCTGCCTCTCATCAAGACCATACAGGCCAATGCCAAGACCATCTGGCAGACCCCGGCCTCCATCCCGCCCACCGCCAAGGGCGCTGAGAGGAAATACTTCATTCCATCAAACGGGTACGAATACCTCTTCATGCACCAGCAGCCTTGTTTATTGGTGGTTTCAGCAGTGAATGAGGAGAGGCGGAGGCAACAAACCCCAGCATCTAAGTCAAAGGATGCCAAGTGCCTCGACTTATTTGGGCGTAAGGTGTACTTGGCGGGAGGGCTACAACTCAGGATTGCCAATCAGCAGGTAATTCTGTGCCAGTATAACTTCAACTCCTGGAACTCAATGCTCAAGTTCAAGGAGCTGGTGCCAACTGAGTCCAGGGAGGAGTTTTGAACGATAGTGGAGGAGGGCAAGGCGGTGGCATGGACCTCCTTACAGGCTTCACTGAATGCTGCAGACTTGACATCGCCATGAGATGCAGCTCATGGTTGCAGGCCTTGGACCTTCCACCTGAGGTTCAACACACGATGCAGGATCTGCCTTTTGATTGGACAAGACTGTTCGCGGAGCAGACTGACTCTCGGCTGCATAGCCTAAAAGACTCAAGGGATACTATGAAATCTTTGGGTATACAAACCCCGGCAACCCAACACAAACATTTCAAGCCCCAACAGCAGCATCAGCGCTCCTACCCTCCTCAGCTGAGGCAGGATTTTTACAGGAGAAGGGGCAGGAACAGCAGAAGAAAGCCTTCCAACCCCCCTTCTGGGCAGGGCCAGGGCCCAACTAAACCACTGTCAGGTTCCAAGCAGGCCTTTTGAAGGGGCGCTTGAGGACGGTGCACCATCCTCAATTCTGGATCCTTCCCCATCTTTTTTGAATCATCTGTCCCACTTCTATTGTGCTTGGTCCCAAATAACTTCGGACTGCTGGGTCCTCCGCATGGTGGAAGTGAGATAGTCTCTCCAGTTCTGCTCCTATCCTCCCTCCCACCCCCTTTCCCTGTCCCTCTTCAGGGACCCCTCTCATGAGCAACTCCTTATCCAGGAGCTGCAGATGCTCCTCGCCATGGGAGCTGTTAAGGCTGAATCTCCACTCTGTCACTCTGAGTGCAGAAGGTAGGGGCCTGCAAGGATTCTAAAAATTAATATGTGCCACTCCAGGCTTGTATTAAACTCCCAAGGTTACAGCTTTTCTCTGACCTTGGCTTGATAAACGCTGCCACCACTCAAATGCAAAAAAAACCAAAACCAAAACAAAAAAAACAACCTTGGACCCAGGAAGGCACACTTGGGAATTCCTCCCTGTGGAGTACCCTCAAACACTGGCACACACCCCTCAACCCGGGGAAGAGCTGAGAAAGAAAAGAAAGAAAATTAGCTGTTGCCACCAGCTAATCAAACAGCATATGCACAAACCAATTAGGACACCAAAAATCCAATACTGTTCTAAAAAAAGGTAAATTTTATTAAAAACAAAAAGGAAAAAAATACATCTGGAACTTAGGCTTTTCCTAGATTTTAAAAGAGCAGTTCCAAAAATTAAGCACCCAAACTAGCTTTCTTGGGGGTTCAGCTTAAAGGTTACAAGCAAGCAAAAGCATCTGGGGTTAGCACAGAGAAGATCCACAAGCCAAAATCAAAAATAAACCTGATTGTGTCTAACTAAACATTCCCTATCCAAATAATTTCTTCTAGGTATGGAAGATGAATTTTCAAGCCTTACACAGCATTGCTGCTCTGTGTCTCCTTTTCTGGAGAACAAGAGACAAAGGGAAAGTTTATTTCCCAATTTTAAAAGTTCTAGCCTTCCCATTGGCTCTTTTGGTCAGGTGCCCACTCCTTTTCTTTTACCTGTGGGCTTGTTAACCCTTTATAGGTAAAGCAAGCACAGAACAGACACCGAGAGGGATTTTTACAGCTAACTGGCTGGCGGGGTGTTTATAAAAGGGAGGCCTCCCCCCTTTCATTTATCACATGCCCCACAAATCACAGATGGTGCTGGCCAGCCTGGTTCAGGTCAGGTCCACACCGGCTGGGATTTCTTCCTGGAGGTTTAGGAAACAGAGTTAATAAGTTACATGCACTGCTAATTTTACTATTAATTTCATGAAGAACTAAACAGTACTTTTTACATTTCAAGGACTACAATGAGTTAGAATGCAGGGACATTTTTACCTGACTGATTTTGTGAAACCTTCCCTGGAGAGTGTATCAGCCACTTTATTAGAGGCTCCTGAAATGTGTTGTATCTTTAAATCAAAGTTCTGAAGAGCTAAACTCCACCAAAGAAGTTTTTTATTAGTCTCTTTGACTGTGTGAAGCCACTTCAATGCAGCATGGTCAGTCTGCAGGTGGAAACGCCGTCACCACATGTATGGGCATAGCTTTTCCAGAGCATACACAATGGCGTAACATTCCTTTTCTGAGACTGACCAGTGGCTTTCCCTCTCAAAGTTTTTTGCTGTGAAACACAACAGGATAGAATTGTTAATCTGGTCCTTCCTGCATTAAAACTGCTCCTACACCACACTCGGATGCATCTGTGGTTACAATGAATGGTTGGTTGAAGTCCAGGGTCCTCAGTACACGGTCAGACGTAAGGGCCGCCTTAAGCTGGTTAAAGGCTTTTTGACACTTTTCAATCCACTGAACTGCATTTGGTTGTTTTTTCCTGGTCAGGTCTGTCAGTGGGGTGGCAATTTGGCTGTAGTTTGGTACAAATCGTCGGTAATACCTGGCCAAGCCCAAGAAAGCCCTGCTTCTTTGACTTAGGGACAGGCCAATTTGGAAAACATTTACCTTAGCTTGTAAGGGGTTGATAGTATCTTGACCCACCTGGTGTCCAAGGTACGTTACCCTATTTAGGCCTATTTGACACTTTTTGACCTTAACAGTTAATCCTGCCTCCCTTATGCGTTGGAAGACAGCTTGGAGGTGTTCCCGGTGTTCTGCCCATGAATCTGAGAATATAGCCACATCGTCGAGATAGGCAACTGCAAATTCCCCAAATCCAGTCAGAAGGTTATCTACCAATCTCTGGAAGGTGGCAGATGCATTTCAGAGTCCAAAAGGGAGCACATTAAATTCATAAAGCCCTACATGGGTGATGAAGGCTGACCTTTCCTTGTCAGGGTCATCTAGCAGCACTTGCCACTACCCTTTAGTTAAGTCTAAGGTAGAAATGAACTGGGCATGTCCCAGTTTCTCAAATAGCTCATCTGTATGTGGCACTGGATAGTTTTCTGGGCGAGTTTCAGCATTTAGTTTACGGTAGTCCACACAAAAGCGGATTTCCCCATCTGGTTTGGGAACCAGAACCACTGGAGAGGCCCATGCACTCTCAGAGGGGCAGATTACACCCATCTGTAACATGTCCTTGATCTCCTTTTCTATTGCGATTTTGGCTTTGCATTGGGCTCTAATTGGGCGAGCATCACCTGTGTCAATGGAGTGGTACACCCGTTCTGTCCGTCCTGTGGTGGCTGAAAACATTGGTGTGAAGCTGGTGCCTAGCTCCTGGATTTGCTGTCGCTGCTTACACCCAAGGGTCATGGAAAGGCTCACCTCTTTCATGCCACCGTTGCTTTTTTCGTCATAGTAGACTCCTTCAGGGCACTCAGCGTCGTCTCTCTCCTGGGCTGAAAACTGGAGAACCTTGAGTTCTCAGGAATAAAAGGGCTTTAATTAACATGGTATACTTTAGGTTTTAGGGTAGGGTCTGGGAACGCTATGAGGTAATTAACAGCTCCCAGGCGCTCTTGGACCATAAATGGCCCCTCCCATGACGGTTCCATCTTATTGGCCTGGAGCGCTTTCAGGACTATGACTTGGTTACCTACTCCGAAGGAACGCTCTCTGGCATGTTTATCATACCAGTCCTTTTGCTCTTGTTGAGCATCCTATAGGTTTTCTCGAGCAAGGGCTAGAGAGTTTTTGAGGGTGTTTTGCAGGTTGGTTACAAAGTCCAAAATGTTAGTTCCTGGAGAAGATGTAACCCTCTCCCATTGCTGCTTTACCAACTGTAATGGCCCCTTAACTTTATGGCCATAAACGAGTTCAAAAGGTGAAAATCCCAAACTGGGATGCCGTACAGCCTTGTAGGCAAAGAGCAACTGCTACAACACTAGATCCCAATCATTGGAGTGCTCATTCACGAATTTATGTATCATAGCTCCCAAACTCCCATTAAACTTTTCCACTAGGCCATTTATTTGATGGTAGTAAGGGGTGGCAACCAAGTGGTTTACCCCATGAGCTTCCCAAAGGTGTTTCATGGTCTCTGCCAGGAAGTTAGTTCCCGAATCTGTAAGGATGTCGGCGGGCCAACCTGCCCTGGTGTTGCTTAGAGCTACTGCTTCCGGCCATCAGGTGGCAAAATCCATGATGGTCAGTATGTATAACTTTCCTCTGGAGGTCTTCTTAGGGAAAGGACCCAGAATATCCACAGCTATATGCTGAAATGGAACCGCAATGATGGGGAGTGGCTGGAGAAGGGGCCTTGACCTAGTCTTGGGACTTTCCCACCTTCTGGCACACCTCACAAGACTGGACATAGGTAGAAACTTTCTTGCACACTCCCTCCCAGTGGAATGACTTCCCCAAACGGTCCTTGGTCCTGTTCACCCCAGCATGGCCACTAGGGTGATCGTGGGCTAAGCTCAAGAGCTTTTCCCTATACTTAGTTGGAACTACCAACTGTCTCTGAGGATGCCAGTCCTCCTCCTACCCACCACAAAGAGTCTCCTGGTATAAGAGTCCTCCTCCTATAACAAACCTGGACCTGTTAGAAGAGCTGAGAGGCGATGAGTCGCTCTCTGCTGCCGTCCAAGCTCCCTTGAGTCTCTCATCTGCTTCCTGCTCTGCCTGGAACTGTTCCCTTGATGCTGGAGATATTAGTTCCTCGCTGGGTTGTGGACTTGGGCTTGGTCCCAGTGGGAGCGATGCAGGTGATGGTGTTGTTTCTGTTGACTGTGAACCACTTTTCAGGCTCCAGTTGAGCCTCTTGCGCTGGTCTAGCTGCTGCTGCAGGTGCTGGCTCCCCTGACTCTGGTGGGATTGCAAGCACGGGTTCTGGTGCTGACTGCTCCGCCAGTTCCGATCCTTGGGCTGGTTCTGGCTGGGTTCCAGGAACTGGATTTACAACAGCTGCCACGGACTCTGGTCTGGAGTCCCGTTCCAACACCTCTGGCTGGGTTCCTGTAGGAGGCTCAGGAATGGAGTTAAGTGTGGAGGCCTGTTTAGCCTGGCTGGGGGTGACCATCCCCACCCTTTTTGTTAGCCTCTCATGGTTGGCTAAGTATTCTCCCAGCAGCCTGGGAAAGGGATAATCGTCATAGATTCATAGATTCTAGGACTGGAAGGGACCTCGAGAGGTCATTGAGTCCAGTCCCCTGCCCTCATGGCAGGACCAAATACTGTCTAGACCATCCCTGATAGACATTTATCTAACCTACTCTTAAATATCTCCAGAGATGGAGATTCCACAACCTCCCTAGGCAGTTTATTCCAGTGTTTAACCACCCTGACAGTTAGGAACTTTTTCCTAATGTCCAACCTACACGTTCCTTGCAGCAGTTTAAGCCCATTGCTTCTTGTTCTATCCTTAGAGACTAAAGTGAACAAGTTTTCTCCCTCCTCCTTATGACACCCTTTTAGATACCTGAAAACTGCTATCATGTCCCCTCTCAGTCTTCTCTTTTCCAAACTAAACAAACCCAATTCTTTCAGCCTTCCTTCATAGGTCATGTTCTCAAGACCTTTAATCATTCTTGTTGCTCTTCTCTGGACCCTCTCCAATTTCTCCACATCTTTCTTGAAATGCAGTGCCCAGAACTGGACACAATACTCCAGTTAAGGCCTAACCAGTGCAGAGTAGAGCGGAAGAATGACTTCTCGTGTCTTGCTCACAACACACCTGTTAATGCATCCCAGAATCATGTTTGCTTTTTGTGCAACAGCATCACACTGTTGACTCATATTTAGCTTGTGGTCCACTATAACCCCTAGATCCCTTTCTGCCGTACTCCTTCCTAGACAGTCTCTTCCCATTCTGTATGTGTGAAACTGATTGTTCTTTCCTAAGTGGAGCACTTTGCATTTGTCTTTGTTAAACTTTATCCTGTTTACCTCAGACCATTTCTCCAATTTGTCCAGATCATTTTGAATTATGACCTTATCCTCCAAAGCAGTTGCAATCCCTCCCAGTTTGGTATCATCTGCAAACTTAATAAGCGTATTTTCTATGCCAATATCTAAGTCGTTGATGAAGATATTGAACAGAGACGGTCCCAAAACAGACCCCTGCAGAACTCCACTTGTTATACCTTTCCAGCAGGATTGGGAACCATTAATAACTACTCTCTGAGTACAGTTAACCAGCCAGTTATGCACCCACCTTATAGTAGCCCCATCTAAATTGTATTTGCCTAGTTTATCGATAAGAATATCATGCGAGACTGTATCAAATGCCTTACTAAAGTCTAGGTATACCACATCCACAGTTTCTCCCTTATCCACAAGACTCGTTATCCTATCAAAGAAAGCTATCAGATTGGTTTGACACGATTTGTTCTTTACAAATCCACGCTGGCTATTCCCTATCACCTTACCACCTTCCAAGTGTTTGCAGATGATTTCCTTAATTACTTGCTTCATTATCTTCCCTGACACAGATGATAAACTAACTGGTCTGTAGTTTCCTGGGTTGTTTTTATTTCCCTTTTTATAGATGGGCACTATATTTGCCCTTTTCCAGTCTTCTGGAATCTCTCTTGTCTCCCATGATTTTCCAAAGATAATAGCTAGAAGCTCAGATACCTCCTCTGTTAGCTCCTTGAGTATTCTAGGATGCATTTCATCAGGCCCTGGTGACTTGCAGGCATCTAACTTTTCTAAGTGATTTTTAACTTGTTCTTTTTTTATTTTATCTTCTAAACCTATCCCCTTCCCATTCTATGCATCCGAAGAAGTGGGCTGTAGCCCACGAAAGCTTATGCTCTAATAAATTTGTTAGTCTCTAAGGTGCCACAAATACTCCTGTTCTTTTTCCCCTTCCCATTAGCATTCACTATGTTAGGCATTCCTTCAGACTTCTCGGTGAAGACCAAAACAAAGAAGTCATTAAGCATCTCTGCCATTTCCAAGTTTCCTGTTACTGTATCTCCCTCCTCACTGAACAGTGGGCCGACCCTGTCCTTGGTCTTCCTCTTGCTTCTAATGTATTGATAAAAAGTCTTCTTGTTTCCCTTTATTCGCGTAGCCAGTTTGAGCTCATTTTGTGCCTTTGCCTTTCTAATCTTGCCCCTGCATTCCTGTGTTGTTTGCCTATATTCATCCTTTGTAATCTGTCCTAATTTCCATTTTTTATATGACTCCTTTTTATTTTTTAGATCATGCAAGATCTCGTGGTTAAGCCAAGGAGGTCTTTTGCCACATTTCCTATCTTTCCTACTCAGCGGAATAGCTTGCTTTTGGGCCCTTAATAGTGTCCCTTTGAAAAACTGCCAACTCTCCTCAGTCATTTTTCCCCTCAGTCTTGATTCCCATGGGACCTTACCTATCAGCTCTCTGAGCTTACCAAAATCCACCTTCCTGAAATCCATTGTCTCTATTTTGCTGTACTCCCTTCTACCCTTCCTTAGAATTGTGAACTCTATGATTTCATGATCACTTTCACCCAAGCTGCCTTCTACTTTCAAATTCTCAACGAGTTCCTCCCTATTTGTTAAAATCAAGTCTAGAACAGCTTCCCCCTTAGTAGCTTTTTCAACCTTCTGAAATAAAAAGTCATAGACTGCAACAGTCCATATCCCTGACCAGCCCTTGTACTGGACAGGCAACTTGGCTGTAGGCAAGTTAAAAGAGTTGTCCTTAAAGTGTTGCACCATCACTTGGGCCTCTGGGTCAATGAATTTGTGGTCCACCAGGGATTGGTGAATAGCTGACACCTGTGCTCCAGTGTCTCTCCACGCAGTAATCTTCCTCCCACCCAAACTCACAGTTTCCCTTTGCTCTGTTAGTATTTGCAAGACATCTGGGTCTGAAGGATCTTGGTAGGACTCTGGGGTGATGAGCTGTAGTCGGCTGGTGCTCTTGGGATAGTTGGCCTTCACATGCCCCACTCATTACATTTAAAGCATTCCTCAGCTGACTGTGGGCTGGGGCGAGGTGAGCGGTTGGAGAGTGGGGTGGTGTGGAACAAGAAGGCATCAGGGGTCTCCCTGGCTGTGTGGAGGGCTCCTCCTTGCAAGGTGGGGCTTTGGGCTGACCCCGATGGTGGGGTGTTGTCTTGGGTTGCCCCTTCTGCTACTAGCCGTCTTCTCCGCCACCTCCACCCATTTGGTTCCGATCTCCCCCCCCCTTGATTACAGTTTTGGGGGTTCCGTTTAGGATGCATCATTCTATTTCCTCAGGAACACCCTCTAAGAACAGCTCTATTTGCATTAGGAGAGACAGATCTTCCAGAGATTTAACACTTGTTCCTGATCTCCAGGCATCTCAATTTTTTACAATGTGGTAGGCGTGTCGGGAAAATACCATGTCTGGTTTCCACCTTAAGGCTCTGAATCACCAACGGGCATGCTCAGGTGTTAGCCCCATTCTAATTCTGGCCTTTTGTTTTAAAAGGTCATACTCGTTCATGTTTCAGAGTAGCAGCCGTGTTAGTCTGTATTCGCAAAAAGAACAGGAGTACTTGTGGCACCAAAGCTTATGCTCTAATAAATTTGTTAGTCTCTAAGGTGCCACAAGTACTCCTGTTCTTTATACTCGTTCATGTGTTCTTTAGGCATTTCAGCTACCACTTCTACTAAGGGTACACTGTGTTGCGGCCTCAGCTCCACCATGTACTAGTCTATAGGGGTGTTGTACCCAAGACAGGCCCTTTCAAAATTTTCTAAGAAGGCCTCTGTATCATCGCCTACCTTGTATGTGGGGGATTTCTTGGAATGGGGAGCAGTACATGGAGAAGGACTGTTAGGGTTACCTGGGTTGATCCAGCTTAGTCTTTTCCAGCTCTAAGCGCTTAAGTTCTAACTCCACCTCCAAACGCTTTGCCTGCATTTCCGCCTCCAAGCGTTTTGCCTCTCTTTTGTCCTCCGCTTTCAAGCGCATCATCTGTAGGAAGAAATCCCTGTCTTCTGTAGTCAGAACTCCATCTGGGTTAAGGGCATCCCTCCAGCTTGGCACCTGGATCTTGGTCAGGGAGGGCTGACCCTTCCCTCTTGGGAAGTTCCCGATCCCCCATCCAGTCCCTTCATTTCCATCATGAAGCTGGATGTCTGGGCTTGATCTGGGTCTGTCTTCTCCGTGGCATGCCGCTTTGGGAAGACTGGTTTTTCTTGGGTTTCGGTGCCTGACCTCAACCTCAACCCTCAAGCAGTGTGCAAAGGAGTCCCCTTCCACAACCCTCAGCCTTCCTTGTCCCTGGTTACGGACATGTTGGCTCTGGGATAAGGTGCGCATCTGGGAGACCTCCAAACACAAGGCCTGTGGTCGCAGGATGAGCTCTCCCTACATATCAATATCAAGGAGCTGAGGGTAGTGCGCCTAGCCTACCAGGCCTTCCAGGCCTGACTGCAAGGCCAGTGCGTAGCAGTTTTAATGGACAACACCACCATCATGTTTTACATCAGCAAGCAGGGTGGAGCCCATTCCTCTCTCCTATTCCAGGAGGCCCTCTGGCTGTGGGAGTTCTGCATAGCCCACTCTGTTCACCTGGAAGCATCCTTTCTACGAGGAGTTCAGAACATGCTGGCGGACCGCCTCAGCAGGTCCTTCCACACACGAGTGGTCCATCTGGCCAGATGATATACACCCTATTTTCCAAAGGTGGGGGTTTCCCCAGGTAGTTTACCACCTGACGCAACAAGAAGTGCCCAATGTTCTGCTCCTTCCAGGGTCACAGCCCAGGCTCACTCACGGACTCATTCCTGCTACCCTGGAGAGGTTTCCTGCTCTACGCCTTTCCCCAGTTCCTTCTCGTGCACAAGGTCCTACTCAAGGTCCACAGGGAGGGGGCAATTCTGATAGCTCCAGCATGGCCTCGACAACACTGGTACACTACGCTACTGGAACTGTCAGTGGACGCACCGGTCACGTTACCTCTGCTCCCCGACTTACTCTCTCAGGACCACCATGGTCGCCTCCATACTCTGAAATGTGGTCCCTCTAACTCTCAGCTTGGAAGCTTCATGGCTGAAGCCCATGGAACTTCTGTGCTCAGAACAAGTAAGGGAGGTCCTCCTCGGCAGCAGGAAGCCCTTTACTAGAGCCATGTATCTGTCAAAGTGGAACAGATTCTCGTGCTGGTGTGACCAATATCGTACACACACCCCCCTCCAGGCGCCTGTACCTCCTACACTTGAAACAGCAAAGCCTGGCAGCATCCGCCATAAGTAGCAGTACACCTCGCTGCTATCTTGGCCTTCCACCCAGAAGCATCTGGTCGATCCATCTTTGCCAAGCCTATGGTTGGTCGCTTCCTCAAAGGTCTGGACTGCCTACCTATCTGATCCCCAGATCAGGCAGCCTGTCCCTGCGTGGGACCTTAACCTGGTCCTCTCTAGGCCCATAGGGCCCCCATTTGAACCACTGGCAACTTGCTCCTTCCTGTATCTGTCATGGAAGGTAGCTTTCCTGGTCATCACTACTTCTGCAAGGAGGGTGTCTGAGCTAAAGGCCTTCACCTCTGATCCACCTTACTCAGTTTTCCACAAGGATAAGGTGCAGCTCAGGCCACACCCAGCCTTTCTTCCCAATGTGGTGTCACACTTCCTCCCCAGCCAGGACATTTTCCTGCCTGTCTTTTACCCTAAGCCTCAAGGCAGTAACTGTGAGCAGAGGCTGCAGTCCCTCGATGTTCGGCAAGCACTAGCTTTCTACATCGAGCACACAAAGCCGTTCAGAAAATCGAACCAGTTGTTCATAGCAGTGGCAGACCGGATGAAAGGGCTCCTGATGTCATCTCAAAGAATATCCTTCTGGATCACGTTGTGCATCCACATGTGCTATGAGCTGGCCAAAGTACCGGCCCGGGCTCTTGGCACACTACATGAGGGCCCAGGTCCCAATCCAAGAAATCTGCAGGGCAGTAACTTAGGCCTTGGTGCATACATTCACCTCTGACTACGCCATTGTCCGGCATGCCAGAGATGACATGGATTTCGGCAGAGCAGTGCTGCAATCAGCATTTCCTTAACTCTGACCCCACCACCTAGGTAAGGCTTAGGAGTCACCTAATTTGAATCGATATGAGCAATCACTCAAAGAAGAAAAACAGTTACTCACTTCTCGTAACTGTTGTTCTTTGAGACATGTTTCTCATATCCATTCCAAACCCACTTGCCTTACCCTCTGTCAGAGTAACCGGCAAGAAGGAACTGAGGAGGCACCAGGTTGGCAGGGTCATATATTGAGTGCCATGAAGATGCCACTCCAGGGCACTCCACAGCTGACCCGACGGGTGCTGCTAGGGGAAAAACTTTCTGACAACAGTTACGAGAGGTGAGTAACCGTTTTTTTCAGGTAGTGCCTGAACACCACTTCCTCTGTCACTGGAAATTGGTGAAGCAGAACTCTGTTCCACTGTGGCTCTGGTCCTGAGGAAATCTGGCTAATAGATTGTTGAATATGATATATTGTCACAGACTTTAGATCATCTTTCTATTGAGCATCAAGAGCAAAATCTATCGAAATCTGCAAGTACATTTTCCCATTTAAATTCAATGCTTTTCTGTGGTCAGATCGAGGAAAACATTAGTGTCTACTTATTTGCACATGAGTTATCACCTTTTCCCTTTAATGATGTCAGCTAAGTGGCGCTAATTTTTGCACCCAAAAGAAAGCTGATGGAATTCCATTTAAATTGGCTTTCCTCTCTCCACTAATTCTTTTTTCATCTGGTGTCTCCCTCCCATTGGCTAGATAAAGGAGACTTTCCTTCCACAATAGATGGCCTGTGGTGTCTCATCCCTTCCCAGTACCACTCACCTTGTGGGCTGTCTCCTCATAAAAGAGGAGTCTATAATTGCAAAATGTTCAACACAAACTACAAGTCCAACCATTCTAATTAATTGCTGGGAGAGTCATACTACTTATTTTCTGCCCTGAATTTTCAGTGACTGGCACTAAAGTTTTACTTTTACTATTTTTAATAGGTAGAGTTGATTTTTAGAATGTATGGGGTTAGTTAAAATTGTCCTCTACATCAGTGGTCTCCAAAGAGGGGTGCGCAAGAGGATCCCTTGGGGATGTGCGGCAAGAGGAGCACTTTTTTTTTTTTTTTTTTTGCTTAGTCTTAATTTCCGGCGGGAGTCTGAGTGGCTTTTTTTTTTTAGCTTTGGCAAAAATGGTAGAGCCGGCACGGCCAGGGGTGCGTGCTCAAAATTTTTTTACTGATAGGGGTGTGTGATCAAAAAAGTTTGGAGACCACTGCTCTACCTAGTAGACAGCTGCACCCACAAGGGGTGGTTTGCTTGCAGTTGGTCCTTGTGAATCACTCAAATCTCACTAGTGGCTCCTATTAGCTGTATGTTCACTGAGACCTTGAGACTTTGCTTTGGCTTGCATACTAAACCTAGTGAGGGTAGCTAACGGTAAAAGCAGCCAATGAAAGGGCATATCTGGCCTTCCGACTGCACGAAGTCTCCTATGGTGAATCTGACCAAAAAACAACTTCTAAAGTATTATAATGACAGAAACAGTGCTGGAACAAACCAGTGGATAGCTTAGAGGAGTGTTGCAGATGGACTATGATACACTGGTCAGCACAACCAAGGAGTGAACACTTGGTGAATACTAGCCCATAGAAACTGAATGAAGAATGGAAAGAGAAACAAAAGCATGTCAGTTCAGTCATCGCCAGACAAACAAGGGAAATTCACAACTCAGAAACTGAGGTGGGGTGAAAAGTCTGAGATCAGAATGAACACAGCAACATGCA
Source organism: Malaclemys terrapin pileata (assembly GCF_027887155.1). Classification (NCBI taxonomy): domain Eukaryota; kingdom Metazoa; phylum Chordata; order Testudines; family Emydidae; genus Malaclemys; species Malaclemys terrapin. The sequence goes on along the minus strand of NC_071507.1, from coordinate 164,025,980 downwards.
GAAACAAACAACTGGATAAGTGAACAGTGTAAAGATGAACAAAGACATGAAGCTGGAACAAGACAAAGTGGTGGAAAGACTTCATTTGGCCCCATCATTGCTGCTGAACTAATGGACGCGAATAAAAAAAGAACCGTTGATTCTCATGAATATAGGGGGAAAGTGAAGTATATACTGTACCAGTACACTGGGAGAATACCTCTCCTTTGAAAAATACCTAATGTTGTCTCAGATAGTGCTCGGAGCAGTATATATATTGCTGATAATGAGGCAATAAATGGCTGCACTAGTGTCAATTAGGAAGCCCTCTGGTAAGTCAGTCTTTTAGAACACACGACTATCTAACTCCCTTTAAGCCTGTTTTTAGTTTCTTTAGAAGGTTGTGGAGCTGTTGGGAGAAATGCAGAGATATTAATAAAATGATTCTATACACTGAGGTACTTTGATAGAGAGAAAAATATATTTTTATTGCAAACATATTTGTATAAAGCTATTTGTGGGTGAACTCCTAACTCTTGCTCTTTTCAAAAGTAGAGGAGACTGAAGCTAGAACCATTTACTCACACTGACTTGTGGGGAAATAAGGGGTGAGACAAGAGTTAGATAAAATGGGACATGGACCAGAATGATGTTGACTTTGCAGAACAAAAAACCTAAGCAATGAGGTTTTGCCAAAGGCTAACCCACAGCAAGTAGTGTCCAGCTCGCTCTGAAATAGAGATGGACCACACCATCATTTATTCAACTCTCCCACATTTTCCCAGTTTGGATAAAACAGAACCTGAATCCAAGCCAGCATAGGTTTGGGCTTTGATTGTGCAAAACTAAAACTTACCACAACTTAGTTCATCTGTACTTCAGTGTTAATAGTGCAAATATAGCTGTGATGGGCTCATTCTTTCCAAATTCTGCTCTGTTACCTCCATTGACTTCCAGACCGGCCTTCAGTGCTTAGTGGTAGCATAGTCAGCTCTGGGATGAGCCTAAGCTAGAAGATAAGAGAGAAATATTATTGCTGCAAGCCACAGGGTGACCCATCAAGCCAAGCAAGGCTGCTAAGACAATGAAAATGGTCTTAATGTTAAAGATAAAAATCATTTGCATTTTAAAAGAAAACATATAAAAATAGATTTGTTCCAACTTCACTTATCTGCTAACTCCTGAGTTCAGGGTTCTATTTCCCCTCCCTTCCATTACTTACTGACACCACAGCCATCTCAGACAGCCCAGGGAGCATTCTGGGGCCCCAGCATAAATACAATAACACAAATTTCAACATTATGACTTCACTGCAGGATCCAGCAGGAAGAGAAGATTGGCCTAGAACAATAATAATCAGATCCATAGCACACTTTCATCTATATCCATTGAAATATTTTATAAAAACCCTTTTCTGACACAACCATCAAAAATAGAAAATGACGCACACAAAAGGTGAATGTCTTGTTTCAAGTATAGGTGGGTCCAAATTAGGACCCCAGATCCAATCCACTTCACCCAAACTTTGGGACAGTACAGATCTACATGGGACTTTGCATCTCGCTCTTATCTCTAAAATGGGCCAAACTGAAACTCCCCGATCCAAATGCTACCCTCAAACTTGAGGAAAGTTTGACTCCAAATCCAAACTTCACTGATCACAAAATCTCTAGTTTTTTAATTTCAGATATTTGAAATCTACCTCCTAAGAATGAAAGTTCCTGATTTAAGACACCTACTTACTGACACTTGTGTGTCTCATTTTTGGGTACGCATAAACGTTCATTGGTAAATACTAATGTGATAAGTGGGCCTACAAATTTACTCTAATTGTGAGCTCAGCTGTAAAAAGTATGTGAAAATTTATAAAATGTCACAGTAACCGATAACAAATGTTAATGGGAAAGGGAGAGACAGACTGAATTAGTCTTTTTTTTTTTTTTTAAGGACTACTGGTATAGTTCAAGGACTGTGTTGAAATCGTGTTTAGTAATAATAGAGGATGTGGAACCAGACATTAATGAACAAAATGAATATGTATTAGGTCTAACTGGTGGACAAATAACAAGGAGATGGGCTACCCACCCATCACTCCCTTTTTGGGTCCTTAAAGAAAGAGACTGGGGGGGGAGGGAGGGGCAGATGGAATAACAGACCGAGGCTCCTGAAGCGAGCTTCGCCATCATGCTGCCAGCCCCTAGGACTCCTATTTATTCTAATCCCGAGGGATGTCCTGGCCAGACCGGGCCAAAGAGAGGGATCCAGATGACATTGCCACCCCACCAGCTCCAGCTGAATCCCAGTGAAGATAAAATGGGATCGGACTTTAACAACAGCAGTTCCAGCCTATCTCAACTAACTTATTTTCTTTCCTCCAAAAGGACAGTTATTACCATCTTTAATACCATCTAAAAGACTGTCAAACAAGGGTTTTTTTTCCTTCTAAAAACTCTCTCCAGGGAAAGGAAACAAGGGATATTGTTAAAATAAAAGCCTTACTTAATACTTATATTTCATATCCTTTAACTGTTTTTCCTTCTTTATTTTTTTATCTTCATTAAAATCATTTAAACCTTTTATTGTGTGTTTGTCATGGTGCTAAGCAAGCTGAGGTCTCTTTACACCAAACTCTTGACCTTTGTTGAACACTGTTTAACGTTGGACAGTGACTGGGTTATGTTTACCCTTTGACCCATTTATTACATCTAAATTAATACAACAATACTAATAGAAGGATGTTGTGGAGGTGCTTGGTAAAGTGTTGGATTATGAAAGGCGAATCAGGTTGTATTTTTTGTATATTATATCTTCACAGTGGGGAGTAACTGAAGGCACACATTTGTCATAGTATGATGTAGTTGGCATTTTGGCAACAGAACTGATTTTGAATTGTCACAGTGATGGACAAGTTTGCTTAGTATGTTCACAAGCATTTATTATTAACAGTATTACAATATTATACATATTATAATGGAGGAAAAATATGCATGAAGATTATCAGAATAACAATATGCTATATGAGACTATTCTACTAATAAACTATATTTTGCCTTCTTTCTGTGTGAATACAACTTTTCACTTAATGCTGAGGTTACACTTTGTGTCTGATTATTTACATCACTGTTGTCAATTGTGTACTAGATAAGTCATTGTTCTGTAGTGTACTGTACAGCACTGAATGACTGGAGTTGTTGGAGTTAAGAGATGCCAATTACTTAACTGTGGCAAAATTATCACAAACTTTACATGAAAAAAACTTTTTTAAATTGAGTATCAGCAGCCAATGTGATCTGTGCTGTACAAAAATGTAAGAAGATGAGCACCTTTCTTCAATCTGTGGTCCCAATCCTGTAAACCATCTAACTGTGGAATTTATATTCCAGGAGTTGTAGGATTGGACCCTAATTTAAACAAATAAAACAAGATATAATACACGTGGTTATGCTGCAAGCACAAATCAGCAGTGATATCTAGAAAAGATCACCAACTAAAAGGCCTCCTCGAAAAAGTTCAAAAGATTTAAACAGAGAGAGGATTTGATGTATAAAAACAAATAGAGACTGTAATTTTGTTCTTAATAATTTGGGGGGGCTATTATACTATAGTTCTGCAGCTTTACAATAAAATAGTTCATTCAGTCACAATTGTTTAGGTAATTTCAGCTGGAATAACTCAGTTTACGGCAGGGGTTCTCAAACTGGGGGTTGGGACCCCTCAGGGGTTCACAAAGTTATTACATGGGGGGTCACGAGTTGTCAGCCTCCACCCTAAACCCTGCTTTGCATCCAGCATTTATAATGGTGTTAAATATATTAAAGTGTTTTTAATTTATAAGGGTCGCACTCAGAGATTTGCTATGTGAAAGGGGTCACCAGTGCAAAAGTTAGAACTACTGGTTAATGGTAACTCAGCAATAGTGGCAGTTCACCCGATATGTGGATTTTCTGTAGCAGTTGGTATAAAAAATCCTGAAGCAAAAAGCCCCCATCAAACAGTCTAATTTGCAGTTATTATGAAAAAACTGAAACCACTTGGGCCCTGATCCTTCAAGGAGCTGATCAGGCTCAACTCCTAGTGAAATCAACAGGAGCTCAGGATGATCAGCACCTCAGAGGATGGGACCCTCCAGCAGTATGGAAAAAAAAAATACTTCTTTCCAAATGTAAAGTGTATGTTTGCTCTGCTGAACACCATATGCTGTATTCATCTTGTTTCTAGAGTTATTTTTATTAGTTATCACTGTTTCAAATAGCTGTTTCCCCCTTCCCTCCATACCCTTCCTCCCCCCCCCACCCCCCCAAAAAACAAACTCTCAAACAAAACTTATTAGTTTAACTTGGATAAAAATATATGTAGATTTTTGAATAAAATTTCTGGGCTTTACCCTTTTAACCCAAAGAATATCTATAAATAGATGATAATGTCTGGGATTTCCACAGCCTATGAGCTGCTATAAATAGTTCTAAACATTTTCCCACTTCATGCTTTTGAAAAGAACATTCTTTACTTCCTTTCTTGGAGAACCCCTGGGAATAATGCTAGATCACAACTCAGAAAATATGTACATTAGGAGAGTTTAACAAAACAGAGCTAACAAACTTGCTAACAGCAGCTCTCAAATTGATTTCACAGAGGAGAAAGGGTTAAATATATTCTGTTGCAAATTCACATTCATAATTCATACCAAAATGTCCCAGCTAATCATTTGTTACTTGTGTCTATTCACTTAATCTGCAACTATCTTTTTTTTTTTCTTTTCATTTTACTAAGGAATTAGGTTTTTTTTCTGGCCTCACAAGCGATAGTAGAATTTATTTGTATTTACTTGATATATGTGCGTGCATTTGACATTCTGTAGATCTAACACTAAAGCAAAACACTTCCCTTCATATTTTTTTAAACATAAACTGGATAGCCTTCTAGAGACATCTGTTTGACTTCAACGTTGAAGTCAAACTGTTCAGACTAGATGTAAAGTTTCTATCTAAAATCTCTGTTCTCTAAGTTTTTCCCATAGCAGCAGAATCCCTAGCTGCAGGCTAAGTGCTTTGTGAAACTGCTTAAATCTCTAGAGAAAGGTGCCAACTGCCTGAATTGCAGCACCCCCTGCAGGAGGTAAGCCATGTAGCAAAGAACACTTTGAGTGTAGAAGAAAATAGTTGCAGTTGCCCTTCTGAAGTGTGACAGGGCAATGTAAGGACAGAAAGGTATAAAAGAATTGCTCTGTGACTATTTATAATAATGAAAGCCAGGGCCTTGTCTTAATATAGCATTGGTGTCACAAAATGAAAGAAAATGGACATTCACTTCCTGTGCAAATTAATATAGCTATAAAAAGGGCTTGTAAATCTGAAGCCCAGGAGGAATTAATTCTAAAGAAAAACTGTATAATTGGTGGGTGGTAAATGTGACAAATATAGCTCCCTGCCACTCTGCCCCTCACCCTTTTAGAATATCCTCTTATCTGACCCTTAAACTCTACAGTCCTTTTAATTAGACAAGCTCCAAGTATCTGTGCCAGTCTTGACTTGCAGTTATTTGAAGCAACTACAGTTGGTGACCTGAGAAGACTGAAATTTACTGTTACAGAGGACAGTAAGAAATTATTTGTCTAGGAAAGCAAATCAGGCATCCTCTCCTAATGGACGGTCCCTTGCAACATTCAACTATACAGAATAGCTTCCAGCTGAAAAATGTGGCAAGCAGAGCCTGATAGAGCAGTTCAATTTCAGTGACCGTGAATGGCTCAAAAAGTGTACATATGAAAACAAAAACTCCCAATGCTTTTAAACCATTACAAAATATAGAGCTATTTACTGGAAGTGTTTCAAGCATGGCTTACATGTATGCAAAGATCGAGATAAACATTAATGGAAGACCAGATTCAAAACACATATTTGAAAATGGGGTCTAAAAACTGGCAGCAATGTGGAGTTCCTAATGTTAGATGGCAGTAAGTTCTGTAAACAAGAAGCATGAAAAGAGAAAGTCCTAACCAAACAGGACCTCCAGTAAAACAAGAAAACCTCTGCTCTTTGAGGTGCAAAAAGTATGATCATAGACAGGGCCGGCTCCAGGCACCAGCTTAACAAGCGGGTGCTTGGGGCGGCCAAGGGAGAGGGGCGGCACATCCCTCACTCCCTCTAGGAGTGAAGGACCTGCCGCTGAATTGCCGTCACTGATCGCAGCTTTTTTTTTTTTTTTTTTGCTTGGGGCGGCAGAAATGCTGGAGCCGGCCCTGATCATAGAGATTAGCCAGTCAAAAATATATACTGGATACACCCCCCGTGGGAAATGCCTTGCAAGTCATGAGTAAGTCAACAAGGGATGCCTCGTGAATCCAGGTTTGCTTTGTTTTGTTCTGTGAGTTTTAAAAAAATGTATTGTACTGAGCGACAGAGGGTCCACCATGCTTTCAACAGCTTCCACCCCACCATCAACCTCAGCCTGGACCAATCTACACGGGAGGTCCACTTCCTGGACACCACCGTACAAATAAGCGATGGCCACATTACCACCACCCTATACCGAAAACCCACCGACCGCTACGCCTACCTTCATGCCTCCAGCTTCCACCCCGGTCACACCACACGATCCATCGTCTACAGCCAAGCACTGAGGTACAATCGCATCTGCTCCAACCCCTCAGACAGAGACCAACACCTACAAGATCTTCACCAAGCATTCTCAAAACTACGATACCCACACAAGGAAATAAAGAAACAAATCAACAGAGCCAGACGTGTACCCAGAAGACTCCTGCTACAAGACAGGCCCAGAAGAGAAACCAACAGAACTCCACTGGCCATCACCTACAGTCCTCAGATTAAACCTCTCCAATGCATCATCAGTGATCTACAACCCATCCTGGACAATGATCCCTCACTTTCACAGACCTTGGGAGGCAGGCCAGTCCTCGCCCACAGACAACCTGCCAACCTTAAGCATATTCTCACCAGCAACCACGCATCGCACCATAACAACTCTAACTCAGGAACCAACCCATGCAACAAACCTCGATGCCAACTCTGCCCACATATCTACACCAGCAACACCATCACTGGACCTAACCAGATCAGCTACAACATCACCGGCTCATTCACCTGCACGTCCACCAATGTTATATATGCCATCATATGCCAGCAATGCCCCTCTGCTATGTACATTGGCCAAACTGGACAGTCACTATGCAAGAGGATAAATGGACACAAGTCAGATATCAGGAATGGCAATGTACAAAAACCTGTAGGAGAACACTTCAACCTCCCTGGCCACACAATAGCAGATGTTAAGGTAGCCATCTTACAGCAAAAAAACTTCAGGACCAGACTCCAAAGAGAAACTGCTGAACTTCAGTTCATCTGCAAATTTGACACCATCAGATCAGGATTAAACAAAGACTGTGAATGGCTATCCAACTACAGAAACAGTTTCTCCTCCCTTGGTGTTCACACCTCAACTGCTAGCAGAGCACCTCACCCTCCCTGATTGAACTAACCTCGTTATCTCCACACTGATATATACCTGCCTCTGGAGATTTCCATTACTTGCATCTGAAGAAGTGAGGTTCTGACCCACGAAAGCTTATGCTCCCAATACTTCTGTTAGTCTCAAAGGTGCCACAGGACCCTCTGTCGCTTTTTACAGATTCAGACTAACACGGCTACCCCTCTGATATTGTACTGAGTCACACTTGGAGTAGTGTTTCTGAAAGTTACATATGTCAGCCAATTTCTCAAGGAACGGCTGATTATCTTTATATTTTTCATACCTCAAGAACCATAGTTCTTTTTCAAATCCTTAGTTAATTCATAATATGGTGTGTGAACACAACACTCACTTAAATAGTGAAGAAGTGAAGGCCTACATATTCCAAAGTGGCTCTATTTTGAGTATTTCTGACTTTGGGTACCCATGTTTATACACCTTAGGGATTCATTTTTCAGAGCTCCTCCAAATGTGATTGATTTGGATTGCAAAGATGGAAAATTCTTAATAACAAAAAAGATTTGACTCTGTATGTGAGCAGAGAAAGCCCTTATTCACTAGACTGGGGATCTCTCAGGACACTGCTCTAAACTTTGCAAATGCTGTGGTGAAAGGAAAACTTTCTTAGACTCCACTGCAGCCAGAACACGGGCACATAAAAACTCTCTCTATTACAGCTGATTGGCCACAGAATAGAGCAACTGCTAACTGCACTCTAGTCCCCTTCCAAAATACTTCATCTGTCACAGCTTACCTATACACTAAGGTGCTGTGAGGACGGTATAAAGAGAAGAATATCTTAGAACCACAGTATGGCTGGACAATGACAAATGATGATCATGATGTCTTACCAGCTCACTGGGTGAGTAGCCCAAAGGCTGAACATTATTCTCACTCAGTATTTTGCAACAACATTGGGTCTATTGGTCTACACTGGCAGACCAATATTATAGGTCTGCCATTTTGATGGTAGCAAGGTAACCCAGAAATAGAATTGGTGATGTAATCAAGACAATGCTTTGATCATCACTCCCTCTAACTTCCAACCCTACCCCGAAAACAATACAGAATATACCAACCAATGTGTTGCACCAGAAACCACCTGGGATAGTGTTATGTTTGTCCTACAAACTGTGTAGGGTCAAATAAAAACTACAGTAGAACCTCAGAGTTACACACTGACCAGTCAACCACGGACCTGGAACCAGAAGTACACAATCAGGCAGAGACCAAAAAAAAAAAAAAAAGAAGCAAAAACAGTACAGTATTGTGTTAAACATAACCAACAAAAAAAAAAAAAAAGGAAAGCAGCATTTTTCTTCTGCATAGTAAAGTTTCAAAGCTGTATTGTCAATGTTCAGTTGTAGACTTTTGAAAGAAAAAACATACTGTTTTGTTCAGAGATACAAACCATTCCCGAGGTGTTCAGAGTCTATCTGCAGGATGCACGTCACATGTAATCAAACTGGCATATTCAGTGCCAAGTTTCCCTCTCCCCTCTTGCAGAACCATCTGTCTGTCATCTGCCTATAACTAGAGTGGAGTGAAGAAAGGTAATTCCTTTGTGCAGAGGATTTTGGTATTTTGTAATCTGGTTTCATTCTGATTAGGAATGAAAACCAAAAATTTAGACATTCTCCATGAAAAGAAATAGAGCCCTGGCTCCAGAGCAGTCCACATAACGGGCTGCCCTAGAACTGCAGAGCCTGGAAGTAAGGCTCAGTAGCACTCCACTGGGGCTACCAAGGTGCTTGGCAGGTGAGCTGGTAGGAAACCAGGTAGGTTTCCATCAGAATGTTGGTGAAATCGAACCCATCTCTGAGACTAGGTTAGATTTCACCAAATTGGCGAATTTCAACAAAACAGTGTTTTATCAGAGTTTTTCTGACCAGCTCTACTACCACTTCTAATCTTTCTTTGATGCTGCTGTCAAGAGAGAAGTAATCACTAGACATTAGTAAATTTCACCTACTCCTCTCTTCCACAACCCCAGCCCCCTCAAAGCAGAGGACTGTGTACCCCACACTTAACAGGGGAAAGATGGAACGTTCCTGATCCTACAGAAACATGCTGACTCACTGAAAACCAAAAAAGTGTTGTTAAAGAATTCCAATTTACATTAAGAACTAGCTATAAGAACAAACCCCAGAACAATTTAGTGGTCCATTTAGCTCAATATACTGCTGATAGCAGTGACCAATGCCATATACTTCAGAGAAAAGCATAAAACTCCTTTATATATAAAACTGGGCAAACCAAGATAAAGTGAAAACTTCCTGATTCAGCTATAAGCCCAGTAATTTTATCCTAAATAATGTAATTGCAGAGGCTACCTAACAATTTCCTGTGGGAACAGGAATTGCAGGTGAGTTTTCAGAACTTGTAAATTACACAGGCTAAAGTAGAGCTCTTCCAAAGAAGATTTTCCATAAGCTCAAAGATCAAAATAACAAATTAATAGGATACTATTTAAAAATTCATCCACTGAGTAAAATATGGGGATAGTATAATCTACTGGTAATTTGTTATTTTGACCCGTTATATTTTTGCAAATTTCAGGAGGCAAAGTTAAGTTTGGGTGTGTGATTAAGTCAGCTGGGGTATCAGTGAGTGAAGGATGATATGGCAGTGACCGATTATTGAGATTGTTTAACTGTTTATTTCCAGACTTTCTAACTTTGGATTTTTAAACAGGTATTTAATTTTTAATAAAGAAAGGGTAATATTGTGGGTTTTTTAGATATTAGCTGGAATCAGAAGCATACTTTCAACCTTAGCAGTTCTTAATGAAAGTTTTTGATTATGAATCTTGGGGTACTGTTTTGAAGGAACTGGTTATGCGAAATGGGCTACTGCACTTGTCTGGCTGCATGGGAAATGTCTTGCTTTTAATGAGTTGCCAACCTGTGGGATTTCAACCCGTGGGATTCCAATGACCTGTGGGATTTCAAAGTTCCCTTTTTAATTTAAAGGAAATGATAGATAGATATATCTTTAAATATGATGGCATTATTGTGAAAAAGGAATTCCATTCATTCATTTTGTTTCTAATTTAAATGGGATATATTGTGGAAGTTAGACTATATTCTCTTAAAGGACTTGCCTTTACTAGTGATGCACGGCACTTTTCAAGCTGGAGAACAATGAAAATGATTATACAGTTGTGTATTTACTCAAAGTATTTGAATTCTTACTATAAAAATGATGAACATGTTTAAACAATTGTTTGACTGAATAATGTCCTGAGTGTGGAAATGAATGTAATTGGATACTAACATTAGTTTCAGGTCTCTATTAAAGTAATATTGTCCTTAAAACAAAACCAAAAAATTAACGGTCTAAAAAAGGAAAAAAGTGGTAAAATAGCAATCTTCTCGGTATATTTTTCATTGATAATGTAGCTGGCAATCCTGGTCCACAGAAGAGTATCTAGGACAAATTTGCATTGGCTGTGATATACAACATATCCAATTAATTCTTTTAGGCCCCACATCCTGTGCACAGCCCAGGTAAATGGGCTACAGTAAGGATTTTCCAATTTTGTAAATACCATCTAGTTTCTATAATACTTTTTGTTAGTAATTAGGAAATTAAGTTTGTCTTCCTGACCTTCTGTAAATGACCTGACTAAAAGATGGAACCATCTTGAGAGTATGAGTGGCCAAAACGCATCACCTGTTTCTGCTGCATCAGTTGGACCAGAAAAGCTCCTCCCATTCCAGCTGCTGTACATCAGCCCTGATTTCATGTTGTGGCTCAGATGCAATGGAACCAGGAGTTTTTCCTATCCCACTGCTACCAGACAAATATCTTTCAAGCATTCATGCTTCTCTGGAAATAAGCTATTTGATTTGACCAGCCCTTATATCTTCATGCCAAGGCCCTGATCCTACAAAAGAGTTTCACATGGGATGAGGCCTACTCCCTCACAGGGCCACACTGACCTCAGTAGAGTGCTGTATGGGCCCAGGAGTCTGCCTACAAAGAGTTCATTGCAGGATCAGGGCTCAAAACTGAAATTGCAAAATTAACACATTTTTCAGTTACACAAGCACAGAAAAGTATTTTTTTTTCTACACTAGGAAAGGGGAACACCAGCCTTATTCCCACAGTTGGATATCTCACATGCCACCTAATAGAATTTTACCAAACACCCCAAAATAATTCCCAATCTAGTTTTAGGTTGTGAAAGGTCTTTATAAGAATAGTGTTTGCCTGGTTTTGTGTGTGTTTAAAGGTACTTGTCTGCCACAGTGATAGGTGGGAAATCCTGGATTCTGCAAATATTTGCATTATGCACAGCAAGGAGCATAAAGATGTTGCTCCAGTGCAAGTACAAGTATTCTTGTATGCACTGTTCCCCCATTATCCACTCAGCTATAACATACCCAGCACCCCATGTGAAACTTTCCCAGAGCCCCATTCTTTGGGGCCATCATTGTGGTCCTATAAATCAGTGTAGCTCTTTTTGGTAAAGGAAATGTGTTCTCTGCCTGTGTCCAAAATAGGCCATGAACTATGTTAGAGGAGACAGAGCTGGCAGTGCCGCCTATTATTAAAGTTGCCTAACACTTCTCATTATAAGTCCCTGTTTTCAAATGCTTATAACTTTGCCAAATTTTAACTGTTTGGACTGAAGTTTTCCATGCCAGATGCCTGTCTCAGGCTGTTTTTGGAAAGTTTTAGCCAAAAAGGTTCAACCAGTTCCAAGAAAGTGGTTAGGGAAAATACATTGTTCTGCCCATGTTCAAAAAATGCTGGCAACCTTTTCTTTGAGCTTTAGCAACCCCATGCTTTGGAGCAAAGATTTGAAATTTGGCAAGGGGGAGGCCTTTGTATCAGAGATGTGCCTGTTGCTGTTACTGTGAAAATCTACCCAAATTTGGCCAATTTATAAGCCTTTGAAAAATCTGTGTGCACATGCTCAGTAGAAACTTTTTAGAAGTTAGCAGGGCACCAGAACTTAGAAGAAGGAACTTGTGTCTCCTGTACCCCCAATGGCCCCTCTTTTGCAGCCTAAACAGAGAAGGAGGAAGCTGCTTGACTTGAATGATGGAGTGTCCCATCAACTTTGATTGATGAACTACAGTTACTTATCGTGGCTCCTGAGATGAGATCAAAGACCAACTTCAGACCTGCAGCCCTGTCTGCAAGTGTCAGAGATGAAGACAATTGTAGGTGAAGGTGCTCTGCTTTTAACTTTATGCCTTGCACATCTTTTCTTGATTTCAGCAGTCTGTGAGCTCTCAAAATCTTTCAGTCTGAGCTGGCAGAGCTGCTGCCATGGGATCTTGTCATGAGCTAAGAGCTCCCAAGTGTTGAGGGCAATATTGCAAGACAGGAGGTTGATCTTGAGAGTCTCTTTCTAACATTTTCATGGTCTTCCCCTAAAACAAGTTCCTGTCTGTAATTCTCCATAAAAGGCAGCCTTAAGTATTCTTCTGTCAGACCTATAGGCTGCACTATTTCAGCTGTTCTCTCACTACAAAAGCTTCAATGCCTGTGATGTTGCAGAATTCAAGGACATTTTTGGAAACAAATCTTACCATTTAATTCTCATTATCCACCACAGACATAGTAGGTCAAATTGGTCCAAGCATTTTATGAGGCGTTGATAAGTATTGCAGCTGTATAAGCATGGTGATGCCGCGATAAACATCAGTTTTTGTTAGCAGTCTGACACTATGTTCATTCCAGAGATGATGCTGAAGTTTTCGGAAGGCACTGCTGGCTGCACCAATACTCTTTGTAATGTTATCATCAATCCTTGCATCTTGCAAAACTACACTGCCTAGGTAGCAAAATTTGTCAATGACCTTGAGTGGTTCATCATTGATGAAACAATTGGAGTAGTTGCAGTACTTCCCGGTTGAGGCTGGACCACGTCTTCTCTGTCTTCTTTAGGCTGATCACACTGGTCTACAATTTTTGAGAAGTCGTCTGCTTCAGAGATAAAATGTGCTATTTATTATGTATTTTGATGTGCTGAATTCAAATATGACAAATAAAACAACTGATTGGCTACTGTTTCTAAGATATTTAAGTTTTTACATTTTATGTCTATGTATATTGTGTAGATAGTTTTAATCATAAATTGTAAACCTAGGTCTTTTCATGTGTTTATGGTTGCTTTACATGATCATATTTCACCTGTCCTGTTTATGTAACACTTTAAAAATCAGCAAAAGGGTTATATAAATAAAATTTATTATGAAACAAAAGGCAAAAAACTATTATGTACATAGTTCAGTGTCTACTCGGCGCTTCTTGGCTTGTCTCTTGTATTCATTAAATGGAGCATCTCTTGTCACTGTCCAGCAATAGTCTGCAAGCATTGATGGGCTCCATTTGCCCTGATAGCGTTTCTCCATTGTTGCAATGTCCTGGTGAAATCGCTCGCTATGCTCGTCGCTCACTGCTCCGCAGTTCGGTGGAAAAAAATCTAGATGAGAGTGCAAAAAATGTATCTTTAGTGACATGTTGCAACCAAGGCTTTTGTATGCCTTGAGGAGGTTTTCCACCAACAACTTGTAGTTGTCTGCCTTGTTGGTTCAGAGAAAATTTATTGCCACTAACTGGAAGGCTTTCCATGCTATCTTTTCCTTGCCACGCAGTGCCTGGTCAAATGCATCATCTCGAAGAAGTTCACGAATCTGAGGACCAACAAAGACACCTTCCTTTATCTTAGCTTCACTTAACCTTGGAAATTTTCCATGGAGGTACTTGAAAGCGGCTTGTGTTTTGTCACTGGCCTTGACAAAGTTCTTCATAAGACCCAGCTTGATGTGTAAGGGTGGTAACAAAATCTTCCTTGATTCAACAAGTGGTGGATGCTGAACACTTTTCCTCCCAGGCTCCAATGACTGTGGGAGTGGCCAATCTTTCTTGATGTAGTGGGAATCTCTTGCACGACTATCCCATTCACAGAGAAAACAGCAGTACTTTGTGTATCCAGTCTGCAGACCAAGCAAGAGAGCAACAACCTTCAAATCGCCACAAAGCTGCCACTGATGTCGGTCATAGTTTATGCACCTCAAAAGTTGTTTCACGTTGTCATAGGTTTCCTTCATATGGACTGCATGACCAACTGGAATTGATGGCAAAACATTGCCATTATGCAGTAAAACAGCTTTAAGACTCGTCTTCAATGAATCAACGAACAGTCTCCACTCATCTGGATCGTGAACGATGTTGAGGGCTGCCATCACACCATCGATGTTGTTGCAGGCTACAAGATCACCTTCCATGAAGAAGAATGGGACAAGATCCTTTTGACGGTCACGGAACATGGAAACCCTAACATCACCTGCCAGGAGATTCCACTGCTGTAGTCTGGAGCCCAACAGCTCTGCCTTACTCTTGGGTAGTTCCAAATCCCTGACAAGGTCATTCAGTTCACCTTGTGTTATGAGGTGTGGTTCAGAGGAGGAGGATGGGAGAAAATGTGGGTCCTGTGACATTGATGATTCAGGACCAGAAGCTTCATCCTCTTCCTCGTCTGACTCAAGCGAGAATGATTCTGGTGCATCAGGAACCGGCAGTCCTTCTCCGTGGGGTACTGGGCTGATGGAATGTTTGGATAATGCACAGTCCACTTTTCTTCTTTGACACACCTTTCTCAACTGGAGGCACCATGCAGAAATAACAATTGCTGGTATGATCTGTTGGCTCTCTCCAAATCATTGGCACTGCAAAAGGCATAGATTTCCTTTTCCTATTCAACCACTGGCAAAGATTTGTTGCACAAGTGTTGCAGCATATGTGTGGGGCCCACCTCTTGTCCTGATCTCCAATTTTGCAGCCAAAATAAAGGTGATAGGCTTTCTTAACCATAGTGGGTATACTGCGCTTTTGTGATGCAAAAGTCACTTCACCACAAACATAGCAGAAGTTATCTGCACTGTTCACACAAGTACGAGGCATCTCTGCTCACTTTGGCTGAACAGAAATGTGTCCCTTTGCAAAATCAAACACTGACAAATAAGAGAGCACGACACTTTTTGATTTCTAGAGCTGATATAGGGCAATTTGTTCAGCAGAGTGCTGTAAGCTTCGTTATGAATGCATCATCCATGACTTCTAGGAATAACATGATGCAATTCATATCATGTATGACGCAATACCAGCTTCAGATTGCATCATTCATTGTTTTGCCTAAAAAGCAAGTACCGTCCAAACCCAGTCATAGATTTATTCATAGATCCAGTCAAAGATGTATTTTAGTCATTTCTGGTTTAAATTGAGATCCCTTCCCTTTATAACTCACTTATCCTCCGCCATTCCCAAGTCAAGGGTCGTATATACTGACCCAATAGCATATCTTGAAAACTAGAGCCAATCAACAATTTTAAGCATCATTTTCGTTCTCAGTGATCCAGATTTAGTAAAGTTTGACTACATTTATTTCAGAAGCATTTTGGCTGTAGAGCAGCATCATTAAACCAAAACGTTTTGCTGCATGCACAGAGCAGTCAGTGAGCAGCCATGCTCAGCTGATGTGGCAACTCATGGTGTCGGATGCCATTAGATGGTCAAGGGACATTTATCTAGAACACATCACTGGACACTGGCAATACTAGGAGAGATGAGAAACAAAATCTGAAAGTAACTTAAATATTTCTCTGATGGATTATTACTACTAAGGGACAACCTATCCTAAATGTCCAATTACTGATGGACAATCTACATTCATTTCTATATTTGCTTTCTACAACCAACTCTCTGTGTAACTTTTCATGAGTAATGTACCAGAATACTTCGATGTTAATATCTAAATTCAAGTATCAGAGGGGTAGCCGTCTGGATCTGTAAAAAGCAAAAGAGAATCCTGTGGCACCTTTAAGACTAACAGATGTATTGGAGCATAAGCTTTTGTGGGTGAATACCCACCTCGTCAGACGCATGAAATTCACCCACGAAAACTTATGCTCACAATATCTAAATTGTTTCATTAAATTTATTAATCTTATTTGGGTTATTGCTGATTATGTACTATATATATTGTATTAATTTTAAACCAACCTTTGTACGTTGGATAATTTAAGCACTATACCCAGATGTACAGACACTCTTTTCTTAACCTGTGTATTATATAATTTTAACATTAGCTTTATTTAAAAAAATGTATATCAGTACTACTGAAAAAGTGTATGAAGAATTTCATCAAGTTTTTTAACAAGCCTTATACACGTGAGCTCAGATTTTAACGCATGCACATGAGGTGGGTATTAGATATTTGACAACATGTGTGCTGTTTTAAATGGAGGCTCAGCATCATTTTACAACTCATGAGCTGATGATCAAACCACATGCATGCTCCCCACATTGCATGGGTGATTTTGATGTCCCAACAGTTGCGTTGGCATACAATGACATAGTCAATTAAATGCTAGTGACCGGAGTGCTCACTGGCATGCATTCATTTTGCTTTGTTGCTTTTGAAATATCTTATTTATGATGGCTAGCTGGTTCTCTGCACTTTTTGAGGAGTGTTGTGCCATTTGAGTTTTCTTTCACCAAATCATATTTACCGAATACTTTGGGCCAATCTTCATGATTGCAACCAATTCTAGAATTTAAGTTCCCTGGGATGATTAATTTTTTATGAAAATGAGCTGACTTTATGGTGGTGTTGAAGTCTTTGTAGAATTTTTCTTTGACATCATCAGCCCACATCATCATGGGTGCATATGCGCTAATGACTGATACATAACATGCAGATGCCAAGTTGAGGTGAAGGACTATCAAGCAATCATTTATTCCTTTGGGTACACAATCAAGTGCAATAGACATCCAAATAGTAAAGTCAACCCCTGATAGTCATCTCTCTTCTGTGGACTTGCCTATCCAGTAGAACATGTATTCAGCCCCAACCTCTTCAAGATGGGACTTGGCTGGGAAAGATGTTACGCTCAATGGAGCTACATCAATTTTGTATTTGGCCTTTCAACACAGCATCATCATAAAGAGTGCAGACATTCCATGATGCAAAGTTCAGCATTTTTTGTCTGTTGGTGAAGACTGGCCTGCCTCCCAAGGCCTGTGAAAGCGAGGGATCGTTTTCCAGGATGGGTTGTAGATCACTGATGATGCATTGGAGAGGTTTTAGCTGAGGACTGTAGGTGATGGCTAGTGGAGTTCTGTTGGTTTCCCACAGACAACTCGCCAACCTTAAGCATATTCTCACCAGCAACCACACACCACACCATAGTAACTCTAACTCAGGAACCAATCCATGCAACAAACCTCAATGCCAACTCTGCCCACATATCTACACCAGCAACACCATCACAGGACCTAACCAGATCAGCCACAACATCACCGATTCATTCACCTACACATCCACTAATGTAATATACCCCATCATGTGCCAGCAATGCCCCTCTGCTATGTACAGCGGCCAACCTGGACAGTCACTACGTAAAAGGATAAATGGACACAAGTCAGATATTAGGAATGGCAATATACAAAAATCTGTAGGAGAACACTTCAATCTCCCTGGACACACAATAGCAGATTTAAAGGTAGCCATCCTGCAGCAAAAAAAACTTCAGGACCAGACTCCAAAGAGAAACTGCTGAGCTTCAGTTCATCTGCAAATTTGACACCATCAGCTCAGGATTAAACAAAGTCTGTGAATGGCTAGACAACCACAAAAGCAGTTTCTCTTCCCTTGGTGTTCACACCTCAACTGCTAGAAGAGGGCCTCATCCTCCCTGATTGAACTAACCTTGTTATCTCTAGATTGATTCTTGCCTGCATACTTATACCTGCCTCTGGAAATTTCCACTACATGCATCCAACGAAGAGGGTATTCACCCACGAAAGGTTATGCTCCAATACGTCTGTTAGTCTATAAGGTGCCACAGGACTCTTTGTTGCTTTTTGAAATACTATGTCATCTGTGCAATATGACCATGTTAATGTTGCTGTGAGAACTTTGACTTTCCAAACTTTAAACGTTCACAGTTAAGTTGGTATTCACATAGTATTTTATATTTATGTGTTTGAATTTTGTGTGACATTATCTGGCTTCATCCATTCTAATTAATGTTTACTGGTTGTGGGTGATTAAATTTGCCAATACCATCATGTAATTAACGCTATGAGAAATACAATTTTAATATTTTAATCTGTTGCCTCTAGTGCTTTACATTTCAGGGTTCCTTCTGGAGGAAAAGGGTGAGGCTAGGCAAAATGCCATTGTATGGTATGAATTGTTTAGTTTGATTTGGTGGGTGGGGAAATTTATAGGTGGAAGAGAAATTAATACACACGCATCTGTGAACGAAACAAACCGCATTTGCAAGGCTGGAAGCCTAACCCAAATTCCTCTCACCAACAACCAAACTGCATGAACTTTAGGCACATCAGGTTGCCATCTCATCTTAAAAAAACAAAACAAAACAAAAAACACAATTTGTCAAACATGCTGTTTCATCTAAGCTGAAATGCTTTGCAGACACATTTTGATTTCAACAAAATTTTCAGCATGAAAGGGGAAGAGAGAGGGAGTGTATGGCTTTAGCCTGGTAGACACACACAAACTTCCTGAATTGAAAAACTCAGTCAAAAAATAAATTTTGACATAAGTTCATTTTCACAAAAATGTTCAAAAGCTTTGGGTTTTGTTCCAGATTTCAAAAGCTGTCATGAAATGGAATGGTCTTCTGGTCATCTCTAATACATAGCATCTGAGGGCTTGCCCCATGGGGAAATTTACTAGCATAATTATACTGATATACAATTATACTGATGTACATTCCCACATGGACACTTATTCCAGAATAAGTGCTTCCACATATGGAATTATACCAGAATAACTGTAGCAGTATAATTATATTAGTAAATTTCCCCATGTAGATAAGCCCTAAACATCAGTACAAGAATTGTACTCTTTAAATGATCATGAAAACTACATGGAAAAAGCTGAACCGTTTTGGCTGAAATTAAACAAACAACCAACCCCACAATCAGTTTGAGGCAGACACTCAGGATGTAAAATTTCAGGCTGAACAATTAAACTATGGCAGAAATATAAAGAACTGAAAACAGGGTCTTAGAATGGGATCTGTCAGGCACCTTGATAATAGGTGGCACTATCAGCCCTGTCCATATAAATGAGCAGCCCAGGTTTCCAGAAAATAACTTTTTTGATAGGTATAAACAATCCACTGACTGGGCTTAGTAAGAAATTTCCTCTGTGGGCCGGTTATTATATAAGCGTCTTCTACATGTTGTCTTGCACTTTTCTCGAAGCAGCTAGCCCCTGTTAAAGATAGCATATTGTTATTATTTATTTGTATTGCAATAATGCTGTGGACCCCATGGTGTTAGACACTGTACAAACATGGGTCAGACAGATGGTCACTATCCCAAGAAGCCTGCAATCTACTGTCTAGTATGGCAACTCCTATGCAACACAGACAGAGAAGGATCGCCAGCACCCACTGAAAACTGCATCACCAGCATCTTGCTACACTGGCATCCCAGCAACCATACGCTGGGGGAACCCTCACTAAACCTGCTCCCCTGTGAGATGAAAAGTGTCATGGTCCCTGTGCACTGCCTGGCTTCAGGGGGCTCTAGGATGGTGCTGGTGGGTGCCCAGAATAGGGGGCTGTGAGACCTGTGACAGGAAGGGGGTGAGGGTGCATGGCCTGGGGAGCTGTGACACACTGGATGGTGGTGGATAGGTGCAGCAGACAAGGGCTAAGGCTCAGGGAGGGCAGGAGGAGCTAGGTGCCCATGATAATGAGCCGAAGTGTACAATAGGAGGCAGGTACCTGGGACAGGGTTATGGGGAAGGCGCAGTGGGTGCCTGGGATGGGGCTGTGGGGGAGGGGGGACGCGAAGAGGCAGGTGACCTGGCCAGGGATTGAGACCATGGTAGGTGATTGGGAGGGGGTGGTGGAGGCTTGGGGTGGTGGACTCTGGGACGGGGCTGTATGTATGTGTGTGGGGGTGGTGGGCGCCCAGGAGGGAGGTATATCTGTGTGGAGGGGGGCAAGGGTCCAGAATAAGGGTTAAGGGAGAAAGGTGCGCAGGATGTGGGGGAGGGGGGCAGCGGGTGACTAGAACAGAGTTAGGAAGGGGGGCAGCAGGGCCCAAGACGGAGGGTAGGCGGGTACCTGAGACGGGCTATGGGGGGGGGGGGGAAACGGGTGCCCAGGATGGGGGTTGGGAGGAGAGGGTGGCCAGGATGGACCTGGGGGGGGAAAGGGAGAGTGGTTGCCTGGGACGGGGATTGGAGGCGGCGGGGGCCCGGGACGCAGCATGGAGGAAGGGGAAGGGCGGAGGCCCGGGGCGGGAAGGGCAGGAGCTGCCCGGTTCCCGCCGTCGCTACCCAGCCCTGTCCCGGGGACACACCTCACGCCGCCCAGGCTCCAGCCCCACCAGCACCCGCCGCCGAGCGGGGCGGGGCGGCGGCCTCCGGTCCCTGCCCGCCCCCGGAAGTCTCCCCGCAGCCACTGAGGAGCCACCTTGTTGCGGCCCGCGCCGCCGCCGCTGCTGCCGGGCAATCTGGTGGCCGAGCGGAGGCGTTTGAGGGGCAGCGCTGAGCCCGGCCCAGCCCCCACCGCCGCCGCGCTCGCCCTATCCCGGGCGCCGCCCCTGCCCGTGCCCGCCGCGCGGGCCATGCGGCTGGGAGCCCGAGGCGGCCGGAGGCAGACCGGACGCGCTCTCAGCCCAGCCGGGCGCGGCGCACGTGGGTGCTGAGGGGCGGCGAGGCCGGGCCGGGAAGATGCTGTTGTCCCTGGTGCTGCACACCTACTCCATGCGTTACGTCCTGCCCGCCGCCGTGATGATGGGCACCGCGCCCACCTACGTGCTGGCCTGGGGCGCCTGGCGCTTGCTCTCCGCCCTGCTGCCCGCCCGCTTCTACCGGGAGCTGGATGACCGGTTCTACACCATCTACCAGAGCATGGTGCTCTTCTTCTTCGAGCGCTACACCGGCGTGCAGGTGAACCCCCCGCGCCTGGCACCGGGGGTGGGCAGCGAGCGGGGCGGGGGCACCGGGGGGGCTGCATTTGGGGTTACTGCCAGGCTATCTGCCACGTGGAGGGCACGGGATCTGACCTGGCACTTGTGAATCCACCCATCGCCGTGCTGCTCGGGTGCCGAACTGTGCCACTACATGGACTGCTCAGAGCGGGCTGAGCCTGTTCACCCCGTGGCAAGCATTTGTTGCACTTAACCTGGTGCCCTCATAAATATACTTAGGCAGATCTTAGCCTTGCTCACCCAACTAGTTTCACTGAGATCAGAGTAGCATGAAGGCAAAGAAAATATACTCAGACCACCACTGGATCTTGTGATTGCCCACCTAACCCTCTGTTTGCACAACCTCTCCCTTCAACCTCGTTGTCACTCCTTCCTGGTCTTGTCTAGGTTTTGCAACTAAGCAAGCTGCCCTTGATTGCCGCCACTGACCTTGAAGCTCTTGAGCTGCACCCTTGGAAATCAGTGGTAAAACTCCTACTGACTTCTGTGCAGCTCAGGCCTTTCCATTGTAAGCTCTTGGGGGGCTCTAACTCTCTTATTTTGTAAAGAATCATCACAATAAGTTTTTATCTGGCACTTTTCATTCACCACTCTAAAAGTGCTAGTATTGTTATGCTCATTTTACAGGTGTGGAAACTGAGTCATACAGTGGGGAAGAAACATGGGCACAATAATGCTATGGAATCCAGACCACCACCACCCACCCCCCAGTTAGTGTTTTTAACAACTGAACCATGCTATCTCTTTTGCACAATCATGATACTAAATAGATAGTAGGTAATAAAATAATAGTTACATGAATAAGGCAAGCAGGTCTAATGAAACTACTAGATGTTGCTATTGCTACCCAAAGAAAAACTTGAGTGACCTTCCTTCAGTCCTTTGCAAATAATGGATCCAAACATATCTATAATGCTGAACACTATGAATACAGCTTGGGTCATAATTGCTCATGTCTGACTTGGATTTCAGGTTGGACTTTTTCTATTATCCCCTAATTCAAAGAAGAGAGAGTGTTAAAGGGACACCTTTGAGATAAAATAGTATGTAAAATGAAATTCCTTACTATATTGCAAATAATAGTTTAAATTATTATAACTAATGAAGTAAACATAACTTTTCAATATTTGTACTGCTCATTTGCCTAAGTTTTGGGCCAACTGAAGTTAATAGGAGCTGTGATCACTCAGCAGCTCTGAATTCAGGTTCAAGATCTCAAGTTAGAAACCCAGGATTGATGGCCTCTCTTTCAAGTTTCAGCCTTCTGTTGCCCCTGTCAATATGCATCTGTGTGCAAATAATTGTACTTCATATTTATAGAGAATCTTGTCTTAGAGAATCTCAAAACACTTTACAGATATTAATGAATGACGTCTCCTAATGCCGCTGTGAAAGGATTACATCTCCATTTAGAGTAGGAGAAACTGAAGTATAGAGATGTTAAGGCCTACATTTTCAAAAATGTCTTAGTTATGGGTCCCCATTCTGAGTCACTTATGCCCTGTTTTCAGAGAAACTGAGCACCCTTTATAGATCCAGCTGCGGTCAATAAGAGCTGCAGGTGCTCAGCACCTATGAATATAAGCCCTAAGTGTCTGAAGATGGGTAACCAAAATAACGGACGCTTCTGAAAATGTAGAACTAAATCATTTGGCCAGGTTCACATAGGAAGTTTGTTACAGAACTGGAGATGGAGCCCAGATCTCTTGACTCCAATCCTGTAACAAAACTATCCCTCCAAGTATGAGCATTCTTGGAGACTTCAGGAGCCAAGTAAGTGATGTGCATATTTTTATTTACAAGCTTGTTAGTGCCTTTCAGTGCTAAACTTGGACTTCTCCTGTGTGGAAGTTAAATGCATAAGGAGCATTAACTCATTTGATTTGTGATATAAACTAGAACAGGGAGGAAGGATAGTGCTGTGTTTAAGGCACAGGACTAGAATCTGGGAGTTCTATTCCCTGCTGTGCCACAAATTGTGTGACTGTGACCAACTCAATTAACTTCTGTCTCTGTTTCCACATCTGTACAGTCAAAAAAACAATACTTCCCTATCTCACAGGGTGATGTTAATTGTTCACTTTGTTCACAGCCTTGTATTGCCATAACATCTTCCATCCAAAGATCTCAGTACATTATTATTTATTAGACTTGATCTGGCAGAGGTGAAAGGCTAGCTGTTTAACTCAACCAATCTTAAGGACAAAATTCAAAATCAAGAATATATGTATGATATAAACCATAATAGAGTAAGTATTTGTTCACATGTCCTATTAGGAAGTTGCCCTGGGGTAAGTATTATGAACAGGACACTTACCATTGAAAAATGCCTGCTCTGTTGAAAATCTAGCACTAACTCATAAGAAAATAAGAATAGAGAATGCCAAGGAAAGACATAGAAGGGGAAGCATCAAGAAAACCACTGGCTATGCCAATACTGTGCTTTTTTCTTAATTTCCCCTGGTTGCTTCAGTGCAAGTCTATCAGTGATGGCAACATAGACCATCAGCTGCTATTTTTGTCATAGGATCAAGTAACCCTGCTAAGAATTGCAACAGTGGATGATCTTTGGAAAAAGTGCACTGCAGGCAAGGCTAAAAAGGAAGAGGGAACAGAAAGGAACCAAAGGCTAACAAAGGGGAGACTCTCCAAGACCAATGCTTGTGGGATAATGCTTGTGGCTTAAAACTATGGAAAAATAAAGGGAAGGAAGAGGGAAACAGAGTAAGAATTAGTCAGAGAAATGCCAAATACCTGGTACTCTCAGCATTTGCAGGTGTAGGAGAGAGAATCCCTGAAACTTGTTTTATGTATACATTTTACTACTCTTGATTGCATTTCGCTGAAAAATATTCCACAGCTCTTAACTTGGAGAGTGGTATGGTCATGGCATAGGCCCCAGCCCTGCAAACTCTTAAGTAGGTGTTTGCTGGATTGAGGCCATAATCTTGAAACTGCTACTTTGGGGCATATAATTAGGTTAACAGGGGCAGGCAACAATTTTTCCCTAAATGTCAAGCTCTGGTGCTTATAATAAAATATCACTAAACTAAAATCAAACAACAAAAATAGGACATAAGAATGTTAACTTTATACTTCTATAGTACTCTTCATCAGGGCATCTCAAATTGCTTTACAAACATTAAAGCATCCCAACATCCCCTCTGGGGGAGCTAAATTACTGGGTGATGAATTGCATAAATTAGCAGAAATGGAAAAGATCTAGCTTAAATCATTCTCTAGTTTTACAGACAGGGAAACAAGAGGTTAAGGACCTGATCAAGCAAAGCACTTAAGTATATACATAGTCTCATTGAAGTCAATAAAACTACACATGAGTTTAAATGCTTTGCTGGATTAGGGCCTTAAATTACTTGCTCAAAGTTGTACAGTGGGACAGTGGTAGAACTGGAAAAGATAATTTTATTTGAGACTGTGTCCTGTCCAGGATTCTTTGAAATTATTTGCATTATTTGTGGATTTTTAATGGAATAATATATCTATTCTGTTATAAATATTGGATGTGCCTGCTTTTAAAATCCTATCTGTCGTGAAATTTCCATTGCTATCAATGGGAGTTTTACTGAGTTAACACTGTGAGTTTGAGGCCTATATGTGGATTATTTTTTCAACTAAATTAAAATAATAGTGTATCTTATTTTTGCAAGAATGGAGAGGAGAGGAAAGGAGGTTTCTGTGTAGCAACAGCTGTTAATCCACAAAGAATCTAATTACGCACAATTTTTTTTCATTCCTCTAATTTAGTGTTTCTAATCAACTGAGTTTATAAAAACAAAACCCCTCCTCCATGCTGCATCTGAATTTTGACTTTACAGCAAACACTTTAAATTTAAAATTGTGAAATAAAATGGAAACTGGGATATATATTTAACTGTGTAGCAGAGCTAGTCCGATATCCTAATAACCTATAGGGATTGGGACTAGAAATTAAATTTAAATATAAAATTGTTATCGCAGAGCTCTAAAACTATAGGAACCACTGCTCCAACATTTTTGTTTTAGAGTGTGGTTCTGGTACCTTCTTACTCAATCATCTTTTCTTCCTATATTTTCTGAGTCATATCTGCTTACCTTCCTGCCAAAAATATGTTTTTTGCTCCTGTTAGCTTTGCAGATCCCATACAGCAATGAAAGAGAACTAGATTCTGTTGTGGCTCTCACGTAATCAACAAAATTGTTAATGAATTTTCAAATGCAGACTTATTACTGGTAATGATGCGTGGCTTGGCTTTCAGAACCCAGAGTGAATTTACAGAGCTGGCAATTAGAAAAAAACTTCCTAATCTGCAAATGAAGTCAGTTTAGACAGACACATTTTTGTGATTGTAAACATGAAATCCCATGATGCCACTTAGAGCCATTTTCAGAGTATAACTATATTTTAACTGATATTCATGCACTTTATTGAGAATCACATGCTATAAATATTTATTAAAATATATCCGTATGCTACATTCTGACAATGCCCAGGAGCACTAGCTTGGATTACAAGTGTATAATACTGAAATGTGTAAATGCAATCTACCGAAAAATGGGGCATGGATAATCGCCACATTCCTTTCCCTCTCACACATCTATATTGTTGCAAGATCATTGTGTTCTTAAAATACGTTTCTATTTGACTTGGCTGTTGAGTCCCCTTTGCTCTGCTGTGAGCTATAGCAGTGTTACAATATGTTTTTACTAGCTAGGACATATACAAGATGTTTAAACACTTTTTAAATATAGTTTAAAGTGAATAGAAAGTTTGACAGCAAAGGATGTTAACTGAATGACTTGATGGGTCAGAACGGCTACTGACACAAACAGGTGCAACTCCTCTGAGTCATTGGTGTAGCATTTGCTATGCTAATTGTGGATTTGGTCCCAAGTTTCTAAATCTTCAAACATATGTGGGCTGTTTGCAGTTGCTCACTTAGTGTATTAACTGTTAGGATGTCTATTGTTTCTTTTTGAATTCACCTTTATGTTGTGAAGGAGTTCTGTATCCTTGCCTTCACTTCAGGGATCCCGGAGTTTGTATGTTCTTATTTCAAGGTGTGACTGTGAAAACTAAAATGATTAAAAATATTTCTGTGATTAGAGTGCTTGAATGGCTGAAAGGATTGGTAATGGGATATGATAAAGCCTTTCACCTCTCAGTGACCATTTAGACCAGGGGTTCTCAGGACAATTTTTTTGGTGAACTGGCCTGAGAGTGTGGCCACCAACTCTTGCTGGTGGCCGGTCTCATATTTTTTTCCTAAAATACTTGTGGGCTGGAGCCGGAAGTCCTGTGTCCAGATCCTGAAGCCCCACAGACGGGGCCTGAGGATGGAGCCCGAAGCCATGTGGCTGGAGCCTGAGGCCTGCTGCCGCACAGCCGGAGCCCAAGGATGGAGCCTGAAGCCCCATGACCAGAGTCTGCCTCCCCTGGGCTAAAGCCTAGACTGAGCCTCACTGTCCTGGGAAAGTGGGGAACTCACTGGCTGCCTGCTCCTCCAGCATTGTATCTCCAGAAGGGGGCAGGGTCCAACCCCCTGCTGGCAGCCCCAGCAACCAACACCAAGGCAGTGCATCTAGGAGCAACAGGGAGGGGCTGCTACTTTGCCACTTCCCTGCCCCCCAATCACAGCACAGGAGACTGTGGCCACAAGTGGCCACGATGGCTACATTTAAGAAACACTGATTTAGACTCCTATCCCAGTTGCCATCAGGATGATGAAATTAATGCCTGTTGTGTTTATGCATGTTTTTCTGAGCTGGTGAGGGGTAAATGCTCTTGATTGTAATCTTTTCTAATTTTGTTTGGTATTTGTGTTGACTGGCAATGTAGAAATATTAAAGAAGAAGCCAGAGTGATGATTTCTTTAAGAATTATTTTCAAGCTGCAGGATTTTGACAATGATGTAAAATCTATGCCTGATTTACTCTGAATGGTTTTTTTCCCCTTGTCCAACATGCACACATCTGCCTTTCTTTCTTCCTCTGCACCCTCTTTGGAGCAGAAAATGTTAGAAGTGATGCTTCAGCTAGAAGCATTATGAAATTCTAATTTTAATAAGGCTCAAGTTACTAGGAAAATTGGATGTCTCTCATTGGTAATGCTTCCACAGTTATAGTCAGCACAACCATGTTGTTTCTAACATCCATTACAGAGTATGTGCTACACCACAAGTACACTACTTTGTGTAATAGCTTTCTGCAATGGGAGTTAAAGTTTAGTCCTGTATACATTAGTAGACAAATAGTTTTTAACACTTTGGCCTTGTCTGTACTGGGAAAACGGCAGGGTGTTAGAAAATGTGCTGACTAACACATTGTTAAAAAACAGCTTGGCATCTAGTAGACAAGGACAGCTGTGTTTAAAAATGTTAGCTGCTGATGGCCAGGAATGCCTTGTTTGTCCTAGAGCTCTCACTGATATTGCCACTGGTGATGCTATAGTAGCAGTCATGAGGCATGTTGGGGGAAAAGGTCCAGTATAGTCACAGCCTAGTATTTCTGTCTAATGCTAGAAGCTCTTAGTGAGGCAAATGGGTGGCAAAAGTTTGGGAATGGCTAAGGGGACAGGTTTGAGACTATAAAGAGTGTGTTGAGGGGAATGAAAGTTACTATCCCCAGAAAGGTTTCAGAGGGATAGCTGTGTTAGTCTGTATCAGCAAAAACAATGAGGATTCCTCGTAAGGTGCCACAAGAACTCCTCGTTGTTTTTATCCCCAGAAAGGACATCCCTTTATTGACAGGCACTATAGAGGAGTGCTGAATCTCATGATAAGGTAACGAAACAAGGAAATGTTGGGATCTGACCCTTAGTTTTAAGATTATGACCCATTTGTTTGGGTCTGACTTTAACAAACTTTAGAAAGGATCCCCACTTTTTCACAATTATTTCCCAAAAGGACATTCACAAACAGAGACTGGTTTTAGAATAAACTGTCTCACTAGGGATGTTAGATAGATCAGGTGGGTTCGGTAATATCTTTTATTGGACTAACTTAGGGATAGTCAGGAAGAGGATTCTTATTAATGAATATGTGCCTTTTATAGTACAATATTTCTTTGTGTATATTATTGTACAGGTGTTAAATGATGCTGCTTAAGCACAATGGATAAAGTTTCCAAACATAGATACCTAATTTTAGATACCTAAATCCAAAAATAGATCTAGATAGCTAAAGTTAGGCACCTGAGTGAAACTTTGGCCATACTCTGTATGTCTCAAACATGTTTTTGGATACGTGTTTCATGGTTTCATGCTACCAGATGCAGAAAATCCCACACTGGGTTGATGTATGCATGCAAGATTGTCTGTCTGTCTGTCTATCCTTAATTTCTATTCCGATTGCCTTTGACTGCCACTGAGGGTGAAAGTGGTGTCCCATTTAAACACACAGAGATAGTGTTTACCATTCAGTTGGATGCCAAGAAGAAGTTTGGTATATTGCAGCCTGTGACTGGAAGAGAATAAGTGCATGGCTACACTTGCAGATGTAAAGCGCTTTGAGTTAAACCAGCCTTTGTAGAGCGCAGTAGGGAAAGCACTACAATATGTCCACACTGACTGCTTCAAGCGCACTGGCATGGCCACATTTGTGGCACTTGCAGCGGCATTGGGAGTAGTGAATCTCAGTATGCAAGTGACTGCAATATGCTTTTAAAATGGGAGGGGTGGGGTGTAGTGTGACGGAGTGTGTTGTGGGGGGGAGAGAGAGTGGGTTTTTGGGGGAGCTGAGAACATGTCAGCATGCTGTCTTGTAAGTTCAGACAGCAGAAGACCTCCCCCTCCTCCCCACCTCTCTCTCACACACAGCATTCCACACTAATGGCTTGCATGCTGGCTGTCAGAAATGGAGCTTTGAAAGGGCATTTCCACATTCCTACAGGAGTTCAAAACAATGACAGGAGTGGCCACTTGATTTAAGGGGATTATGGGATGTTTCCTGGAGGCCGATCAGAGCGCAGCAATGCAACACTTCGTTCACACTGATGCCCGGGCATTGTAGCCAAGGCGCAGCAAACATAATTCCACTCACCGAGGTGGAGTACCAGCAGCGCTGTAGTCACGGAGTCAGAGTGCTCTACGTGCCTTGCCAGCGTGGACAGGTAGTGAGCTAGTGCGCCCGGGGCTCCTTTATTGCACTGTAACTCACAAGTGTAGCCAAGCCTTAAGGTAGGGGCCAGCGCTCAGCGCTGTGAGATTCAGTTAAACCATGCAGGACCTGACATTCGGAGGTGTTGTGTTCTTGTTGCTCCCATTGTCTTCGATTGAAGTTGTGGGTACTTAGCATTTCTAAAATCAAGCTTCTGTTGTCCAAGCCAAAGTAACCTAAAAGCTCAGGCAGTTGGCAAACTATTAAAAACTTGTTTGGATAATCTCGTAACTGCACTGTCTTTTTAATCTCCAGGTTATGACTGTACTTGATTCTTATAATGATATCAACGATCTATGGTTGTATCTGTGTCTAGTTCCAACATGTGGAATTGTCAGTAAATATAAAGTTATACATCTAAGGAAATCCTAAGAAGTCAAAAACGTATGTTGGCTATCACTAAAGAGAAAAGGATTTATGAATAATACATTGGGGGATCAAAACAAAAAAGGGTTTGTGTTTGAAAGCAGGTTCAGCTGCAAGAACAAGAAGATGAACTAGAAGGATTTGCATTTCTAAACAATCATTTAAACAATCCTGTTTGTGATTGAGAGTCAGGAGATTTAATTTAATCACAAACAGGATTGTTTAGATTGAGAGTCAAGAGATTTGACTTAATCTTAACAATCCTGTTTGTGATTAAGTCAAATCTCCTGGCTCTGTATCTAGTGCTCTGTCCTCTCAACCTCCATATAGGGATAGTTTCTCTCCTCAAATACATTTTACCCCAGTGGTGGCTGAGGAACTATCCCTTTCTGAAAGAGTGACCGATGTGTAACTGTTTGGTATAGTGAAACCACCTTCTCTTCGTTAAGCATCTGTTTTGCAGATTTTCCTACTTTGATTGACCTTATAACTCTTCAGGAATTGTTTGAACTACATTGCCCCTTTTTTGGCATCATAGTTATTAACTGGTGGATAATGGAAATATCTCCAACAGCTTTATATTTAATACAACTAAATAGTTTGTGTAAAGTCGACTGTTAATAGAATGAAAAAAGACATCTTTATATTTGGTATAGTGCCCCTCTTGCTCTGTTGTTGTGACTCACATTGTTTGAAAAAATTGGGAGTTACTCTGGATTGACAGTGAATTACTTCAGACTTAAAATGGTATAGCAGAGTAGAATTTATCCTAGGGTCCCTTAGTAGTGTTAGATTTGAAAATAGGCTTGGATGAAAGCGATCCTGACACTGCAGATATAAAGAAGTGTTCTGTTGCGAGGAAAAGGTGGATTCACCTTCTTTGACTTCCTTATCTATTTTGGATTATTTTCTAAAGAATTTTATGCAGAGTGAAATGGGGAAAATCTTCTCTTTCCCCTCCCCCTGCTTTTGTCACTCAGTATGTGCAAAGCAACCCCACTATAATAGATGGGGAGCTGGATGCTCATATGTATTGGAGGGAGAGACTAGTTTGTTTCAAGTTATTTTGATTTGCATTTAAAATTAGTCATTCATACTTGGATGAATTCTGCTTATTTGAACATATGCCTATATACTAAAAAAATAAATTTAAGACTGCATCATGTTTATAACATGAATATCATTTACAGAATCACACATTGCTATTAGACCAGAGAATTGTTGGAGAACTAAGTAAGGCACTTCTGAAAAATTTTAAGTAACACTTTCAAAAGTAACTTCGGAGCCTGAGTTCCACTGAAAGTCAATAGTATTTAGGCTTCAAAATCACTTTTGAAAATAGAGAATAGGTGCTTATGAAAATCTTATCCTGAGTCACAAATGAAGAAATTATAGCATTTTCACTATCTTCCTTTTCCATCCCTCATGATTCATTGATAAGTACACACCAGCCAAAGAGTTTAGGGGATCAGAGGTGGAGGTGGGGTTGGATAGAGGGCAGGGGCCGGGCCACGCCTGGCTGTTTGGGGAAGCACAGCCTCCCCTAACTGGCCCTCCATACAACTTTGGAAACTCGATGTGGCCCTCAGGCCAAAAAGTTTGCCCACCCCTGGTTTAGGGCATACTTTTATACAAACATTTGTACAACATTATAGATAACATTTAACCAGCTCCCTCTTCAAGTCCCTTGCAAGAGGTTAACTATAAGGTCCTGTACAAGAGTGTTTCTCTACCTAGAACTCCTAAAGATGTCTGTAAGAATGTCCCTGATTCTTGCTGTTAGAGGAGGGACTAAGGATAAAATTTTCAAAAAGCACCTAAGTGTCGTGTCGCTTTTGCAAATTTTGGCATTCTAATTATTCATTAAAGGAAGATGTGTTCTTGGGAAATAGTTCTTACATTGCATTTGAGTCACACCTCTCTTTTGAGGAAATCCCAAATTTTCTTAGGTCTTGAATGACTGTGCTACAGGATTATAGGGGAGACTATTTCAGGCATTTTTTCTATCTTAATGAAGTCCGTTGGAACAGCTTGTTCTAGGTGGGAAGTGGTTTCAAGTTTTTAAAAAATCAAGATGTTCACTTTCCAGGCAATACTCTTCAGCTGGTTCAGCAGAAATCTCTGCTTGTAAATAGATTTCCTCTCGCTTTTATATTTGCACAATGATTTCCTGGAGGGCATACTGCTGTGGTGTTCATGGAGCAGCTGCAAATGGTAGAGTGCTCCTTCTGGGCTGGAGAAGTGAGAACTGACTGGTGGGATTGCATCATAATGCAGACGTGGAATGATGAGCAGTGGCTGCAGAACTTTCATATGCAAAGGGCCACATTCCAGGATCTATGTGCTGAGTTTGCCCCAGCCTCCAGCTCAGGAACACCAGAATGAAAGCTGCATTGACAGTGAAGAAACAAGTGGTGATTGCACTGTGGAAACTTGCAACGCTGAGTTGCTACCACCGGTCAGTAGGAAATCATTTTGGAGTTGGAAAATCTACTGTGGGGGCCATTGTCATGCAGTGGTACGGGGCCATTAATTATCTCCCGCTACAAAGAACTGTGACTCTCGGCAATTTGCAGGACATAACGGATGGCTTTGCAGCAGTGGAGTTCCTGAACTGCGGTGGAGCAGTAGACAGCGCTCCTCTCACTATTTTGGCACCAGATCACCTTGCCACAGAGCACGTCAACAGAAGCTATTTTTCTATGGTTACGCAAGTGCTAGTGGGTCACTCGGGATGCTCCAGCAACATCAGTGTTCACTGGTCAAGGAAGTTGTATGATGCTTGCATCTTTAAGAATGTACGTCAGTTCAGAAAGCTACAAGCTTGGACTTTTTCCTTGACCAGCAGATTACCATTTGTGATGTTGAAATGTCAATAGTGATCCTAGTGGACCCAGCCTAACCTTACTCCCCTGGCTCATGAAGCTGTACACTGGTCACCTCAATAGCACCAAGGGAAGATTCAAATATTGTCTCAGCAGGTGCAGAATGACAGTTCAATGCACTTCTGGTAAATTAAAGGAACACTGGCATTGTTTACTAATAAGATTGGATCTCAGTGAGAAAAATATCCCAATAGTTATAGTAGTCTGCTGTGTCCTGCATAATATCTGTGAAGCAAAAGGTGAAAAGTTGTTGCCAGGGTGGTGGTCGGAGGTGGAATGGCTGTCTGCTGAGTTTGAACAGCCAGACATAAGGGCTATCAGAAGAACTCAATGCAGAGCTATAAGGCACTTGAAAGAGCATTTTAACAGCGAGCCACAATAATGCATCATTGTGTACAGTGCTCTACCTGACCCTGCAATTTGGGCACCTGTTAGGAATTGGTTGGTGCTTAGTGTACATCTGTGAATATAACACTGACAATGCACATATTAATTTTGTGGAGCTTGCTGTCCATTTTTGATTATTACACTGTGTTTGCCACTGATCCTATGAGTTGTGTCCCAGTGTGTAAAACAACTAGTGGGTGCTTTCACTACCATTAGGCATTCTGCAGCATATGTTGGGAACTAATAAAGATGAATTATTTCCAAACAATGGAATTTTATTGAGTAGCAAAAACACTTAAATTCTGTGCAAGTTAAAAGCATATACATTAAAACCTTAATAAATTTATGGAACAGAGCGTAAAGAAGAGGAAGGAACATTCATGTTCATTTTAGCTACAAATACATCAGTCATAGCTCTCACAGGTCAGTGTATGTGAAGTTGTGATTCTCCTATATTTAGTAGGGAAGGGATGCAGCCCTTGATGCCACATGGAATGTTGGAGGTGTAGGGGTGTAGGGAGGTGCTATACTGGGGTTCTCCAGGGACTGCAAAGGGAGGTGAGCCTGGAATTGTTGAGCCTATCTATCCACAAGAGTCTGCGGCATCTGTGCTGCTGCCAGAGAAGCCCCGTTGTGTCCTGGTGCATCTACCTCCCCTTTTCCTGCGGGTCCTCTTGGACCTTTCTCCTGTTTGCTGTTTCCTTCACCATATAGTTTGTGTTATTCATCTTCCAGGCCCTCTGTTCATGATCTGATGCAGCCCTGGCTTACAGAATCTCACTGAACATGTCATCCCAAGTCATCTTCTTTCTCCTCCTTTTCTGGCACAGGCATTCCCTGGGAACCCCTCAAGGCCTCAACAGCAGCAGCTACAGATAAAATACAGAGAGACTAGGTCTACATTGGGAGGGGGGGGGGGTTGTCGACCTAAGATACGCAACTTCAGCTACACGAATAGCGTAGCTGAAGTCGGTGTATCTTAGGTCAATTTACCTGGCCATGAGGATGGCGGTGAGTCGACCGCTGCCGCTCCCTTGTTGACTCCGCTTCCGCCTCTTGCCACGGGGGAGTTCCAGAGTCGACAGCAAAGCGATCGGGGATCGATTTTATCGCATCTAAACTAGACGCAATAAATCGATCCCCGATAGATCGATCACTACCCGCCAATCTGGCGGGTAGTGTAGACGTACCCAGACGTATGATTGTCAGTATAGTCACAATGGAAAGTGAAAGTTAAGATTCAGAACTCCCTTCCCTTGCTCCCCTAAAGTTTTAAACAAGACATGGTTATTACATACTTCTGCTTGGAGTGCTTGTGCATGGCGCCATAGCACCAGCCATGGTGACTGTGGGTGACCAGGGGTGAGGGAAATGTGGGGATTGCTCGGTTGCATGAAACTATGATTATAGGGCAATATACTGAATATTGGCATCATTTTCCATAGGCTGTGGTGACTTTAGCTGATATCTCACTCCTGAGAGTAACAAAGGCAGAGAGCACACAGCTGCTACAGGCATCCCGAAGCCACCCAGGCCCTTTTTACTGGAAGGTTTCCTGCCAAAATTATCGCTGACTGGCATGGGAAAGTCCTACTGTGAAGGAAGAAATAGGGCTGCCATCCTAGAAACCTTCTGGAGAGGATTGCAGAGTACCTTCATGAAAATTTCATCAAGATCTTTCAGGTAGATTCAAGGGACATTCCTGTACATAAACAAAGTGCTCCGCATGGCCCCTCCCTTGCCTAACTCTACAGAGGAATGAAAAGCAGATGACAAAGGTCTCTTTTTGTTCTACTGCTATCTCTTCTAGTACAAGTAAATTAATGAAAAGTTGATAACTGTGTCCTGCTAAGTTGGGGGTGCCATCACTGTAATGGGAAATACACTTAGCCAAAGTTCCTTTCCTGCATTGGGCTCACCCATGCTCAACTGCCAGGACTGACTGGACTGTGGTGGAGTCTCAAACAGGTCCTGGCTCATGGCATGACCTCTTCCTCCTTGTTCATGCCAACAGCCTGTGACTTAAGATTCGTGGAAATATCGGTGGTGTGCTGGTGGTAGGTATGCAGCTCTTTGTAAAAGTGGCAGATCTGTGGCTTGGCACTGGATTGATTCCCTGGCCTTTTGATATTTCTGACACAGTCTTTTCACTTTCACATGACACTGCTGCTGATCCCTGCTGTTGTATCCCTTCTCTTGCATCTCCCGTGCAATCTGCTTGTAATTTTCCATGTTTCTACGACTGGTCAGGAGCTGTGCTTGCATTCCCTCTTCTCCCCACAGGCCCAGGAGATCTTTTCTATTCCAGGGCAGAGCACATCTGGAGCATGTAGCCAGCATGGTCAGCTGGCAAGTTGTGCATGGCAAGGAAGAGCTGCTAGGTGTGGTCGCCAAGCTGGACAATCAGGACAAGGCATTTCAAAAATTCACAGGGTTTTAAAAGGCTTATGGTCTCCGTGACTTCTGGGCAGTGGAGTTCACAATTGTGACCAGAGCAGTCAGTGTTGGGCATTGTGGGACAGCTACTGGAGGACTATTACGATTGACATAGGTAACACAGCATCTGCATTTGTATGGTGTCAACCTCAGTATATTGACCATAGTTCAGCAGTGTTGGGGAGTGGTGTTACAATGTAGGTGTAATGGAAAGCTTACATCAGTGGGAGACAAATATAAGTGTAGATACATGCACAGCTTCGTCAATGCAAGCCATCTTAGGTAGACCTAACTTTGTACTATAGACTAGGCCTCACTCTTGATAGGACTCCAGTCCCAACTGCCATAGACTTTCTGAATGGCCTGGGGCAGGCCACTTGAGCCTTTATTTTAAAAAGTGTCCACTAATTGAAATTACTTGAAGATATTTGGCATGTGGTTGTTCAGTATCTCCAAAAAAGGCCTCAATTTAGTACACAAAATCAGTGGATATTTCTGAACATTTTGTTTTTCTCTCGCTTAGTTTTCCCATCTCTAAAATGGGGTCAATAAAGCACTTTGAGACTATTTAGGCAAAAAAAGTGTTAAAAGAAACTCAGGACTGTATTTTATATTTTTCTTCAGCTGCTGTACGTAGGCGCAGCAAGTAAATACTTCTGTAGCTAGCTTTCCTCCTGTGAACTTAGATAACTGAAATTAGTGGTTTAATATTTATAAAATAAGTCTTTCCTACTGTTATCATCTGCCTCTTATTATCTTCATCTTACTGAAAAAAACGAGCCTTTTTTCACTTTACATTTTCCCCCTTCCAACGGGTTATCTGCTGTGGAAATATCTTTTTACCCATTTTAATAGAAGCTTTATGATTCTAGCTGGGTAGACAACTATAGTTTAAGGCCTGAATATTTGAAAGTTTACATTTTTAGGGTCAAATACTAAAAATATATGTAGTCAGAGAAATATGAGCAGAATGAAAGATTCCAAAACTACATTTTTCATGCCATTTATAATATTATTTTATTACAATTATTTTTGTATGTTTTCTTTGTCTGACTAAAATAATCCCATTTTCTTTTAAAATGTCAATGATTCCTTTTAGCTAGGAATAGCACCTGCTGGCAAGACTAGATCAAATCCTTTGCAATTGAAACTCAAGACACATTTATGACTATGTCAGATGTTCCTGTTTAATTCAGGTGGGGAAACTAGTGGAGCAATCATTTATTTTAGTGCCCAAAACCCAGATCCTACAAAAACTTAAACATGTGCCTAATTTTATGCTCGGGAGTAATCTCATTGACTTCAGAGTGAATACTCAGGTGTGTAAATGTTTGCCCTGACTTTTATTCTTACACCCTAATCCTGCAAACATTTGAGATATGGAAGTTTAGTACTATACATCAAATGACATCAGAGTAAACAAAATAATAAATTGATAGCTCTAAATATCATTTCTAGACAGAGGAAATAAAATAAATCAAAATATCTTTTTATTAAATCCTCTGCCTCTCAATACAGCCAAGTAAAGGATTTCTCAGACATCTTAAATTATGCATAAGGCTTTCTACAAGGTGCCTGTGAAGTTCAGTCTCTAGGGTCTGGCAACAGTTTCCTTCCCTGAAGACAAACACAACACACAAGTGCACTCTATTTCTGAGTGAATTACCCGCATTAGTAATCTGGATTGGAAGTAAACTGTGACCTCATTGTCTGATGAGGCTTTCAAGCCAGGAAATTCCACATTGTGACCATGAAGTCTCTTTTCCCACTGTATTGCTATACCTTATATCTTATTAAGTGGTTGTATAAAAATATATGTGAATGTAAAGGATTTTTTTCAGGAAAAAATATTATTTAAAGCCAAGAAGTTTGGAGTTGCCTATTCATAAGAACAGCCATACTGGGTCAGACTAAAGGTCCATCTAGCCCAGTATCCTGTCTTCCGATAGTGGCCAATGCCAGGTGCTTCAGAGGGAATGAACAGAACAGGTAATCATCAAATGATCTATCCCCTGTCACCCATTTCCAGCTTCTGGCAAACAGAGGCTAGGGACATTATCCCTGCCCATCCTGGCTAATAGCCATTGATGGGTCTATCCTCCATGAACATACCTAGTTCTCCTCAAATTAATGGACTAAAAAATTAAAGGACTCTTTCCTTCCCTCTCCTTTCATCTCTTCTGTCAGATGGGGGTTTGAACAATACTGGGGGTGGGGGGAAAGGAGAGAGAGAGAGAGAGAATATTTTGTT
The DNA here is from genome assembly GCF_027887155.1 of Malaclemys terrapin pileata. Classification (NCBI taxonomy): domain Eukaryota; kingdom Metazoa; phylum Chordata; order Testudines; family Emydidae; genus Malaclemys; species Malaclemys terrapin. Next base: position 163,988,034 of record NC_071507.1, on the reverse strand, counting down.
GCTCTTGAAGCACTGGTCCAGTGGTAAGGGCATTAGCCTATGGACTGGAAGACCTGAGTTAAAATCCCTCTTCTGCCACAGATGACCTGTGTAACAAGTCATTCAGTTTCTCTGTTCCATAGTTACCCATGTGAGGGGGACAATGGGGATAATAATACTTCCCTACCTCACAGGTGTATTGTGAGGATAAATACATGAAAAGATTGTGAGATGTTCAGATACTGTGATATTGGAGGCCATATAAGTACCTGAGAGAGAGAGAGAGAGAGAGTTCTGTGTTCCAACGCCTGCAGTAGCATTCTCTCTCAAGCCCCATTACTGTCAAATGAAGGAGAAGGCTCTGTGGTGTGAACTACTTCTGCTGAGAAGCCCAGTATGGGGTATTCTTCTCATCAACTGAGTAAGTAGGAAAGAAAGAAGGGAGCCAAAAAAACCAGGATTTTTTTTTTAAGTAAAAATTTGAACAACCTCAAACATAACTATACAGAAGCTGTTGTGATTTAATAGTAAATAAGACTGACATCAAAATGGTTATAAATAGTTATTTGTTTCCTCCAGTAAATCCTTTTATAAGAGCAGTAACATCACAGGACCTCAGTACACACAGTGTATATTGGTTTCTGAATGCATACCTTACAGTTTGTTTGGTGGTTTGTGGGTGAGACTCCACTGCACACTGCTACAAAAATATCTCCATACTAATCAATTTCCATTTTAAAAGAAAGAAATAGAAACAAATGAAGTAATGCCCCCAAACTTACTGTATTGGAGTCTTTTTGTGGTAGGTGCTGTATTAAAATGAGCTGGGCTCTGCCCCAAAGAGCTCACAGCCAAAAACTACAGTATCATGATAAGCTGTAGTTATTTGGGCTGTTATTGTACAATACTAATGTACTTTTTTGGCTTGAATCTAGGCTAATGATTTTTTTTTTTTAATCATAATCGTGAGATTTTAAAAAATAGTTGCAATCGCAGTAAATTGAAAAATACGATTTCTTTTGTTTATCTTTTTTACAGTGCAAATATTTGTAATAAAAATAATATAAAGTGAGCACAGTACACTTTGAATTCTGTCGTAATTTAAATCAATATATTTGAAAGTATTTTATGTATTGAAAATATTTATAATAATTTTAAATTGGTATTTTATCATTGCTTAACAGTGCAATTAAAACTGTGATTAATCACTATTTTTTTAATATAGTTAATTTGTTTTGCATTAATTGTATGCATTAACTGCAATTAGTTCACAGCCCTAGTTAAATCTTTAGTAGATCTGATAGTTTAAAAGGACCTGATCCACTTTCCATTGAAGTAAATAGGAAAATTTCTAGGGACTAATTGGAAATTGGATTGGTACAAGTATCTCTTTATAGAAACATAATAACCTTTATATATAAACAAAAGGGAGATCAGGCAGCACTTGAAACTTACCACTGTGCAGGAAGAGAGAATAACCAGGCATTCACTTGCATGGACAGCTGACTTTTCCTATCTGGTTTATTCTCTTTTTCTTCAGCTCACTACTCTGACACTGTTTTCTCACTCTCTTTAGCCTACTCCCCATTATTGTTATGTTTCAGTGCCACTTCGTTAAACAGATAACAAAGGAGTCCTGGTGCCAGAGACCTCACAATCTTAAATTAGTAACACAGGAAAAGGAGGAGATGACAACTTAGAGCTGGGAGTTGTGGGTAGTGGAAGATTGAAAACAATAGGATCCTGTGGTTGTTTGGAGGAGAAATGCTGATAGCTTGAGTGTCTTGTGTCTATGAACTCTTTAACCCTAGACTGATTCCTAGTATTTTTATACTCTCAATTTCTCTTCCTCTCTAATTGCCATTCCCAGTGTACTCGAAACCTTATGTAACTTTCTGATTACACAGTCCGCCCTTTCTTTCTGTAAAAGGAGCATGGTGCAAAACACTTAGCTTGTTGCTGGAATAGCAGCAAAGAGGAGAAGACTGTTACTTATTGTGTATTTTAATGTGCAGCTGTCATCCAAAAGGCTAACAGAATGTTAGGAACCATTAGGAAAGAGAGAGATAATAAGACAAAAATATTATAATGCCACTGTATAAATCCATGGTATGCCCACATCTTGAATGCTGCATGGAGTTCTGGTCACCCAATCTCAAAAAAATATATATTTGAATTTTAAAAAATACCGCGAAGGACAACATAAATGATTAGGGGTATGGAACAGCTTCCATATGAGGAGAAATTAAAAAGACTGGGACTCTTTATGTTTCTATAAAGAGATACTTGTACCAATCCAATTTCCACTGAAGTCACTGGAAATGTTCCTATTTACTTCAATGGAAAGTGGATCTAGTCCTTTTAAACTATCAGATCTAGTAAAGGGTAATATAGGTCTATAAAATCATGAATGGTGTGGAGAAAGGGAATAGGGGAGTTTTATTTACCATTTCACATAACACAAGAACCAGGAGTCACCCCATGAAATTAACAGGCAACGGGTTTAAAACTAACAAAAGGAAGTACTTCACAAACACACAGTTAACCTGAGGAACTCATTGCCAAGGGTTGTGAAGGCCAAAAGTATAATCCAGTTCAAAAAATAATTAGATAAAGTTCATGGAGGATAGGTATGTCAGTGACCATTAGCTAAGATGATCAGGGACGTTGCCCCAAGCTTTGGGTGTCTCAACTTCTGACTGCTAGAAGCTGGGATTGGATGACAGGTATGAATCACTTGATAAATTGCCCTGTTCTGTTCACTCCCTCTGCATCTGGCACTGGCCACTGTTGTAAAACAGAATACTGGGCTAGATGGACTGTTGGTCTGACCCAGTGTGACCAGCCTTATGTTCTTATCCAGTTTCCTTTTACATTGGGGAAGAATTTCTGCAACTGACACTGCTGCCGTTTAACCTGTTGGGACTGACCTGCAAGGCTCTTCTACTAATGAAGATTTGCCTGTTGTGATAGATGTCTACTCTGAGCCTTTGTACCTAGAATATAATTGAGACCTGTTTATTTTCTTTAGCATATATGGGGTTTCCTATGTGCAAAGCTTTTTTATTATTATCTTTAAATATTTGCCTAAATGAAATGATTTCACATATTCTGTTAATCGTAGAAGTGTAGGACTGAAAGGGACCACAGTAGGTCATCTAGTCCAACCCCCTGCACTCAAGGCAGGACTAAGTAATAATTAGAACGTTCCTGACAGGTGTTTGTCTAACCTGTTCTTAAATACCTCCAATGCCAGAGATTCCACATCCTCCCTAGGCATTTTGTTTCAGTGCTTAACTACCCTGACAGAAAGTGTTTCCTCATGTCCAAACCTAAACCTCCCTTGCTGCAGTTTAAGCCCACTGCTTCTTGTCCTATCATCAGAGGTTAAGTACAATTTTTCATCCTCTTCCTTGTGCACAACCACCATTTATATACTAGAAAACTGTTATCATGTCCCCGCTCAGACTTCTCCACACTAAACAAACCCATTTTTTTCAGTCTTACTTCATGGGTGATGTTTTCTCGACCTTTAATCATTTTTGTTCTTCTCTTCCGGACTTTCTCCAGTTTGTCCACATCTTTCCTGAAATGTGGTGCCAAGAACTGGACACAATACTCCAATTGAGGCCTTATTAGTGTGGAATAGAGTGGAAGAATTACTTCATGTGTCTTGCTTACAACATGCCTGCTGATACATTCCAGAATGATATTCACTTTTTTTGCAACAGTGTTATATTGTTGACTAGTATTTAGCTTGTGATCCACTATATTCCCCAGATCCCTTTCTCCAGTATTCCTTCCTAGGCAGTCATTTCCCATTTTGTGTATGTGCAACTGATTGTTCCTTCTTAAGTGGAGTACTTCGCATTTGTTCTTATTGAATTTCATCCTGTTTATTTCAGACCATTTCTCCAGTTTGTCCAGATGATTTTGAATTTTAATCCTATCCTCCAAAGCACTTGCAACCCTTCCCAGCATGGGTATTGTCCACAAATTTTATGAGTATACTCTCTATGCCAGTGGTCACCAACCCGTCGATCGCGATCGACTGGTCGATCCTGGAGCCTCTGCCAGTCGATGGCAATCTCCGGGCCGCGAAAAGTCCGGTTGCGAGGCTGGGCTCAGGTAGGCTGCCTGCCTGCTGAGGCCCCAAGCTGCTCCTGAAAGCAAGTGGCTGCTGGCACATCTCTGCGGCCCGGGGGGGGAGGGAGGGGCAGCAGGTCTCCATGCCCCCACCCCTGCACTATCCCTGTAGCTCCCATTGGCCAGTTTATAATATATGGAGATATACCTATCTCATAGAACTGGAAGGGACCCTGAAAGGTCATCGAGTCCAGCCCCCTGCCTTCACTAGTAGGACCAAGTACTGATTTTGCCCCAGATCCCTAGGTGGCCCCCTCAAGGATTGAACTCACAACCCTGGATTTAGTAGGCCAGTGTTCAAACCACTGAGCTATACCTCCCCCCTGGGGCCAGATAGACATGCCAGCAGCCAGCTGCTTCTGGGAGCGGTGTGGGGCCCTGGCAGGCAGCAGGTAGGCTGTCTGAGCCCAGCTCCATCGCCAGCTGAGGCCACCTGTGGTAAGCAGCTCCTGGCCGGAGCCTGCACCCCGCACCCCAACCGTCTGCCCAGGGTCAGAATCCCCTCCTGCACCACAAAAGACACTAATAAAAAGTAAAATTCATGAAATGTCAAGTGGATTCTATGAGATTAGGTGCAGTGTGACCATATGACCCCTGCACCCAAACTCCCTCCCAGAGCTTGCATCCCTCACTTCTGCACCCCAACCCTCTGCCCCAGGCTGAGCCCTGAGCCCCCTCCCACATTCAAAACCCTTCAGCCCCAGGCCAGAGCCTGTGCCCCCTCCCGCACCCTAACCCAGTGAAAGTGAGTGAAGGTGGGGGAGACCAAGCGATGGAGGGAGGGAGGAATGGAGTGAGCTGGGCCAGGCCTCGGGGAAGGGGCAGGGTAGATTCTGAGTTGATCTTACGTTCAAAAAGTGATCATGTGCATAAAAAGTTTGGCGACCACTGCTCTATGCCATTATCTAAGTCATTGATGAAGATATTGAACAGAACCAGACCCAGGACTCATCCCTGCAGGACCCCACTTGCTATGCCATTCCAGCTTGACTGTGAACCACTGATGACTACTCTTTGGGAATGGTTTTCCAACCAGTTATTCACCCACCTTATAGTAGATCCATCTAAGCTGTATTTTGCTAGTTTGTTTGAGGAGGTCATGCAAGACAGTATCAAAGGCCTTACTAAAGTCAAGATATACCACATCTACCACTTCCCCTCTAACCACAAGGTTTGTTACCTTGTCAAAGAAAGGTATTAGATTGGTTTGACATGATTCGTTCTTGACAAATCCACGCTGACTGTTACTTATCACCTTATTATCTTTTAGGTGTTTCCAAATTGATTGGTTGGTTATTTGCTCCATTATCTTTCCAGGTTTGGAAGTTAAGATAACTGGTCTGTAGTTCTCTGGGCTGTCTTTATAGATTGGCACTATATTTTCCCTTTTCCAGTCTTCTGGAATCTCTCCCATCTTCCATGAGTTTTCAAACATAATCGCTAATCGCTCAGATATCTCCTCAGCCAGCTCCTTGACTATTCTAGGATATATTTCATCAGGCCCTGGTGACTTGAAGGCATCTAAGTTGTCTAAGTAATTTTTAACTTGTTCTGTACCCTATTTTAGCCTCAGATCCTACCTCATTTTCACAGGTGTTCACCGTGTTAGATGTTTGATCGCTACTAACCTTTTTAGTGAAAACGGAAACAAAATACGCATTTAGCACTTCCACAGTTTCCACATTTTCTGTTACTGTCTTTCCCCCTCATTAATCAGTTAGCAACCTGCATCTGTGACCTGAATGAACTGGTGGTTTGACTATGACCAAACTGGTGTTTTAAAAATGGATGAGCTAGACTGTAGGCCGCAATACCATATTGCATAGACTACAAGCAGGTCTTTGAAATAACCAAAACTGACTAACTGAGACACTTGCATAAAAGTCATGGTGAGCAATAGATTCGTAGGACTGGAAGGGACCTTAAGAGGTCATCTAGTCCAGTCCTCTGCACTCATGGCAGGACTAAGTATTATGTAGACCATTCCTGACAGGTATTTTGTCTAACCTGCTCTTCAGAATCTCCAAAGATGGAGATTCTACATCTCCCTAGGCAATTTATTCCAGTGCTTAACCACCCTGACAGTTAGGAAGTTTTTCCTAAAGTCCAATCTAAACCTCCATTGCTGCAATTTAAGCCCATTGTTTCTTGTCCTATGCTCAGAGGTTAAGAACAACAATTTTTCTCCCTCCTGCATGTAACAACCTTTTATGTACTTGAAAACTCTTATCATGTCCCCTCTCAGTCTTCTCTTCTCCAGACTGAACAAACGCAATTTTTTTCAATCCTCCCTCATAGGTCATGTTTTATAGGTCTTTTATAATTTTTGTCGCTCTTCTCTGGACTTTCTCCAATTTGTCCACATCTTTCCTGAAATGTGGTGCCCAGAACTGGACACAATACTCCAGCTGAGGCCTAATCAGCGCGGAGTAGAGCAAAAGAATTACTTCTTGTGTCTTGCTGTGCTCCAGCAGTCATATAGTTGCAATTTAAAGCCTAAAACAGTTGTCTACTGTACTTTCTATATTGTCAATCATCTTTCTGGTTAAAAACCTTAGCTCACTACATTGCTCTTCCTTTTAACTTATTTTCCTTTCCTGGCTTCACTATGCTATTTTTCTCTTCCTATGTTGTCTTCAATGTTTTTCCCCCCCTCCTTCTCCACTTGCGTCAATCTCTCTCATTCACAAGAACATACTCTTCTTACTTATGCCATTGGTCTCTCCCACTAATGCATCCGTAAGGCTTAAACACTTTTACCTGGTAGTTAGAGGACTAAACTTACTAGCCAAAGTTTGATATGAAAGGCTAGAGTGAGGGTGGGAGGTATTCTCCAGTATTACTCCGAACAGCCCATGCCTCCTCTCCCTACCTCAAGCTGTTGGGATTGACAAGACTAATCAGTTCACTTTGCTGCAGCTTGGCAAAATTATAAGCAGCAGGAAGGAGGCTGAAGCTGTCTGTCTGCAGACTTCAGAGTACAGCACTACATTGTTGACTCTCATCTATCTCACTTTGCAACCATAAATGTTAGGCTTTCTTGTTCATAGGAAGGCCTAGATTGCCTAGAAGTTGAAGGCACTTGCTGAGGAAAGCTTCCCACGCTCATCATGGGCAAGTAGATTTTTCAAAATCCCATCTCTGAGCATTAGGGTCTAGTCAGTGTTTTCAAGACCCCCAGTCAGGAACACCTGCCTCTATCTGTGTACCAGTTATATGTCATAGCTAATCCACAGTGTCGAAGGGTCAGAAATTACATTTTTTTGCTATCTGCTGTGGATCATATTAGACTGATTTGAAGAAAGATTTTTATAATGTACTTTCTAGAGCCATCTTTTAAGGTCTTTGTGAGACTCTTCAGCTGAACTTGCTAAGGAAAGAGTGTAATATTTCTGTTCAATAGAGTCCTTGAAGTCTCCACTAGTCCTATGTTTAGTGACCATGAAGATTCTAGGTATACCTCTACCCCAATATAATGCAGTCTGATATAACACGAATTCGGAGATAACGCGGTAAAGCAGCGCTCCGGGGGATGGGGCTGCTTTACCTTGTTATATCCAAATTGGTGTTACCACAAGCGTTTCTCTGTGCCCGCCCGTTACTTGTTGCGGCCCTCCCCGGGGCCCCATACCCCAGCTCACCTCCGCTCCGCCTCCTCCCACGAGCGCGCCGCAGCTCCGCTTCTCCTTCCTCCCAGGCTTGCTGCACCAATCAGCTGTTCGGCGCGGCAAGCCTGGGAGGGAGGAGAAGTGGAGCTGCGGCGCGCTTGTGGGAGGAGGCGGAGGCGGAGCGGAGGAGAGCTGGGGCACGGGGGCTGCAGCAAGTAAGGGGGGGGTGCAGAGGAACCACACCCCTCCCCAGCTCACCTCCGCTCCGCCGCCGCCTCCTCCCACAAGCACGCTACTCAGCTCCGCTTCTCCTCTCTCCCAGGCTTGCCGCGCCAAACAGCTGATTGGCGCGGCAAGCCTGGGAGGGAGGGGGGAGAAGCGGAGCTGCAGCGCGCTCATGGGAGGAGGCAGAATGGAGGTGAGTTGGGGGGGGCCCCGGGGAGGACTGCAGCAAGTAAGGAGGGGGGCGCAGAGGAACCGCTCCCCGCTCCAGCTCATCTCTGCCTCCTCCCCTGAGCACACCACCGCCGCTCCGCTTCTCCCCGCCACCCTTTCCAGGCTTGCTGGGCCAAACAGCTAATTGGCTCGGCAAGCCTGGAAGGGAGGGAGAAGCGGAGCGGCAGCGCGCTCAGGAAGGAGGGGGAGGCAGAGTAGAGGTGAGCTAGGGCGGGGAGCGGTTCCTCTCCCTACCCCGATATAACGCGGTCTCACCTATAACACGGTGAGATTTTTCAGCTCCTGAGGACCACGTTATATCGGGGTAGAGGTGTACACAGCACTGAAAACAAAAGTTACCCATCCAAAGGAGTAGTATGACATGAGTGACAACAGTGCAAGCTTCTCGACTGTGCCCTGCTGTGTCCCTCAACTCAGACCTTTTAGAGTGAGAGGGTGGCCCTGTAATTTCCATCAGGTTCTTCTTGCCAACAAGGCTAACGAGGACTTAGATGATGTAGGTTCAGTGCAGTTCCTAGCGGATGAGTGTCTAAATTCAGTTCACTAAGGCCACCAAACAGCTGTCAGATGGTAACAACCTTTTGCTCATCACTGAAATGGGCCAAATTGAAATCGGTGACCTAGAAGTGAAAGTCTTTACATCCTGTTAACCTGAGCCATCCTGTCCCTCAAGACTTGACAGTATTTGGATCCTCTCTTTCTCATTTATAAAATAAGAAGTAAAAAAGGCTGGAAATATTCTCTTCAGTTCAAAACAGGAGAATATTGATTTTATTTATATAGCTAAACAATGTATCTCTTTTATTGGATATAGCTGTATTTCGTGTTTAACGTGTGTCTTGAATAAATCAATTTTTCTTTGGTCATGTACATGGAAAAACTGTTACGGACATGGAGTATTCACTTTGAAAAAAATCTATTTAGAAAAAGCAACATAAAGGTGCTTTACCAAACTGGGATTATTAAAAATAAATTATAGGGAAAGATCTGACTCTGAAGAAATAAATAATGCAGATTTCTTCTTGGATGTGGCGGATAATCCTGGCTATAGTATAGGATGCTATCTTGGAATACAGTACTGTTTGTTTTTTAAATTCATTTTTCTAATTAGTTAGTCAAAAGTCAATCGTGTATCTCAATATTGATGTAGGGTTTGGAGGGAGAAAGGGAGGCACTAAAACTTTGTTTTTTAAAATATTTGTTTCCCACTGGATTTTTCTGTAGGTTTATCCCTCTTTTGTTGTACAAGCTTAGTGGTAATAAACAGTTTTTGTTGTTGTTCTTATTCTTCTTGCAAGACTTAAATGTTGTGAACTAGCTGGTACTGTTCAGTGACCTTCTGCATAAGTGTTTGTTTCTTAGGGATGGATTTAGATTGGGTTTTCCCTCCTCATCTGAAGCGTTATCTTTGCCAGGAAGGGTGTCATTTGATTCAGAAAAATCTACAGAATCATAATTTCAACGATGTCACCCTCTGCAGCATGGCCAGTGGAGACTTGCTGCCCTTCCTTTCCCCCTGGGTCCGAGCCCCAGGTCTTGGTCAATGTTCTTTCTAATTTTTTCCATCTATGTATTGAATGAATTTTGTTATGTGCACCATTTCGAGGTAATGTGCGGATGTGTGCCACCCGTAGAAACAAAAAACCTACATATAATATATATTTTTAAAAAGTTACCATGGGGATAATTATTCCAGCCAGGACAGATTAGGCATTTTAGAACTCACTACTCACAGAATTAAATTTAAGCGTAAGAGAGAAATAAAAACTATGAAATGCATAGACCAGTCAAAACACTAAAATAACACACTTTGAAAGAATATTATTACAGAGAATATGTGTATTGCATGAAGTATCAAGAAGTAACAACAATAATAATACAAGTATGTGTTGGGAGGTGAGTGTGAAAGACAGACACACACTGTGTGTGTGTGTGTGTGTGTGTGTGTGTGAGAGAGAGAGAGAGAGAGAGAGAGAGAGGCAGGCAGGCAGGCAGGCAGGCATGTGTTGCCCCTTTAAGTAGATCGGCACTCACCACTCTGAAGCCTACTTGTTCAGACACATCAGCAGCTGCCAGCAAGCTCCGTCCCACTCCTGAGCCCTGTCATGTCATCCCTCCTGCTCTGTGGAGATGGGGTACAGGGTCGGGGGGAGGAGGACTCCCTGACATCAGTACCCTTCCCTACCCCCCCAACTCAGCACAGCAGGCAGAACACTGCCGGGAGCAGCTAGCCAGGGGCTCCAAGGCAGAGGGCAAGGGCAGTGGGGGTAGGGGCACCTGAAGTGCATGGCACTTAATAGACTGCTGGGTGTCCATGCAGCTTAGAGGGAACTTAGGTGTTGGTAGAAATTTTGATAATACAGTGTCATCAGTCGCAGTGGGTATTATTAAAAACCCTTTCTCCCATGAATACAATGGTACCAAACATGGCAAACCTAAACAATTATGTAAATACATGTTCAAGAAATTTTTTTAAAACCATCTTTTTTTAAATGATGCTCTGACACTGGCATATCAAACATTCAGCCCTCACAAAGTTAGATTTTGGCCCTCGACTGACTGTTCTTTATCACCTACTGCTTAGAAGATGACACCACATTAATTTTTTTGAATGCTGAACAGATTACTATAAATGGAAGGAGTGTTTCAAATTGATTTGCCCTCATGGGCCAAAAAAAAAGTGGCTCAGTGGTATTATCAGATTTATTATGCCAAAAAAGTTGTAATGAGGCACCAGTTAAAACGTCAGCAGCCAACCAGAAATTACTGGAATCCCTCTGTAAACAGTATGCGCTTATTTATATAACATAATATAATTCATTACAATCCCAAAGTAATTTATTACAAAATCCCTGTTTTTTACTTTGGTCTTCATGATTTTTAGGCATCAACAGGGAGATGAACAGTACTGACTAATAGCTGAATCTTTGGAGGTTGTTTCTGGGGAGGACTTGCTTAAACACAACACTCAGTGGCTTCTTACATTCTGTAAGAAGTGCACCCATAAACTGAATTTGGCAAGGTTGGAGTGGAAATCCATCAGGAAAAAGTTGAAAATGCCAGGACAAATGCCAGCTGTGCATGAGACTCACCTTCTAGTAGGTCCCATGACATGGGTTTAGAGAAGAATGCCTGCTTCTTCTGCAGTAAGCTGGAAACCCAATGGCATCCATTAAGTATAGTTTCAATATGAGACAGGTGAGAAACTGTGTGAAGCAGTCACTCTTAGCAAGAACGCTGCATGGAAAGTACGCAGGTGCATTAACTCAAGAGACATCCGTGCATATATTGCATATCACATCATGTGCTACGCCAAGTATAAATGTAATGTGTTGCACCCAAAGGAAAAAGCAACAGAAATTAAGTACTGATTTTTTTTTACTGTAAATGGTGCAACTCAGCTGGAGTTCATAAATTGCCTCACAGAGGCTCTAATGGATGGGAAAGTGGTGGTGATGGCCGATACAGAGGTTAAGAACAGAGAAATATGTGTTTTGTATGGGATTGAAGAGGAAAAAATGCTCAGCAGAGAGGCTCTTAAAGCACTTATTGAAGATGAACTGTGGGATATGGATGTAGTTTTTAGCAATCCTATCTGCAGAAATGAATCACAGTGCATATCTTTAAAAACTGCAAAATAGGTGATCCTATCAAAAGCAAAAGAAAGTACTGATGTCAACAGTAATATGAAGACTGTTTGCACAATGTCACAATGAAGAAGCTACTGTCTCATACTCACAGGAATGAGGAGTTAACCACATACATTTATAAGAAAAAGTATTTTGTCTTATAGTATATGGGAGTTTCAGAGATTCATAACTGATGGCAAACTGAAGATATAATATTGCATGACCTGTACTAGTTGAAGTTTTGCATCGCTGGTCGCAGTGACTTCATCACCATCAGGTATGACAGTAAGCAAATGGAGCACAAGGATGCCATTTTATTGCAAAGCTTCATATACAGGAGTTTGAGCAAAAGATAGATTTCCAACACATACACAACAACTGTATGGCTTCTGCGTAATCCACCGCTACAGGTGGTTGTTGGCTTAACAATTCATTCCAAAACCCATAGCAAATTTCTTGTGCAGCTTATGCACAGGATTGGCTCCTCCATTGACTATAGCAAAGTAGTTCACCTGGAGACTGCAGTTGCATTCGGTGAAGAACCTCATTTGCAAGTGAATGGAGGAATGTGTGTTCCCCCAGAACTCATCATGAGTGGGTTTATATTTTGTGCTGCTAATAACTTAGATTTCCTTGAAGATGCATAAGGTAGCAAACATACCTTCATGCTACTGTTATGGTCTGCTAAGAGGAACGTATTAAGGGGTACCTATCCCAGTCTCAAGTCCTGTCTGGATCAGCAAAGACCATTCCATGAAGGGGCTTCCTGTCTTCATGGCTTGCTTACTTTCCTGCCAAGGTCCAAAAATTCTGAAGACAAGAAGTCCAGTTTTCAATGAATCAGCAGTTGAATTGACTATAATAGAGCTTTCAACATTCAGTAACCTTGACTTCACTTGATCATTGTGCAGAAGTCAGGTACATTCCAGGTGACTCATATTTAGCTTTTGGTCCACTATAACCCCTAGATCCCTTTCTGCCGTACTCCTTCCTAGACAGTCTCTTCCCATTCTGTATGTGTGAAACTGATTGTTCCTTCCTAAGTGGAGCACTTTGCATTTGTCTTTGTTAAACTTCATCCTGTTTACCTCAGACCATTTCTCCAATTTGTCCAGATCATTTTGAATTATGACCTTATCCTCCAAAGCAGTTGCAATCCCTCCCAGTTTGATATCATCTGCAAACTTAATAAGCGTACTTTCTATGCCAATATCTAAGTCGTTGATGAAGATATTGAACAGAGATGGTCCCAAAACAGACCCCTGCAGAACCCCACTTGTTATACCTTTCCAGCAGGATTGGGAACCATTAATAACTACTCTCTCAGTATGGTTAACCAGCCAGTTATGCACCCACCTTATAGTAACCCCATCTAAATTGTATTTGCCTAGTTTATCAATAAGAATATCATGCGAGACTGTATCAAATGCCTTACTATAGTCTTGGTATACCACATCCACCACTTCTCCCTTATCCACAAGACTCGTTATCCTATCAAAGAAAGCTATCAGATTGGTTTGACATGATTTGTTCTTTACAAATCCATGCCGGCTATTCCCTAACACCTTACCACCTTCCAAGTGTTTGCAGATGATTTCCTTAATTACTTGCTCCATTATCTTCCCTGGCACAAAAGTTAAACTAACTGGTCTGTAGTTTCCTGGGTTGTTTTTATTTCCCTTTTTATAGATGGGCACTATATTTGCCCTTTTCCAGTCTTCTGGAATCTCTCTCGTCTCCCATGATTTTCCAAAGATAATAGCTAGAAGCTCAGATACTTCCTCTGTTAGCTCCTTGAGTATTCTAGGATGCATTTCATCAGGCCCTGGTGACTTGCAAGCATCTAACTTTTCTAAGTGATTTTTAACTTGTTCTTTTTTTATTTTATCTTCTAAAATAAAGAAGATATTTATCCCCTTCCCATTCTATGCATCCGAAGAAGTGGGCTGTAGCCCACGAAAGCTTATGCTCTAATAAATTTGTTAGTCTCTAAGGTGCCACAAATACTCCTGTTCTTTTTCCCCTTCCCATTAGCATTCACTATGTTAGGCATTCCTTCAGACTTCTCGGTGAAGACCAAAACAAAGAAGGCATTAAGCATCTCTGTCATTTCCAAGTTTCCTGTTACTGTTTCTCCCTCCTCACTGAACAGTGGGCCTACCCTGTCCTTGGTCTTCCTCTTGCTTCTAATGTATTGATAAAAAGTCTTCTTGTTTCCCTTTAGGAAACTAGTGTAGCCAGTTTGAGCTCATTTTGTGCCTTTGCCTTTCTAATCTTGCCCCTGCATTCCTGTGTTGTTTGCCTATATTCATCCTTCATAGTCTATCCTAGTTTCCATTTTTTATATGACTCCTTTTTATTTTGTAGATCATGCAAGATCTCATGATTAAGCCAAGGTGGTCTTTTGCCACATTTCCTCTCTTTCCTCTCCAGCAGAATAGCTTGCTTTTGGGCCCTTAATAGTGTCCCTTTGAAAAAACTGCCAACTCTCCTCAGTTGTTTTTACCCTCAGTCTTGATTCCCATGGGACCTTACCTATCAGCTCTCTGAGCTTACCAAAATCCACCTTCCTGAAATCCATTGTCTCTATTTTGCTGTACTCCCTTTCTACCCTTCCTTAGAATTGCAAACTCTCTGATTTCATGATCACTTTCACCCAAGCTGCCTTCTACTTTCAAATTCTCAATGAGTTCCTCCCTATTTGTTAAAATCAAATCTAGAACAGCTTCCCCCCAGTAGCTTTTTCAACCTTCCAAAATAAAAAGTTGTCTGCAATGCAGTCCAAGAATTTATTGGATAGTCTGTGCCCTGTTGTGTTATTTTCCCAACATATATCTGGATAGTTGAAGTCCCCTATCACCACCAAATCTTGGTCTTTGGATGATTTTGTTAGTTGTTTAAAAAAAGCCTCATCCACCTGGTTAGGTGGCCTGTAGTAGACTCCTAGCAAGACATCACCCTTGTTTTTTACCCCTTTTAGCCTAACCCAGAGACTCTCCACACTTCCGTCTCCTATGTTCATCTCCACCTCAGTCCAAGTATGTACATTTTTAATATATAAGGCAAGACCTCCTCCCTTTTCCCCCTGTCTAGCCTTCCTGAGCAAGCTGTACCCATCCACACCAACATTCCAATCATGTGTATTATCCCACCAAGTTTCAGTAATGCCAACAATGTCATAGTTGTATTTATTTATTAGCACTTCCCGTTCTTCCTGCTTTTTACCCATACTTCTCATATTTGTATATAGGCATCTAAGATACTAGTTTGATCTTGCCTCCCATTTTTACCCTGACCCTCCTTTCTCTCTGCCATTATAGTCCACACTCCCTCTTGTTTCCGACCCATCTCTCAGGTCTCCATGTTCCCCACTTACCTGTGAGCTTTGCTCACCTGTCCCCGTCGAACCTAGTTTAAAGCCTTCCTCACTAGGTTAGCCAGTCTGTGTCCAAATAGGGTCTTTCCCCTCCTCGAAAGGTGAACGCCATCTCTGCCTAGCAGTCCTTCCTCAAATAGCATCCCGTGGTCGAGGAAGCCAAAGCCCTCCTGGCAACACCATCTTCGGAGCCAGGCATTCACCTCCATGATGCATCTGTCTCTGCCCGGGCCCCTATTTTTGACAGGAAGAATTGAAGGGGAATACCACCTGCGCTCCAAACTCCTTCACCCGTACTCCCAGAGCCCTGTAGTCAGTCTTGATCTGCTCACTGTCACATCTCGCAGTATCATTTGTGCTCACATGGATGAGTAGCATGGGGTAGTAGTCAGAGGGCTGGATAATCCTCGACAATGCCTCTGTAACATTTCGGATACAGGCCCCCGGCAGGCAGCATACCTCCAGAGATGAAATGTCAGGGCGACAGATGGGTGCCTCCGTCCCCCTCAACAGAGAGTCTCCAACCACCACTACCCTATGTTTCCTATTAGCAGTGGTGGCAGCAGACCTCCCAACCTTAGGGGTACAAGGCTTCTCCTCCTTTACTGTAGGGAGTGATTCCTTCTCCCCTGTATGAAGAAGAGCATAACGGTTATGTATTACCATGGCGGGAGGGTTCGGAGCAGGGGTGGAGCACTGCCTGCTGCCAGAAGTAACCAGCTGCCAGTGTCCACCCTGAGCCATCACCTCCTCCACCAGTGGTGTGTCAGCAGTCCTGTGTACTGGGACAGCTACCTCAGCTGTCTCCACATGGACACTGTCCAGGAATTGCTAGTGGATTCGGATGCTCCTTAACCTAGCCACCTCCTCCTGTAGCTCTCCCACCTGCTGCCTGAGAGATTCCACCAGCAGGCACCTTTCACATTGGATGT
This sequence comes from Malaclemys terrapin pileata, assembly GCF_027887155.1. NCBI lineage: Eukaryota > Metazoa > Chordata > Testudines > Emydidae > Malaclemys > Malaclemys terrapin. Next base: position 163,971,908 of record NC_071507.1, on the reverse strand, counting down.
CCCCCCCCACCCCCCCAGCCTGGATATCAGTAAGTGGAAATTGCAAGTTACAGTCCCTGCAAAACCACACCAGGATTTGGGTAGAAGCATCCATGCTCAGGTGCTCTGTCTGACTACAGGCGCAGGTGGAGGAGACAGAAGCAGTGCTGGTACAGGTGTTGCGGGTCTTCCTAAACATCGTAAGCCTCCCTCTGTCAAACTCCCTCTCAAACTTCCCTGTCTGCAGCCCCCTGGTCATTCTGCCTCTGGCTTTTAAAGCCTACTTGCCTAGATCAGTCCCACCCCCTCGTGAGTCACACTGGGGAAGGCCAATCAAAGGCAATCAAGGGAACAAGGTCAGGCACTCAGTCCCAACTGCCACAGCAGCTGTAACTGAAACTGAAGTCACCTGAAATCAGAATCACAATTAAAATTCAAACAGTCAAGCAAACTCACTCGCACCAACAGCTAGTACTCTCACCTGGTAGCCTGTTCGGCAGTGGGATCTCTTGCTTTCCCTCTCAAACTCCCCTGTCTGCAGCCCCCTGTCTGCTCTGCTGAGGTCTCTTCCAGCCCTAATCTTCTATGATTCTTCTATAATTCTATGGTCTTCCTAAGCCTGACAGTGTAGCTAGGATCTTATGCCAACAGAGGTGTCTCAGCATAGTAATCGTAGATGGTATGGCTGAGGTACAAGCTTTTGACCATCCAGAAAAAGTTAATCTTCTGAGATTGCTGAATTCTTCATTATGAGGCTACAGAGAAAATACTGGACTTATGACAAAGTCCACGTTGTGTTTGACATGTATGCAGGAGAATAGATTAAAAATATTACCAGAAAGAAAAGACTCCATAGTATTGCACCTGTCCAATACAAAATCATTGACTCCACAAACATCTCCAATGTCACAATGAAGAAGCTACTGTCTCATACTCACAGGAATGAGGAGTTAACCACATACATTGCAGGAAAAACGTTCCAGCATGCAAAGAATTTTGTCACTGCATGGCGTAACAAAGTTGCTGCCTCACACTGTTGCGTGGAGTTTCTTTGTAGGTCCCATGAGTAGGCTGACACTAAAATTATCTTGCATGCCATCAATGCCACAGAGAGAGGTGCTACTTAATTCTGGATTTTTGCACAAGACACAGGTATTCTAATGCTCTCTATGAAATGCGACCAAAGATTTTTGCAAGATTCTGTTTTTGTACCTAATGTTATGGAACAGAATTGCTGGATATCTCTCAGCGATGTGTTCCTATCACTTGGACCATTTAAGCCACCACACTGCCAGGTATCCACACCCTTTCAGGATATGACACAACTGGAAGGTTGGCTGGAAAGACCAAATTACCTTTTTCTGGAAAGCATTTGATTAGCTTCCGAAGACTTTTCTTGCTCTGAAAATACTTGTAATAGCTGAGACAATCACTGATATGCACTGTGGATGACGATCCGTGTGACATATCTAGCAGTGGTTCCCTAAACTAAGATGACGATGATGACTTTGATTTGAATAAATGTTTTCAGTCCTACATGTCAAGGCTAACTTCCCTAGAATTACCAAAGATCAATATCTATTTTATGTAAGTAAACCATCCCTGTGTTAAAATATAGTTTTAAAAAGTTGATTTAAAAAAGAAAACATCTTCTCAAATATATAGCTACATAATTATTCTAGGCTTGTCGCATTTGGTACCATTGCGTTCATGGGAGAAAGGACTTTTGAGTAATACCCAACTTGATCCATTTCCAATTAAATTGTATTATTAAAATTTCCACTAACCAGAGGATCTGGAGCTGGGAGACAGAGGGACAGCAAGTCCCCCAAGCACTCTGCAGAGGGTGACACCATTGAAATTATGATTCTGTGGATTTTTACAAATCAAATGATACTTCCCTTGCCTTTCTATCACTAAATTGCCAATGGAATAAGATTTTACTACTTTATACTCCCGCACTAAAAAGACAAAGTTTAGTTTCACAAACTAGATGATTTATGATTTCAGTGGAATTCCTGTAAATGAGTTGTAGGATCAGGCCCCTAAACTGTTGCTTTGTTCCTGAACAATGTGTAATATCTACAGTTGGCATTAAAATTTAAAATTAAATTTAAAATTTTCAGTGTAATGCAGTGGCCAAAGGGGCTAATGTGATCCTGGGATGGTTAAACAGGAGAATAGCAAATAAGAGTGTGGAGATTATTCCCTCTTTGTATTTACACTGCTGTGACTGCTGCTGGAATACTGTCTAGTTCTGGTGTCTACAGTTCAAAAATAATGTTGATAAATTGGAAAAGGTTCAAAGAGCCGCAAGAATGATTAAAGAATTGAAAAACATGCCATATAGTGATAGACTGTTTAATTTAACAAGAGAAGGTTAAGTGGTGACTTGATCACAATTCATGGGGAACAAAAATTTCATAATGGACTTTTCTGTGTAGCAGACAAAGGTATAATGGGATCCAATGGCTGGAAGTTGATGCTAGACACATTCGGACTAGAAATTAGGTGCAGATCTTTATCAGTTAAGGTAATTAACCATTGGAACAGGTTACCGAGATTTGTGGCGCATTTTCCATCAACTTTTAAAATCAAGATTGGATATTATTCTAAAAGATGTTCTCTAGATAAAACCTTAATTCAGGGAAGTCTTATCGCCTGTGGTTATGCAGGAGATCAGACCAGATGATCACAGTGATCTTTTATGGCCTCTCAATCTATGAAATCCTTACATAAGAAAATGCTCAGACACATTCCATGAAGGTTTTGGAGAGCTGTCATTCTGGATATTTTCCGTGTTGACTGGAATTCAAATTACAAAGACAGTTTTAAATTGGAGTACTGACTCTTGGACTAATTTTAACTCAGTGGGAGTTACGCCCATTTATATCAGGCCTGAATTTGACGTGAATGTCTCTTTGCCATATACTGATGTAATTCTCTGCAGTCGTTGTAATCGTGTGTGTGTATGTGTGTGTGTGAGAGAGAGAGAATAAATACATTAAAGCAGTAGTCCAGTGTTTTCTCTATCTGTCTTTAGTAGTAGAGGAATTGAACGAGAATGTAATGTAGTTTAAAAAAAAAAAATGGTTACAGAGACTGTGAATAGGAAAGGTGAAAATAAATGTGGCAAAGTTCCCTGGGCCTGAACAGAGACATCTGTTCATAAGAGCCAAGAACTAAAACTAATCCACAGAAAAATGTTTTGAGACAGTTTTATTGTGGAAGTTGGTGGTTGCTCATGACCTGATTACATTTAATATGGGCAGAGGACAATCCCAACCAGTAATATATATTTAGTGTTTCAAAAGGGCTATTTTCCCAAAACTGAGGAAAATTATCAATACAATTGTTTGGGAGAAAAAATTTAGACAAAAAAACATGAATCAAAATTGGCAGCTTCTTTTAGAAGTTTATCAAATGGCCAAAAAGCACAATGCCACAATTAATAAAGAGGACATCTTTGGCTAAAAGCCCATCCTGGGTCAGTGCTAAAGCAAAGGCAGCAATTAGATATAAAAAACCAATATATAAGAAATGGGAAAAAAGGGGAAAGATGTAACAATCAGTATAAAGCAGAAGTCCTGAAGTGCCGAAAATGTATAAGGAAAGCTAAAGATAACAGGGAAAAATCCATGACTGGCAGGGATAACAATAATAAGAAGGGGTGTGTGTGTGTGTGTGTGTGTTTATAAAGTTTAAGAACAAAAGAGATCCTAGCAATGGAAGAGTTCCATCACTAGACGGAGATGGTAAAATTGTTAGTAATGATGCAGAAAAGGCAGAAATATTCAATAAATATTTCTGTTCTGTATTTGGAAAAAAGTGAGATGATGTACTCATCTCATATGAGCATTAAGTACTTTCCAGTCAATTAGTAATTAAGGTGGCTGTTAGACAACATCTACTAGGAATAAACATTTTTAAATCAACAGGCCCAGATAACTTGCAGTCAAGAGTCCTAAAAGAGCTGGATGAGGTCTCTGGCCCATTGATGTTAATTTTTAACAAATCTTGGGGTACCAGGAAAATACCAGAGAGTGGAAGAGTGGAAATGTTGTGCCAGTGTACAAGAAGGGCAAGCGGGTTGACCCAGATAAATGTATGCCAGTAGTTAGCCTGACATTATTCTGAGGCAAAATAATGGAAAATTTGATACAGGAGCCTGCCTTAAATTCAATTCAATTGATAGAGAATTGGAGAATAGGAATATAATTAATGTCAGTTGACATGGATTTATGGAAAATAGGTCTTGTCAAACCTTATTTTATTCTTTGCTGAGATTACTGAGATTGGTTGATAAAGGGAACTGCTTAAATGTAATAGACTTTTGTTAGCCATTTCATTTAGTGTCACACAATGTTCTGATTAAAAAATTAGCACTGTACAAGATCATTAAATGGATTAAAATCTAGCTAACGGACAGATCTCAAAAAGCAGTCACTAGGGAATCATCATTTAGTGGGGTTCCATAGCGATTAGTCCCAGGCCTGATGCTATTCAACATTTTCATCAATGATCTGGAAGCATAATATCAGAGTTGATAGCAAATGATGCAAAGATTGGTGGAGTGGTACCATAATGATGACGGCATTTATACAGAGCAATCTGGATCACTTGGTAAACTGGGCCTATTCAAACAAAATGTCTTAATACAGCCAAATGCAAAGTTATACATCTAGGAATATGGAAAGTAGCCCATGCCTACAGATTGAAGGATTGTATCTTGGATAGCAGTGGGTCTGAAAAAGGTCTGCGGGTCCCAGTGGACAAACAAATCAACATGAGCTCCCCGTGTAATGTTATGGGAGAAAGGGCTACATGTGATTGGGCCCAGTTCTTGTGTCCACATTTTAAAAAGAATATTGAAAAATTAGAGATGATGCAGAAAAGAACCACAAAAGTGATTTGAGGGCTGGAGAAAATGCCTTGCAGCAAGAGCTTAAAGATCTAAATCTGTTTAGCTTATCAAAAAGATCAAGAGGTGATTTGATTGCATAAATGCCTTCACAGGGAAAAAATACCAGGTACTAACATACCCTTTAGTCTAGCAGAAAAAGGCATAACAAGAACCAGTGGCTGGAAGCTGAAACCAGACAAATTCAAATTGGAAGTTAAGAACAAATTTTTAACATTGTGACACACTACCAAGGGAAATGGTGGATTCTCCATCTCTTGATGTTTTCAAGTCAAGACTGGATGCTTTTCTGGATGATATGCATTAGTCAAGCGCAGGTTATTGGGCTCAGTGTAGGGGTAGTTGGGTGAAATTGTGTAATCCAGGAGGTCAGAGTAGGTGATCTAATGGTCCTTTTTTGCCTGAAATGCTATGAATTTGTGAATCGCATGGGCATAAGGATCTGCCTGACTGGATCCCATTTCAGGATTGAGACTCAATTAAGGAAATGTCTTTCTTACTTCAGGAGCAGCATATAGACATTCCTCACTGTTTGGAAATAGATGGTACACATGATGGTTCCTGATAAGATCTCATTAGAGGTTATTTTAATTAATGGTGGTAACTGGCTAAGAAGTTCTATTGCTTATTGTTCATTAAGTTTCTTTATTAATTGAAGTAATGAATGTAAATAATGAAGTAATGTTTTATTTCTTTTTTAGATTATAATCTATGGAGATTTGCCAAAAAATAAAGAAAATGTAGTATATTTATCAAATCATCAGTGTACAGGTTTGTATTTCATTTGTTTGCACTTTTTTTTTTTTTTTAACTGAAAGGTAGAAAAGCTGTTGGGCATGCTATTTAAAGAGAAATATTTCAGATTTTGCCAGTATAATCTTAAGTATAGACAGTGATCTTAAATATAGCTAGTAACTCTGTTTTAGCTAAATCTCTGTAGTGTTTATGTAATCTGTATTTTTTAAGAACAACCTTAGCAACAAAGTAGGAGATTTTTTTTAACAGAAAGTCATAAACTGACCTTGAAAATGAGTATTATAGCCACTTATTTCTTAAATTAATTTCTTAAGAGGAGGGTGTCACAGATTAACTCATATTATTAGCGAATATGAGTCCAGACAAATATAATCTCTACATCAGAACCTGTGCTTTAAATTTCTTTTGGTGTTTCTGGACCTGAACCTGCAAAGTGTCTTTGCATATGATCCTACTTAGCACTGAGTGCAGCTAATGAGAGGCACTTGGCACCTTGCAAGGTTCAGCCCTATCTGAATTACCACAAAATCTAAGTCATAACATTTAAACTCTAAAATCCAAGATGCAACCCTAAATGGAGAAGATGAGGAGGCAGTTAAATTCAGCAAGGAAAAACTCCTGGAATTATTTCCTCTCTCAAGCACCTTTCAGGATCAGGCCCTGAGTACCTTAATTTCCATTGACTTCAGTGAAGGCACTCAGCACCTTAGAGGAGTAAGCCTTTTAGTCCAATCTACTATGCATTATAAGGTAACTTGGTTCAGCTGTGCTCATCCAAGTTTCCTTATGTCTGGATTTCTCTACAGGGAAGACAGATACCACCTGTAACTCAAGATCAAGGTTCAGTTACCTCTCTGCTAAACAATTGATTGGGTCTGTGCACCTCATCAAATAAAGGTTGTCGGAGTGAGAAATCCCACTGAAAACTAAGAATTGGTACCTACAAACTTATGTGCTTTATGGCCCATTTGTTTTAACTTTCCTCAGAGGATTTAGGTGTACAGTAGGCTGATATGTGGAGTTGTTAGTATTTGATTTATGTGGTGCTGCTTGGTACAGGGGTGAACTGATAGTATTGCATTTTGTTTTTGTGACTTTAAAGGATTGGCTGGCTGCTCAGACCTTGTGTATGAGAGCTTTTTATTTATTCTAAATTGAATGAAAAGAAATATATTTATGAAACTGTCCACAGCATAGTGTCTGGGCAATAATCAACAGTCATGTTTCTATACCTAACTTGTTGATCATTGTCAAGTCTGGATGAGTCTCACCCATCATTTAAATTATATAGCATCCCCATTAGGCAAAAGCCCAGGAGAAAACAGTCTTGCAATGTGCCCTGAAGATCAATAGAATATAGCTTTGCCAACCTAGTGAGAGCAGCAAGTCCCAGAGCTAAGGGTCCTCTACTGGAGTGATTCCACTGTATTTCTTTTGATTGATTTGACAAAGTCTGTTCTTGCTTTAGATAAGTGTTTTGTGCTTATCATCATTGGTCTTTACAGCTGATCTAAAGAGCAGCATTGAAGGACTCCGAAGGAGAAATCCATGGTGTCCTCAGAGGTAGGGGGTCATGAAGAAGAAAAAATTAAATGGCAAGGAAGTGAGGGAATCTCTCAAGTTTGAGTAGGGACATACGAAGTAGGGGACCTTCCCGGCTTGGAGGAGAGGAAAGTATATTTTTCATTCACGGTAGAGAAAACTACTAACTTAAAACAAAATTTCCTGATAAATTGAGTGCACCTGATGGCTCTTTGCACTAGCAAATTGCAGAGTCACACGCCTAAATGCCACAAATTGGACTTTCAGTTGATCAATGAAACTGGAAAACAGGCAAGACTCTTTTAAAATATATTGACTATAATGTTTAACATATTAAAATAAGATTGTCATCAAATGTCTGCTTTCCATATTGTGGGACATGTAATATGGAAATGGATTCTGATGCCAGGTTTTTCAGAAAGATGATGTTTGTGTATGCACATGTGCATATACACAAAATGTGTGTCATTTAAGGTTATTGCAAGTAACATGCCTAATGCAAATCTTCAACAACAAAGAAACAAAAAGTTAAGTAACAGTACATACCATCTGTTCCTCCACCCCGAAAGATATACCTCACCACTAGCACAACCACTGAATACCACAGATAATGTATCTCAACCTTAACTCTGCCCCATAGGGAATGCCCCTCTTTCAGTGACCACTTTCTGAAACGCCCACTACAGTTATCTTCATAAAGACCAGATACCTCCCACTATTACTTCTACACAGTTTTGGGAATCCACGTGAACTCAAGCTTTATAGAATACACATGTATTTAAGTCAATGTGGCTACTTGCGTGCATAAAGTTATGCTTGTGCAAGATCAGCCCTTTAATCTTTGCAGGTAATTGATGATAGAATTTCAAGTGTCACCAAGTTTTTGGATCTGGAACTAAATTGTTTTTTTTCTTGTTAAAGATGTAGTGAAGTGCTGTCCGTGCATGGGAAATAACTGCCTGGGAAGGAGTACTGCAGAAAAGAATCTGGGTGTTATAGTGGATCAAAGATTAAATAGGAGTCACCACTGTAATAAAAAAATTGTAAAAAAAGGGGAGGTGGGGCTTTAAAATACATCCCAGATGAGGGGACATCGTTCTGGAATGTATTAGCAGAAACAATGAAAGCAGGACACGAGAAGTAATTATTTCACTCTGCTAAGCTCTAATAAGGCCTCAACTGGAGTACTGTGTCCAGTTGTAGACACCACCTTCAGGAAAGATACAGACAAATTGGAGAAAGTCCAGAGAAGAGGAACAAAAAAGATTGAAGGTCTAGAAAACATAATCTATGAGGAAAGATTGAAAAAAATTGAGTTTAATCTGGAGAAAAAAAGACTGACGTGGGGAGGGGGGACATGATAACAATCTTCAAGTACATAAAAAGTTATAAAGAGGAGGGTGATAAATTGTTCTCCTTATCCACTGAGGATAGGACAAAAAGTAATTGGCTTAAATTACAGCAAGGGAGATTTAGGTTAGATATTAGCAAAAAATTACTTAGGGGGGTTGTGGAATCTTTGTCATTGGAGATTTTTAAGAACAGGTTAGACAGACATCTGTCAGAGACAGTCTAGACCAGAGGTGGGCAAACTACGGCCTGCGGGCCCCTCCTATCTGGCCCCTGAGCTCCTGCCCGGGAGGCTAGCGCCCGGTCCTTCCCCTGCTGTTCCCTCTCCCCCCGCTCTGAGCTCGCTCTGCTGCCGGCGCAATGCTCTGGGAAGCGGGGCTGCGAGCTCCTGTGGCAGTGCAGCTGCAGAGCCGGGGCTGACCTACACGGTGGCATGGCTGGCCGCCAGCCGGTGCTCCAGGCAGCGCGGTAAGGGGGCAGGGAGCGGGGGGGTTGGATAGAGAACAGGGGAGTTAGGGGTGGGGGTGTGGATAGGGGTGGTGGGCAGTCAGAGGGCAGGGAACAGGGTGGTTGAATGGGGCCAGGGTTCCCAGGGGGCAGTCATGAAGGAGAGGGGGGGTGGATTGGGCAGCGGGGGGCAGTCAGGGGCAGGGGTTCTGGGGACAGTCGGGACAGGGAGAAGGGGTGGTTGGATGGGGCAGAGGTCCCCGTGGGGCAGTCAGGAATGAGAGGAGGGGTTGGATGGGGTGGCGGGGGGCAGTCAGGGGCAGGGTTCCAGGGGCTGTCAGGGGCAGGAGTCCCCGGGGGTCCATCGGGGGTGAGAAGCAGCAGGGGTCAGATAGGGGGCAGGGCTGGGCCATGCTTGACTGTTTGGGGAGGTACAGCCTCCACTAACTGGCCCTCCATACAATTTTGGAAACTTGATGCAGCCCTCACACCAAAAAAGTTTGCCCGTCCCTGTCTAGACAATACTTAGTCCTGCCTCAGTGCATGGGAATGGACTAGATGATCTGTCAAGGTTCTTTCCAGTCCTACATTTCTGTGATTCTATGAAACTAAAAAAAAAACCCAACAGCCACCTCTTGGAATGGAATATTTAAAGTTATGAATGAACAGGAGTAATTAACATGTCAGGAAAAGTTGACAAGGAAGTAACAAATAAACATGATTCTGGGAAGATTTCTTAGTATTGTCATTGAAAAATATCAGTCATCTTGAGTGTTTACTACATGCTTTTTTCCTCTCATGTGATTTCTGTTATGAACATCAGAAGCATAATTACTGTTTCAGCAGCACTTTAGTTCTATCCTGTGTACAAAACGTTTTTTGTTTCCTCAGGGATATTTGAGGCCCAGTTTGACTAAAGAGTTCTGGGTTTTTGTCTTTGCAGTTGACTGGATTGTTGCAGACATGTTGGCAATCAGACAGAATGCTCTTGGACATGTCCGATACGTTTTGAAAGATGGGTTAAAATGGCTTCCCTTGTATGGGTGGTATTTTTCTCAGGTAACTCCCATTTGTTTGTTTTTCCTTGTTTGCACATGTAGTGTAAAATGTTATTATCTTTCTTTACTGTGTATTTCTAGTACTACTTGTCCAAAAGGAATAGCAACGAGTCAAAATGTTCTTGGTGTGCCTTTATTTTAACAAGAAAATTGATTGGTCTCATTCAGAGGGGTGTACATTTGAACATTTTTCTAATATTGATGTAAAAGACAGCTGTTTATCAGAGGATTGACTCAGCTTTTTTAACTAATATTTCTTAACTAATCTTTCTAATTAACAAAATACTGTGTTTTAGAGTAATATCAGAATTAAAATCATGGGGCAAAATTTAGAGGTGGTGTCTAATTTGGGGTCCTTTATGCTTGTTCTCCCTTTCAGATATTTACATACGTGTGCTTGTCAATGTGTAAGACCCAGATTCTCCTTTCATCCTTCTGTAAATTGGGGGTAATTTCATTGAAGACAGTGAAGTAATACTGATGTAAAACCAGTAAGAGAGGAGAACTGGGAGAATATTCTCAATCATTTTATCAAGGGAGGTTGAAGTTTGCCTTCATTCTATTGCCACTACAGAATGGTCAGGGTTGCCTTAACATGCAGGTGTCATGAGATCTGCACAGTTCTCATTACACCAATAACGGACTATGGCTTCTGCACAATTGTCTAGGCCAACCTCTCCCGCATGACAGCATGGCTCCTTTAGTACAGTAGAACCTCAGAGTTACAAACGCCTTGGGAACGGAGGATTGTTTGTAACTCTGAAATGTGCACAACTCTGAAAAAAACATGGTTGTTCTTTCAAGTTTACAACTGAACATTGACTCAATATAGCATTGAAACTTTACTACGAAGAAAAAAAATGCTGCTTTTAACCATCTTAATTTAAATGAAACAAGCACAGAAACAGTTTCCTTACCATGTCAAATCTTTTTTTTAAACTTTCCCTTTATTTTTTTAGTAGTTTATGTTTAACACAGTACTGCACTGTATTTGCTCTTTTTTTTTTTTTTTTTTGGTCTCTGCTGCTGCCTGACTCTGTACTTACAGTTCCAAATGAGGTGTGTGGTTCACTGATCATTTCATAACTCTGGTCATAACTGAGGTTGAACTGTAACTACTGCCACTGGCTGGCATCTCCACAGCTTTGGAGGAGTAGTTGTAGAGATGGTTTACTCAAATTCAGTGCTGCGTGGAGCAAGCATCAGTTCTCAAACACCCTGTGGATATGGAGGAGAGCATGCCACAGAAGGTATCTGCTTCCTTACTCCACTCAACTCAATATACACAGAGCCCAAACCCTATGGTGCTCCAGGGAAGGGGCTTCTATTGGGTCCTGAGAACAGGGGAGAATGTGCTATGGAAACAATGACCCATCCTTCTCTGTTCTCTCCCCATCCACTTGAACCCCCACACCAAAGTGACAGTTTCTGATGATCTTTTATTTCTCCTCTGCCATGCATTAGCAGAGTGCAAGAAGAGAATATGATCCATGGAAAGAGCACTACTGTTGCCTTTGCATCTAGTCACTATGTCTCTGGTGGTCTAATTCTGCCTTTATTATAATGCTAACAATTTAGGTTCTCTATTGCATCCAGTATCACTTGGTGTCCAAAGTAATTTTTGTAATTTTCCAAAATCTTGCAGTGGCTCTCTGGAATATTCTGTGTTCAACTTCCTGACTACTATACTGATTGTTAATAGACTGTTCCTCTGGAAATTTGTGTGAATGTAGGCTACACTTTTATACAGAACGTAGTTATTAACTTAAACCTGTGTAGTTTTGTGTGCCCCACAACACTTTTCACACTATTAAAGACATTAAACAGAGATGGATATATTACTAATCCAGGGACACAAATGGAAGACTGTTTACAGACACTAGTATTGTGTGTATTTAAGAAAATGTATTTAAATTACTGAAAAGGGATACACCAGGACTGTAGTGCAAGCTAATAGGTATTTTTATTGTCTTTATCACACAAAACACTTCCTCCTCTTCCTGTTGATGCTCTGTCAGTGATGTCACTCACACTCCACTAAAACTTTCCAGTGATATGTACTTACGGAATACTCACGGAATTTATATTCCCTACCTCAGGTAAACATCCTGTTTGGAATATACACACATTTTGGCTACCTAGTTGTGCAGAATTCAGGCGCTAAGGAAACATAGTTGTAAACATAGTTTATTGTTGACCTAGAAACATGTTTTAAAGTACAGAGGGAAAAAATTGAAAATATAGACAGTGTGCTTATGGACTTCCAGAAATCTGTTTTGAGCCTACACATATATTTTGATATTATTCAAAAGCAGATACGTAGAAATTCAATATAAATTAGGGAACTGGATCTATAGATGATTGCATAGCTAACAAATTCCTTTTTTTTTTTTTAATATGTATTTCTAATGGTAACAAACAAAGAAGCTGCTTACATTCATCTGCTATGGCACAGGATTGTTCTATTAGCTAAAAATATAATAGCTGTGTATCTAAAGCTGGCCTTAGTATTTTTGTGTGCATCTGCACAACAGTTTCTGCCCAGTCCTTCTCCACTAAAATGCAGCCATGCTGGATAAAAGGTCAGCAGAGAATTTGGGGAAAAATTAAGCAAAAAATATTATATATGCTTTTTTTTTCTGTGCTTCCTTCCAGTCCCCTACTAGCCATCACTGCTTGTCTGGGTAAGTAGCCATGCCTCAACTGGCTATTAGCCTGTGGTAGTTTTGTGATTCCCTTCTGAGTTGGACAAAACAAGTAATGAGGAGTTAATGCACCATTGAATTTATGCTCCATTTTGATGCTATTTTTTGGAGAGCAATATGCTAACTGTGGCTCTCACTCTTCAAACAGAATATCACTGTTAATACTAGGTGGGCTTTTGCAACCCACAAAGTTCATTTGGGCAAGTTCATCCTCAGGTTAGGCAGTGTCTAAAAAGATGGACAAATTATATAAATATTTACCCCAAAAGGATTTTTCAGACTCTTCGGTAGTAGAAGCTGCTGTTCAGAGACCTAAGGGTGGATTAGTACACTCTATTTACTCAGATAAAAATAGAAAGAAAATGAATTTATTGGGAAAAAAAGTCTTCTCATCTTTCACATTATGTTAAATTCCATGAATTACCAAATCACAGTGCGCTAACAATACCATCTTTGGAAGAAAATGTCAGTGTTTATTGACTTGCGCCTGAATGAACAGAGGAAACTTGCACATGCTGTCATAACAGAAGGTCTCTAAGTAGCATGACATGCCTTGATAGCATCTATCGACTTCAGATGCAGCAGCTAGAGCTGTAGCTACTACAATTTCTATCAGAAGGTATGCTTGGCTTAAATCTTTGGGACTGCCTCCTGAGAGCTAAAGTGGAGGATCTTCCTTTTAAAGAAGGAGGCCCATTGGGTACCACCACTGATGAGTTTCTGTAAAAGATGGAAAATAGATACACTGCCAGTTACTTGAGCATCTATCAACAGCACAGGAAAAGGCCACAAGTACTAGGTTTTAAATACCAAAGACAACATTACCCTTGATTGTCTTCTCACTTTACTCAAAGGAGACAGTAATATCACCAGCAATAGCCTCCTTGGCAGTTTTCTCAACCAAAGAGAAAGAGCTTCAAACTGAGATCAAGAGGCAATCAGGCATCTTGAGTAGCTGTGTTATTGGGCAGTATGTCAACTTTGTGACCTAAGGCCCGAGAGCTCTGATCCAGTCTTAATTCAGGTTCACTCCCCTCCATTTGGAGACTGGCTATATCATTTTTTCCCACTTGGACTTTTATAACCATGGATAAGGCTACGATTTGTTCATGGAGCTCGCAGAATTCACAGAATCCATGACTCCAGCAACCTCTGTGAATTCAGCCATGGCAGCCGGGAGCTGCAGGGTCCCTTGCCGCCACAGTTGGCGGGGAGACCCCTGCAGCTTCCAGCTGCCACGGGAGGCAGGACCTCCTGGCCACTGCGGGCGGTGGTGGGACCACGCCATAAATTCAACCAGAGCTGGGAGCAGGCTCCTGCAGCTGCCCAGCCTCAGCAGTCAGTGTGGGGGCCCTGCAGCTGAGCTCCCCATTTTGTCATGGATATTTTTAGTAAAAGTCACGGACAGGTCACAGGCTTCCGTGAATTTTTCTTTATTGCCCATGACCTGCCCGTGACTTTTACAGTTGGCGGGGAGACCCCTGCAGCTTCCAGCTGCCACGGGAGGCAGGACCTCCTGGCCACTGCGGGCGGTGGTGGGACCACGCCATAAATTCAACCAGAGCTGGGAGCAGGCTCCTGCAGCTGCCCAGCCTCAGCAGTCAGTGTGGGGGCCCTGCAGCTGAGCTCCCCATTTTGTCATGGATATTTTTAGTAAAAGTCACGGACAGGTCACAGGCTTCCGTGAATTTTTCTTTATTGCCCATGACCTGCCCGTGACTTTTACTAAAAATATCCATGACAAAATCTTAGCCTTACCTATGGACAAGTGGATTTTAGAGATTGTCCGCAGAAGATATTCAATACAATTAAAAAAAAAAAAAATCCATCCTTCCAATCACAAGAACCTGCTGAGATCGGAGATTCTAGCTCTAGGAATAAGGAGGAGTTAATATGTACTGCACCTAACAGAACCTGCATCACTCAATCCTTGAGATGGTACTTCTAAAAAAAATTTATAATCTAATTTAAAATAAACCTGCATGCTTATATAATAGTAAAACTGAATAAAATAATAGTGCTTTACACTGACATAATACCATTCACTTGAGGGCCACAAAAGGCTTTGTAAACATGAGTCGCATCAGTATCATGATCCTGCTATGAAGTAGATGGCCCTCATGCTCCAGGACTTCCACTGGTTGCCTAGAGGGGTCAGGAAGGAATTTTTTCTGCAGTACACAATTGGCTAGGTGTAGTGTAAGTTTATTTATTTAGCCTTCCTCTGAAGCAGAGACTGGCCAGAGCAGGAGACAGGATAACAGATGGTTTGGACTAGTGCTCTGAGGTGGTACCGAGAATCCTTTTTCTATATGTTGGACTGGTGTGTCTTGCTCACATGCTCAGGGTTATAACAGGTTGCCAGATTTTGGGTTGGGAAGCAACTTACTGGGGTTTTGGTGTTTTTTCCCCTCCCCCCACCTTTGAAGCAGTGGGCATGGTTCATATGCTGGGATCATCTGGGCATCTCACCTAATCAAGTCCTTGCTATTGCAGAAGTCTTGGGTATTCATGGCACTTTGGTCTCTCACAATCTCTCCCTGTGACACACACAAAAAGGTGGAAGCCTTTGCCTTAATTAAACCTCAAGAAGCTCAATACTTTCATCAAGACATCTTGTTTCTGTATTCTACCCTAGCCTTTATCATATCCTCCCTTTGAAAGATTGGCTTGCAGTCGTGATTAAAGGACAGGCATTTACATATTTCCTCTTGTTCTTATTGCAAATACCTTAGTTTCATAGTGGGAGAGGATTACTTCCAGTACAGGATCCTTCCATTTGGACTTTATGCTGCCCCCATAGTATTCTCAAAATATCTATCAGCAGTGGCAGCTCACCTAAGAAGAAAGGGAATTCTCGTGTACCCTTATTTGGAGGATTGACTAAGTGTCATTAAAGGAACATCTTTGTAATGCTCTCCTCTGCACATGTACTCTCTTCAGAAGTATGGTTTCATGATAAACCCTAAGAAGTCACTTTAATAAATCAGTTATGAAATCTTATCTCTGTTAGACTCTGAGATAAGCAGAGTGCTTCTTCCTCAAGAGAGGTTCCTGAATGTAAAATCAGCAGTAGAAACTTGGCACTCTCAAAGGGTAATGTTCTATCTCAAGTTGATGGGACTCTTAACTTCAACAATATACGCATGTCTCAAAATAAGAACTTTACAGCATTGGCTGTCAGCCAACTACAGACAAAGTACAGACAGATGAATCAACAGCTTTCCATTCCAAAGAAAGTGCTAATATCTCTAGATTAGCATGGTCATCCTTATGATGTCCTCAAAGAGGTACCATTCAGTCCTCTTCCATCCATAACAGATACTGAATAATCCAACACAGAATGGTATGCTCACTGCTGCAGGTTCACAGTACAGGAACATTGGAATCCCCCCAAAGACAACACTACATTAAATTACATTAAAACCTTATAGAACTCAGAGCAATTTGTTGGGCATTTAAAAACATTCTAACCTCATGTCCAGCATAAAGTTGTTCAGGTGCTTATGGACAATATCTCTAATTTATATAAACAAGCAGGAAGGTGTCCATTCTTAATTTTGCAGTGAGGCAATGGAAATGGTGCCCTCTCCACAACATGTGGCTATGCATCTAACAGGGAAAAACAGCAATCTGGAAGACCAGCTAAGCAGAATCGTGATAGCCACTGGTGAGTGGTCACTGAAAACTTCAGTGATACAGGAAATCTTCACATGCTAGGGACATCCATAGACAGACTTCTTCACAATGAAAGAAAATGCAAAATGTCAGAAGTTTTGATCGAGAGCAAAGACAGACAGACACATTCAATTTCAGATATGTTCCTCAGATAATAGAGCCAAAGTCTCCTATATGCTTTTCCTCCTATTATGTCTAATAACAGAGTGCTAGGGGGGACATGAAGAAGATAATTTTAATAGTGCCTATTTGGCCCAAGCAGCAATTGTTCACAGATTTACTACACATCTCAGAAGGGATGTACAAAACTCTGCCTGTCATTCCAGATTTGCTTACTCAACAGGATGGTTGAGACTGCCATCTAAACACAAACTCTGTTCACCTTATTTAGGTTTCTAACGGAACTGAATGTATTGCCTATCTTGTTCCACTTCTGTTCAGGATATATTAGTGAGCTCTGGAAAACATTACATTTTAAAATGGAAAAGGTTCACAATGTGGGCAGAGGATGACGATAATGATCCCATCTCACGGCCTCAACCTAATGTATACCTGAGTACTTCCTCCAGCTCAAAATAGCAGACTTATCACTCTCTTCAATTTAAGGTTCATTTATTAGCCTTATCTGCCTTCCATTCTCTCAATGATAATAAATTGGTGTTTGCTATTAGACAACGTTTACTATCCTATTGAAAATCCAGCATCCTCTTGGGATCTTAATTTAGTTTTCATATATTTAATGAAACATCTATTTGAGACTATAAAAGAATGTTCTTTACTTATGTGTTTAAATCTCTCAAAGATTTTTATTGAAAAAAATCAATGCAAGTAGTCTAGTATAGTACTTAGAAAAAGCAGTAAATGTGCAGCAATGATGAAAAGATGATTTGGTAAGATAACAGATTTTAATTTTGAACATGCAAAAAGATTGCTATTTATAACAATGAGGAATTTATTTTTAAGAGGCAAATTTTATTTATATCCTCTTTTTTATCTTTTTTGCTTTAGTTGTGTTTCTCTCTTTTCAATCTTAATAGTGCGATCAGTCTCTCAGTTTTAAAATGTTAATAGTAATATGTCTGGAACAAGCTATAAAACTAATCTTTTCCAGGAAATGGTTTAGTTTTTCATAAGATTTCCCAGTGAAAATGCTATTATTGTAAAGAATCTTTTGCCTTCTAAAACAAGTAGTTATTTTAATTTATCTGAGTATCATCAGTATCTAACTTTCTCTTTGCAATTACCAGACTTTCTTTTATTTGTGAAAGTATATAATAGTATGATATGATCAGTGCTGCTTGTTACTACATACGCACATACATACATGTATCTACAATATGATACCTATTACATGTCTTCAGTATTTGTCTTCTGTTGCTATTTACAGCATGACGCCCAGATTTGAAAATTCTGATCTGCAAATAGTTATGCAGATGAATAACTTTACTCATGTGAGGAGTCCTATTAATCTCAGTGGTACTACTTGCATTAATAAAGTTACTTCTGTGTGTGTATTTGTAGGAATAGACCCTCGTGTCAGTTCCAGTGTTGTCTTCTGATTCAGTAACATTGTTAAACAAGACAGGTCAGGTGTTTTCTAATTATCTGTGTGGACATTGTGATCTATATGTATAGCACTTCTCCTTATATGTAACTTTGTTAAAGAGTATGTATTGCTTATGCAAATATAAAATGGTGTGTCTTTCATCCTGAGAGAGAATGTTCTCTACTATGCAGGCTGCTAATTTTATCTCAATAGATGCTTCTAATGACCTGTCACCATAATATCTAAAATTGTTTTTATCCAAATTCAAACATTTGTTTTTTCATCAAATGTAGTATCTGATAAATACTAAATACTTTTCATTTTAAATTTTTATGTCCTAGCATGGAGGAATCTATGTAAAACGAAGTGCCAGATTTAATGAAAAAGAAATGAGAAACAAGCTGTGGGCCCAGGTGAAAGCTGAGACTCCAGTAAGATTACACTTTTTTCTCTTTATTTTATTATTATTATTTTTAAATAATCAATATTTGTAACTGTAATGACTGCATCAGAGGGATTAGAAATAACTAGTATTTGTAAATTACAAGACAAGCAACCATATGCATGTTTTCTTTATGTATTTTCACAGACTATTCTTAGAGCTACCATTACAGCAGCTGAGTTTCTTTCCAGAAACAGCCAATTTCACTGTTCCCTATATTTTAAAATATCATCTTGCTTACTGTAGTAATGCCTGTCAGACTGATTTTTTTAACTGTATATCAAATTAGTTTGATCTTTTGAAAGTCAAGAAACATTCTTACAAAATGTTAATTAATCAGCTATCAGGATGATTAATCATTTTTAATGTAAATGACATTTTAAAACTGAATAACTTTGTCTGCTACAGGGAAAATCTCTTGATAATTTTCTATTTGAAGAACAACTGTTACTGCCAAGTGACTTTTCTCATGACTCCCTCTATGGTCCGTGGTTCAGTGGTTGGAATCACTATGCTTTCATTTGTATTAGTTACTGTACATTAATATCTTGTGTTTTCCCCCTTATTGGCTTGGTGCATTATAACCCACTTGGTAATACTTGAGATATCTCAGTTGATCAGCTATGCTTTAAATTATATGAAAAAGGAATCCTACAAAAAGTAGAAACATGGACAAATTGCTACGGATGAGAACAAAAGAATAGCACAGCATGTAGGGACAAAATCAGAAAGGCTCAGGCACAAAATGGGTTACACCTACCAAGGAACATAGAAAGGCATTAAGAAGAAGTTCTATGAGTACTGTAGGAGCAAGAGAAAGACAAAGGAAAGTGTAGGTCCTCTACTTAGCGGGGAAGGAGAGCTAATGATGGATGACATCAAGAAGTATGAAGTGTTTAATGCTTATTTTACTTCAGTCTTCACTAAAATAGTTAATTGTGTCCAGATACTTAACACAATTAACCTTAATATTTAGATAAGTTAAGCCTGGTCTACACTTAAAAGTTAGGTCAACATAGCTGCATCCAGTCAGGAATGTGAAAATCTATACCCCTGACTGAGGTAGCTATGCCAGCCAAACCCCCAAGATAGACACAGTTATGACAACGGAATAATGCTTCTGTCAACATAGCTGCCATCATTTAGGAAGATGATGTTTGTACACTGATGGCAAAGACCCCTACCATTGATGTAGGCTGCATCTACTCTAACAGAGTTTTGCTGCCATAACTACAGCTATGTGGCTGTGCCGGTATAGTCTCTGTAGTGTAGGCATACTTCCAAACGTATACAAGTTGATGGAATTCCCCTTTGGGTACTTAAGGAACTAGCTGAAGCAATCTCAGAATTACTAGCTATTATCTTCGAGAACTCATGAAGGATGGGTAGGATTGGAAAAGAACAAACATATTGCCCATCTTTAAAGAGGGGAACAAGAGGACCCAGGGAATTATAAACCAGTTCGCCTAACTTCGGTTCCTGGAAGGATACTGGAACAAATCAGTAAACAATCAGTTTGTAAGCATCTGAAGGATAATAGGGTTATAAGTAATAGCCAACATGGATTTGTCAAGAACAGATCATGCCAAATTCAAATTCCGCAAATCCAGCCAGAAAGTTATCTACCACTCTCTGGAAGGTGGCGGGTGCATTTCACAGTCCGAAGAGAACACATTAAATTCATAAATCCATACATGGGTGATGAAGGCTGACCTTTCCTTGGCTGGGTCATCTAGCAGCACGTGCCAGTATCCCTTAGTTATGTCTAAGGTGGAGATGAACGGGACACATTCCAGTTTCTCCAATAGCTCATCTGTGCATGACATTGGATAGTTTTCTGGGCGAGTTTCAGCATTTAGCTTACAGTAGTCCGCACAAAAGCGGATTTCCCCATCTGGTTTGGGAACCAGAACCACTGGAGAGCCCCGTGCACTCTCAGAGGGGCAGATTACACCCATCTGTAACATGTAATTGATTTCCCTTTCTATTGCGGTTTTGGCTTGAGGAGCCATCCGGTAGGTTTGGGCAATAATTGGGCGAGCATCACTTGTGTCAAAGGAGTGGTACTCCCATTCTCACCGTCCAAGGGAGGCTGAAAACATTGGCGTGAAGCTGGTGCACAGCTCCTGGATTTGCTGTCGCTGCTTACACCCAAGGGTGATGGAAATGCCTCTTCTATGCCATCGTTGCTTTTTCCTTCATAGTAGACTCCTTCAGGCCGCTCAGCGTTGTCTCTCTCCTGGCCTGTAAACTGGAGAACCTTGATTTCTCAGGAATAAAAGGGCTTTAATTAACATGGTATACTTTAGGTTTTAGGGTAGGGTCTCTCAGGTGCTCTCGGACCATAAATGGTCCCTCCCACGACACTTCCATCTTATTGGCCTGGAGCGCTTTCAGGACCATGACTTGGTCACCTACTCTGAAGGAACGCTCTCTGGCATGTTTATCATACCAGGCCTTTTGCTCTTGTTGAGCATGCTGTAGGTTTTCTCGAGCAAGGGCTAGAGAGTCTTTGAGGGTGTTTTGCAGGTTAGTTACAAAGTCCAAAATGTTAGTTTCTGGAGAAGATGTAACCCCTCCCATTGCTGCTTCACCAACTGTAATGGCCCATTAACTTCGCAGCAATAAAGAAGTTCAAATGGTGAAAATCTCAAACTGGGATGTGGTACAGCCCAGTAGGCAAAGAGCAACTGCTGTAACACTAGGTCCCAATCATTGGAGTGTTCATTCACGAATTTATATATCATGGCCCCCAAAGTCCCATTAAATTTCTCCAGTAGGCCAGTCATTTGATGATGGTAAGGGGTGGCAACCAAGTGGTTCACCCCATGAGCTTCCCAAAGACGTTTCATGGTCCCTGCCAGGATGTTAGTTCCTGAATTCATAAGGATGTTGGAGGGCCAACCTAACCTGGCAAAAATATCTGCCAATGCCTGGCTCACGCTTTTAGCCCTGGTGCTACTTAGAGCTACTGCTTCTGGCCATCGGGTGGCAAAATCCATGAAGGTCAGTATGTATAGCTGTCCTCTGGGTGACTTCTTAGGGAAAGGACCCAGAATATCCACAGCTACACACTGAAATGGAACCTCAATGATGGGAAGTGGCTGGAGAGGGGCCTTGACCTGGTCTTGGGGCTTTCCCACCATCTGGCACACCTCACAAGACCGGACATAGGTAGAAACGTCCTTGCCCATTCCCTCCCAGTGGAATGACTTCCCCAAACGGTCCTTGGTCCTGTTCACCCCAGCCGAGGAGGGCTTTAAACTAGGTTCACCGGGGGAAGGAGACCAAAGCCCTGAGGTAAGTGGGGAAATGGGATACCGTGAGGAAGCGCGAGCAGGTGAGTGTAAGAGGGGAGGACTCCTGTCTCAGACTGAGAAAGCGGGACGATCACCGAGTTATCTTAAGTGCCTATACACTAATGGAATAAGCCTGGGAAACAAGCAGGGAGAACTGGAAGTCCTGGCACAGTCAAGGAACTATGATGTGATTGGAATAACAGAGACTTGATGGGATAACTCACATGACTGGAGTACTATCATGGATGGTTATAAACTGTTCAGGAAGGACAGGCAGGGCAGAAAAGGTGGGGGAGTTGCATTGTATGTAAGAGAGGAGTATGACTGCTCAGAGCTCCGGTATGAAACTGCAGAAAAACCTGAGAGTCTCTGGATTAAGTTGAGAAGTCTGAGCAACAAGGGTGATGTCATGGTGGGAGTCTGGTATAGACCACCAGACCAGGGAGATGAGGTGGACGAGGCCTTCTTCTGGAAACTAGCAGAAGTTACTAGATTGCAGGCCCTGGTTCTCATGGGAGACTTTAATCACCCTGATATCTGCTGGGAGAGCAATACAGCGGTGCACAGACAATCCAGGAAGTTTTTGGAAAGTGTAGAGGACAATTTCCTGGTGCAAGGGCTGGAGGAACCAACTAGGGGCAGAGCTCTTCTAGACCTGCTGCTCACAAACCAGGAAGAATTAGTAGGGGAAGCAAAAGTGGATGGGAACCTGGGAGGCAGTGACCATGAAATGGTCGAGTTCAGGATCCTGACACAAGGAAGAAAGGAGAGCAGCAGAATACGGATCCTGGACTTCAGAAAAGTAGACTTTGACTCCCTCAGGGAACAGATGGACAGGATCCCCTGGGAGAATAACATGAGGGGGAAAGGAGTCCAGGAGAGCTGGCTGTATTTTAAAGAATCCTTATTGAGGTTGCAGGAACAAACCATCCCGATGTGTAGAAAGAATAGCAAATATGGCCGGTGACCAGCTTGGCTTAACAGTGAAATCCTTGCTGATCTTAAACGCAGCTTACAAGAAGTGGAAGATTGGACAAATGACCAGGGAGGAATATAAACATATTGCTCAGACATGCAGGAGTGAAATCAGGAAAGCCAAATCACACTTGGAGTTGCAGCTAGCAAGAGATGTTAAGAGTAACAAGAAGGGTTTCTTCAGGTATGTTTGCAACAAGAAGAAAGTCAAGGAAAGTGTGGGCCCCTTACTGAATGAGGGAGGCAACCTAGTAACAGAGGATGTGGAAAAAGCTAATGTACTCATTGCTTTTTGTGCCTCTGTCTTCACGAACAAGGTCAGCTCCCAGACTGCTGCACTGGGCAGCACAGTATGGGGAGGAGATGACCAGCCATCTGTGGAGAAAGAAGTGGTTCGGAACTATTTAGAAAAACTGGACGAGCACAAGTCCATGGGGCCAGATGCGCTGCATCCGAGGGTGCTAAAGGATTTTGCGGATGTGATTAGAGAGCCATTGGCCATTTATCTTTGAAAACTCATGGCGATCGGGAGAGGTCCCGGATGACTGGAAAAAGGCTAATGTAGTGCCCATCGTTAAAAAAGGGAAGAAGGAGGATCTGGGAAACTACAGGCCAGTCAGCCTCACCTCAGTCCTTGGAAAAATCATGGAGCATGTCCTCAAGGAATCAATTCTGAAGCACTTAGAGGAGAAGAAAGTGATCAGGAACAGTCAGCATGGATTCACCAAGGGCAAGTCATGCCTGACTCACCTAATTGGCTTCTATGAGGAGATAACTGGGTCTGTGGATGAGGGGAAAGCAGTGGACATGTTATTCCTTGATTTTAGCAAAGTTTTTGATACGGTCTCCCACACTATTCTTGCCAGCAAGTTAAAGAAGTATGGGCTGGATGAATGGACTATAAGGTGGATAGAAAGCTGGCTAGATTGTTGGGCTCAACAGGTAGTGATCAATGGCTCCATGTCTAGTTGGCAGCCAGTTTCAAGTGGAGTGCCCCAAGGGTCGGTCCTGGGGCCGGTTTTGTTCAATATCGTCATTAATGATCTGGAGGATGGCGTGGACTGCACTCTCAGCAAGTTTGCAGATGACACTAAACTGGGCGGAGTGGTAGATACGCTGGAGGGTAGGGATAGGATACAGAGGGACCTAGACAAATTAGAGGATTGGGCCAAAAGAAATCTGATGAGGTTCAACAAGGACAAGTGCAGAGTCCTGCACTTCGGACGGAAGAATCCCATTCACTGTTACAGACTAGGGACCGAATGGAAGGACCTAAGGGTTACAGTGGACGAGAAGCTGGATATGAGTCAACAGTGTACCCTTGTTGACAAGAAGGCTAACGGCATTTTGGGCTGTATAAGTAGGGGCATTGCCAGCAGATCGAGGGATGTGATCATTCCCCTCTATTCGACACTGGTGAGACCTCATCTAGAGTACTGTGTCCAGTTTTGGGCCCCACATGACAAGAAGGATGTGGAAAAATTGGAAAGAGTCCAGCGGAGGGCAACAAAAATGATTAGGGGTCTGGAGCACATGACTTATGAGGAGAGGCTGAGGGAACTGGGATTGTTTAGTCTCCAGAAAAGAAGAATGAGGGGGGGATTTGATAGCTGCTTTCAACTACCTGAAGTGGGGTTCCAAAGAGGATGGATCTAGACTGTTCTCAGTGGTAGCAGATGACAGAACAAGGAGTGGGGGAGGTTTAGGTTGGATATTAGGAAAAACTTTTTCACTAGGAGGGTGGTGAAGCACTGGAATGGGCAACCTAGGGAGGTGGTGGAATCTCCTTCCTTAGAGGTTTTTAAGGTCAGGCTTGACAAAGCCCTGGCTGGGATGATTTAGTTGGGAATTGGTCCTTCTTTGAGCAGGGGGTTAGACTAGATGACCTCCTGAGGTACCTTCCAACCCCGATATTCTATGATTCTATGGCCACTAGGGTGATTGTGAGCTAAGCTCAAGAGCTTTTCCCTATACTTAGTTGGAACTACCAACTGTCTCTGAGGATGCCAGTCCTTCTTGTGCCCACCACAAAGAGTCTTTTTGTATAAGAGTCCTACTTCTATAACATACCTGGACCTATTAGAAGAGCTGAGAGGCGGTGGGTCGCTCCATGCCACAATCCAAGCTCCCTTGTGTCTCCTTCCTGCTCTGCCTGGAACTGTTCCCTTGATGCTGGAGACGCTGGGTTGTGGACTTGGGCCTGGTCCCACTGGGAGCGATGCAGGTGATGGGGTTGTTTCTGTTGACTGTGAACTGCTCTCCGCTGATGCACTAGGTGGTATTTCAGGCTCCAGTTGAGCCTCTTGCGCCCGTCTAGCTGCTGCTGCAGGTGCAGACTCTGTGGCGCCCTTTGGTGCTGGCTCCCCTGACTCTGGTGGGATTGCAAGCATGGGCTCTGGTGCTGACTGCTCCGCCAGTTCCAATCCTTGGGCTGGTTCTGGCTGGGTTCCAGGAACTGGATTTACAACTCCTGCCATAGATGCTGGTCTGGAGTCTCGTTCCACCACCTCTGGCTGGGTTCCTGTAGGAGGCTCAGGAATGGAGTTAGGTGTGGAGACCTGTTTAGCCTGGCTGGGGGTTACCATCCCTACCCTTTTTGTTAGCCAGGGATTGGTGGATAGCTGACACCTGTGCTCCAGTGTCTATCCACGCAGTAATCTTCCTCCCACCCACACTCAGTTTCCCTTCGCTCTGGGGGTATTTGCAAGACATCCGGGCCCTAAGGCTCTTGGTAGGACTCCGGGGTGATGAGTTGTAGTCGACTGGTGCTCTTGGGATAGTTGGCCTTCACGTGCCCCTGCTCATTATATTTAAAGCATCTCCCAGCTGACTGTGGGGTGGGGCGAGGTGGGTGGTTGGAGTGTGGAGTGGTAGGACAACAGGGCATCTAGAGTCTCCCTGGCTCCTCCTTGCAAGGGGGGGCTTTGGGCTGACTCAGATGGTGGGGTATCGTCTCGGGTTGTCCCTTCTGGTATCCACACCAACTGCTACTAGCTTTTTTCTTCTCCGCCCCTCCACCCATTTGGTTCCAATCTCCCCTGCCTCAATTACAGTTTTGGGCTTTTCATCTACGATGTACCTTTCTATTGCCTCAGGAACACCCTCTAAGAACTGCTGCACTAGGAGAGACAGATCTTCCAGAGATTTAACACTTGCTCCTCATATCCAGGCATCCCAATTTTTTACAGTGTGGCAGACGTGTCGGGAAAATGCCACATCTGGTTTCCACCTTAGGGCTCTGAACCGCTGACAGACATGCTCGGCTATTAACCCCATTCTAATTCTGGCCTTTTGTTTAAAAAGTTCGTACTCATTCATGTGTTCTTTAGGCATTTCAGCTGCCACCTCTGCTAAGGGTCCACTGATTTGCAGCCTCAACTCCACCATTTACTGGTCTATAGGGGTGTTCTATCCAAGGCAGGACCTTTCGAAATTTTCTAAGAAGGCCTCTGTATCATCGCCTACCTTGTATGTGGGGAATTTCTTGGAATGGGGAGCGGTAAAGGACTGTTAGGGTTACCTGGTGGACCCAGCTTAGCCCTTTCCAAGTCTAAGCACTTCAGCTCTAGCTCCGCCTCCAAGCGCTTTGCCTGCATTTCTGCCTCCAAGCGCTTTGCCTGCATTTCTGCCTCCAAGCGCTTTGCCTGCATTTCTGCCTCCAAGCGCTTTGCCTGCATTTCTGCCTCCAAGCGCTTTGCCTGCATTTCTGCCTCCAAGCGCTTTGCCTGCATTTCTGCCTCCAAGCGCTTTGCCTGCATTTCTGCCTCCAAGCGCTTCGCCTGGTTCCTCTCCTCCGCTTCCAAGTGCATCATTTGTAGGAAGAAATATCCCTGTCTTCTGCAATCAGAACTCGTTCTGGATTAAGAGCATCCCTCCGGCTTGGCACCTAGATCTTGGTCAAGAGAGGGCTGACCCTTCCCTCCTGGGAAGTTCCCAGTCCCCCATCCCCTCCCTTCATTTCCGTCAGGGAGCTGGATGTCTGGACTTGATCTGGGTCGGTCTTCTCTGTGGCGTGCCACTTTGGGAAGACTAGTTTTTCTAAGGTTTTGGTGCCTGACCTCAACCTCATGCACAGGGCGGTCCAACCCTAGCCTAACTATTTCATTGCCATGAAGATAGAAAAGAAAAGAAAATAAATGGCTTGTTTGACTCCCTGGCTTTGCAGGCCGATCCCTTTGTGGGCCTGTTTCCCCTCAGGCAGCAAAGAAAAGAAAAGAAAAGAAAGAGGGGGGGAAAAAATCCCTGGCTTTCAAGCAGCCAAAAGGAAAAATGTGTCCTTTTAAAATCCTGAGATCTGTGCTTCTGGTTCAAAACTATCCCACCGTGCTGCCACCATGTCAAGGCTGAATCTCCACTCTGGCACTTTGAGTGCAGAAGATAGGGGCCCGCAAGGATTTTAAAAATTAATACTTGCCACTCCCAGCTTGTATTAAACTCCCAAGGTTACAGCTTTTCTTTGACCTTGGCTTGGTAAACACTGCCATCACCCAAATGCAAAAAAAAACAACCCAATCCTTGGACTCAGGAAGTCACCCAAGAGTTCTGAAGGAACTAAAATGTGAAATTGAAGAACTACTAACTGTAGTCTGTGACCTATAATTTAAATCAGCTTCTGTACCAAATGACTGGAGGATAGCTAATGTGACGCCAATTTTTTAAAAGGGCTCCAGAGATGATCCCGGAAATTACTGGCCGGTAAGCCTGACTTCGGTACTGGGCAAACTGGTTGAAACTATAGTAAAGATCAAAATTGTCAGACACATAGATGAACATAATTTGTTGGGGAAGAGTTAGCGTGGTTTTTGTAAAGGGAAATTATGCCTCACACTCTACTAGAATTCTTTGAGGGGGTCAACAAGTATGTGAACAAGTGGGATCCAATGGATATGGTATACTTAGATTTTCCGAAAGTGCCTGACAAGGTCCCTCACCAAAGGCTCTTAAGCAATGTAAGATGTCATGGGATAAGAGGGAAGGTCCTCTCATGGATTGGTAACTGGTTAAAAGATAGGAAACAAAGGGTAGAAATTAAATGGTCAGTTTTCAGAATGGAGAGAGGTAAATAGTGGTGTCCCCCAGTGGTCTATAATGGGCCCAGTCCTATTTAATATATTCATAAATGACCTGGAAAAGGGTAAACAGTGAAGTGCAGTATTTCCTGACGATGCAAAATTACTCAAGATAGTTAAGTCCTAGGCAGACTGCGAAGAGCTACAAAAGGATCTCTCAAAACTGGGTGACTGGGCAACAAAATGGCAGATGAAATTCAATGTTGATAAATGCAAAGTAATGCACATTGGGAAATATAATCCCAACAATACATATAAAATGATGGGGTCTAAATTAGCTATTACCACTCAAGAAAGAGATCTTGGAGTCATTGTGGATAGTACTCTGAAAATATCTACTCAAAGTGCAGCAGCAGTCAAAAAAGTGAAGAGAATGTTGGGAAGCATTAAGAAAGGGATAGATAACAAGACAGAAAATATCATATTGCCACTATATAAATCCATGGTACGCCCACATCTTGAATACTGCATGCAGAAGTGGTCGCCCCATCTCAAAAAAGATATATTGAAATTGGAAAAAGTTCAGAAGAAGGCAATAAAAATTATTAGGGGTATGGAACAGCTGCCATATGAGGAGAGATTAATGAGACTGGGACTTTTCAGCTTGGAAAAGAGACGACTAAGGGGGGATATGATAGGGGTCTATAAAATCATGACTTGTGTGGGGAAAGTATTTAAGGAAGTATTATTTACTCCTTCTCATAACACAAGAACTAGGGGTCCCCAAATGAAATTAATAGCAGGTTTAAAATAAGCGAAAGGAAGTATTTTTTCACACAACGCACAGTCAACCTGTGGAACTCCTTGTCAGAGGATGTGAAGGCCAAGACTGTAACAGGGTTCAAAAAAGAACAAGATAAGTTCATGGATGATAGGTCCATCAATGGCTATTAGCCAGGATGGGCAGGGATGGTGCCACTAGCCTCTGTTTGTCAGAGCTGGGAATGGGCGACGGGGATGGATCACTTGATGATTACCTGTTCTGTTCATACCCTCTGGAGCACCTGGCATTGGCCATTGTTGGAAGGCAGGATACTGGGCTAGATGGACATTTGGTCTGACCCAGTATGGCCGTTCTTGTGTTCTCGTGAAAGATTGAAAACATTGTGTGTGGTTAGTCTGGAGGAAAAAAGACTGAGGGGGACATAATCTTAATGTATGTAAAAGGTTGTTATAAAAAGGAGGGGTGATAAATTGTAATCCTTATCCATTGAGGACAGGACAAGAAGTGTAGGGGGCTTTAATTGCAGTAAGGGAGATTTAGGTTACATTAGGAAAAAACGTCCTAACTGTAAGGGTAGTTAAGCACTGGAACAAATTACCCAGGGAGGTTGTGAATACCTGAGATTTGGAGGTTTTTAAGAACAGGTTAGATAAACACCTCTCAGGGATGGCCTAATACTTAGTCCTGCCTCAGTGCAGTGGGCTGGACTAGATGACTTACTGAGGGTCCTTCGAGTCCTATGATGCTATGACTATGACCACTCTACTCCCTGTCACTCTGGACTGGTGTCATCTTTGACTCCTCCTCCTCTTTTCCTCTACATATCCAGGCTGTATCCAAGTCCTGTCACCTTTTTGTCTGCAATTAAATTCCATCCTATTTTTAACTCTGTCCATGCAGCTGAAGCTTTCTTAATCAAATCTTTCTCATGACAATCAAGATGTTGCCTCTTTCTCTACACTTTTGCAAACCACCCAAGTTGCTCCCTCCAGTTAGTTTAAAATGTAGCTACTAAGATTTTTGCATGTTGCCTTGACCATATCACCTCCACTTGCTCTCTAAGTTCCACTGCATAAATCTTAAGCTTCTTTTCCTACCATTTAGGGCTCTTCATAACTTTGACCTTCGATAATGGTCCATTCCTGTCTCTTATCCCATCACTTTTCCCTCCAAAGACTTCATTCCACAGATGCCGGTCTTGTCTTCTCAGGTGTCAGCTTCTGACTCCAACCTCTCCGTAACTTCTTCTCCACTGCTCTTATGTATGGAACACCTTCCTTTGACTATCTGTAAAGCCACTACCTTTTTTTCTTCCTTCAAATCTTTTTCCAAAAGACCCACCTCTGCTATGACACCAGAGAAATCAGCTATTTGGGTTAACCACAACTGGCTGACATGATTTTACACTGAGTAAAAGAAAATCCTGTTTAATTTCATGCTAGTTAACATTTGCTATAGCATGGCATTTCCAATGCATATTATGTATGATTTTAATGAAAATCCAATCAAAGGTATGCAGCATTGTCATTTAACATTGTGGAATTTATATTGGTCAACTAATAGACCTTCTGGTGATTATGGGGTCTGAGATAACTTTCTTCATTATGTTAAACTTTAAGTTAAAAATAACATCAGTGGTAAAGCAGAAAATCCAGTTTAGATCGCCTGTGATATATCAATGGAAAAGAGTAAACACTTTATATTTAGAGTTCATTCTGCCGTTGTATTTCAAGTTGAATACTACTAAAGATTATTATGAGAACAAGAATTTTGTTCTTAGCTCAGCTGCTCCTGCTGTTTATTTCCTCAATTGATTTCCTAATCTGCCTTTTGGTATGTGGCTTTTTTATCTTTCCTCTTAAAATTTGTTAAATCACCTAATGGGCTTTTTACTGCAGACATATAAAACCCTGAAAATTGGGTTAATGACTGAAAATAGTTTTATACCCTAAACTGTAGCATTGCAAATGAACCAGCTATGTACGTGACATAGTTAAAGTAAGCCTCCTATAGCTTTGTAATGAGTGTTGATTTTCTTCCAATACTTGCAGCTGTATCTGGAATGTGATGTTAATCTCATGTGTAAGCCCAAAATTGTATTAATGTTTTTAGAAATTATATGCTATGTCTGATTTTAGAAATATGTGCATATATATTTTTTTTAATCCCACAGATGTATCTTGTGATTTTTCCAGAGGGAACTCGTTACAATCCAGAGATGCCAAAAGTCATTGCAGATAGTCAGTTATTTGCTGATAAAGAAGGTAAGCAAAACTTCAAAGAACTTTGGTGAATGAAGAGGGAGAGAACATTATTCTGTTATAACATCACATGTTATAACTGTTGGTGTGTGTATGAGTGAGATAGAGACAAGGGAGACTTTTTGTGTATTTTGTAACATATAAAAGATTACTACAAATGTCTTCTGATTTGAATTAGGAATTAAGTTTGTCCACTCCATAAATCATTCTTAACAAAATGACAACCTTCATGTGGTGCTTCTGTAAAGTGCTGGTTTTTTTTGTGCCCTGTGTTTTGTACAAATCCACCAACATACCAATGTCGTCAATTGGCCACTGGATGTCATTTTACCGACTTCCAAGTGAACATAGCAATGATTATACTTCCTCATAAATTTGTAGTTGTTGCTACCTATCCAAGCCATACGAACGAAGAACAACAAAATCAGCTACCATTTTTATCTTATCATCATTGATTTACTGATGTTTTTTAATAAAGAAGTAGTTTACTTTTTGAAGTTTTAATGTATGTATGTTTGTACAAGCCTGTGTCCATTTTCACAAACAAGGTTGTCTGTTTGATTTTTGTCTATAATAGCTATACTTCAGGGGAATTACTTTAGATTTAGAAGAGTTTTTAGGAACATGGATCAGACTACGGGTCCATCAAGTTCAGCATCCTGCCTCTGATGGTAACCAGTACTACGTGTGTAATAAACCTATCATACAGAATGACTCGCCCAAGGGAAAAGTTTGTTCCTAACATTCGTTCCTAAGAGCCCTCGTCATGGATCAGGACCCCATTGTGCTAGGCACTGTATAAACAAACAAAGGATAGTTCTTGTCTCAAAGAGTTTACAATCGACGTACAAGACGAGAGTACAGATGGTGGAGTATAAAGGAACAGTGAGACAGTATCGGTCAGCATAATAGGCTGTGGTCTCAGTGCACCAGTGGTCTAACTGTTGAGGTTTTTGTAGGCATTATGACAGATGAGAGTTTGAAGGAGGATAATGAGTTAGTTTGGCAGAAGTTTATGGGGCGCTCCTCCCATGTGGGCAGGGAAAGGAAGGGAAAAAGCATGAAGGTGCTTGTTTGAAAATTTAATAAGTAGGCAATGGAAGCTGGCATCATGAGCCAGTTGAAGGCAGGAGTCAACATCTCAAAATGTTTACACTTTTAAGTATAGCTGTTGGGAAAATGCATTTCCTGGGTTTTGTTTGTCTTTTTTCATATTTTTTTTTCCTGTTGATCAGAAGTGAAATAAAAAATACAACAATGGTTCTCAGAAAGTCATTTTTGTGACACTGAATTGAATTCAGAAGTATGTGAATCGGCATGCTTATATTGTCAGGCTATTGAACTTTGGTTAATTTTAGCCCAAAGGGATATAATTTTTTTTTCTGCTTCTCAGGAAGAATGGAATTTGTGTGTGTGTTGTGTGCATGTTTAAGTCATAGTGTATACATCTCTTCAGTTTCCTGTTGAAAATGAATGATGGGTGTTAGTGATATTTTTTTCCTGGTCTTAATTATATCTCTGCTATTTTGTCGCTATTTTGTCACTTTATGATGTTTTTTTTTTTTCATGGTCCTTGATGTTTCATAGCATCTGTTTACTTATTCCAGCACCTTCTGAGTGATATATTCAGTTGTTGTTCTAAATCTTAAGAGAAACTCTTGTTTAAAAATACTAAAAATTTATCCTTTTAATATAAATATTTCTAGGCTATTGTCATAAACATAAAGCTAAGGGTAGCATAAAATCCCTCTTTACCCTGTAAAGGGTTAATTCCTCTTTTACCTGTAAAGGATTAAGAAGCTCAGATAACCTGGGTGACACCTGACCAAAAGGACCAATAAGGGGAAAAGATACTTTCAAATCTGTGGGGGAAGGTTTTGGGTCTGTGTCTCTCGGAGCCAGCCAAGAAACCAGGCAGGGAATTTAAATCTTCTTAAGTATATCTGAACTAAGCATCTAGTCTTGCAGAAATAGTAAGTAATAGCAGAAAATAAATGTGTTAAATTACCTTTTGTTTTAGCTTGTGAATTCCCCTGTCTAAGTGGGAGGTTTAGCCCTGGTTTTGTAACTTTAAGGTTTTGCCCAGAGGAGAGATCCTCTGTGTTCTTGAGTTTTTTGTTATTCTGTAAAGTACTTACCATCCCAATTTTACACAGGTGATTCTTTTACTTTTTCTTTAATTAAAATTCTTCTTTTAAGAACCTGATGGATCTTAAAACAATGAAAAATCAAAGGGTTTGGGTCTGTGTACTGTACCAATTGGTGAGGATATTATTCCCAAGCCTTCCCAGGAAAGGGGGTGTAGGGACTTGGGGGGGGGGGGATATTTGAGGAAGGTAGGGCTCCAAGTGGCCCTACCTGAATGTTTAATTCACTTGGTGGTGGCAGCATACTGTTCAAGGTGGAGTTTGTGCCTTGAGAAAGTTTTTAACCTAAGCTGGTAAAAATAAGCTTAGGGATTCTTTCATGCGGGTGCCCACATCTGTACCCTAGAGTTCAGAGTGGGGAAGGAACCCTGACAGCTATAAAATGCTTTCAGTTTTAAAGTAGAATCTTCCTCATCTGCATTTTTCTAATTCTCACATTTTGTTGGGGAAAAAAATGGTCTTTCCTCAACCCCTCAGCCAAGATATAATAGCTCAGTGTAGATTTGTTCCTGCTTCCATTCATTACAATGGAAAGAGTCTTAAAATAAAGTTTACTAATATGTTATGAAATATCATAAAAATGAACTACAGTTGTGAAATTAGTGCATTTTGTTTGCAGTATCCTTTTTTGTACACTTATAATTTCACAGAATTTAGTAATTCAGAATTCATTACCTACTGTTTAAACTTTGCTTGACTTGGACAATAAAAATCGTCTGGTCAGTTTTATCTTTTGTTACAGTCAGTTTCACTTTGATTCTTATGCACTAGCACAATGCACCGATGTTTGGGTTGCAAACAGTGTAGGAGGTTTGTTTGTTTTTTGTTTTTTTTTTTAATTGAAACTTGAATAAAAAGACAAGGAGACATTTCTCATGATAGTTTTTTAAATTTATTTTTGTTAAACTTAAATTTTGATACCAAATTTATTGAATATAATTCTCTTAAAATATTTGTTCAGAATCAGTTGAAGTGATGAGACCTAAAGCATAAAAAAGTTTGCTGTAACTACTATATGAATATACAAAATTGTTGAAGATCACAAAGCTGTCCCAGATCACAGAAAAAAGCTGTTCTTTCGTACTTTGTACTGGTGTCTGAGCTCTGGAAACATTGATTGTTTTGAACATGATTCTGAGTATACCTGAGAAGTTTATTTTGCTTTTACAAAGTGAGAAGTATGAAAAACTTTCTCTATTTTTATCTTCTGTAGGCCAAATTGATTGATTCCCTGGAGAAGGTTTCTGAAAACAGGATGAATTTATTCCCCCTCCCCTCCCCACCCCAATCTTTGGTGTATAAGATTGATATGTATCTTTGTCTGATTATTGATATTAGTTAAACATCAGTTATAAAAAGGCTGCAGTAACTACACATTCAAATTGACTGGATTGCAAGATAGTTTTGGGACTGGAGAGGAAAAAAATCAGACACTTTGATGAACATCCAAGGTCTTGATTTGCAGGTTACTAACCTCAAATACATGCCCATGGCATAATGCAATATGAAAATGTAAATAAGCTTAACTGTGCATGGATAAGATGGAAGAATATCAAACACAAAGAATTTAAGCCAGTTGAGATCTCTGGGGAAACAAAGAGGTGATTTTTTTTTTATTTTAGTTTTATTAAATAGACTTCCATGTGATGGTTTGCTGAACCATGAAATTTGGGATCTTGTCTGCCTGATTTGGTTAGGAAGCCTCCTGTTTCTAAAATAGAAGCAAATGAGATGCATAGAATTGTTTCTGCCTTGTGGCAGTCTGGGTATGAAGAAGATGATACTAAAGATTGTATTCCAAACTTCCCTGGAAGGAAAATGGGCCTCCTCCTTACCCCAGTGCTCTCAGAAAAAAGAATGGGGTTCTTTAACATGAAAAATGAGCTTAGTGAACTGGATTTGAAAATTGCCATAATGCACTCTGCCAAGTTCTCAATTGAGTATACTGCCAGGTTTTTTGTTTACAAAAATCCAGAGGATGCCAGAAACTTCTGGAGGCATTAATATTCCTGTTTGGGGGGAGAAACTGAGATGGACACACACTGATTAGACAGTACAATCAAATATTCCTGTATATCTGATGAAAAATAATATAAATTGTTCCACATCCTTAAACCTGTGTGTACAAATAGGAGTTAATTTATAGCCTACAATCTATCCCATAGGCAGTATCTGTAGATATGAAAGGGGAAGGATGAGGATTTGTTGATTTTAAAGTATGAAAAGTATGAAAGAACAGCTTTTTTCTGTGATCTGGGACAGTTTTGTGATCTTCAAAAGTTTTGTATATTCGTATAGTAGTTCCAGCAAACTTTTTTATAGCGGACTTGCTTCAGAAATAACTTATCTCCATAGCATTCCTGCAGTACATCATGCTGGATGCTGTAAAGTATTTCGGATGGAGGCTATGCCTCAGACTCAAGTTATGCCCCAATGAGTGGGGGGCTGAACCCTAATGGGCTGCTGTGAAGTTAACTTTTTTGAGCCAGGGGAAGCAACCTCCATGACATTGCCTACTAGCATTTTGTCATTAGAGAGGCTTTCAGAAAAACTGCAAAAGACCTATATACATTTTTCCCATGTGTTCATTTTGTTGTTTATATTTGAGCAAGGAAGCATTGTTATTGACAATTGGTGAAATAGTCAATGAGAGTTTTATGACAGAATTCATTTGGGACAGGATTTCACCCAGTGCTTGTAAGGTACTTTTGAATATGTAAAGGACTATAGAAGCACTGTTGTTTATAAACATTTGTTTTTTGGATTTTAAAAATCTTTTACTCATCAAGATCTGAGATAAGTGTTGTATTATTTTTTCACTTTTTAAATTATAGGCTGAGATTTTAAAAGGAGCCTAAAGAAGTTAAGCACCCAAATACCATTGTAATTCCTTTTGTGTCCATTGAAAATCCCAGGCATGAGTGTATTCTAAAATACTAAATATAGGCATTACTTTATTGAGATGTTGATTATGTTGTGATATGGTGAGATACTTGTATAATCAAATACTGAGGTGACATCAACTCTAAGGAACTAAAAATATTTACTATTCACATTCAGTGGGTGCCAGAAAGTTCTAGACAACCTTTTACATTTTAGTTGGAATAAGAATAGTCAACATTTTAAAAACAAAATCAGATATTTGATGGAATTCAGTGCATTTCAGAAGCGAAAAATGTGCTCTCCAGAAAGAAGTATTTAATGAGCCCCAGATATAAAAGTGATTTCTGGGAGGCATGATACAGCAATACTCAAGAGAAATGAGGAAGTTCTGTAGAGAGAGGGAAATCATTTGAACCTTTCATTCAGCTTGGTGCCATAAATACAACAGTTCCATTCAAGAAACCTTATAGGCATGACAATCTATGCAAGTTTTGCCAGAGTGCAAGAAAAAGGCCCTGAGGTATCTGTCAGAGGCAGACACAACCCACCCATGATAGGGTTACACACTATGTCTAACAAATTTATTAGAGCATAAGCTTTCGTGGACTACAGCCCACTTCTTCGGATGCATATAGAATGGAACATATATTGAGGAGATATATATACACACATACAGAGAGCATAAACAGGTGGGAGTTGTCTTACCAACTCTGAGAGGCCAATTAATTCAGAGAAAAAAAACTTTTGAAGTGATAATCAAGCTAGCCCAGTACGGACAGTTTGATAATAAGTGTGAGAATACTTACAAGGGGAGATAGAGTCAATGTTTGTAATGGCTCAGCCATTCCCAGTCCTTATTCAAACCGGAGTTGATTGTGTCTAGTTTATATCACATTGGTAGGTACCAATGGTAGGTACCAATGTGATATATGCCATCATGTGCCAGCAATGCCCCTCTGCCATGTACATTGGCCGAACCGGACAGTCTCTACGCAAAAGAATTAATGGACACAAATCTGACATCAGGAATCAAAATACTCAAAAACCAGTGGGAGAGCACTTTAACCTGTCTGGTCATTCAGTGACAGACCTGCGGGTGGCTATATTACAACAGAAAAACTTCAAAAACAGACTCCAACGAGAGACTGCTGAGCTAGAATTGATATGCAAACTAGACACAATCAACTCCGGTTTGAATAAGGACTGGGAATGGCTGAGCCATTACAAACATTGACTCTATCTCCCCTTGTAAGTATTCTCACACTTATTATCAAACTGTCCGTACTGGGCTAGCTTGATTATCACTTCAAAAGTTTTTTTTCTCTTAATTAATTGGCCTCTCAGAGTTGGTAAGACAACTCCCACCTGTTTATGCTCTCTGTATGTGTGTATATATATCTCCTCAATATATGTTCCATTCTATATGCATCCGAAGAAGTGGGCTGTAGTCCACGAAAGCTTATGCTCTAATAAATTTGTTAGTCTCTAAGGTGCCACAAGTACTCCTGTTCTTCTTTTTGCGGATACAGACTAACACGGCTGTTACTCTGAAACCTGACACTATGTCTGGATTTGATCCCCTGTATCCATTTATTGTCTATTCCTGACATGGTGTGGGTGACTGTGTGTAATACAGTGCCATATCTCCTTTCTCCTAGAGTCAGGCACAATTGTTTTCCTCATCACTTTCTGATGATATGTCTTTTTATGATTCCTGATAATTTGAGGAAATTTCTTTCTCACACTTCTTTGTATTTGGGGTATTGGAGTAGAAAGTCCATTTCAGTTCCCCCTTTGTCACGTCGTGTGCATAGTCACTCCTTTCCAGGTTTAGACTATGGTTTTTGCCTCCCACTTTCCACAAATTCCATATTTCAGTTTATGGTCACTGATTCTGCAGGTGGGGAAAGTCTATCTTACTTTTGCACATTGTGGTGAGGTAGTCAGCTACCTAGTTTTAATAGATCTGTGTATGATCTGTAGTAGTCTAGCTTGTTGGTGTCTTTGATTTGTTCTTCCCAATGATGTGTATACTGGTATTTTAGGTAATGATCTAGCATCGTAAGCAGCTTTCAGTTTTTATTGTTGACTGCACTGGTCGCAGGTTTTGAGTTGTTGAGCCTGAGGAGCAATAACATATAGGTGAGGATTGTATTTTCATTTGGATTTAGTATTTGATCATTTAGTCCTTTGTAGTGAAAGTAGCGTTTACTGCCTTCTTTGGTAAAAATCTACAAACCCTTTATAGCATATTACTGGCCCTCCGCTGGAGACAAATATTTCTGTAAAAGGCACAAAATGAACATACATTTTTCTTTACACTTTTACATCTAAGCTAGTAGCTGCTCTACACTTCACTATGGATACCATGTTTAATTGTGATCTTTCTCTAGCAGTTAGGCCTCTACCATCACAAACAGGAAAGCAGGACCTCATTTTCAACATTCCATTAGGTTTAGTAAAACATGAAATTCACTAGATTTCATAAAGGGCACTCAGAAGTTTTGAAAACAAATGGCAATGAACTTGAGCCTTGCCATTCTTAAAATTTCTTTAGTAACTTTTGAAATGATGAGCAAATATTCTAAAATGATCAAAAATTAAACTTGGCTTACCGTTACCAAACCAAGACAAAACAATCTCCCCTGGCAAAATACGTTCCGGAATTTTCTAGAAATGTCTATGCCAGAAACTAGACACATTTTTGCACGCATGTTCATACCCACACCATTTAAAAATTAATTTATTAAATGAAGAGAGTTGAAAATATTTATTTTAAAATGTTATTTAAAGGTAAATATTATCTTGATTGAGATCACTCTTTCAATTTAATCTTATTCTGCATGTACAAATATTTATCTTAAATTATCTGTAAAAGTAGTATGTGAAAGTGATATTTCAATTGACTTAATTAGGTCCTGACACTTGTTTTGGTTTGCATTTAAAATAATTTGTGGTATTTTTATATCTAGAAATGATTATTTGGAACCCCATCTTACAAAAATAGCAGCTTTGGTGATATCTTGCTTTTGCATACTTTCAACTCTTATATAAGCAAATTAAATAAAAAATGCAGCACAAAACGTGGAGAGGAAGATGTAGAATAAATTGACAGTGTGACTCCTGTGTTGCATTGGAAACATTGGAGAGTCATGCTTAGGAAAAAGAACATAAGAGCTCCCTAGTGTCCTTTGTTTCTTTCCATGGGGGTGTCTAATACTGGCAACGGTACGTTAAGCAATTTTGTCTGGGGTTGGTTTGTTATGGGAAAGCCCTGCTGCTTTGGGTGTTAGTTTCTTTCCTTGTAGTTAAGTATGTAGTAACAGCAGTCTATCTTACCTAGAAGGGTTTGTAATACTCGTATTAATGTCTTGAATTATCATTTGAGTCCCAGCTCTTGAAATTGGTGGGAAGGCAATGCAGAAATGGCATTCTTGACTGTGGCAGGTTGTTACACAGCACTTCCCTTTAGAATTGTTCAGTGTCACAGACAGGGTAGAATAGGGGCATTCTCATTAGCTTGTTCTAAAAGAGACAGTAATAAGGAAGGGACATTGTTATCCCAAGCCATAATCAGAGGCTAAAATGTTTAACCTAAGGTTCCATACTTGGGCACCTACATTAAGTAATCTGATTTTCTTCTTCGAGTGCTTGCTCATGTTGATTCCATTCTAGGTGTGCATGCGCCCATGTGCGCAGTCATTGGAGATTTATGCCTTAGCGGTATCCGTCGCATCAGATGTGGCGCCTCCTTGAGTGCCATGCTCATGTGTCAGTATATCAGGTGCTGCTGGTCCTACACCCTCTCAATTCCTTCTTACTGCCCATGGTAGTTAGTCGGCGCACCTTTCCTTGCATAGCAAGGGCTAGCGGTTTTGTCTCTTCTGACTTCGAGCCTTAGGGCCTTGTAAATAGTTGTTTATAGTAGTTAGTGTTAAGTAGTTGTTAAGTGTAGTTAGAAGTTAGAGTCCCAGTGGGGACTTTGCCCCAGGCAGGGCATGCCCCAGTCTCTGGGGTTTAAGCCCTGCGTGGACGGTAACAGGCCTGTGCCTGTAAGTGACCCCCACAACAGCTGCCTCAAGTGCTTGGGGGAATCACATGTGAAGGACAAGTGTTGTATTTGTAAAAACTTTTGACATAGGACTGAGAAAGAGTGGGATATTTGTTTGAGGGCTCTCCTCATGGAAGCTGCCCTTTGTCCGACTTCAGATCCGTCCCACCAAGACTCAATTCCTAGTATCTTGGCCTCGGTGTGGCAGTGTACCCAGGGCACCAGGTTCCACCTGGCACCACTCCCCATCGCTGGTGCCCAGAAAGAAAACTAAGAAGCAGGGCTCTCCGGCACCAGGCAAGAAGGGCCACAGGACATCGGGCAAAGGACCCAGTTCGGGCTGCCCAGTCACTCCAGAGCCAAGTGGATGTGCCTTCCCGGTCGGGGCCCTTAGCCCCTTAAAGGATCCACCACCAACTCCCAGGAGCAGTAGGGGACCCAGACTTGTGGCAACATTGATGCCTTCCCAAGCTCCCCTGTCGCCGAGAGAGAAGAGGCCTCCACCCGTGCCACAAGATGCATCAAAGTCTCCCTAAAAGGGCAAGCCAGCCTTTAAGACCGCCCCAGGCGGCAGTGGAGCACTGCTGATCCCGCGAGCCAAGGCAGCGCTCTCTGTCTCCGCACCACAGATCTCCATCATAACAGCTCAGATCCTCTGGGGTTCGCCCTTGGTCACCGGCATCGTGTTCATGATTCCTGCCATCTCAACGCAGATCGCCTAGGAGGAGGCACCGGTCTCCATACTACCGGCAGTTAGCCCTCCCGCTGGTCGTCCTTTCAGCACAGATATCCATCGCCTGCCCGTGGGAGCGCTCCCCGTCATGATACCAGCCCCCCCTACACCGGCACCAATCCTCCCACTCCAAGCACCAGTCTCCGGTGGCGACGGTCAGCAAGCAGACACAGGCTGTGACAGCCCCACCATGGTCACTGGAAGGAGGTTCCTCTGACAAAGAAGGCAGTTTAGCCCCTCGCTGAGACTCCACCAGCATGATTGGCCACCTGAGGCTGCGTTGACTTCTACAGCACCACCTAGGCAGCACGGCCAATGGCCAGTGCAGCAGCCTTATTGGAGTGCGTGTGGTATGCCAGTGATGACGATGC
The DNA here is from genome assembly GCF_027887155.1 of Malaclemys terrapin pileata. NCBI lineage: Eukaryota > Metazoa > Chordata > Testudines > Emydidae > Malaclemys > Malaclemys terrapin. The sequence goes on along the minus strand of NC_071507.1, from coordinate 163,930,971 downwards.
TCCCTTTGCACTGCTCATCTGCCACCACCTTGGAGCAACAGTTGGCGCACCGGGCTCAGTGGGTCGGGGTAGAGGACACAGCACCCACCCCAAAAACCCCTTCCCCCATAGGGATGATGCCTCGGGGCCTGCCCCGGTGGTACAGTCATCGTCCTCAGCCCCGGATGAGGCGGTCATGGGATCCTCGAAGGCCAGCCCGCTGGATGATTTTAAAGAACACCAGACCCTGCTTCGATGGGTGGCCAAGAACTTGGGCCTAGAGGGGGGAGGGATAGCTCAGTGGCTTGAGCATTGGCCAGCTAAACCCAGGGTTGAGTTCAATCCTTGAGGAGGTCACTTAGGGATCTGGGGCAAAAATCAGTACTTGGTCCTGCTAGTTAAGGCAGGGGGGCTGGACTCGATGACCTTTCAAGGTCCCTACCAGCTCTGTGAGATAGGTATATCTCAATATATTATTATTATTATTTATTTATTATAGAGGTGGGGGAGATGGCAGAGCAGGCAGACATCTTGTTCAGTGTGCTCCCAGCCTCTACCCCTGCCCGTGTTACACTACCAGTGTATGACGGGGTCCTGAAAATTGCCAAGGCCCTCAAGAAAACCTCATCATCCATCCCTCCCACCTCCAAAAGGGCCAAAAAGTACTCCGTCCTGGCCAAAGGGTTGGACTACCTTTATATCCACCCACCTCCGGGCTCACTGGTCGTCTCTGCAGTCAACGAGAAGGACAAGCGGGGGCATACCAGTTCAACTCCCAAAAATAAAAAGGCCAAAAGACTGGACCTTTTCAGGAGAAAAATGTATTCGGCAGCCAGCCTACAATTCCGGCTGACGAACCACAAGGCCCTCTTGGGCAGATACAATTTTAATTTATGGGACTCTCTCTGTAAGTTCAAGGAGTCCCTCCCTCAAGGTTTGGGCCAGGAATTCAGCACCCTGGTGGAGGAGGTTTCCGCGGCAGCAAGGTGCTCTCTCCAAATGGCATGTGACACTGCAGACTCGGAGGCTAGGGTGGTCGCTTTGTCGGTGGTCATGAGGCGCAGCTCCTGGTTTCAGACTGCCAGCCTGTCCCAAGAGATGTAGACCTCGATCCAGGATGTCCCATTCAGCGGGAATGGACTCTTTGCAGAGCAGATGTATGTGAGGCTGCATGGATTAAAGGACACTCGGGCCACCCTTCGTTCACTGGGTATACATACGCCACAGTCTGCAAGGAAGCAGTTCCAGACGCCCCCACCAACAAGACCTTGGCAGACTCGTCAGGGGTCTGCAAGGAGAAGGGATAGAGACATGAGCTTTAGTCATCACCATCACCAAAACATTCTGTGGGCCAGTAGCGCTCATTTTGAAGGTGCGCTCAAGAGCGACACCCTAGTCAGCTCCCCAGATCCACCTTGTTCTTTCCTCGATCGTCTTCGTCCCTACCGTTCAACTTCATTGCGGACCACTGGGTACTAGACATAGTTTCTTGGGGCTAAACCCTGCAATTTTCATGGCCCCGTCCCTGTCGCTGACTCTGGTCTCCGAAGCTTTGGACCTGGGTGGGGGAATCCACCTGAGCGAGCTAAGCACCCAGTGCCGCTGGTTGAGGGATGATCTGGCCCTCCATATCAACGTCCGGGAGCTCAGAGCGGTTGCCTGGCCTGCCAGGCTTTCTTTTTCCACCTGAAGGACAAGGTGGTGCAGATCCTGATGGACAATGCTGCCACGATGTATTACATCAACAGGCAGGGTGGAGCCAGGTTGTCAGCCCTTTGTCAAGAAGCTCTCCACCTTTGGGATTTTTGTTTATGGCGTGCCATTCATCTGGTAGTCCCACACCTGCCCAGAAGCAAGAACATCTTAGCTGATCACCTCAGTAGGACCTTCTCGTCTCGCCACTAGTGGTCGCTCTATCCAGAGGCGGTCAGCATAATCTTCTAGATGTGGGAAACTCCCCAGGTGGACCTGTTCGCATCGAGGCAAAACAGGAAATGCCACCACATATTCTGTTTGATCCGGGGGATGGACAGGGGCTCCCTATCAGATGCATTTCTCATCCCGTGATTGGGGCCTCTAATGTATGCCTTCCCGCCACTGCCGTTGATTCACATGGTTCTTGTGAGGATCAAGCAGGACAGGGCGAAGATTATCCTAATAGCCCCCATGTGGCTTCACCAGCACTGGTTCAGAACGTTGCTGAACCTTTCGGTAACCATGTTGCCGTAGCTGCCCCTCAGGACAGATCTGCTGTCCCAGAACCACGGACATGGGCGCGCGCACACCCAGAATGGAATGGACATGAGTAACACATCTCGAAGAACTACAGTTACAAAAAGATAGGTAACAGTTGTTGTTTTTTTCCCCAGAGGGAGTTATGCAACAGTAATTCCCATTAAAACCACTGGCAACTACGTTTTCTTGGCACTGCTGAAAATCTGACTACTTTTTAGATGGCTGGCTTTAGGCGCCTACATTTGAAAACTTCAGATTTATCATAATCAGCCAATTCCAGAGTATGCTCTTTTTTTTCCTTAACATAATATCAATTTTTTCATTATGAGTATATCCTTTCAACTATGTGCAATTAATTTTGCCTGCCATCATCAAATTACTGGTATATAGTAGAGAAGATGGGCAGGCTCATGAAGAATTTAGAAAACAGCTGCTCCCCGAGGTGTGGACCATTGTCATAAGAACATAAGAATGATCGTCCTGGCTCAGACCAATAGTCCATAAAGCTCAGTGTCCAATCTTCCAACAGTGGCCAATTCATTATCAACATTGAATTTCATCTACCATTTAGTTGCCCAGTCACCCAGTTTTGTAAGATTCCTTTGTAATTCGTCACATTCTGCTTTGTCTGCTGATCACCTGTTCTTGGAACCTGAAGATCAAAGGCCCAAGCTGTATAAAGAAAAGACTGAATTATTCATGGTTGTGCTAATTATGAGCTCAGACTGTTATGAACTTGTAACCACAGAAAATACTCTTGGTGGGGTATGAAGGACTGACTCCTTCCAGAGCCCTTCAGGTGTGACCTTTAGTAAGCTTATTAACAGAGGCAACGTGTGGGGGGGGCATGTGGGGTCCCGTGCCCTCTCCCTGACTTCTGCCAGTGTTTGCCAGCCCTGCTTAGCCACATGGTGCAGCCAGACCCCTCCTCCCTGTCAGCAGCTGCCAGAACCAGCAAGCTGCATGCCATGGGAAGAGGCAAGAGCAACAGCTGGGAGCTGCAGGGAGGAGCTGCTGCTTTCTGGGAGGGGAGATTGAGGTACGTCTCCCAGGGGAAAGGGGCAGAGCGGGACTCAAGCTGTTCAGGGGGCAGCCAAACCTTTAAATTGTGGGCCCCCCATCAGCAGGTACAAGTCGTCTCTGCTTATTAGCGTGTGTATAGGTTCTTTTATTTTTATTAATATTTTTCCTCTGCGGTGCTTTCACCTTACAAATAAATGTGCTTGCTTACAAGGAGCTGTATGGTAACTTGTAACTGCTGATAGTTACATTGTTCATAGCGCTCAAAAGAGAAAGCAGAGCACAGATGCTGGCCGTCTGGCTTGCTGAGGAAATCACAGTGTGGGCAGGGAACTGTGGAGCCTGGAAAAACCCCAGTCAGGAGGGCAAGAGACGCGGATCTCTACCCAAAGGAGGTGATGGCTGAGGAGCCAGGAGCCTAGAGTTGGGTGCCATTGATAGACCGCAGATGGGGAAAACAGATTTAGTTGCCCTGAACTATGATATCTGGTAATGCAAGTCCAGCCCTACATTGGATGTCCCAAAGTCATGAACAAATGACATTGTCACCAAAGTAGAAGTGTCTTTCAAAGACAGCAGTGAGATGGTTTGGTGTGTTATATAGCCTATCTGACATACGGTATGTTCTGCATCATGGTTTGCATTTTAAGAGTTCATGAAACAAAACAACTTTCACTTGCTACTTGTCTGCATGTTTTCACACATTTCCTTGATATTCCCCCTTCACCTTCTTCCTCTGTCTCCAAAGTCCCTCCTCCAGGAAGTTGCATATTTGTTCCTTTCTTGGGGATTTATAAATTTATGATGCTCGACTCATTTTAAGATTGTGGCCTAACAAATGGTTTTCTGTCTGTGTGTGGGGTCTGGTAAAGTGTATCTTATTGGTTGGATAGCAGACAGTGTCTTTATCTGAAGATACTGGAAGCAGGAGATGTGAAATTACCACAGAGCAGCTAACTTACCCACTGTGGAAATAGCTGTGATATTTTTGTAACCTCGCTCTTGATCAGTTCTCTAGCATAGTTATTGACACAGTTCTCTACAGTCTATTCCAGTAAAGGGAGAGTATGTGACCCTAATAATATAAGAGACTCCCACCCACACATCCCAGGTTAGCAAGAGCTGCTTCTTCCATACGTAACTTAGAACTATCTTTCTCTGTTTAACTTTTAAAAACAAAGCTGTTAACTATGTAGAGAGAAGAAATTGTAGGATTAAAGAAGTGTTATTACTAGGTGGATAAAATGCATCTAGCTTATCCAGCTTGTCAGCAGAGTTTATCCCTTATCAATAGATGTAACCATACAGTAGAACCCTGATTTTATGAACATCAATCTTTGAATGATCAGTTATATGAATCATTTTTCTGCTGTCTAAGTCAGGTTCCTGCTGCCAAATATGACTTCAGTCCTTCATCCAAAGTTCAAGCAATTGTACAGGTTTAAAAACTAAGAGATTTGATAGCAAGGGATTCAGTTGTCTCAAAGAAAAATCATTTTTATTGTATACATTTGTTACCGTTCATTATGTATACTATGCAATGTAACTTCTGTAATTTTCAGGTGTTCAATGTTATGAACTTTTTGATTTATGGACTGTTCAATTCTCAATTAGTTCATAAAATATGGATTTTACTGTATATAAATCCAGACAACTGGATACTGATCTATCTGAACCCATTAGAAAATATTTGAAAAGGGTTAAACTAAATGATTCTCTCTCAACTTTTCATCCACAGAAAACACCATTGTGGAGTTTTAAAATTAACATTACCAAATCTTGTGTTTTTCTCCATAAGCCTCTAAATTGCTCAAAGCCAGTCTGTGAACCATGATAATCTGGGTGGGGATTGGTGTGAGACTTTAGAATACTTTGAAAGTGTCCATAAATGTTGTTAGAATGTAATGAGTATGTCCATAGATTTTTCTTACTCGTTGGTCTGTTGGTTGGGTGGAGTTTCCCATAAGTACGTTTTGGAATTTCAAAGGGTCCCTGAATTTTTGGTAATCACAGTAGTGATTTTTTTTTTCGTACCTTGCAAAGAGAAGACTTTTCATTTATCTCTGGAGGAGGAAGATTGGAGGGGAAGGGAGGTGTTTGTATTTCCTGTGTTCTTACCTCATGGTATGCTCCACAGTTGGGTTTGTTTTGGGTCAGAGACTGTGTGAGAACTCTAATGTGTAATTTTTGGAAAAGTAGATTTTGGACTACTTCAGAGAGTTTGTGAAGATGTTTGTTTTACAAGTTAAAAGTCTTATGGATTTTGTCACCATGTTAGACAGTGTCTCTGTCAGTTCCTCTGGGAAGCCTTTGGTGTCTGATTTTTAGATTAGAACAATGTCCAGGTTAGTCCCTTTGGACTCTCAGTGGAGATACTCAAGGGAGTCCAATTCAAATTAGATTTTCCTGTGTCTGAACATGGTAGGAAATAATATCATGGCTCCTTTCCTCCAGATATGTTAAGTTAAATTAAATTAAATTAATGGAGAGATCCTATCTCCTAGAACTGGAAGGGACCTTGAAAGGTCATCGAGTCCAGCCTCCTGCCTTCACTAGCAGGACCAAGTATTGATTTTGCCCCAGATCCCTAAGTGGCCCCCTCAAGGACTGAACACCCAACCCTGGGTTTAGCAGGCCAATGCTCAAACCACTGAGCTATCCTTCCCCACCCCACCCCACCCCCCCTTTGGTCTGTGGTGAATACAGTTTCTGGGGTAAGATTAAAAAGAGGGGAATCAGCTGACCTAACATTAGACCTGGATGATCACTCAGCCAGGTTTCTTGTCCAGTGATTTGTCTGCAATCAAATTATGAATGGTAAAAGGCATATTAGACAGTGATCTTTAGTTGATCAACCTGACTCTGAGGTCTAGGTTTCAGTCTGTTTGGGCTCTGGTGATATAGGCATTCCAGATTCATTATAACTATCCATTGATCTTTCCAGGCTCTGGTTGGCATTTTCTCTGTTCATTGCCTTCAGATACGACTTGTATGGAGGAGGAATACAAGTGAATTGTCAGACATTTATATATCTATTTTTAATTAAAAAGTTAATTTCTGAAGATGGTGGTGGCTTAGGCCTTAGTACTCATGAGGGAAAGCTTCCCATTCATCTCTGCTGAGTAGTTATCTTTTCTGGGTTGAAATAATCTTGATTTTTACTAGAATCTGTTCACCAGAATGATACTTGAAGCATCATTGTGCTCTTGATTTTCATTAGATTATCTGACCGTTTTAATAGACGCCAGTTCTTTTTCGGATTTATTGGCCTTCCTAGCTTGTCTGTTAAGACTTTGTATTTTTTATAATAGTTTATGAACTTGATAAAATTCAAAAATTAGCATCTCCTCTATATATTAGCAATGAGAATAGCATTACAAGGTAAAGTCTGACATTAGATATTTAGCTTGTTTTCTTTGGCTTTTAAAGTAAAATCTCATGACCTCAAATACTTTAACATAGAGTCTTAACTTTGTATTGCCCAATATTAAAAACAGTTTAAGCATAGCGTGTTTTGTGAATTGGATGCAGACAGGCTGTCAAAATAATTGTAATTAGTTGATTTTAAATTATGGTATGTTGACTTTAGCAAAGATTGTCAAGTGATTGCAAGAATATCTAACATTTTTATAAAACAGATACTTTTAAAAGATGTGTTGTATGCCCAGTACTTTCATTTGTCTACAATATTCTGAGCTAGGCATATTAAATAGTGCATTACTGTTTTTATTTTTTAAGATATTTCTTGGACCATCTTCATTATTACCCAAATGGCAGGCCCAAAATCAGAGCTTACTTTGTGCTTTGGCCTTAGAGCTCACCAGTAACTCCTGGAATGGGAAGGAACTTCATTCTACTTTCACAGTTAACAGCTTCCCAGTGACCACCCTAATCTCCAAAACAGGATCATATTTTCAAAATTTTGTATTCTTCGAGTGCTTGCTCGTGTCCATTCCACGTTAGGTTTGTGCGTACCACATGCACCATTGCCAGAGATTTTTCCTCAGTGGTATCCATCAAGACGACTTTAGCACCCTCTGGTGTCACACACTTATGTGCCGGTATACAGGGTGCCGCCGGCCATGCACTCTCTCAGTTCCTTCTTTCCGCCCATGACAGTTGCTGTAACAACCCCTCCTGCTTTGGCAAGGCTTCCCTCTCCCTATTGGCAAGGGGCTGGGGCGGGGCATGCCCCGGTCCTTGGGTTTCAAACTTTGTGCCTCCTGTGGCAAGCCTATGCCCATGAGTGACCCACACTCCAGGTGTCTGAAGTTTTTAGGAGAAACTCACATGAGAGACCGGTGCCAGATCTCTCTAGACTTTTGACCCTGTACAAAAAGGGACACAGAGATTAGAGGTTATCCTAATGGAAGCCGTGTTCAGACCAGCCTCAGAGCCAAGCCGCTCCCATTCTGCACCAAGCACTTCAGACTCAGTACAAAGTGCCCCTCTGGCACCACATGCTTCCCAGCACCATTCCCCATCTCTGGTGACGAGGAAGAAGCACAGTAAGCAGCACACTGACAGAGGGTGCTCACCGATGCAGAAGGAGGACAAACATGGGAAAGGCAGTAGTGTGACGCGCGCCAGGCCACTCCTCCAGCCCAGGTCCCACGGCGGCACCGTCAACTCCATTCAGAGCATTGAGTCTATCCACCTTGAGGTTTCACATCTTTTGAGAGCTCGGAATGCACTGGCGGGTCACCTGAGCAGATCCTTTTCCTGTCACCATGAGTGGTTCCTTCACCCAGAGGTCACCAGGTTCATCTTCCAAAGGTGGGGGTCTCCCCAGATAGACCTGTTTGCGACCAAGCAGAACAGGAAATGTCATCAGTTCTGCTCGCTATGCAGGCACAGCCCGGGTTCCTTCTCAGATGCCTTCCTGCTTCCCTGGACAGAGCTCCTGTTATACACATTTCCCCCAGCCACTCTGGTTCACAAGGTCCTCCTGAAGATCAGATGGGACAAGGCAAAAGTTAGTCTTTTAGCATCAGCGTGGGCATGTCAGCACTTGTTCGTCACGCTACTAGATCTATCGAGAGCAACCCTGCTTCCACTCTGCTCTGGCCTGATCTCTCAAGACCATGATCGGTTACTCCACCCAAATCTTGATTCCCTTCACCTAACTGCATGGATGTTACATGGCTGAACCCAGAGGAGCAGACCTGTTCGTAACAAGTTTGGCAGGTCTTGTTAGGTAGTAGGAGGCCATCCACTAGGGCTACCTACCTGGCCAAATGTTAGCATCTCTCAATATGGGCATCCCAACAAGGCCTCTCTCCAATTCCGTTTTCCCTTTAGTCTATCTTGAACTACTTGCTACATCTAAAACAGCAAGGTCTGGCCCTCGCATCTATCAAAGTGCATTTGGCAGGAATTTTACCCTTCCACCCACCAGTGAATGGCAGGTCAGTGTTCTCTCACAAGCGGATGGCCCTTTTTCTTAAGAGACTGGAGAGACTTTATCCTCAGGTCCATGAGATGATTTCCCCCATGCGACTTAAACCTGGTTTTCTCAAGGCTCAAGTCTTCACTTTGAGCCACTAGTGTTGTGCCCTCTACTACTTCTCTCATGGAAGGTCGCCTTCTTGGTAGCAATCACCTCACTCAGAAGGGTCTCTGAAATCAAGGCCCTTACATCAGAACCACCATACCTGGTGTTCTTCAAGGATAAGGTCCAACTACGCTCCCATCTGGCCTTCCTGCCAAAGGTGGTTTCACAGTTCTGTAGCAACCAGGCCATTTTCCTGCCAGTCTTCTTCCCAAAGCCTCATAAGAACTCAGAAGAGCAGTTGTACGTTAGGCATGTCTTCACCTTCTATATCAAGAGGACTAAATCCTTTCGCAAATCCACACAATTCTTTGTAGCAGTAGCAGAAAGGATGAAAGGGCTTCCAGTGTCAGTCCAGAGAATCTCATCCAGGATAACTTCCTGCATTCGGCCATGTTACGAGCAGGCAAATGTCCCACCTCCAGTCATCTTAACCATTCACTCCATGAGAGCTTGGGCCTCTTCAGCAGCATTCCTCACGCAGGTTCCAATCCAAGACATTTGCAGGACTGCAACTTGGTTGTCGGTGCATACCTTTGCAGAGCACTACACCATCACCCAACAGGCTCAAGACGATGCCAGATTCAGAAGAGCAGTGTTGTAGTCAGCATGTTCATGAACTCCAAGCCCACCTCGTGAGGTACTTCTTGTGAGTTGCCTGAATGGATGTGAGCAAACACTTGAAGAAGAAAAAACGGTTACTAACCTTCCATAACTACTGTTCTTTAAGATGTGTTGCTCATGTCCATTCCGTGACCCAACCTCATACCCCTCTGTCAGAGTTAGCCAGCAAGAAGGAACTTGAGAGGGTGCGTGGCTGGCAGTACCTCTTATACTGGTGCATAAGCGTGCAGCACCAGAGGGCACTAGAACTGGCCTGACAGATACCACTGAGGGAAGAATGTCCGGCAACAGTCGCACACACACCTAATGTGGAATGGACATGAGCAGCACATCTTGAAGAACAGTAGTTACGGAAGGTTAGTAACTGGGTTTTTTCTGTAAGTACCTACAGAAATATGGAATAATGGGCTCTTCTATCTAGCAGAGAAAGGGATAACACAGTCTAAGGCTGGAAGTTGAAGCTAGACAAATTCAGACTGGAAATAAGGTGTAAATTTTTAACACTGAGGGTACTTAATCATTGAAACAATTTTCCAAGGGTCATGGTGGATTCTCTATCACTGGCAATTTTTAAATCAAGATTGGATGTTTTTCTAAAAGATGTAGTCTATGAATTATTTGGGGAAGTTCTATGACATATGTTATACAGGAGGTCAGACTAGATGATCACACACAGACTAGATGATCTCCCTTCAGCACCCAATAGCTCCCAAATAGACACTTAAATGAATGACCAGGTCATGAAAAGAACTGTGTTCCCATTTAAGCCTGATTTCCAATAGTACTCCTCCCCTATTGAAACTAACAATCCCATTCATGGTCATACTTTTTTAAAAAAAAAACTAACAAAACACATGCTCCTCAGTGAGTACCGTGTAAACGCAGAGTTTGAAAATCAAGTCAGAATAGAGTTAATTGAACATGCGCAAATTATAGAGTATTCCTTGAATGTAGAGAGAGTTGGGCTTGTGTTTTTTTGTCTGAATGGATGTAAATGTTTCCAGAAAGATCTACGTGGTGATGGTAGTAGGGGGAATGACAAATTTCAGGCCACAAGGAATATATTTGGGAAAATTGAAGCAGCATTAGGTGTGTTGAATGGAATGTCCACACCCATAACTATATAATTGCAGGTACAATACTGTAATATTCAGCAGTACATTTACAGAATAAATATTTTGAAACATAACATAGTGACATGATTTGAAGTGACAGTTCACAAAATAAAAAAATATGGCAACCATATTATGCTTCTAAATATTTACATAATTGATATAATATTGAATAAACAAATATCACTGGGGCAAGTAGGGCTTGTTGTATATGTGGTGTACCTCATTCAGTGCACTAAATGCCCCGATAACTACTATGTAGGTGAAATGAGAGAATCATTACACTCTCAAAGGAACTTACACAGAAAAATGAAAAAAGTCAAAAATACTGTATCACCTGTGGGTGAACACTTTTTTCGCAAAGCGATCGCTCTATAACTGACTTCTGAGTCCTCATTCTCAAAGGATGCAGACTTCACTTTCAAAAGTTGAGCCTGGGAGCTTAAATTCATAACTTTGCTAGATACTAAAAATCATGGACTGAATAGAGACACTTGATTTATGACTTATTACAACAATCTATAACCCATTTAACCCTCTTCCCCCCCCCTCCAGCTTTTTTTTTATATGATTATTCCTTTCCCCCCTGTGACTGGAGAGGTGTTAATGGTCTACTTCACCTTGAATGATCTCTTGAAATGTGTTAACTACTTATGGTAAACAATCTGTTCCACCTTGTATTTAGCTGTGACACTCTGGGTATGTCTACACTGCAGTTAAAAACCCATGGCTGGCCCATGCCAGCTGACTTGCGCTCGTGGGTCTTGGGCTTGCAGCTGTTTAATTGCAATGTAGATGTTCGGTCTTGGGCTGCAGCGACCCTGTGAGATGGGAAGCTACCAGGGCTCGGGCTGCAGCCCAAGCCCAAACGTCTGCACCACAGTTAAACTGCCCCTTACCCTGAGCCTTGCAAGCCTGAGTCAGCTGGTTTGGGCCAGCCGTGGGTGTCCAACTGCAGTGTAGACATACTCTTTGAGTACCTTTCCAAGACCTGAAGAGCTCTGTGTAAGCTCGAAAGCTTGTCTTTCTCACAACAGAAGTGAGTCCAATAAAAGATATTACCTCACCCACATCGGCTCTCTAATATTCTGGCACCAATATCGCTACAACATTGCATACTCCTAAAGAAGCAAGATAGGGATAATGACTTACACAGATCCTTTCAACTTTAAGGATCCCAGAGCACTTTAGAAATGAATTGTTTAATAGCACTCAGCAGTACTACAAGGCAGTTTCACAATGTTAGGTCAGGAAGTGAAGGAAATCCCAGAAGTTCTCCCCAGAATACTTCAAGGTGTCTCAAACTTTGTCCTAGAGTTCTTGTAGCCTTCTGCATTGTAAAGATTTATTTAAAGAATGTGGGGTAACAGACAGTCACTGGCAAACCTTTTTAATGTTGCAATGATTTTGTCAAGTCCTAAGCAAAAAGAAACTGTTAATATTTTAACTCTGTAAATTCAAAAATTCCTTAAGCAGTACTGCAGTATTTAATATGTTTACTCTCTGCTTTGGAAATTCTGGTGTTCAGTGAGCAGGCGGCATGGGGAACATTTTTGAGACAGAACCAACAAAAGATAGAATATCTCCTTGGAACAGTTGAGGCTAAAAGTGAGTAATCTCCAAAGCGTTCTAATATTTTACTTGGAGAAGAAGTTTTGTTAACAGCAAGAGACTGGAATTTTTCACTTCACATGCGGTCCATTTTATAGAAGTATTTTTAAAACATCAAAACACTGACTTCAGATCATCTGTTTCTGAGGTTCAGTGCACGTTCAAACTCTGTGGAACTAGACCATAGTTTCACTATCAAACACAGATAAAAGTACATATATTCTGGGCATGCTCAAAAGTACGTTTTCTTACATAGAAATGGGTATGGTCAGCCACAGCAATCATGGATTTTAAACTTTTTGGTTAAAACTTTTACAGTGCTATGAAACTATGTACTTTTTTGTGTCCAGTCACGTAGATCTTCAGACTGAACCAGTGTGCAAGCCAATGGGCAACTTGGTGTTCCTCAGGAAAACTCTGAAGGTTTAGCTGTTCAGGGAGTGTAGATCTCTTGACATTCCTTCACAGTTGTTTTCTTAATTCCACATTTCCCCAGCCACATCTGCTCAACCTATCTTCTGTTATGCACCTGTTAGCTGGAAGTAAGCTTTTTTTTCCAGTTTTTATCTAAGCCATTTCTAAGGCCTCAATTCAGTGTCTGACTTTAAGCAAGACATAGTCCCATTAAGCAATAGTCAGTGAGATTATATGTTTAAGTTAGACACATGCTTGAGTATCTTTTGAATTAGACCTTCATCTGCTCATCTTTGCTGTGTGTGAAAAATGCAGCAGGTATTCTAGCATCCCCAGGAGGAGTGAGTGTTCTATCCACCTCACTATGTGCCTGCCTGCCTTAATGGAGTTAGAGTAAGTTATCTTTGAAAACTGTTTTCCCATGAATTGTTGAACTAGTCTTAAGACATATTTGCAAATAACAAGGTGTTTGTTTGCCTGGGGATATAGTCTTCTGGAGACCACATAATACTTTACTGACTTTAATGGGAATTGTTATAGTTTATTGATGGAAGGCTATGGGCCCTCTTAGCAGTCATTGGCAAATACCATTCATTAGTTCTCGTATCTTGAGGTTTTTTTAGCCTTTTTCCTCCTCTCTGGTGGGCAAAGAATTCTTTCCCAGTCGTATACAAAGGAAGATACAGAATAAACTGGGAGAGTGTTCAAGGCTTATGAGTTCTTCAGTTAGCATGAAGAGATATTTTCTAATGGAAACTTTTGAAAGCCCTCTGTTTTTAATTTTTTTTTTTTTTTTTTTTTTAAAGCACAGGTGAGGAGTAAATTTCACAAGAATAAAACTTCAGTTTCCAGTTGCTAAACAGCTCCCAGGTCAGATGTGCAAAGACTTCATTTTTCATGCTTGAAATGCAAAGTGTTTTTAAACAAATATCTTGTCAGTTACATTATCAAAATTATACATCAAATGGCTGTCCTGAGCCAATCAAAACACACAACTGCATTACTACTGTCCTAAGGATGGGTTGTTTAGTGATCCAAATGGTATAATTAGCAATAATGGAATAGAAATGAGGAAAGAACAATTCAGGTTGAATTGAAGGGATAATACACTGTAAGAGAGATCTGTTAGACTGTATAGTAATCTCTCAAGTGAAGTTGTGAAAGCCCCACTGCTTGAGTCCATTTTAAACTGGAGTGATCAAAGCATTCAAGTATATTCTCTAGGGAACAGTTATCCTTGTCTCTTTTCAGTCTCCGGCTTCTGTGACGCTCCATGATTCACATTATTATGAAAATATTATTTCTGTAAAATAAATGGGTAGTGATATTTCCTGATACTCATTTCACACCTTCGGTATTATCACTTTCCTTCTAGCCTATCTCAACATGATATCTCTTATCTGTTACTGGCTTGATTTTATAAAAGTGTGGAAACAGGATTAATCAAATATCTCCAGGTTAAATGTGATGTGGAGCTGGAGAACGTGCATGTTTTTTCTGTCCGTCCTTGCTTTTTTCAAACTTCCTTAATAGTAGAATCCCATTTGTGATGCTGCTGCTATTTCAGACTGTGCTCCCTTGGCAGTGATGGTATAAGCAGCAGTGATGCTATGTTGTGCAAAGTGAAAACAAAATCGTAGAGAAAATGGGATGAGGAAGGGCCAGGAACAGAAGTTGCAAAGATGTATGTGCACACAGAGAGGGGGACTGCACCATTAGTATAGCAGCATCATTTTAGTTAGGAACAGAATTTGGTTCCTCATATGAGGAAAGACCTTTGATTGCTCTTAATCAGCCTCTTCTGGCAAACTGAAAAATTGGAGTTGATGGGCTATCAGAATAACCACACTTTTGACTTCTCAAACAGTGGGATGGTTGCGGTTATACAATGCCTTTTGAAAGAGGGAGAATTAGTATTTAGGGAGGAGAAACAATGTAAGCATATTGAAATCACCAATTACACTTTGACAGTGCATCCAAGAATAGCATCCTGTCTAATCACACATAATTTGAATAGATTTCTATGTCACTGGTGTCGAGGAGTAATGGAACTCAATATGTAGTGGAGAAAAAATTGGTTGCACACAGGGAGTAAGATGTTGGGCAAATATTAAACTTGTTTGAATTTACCTGTGTTTATGTTTTGCCTTTTGAGTTAGTTCCAGGATACAAAATTTCAGGAAACAAACTTTATGTTCTAACATTTCTTCACAATTTCAACTCACTTTATACCGCTGAGAGTCAGAAAGAAGCTATAGAATGACATTTTTCACACACCCCGCTCGCAGAATTTAAATGGTGTTCGTTACTACTTACAGAGGGTCCCAAACCTTTCCACAGTGAACCATATCTTTGAAATTTACTCCTCAGAGATTGTTTTGTGGACCAGCCTCCCTTTCCATTAACAATCACATAATGTCTCTATTGCAACTACAGCAGTTGTTTAGGTAAAAATACATTAAATATGTTCTGTCTTTTTAATGCAGTTTAGCAAATGGATATCAGTAGGAGAAACCAGCAATATGTAGCCAGACTGCTCTACATAGACCGTAGTTTGGAAACCCCTGACCAATCGTCTTTTGAAAATGACTTTTCCTTTGTATATTTTCAGTATTTAAGTCCAGTTAATTGTATCCTTCCAATGTGTGTTTGTGCTCTTTCCTAGGGCTTGCAGTATTAAAACATGTGCTGACACCACGTGTAAAGGCAACTCATGTTGCCATTGACTCAATGAAGAATTACTTAGATGCAGTTTATGATGTTACAGTAGCATATGAAGGTACTGTGGACCACAAAGGGCAAAGAAAAGTGGCACCGTCCATGACTGGTGAGTTGACATTATTATTTATTAATTCATACATGCACTTATAAAAATACAGGGCCAGATCCATCACACAGCTCAGTTTGCGCTGTTCAGATGGTTAGCAGCAGCAGTAAAGCTTGGTGGATCCAACCCACTGAGGACTTCGCCCTGGGGATCTGTGGATGATGAGCATATATAGTGACTCCTACACAATTCGGTAGGAGGTTCCTAAACTGTAGGCTCCTACACCAGGTCACCACTTCTGGCCCTCAATTCAGGGAATATTCCTGTGGCCAAGTCGTACCAAATGATTAAGATGAACTCTTGTGGCCATTGGCAGCCAGATGACATTAACTTTTAAGCTTGTGCTGACTCCAGGTTTGGGAGACTATAAAACTCGCTTAAAGCCTTCCTCTCTGGCCCCCCTATTTTTGTCATGCCTTTGGTTTTCTGTGGAACGCCTTAGAATATAGCTGGTAAAATTTACAAGGGAAAGTATACACTTTATTTGAAAAATTACAAATAAAATTATTACAGTTTAATGTAATCTAAAATCTTATCAAAAATATAGCATTTTGTCTCCTAGGCCCAATCTAGTCATATGGACACATGTCCAGGAAAACTTTAAACAGTGTCAATTTTAAATGAACATCTTTTATTGCACTGTAGCTTTTCCAGAGTTTTTTTTTTTTAATATAACCGTCTGCTCTCCTAAAGTTCAATTGCTTTCAATGATCATGTTCTATTAGGATGAATTAATGGAGATTTCTAACTAAACTAATTAGTAGTAGTTCCTTTAACTCTCTTAAAACAGGAGACAGGATTTTTTTTTACTGTAACAAAGTAACTCAAGTTTCAGAGCAGCAGCCGTGTTAGTCTGTATCCGCAAAAAGAACAGGAGTACTTGTGGCACCTTAGAGACTAACAAATTTATTTGAGCATAAGCTTTCGTGTGCTACAGCCCATGTAACTCAAGTTTACTTGCAACGGTATTGACATGCCAGATGTTTTCCTTTCGCCAGCTTCAATTGGTGAGTTATCATCACTTCTGGGCATCACTATCTGGTTGCATTAAGTTGCATCTGTCAGTAATGAAGGCCAAAATGTTCATTGTCAAACCTGTTCTTTAATTGTAATTTGTCTTTTCAGTACATTAGAAATCTGACTTTGCATACTAGCTGAACAAGCCTTTTTGACTTCAGAGTCTGCTTTGGTGCAGAGTTGTCTTTTTCAGTCGGAGCAAGGGTAAAAAGGATTGCATGAGCATTCTAGCTCTATGCTATTTGAAAGAACTGTATGCAGTATAAAGTATGCAGTTGAACTTTGGGTTGCTCTTCTGTGATAGTATGAAGGAGGAGCCTGGATCTTCATCTAACCAGTATGACCATTGTTTTGTTACAGTTTAGTGGTGGGTTTCTTGTACAAATCTTAAGTGTGACCAACACATTTTTTTCAAAATAATTACTCAACATATTCCTTCATTGCAAAAATGATGTATATAAAAATCTGTCTTTTTAGAGACCTCCTTATTCTTCTTCCATCTAAGAATAACTCATAGCTGTAGACAGAAATGTAGTTCAGCTGTTCCCAAGTCCAAATTATTTTTTGTTCAATTATAAAATATTTTCAAGAATATGTGAAACTTTTTGCTGACTTGCTTTCCCCCCCCACCACCACCACCCCATTTAAAAAAATGTTCAATGTTCTGAACTCGAAGCATTTTGTCTCCTAGGCCCAACGTAGTCATATGAACACGTCCAATAAAACTTTAAACAGTGTCAATTTTTAATCAACATATTTTATTGCACTGTAGCTTTTCCAGATTTTTTTTAATATAGCTTTCTGTTCTCATAAAGTTCAATTGACTACCCCATTACTGTTATAATAGAAGTTTGTTTATTAAATATCTGATATTATTTGTCTAGTTATTTTAAGAAAGAATTCCGTACATTATTACTTGTCATCTTAAAGTTCTCTTCAGACTTTTATGGTAGCTCCCTAGTACTGAGTATTGCCAAGGTGCACTTTTGTAAAACCTGATTCAGTTTGTAATTCTGCAAGCCTGATGAACATCTGTAGTAAACATTTTGAGAACACTATTTTCCATTCAGTTCTTCAATCTTAACATTTAGCTTTCTCTCTTTTTTTTTTTTTTTTTTTTTTAAATCTTTTTGAACTTTTATCTTGTCTCAAGTGTTATGATCAACTAATATATTCTGTCTGTTTGTAAAGTGCTGCGTAAGTTTATGGTGATAAACAAATATATAAAAAAAATTTAGATGTATCCTTCAGCCAACTAATTGTGAAGGTTGAGATGATTATGGCTCACACTTGTCTGTACTTTCAGCAACAGAAAAACTAACACATGTGATAAACATTCAGCTAAATAATTATTTTATTCATAACCAAGTAGCCATATGAAACATCTATCCAAAACATACCAGATTCTTGTAGTAGTCACATAATCTACATAATTTATTATTGAACATATAAGAACTAGGGCTGTTAAGTGATTAAAAAAATCATGATTAATCGTGCGATTAAAAAAAATAATCACGATTAATCGTGCTGTTAATAATAGAATACCATTTATTTAAATATTTTTGGATGTTTTCTACATTTTCAAATATTGATTTCAATTACAACACAGAATACAAAGTGTACAGTGCTCACGTTATATTTATTTTTATTATAAATATTTGTGCTGTAAAAAACAAAAGAAATAGTATTTTTCAATTCATCTCATACAAGCACTGTAATGCAATCTCTTTATCTTAAAAGTTGAACTTACAAATGTAGAATTATGTACCCAAAAAATAACTGCATTCAAAAACAAAACAGTGTAAAACTTTAAACCCTACAAGTCCACTCAGTCCTACTCCTTGTTCAGCCAGTCATTTATACGAACAAGTTTGTTTACATTTGCAGGAGATAATGCTGCCCGCTTCTTGTTTACAATGTCCCCTGAAAGTGAGAACAGACATTTGCATAGCATTGTTGTAGCCGGCGTTGCAAGATTTTTACGTGCCAGATGTGCTAAAGATTCATATGTCCTTTCATCTTCAACCATCATTCAAGAGGACATGCGTCCATGCTGATAACAGGTTCTGATCAATAATGATCCAAAGCAGTGCAGACTGATGCATGTTCATATATATGGAGATATGCCTATCTCATAGAACTTGAAGGAACCCCGAAAGATCATCGAATCCAGCCCCCTGCCTTCACTAGCAGGAACATCATCATCTGAGTCAGATGCCACCAGCAGAGGTCAATTTTCTTTTTTGATGGTTTTGGGTTCCGTAGTTTCCGTATTGGAGTGTTGCTCTTTTAAGGCTTCTAAAAACATGCTCCACACCTCATCCCTCTCAGAGTTTGGAAGGCACTTCAGATTCTTAAACCTTTGGTCGAGTGCTGTAGCTATCTTTAGAAATCTCACACTGGTATTTTCTTTGCATTTTGTCAGATCTGCAGTGAAAGTGTTCTTAAAACGAACAACATGTACTGGGTCATCATCTGAGGCTGCTATAATATGAAATATGTGGCAGAATGCGGGTAAAACAGAACAGGAGACATACTATTCTCCCCCTAGGAGTTCAGTCAAAATTTAATTAACACATTACTTTTTTAACGAGCATCATCGGCATGGAAGCATTTCCTCTGGAATGGTGGCCTAAGCATAAAGGGGCATACGAATGTTTAGCATATCTGGCACGTAAATACCTTTCAATGCCAGCTACAAAAGTGCCATGCGAACACCTGTTCTCACTTTCAGGTGACATTGTAAATAAGAAGCTGGCAGCATTATCTCCTGCAAATGTAAACAAACTTGTTTGTATGAATGACTGGCTGAACAACAAGTAGGACTGAGTGGACTTGTAGGCTCTCAAGTTTTACATTCTTTTGTTGTTGAGTGCAGTTATGTAACAAAAAAAATCTACATTTGTAAGTTGCACTGTCATGATAAAGAGATTGCGTTACAGTACTTGTATGAGGTGAATTTCTTTTGTTTATCTTTTTATAGTGCAAATATTTGTAATCAAAATAATTTAAAATAAGCAGTGTACATTTTATTCTGTGTTGTAATTGAAATCAATATATTTGAAAATGTATAAAACATCCAAAGATAGAATACGAATTGAAATGTATTAACTATTAACTATTAACTGTACGATTAAAACTGCGATTAATTGCAATTAATTTTTTCAGTCGTGATTAATTTTTTTTAGTTAATCACGTGAGTTAACTGCAATTAATCGACAGCCCGAGTAAGGATATATGAAAAATTATGAAGATGGTCATATTTGTCATTCTCTTGAACCCTCAAGCCACAAAATAGAAGAAAAGTATATGTTCTGAAAAGACCATTCTACCATTTGCCAGGCAATAGCCTAAGAACTGTTTTGTTCAAGAATTAATATAACATGGTTTGAGGGCACTGGGAATCAATACAAAAAAATTCCTAAAATTAGTATTATAGAACATCCAATATATGACATGTACATATTCATGTCAAAATTAAAAAGAAAAAAATGTAATTCACATCGAAAACAAAATGGCAGCACAATCATGTTAACTTTCAAAAGAAGATAAAGTTGACATTTCTTTTTCAATTTAGCAGCTTTGATTGGAATTTATTGTATGGAAAACAAACTTTTGATAAGCACAACTCTAATTGAAGGCAGTAGATTTATTATGTTGAAGCATTATTTCCCATGTGAATAAAATTTGACTTCCATATAGTTAAAACATATTTCTCAAGAAATCCAACATGCTTTCATAACTGTAAAACAAAATTCTTCACAAGAGCCCCTGTCATTGTCTCAGATCCCATATGTGTCTAGGGACTTGGTTAATTCTTTGCTCACAATTTGTGTTCAGTGGTAGTCATGAGTAAGGCTACATTTTAGTCAAGGGTATTTTTAGTTAAAGTCATGGATAGGTCACGGGCAGTAAACAAAAATTCATGGCCTGTGACCTATCCATGACTTGTACTATATATCCCTGGCTAAATCTTGAGGGGAGGTGTGGCTTGGGGGTGCTGTGGGTGCTTGTGGGAGGGAGGCAGCCCAGGGGGTGCTGCGGGTGCTCAGGGGCGCCAGGGGTGCTCAGGGGGTGGCCCGGGACCCCGCTGGTGAGGGGGGGTTGATTGGCGGGGCTGGCAGGTTTCCTACCCAGCTCCTCGCAGCTCCCTGGAAGCGGCAACATGTCCCTCCCTCGGCTTCTAGCTCTGTGCGCTGCCCTCACCCCAAGCATTGACTCCACAGCTCCCATTGGCCAGGAACCATGGCCAATGGGAGCTGCGGGGGCAGTGCCTGCAAGCGGAGGCAGCGTGTGGCGCTAGGAGCTGAGAGGGAAGGACATGTCCCGCTTCCAGGGAGCCTCTCAGGGTAAGTGCCACCCAGAGCCCTCACCCCCTCCCGCTCCCCAGCCCTGAGCCCCCTCCCACACGCACCCAAAATCCTGCTGTTGCGGGGGTGGGAGGGAGGGGACGTGATGGCCCGAGACTGACCCAGCAGTGGCTTGTGCGGCTGGCCCAGGGGCTGCCCGAGGTCCTCAGGTGAGCCCCTGGGCCAGCCGCTCCAGCTGCTGCAGAAGTCACGGAGGTCCCGGAAAGTCACGGAATCTGTGATCTCCGTGACAAATTCGCAGCCTTAGTCATAAGAGAGAGAGTAAAGTGGGCACTACTTACTCTATGGTTAAAATACAGTGCCTCTCCAGACAAACAAGATGTTGGCAGTGTAAATGACTAAAGCAACAGAACCTAAGAACAACTGTACTAGATCAGTCCAATGGTCCATCTAGCCCAGGGGTGGGCAAACTTTTTGGCCTGAGGGCCACATCGGGTTTCTGAAATAGTTGGAGGGCCGGTTAGGGGAGACTGTGCCTCCCGAAACAGCCAGATGTGGCCCAGCCCCACCCCCTGACACCCCTTCCGCCCCCCAGGACATCTGCCTCATCCAAATCCCCCGTTCCCTGATGGCCCCCCCTACTCCAGCCACCCTTATGTCCTCTGATGGCCCCTGGAACCTCTGCCCCGACTGTCCCCCGCTGTCCCATCCAACCCCCCCTCTTTCCTGACTGCCCCCTCGGACCCTTGTCCCCATTCAACCCCCCCTGTTCCCCACTCTCTGACCGCCCCGACCTCTATCCACACCCCCGCCCCTGACCACTCCCCCAAACTCCCTTGCCCTCTATCCAACCCCCCCGTCCCCGTCCCCTTACTGCGCTGCCTGGAGCACCGGTGGCTGGCAGCACTACAGCCGTGCCTCCCAGAGCACCAGGACAGACAGCCGTGCCACCCGGCTGGAGCCAGCCATGCCACCACGCCACACAGAGGCTGGGTCAGGCAAGAGCTCACAGCCCCGCCGCCCAGAGCATTGCACCAGCGGCGCAGTGAGCTGAAGCTGCAGGGGAGGGGGAACAGCAGGGGAAGGGCCGGGGTCTAGCCTCCCCGGCCGGGAGCTCAAGGGCCAGGCAGGAGGGTCCCACAGACCAGATGTGGCCCCCGGCCTGTAGTTTGCCCACCTCTGATCTAGCCCAGTATCGTGTCTCTGACAATGGCCAGTGATAGATGCTTCAGAGGGAATTACAGACCATTTGACAGAATTTACAGTCAATTCTGAAAAAAAAAACGAGGAGTCCTTGTGGCACGTTAGAGAGTAACAAATTTATTTGGTTATAAGCTTTCGTGGGCTAAAACCCACTTCATCAGATGCATGGAGCGAAAAATACAGTAAGCAGTATATATATACAGCACATGAAAAGATGGGAGTTGCCTTACAAAGTGGCGGGTCAATGCTAATGAGGCAATTCAATTAAGGGGGAAGTGGCCTATTCTCAACAGTTGACAAGAAGGGGTGAATATCAAGAGACGGAAAATTACTTTTGTAATGCTAACGAGCCAATGCAATCAAGGTGGATGTTGGCCATTTCCAACAGTTGACAAGAAGGTGTGAATATCAGCAGAGGGAAAATTACTTTTTATAATCAATTCTGAGTCATCCTCTGTCATCCAGTCTCCGCTTCCGGCAGTTGGAAATTTAGGGACACCTGGAGCATGGGTTTGCGTCCCTAATAGCCGTTGATGTACCTATCATCCGTTAACTTATCTAATTGTATTTTTAACCCGATTATACTTTTGGCCTTCACAACATCCCATGGCAACAAGTTCCACAGGTTGACTATGCATTCTATGGAGAAGTACAGTAACTCCTCACTTAAAGTTGTGCTGGTTAACGTTGTTTCGTTGTTACATTGCTGATCAATTAGAGAACATGCTCGTTTAAAGTTGCGCAATGCTCCCTTATAACATTGTTTGACAGCCTCTTGCTTTGTTCACTGCTTGCAGGAAGAGCAGCCCGTTGCAGCTAGCTGGTGGGGGCTTGGAACCAGGGAGGGCCGGCAGCCCCCCTATCAGCTCCCTGCTCCCCTAAGTTCCCTGTGAGGCAGCCGCAGGCTATCAATTGCTGGCAGTTCAGCTGTCCCTCCCCCCACTGCTGTGTGCTGCTCCTGCCCTCTGTCTTGGAGCTGCTCCCAGGAGTCTCCTGCTTGCTGTGCAGAGGGGGCAGGGAAGAGAGGTGCTAATGTCAGGGTGTTTCCCTCCCCCACTCCTGCCCCCCCGCCTCTTATCTCTACGGGAGGGGCGGGGGACATGACAGGGATCACAGGACGGAGGGAGCTTGCTAGCAGCAGCTGCTGTCTCAACTTGCTAATCTACTTTAAAAGGCAATGTACTTAGAGTGCGGTCAGGGTACTTAAAGGGGCAACTCTCTCACATACACAATGTGTCTCTCTGTCTCTCTCTGCCATGCTGTCTCCCCTATCACCATTTGTGCCGCCTTGTAGAGTGTGAGGCTACATTAAAAACAATGTGTTAACCCTTGAGGGCTCAGCCGAGTGCTAGTTCATCATTTAGCAGTAAGGCATTCCCTGGGAAATATACCACCCTCTGACTTCACCACCTCAACCAAGCTTCACAATCATCATTGCTGTGTACAGTATTCAATTGTTTGTTTCAAACTTATACTGTTTGTGTGTGTGTATATATATTATAGTCTTTTGTCTGTCGGAAAAAACTTTCCCTGGAACCTAACCCCCCCCCCCATTTACATTAATTCTTATGGGGAAATTGGATTCGCTTAACATTGTTTCGCTTAAAGTAGCATTTTTCAGGAACACAACTACAAAGTTAAGTGAGGAGTTACTGTATTTCTTTTTATTTGTATTAAACTTGCTGCCTATTAATTCCATCAGGTGACCCCCCCAGTTCTTTGCACTTTTCAACATAGAATTTCATTTGCTCTTTTGCACTCAGTCACCCAGTTTAAATAAGAGTCCTTTGTAATTCTTCACTGTCAGCTTTGGACTTAACTATCTTGAATAATTTTGTAGCATCTGCAAATTTTTCCACCTCACTGTTCACCCACTTTTCCAGATCATTTGTGAACATGTTGAACAGCACAGGTTCCAGTACAGATCCTTGGTGAACCCTGCGATTTACCTCTTTTCACTGTGAAAACTGACCATTTATTCCTACCCTTTGTTTCCTATCTATTAACCAGTTACGGATCCAGGAGAGGACCTTCCCTCTTATCCCATGACAGCTTAGTTTACTTAAGAACTGTTGATGTGGGACCTTGTTGATGGTTTTCTGAAATCCAAGTACACTATAGCCACTGAATCACCTTGTCCCCATGCTTTTTGACTCCCTCAGAGAATTCTAATGGATTGGTGAGGCATGATTTTCCTTTACAAAAGCTGTGTTGACTCTTCCCCAACCTATCATTTTCATCTATGTGTCTAATAATTCTGTTCTTTACTTTCAACTAATTTGCTTGGTACTGAATTTAGGCTTACCAGCCTGTAATTGCCAGGATTGCCTCTAGAGCTTTTTTTAAAAATCAAAATTGTATTAGCTACTGTCCAGTCAGCTGTTTCAGAGGCTGACTTAAGTGATAGGTTACATACCACAATTAGTAGTTTTGCAATTTCATCTTTGAGTTCCTTCAGAGTTCTTGGGTGAATACCATCTGGTCCTGGTGACTTATTATTGTTTAATTTATCAATCTGTTCCAAAAACTTATCTATTATCTACATCTCAATCTGGGACACTTCCTCCGATTTGTTACCTAAAAAGATGGCTCAGGTATGGAATCTCCCTCACATCTTCTGCAGTGAAAACTGATGCATTCATTTAGCTTCTCTGCAGCAGCTTTTTCTTCTTAGAGTGCTCTGAGAGCATCTTGACTGTCTACTGCAGGGGTTCCCAAACATGGTTCGCGGCTTGTACAAGGTAAGCCCTTGGCGGGTCACAAGATCCTTTGTTTACCTGAGTGTCCGCAGGTCTGGCCACTCGCAGCTCCCAGTGGCCACAGTTCGCCGTTCTCAGCCAATGGGAGCTGCAGGAAGCGGCACAGGCTGGGCCACCACTTCCCACAGCTCCCATTGGCTGGGAATAGCAAACCACAGCCACTGGGAGCTGCGAGCGGCCGTACCTGTGGACGCTCAGGTAAACAAAGCGTATTGCGACCCACCAGGGGCTTACCCTGAACAAGCCGCAAACCAAGTTTGGGAACCCCTGGTTTACTGGCACCACTGATTGTTTGACAGACTTCCTGCTTCAGATGTACTTAAAAAAAAAAAAAAATGCTGTTAGTTTTTATGTCTTTTGTTAATAGCCCTTCAAATTCTTTTTTGGCCTGTTTTATACTTTTACACTTGACTTGCCAGATTTTGTTCCTTTCTATTTTCCTCACTACGATTTGACTTCCAATTTTTAAAGTATGGCTTTTTGCCTCTTATCACCTCTTTTACTCTCTTGTTTAGCCATGGTAGGATTTTTTGGTCCTCTTACTATTTTTTGTTTTATTTGGGAAATACATTTAATTTGAGTCTCTATTATAGTGTTTTTAAATAGTTTCTATGCAGCTTACAGGCATTTTGCTCTTGTGACTGGTCCTTTTAATTTCCATTTAACTAGCTTCCTCATTTTGTATAGTTTCCCTTTTTGAAATTAAATGTTATTGTGATAGGTTTCTTTGGTGTTCCCCACTCCCACTCCCAAAGGATGTTACATTTAATTACATTATGGTCGCTATTGCCAAGTGGTTCAACTATTGTCATCTCTTGGACCCCATCCTGTGCACCACTTAAGACTAAATCAAGAATTGCCTCTCCCCTTGAGGGTCCCAGGACTAGCTGCTCCAAGAAGCAGTCAGATGGTGTCTAGAAATGTTATCTGTGCATCCTGTCCTGAGGTGAGGGGTACCCAGTATGGGGATAGTTGAAAGCCCCTATTACTGGGTTTTCTTTTTTGTAGCCTCGCTAATCTCCCTGAGCATTTCACAGTCAATGCCCTCATACTGGTCAGGTGGTCAATAGTATATTCTTACTGCTATATTCTTATTTTTCAGGCATGGAATTTCTATCCATAGGGGTTCTATGGTACTTTTGATTCATTTAAGATTTGTACTATATTTGCTCCCATTCTCCCATCCATAAAATGCCCCTCCCCTTCCAGCAAGCATTTGCATGTCTAATTTTTTTTTTTGCTAAAATACTTTGATTACACCCACACACACCCCATCAGAGACAGATTTTTAGCAGTATGCCTTCTGCTTGAGGTGGTACTCAAACTGACGCTCATTGGATGTGCCAGTTTCAGGAGTAGTGCTTATCTTGAGCCACCCAGCTGATGTGAAACTTTCAGCACTAAATCCCGTTGGCTCCTCTGTCTGTGTATGCTCAGTGTAATCTGTTTGGTGCAACGCCAAACATTGCAAAGGTTGAAGTGCCTAATTAAATAACTAAACTCTTTGGCTAATAATATTTTAAAGGCTAATGGATGGCATGCACTCTATTGGAGTCGCTCACAAGCACTTGAGACCCTCGTGTGATTATGTCAGCCTTGGTTTGATCTTTATCTGCACAAAAATTTGCTGCCAGAACATGTTAGTTTTAAGAAAAGCTGTTTGATTCCAGGGCTATGTCTTGAGAACTCCTTGTTTAAATAGCCCCAAATTTGGATCACTGACCAAACCCCATGCCCCCACAAGGCACACAAAATTTAAAGGCAATCTGAGTAACCACGCAGATTTTAGAGTACTTAGAAGAGGCGAGCTTTAAACATAAAGCTGGTTTTAATCTTAACTATAGCAGAGTTGGTGCAGGGCTCCTTACCTCTGTCGTACTGCATCACATCCAACCCCAATCACTGACTGAAAGTTCTTTCTATTTTGTTGGTTATTCATTGCCTCTTGTGACATGAGTGAGTGGTCTCAATCAAGTTTCTTGGGGACATCACATCACTGCCTGGAGCCGTCAGTGCAAACAAGTGGTGGTTACACAAAACTATCTTCTCCCACACCTCTAAAGTTGGTATCTCCTAGTAAGGGATGAGAAAGTTTGGTGGACCAGTGTGGGGAAGCTTGCACTGCTAGTTACCTGTTTATTTTTAATAATCTCTATTAGACTCCAGTGTTGTCATTGGTACTTCAGTGAACACTAAATTCATATTTGCATCTTTATATACTCTGCCTGGGGTTTTTAACACAAGCAGATGGTATTTATCTGGGGATTCTAGATTAAATAAAATGTGAAGTAGTAGCGTCTGACAATGATAAACACTGAATAAAAATAGCAAGTGACATAAAGATAGACTCTGTGTTAAAGGAGCCAAAGGAAATCCTGAGAATTACTGACAGCCCTATGGCAGTTCCAGACAACATGGTCTGAAAGGTTTTGTTTTGTTTTATAGTTACTGCAGCATTTTGATCAATATAACCTGAAAGGATTAAACCAGTTTGACATCCTTGAAGGAAAATGATGCCTTTCTTATTCCTTAAATTTTTGGTACAATCTAATAAAATGGTAGATAAGTTACCCAGTGAGAATAATTTCCAGGATTTTTCAAAAGCATTTAGATTAAAACCTTCAGAAGATGATTAATGAAGATTGAATTGCTATGGGTTAATAGTCAATATCTTGTGAATTAAGAGATGGCTAAGAGATAGGAAATAGTCATATTGAGGAGGTAATAGTGGGTTAGCCGGAGTGCAGCGGCAATAAAAAGAAATCAGAGATATAGAAAATAATCCTCATCAGGAGCACTGTCCAAATTTTATTTCACCTTTTATGTCTTAAGCTCCAAAGAAAGGTAATCGAGATAGCTAGAGATACGATGTAAGAATCTGAAACTAGATGATTAACCTGTTAAAGAGAAGAGTGAGAGGGGCTTGAATAGCTAATTGGAATGATGATGTTCACAGTGAGAAATGATCAAGCCACATCACTTCAACCTGTCCCTTAATATAAAAGAGCAAAGGGACACAGCAAAAATCAAAGAACAATGAATTTAGAGCAGGGGAAGTAAAGAAGACACTACCATTCTTGATGCTGCGTATTGTCGGCATGTGGAATTCAGTGCTGCAGAAAGTAATTGACCTGAGTATGTGGCTGGCTTTTAAATATGACTAGATAACTAGATGCCATGAACAACCCATGAATATGTACAAGCTACAATAAAAATAATGCTCATATTTCCTGGTGTAAACTTTCCACTTGAAAGATGCGGGAGGAATTTTCATTTAAGAAACTTTTAGCTTGAATGTCAGTTTTGCTATATTTTACCATATCACATGACATTTTAAAAAAACAAAAACCACAGTTTTACCCTGAGAGAGGTATTGGAGAATATTTTTTTTAAATTAACAGAGCTTTAACCTGGGGTAGGTAAAAAGATAATATTAAAGCTTAAGTGGTAATATGCTGTGTTTATTCTATATAGGAATAGAGACAGAATGGTAGAACCATATGTTAAAGATTAATTCCGGCAACCTGGTGGTTAATGAAAATGGTGGTATCCTTGTATGTATGTCATTGATGTAAATGGAACTATTAACATGCATACATTTAGGTACATGCATTAAGTTTTTGCCAGTCAGGATCGTAACAAAAGTAATGTGTTGTGGTAATATTCATATGCTAAGTCTTTCAGCAGTTTAACAATGAATAATGTGCTTCTCTTTGGTCATATGAAAATAATCTAATAAAATACTTTCCCAATAATATCAGTTTCTGGAGTGTGCATATGCCCTGTGGTAGTCTTTTCTATAGAAAATCCATTCAGATTAATGGAAAAAATCAGGCTTTTCTGGTCATGTCTGATGTCTGTCACAGTTTATGGAGCTAGCTGCTGCACCTTTGACTCCTTACTGGTCTCTGAGTGCACACACTTCACCTCCCCCGCTCCCTCCCCCCAGGTGTGAAGCCTCATACCTTTACCTGTCTTGAGTGGAATTTAGCAATTACACCTCTACCCCGATATAACGCGACCCGATATAACGCTGTAAAGCAGTGCTCCGGGGGCGGTGCTGCGCGCTCCAGCAGATCAAAGCAAGTTCGATATAATGCGGATTCACCTATAACGCGGTAAGATATTTTGGCTCCGGAGGGCAGCGTTATATCGGGGTAGAGGTGTATCACACTCTTAGATTAGGACCTGGGCTAAGGTACCCTGTGCATCAACCATTATTATGCTGCAGGTCTGACTGAGTTTGGACACTTGTGGTTTTTCCCTTTGGTAGTCTGTGGCCAGTGGTATACAAAACAACCTTCTGAAATATGTTTTGTTTTGCAGTAGGAGCCACACAAAAGGATTTTGAAGCAATAGTCTACACCGCATCTGTTTTACCCAAAGGCTCATAATCCTCTGATGATAATCTAGGCAGGCCTGACTTCTTTAGGCACCCCAACAGGATCCTGTGTGTGGCTGGTTCCCCTGAATAACAACTGCCCCTGTCTTCAGGGAGTGTCTCTTTTCAACCTTGCCAGAGTTCTGTGTTCCTGGGCCTTTTCCGGAGCTGATCAGAATCAGTTTTGTAGGTTTGCTGGAGGAGAGGTAGAAACATCAAGCTAACAGTTCTGGCATTGTCCATGAATGATGTTTGTTAAGAGGTGGCAATCTTGAGCTATTCTTTTCCTTCCAGCCTGTTTTTTCCAAACAGCCTTCTATTGAGCTAACCCAGTATATTCACACAGCAAGTTTCCCAGTAATCTGCCCAACATACAGTATTCATATGTTATTACAGAGCAGCTTCAAATCTCTCACAATGTGTCTCTACACTAGAGGAGAGTATTTACTGTATATTTTCAGTCTATCTGACAGAATGGAAGGGGTTTATTCAGTGAACAAGGCCCTGTAAATACTACTGTTCTCTGTCAAATATTGTCTTGTTTCAGCTAAACAGTTTGCATTAGCCCTTTCAACTGTCTGATCTCCTGTGCTAATAGCGTACCACTTACCTTTTTAGAATAGCAAAATCTAATTATTTGACAGCCTCCATCTCTAGAGCTACATGTCTTGGGAACCTCGATCTACATGTAATTTCCTGAAGAGATCCTGTAATTTAGAAGTTTCTAATTACCTGTTTTCTTTGGCCTTAAGAGATTAACAATTTCATAATGGATTTATCTTTAATCAAGTAATTGTTCCCTGGATTGTCAGACAGAATGTCCCCTTCCCCACAATGCTATTTCCCTGTACAAGGTTGCTGCCTTTCAGCAGCCAACATTGCAATGGAATGTCGCCATTTTTCATTAGAACCAGCCGTGAAAGGGTTTTCTGTCAACTGGATTCAAGATGGTTACAGATGTCAATCTGAGAGATACTCTGGCACTCATAATTGATGTTTGATTTACTTATTGGTTGCTAATTTTGGATATAAAACAGTAAAAAGCAGTGAGATAATATGTCTTACTCTACAAATCAAATCCGTTAATAATGGTTTGAGTCTAAAGGTTCAGTCTAGACTAATGATTGTATGAACCGCAAAGTAAAAAACATTATAAAATAACTAACGGATGACACTTGCAGTTTGGACAAGAGCTTTATTAACATGAGTTGTCGCCATAACAGGCAGGGCTTATATACCACAACTTTCAATATTCTATTGCTAAAAGGTTACATTTTGAATTTTATTTCTATTAATAAAATCTGCTTCGTCAGATTTCAACCTCCTGTGATGTCATGTTCAGTGTGTTCCAAACATTGCCAAGGTCCTTCAAGGTTAAAGGGGAAATCCGGATCTGATATTGATATATATTGTAGTATATAGGTAGGAACTGGTTATTGTGTTTTAAATAGTTTGGGAGCTCTCTAGTAGCCCTCTATCTTCAATTGCAGAAGCCATTAGAACCCTCAGAGCAGCGGTGAACATAGGTACCTAGGTCTTTTGGTTTTACATAGTTAATAAACACGGTTATGTGGAATGCCAATTTTGCCAGTGTGGTTTCCCATATTCTTAATGTTGTACTGAAAGCAAGGATGCAACAATTGGCATTGAGGATGTGATGATCCTCATCCAGGTATACAGGTTAACTGGAGCACATGAAACACCTTTGTTGTGCCAATGCTGAAAAAGAATGGGGCTCTCCTTATCTGTGAGCATTTCAAGGTTACCATTAACCCAGTATTCTTTACCTAGAATAGAGAATATGTTTGCCTCAATAACTGTTCTCCAAGATCAATCTAGCCCGAGCCCATCTAAAATTGGGGATTGAAGACGGTGAGAAGAAGTACCTCACAATTAACACACAAAAGGTCTTATTTCAATATAACAGGGTAGTGTTTGGAATAGTCAGCACCCACTTTTTAGTAGCAAGACCCGTATCAGGAATTAGGGTGTTCCGAGTACTCAGTGTTGTTTGGATGATTAACTGGTCACAGGATCTAGTGATGTACACCACTTTGAGAACCTCCCAAAGGTACTCGCAAGGCTGGCTGAGTATGGTCTTGAAGCAACTAAGAGAAAATGTGAATTTTTCAAAGATTCGGTAGCATGTAGTGGCCACATCATTGACAAAGATGGTTTCTGTAAATTCCAAGAAAAAGTTGAAACTATCCTTAAGACACCTGTAATGCAAAATGTGTCAATCACACTCCTTTCTGAGGATGATCAGTTATTAGCATAGGTTCCTACCTCATGCAGCAACAGTGTTACACCTCCTGAATGAATTGTGACCCAACGGACAGAAATAGCTTTGGTCCCTACAGTGTAACAGGGCTTTTGATGAAGCCAAGAAGCTCATATAATTTGAAATGGTTCCTACTCACTTAAAGGCATATTTTCTATTAATTTAGTTTGTGACACTTCCTTGTATGGAATAGGATCAGTAATTTCATGTGTAATGGAAGATCATACTGAAAAAGCCTATTGTCTTTGCTTCTAGATCTCTTACCTCAGCAAAATGTAACAATGCTCAAATTGATAGAGAAGCGCTGAGTTTAGTCTAGGGAGTTAAAAAGTTTTACTAGTATCTCTATAGGAAACAATATACTTTTTGTTACAGATCATCAACTGCTATTTTCAGTTTTTAGAAAAGGAGTACAGGCAATCACTGCAGCACAGTGACAAGAAATGGGCAACATTCTTGGGTGCTCACTGTTCCAATATTAAGTTCAATGGTACCAGCCAACATGGTAATGCAGATTGTTTATCACACCTGCCATTAGAAGTGGCAGGAAAGGATAATGAAGTGGAGGCACAGAGAGTAAATATGTTCTATATGGCACAAATTGAGCCCTTGCCAGTAACAAATGCCATGATACAATGTGAAATTCAAAATGATCCAGTGCTGGCTAAAGTTCATGACATTACAGTGAGTGGATGGACTCAGGCACACAAATAACTGTGTCCAGTTTTCTTAGCTTGAAAAGATTGCATATTATGTGACACTAGAGTGGTTATTCCTATTTAGCCAAAGTCTCTCAAACTACAAGAATTACCCAAAGGACTTTTGGGAATTGCAAAAGTGAATGTCCTGGCCAGGAGTTTTGTGTGCTAGCCTGGGATTGATAGACAAATAGTGAAAATGGCAAAACAGTGTCAGGGTTGTCAGCAAACTCAGTACATGCTCCATTGCATCCTTTGGAGTGTCCAACAACCTTGTGGCAACAAGTCCTTACAGATTGTTTGAACCATTTATGGGACATATGTGTTTGGTTGCAATAGATGCTCATTTTAAATGGCCTGGAGTATTCTGTATGAATTGAGCTAGTTCAGTGGAAGTGTTAAAATTTTTGTTTTCAAGGACAGGAATTCCTGAACAGACTGTAAGTTTCAATGGAACTCAGTTCACATACAAAGAGTTCCAGTTGTTTGTCTGAAGAAATGGTATCAAACATGTTGACGTTGCATTGCATATGTTTTATGGAAATATGCTTATGCGTGTGAATATGATGTAACTGGAATATGCTTTCTGCAAAAGGTCTCTTGTAAGGTATCATAACAAAGGTTATAACCTACTGAATATATTCCTCCTATTTGTATGTATGTATCATTCTTGTATCTGAAGCTAGAAATATGAAGTATAACTCTGAGATCCTATTGTAAATATGCAAAGTGTGGGCCATTGATGGTGGTTTAGAATCTTGATGGCTCCCATTGACTAGGACAATTGATTGTAAATGTGGGTAATGAAGAATGAGGTCTCTCAGAACATGTGACCATGTCACATGATACTGGAATCCATCTTAAATCTGGTACTTTTCCATTTAGAAGGAGGGGTGAGGACCCAGAGAGACAAAAGATTCCCACCTTGTGCCAAAGCTATAAAAGGGAATGGAACAGAACAAAGGGGACTGCAGTCATGAGAAAAACATCTTAGGTGGAAAACAGAGGCTGTTGGAACTAACAAGGACTGTACTGGCGGAAAGGACTGGGCCCAGATTAAGAAGAAGTCTAGTCTGTGAAAGAAGCTTATTGGAACCCAGTATAAGCTTTATACAGAGTAAAACGGATTTATATGGGGTTTGGATCCCATTGGGAACTGGGTGTCCGGTGTTAGAGATAGGTGACCTGCTGAGCAGTTTTTGGTTAACGTCTTCAGCTTTGGGGGCATGGACCAGACCTGGGTCTGTGTTACAGCAGGCTAGAGTGTCTGGCTCAACAAGGCAGGGTTCTGAAGTCCCAAGCTGGCAAGGAAAACGGGCTCAAAGGTAATTCCAACACATCAGGTGACAGTCCCAAGGAGGTCTCTGTGACTGAACCTGTCACATATGTCACATTATATTTTTACAATCCTGCCACAAAGGGATCAGTCGAAAGATTTATTCAGATACTCAAGCAAGTGATTCATGCTACAATCCTGGATGAAGGTAGCTTGCAAACAGGTTTGTAGATTTTCCATTGGCCTATAGGAATTCAGTACATGCTACTACAAATCAGGGACCAACAATGTTTATGGGTCATAATTTAAAATCTCACCTAGACTTGTTAAAACCTGATCTACAGAAGGACATTTGAAAGAAACAGTGTGATCCAATGGCCACAAATAGTCCCACTGCACACCTTCATGGAGGAGGAAAAAATCTTAGCAATTTCCAAGAATTCATGGAAGCCTAGTGTGATTACATCACAGACAAGTCCCCTGTCTTATTGGGTAGAAGTAGCACCAAATATGTAATGGAAAAGACACATAAACCAGTTTTTGAGCACAAATTCAACAGGATATTCTACACCTGTGATGCCTATTGAAAATACTGAGCCTTCAGTACAGCTATAGACAGTGACTTGTGATAGTGCCAGTGAGCCTTGTGTCCCTGTTTCTTCTACAAACGACCCTAACACTTCAGAGCAGGAAGATGCTGTTGATACAGCTATACCAGAAAGTGCAGGCACTTTCAGAAACTGTTGCTATGCCTATGAGACATTATTTAGAAAGAAGTCTTTAACCACCCCTCAAACTTAATTTGTAGCTTATGTATTAGTACTTTATAAAGTAATACATTTATAATATTTTGTATGTCCTTTCATGCAAAGGGGGAAAGACTATATAGTGTATAGAAATTGGGTAATATTTCTTTAAATAGTTTGGGTGACCCACTACAGGTCTCCCAGTCTTCTATTGCAGAAACCACCAGAACCCAGTCACAGCAGCAGTGTACATAGGTAGCTAGGTTGTGTATATTTGTACATAGTCAATAAACACAGTTATTTGGAATCCATCTGTGACGGTATGAGTCCACAAAAAAATAATTTCTGGGGAGAGAAGAGTTTGAGGCTTTTCATATACATCATTCAGTTGAAGTTTTATATTTATATAAACAGTGTTTTTGTGTTTCGGGGAGTGTTTGGTTTTTGCTTTGCAGTTCATCTTTTATGGACTCGTCTTTGCCTTCCTCGATACAGAAGACTGAAAATGTTAATCTATTTTGAAAATATGGTATTAATATATAAAAAGTGGTGGAATTTTACTGGAGGCCTAGCTAGTGAAATACCATTGACTAGATATTTGTTTAAGACTGAAATACATTTGGGATCTGATTGTCCCTTGGAGACTATCAGTGACGTTTTTAAGAATCCAAATAATACATTATAACTCTGTGTGCTATGTTACCATGAATTCTTTCTTGTATACTGGGCTTGGAATTTCACTGTGTACTAATGAATTTAACATTCTTGCCCTTAAAACATAGTAAATTGCCATATTTTCCTTCCTCTTGCTTTGATTGGTCATTAGTATCATTATAAAAGTTTTGTACTTTTAGATCTTAAGTTGCTGCTAAATCATTTTGTAAGACTCAAAGCTTTTATTAGCAAGTTATCTCCCATATGAGAGTCAGTACACTTTGGTCCCATGTGAATTATTAATGTTCATTTAACACATATTATACTTGGTTCTTGATTTATGATCATAACTAAAGTTGTCCCTAATCAAAAGTTTGATACAGTGCATGATTCTCAATTATGTTGTATCTTTTGCAGAAAAGTTCAGACTTGTTTGTTCCTCCTGTTTATTGTAACAAATTCTGGTGCTATCCGAGATTTGCAAAGCCTGTCAAATGTTGGTTTTTAGGGCCAACAGCCCTAAAGTTGAATTTAATTTGTGCATAATAAATTGCTACAATAAGGTTTCTTAGCTTAATTACAAAAGCCTTTTGGGAGTTAAACTGATGTGAAATTAAGGGTCATGGGACTACCACAAATTTCTGGAG
Organism: Malaclemys terrapin pileata; assembly: GCF_027887155.1. Lineage (NCBI taxonomy): Eukaryota > Metazoa > Chordata > Testudines > Emydidae > Malaclemys > Malaclemys terrapin. The sequence continues at coordinate 163,895,626 of NC_071507.1, read as the reverse complement.
GTTATAGTGATAAAATCCATCTGTTTCTTCTCAAAAGCGACAGCTCAATAAATTGTTCTTATCCATTGGTGTACTTAAGTAGTTGCAGTGACATTGAATGTCTAAAAAATAAAAAAATGGATTAGTCACATTAAAGCCTAATGAATAGCATAATAAAAACAGCTCAAGTAGCTGGCATGATTGTTTGCATTTGAGCATTTTGTATAGATGTCCTGGAGGGCAGTTTAAAAATGGTCCTTGGGCTGAGAGCAAGGGGATTAGGGTGGGGAGGAAAAGGATCTTTTAACACTTGTAGCGACAGATAAGAAAGTAGCACAGCAGCCATGGATGCAGGCCAATCTGGCCATCCAGTTGCAAGGATGAGTTTGATGCAGATATGAGTGAAGGAATTAGGTTTACATAGTGAGGAAACCTTGATGAGTAGGAAGGTTTAGGACACATGCATTGGCACTTGCTGGGGAGAGGCAGCATCAGTGCTCAGATATATGGAATTTCTTTGCCAGGAAAGAACAGTTTCTTTTTAGGTTTGATTAAAAAAATCACATTGTTTTTGAGCAGCAAATCATGAGGAATCAAATCCTCCTTTGTTTAGCTATATGGCTAAAACTACAGAAACTTTGAAACATATTTTTCTGTTTGCTTCTATTGATCTACATATGTTCTATTCCCTTTTGTTATCAGTACAGTAATGGGGTAATATAGTCCTTTGCTATTTTACAATGACATTGGGAGCTAATCAATATTCTTCTACAGAGTTTGATAATAGTTGTAAAAATGCCATATGGCTGTTATCAATGGTTTTGAAATGCTTTTTTAGACTGGTTGGGGTTTTGTTTATGTTTTTACTTAATTGTTTATAAATAAATGTCAGGGAAGAGCTATTTGTTCCTTTATAGAATAAAATCATAAAATAAAACTTGAAATGATAAATGTACACTGTAAAAGTTCCACCATACTCCAGAACAATATTTTTAATATCTTTTAAAGGTAAATGGATACATTTGTATATAGCGGCGGTTCTCAAACGTTAGCAACCCAAGAACCCCCATTTTGAAGTAAAATTTTTCGGGGACCCACCAGCCCCCCTGCTCAGGCCACACCCCCGCTCCAGCTCTTCCCACCCCCTCACTGCATTCCCCCTCCCTCCATCACTCACTCTCCCCCACCCTCACTCACTTTCACCAGAATGGGGTAGAGGATTGGAGTGCAGCAGGAGGTGCGGGGTGCAAGCTCTGGGAGGGAGTTTGCTTGTGGGAGGAGGTGCAGGGTATGGGCTCTGTGAGGGAGTTTGCTTGTGGGAGGAGGTGCAGGGTGTGGGCTCTGGGAGAGAGTTTGGGTGTGGGATCCGGTGCGGGCTCAGGGCTGGGGCAGGGGGTTGGGGTACAGCAGGGGGTTCAGGGTGTGGGCTCCAGCCGGGTGGCGCTTACCTCGGGCAGCTCTGGAAAGTGACCGGCACATATCTCTGGCAGCGGCTCCCAGGCGGAGGGGACCAGGGAGTCTCTGCGCCACGCCCCCGCCCGCAGGTACCACCCCCGCAGCTCCCATTGGCTGCAGTTCCTGGCCAATGGGAGCTGTGGAGTCGGCGCTTGGGGAGGGGGCAGCGTGCAGAGACCCCCGGTGCCTCCCCATCCCCAGAGGCCATAGGAACGTGCCGGCCGCTTCCGGGAGCAGCACGGAGCCAGGGCAGGTAGGAAGCCTGCCTTGGCCCCGCTGCGCTGCCAGATGTTTAGTAACTAAAATCTCCCGGTTTGGCTTCAGTAGCCCCCCGGGGGATGGGGAGGCGTTGATCAGCGGGGACCGCAGACCCCCTGGAGTACCCTCGGGGACCCCTAGGAGTCTGGGGACCTGAGTTTGAGAAATTCTGGTATATATGGTAAAATGCTGCATAAAATCAAGTTGAAAAAAGACTTGATATGACCATTTGTTTTGATACGACCATTCCAACCATTTGTTTCCTATAATCCATTTTTGCATATTTTAGAAAGTTCCACGTTAAGGCTTCTCTCCCTTGCCCAGAGGATGAGTTGTTCCCTAATGAAAGTTAGTTATTAGCATTTATTAAGACACAGATAAAGCCCCTTTGGTTTTAAAATATGAATTGTGTACTCTTAGGCATCCCCATTCCATTAGTTTCAGGATTAGAATCTAAGATATGGATCTCTCATTTGTTTTGTTAAAGTATTTCAAAATCTTAAATGTGTGAAAATTGAAATACTTAGAAACTGTTTTCCTCTAAAGAGACAGTCTGTGCCACCTTCTAAAAATTTTGTCCTGTATCTCATATTCCCACATCAAGATGTCATGTGTGGTTTCATTGTCCACCCTCCCCATCCTCACATTTAAAAAAAAAATGTCAGGGAATACTAAGATCTGGCAAGTATAGTTTTTGCAGCATGGTACCACATAATAGATACTGGTGTGGTTGCGCAAGAATAAGGATGGGTTTCAGCTGTGACAGGCTATGATGTGGTGCATATGCCTCTGACTCTTTGCTCAAGTTTTAACTATACCTCAACATACCCCATATCTTGCATGGCTACACTGTTCACAAAGTAAAATTACAGCCACTTCTTATATGCACCGTGGCCATCTGTTTTCCATCTGTTGTCCGTCTATAATATATAAAGGCATTTTTGTACCCTTTTCAAGTTTAACATTGTCCAAATGTTGAGGTACTGCCACCTTCCCCAAAATGCAGTATCGGGATGAAAAGGTGTGTTAAGGGTTTCTGTTGGTGGGACACCATGGTTACTACCTTTTAAACTTACATTTTCATCATTATTCATGAACACAAAGTGATATCAACAAAAAATCCAATACAGGATGTAAGAGCTGTTAGTATCTAACAATTTAAACACTTTAGTTGAGGTAATAGCTTCCACTAGGCTGTTCAGAAAATTTAGAGTTCTATTCATAATTGGCTTTGTATTTGCGTAGTGAACTGCTCTAAGCATAAATATGAGGTGAAAAAAAAAAGATGAGAAGCAACAATCAAGTAACATAATGCTCTCTATAAAAACAGAAAAGTAAAGAGGTGTCAGGGGATCTGTCTCCTAAGCAGCGGGGGTGAAATAACTCCAGGTGACTATATTTTAAAACAAGTTTACTGCCATTGAGATGATATTGATTATCAGACAAAAACATAAGTATACCCTGTTCTCTATCAAGAACACAGAGAAGCCAAGATTCACCGCCTACAATTAACATCACCTACAACTTGACTCGGGTGATGCCAGCATAAAAGAGTCCTTTATATATCTCAGACAGCCACATTAACTAAAGGGAAAAAATACCCAAGTCCTGTGTAGTTCACTTTCCTTTAACAAACTATGATTACTGTGTTCTGACATTAGGGTGTAACTTATTGATTTAGGATGCATAACAAGCCACTCAGGCTATTGCCCCAGAATCTTATTGAAGTATTTTCATTCAGTGTACATTAAGTAAATGAAATACCTGATCTGGGAGTAAAAGATACTATCAATCCTACACAGTCCATTCCAACTAAGAATAGGTTGGAATTTTCACTCGCTTTACGCTGTTCTATCAGGAATGACTTGATATTGAAATCAGTAGCATTATACAATGTAAAAGTATGTAATCCCAATTAAACCCAGTGACTATTGGCAATTAACAGAAGACAGAAGAAGTGCATGTTTTGAGGACTGCATTTGATTTTTAGTTATACACACTTAAATTATCGGTTATTTTGAATCTAACCCACATCCTCTTAGAGATGTCCAGGGAAGTTACAGTATAGTAGTTTGAATTTTGTTATACAATATTTCAAGCTAGGAGCTATTTTTTTTTTTAAATCTGTAACTTTTGATTTTAAAAGGGACAAGAAATGGGTATTAGATCTTAAACAGTTTAAATCAAAATCTAAAAATCATAGGCTGGATAATTTTATGACCAATAACATGTAATAAAATATGCTGAAACAGAGGTAATCAAATCACGCAATACAGAACATCAACTGATTACTACTCGGATTTGGAAGGAACTTTCTCCATGTTGTACAATTGGGTCGATGGATTGTTGGAGGGTTTTCCACACTGGATAAGATAATGAATAAAATTTTCAGAAGCACCTGGGTCACTTAGAAGCCTAAATTCCCCCAGTGACTTAGGTGCTTTTGAAAATGGTACTTAGGTTCCAAAGTCACTTAGACATTTTGAACATTTTGCTCTATATCTATCTTTATTATTTTGTATTTATTTGGAGAATGTTTTTTCTACCATGTAAAAAGTACTTACAAGACTTGGTTGTGGGTTTTTTGTTTGTTAGAGTTTCTGTGTAAGGAATGCCCAAAAGTTCATATTTACCTTGATCGGATCGAACTGAAAGATATTCCAGAAGAACAGATGTATATGAGAAGATGGCTTCATGAACGCTTTGAAATAAAGGATAAGTGAGTAGCGATAGTCATGTCACAGCTGAGACTTAAGATTTGATATGCTTCAAAGTAACTTATTTTTAGTATTAACACAATGAACAGTCTTACACCTCCTAAACATTTCCATGGACCAGCTCACCCACTCTGCTAAGAACCCAATGGTAGGGGTCTGCTGGGGGACCCAGTTTCCCCCAAATTGTTCCATCGATGGGGGTAGATGGTGTTTCCCACATTGGTATGTCCTATGGGGGCACGTACACACAGTGGATCCACATGAGAGTCTGGCATACTTACAGAGGTCTGTGCCTCCACATCAGCTCAGATTCCCCTCCAGTTCTCTCTTGTTCCCATGCAGCATAGTTCAGCAGGAACTGGCCTGACAGAGTTTCCTCAGTTGGCAGCTGCTCTTAGATATAAATAGGTGATAACTAATTCATCTAGTGAGTTCCTAACCTTCTGTATACCGGCATACATCCTATAAGCGAAAGGCTGCCACTTGTGACTCAATGGGTTCTGTAGGGATATATACCATTTCAAACTCACAAGGGTATAATTGTCCCTGGTGTAACTTCACTGAGGTCAATGAAAGATGAATTTGATCTTTGAGCCCATGTGGAAGGCAACTAGATCTAGGCATATATATATATGGCCCTCATCACCATAGTATCTGAGCATCTCACAATGATTAATAAATTTTCTCTTCATCACACTCCTGTGAGGTAGGAAAGGACTGTTATCCCTATTGTGCAGATACAGAACTGAGTCACAGGCAGAAGAAGTGACTTCTGCAGGGTTACACAGGAAGTGTGTGGAGCCAGGAACTGAATGGAGGTCTCTGGCCCAGTTCAGTGCCCTGTTCATTAGATCATCCTTCCTACCTAATGACAGGTTTCAGAGTAGCAGCCATGTTAGTCTGTATCTGCAGAAAGAACAAGAGTACTTGTGGCACCTTAGAGACTAACAAATTTATTAGAGCATAAGCTTTCGTGGGCTACAGCCCACTTTTTCGGATGCATCCGAAGAAGTGGGCTGTAGCCCACGAAAGCTTATGCTCTAATAAATTTGTTAGTCTCTAAGGTGCCACAAGTACTCTTGTTCTTCCTACCTAGATACATTACTGCTTGGCATGTGCATATGAAACATTCAGTATTTTCAGAATTTAGTTACATACTAAAATATTACTCTCCAAAAACAGTAGAAGGAAACTGTTTTTGTTGCTGAGCCAATAAAGCCACTGTTAGGGTTACCATACGTCCTCTTTTTCCCGGACATGTCCGGCTTTTCGGCAGTCAAACCCCCGTCCGGGGGGAATTGCCAAAAAGCCGAACATGTCCGGGAAAATGGCGGCTCTGCTCCTCCCCGACTCTTCGGCTCTGTTTAAGAGCCAGGCTGCCCGAACGCTACCGGCTTCGGGCAGCCCCGTGCCTCCAGACCCTGCACCGCCAGAGCCCGGGAGGGGAAGTGCCCGGCTGGGGGCGCAGGGTCTGGAGGCAGGGGGCTGCCCGAAGCCGGTAGCGCTCGGGCAGCCTGGCTCTTAAACAGAGCCGAAGAGTCGGGGAGGAGCAGAGCCGCGGCGGCTGGAGCCTCCAGCCCCCGGGGCTCTGTGTAACTGACACAGTGTCAGTTACACAGAGCCAAAGAGGAGCAAAGCCTCCAGCCGCCGGGGCTCTGTGTAACTGACACAGTGTCAGTTACACAGAGCCGCAGCCGCTGGAGGCTTTGCTCCTCTTCGGCTCTGTTTAAGAGCTGGGCTGCCTGAGAGCTACCGGCTTGGGCAGCCCCCTTGCCTCCGGACCCTGCGCCCCCAGCCGGGCACTTCCCCTCCCGGGCTCTGGCGGCGCAGGGTCCAGAGGCACGGGGGCTGCCCGAAGCCGGTAGCGCTGGGGTAGCCCGGCTCTTAAACAGAGCCTGAGAGGAGCAGAGCCTCCAGTTGCAGGGGCTCTGCTCCTCTTCGGCTCTGTGTAACTTATACAGTGTAAGTTACGCGGAGCCCCGGAGGGGAAGTGCCCGGCTGGGGGCGCAGGGTCCGGAGGCATAGGGGCTGCCCAAAGCCCGAGCGCTACCGGCTTCACAGTTTGCTGGGCAGCCTCCAGACCCTGCGCCCCCTCCCGGGCGCTTCCCCTCCCGGACTCCAGCTGCGCTGGGGAAGCGCCAGCTGGGGGCGCAGGGTCTGGGGGCTGCCCGGGAAACCATGAAGCCGGTAGCACTGGGGCATCCCTTTCCCCCTGGCTGGGAGTGGGAGAGAGGAGGGGGCGGAGTTAGGGTGGGGAAGGGGCGGAGTTGGGGCGGGGCTAGGGGTGGGGAAATGGGCGGGGCCAGGGCCTGTGGAGGGTCCTCTTTTTTTATTTATGAGATATGGTAACCCTAGCCACTGTAGACATTTTGACTTCAACATGTAAGAATAAAATGTTCGTGTTTATTTCCAAAATCCTTTGAGTCTCCTGAGACTTCATTATCTTCCCTGTTTTGTTACATGCAGACACCTTTCCTTTTGTTCACAGAGTTGCTTTTGTTATGAATTATTGACAATAAAATATTATTTTATTTAATATTATTTTACAGGATTGGGGACTTGTTTTGCTAGGTGCTGAGTAAATATAAATGTAGGCACAGTAATATACATTGAAAAGAATTGTATGACTGCAAAAATAATTTGTGTTGTTTTAAGGGATTAAGTTTGAGAACCCAGGTACAGAGCATAAGTTTGTTTGATTGTCAATATACCTATAGCATGTTGTCTGTTGTTACAAAACTGTTGCTATTCGCACTGCTAAATAAGTATTTGATAGGTAATAGAGGATAAGATATAAAATTATTAGATGAAAGAAAACTGCGTTAAACATGAACTAACACATGAATTTGTCTCTCACAGGTTACTAATAGAGTTTTATGATGCAAAGGATTCTAAAAGAAGAAACAAGTTCCCAGGGAAATGTGTTCATTCCAAACTAAGTCTCAAGAAAACTTTACCATCCTTGCTGTTTCTAGGTGGCCTGACTGCTAGTATGCTTCTGACAGAATCTGGAAGGAAACTTTATGTAAAAACATGGATATATGGGACTTTAATTGGCTACCTTTGGGTTAGTGTTAAAGCATAAATAGATGCTAGTCTCCAATGAGAGAAATGTGCTCTCTTGTCTTGCACATTGCACCAAACTTTTTCCTGAATTTATAAAGAAATGTAAATAAAGCCTTATTGATTGAACATTGGATAAATTGGAATTTCTGACTTACACCTCTGTGTGGTTGGTCTGGGGAAAATATACTTAGTTTTACAAATTTGCTACTGATTTTGCTGTAAAAATGACAGATAAACTGAGTTTTATTACACATTGCTTTCCCCATGAATGAACATCCATCTGTATCTGCTGAAGATTAGTAGAAGTATGTCTTTATAGATACATAACTTAAGTGGACCAGTGAATGTATTTACTAACATTAATTTAGGGGATATATATATTCTTCTACTACTATTATTCATGTTTAGTTTTTGTTACTTTTCAATTCATTGCAGCAACTCAGTTATATCTATCCTAGCTGCATTACAGCTAACAGCAAAGCTAATGTTCTTCAGTATCTTGCTTTTCAGTTTTATATAAATATGTTCCTCAGAAGCTGATCAAGTAAATTCATAAATCATGAAATGTTATGCAAGGCAGAGAAAAAGTTCCTAAGAACAGTTGTTCATCGGGAAGAAGTTTTGTTTATCTAGTGCATGGTCTTTTGATTGCATTATTACCTGATTTAATTATTTTACATATGCAAAACATTTAATTATAATTAATATTATTGAACCAACAGCTTATTTTGTGCACCCTATGTTTGTGCAGAAGAAAATATGTGCAGTATAATGAAATGTTAAGTTTAATTGTGGCCTAACCAGATTGTAGCCTACCTTATGTCTAAATCGGCAATAGTTTGTTGAAGATTCAGCTCAGCTAATAGAACTGTAGAGTGTATGTGCCATAAACAGTATGAACATTCAGAAGTTTCCTGTTACCTCATCATTATCTCGAAGCAAATTGATGTAATCTGTATAATACATAGTAATATTATTATTTCAGCAGAAGTGTAGATTATGGTAACAAGGAACTTTCAGATGTTCCTACTAAACTTAAAGCATGTGCCTTTGTCTGCTAATCTATGATTTAGCCTGATATTCATTGTCAAAAAATCATTTAGTGTTATATTACATTAGACTTTCACTGCGTCCTAGTTGATGTACACGTCAGATGAATTGAAGATTTTGGTGTTGATACATATGGTTTGCACAGTAGAATAATTGTTAAAGAAATGCATATCTGACTAGTATGTCACCTGCTTGCAAATATATATTTTAAAAACCCTTGTTGTCAGCAGGCCTGTGGTTCCCGTGGCTATTGTGCCTGAGTGTTACGTGGGGAAATTCCATTTCCTCTTTTCCAGGGAATAGGCTATCTGCACTAGGGTCCAGCTAGAGAAGAGGATCCTGTATTATCTTCTTCCACTAGGAAATCAGACTCCCAGCATCAAAACACAAGACCTAGAGTACGCTTTTATCTCACTTCTCCAAGCTTTAAATGTGCATCTCTTATTAGCTTTAATGGCATTTACATTGCATAAACTCCTTATGCATTAAAATAATAACATACATCTTGAAATTATCATTGTTCTCAAATTCCATCATAGTCAGAATAATTGAACCAAGTGCTTGCTTTTAATACATATTTTTTTAAAAAATTTATAGAAGAATATTTACAAGTCCACCTTAAAAATGATGCAGTACAATTGTCAGTTTGCAATTCTGTATCCTTCCATAATGGATTTTGTCACTGGACATATTTATATCATTCATTTATGCAGGAGGTGTTGATGAACCATCTTAAAACAATGACAGGGAACAATGTTTAGAATAGCATTGTTGTAAGGTTCTGAAACCATGGAAAAATAAGCCATTTTATGTAACAGGTAAACGTGCTTCCCATGTGCATCATACAGCTTGTGCTGTTCTCAACAGAATGGCCAATGGATACAATCAGAACACAGTGTTCTCCTGTTAATCTGACTTTGACGTATGAAATGTAAATTTACAATGAATCCTTACTGTGTCATGATTTTGTGTAACAGTCCAAAAGTTAAGAATAACACTTAACTGTACAACAAAAATAAATGCAAACTGCTTAACTCACTTGTAGCAGAATTACTGTTGTTTTGGAGGTCCTAATGACTACAATTTTGGATCTCTCATGTTAAACTATCTAGAATATAATTGAGTCAGTGAAACAAAGCAACTGGCCTGTTTATTTTGAATGTCATTCTCCTGGCTATTCTTACACAATTTTTTTTCTCGCAATTAGTTTATACATTTTTGAAAATTGTTATGTATTTGCTCATGTATTGGGTGTTCAGAGCATTGTATGCTATTTCTTAATATGCACTGATGTCAACTTGAAATATTTCTTTATTAAAAAGAAAAGAGCCAGATGCTCATTCAACTTTTTTGCTGTTCCTATTCTTGTTTGAAGTATTTTTTAAGCTTATGTTTGTAACTGTTTACAGCTGAATTATTATTCTTTACAAAAACAGTCAACATGCATGATTCTAACACTCTTCAGTAAAAAGGTTTGTGTGAAGAAAAGTCAAATAAAAATGCCCTTGTCTTTCTTTTCTGTGCTGCTAAAAAGTTTCAGAAACTTGGAATGTTTTATAAATGCCCATGTTCAGTACAGTACTAAGGAAATGGTTAGACCAGGATAGTAGCTTCGGAACTGAGAATACCTGCAAGATTGCGTATATAATATTATTAATCATGTTTATTACGGCAGTGCCTAAGTACCAATGAAGAGTGGAGTACTGTACAGAGTAGTTGACAATCCCTGCCCCCCGAAGACCTTGCAGTCTAAATAGGCCAGGCAGACAGAGAGTGGGGGGCGGGGAGGAATAACATGCAAAGCAGTGTGATGGCACAAGCCATCACTTCAATGCCATGACTTTTTTGGGAGGGGAGGGGACTTAGGAGGGGATAAGCTAAAGGGAAAGGAAGATGAGTGAGCACGACAGGGCAGGAGAAGGGGGGGCAGTTGTGGAGTGAAGCTGAGATGAGGAGATGCAGGTTTGGAGCAAACAGCCAATTAGCACAGAGCAGAGGAAGTCCAGTCAAAACTGTAGCTGCTTCTGTTACTGCTCCTCCAGAGGAGTCTCTGGCTGGCTCCACTGTGGAATTCTTTTTCACGAAGACCACGGTGGGAGTGGGGGAGTGGAGAAGGGAGGCACCATCTGTGTCCTTGTGCCCCCAGAGTTGGGGAGGAGCCTTCCTTGCAACATTCTTCAGCTTTGTGTAGCTCAAAAGATATGACTGCTCTCTATAAATGGATCAGAGGGATAAATAGCAGGGAGGGAGAGGAGTTATTTAAGCACCAATGTGGATACAAGAACAAATGGATATACACTGCCCATCAACAAGTTTAGGCTTGAAATTAGACAAATGTTTCTAACCATCAGAGAAGTGAACTTCTGGAACAGCCTTCTAAGGAGAGCAGTGGGGGGGGAAACCTAATTGGCTTCCAGACTGAGCTGGATACATTTGTGAAGGGGGTGGTTTGATGAGGCTGCCTACAATGACTTGTATCCAATCTGCAATTGCTAATAGCAAATATCCCCCATGCGCTGGTAAGGTCACTAGATGGGGAGGGCTCTGAGTTACAATGAAGAATTCTTTCCCAGGAGTCTGGCGGATGAGTCTTGTGAAAATTGTCAGGGTCCAACTGACCACCATATTTGGAATCAGGAAGGAATTTTCTCCCAGGTCAGATGGGCAGAGACCCTGGGTTTTTTCCCCCTTCCTCTGCAGCATTGGGCATGGATAACTTGCAGTTTTAAATTAGAGTAAATGGTGAATTCTCTGTAACTTGACATCTTTAAATCATGATTTGAAGACTTCACTAACTCAGTCAGAGGTTAGAGGTCTATTACAGGAGTGGGAGGTGAAGTTCTGTGTCCTGCAATGTGCAGATCAGACTAGATGATCATGATTGTCCCTTTTGGTCTTAGTCCATGAAAGCTTGTCTCTCACAAACAGAAGTTTGTCCAATAAAAGATATTACCTCACCCACCTTATGTCTTAGTTTGGCATGTTCAGTACTGCTAGATTTTGTGAATGGTCCTATATTTTAGGTGTCTGTGTACCAACAGTAAGAACGGAAGTGGAGGTTTTGTGGGGCATGTTTATTTGGTGAGAAATAAATAATGGAAGGTATTTAATTTTAATTTTTAATTTAATTTTATTTTTTTCCCCTCACACAGAGAAGGAATTCCCTAGTCTGGGGACTGTAGGATTAACTATGCCCACAAAGGCCATAGAAACAGATAATAGGCTACAGATCTTATCACCTCCCAGCCTTATAAGTCTGGGAACTGCAGCACAGCCTTTGGGCTGCAGTGAACAGATCTACTCCAAGTATAGGAATTTAAGTGGAAGTGGTGGCGGTTTTTGTGAGCTCACCCTTGCCAGTATTTTTTCTTCTTTTGTTCTTCTGGCCTGTCTCACTGATGTGGAGTCCTGTGGTTCCAGTGAGAAGGAGCCTGGAATGTTTTACAACAACTTGCTGAACATGAAATAAACAAGAATATTATAGTTATGTTTGCACAAGTCTGGTCCATGATGCAATTCAAGCAACAAAATATATAGAGAATCGAGTGAGTGAAAACCAGTGAAAAATACCAGTGCATTTCATTAATTTAAAATATCTACTGTAACTTACGGTAATTGAGTTCCCTATTTTGTAGTTCATGCAACCTTGTCTTCTGAGAAATGGTTTGGCTTCTTATACTTTCTATTTTATGAGCTGTGTCCCTGTTCTGAAGGGGTCATGACCCATAGAACAGCAAAATCCAATCCATTACTATGTGTGGAAATTAAATATTTACACCAGGTCTATATTAAACATACATTCCACTAGAAATGAGGGTGTGGGGGGAATAATATCAAAGGAACATACTATTGATTTTGAATGTGCACAATGATAAGTAAATATTGAAATTGGAACCATCCCTTCTAAATGGTCACTTGTATCTGGTTCATGTTTATACAGTGAAAACTTATCCTTATTAGTTATTCTTGTACAAACTGAATATTTCTAGGCTGCTCTTTAATTTTTTTTATCTTGTATAAAATTAAGTCTCCAGTAGAAACAACTCTGCTTTTTGTTAGCTTCTCAATGTGACTACAAATGCGATGTAGGATTTTCCATCAGACCAGAATTAACCTAACCTACAAACCTGGTTGTATTATCAGTGTGTGTTTTAGGGCAGCCATGGCCAGGGGAGTCCCCAACAGTGCAGCTCTATTGGTCAGAGCTACTGCAGAGGATCTGTGCAGAATATCCTGGCCAGCTGTTGATGTCCCAGAAGTCATATGGGGGGATGGGAGCCTGCTCTGATTTCGTATTCTCTTGAATTCAGTGGACTTTATATCAGACTGACGGAGGAGAGTCAGTGGAGTATCCAGCTGACACCAGAAGGCTCTCAGATTTGGCAGATATCCTTGCATTATCTTACCAGCACATTTTCAACATGGTGCACAGGTAATTATACACACTAAGTCTTGGTGTTATGAGCACTTTCCTTTTTTTAAGCCTTTGGAACCTTGATTTCAGAGGTTTAGGTCATTTATTTAAAAAAAAAAATACTGTGTGTTTGAATTTGTGCTAGTAAAATACAAGATTGACAGCTCTGCAGAACAAGGGATGTGCTGGTACAAGCTTCCCTGCTGATGTGCTTCAACCATGACCTTAGAGAGGGATTGCCTCTAGGGATGAAATATTAGTTCAGTCTCTATAGAGTAGCTATAAATCTGGCTGGGCATGACTACGCTTGCATATAGCTTGATTTGAGTGCAAGGTTAAACTGTAAACAGGGTGTGACAGGCTGTGTGCAGGAGATGGTGTTTTCAGGTGAGTTGAGGTAATTGGGAACTCCCTGAACTGATAAGCTTCAAATGCAGATAAGGTGAGGACACAAGTGATTGGTCCTTACATGATTTGCAAAGCACATGGTCCTTACATGATCTATACGATGTCCAAACCAATTAGATTCAAGAAGTATAGATGTTAGTAGCTAGTAAAAATGTGCATTGTGTGTGATATGGTTTGGAATTATGGTGTTACCCTGTACCTAAGCCACCTGTATCGGGGCCTGGCCAGCATGGGCTTAGAGCCTCTCTTTTAGGACTACTAATAAAGAAGCCAGTTAGTGTGATTAATGTGTGTGCATCTTTTCACTAGGACATGAACTTAGCCTGTATGAAATGACTGACTGGTCTATCTACCAGCCATCCCATAGTAACCACTTTCAATCTCTACCTGCCCAGGCTTCATTAGAACCAGGAACTTGGAGCTGAATGCTCCTTACTGTCCTGTTACCCTCTCCAGGGCCTGTGCAGTCATCTGGGTTCAGCCATTTTATGAAACCTGATTTCATGTTGCAGTTCTTGGCTGGGGGAAATTGCTGGGCTTTGGTGCACAACAAGGAAGGAGTGGAAGGAAATTTCTTTTCGTGACTTAAGGGTTAACTCTTTGTACTTTAAGGAAGCATTTACCTATTCTCAGTAAAGTGTAGTGAGGACAGGTATACTCCACCTACCCATTTTAATGTTCTCGTATATCATCATGGCACCTGTGCCCCCATGGCTCCCCATTACCAGTTTCTGTGAAAAGGTGTGGGTGCGCGCGCACACACATCTCTTTCCCCCTCTCCTGGTCCCCTACAATGCTAGTAGGAGAGTTCCAATTACCCAGCTGGAAGCCAGCTGTACTCTTCCTGCCCAGCTGTTTTCTGCAGCTGGCCAATGCTTGAGCATGCAACCACTGTGGGCCCCATGGCAGGAAGCATCTAACCCTGTCTTCTGCTGCAGGCACATGCCATCTCCCCAGTGCTGCTGCTCTACAGTCAAGTATTTCTCAGTCAGGACTTTTGAGTTCTGTTCCCAGCTCTGTCACAGACTTCATGAGTCTTTCCAAAGAGGTTTTATTTGATCAAATCAGAGCCAAATGTCGCGTCTACTTTCCAGTACTCAGGAAACTAAACTGTTCTGTGGCAGGCAGAGAAGAGAGCTCAAGGTGCTGCCAACACCGGAGGTCTCTACCGCATGGCAGGGAATTGATTAGGTGGGATGTTATGCTGAGATGATCCTAGCAGGTGATCCCTGCTCCATAGAATATCAGGTTTGGAAGGGACCTCAGAAGGTCATCTAGTCCAACCCCCTGCTCAAAACAGGACCAATTCCCAACTAAATCATCCCAGCCAGGGCTTTGTCAAGCCTGACCTTAAAAACCTAAGGAAGGAGATTCCACCACCTCCCTAGGTAACCCATTCCAGTGCTTCACCACCCTCCTATTGAAAAAGTTTTTCCTCATATCCAACCTAAACCTACCCAACTGCAACTTGAGACCATTACTCCTTGTTCTGTCATCAGGTACCACTGAGAACAGTCTAGATCCATCCTCTTTGGAACCCCCTTTCAGGTAGTTGAAAGCAGTTATCAAATCCCCCGTCACTCCTCTCTTCTGCAGACTATGTTTTGGAGGAAGCTGAACCTTCCTTCCACAAGTCCTTGCCAAGCTGATATTGGGAAAATTCCTCATCCCTGATGCTGATGAGGAAGATGAAAAAAAACAACAACCCAGGATGCATCTGGCCAGTTGTGCATAGGCAGGAGGGGGAAGGATTCTTCCTGACCCTTGCAAATGACCAGCTGAAGTCCTAAAGCATGAGATTTGATTACATTATTTGAATGCAGAGGTTATGAGTATGCTGAGAGCAAGTCTGAACTTCCTGTTCTCTCCATGACCTAGAAGGGAAGGAAGGAGGCAGATGGATGTGGGGAGGAGAGTGATTTGTGGTCTTTGCTTGGAGCTAAAATGGAATTCATGTCAGGGGTGGGATTAGAGCACCTCATAAGGATAGGGCTTTAAATGCACTCTGCCTTTACACAAGACAAATTCAACATGTCCCTGACCTAAGGAGCTCACAGACTAAATAAGGGAAGATACAGAAGCAGAAAAATTCCATCTGATTGTATCTCTGTTGTGTGAGAGCAAAACAAGCTCAGTGCACTGTCCTTGTGGCGTGAACTAGACTTTGCTGAGGGACCCCAATCTCTCTCTCTATGAAGTGAGGATGCTTGTGGACTCAGGGTATTGACCGAGTCTCCTCTTTATCATTCTGACTCCCAGTGAAAGCTGTGCCATCCCCAGTGGGATATCAGTAGCAACAGAAACAGGCTGGTCCTGACATTGGGCTCAGCATGACACTAAAACTGAAGGAGAGAGGGCTGGTCCTGACTGAAAAGAGCATTGTGAAACCCCTTGATCAAGTCAGCTGCTCTGAAGAGTTTCTGCCGAGTGAAATGGCTGTACTTTGAGTAGCACTGAGAGCAAATGGTAACTCCTGGGAGTTGTAGTTATGGTGCCTCTTGCTCCTTTTCTCCCCTATGGGCATGGCTCTCAGGCTGGACTCTGACAGTGCACCTGCAGTCACAGGACTCCCATGATGCACCACACAACTCAATGAGAGATGAGATCCCAATTCATTTTGGATCCTTAGCAGAGAATGGGGACACAAATCCCCTGAACTACAAATTCCCTGGCTTCCAGTGTCCTTGCCCAGCCAGTCACAGTCTTCCCATTCCTCTCCAAGGCCCCTAGTCCCAATCTACCCCCACCATCCTCACAGGTACATCTCTTACCCCTGTGCATTCAAATCAGGAAGCTTCCACCTCCATGCTGCCTGAGCCCAGCAGAGGGATCAATGAGAGCACAGGAGAGGCAGTCTCCATGCTGCCTGAGCCCAGCAGAGGGATCAATGAGAGCACAGGAGAGGCAGTCTCCCTGCTTTCAGTTCTGGTGCCCAGCCCTGGTCTGGCCTGAAGCAACCCAGAGCAGCAATTCCAGGGAAAGTCCTGTTTAGCCCTGGGCTGAATCATGCTCAGTGTGAATGAATCTTTGGAGATTTTAGCTGCTAAAATCTAATAAGGCTCTAGTGAGAATGTCCAAACTGAGATTTTTCAAAGGCTGATAATTTTGCCAAATTCGATTGGGTTTTCATGGGGACAGCAAAAGGCACATCCCTGTCACATAGCCCACCCCTTCTGTCAAATTTCAAGTCCCTGCTACAAAGCAGGGGAGTGCTAAAACTTTTCAAACAAAAGGTTGCTGGAATTTTGCCAAAACAACATATTTTGCCTAGCTTTGTTCTCAGAAATGGCTACAACATTTTGGCTGAAATTTTCTAAAAAATTCAACCTGAGGCACTTGTCATATGAAATTTCAGCCAACATGAATAAAGTTTGGCAAAGTGATAGGGAACGGAAAACAAGGTTTTATAATGGGAACTGTTGGGCAACAGTTCTGCCAGCTTTATCTATAATACCTCTGTTTCTGACACTGATGATTATTCTGGCATCTAGCTCTTCCCCAAGTAGTTTCCAGAATTAGGATGTGAACACTTGCTATACCAATTTTTCTGGTTTCTAAATTACCCATTGGTATTAAACTTAAAAACTTTTCTTCCTTAACTCCTAGGAAACTCGCCACTGGATATAACCTTGGGTTTGGCCAGTTTCAGGCTTTAAAAGTAGGCCACTAAGGAGGTCTGTGTCAGAGGAGAATAAGGGTCAGGGGCCACAAGAGGAAGGAGCTGTGTAGAAGTCCTTCCTACAGCCAGTCCTGCTTTGCCTTGCTACTTCTTCTTGGTGGGAGCTGCCTCCCTCCTCTCCTCGCCTAGGGAGCTGCAATGTAAGGCAGCATGTGCCTGTAGCAGAAGCTAAGGGGCTTCCTGTCAGGGAGCCCAGAACAGCTGCATGCTGAAGAGCAGGACCACTGCTAAACACAAGTGAGCAAGGAGCATAAGCCTGATATCTTGGGGTGGATGGGGCTCTTCAAAAACTTGTAGTGGGAGCTAGCAGAGGGCTTAAGAGGAGGTGATCTTATTTACACAGGAGAGAGAAAGAGAGAACTGTGTTAGCATAGGACATAGGCTATATGCAAGGGAGGCTGCAGGTCCACAGGATAAGTATATTAGTCTGAGGCATTACAGGATATTGTAGTCTACTACTTGTCCTGAGGGAGGGAGAGACCTTGCTCACCAGGTGATTTCTTTCAGCTCTAGTATTTACTACCATCTAGTGGTGAGATGGAAAATACCAGCTGTAGTCAATTTCCATTTAACCCTATGAATAACAGGGAAAGGAAACAAGTTTTTCTCAGTCTCCAAGCTTTAGAGATGCTACCCAGCTCCGTGCTGTCCCGAACCATCTTTTCAATTTCCTGACAGACAAGAAGGTAGGCAGCTGCTGGGAAACATTTTCAAGTTAAGTTGTTATAGTTAATATAGATGTTGTTTTTCGGTGAGTGGTGCTACAGTGGGGAAATTCTCAGCTAGGCTACGGCCCTGACTTGCTGTTTGCAGATGGAAATTGTGTCCATAAACAAGGCCTCTATATGAATTACAAATGTGGGTCTTAGCAGTTTTACATGTCTACTACCTGTTTTGTACCTGCCATGAAACTATTAGGATTTGTGCCCACAGTTCAACTGCAGTGCAAAATTGTGCGTGCAGATTTTGTGCTTATAAAAGTCATGGGTGCAAACTGCCTTCAAAAAAGGTGCTGATCTTTCTTTCTATGAAAGTTTAATATATTTTTAGCAAGAAGCCATTATCCTAAATCTCCTGTGTCTTTATTCTCAGCACTTATGAAATTCTGTTTCTCCAAACTGATACCAGAAGCACAGGATTTCTATAGGATTCCCTTTCATTGTGGCACAATAAAATTGTCTCATATCTGGTGCTGGTTTACTATTAATGCCATAACAACTTGTATTACTATTCCATAGAAAGGTAAGGGGGATTCCTCTTACTCCCAACATCAGAAATTTAAAGTGCTGATACACTGAAATAATTGACTGCTCCAATTTTGTAAATGGACCTTGAAAATGCACAAGAAACATACTTGACTGACAGTTCAGGCTGGATAAAAGCGCTATATTAAAAAAAACCCTGAATAAATAATTAACATTTTTTGTTCCATAAATAAAAGCACACACCTCATATTTTAATATCAGTAGTCTTACCTTTCTAAGGTGATGGATGTGCCCTTTCTCCCCTGCTGCAGAAGCTCCCGAGCTGGGGCTGGGAGAGAGGGGGGTCTCTCCCCCACCACAGCAGCCACAGAGCTGAGGCTGGGAAGGAGGGGGTCTCTCCCCCACCACAGCAGCCACAGAGCTGAGGCTGGGAAGGAGGGCCAACTCTCCCTGGCAGCCGCAGCCCTGGAGCTGAGGAAAGTTGCCTCTTTCTTTGGCCACTGCAACCCTGCACGTTCCAAATTCCCCCCACCCCCTCTTCTCAGCCCACTGCCCCCTCCCACCTACACCCTATTCCTCCAAGGCCACCACCTCACCTTACATCTGCATCTTCTCCAGGGTCTAGGCACCTAATTAATGGAGCCACACCTGCGTGGCTCCACTAATTAGGTGGGAGGCCCTTCATTCTCTCATGTGCAGCAGTCCAGGCACATACCTTAGAGGGAACTATCCGCGGACCACAGTTTGAGAACCTCTGTATTAAACCATTTGGAACCTCCTTTGCTGTTGCTTTTAGAAAACAGTGGTACAATGATGAATCTTATTGCACTATATTTTATTTAGGAAGCCTGCATAATGCACAAAGGGATAGATTTAATGTTTGAGAATCACTTTGGCTTGCTAATAAATCACAAAATTTCTCTAATGTTTGTTTTGCTTGGTGTTTGCTTGTTAAAACCTGAACTGGGTGGGTGATTGCTGAGAGAGCACTAAGGAGCTGCAGCCACAATGTGTTTTTACTGACTGATTTCATTAATTGAAAGCAAGTTTTTAAACAAGCCACCTGGCTCATGGGATGGACTTTTAATAGATAGTTTCTCAATGTGGGGCAGTTGGACCTGCATTCATCTCACATTCTCCATTGTACCATTGAGCCCCAAACAGCTAGCCGCTCTTATGTGCTGCATCCTGGCTTCCAGAGCTCTGTGGAAATCCATGGAAGGCCACCTGTCATCATGTACTGTTCCTTCAATCTGAGCGCTGAGAGCATTTTGCAGACGTCGATGGACTGAGCCTTACAGTGCCCTGTGAGGTAAGGGGTAATGTTGTTCCTGCTCTGCATATGGGGAGGCTGATATTTGGAGAAGGTGATTGGAAAGCCAAGGTCACACAGAGAGTCTGTGGTAGTGTAAGGAATAGAACCAAGTATGACTCAAAGGAATCTGTGTTTGTGTGGAGAATTAGAAGATAAAATCTTGCCTTCGAAGGCTCTAAATCAAAATATCCTTAAGCCCACAAGCACTGAGTGCAAATCCATGCCTCACTCTTCAGGACTAACAGTTTCGTGGGTTATATCCCACAAAAGCTTATGCCCAGATAAATTTGTTAGTCTCTAAGGTGCCACAAGGACTCCTCATTGTTTTAACTTTCTATTATGTTCTCTATTTTTGCAACACCAGAGAGAGAAGGAGGGAGGAAAAGAATCAGTTTCCCTGACTCTGACTTTCATCACTTATAGCAGAATACTGTAGGGATATTCCCCTCCCAGTAGTGTGTGGGGAAGGGATACAACCGCCTTTGTGAACTGGTTTGCCTCCAGATCCAATGTTAAACACCTCAGATTCTGCACTTAAGTCTTTGACAGTTTATCTGTATTGTGGGGTGCCCTCAGGGAGGATGTATTAACAGGAGTATCCTATCTAAGACCCAGACGCTAATTGTACCATTCTACTCAGCACCAGTGAGGATTCAGCTGGAATATTGTGTCCAGTGTTGGGAATCACACTTTAAGGAAGACGTGGACAAATTGGATAGAGTCCAGAGAACATCAACAAAAATAAGAGATTTGGGAAACCTAACCTATAAGGAAAAGTTAATATAGTTGGGCATGTTTAATCCACAGGAGAGAAGACTGAGAGGGGACATAAGTCTTCAAATATGTTAAGGGCTCTTTTAAAGAGAATGGTGATCAGTTGTTCTCCATTTCCACTGAAAGTAGGGCAAAAAGTAATCATCTTAGTTTGCAGCAAGGAAGATTTAGTTTAATTATTAGGAAAAGCTTTTTAATGATATGGATAGTTAAGTACTGGAACAGGTTACCAAGAGACATTGTGGAATCCCCATCATTGGCAGTTTTTTAACAGGTTAGACAGCCCCCTATCAGGGATGGTTTGGGTATGCTTAATTTTGCCTCAGCACAGGGGATGGACTAGATGACCTTTTAAGATCCCTTCCCTCCTTACATGCCTATAATTTTGTGATCTCTGATCCATAGGTCCTGTGCTATATCTGAGTAGTAACTATTCTGATTACCTTCAGGTGGCACTGGGGACCCTGGTTCTCTTAGCTCTTGGACTTTGTGATGGGTCTGCTCTGTTCATCTTAATCTTCTCTTCCAAGGAAGAGTCTCCTTGCACAACTCTGCCTTCCTGTGCTTTATGGTTTGGAGCTCAGAGGAACAAGTTCAGAGAAGAAGCCTTCTCCCAAGAAGTTGTGCAGATTATGGCGCGGGAGCCAAAGGAAGCTCAATCAACAAATTGTACCCAGACAGTTGATCCAAACTCATAACTGTGAAGCACACAGACATACCACACCCCATGCTGGTTTGGATTTAGGAATAGATCTGCCATTGTATATGCTCTACTTTTCACTAGTTCCTGGCTTCTTAATAGTTGGTGCCATAGTGCTAGCTGAATTGAATCCTATCTGAAGATAGGAAGACCTAAGAAGAGGGTTGCCAACAAACTCACTTGCTATTAAGATACATTCCCAAATGAAATATTAGGGCACAATTCATCTTCTGGGAGTGCTTACTGTACTTCATACACTGAAAGATGGACCACTGCTGTGATCCAGGCTGGCAAGTAATATGTTCCTATTGCCAAACAAACAAACAAAAAAAGAATAAAACTCTCAAACATCTGCAGTTTGGTCTACATAACTATCGGGGAACACTCTAAAACATAAAAATCATTGTTCCACAAGCTATATTTACAATATTACCACAGATATCTTTAAAAGTTCTCTTTAAGGTAATAAAAGGCATTGTATCAATAATCTTGTAGGATGGTAAAAAAAAGATCAGATGGGCATTAACAATGTTAACAGCTGTGTATAGTGTGGGGGGGATTGGGATTCCCAGGTTTTGCAAAATATTCCTTAGAGCCTGATATCGCATCCTGTTGCCAACGGGTTCCAGCTATACTGTTCCTTTCTACTTGTGTTTGAAACTTTGTGTAAATAATAAGCTTGTTATGCTGTTGATATGAGTTATTTGTCCTATGTGGAAGGCTCACTTTCTGTTTGGTGTTGATAATCTTTTAAACATTGCTATTGTTTGACTTTCCATGCAGAGTGATACACGATGAAAGGCTGCATTGTATTATGTTACATTTTAATAGTGTTTCTCACACTGACATAATGAAATACCTGCAGTGGAGCCAGAGTGTCCAAGGCATCCTGGTGTGTATTCAACAATATACGAGATGCAGCTGTGCATATTTCAACTATTGGTGGTCAAAGAAAACTGAAGAATCTAAAATGGAGGAACTTGTCTAGTCTAACGTTACAGAATTGGACGCTGGAACAGTTCATAGTTTATTTATGGAGAGACTTGGGGCCTGTATTAAGTTAACAGCTGAACAGTGGAAGGATAGACCGAGTAGACTGATCTGCCTAGAATAGATAACTGTTGTAATTTTTATAACAGTATGTATCCTTCCTATAACCCATAAGCTATACTGCCTGCACTGTGCTGTATCCCCTTATCTGTGTATCTAACGCCCACTCTTATTGCTTATTCAAATAATAACTTGTACTGTCAACAGCTTAGTTTAATAGTTATTTTAAAAGTGGGAGGAAAAAGCAAAAGAAAAGGAAGAAAGTGGTGCTGGGAAGAGCCCTGCACTGCAGGGGAACAGACTAATTGACCTAATAGGTCTCTTCCATCTCTCATTGCTGTGATAATCCCTGCTGTTTAGAAAAACTAATACGAATAGAACGAATTCAATGCACAATTGTGTTAAGTTTTTCTGTATTTGTTTTGGGTTTATCTTGCTATTTCTCATCCCATGCTCTCATCTCTCACCTTTGTCTCTCTGTTGGTAACTTTTCTAAAGGTTTCTTTCACTTTCTTCAGGTCTGTTATCTTCCCATTTCTTGGTCCCCTTCCCCTCCATTGGTTTCCACATCATCTTTCTCCTAACCTCCGCTCTTTCTCCCATTTGCTTTGTGTCCTATTCTTGTTCCTGTGTGCCATCTTTCCCAGCTCCTTTTCTCTGTTACTTTCTCTCTCCTCTCCCCCTCTTCCCACTTCTCCCCTTCTCTTTCAGGATGGTTTTTTTGCTCTGTCTTTGACTGGTCTTGTAATTTTCTTTAAACCAGGGATACCTGATCTTCCTCTCATAATCACTTTTACTCCACTGAATTCAATGTCACCCCAGGCACCTGCGCTGGTGTGAGAATAGGAGAATCCAGCCCCTGGCACAGCACAGTATTTGAGTAAAGGAGAGGCAGCAAAAATCTCTGGACTAAATGCTCCCCTCTTGTGGGGGGAGGGGGAAAATCCTTCAAAAGGGTAAAACCTGCTAGAACCCTCTCACAGAGACCCTGTTGGCATTAGTGCCATATTCTGCACCCAGTGGAGCACAGGGGAGAAGCCTTTAAACTCATTTGAACATGAGGATCCAACTCAGCAGACCCCAGGACATAGTGGTACAGCTCTTTTGCATGGCTTCCCCTAGCTATTGCTTAGAAGTAATATTCCCCTCCCATAATCCTCCTACATTCTAAACCCGTATTTGGGGCTCCAACCACAGGATCTTAGGAAAGGAGGAGGTGCCATGTAGCCCCCTTTTCTCCACTCATTCCATTGGTGGCAAATCATTTTAGTTACTTTTTCTTCCATATTGTCTGCCTTTTTGCTCTGAAGCAGAGGGAGTACTTGTCCCATGGGTCTTTTTTAACAAAAGCCAGATCTACTCACAGTTTTTGTACTTAGGGTGACCAGATGTCCCAATTTTATAGGGACAGTCCTGATTTTTGGGTCTTTTTCTGATACAGGCTTCTATTATCCTCCACCCCCTGTCCCGATTTTTCACACTTGCTCTCTGGTCACCCTGTTTGTACTGGCATAACTACTTTGGTTAGGGAAGTGATTTTTTTCCCCTAAAATAGTTTTACCAGTACAATACCTGGTGTGAATGCAGTTATACTGCTATAAAGGTGCCTTATATTCTAGCTCATTCCCCTTCTTGTATTTGTTTAATTAAGGCTGTGCCCATCACAACCTTTTATTGTGGCAACCATCAAGAGTATTTTTAATTTGTGCAAAAATGTGTAAGAGCAAAATTGAGGAAATAGACCAAATAAAAATGCCATTAAAAAAAAAACCCAAACTCCTATTTTTAAGCCATTCTCATTTTTCAACTCCTAGGGTTGGTAATGCTGCTAGCACTGCATTAGAAATCAGAGGAAAGGCTCCCAAGAAGTAGTCAATCAGTCTGCAATCATAAAAGTTACATACAGTACACCCTTCTTTAGTCAGAACTATTTAATATATGAAACATGGTCATCTCTCCTGATGCCTATTAATAATATTAAAAATTCCCTCCGTCATCCAAAAACTTGATTATCCAAACCCAGACAAAGTCCCCCATGACAGTGGGATAATCAAGACTGTACTGTAGTTTCTTCAGCTGCTCTGTTTCCTGCTATGCAGGGCCATCCTTACTTTTCAGACTCCAGACTAAGAACAATATTCATGTGTTCAAGTTTCGTTTCCCACATTGTGTGTGGGTTTTTTGTTTGTTTTGGTTTATAAAATTGGCAGTCGAGGGCTCTGGAGAAATGATTTTCTTGGACCTGACACTTTGAATCACCTTTAGTTTGCAAGTACAGCCCTCAATGACAAAGATCAGCTCAATGGATGTTGACCCATTTGAAGTGCAGAACAACTGTGGTTTGGGTTTCTGAGAGTCACGATAACTTTTGAATGCTTTCTGAGCTGCAGTGTGTATTAGCAATTGACACTGATGATCACAAGTGCTGAGGATCATTGTACGTTAAAATTGCTACAAAGAGCTACTGTAAAAATTGGAGCTGCTCTGTGACCCCAGCAAAATAGGAAAAGGGACTTGAGAAATGTCATGGATATATATGTCACCCATATGGTCTCAAGTTGCAGTGGGGGAGGTCCAGGTTGGATATTAGGAAACACTATTTCACTAGGAGGGTGGTGAAGCACTGGAATGTGTTACCTATGGAGGTGGTGGAGTCTCCTTCCTTGGAGGTTTTTAAGGCCCGGCTTGACAAAGCCCTGGCTGGGATGATTTAGTTGGGAATTGGCCCTGCTTTGAGCAGGGGGTTGGACTAGATGACCTCTTGAGGTCCCTTCCAACCCTGATATTCTATGATTCTATCCCAATGCTATCTGCACTAGAAGTCTGGCTTGACAAAATCCATGATGAAAATAGCCTGCAATTTTTGAGGCTTGTATATAGAGTAATTTTAGGGAAATATAAATATACCACAAATCTGAAATGCTTAACATTTATTTTGGTGATGTGCATGAAATAAATACTATATTCAACTTACAGTATGTAAATTTTTCAAGCCAGGAAAAACATTCCTTCCCTCTCCCACCATGTGGGCTTGGGAGAAAACTGCAGAGAGGAGCCAGCCAGAGACTCTAGCTGATAGGGGCAGAAGCTGCCAAAGCAGGGACCTTTGGTTCGTTGGACACTCAGGGTGTGTCTGCACAGCAATGTAAACCCCTGGTGAGTGGAACTTTAGTCATCTGACCCTTACTTAGAGAGCCCAGAGCTTGAGCATCTACACTGATTGTTAACCCTATGGTAAGAATTTTCTAACACAGGCTGGAACCTGGGGCTCTGGCGTTCGTGCTGCAGCATGGAGACCTGAGTCAAACCAACCATACCCCAGACTCCATAGTACCCTCCTGAAATGTGGCTATTCTAGCTCTTTGACTGTTGTGCATTCTGGAAAAACTTGACCGTTCACCCTGCAGGTTAGTGGAAGTTAGAACAGCTGCCAACACAGCCTGCTGAGCAGTCCTTTTGGTCTGAGAGTTCCCAGATACCTGAGCCAGCAACACGGAGGAGGCACCTTTTGAAGAACTTCTCTTGCTTGTGCTTTCACTCCTGTGTCAGGAAATGGGCAGAGCACCTGTGAGGTGCTGGTGGACATTTCAATGGTGTTTTCTGACCCACCAAATGTACCTGACATAGTTTATGATGGAGCAGGAGGAAGAGGGGGTGGCAGAGGAGTGACCCTAGGCCTGGCAGATTCGAACTGGCTGATGCTATTCATGACACTCAGTGCAGCTGCTGATGCCCCCTATGTAGACTGGCACTTCTGGCGCAGGGCCACAGGCACTGACTGGTGGAATCACATCACCAGGCAGACCTGGGATGACCAGCAATGGGTCCAGAAGTTTCGCATGAAGAAAGCTATATTTCTGGAACTTGGTGAGCAAAGCTTTCCCTAACCCTCCAACATCATGCATGTGGGTGGCCATCACGATCCAGAAGCAGAGTGCTATAACTATCTGGAAGCTGGCTACACTGCAGTGCTACAGGTCTGTTGCCAACCAGTTTGATGCTGGAAAGTTGGGTAAGGTGGTGGAGGAGGTTTCTGAGGCAATCAAGCATGTGGTTTACCCCAAGGTGACAGCATAAAAGATATTCCTGAGGTCATTGCTGACTTTGAGACAATTAGATTTCCAAACTGAGTTGGGGCCATTGATGGGACTCATGTACCCATAATTTGCCCTCCTCGAGGTGCACAGGAGTACATAAACAGCAAAAGGTGCTATTCCGTTGTTACACAGGCCCTCGTGGACCATAGAGGGTGATTTATGAATGCCAATGTGGGTTGCACTGGGAAAGTTAATGATGCCGGGGTTTTTTGCTGATTGAGATTCTACATTCCCCCCTGGGGACGGCCCTGGCCCTGGAATTGCTGTTGCCAGGCCTGGCTGCTCCTTAGAGGGGGCATCAACCAGCTCCTCCAAATATGGCCCTAGGAGGTGCTGCTGCTGCTTCTGCTCCTGCTCTAAAGCTGCCTTTGGGTCCAGTTTAAGCAACAGAGTGACTTTCAGTGCCTGCTGCTGGCTCCCATCAGTCCCCCTGTTGGATGCTGGGACCAGCAGGTTACCATCCTAGCTGGTCAGCTCATCATGCACACGCACCACTGTTGGCACCATGCTTGGTGCAATGCCCAGCACACCTCATAAAACAGGCATGATGTTGGTGAGTTGCCCAACGTGTGGTTCTGGTCCATGGGTTTCCTATGCTCAGTCTTGAGCCACTTAATCTGCTCTCTGCACTGTTCACCGGCATGGTAAATTTGCAATGCTGCTAGCTTCCTCGCTATTTGCTGGTATGCACGGTCATTCCTGGTATTCTTACTAACGGCAACTGTTTTGCAAGCCTCACACCAGAGATTTACCAAAATCTGGCTGTGCTCCCATGACCATGAAGCAGCACACTTTGCAAAAGGCTTCTTCTCTTCAGTCTCCTTTGTAAACACAGAAGGCTCTCCGATGGCGTGTTTGCAGCTCGGTGGTCAGAAGACAATGGAAGGGTTAAACGCTGACTCCCCAAGCTGCTGCAGACACCAAAAGATGGGGGGGCTTTCATTTTCACTGGAGTTGGTTGGAGATTCTTGGGATAGAGACGACAAAGGAAATTGGCCCATGGGATTGTGGGATACTTTTGGCAGACACCCAGTACCCAAGTGGGTGGGGGAGATGCATTTACACTGCAAAGCAAGAGGGTTTGAAGCCTAACTCCTGGCCTGATTCTGGTCTTGACCATCCACCCCTGCAGTGTCGTAGAACCCAAGTTCAAGCCCAACTCTGACAGATTTGCGAGTACGCAGAGAGGAGTTTGGGCTCAAGCCTGATTCTGAGCCTGGGCTTACATTGCTGTGTAGACATACCTACAGAGAACTTGCTACAATTTTGACTGGACTTTCTGTGCCCTTTCCCTCACAGTCTTTTGACCTCATCGTCACTCCACACCTGTCCTGTCTTCTCCCCATTCACCCTTCCCTTCCCTTTTCTTTCCATTTAGCCTATACGCTCCTATACTCCTATACTCTCCCCCAAAACAAACACAAACACTGTGAAACTAACATGATGCTTGCTGCCATTACATTGTTCATGTTGCTTGCATGTTACCCATTCCCCCGGTCTGCCTTGTCTGGTTAGACTGTAAACTCTTCAGGGTGGGGACTGACTGCTACTCTGTTTGCACAGTGCCTAGCACAGGGGGGCCCCACTTAGGTACTACCATCATAAACATGTTAAATAATATCACTTTTATGACTATAGCATATAAGCAGGAGGGGAGCTCTCCCATGTTCCTCTACTATCTTATTCTTGCCCTCCGGTGACTAAGGGCACTGATTTACAGTGAACAAATTGCCATAATTCCATGTTCAAGCTTTGCAATCCCAGGACTGGAATGGTCTCTGATGAACTTGTGGAGGGCTGTGGGGGAGGAGAGGGTTGCTTATTATTCAGTTCTCTGAAATGTTTCATGTAACTCTGTGCCCTCTAATCCCCCATTCATGTCACTCCTCACGCATGGCCTGCTTTCTTCTTGCTCCTACTGAACACTGAAAAGTGCCTGAGTGGCACTTTGAGGGGGGGGAGGTGCGGTGTCCTTGGCCACGTGGTCCAGGATAGGTGCCATTGGCTCCCTGACTCAGTCATATGCTTCTACTCAGAGCATATAATGCAGTGGTTTTACCTAGAGGGAAAGGATGTTCTGGTGGTTAAAGCACTGGACTGGGACTTGGGAGATGTGTGTTTAATTCCCAACTTTGTGATCTCAGGCAAGTCACTTTAATATCTCTGTCTTAGTTCTAGACCTACTTCACTGCAAGTTCTATGCAGCAACATCTGTCTCTTGCTGTGGGTATCTATGGTGCCTATCCATTGGAATCCCAATCTCAGCTGAGACCCCTAGATTCTACGGCAACACCCCAGCTACTCATAATAAAACAATCTAAGACTCAAAGGATCTTACTAAGAAACCAGATTTATGATGAATAGCTGAGAAAAAATCAGATTAAAACAAAAGAAATGGTGCAATCCCTGTAATCTTCAATCTAGGTGTAATCTGTACAATCTGTGTAGTTACCATAGAGACGGAAAGGATTACTTGTCTAAAATAATCCACTCCCCCAACCTTCAGTGCTCCTCTGACCCCTTGGCAGGTCAGAATGTCAGAATTCCCCCTTGGGATAAAATGTTTTGTTGTGATCTCGCTTTGCTCCCCAGGATCCAAATCTTTTATAGTCTGTGTCCCTCTAGATGATGCAGGTGCAACAGTATGCATCCTCATATCAGGCAGGAAAGTGGAGAATCACATCAGCATTGCAATCTATGTAATGTTTGATCAGGTGCACTGTCTGGGGGCTGGGAACAGGCAGAGTTCAAACAATCTCTTATGTGTACAATAGCTATTGTCCCCTATATCTGTTAACTCCAGAGCTAGAAAGGGGAGATGTTGTTTCCCAATTTTCTCTCTCAAAGTCTAGCATTCAAAATACCCCTTTGATCTTGCCTTTACCTAGAGCGTCAAGGTAACAGGATCCTGGTTTGCCTATTAAGGGCTCTCTTTCCTCACTTGGAGCATTAGAGCTAATAAGATTTGGGGCCTGGGTCTCTATTGCCTTCCCCCTCATGTTGTCATTTATACTTGTTCAAAGAAGGTGTAAAATGCTGCCATTTTGATCTGGAATATTTTATACCCACTTTGCAGAGCTGTAAATGGTTGTTCAAGGCAGTGGAGCAGCAAGCCCTATAGGGCTCATATTTCCTAATCATCCTATTTTCCTCTCCAAACCCTCAGTTTCACATGATATAAACTATTGTTCCCTTTGTCAACCCGAGCAGCGAGTCAAAGTTCAGGGCCCTGGGGATGTTCCAGTTGGAAGTAGAAATTGATGGAGTCTGGTACTTTCTTTGATGCAGTTTTGTTTAATTACAAGATACATACAAAGTCCTGCTTCTCCAAATGCAGGAGGCATCAAGGACAAAAGGAGCATTTTCTTAGCTTACAGTCCCAAGCCTCTTTAGCCAACAGACCTAAAAACACACTCTTTAGCTTTTTCCAGGGTCACACAGTGTTCACCACTTGTTCCCCTCTTTCTTGGCTTTCTTGTTCCCCTCTCCCTGTTTCTATTTCTCTGTTCATGTCTGTCCTCAGTTTCTGTGTGTTTACACACACACACACACACACACACTCTCACTCACTCACTCACTGCCATACTGCGTCAGATCAATGGTTCATATATTCAGAGTCCCAGCGCTTCAGGGGGAGTGCACAGAACAGGGCTACTGGCATGACCCATCCCTGTCTTCCCCTTCCAGCTTTTGGCAGTCACATGATACTCAGACAAAAAGTTCCTCCGCCTACACAATCCAAAACTCCTGGGTGGGGTCTATTAGGCTTTATTTTAGGTATGGCCCCTTAACTGTCTCACAACTATTTTAAGTGAAAGGAGCATTCACCCATCACTTCCAATGAGGTGTTTGTCTTTAACTCCTCTCTCCCACTCTCTCTTTGTCTATAAATTATCTAAATTGATTGTAAGCAACTTGGTTCAGGGATCTCTCTCATTACATGTAGTTCTTACTTTGTAAAGAAAGTGGTGCCAGGGCTAAAAATGGCATCCTCCACAGAGTGTGACCTCACATGCACTGTAGGGGCGAGGTCACGCCTTGCATGGAGGTGTAGCTTGCATGCATTACTAAACACTGACAGAAGAGGTGCCGAGGCTCAGCACCAGCAAGCCTGGCACAAATTAAGCTCTGATTACATGTCTATACAATGCCTAGCTTGCTTTTGGGTGTAACAGGCTCCCTGGAAGGAGGGTGGTCTACTGCACGGGATTGATGCCCAGGATTCCTGGGCTCAATTCATCACTCAGATGCAGACTCCCTTTAAGACCTTGGTAAATCACTTAATCCATGTGTCTCCGTTCCCCATCTGTGAAATGGAGGCAATACTTCCTTACTTCACAGGCGTATTATGAAGGTGAATTAATTAATGACTGTGAATTGCTCAGATACTAATGGCAAAGGCCATATTTAAATGGATAGTGAATGTGCTGGGTTATATACGCTCTTTGAGGCTTGTAAGCGGAACACTCTTGTTCCAGGTCTGGCTGTAGTAATAGCTGTATCACAGGGAGGGAAAGCACTTCCAAAAAGGGAAAGGGAATTGTCTTGGAAAAGCAGACTGCAATTTATAAAGAAGCCCTTCCTGCCAACCCCTGCTTCACGGCCCAAGGGCAGAGTTCCTTGAGGAGGGTGGGCTGAAACTCCTCTCTTCCCTCAGTAGGGAAAAACAACACTGGTTATTAGTATCTTCCAGCTGACCTCTCTCCCATTATCGTGGAATTTATCATGGACTGGGGTGGGAGAGCCACGCTCCAGGGGTGGAGGGGTGACGGGCGCGGGATGGGGGTGGGAGAAACAGGCTCGAGAGTGGAGGGATGATGGGGGGCAGAATGGGGAGAGGGGGAGCCCTCCTTTGAGGTGGAGGGGTGACAGGAGCGGAACGGGGGAGGGAGAGCTGTGCTCCAGCGGTGGAGGGGTGACAGAGACAGGATGGGGGAGGGAGAGCCACGCTCCAGGGGTTGAGGAGTGACTAGGGCAGGATGGGGGAGGGAGAGTGATGCTCCGGGGGTTGAGGAGCAATGGGGGCAGGATTGGGGAGGGACAGCTGTGCTCTGGTGATGGGGGGATGACTGGAACAGGACCAGGGAGGGAGAGACATGCTCCAGGGATGGAGGGGTGACTGGGGCAGGATGGGGGGCAGGGCACAAAAGAGGCTGAGACTGAGGCCTGGAAGGTGAACCCGGCCACTGACCCTGCTCCTCAAACGCCACACGCTTCAGGATCTCTCCACCGGAGCCGGGCAGTTCCTGAGTGATCCTCCAGCTCCAGCAGCAGCTGCTCTTCCTGCCCTCCTGGCGATGGAATGGAAGCTGATTGAGGACCAACTTTTGGTGTCTGGTCAGTAGTACTGACAGGACACTGTCAGGTCCCCTTTTCAACTAGTCAAAAACTGACACCTGGTAACCCTAAGCTGAGACCCAAGAGAGCCAGACAGGCTGCGATATGGCATCCATGACAGCCATATTTGTTGTCCTGGGGTTGGCAAGGCCTGCTGGGAAATAGGAATATGTGTATATAAACATCACCCTTCTCACAGACCAGGCAGAAATTTGGAAGGCGCCTGCCTGACTGGAGGAAGAGGCATCTTTTCAAGAAGTATTGGGTAAGCAACTTATTGCTTGTTTTATCGAGTAATATTTCTTTGTAAGGACTCTGGGACAGATACTTCAATAAAATGTGTGGTGCAGACCCTGAGACTGGATGTAGGGATGTTTCCTCTTTTTTCATTTAGAACCATATGAACCGGAGACCCTGACAATGGGAATTTTTGTTAAAAAATTCAGGGACTTTCAGTTTTGTGGCTTGGCCTATAATCATAAATGATAATGTATCTATCTATCTAGGTACTTGTATGGCCTTTCATTTCTTTGGAATCCTTTGTCTGTCCTGCTGCTGCACAGCACAGTGTCTACCCTTTGCCACTCAGATCCCTTCTGGAGCATCAGTGAAAGGAAGTGCTGTGTGTGTCCCAGAAAGCCGTGTTAGCACATTGTTGCAGCCACACTGGCAGACTACCACCAACAGGGCTGGTGCAGTAGCAGAAATAATCTTTTTTATATCATGTGAGTGAAATGGCAGCCATCATGCTGTAGAAAGCAGCTGGTGGAAGGCCTGGTTCTGATCGGACCTAGCTAGATTAGGGCCGGGGTACACTTCAGACATGTACAAGGGCAGCAGCAGCAAAGGCTTAGGGATGGGAGTGGGCCTGGAAGTCCAGAAAGGCAGCAGTAAATGTTTGGGAATTTGATGTTTATACACCAAACAAGAATGTCACATTCTCCCTAGGGTAAAATTCACATGTTGCCTAGCTTACATTTGTTTGTGTGCAAAGAAAAGACACTTGTCCCTGATAAGTGAGCGTCAAAGCTGAATAAAGATAAAGTTCCAAATACAGATGCAGATAGTGAGAGCAGCTGTCCAACCAGCCTGCTGGAGAAGATATAGCTGTATAAATACAATACATCCCTTTTATCATGAAACAGCATGCAGAGGCCAGTTATTTATTTAAAACGTTTGCTCTCAGAGAGCCTGCCTTGTTGAGATACACATCTTGCTTTTATGAGAGTCCCAGGGGCCGCCGGTTAGTTATTATTTCACGCAAGCATACTTCAACGGGCACTCAGATAATTACAATGCATACCACTCATGCAAAAGGTGCAGACAACACTGTGCAGTCGTGATGGCGCTGAGAAGCTTTCTAAATGAAGGATTAAGATTTTCTTAAAGTCAGAAAACAGGGTGCTTGTTCTAATAGACTAGGGAGCTGACTCCGGCTTTCTTGGGTACAGCAACTCTAAAGCCTGCCTCCCACAGTCCATTGGAATGCTGGATACTTTAATAATAATAACACTTAAACCTTTTAGACTGTGGCTTCCAAAACTTTACAAAGGGAGAAACTGAGGCCTGGAGAGAGAAATAATTTAGCCAAGGTCACCCAGCATCAGGAACTGAACCATGGTCTCCTGATGCCCCATTCATTGCCCTGTGCACTAAGATGCATTGTTTCCTTTAATACAGATATATATTACAATTTTTGAGTGTTATCAAAGCTGGCTTTCAGTCTGCATGACCTCTTTCAGGTGATCTGCAAGGGGGGAAAGTTGGTTACAATACCCTTTTGGTGTTTCTTACCGACGGACTAAAAGGCTACCCTCTGGATAAGGGCAGGTTTTTTACAGAGCCATAGCGGCTCTCTTTCTCCCACCCTTTAGAGGAGTATCCTGAGAACACTTTACACGTGGAGGTTAGTACTTCGCTACAGTACATCTGTGCCACAGCCATTACCCCACCGCTCAACACTCCACAGGACAGAGCTTTCTAACTGAGGGGTACATTTCCAGTGTATAGAGGCTCAGGAACAGAACTTCCATTAACAACACTAGCTAGAGCTGTGCATCTAATCCCTTGTGCATTACACCAATCCTGACCCCATTGAATTAAATGGCAAAACACCCATTGACTTACAGGTGACAACTTGCCTTATTTAACTATTGTGGCCACATGCAGACAATCTTTAAAGAATATATTTGCACACAATACTTTAGTGAAACCTAGCCAGGTTAATGGAGTTACACCAGTGTAAAACTGGAGTAACAGAAGGGTGAATCAGGACTCCCCCATGTGCACTATTTCCCCCTCCCCTTCATTTTTATAGTTGCTCATCTTAAAGCTACAATACAGTATTTCCCACAGAACTTTCATACTTCCCCCTTATCTGGCTGCTTAGCAGGCTTCGTCCCACAGAAGTCATGTACACTGCTACCAGTGGGTAGGAGCAGGCTGCAGCCACTACCCCAGGACTAGCTAGGCAATTACTGAAGAGCTTGGGGGGGGGGGGGGGGTGATAAGAAGTGGTGGAATACTTTCAATTCCCCTTCCTCCTCCCCCCCCTCCCACCCCCCCAAAAATGAGGAACATGCACCAACACTTAGAGGGCTTGAGTTGACAGGACGGGGATAGGATCTGTTTTATGAATTAGATATTGACCAGAGTGTTTCCAGGACTGATGGAGACTGGTTCGCATGTGGCCCCAATCTCTTTTGTATTATTTCTGGTAACTACCATCAGTACAGAGGGGCTGAGTCAAGCCTTATGTGCATATATGGTCTTTGACTGTGCAAGGAGATCGTGCTGAGCTCCCCAACAGAATTATCATGGAAAGAAGAAAACTGAGAAAAAGAGTAGCCTAGTGGTTATGGTAATGGTATGGGCCTCAGGAAGGATCTTTTGGGTTAAAATCCTAGCTCTGCTGTAAGCTTCCTTTGTGACCTCTGGCAAGTCACTTAATATCTCTGTGTATTAGTTCCCCATCTGTAAAATGGGAATAACAATATTTCCTTTCTGCTACCTTTTGTTTTATCTATTATTACCAACTGTAAGATCATTGAGGCAGGATGACTATGTGTCATCCAATGCCTAGAATATGGGGGGGGGGTCCTCACTTTGTTAGGGCCTCTTGCACTAACATAACACTCCTACCATTAATAATGATGGAAATGAAAAAGGAACACTGGGAATGAGCAAATCTTGGAGCACATGTAAAACCCCTGTACAAAAATGTACAGGGAAAATAAGATAATGAATTTCCATAATTTTCAAAAGTCTGTCAGTATTTTGTATGGCTGCCGACTTTAAATCTAAACTGACATGTTTCTTATGTTACTCTGTGTAGGGGGAGATAATTGCATCTCATTTCTCCACGGTACACTGTGTAAAATGCTGAACCGCATTTCCACTCTGTCTGTTCTTCTTAACTCTGAGGAGCTTTAACTACTTTTGATTCTTGAGTCCCAGAAAGCCACTATTTAGCAATTAACTTTTTTTATGAACTATTAAACCAAATATGACTGAAAATGCCAACAAAAATATGTCTGAAAAGATAGATAACATGGCTGTGCCAATAGAAACAGATTGTTGCACTATATGTTTCCAATGTATTTAATGAACATTTTGTCAAATGAAAAGTTATACTGATTCTTCCTCTCTCAAAATAATTGTCTTAAAACTGGGAATTTTTAAAATACAAATAATAATCCTATGCAGCAGCTTTAAAAACATAAATTCTTCAACTATTCATATGTGCTTCTTTTGTGATCTGGAGTTCAAATTTCTCTGCTGTTTCTCTGCCTACGAACATAAGTTTAACAATTAAAGTGAAGCCGGAAAAAGCATGTTTGGTTTTGCGCTCTAGCACTGTTACACAATCGTGAAGGCCGAAGTTCCTTTCTGTTTTCCTTCTGTAAGCTGTGAAGGGAAATAGCTGCCTAGTCTTGTGTTTCAAAAAACATTTGTAGGCCTCTCTGTAATATCAGTCTGTACATGAAAAAGGGATTCTTCCATTCAAAGGCACCTGATTAGAAAGATTCATTTAGGGTTTTCCTCACTTTATTACTTTCATTATAGAAGACTGTTCGCAATGCTACATGGTCTTTCGCAGCAAGGCACAGGGGTTCTTGTTTGTAAATGGTCTTGGTAGCATAATTTTAGTTAGGTGTTTGTTTGTGCATCCTAAATACCAGGTAGCATGCTCTGCAATGTCTTGCCATTGCAATGTGAATTACAATATCAGTAGAGTATGTTTTATTGAGGAGACCCTTTAGTACACTTCCAACCTAGTTTCCTGGCAGGTTGTGTTCCTACTAATCTTATCTCCCTCTCCCCTAGCCTGCACTTTTCTAATGTAAAGCACTGATAGATTCTTTCCTCTGGATGTTAGTGGAAAGAAAGCAAGTTGGCTTACTTGGACAGAAATGGTGATTTATGAAGGCTGAATGGATGTGCCCCACAGAAAAAGTGTCACTGATTCACTCTTTGTCCAAAGCGGTATAAGGCTAACAAAATTATTCTAGGCAATGAATTCCCCTTGAAGTGTGAATAGATATCAGAATCACTGATATAGTCATAGCAATTAAACGTAGTTTGTTGTATTTAAATTCTACTTTTAATTTTTAAACACTTCTTAGCAATCTTTGTTCATCTTAATAGTGTGACAGCCAATGTAGGTGATGTACATATGGAGACATTACAGTTGTTTGCAATATTTACCAGTTGAAACCTGATGATATAGTCCAGATACAATAAGTTAGTCTTTGCTTCATCCAGCCCACTAGACAAACAAAGTAAATTGATGAAAAGTTATAGTCTACGAATACAGGAAAACTGAAGTAGTTTTCACTAATTGTCAGGGACACAGACTTGGCACTTGAATAGGAAACATTGTCCAATATTTGCTTCTCTTTACAAAAATTTGGTGACAAACACCCATGCTAATTTTAATATGATAAAGCACTAAATCATCTAAGTAATGTCCGCTACTTCTGAAAGTCATGTGTATCTCTTCTAGATAGAGATTTTCAAAGACCCAAACTGGAATTATATGCCCAATAACCATAGACTCTCAAGGGAAGTTACAACTTTTAGAAGTACCTATGTAATGGGGTGTAGGTATACCTTCTTTGGAAAACTAGTGGGATTTGTGCTCCTAAATCTTTCTGGTAAATCTGAAAATCACCTTTATGTGAGTTTTTCAAAGGCACAGAGGGGGGTTAGATACTTTAAAATTCTTTCCCATAATACACAACTACATAGGGTTTTCAGAAGTCCCTAAAAGATTTAAGAGCACAAGTCCCACTGGTTTTCCAAAGAAGGTATAGCTACACCCCATTACATACAACTTTTAGAAGTACCTAACTCCCCATGAAAGTCTATGGTTATTGGGCATATAACTCCACTTTGGATCTTTGAAAATCTCTATCTAGAAGAGATACACATGACTTTCAGAAGTAGCAGACATTACTTAGATGATTTAGTGCTTTATCATATTAAAATTAGCATGGGTGTTTGTCACCAAATTTTTGTAAAGAGAAGCAAATATTGGACAATGTTTCCTATTCAAGTGCCAAGTCTGTGTCCCTGACAATTAGTGAAAACTACTTCAGTTTTCCTGTATTCGTAGACTATAACTACAAGTGTAACTGGAATGTGAAATAAATCCTACATATTCAGCAAAGTTTTCAGAATGAGTCAGCTGCAAATTGGTTATGATCCCACAGAACATAAGTGGGGGAATTAAAATCCTGGAACATGATTTGTCAAACAAAAGGGAGGGAAATTTAGTCAAGTAAATATGAGGTTAGAGATGACATTTGGCTGTGAGGTCATCTTTAAAACTTTTCCAATTTGGTTTGCAGCCAGCACACTGCCTAAGCTACACATTTTTGTTTAATAGTTTACATGATATGTGCTTCTGCTTGCACGTTCTTTCCTACCATTTCAATCACTGAAGGAACATTAAATGTTAGCTGTGGAATACTTTCTTTTAGGCACAACACATATGGTCTGAGTTGCTTTGCTTAAATGTTTGGAAATACAGAGACCAACTGCCTTGACAGAGGTATGGTACCTGTCTTGTCCACTCCTTCCTGTTATGAGGTTCTAAAGATTAGAGGTATTTGGAATGATTTATATTTTGTCCCCATGCTTGGGTAACTCGTCTTTTGGTTCAAATATGGACCTGTCTGTGAGTAATACCAGTGATCATTTTGACCCTTTGTGGATAGCTATCATGCATGGAGCATTAAGATCTTGAGAGAGGATCATATCAGTGGTCAGTCAAATCCTGCGGGCCTCTTTTCAGTTTTTTTTCTGGAAGAGATTTGTAACATAGCATTGAGATTAAAGGGCTCATTCACGCTTTTGATTAGATTATGGGGGAGGGTCTGGGATTGAAACAAGTGTAAGGAAATATAATAGAATTTTCATATACACACACACACACACACACACGCACACACTATGAAAATTATATATATATATAATATAGTGCTTTTCACTCAAAATAATCTCATGCACAATAAACCTACACGACTGCTTTCACCCACAACTGAAATGTAGCCACTTCTCAGGTAGAGTGCAGAAGTGATTTAAGAAAGGAAGCAAAGAATACCATAGACAATGGAAACTGCGGGGAGAATTGAAGTAGGCAGAATGTTCTTAACTAAACTAGGTTGGCCAAGACCCAAAGATTACCACTCAATTTACAAAAAGAGCTTAAGTGACTACAGTTGGTCAGGATCTTGGGAAAGACATCTCCTAACAGCACAGTGACCCCTAGCACCAGGCTGGGATACTGCTGTAGTACTAGCTCAGAGGAATGAATGTCATTTACTAAATCAACAACACCACTTCCTGTGGCCCAGTCCTACAAACTCTCCAATCCTGACCAATCTCCCAGCTCCACCCAAGCACACTGCTAGATGAATGTTCTGCAGCTTCTTCCTACTGCCAAAAGTAGATACTATGGAACGTCAGAGGAGCCTTCTCTCAAGTGGGATCCGTATTTTGGAAAGTTAATGTCACAAAAGCTCATCTCAAAGCTGGCATATGGTTTATCAGTGTGACTATGGTTTCAGCAGCAGCCGCCAAATGCAAAGGTGTCAGTTTCAGGGTTTTGCCTGAAAGTTTGGTGAAATACCATCTATATCGCTATGCAATTGTCATGATGCCCATCCACATATTGGGGGATGGTGCAGCAGTGATAGAAGATGCAAACTTCATATGGCAAGTTCAAATCCAATTAACTCATTTATGTTTGGATGCAGTTTGGCTGATACAAATGTGTCTGAAACAGACACATTCAGCTTGTTCCTGAATGGTACATGAAACCCTTATTTTTACCCAATTTTACAGCTAAGATGGCTAAACTACAAAGTCAAGTAGCTCGCTGAAGGTCATATCTTGAGTCATAGGAATAGAACTCTCCCATTCTGGGCTCTAGGTCCATTGCTGTAATCTTTAGTATACAAAATGTAATGAAATGTTGGCATATCCCCAGAAGAGAGTTTTGCTTAGACCACTTCCTCTGTAGTTCACTGCCACTGATCTCAATTCTGGGTTTAGGCACATTTCCAGCTCAAATACATGATCTTAAACAGCAGCATTTTAAGTTAAATTTCAAGCAGGATAATGAGCATCTACAGTATTTCAAAATGCAATCATTGTTCTAAATGTAAATATAATAGCAAGGGAGAATATTCATGAGACTAAACAATATATAGGATAGGAAAATATATGATGGGCTCATTGTTAGTCACTACTTAACATGTTTAAAAACAGTTCTTTGCATTTAGTAATGTCTGTTTTTCACCAACTTTTTTCACATAACAAATATCCCTTCCTCTTCCCTCTGTCCCAGGATAAAGTGAAAACTGAAGAGTTGGTAAAGCTAACTGGCTATGCTAACTTGCTGAGAAATCATTGATAGCAGTAGACATTTTATTAAACTTTTACTATTTAATAACATAGTGTAAAGAAGTCTTCATTTTATAAAGTCTTAGGGTGTTGCAAGGAAAGATGTGATAATTCCCATGTAGCCTCATAAATTCTCTTTCTAGTCAATCCTGAGTCTATGAATGCTAATAAAATTCTCATGAGAACACAGTATCCGTCCATAAAAACTCCTGAACTCCCCATGGGAATCGGCTGGTTTAGAAGGGTTCAGGGGATCAAGTCTGTGGTTTATTTATTAAAATTTTCTCAGTAAATAGATCATGGTACACTAGATAACACTGTTCTGTACAAGGAACAACCATCCTTTATATAATACATGAACATTAAGCCTTAAAAATAGTAATATGGAAGAAACTTAAGCTAGATTGAAATGAAAATATATTGGATTTTCTCTTTAAATAGAGTCTCAAAACACAGGAGAAGGGTTGATTTTGTTTTAAATACAAGAAGCTGCTCAAATTTTGCTATATGTTAGGTTATGAAAAGAAAATTCAGTTCACCTGTGTTGTTGTTAATAGATTGTGATGGGGCTAGGTGCTTACAACATAACTGAGTCAGAGAAGACAGTGGTGAGTTGAAGCTAAAAAACAAGGACTAGTATTAGAAGAGTGTTTCTGATCCAGAATCTTGGAGGGAGCCTGCCAATACCAAATGCTAGAACTTTTGTGTATTTTGTGGTTACAGCTTTTCCACCATAATGGGTATGACTTAGACCTGCCCACCTCTCAAAAACCAGAATTCCAAGCAGATCCTCCTACAACTGGGGAAGAAAAGTAGAAGACTCCATTAAGTCCACAAGGAACCCTCTACAAGGATTTAATTTACCCAGGAGGCACTGAAATAGTATGGTGATTAGTCTGATGGTTAGATTATATAGATCTAATTACTCTAACATTAGCTCTAGATATTCATTTCCCTGTGTGAAGACGTGTATCACCAAAATACTTATTGATATATTATTTTTTGCTGAAAAAGCAAAACCTGTTGGCCTAAATCCTGAACCTCTTGTTCCACAGACATGAAGAACACTCACAGACATGCATCCCGAATCAGTCCTCCAGGAAGCATAGAGATGCCACACACTCCATACACTCTAGATACAGTCTTTGGTTTCCTGGGACACGCTTCCAGCTGGTGCAGAAATGAAGAAGCCCAGGACAGTTGCAGGTTGCAGCTTCACAGAGCAGTAGAAAGTCTAATCTAATTTCTGTACATAGCTCTGTTCAGAATACAGTGCTTCTCTTGATGCCAGTCTGCTTGTCAGTAAGATACTACAAGGCACAATGTGCTAGGAGACCCAGTGAGAGACAACATTGCAATGGCTGCTAACAGAGCCTGTGCATTGCCACTACTTCCCCTCACCCCTGAGAATCAGGGGAAATGCTGAAGATGCCTGGAAACAGTCAAACCGCAGTTTTAGTAGTATATGAAAGCCATGAAACTGGAGGATGAGCAAAAGATTGCTCTGCTCTTAACAGTGTGAAGCACAGAAGCCCTAGATGTCTACAATGCATTCCACACAGAAGGGGCGTGGGGTTGATGAGGGCAGAGGAAAGCCTTGTGGAAATAATTAAAATATTTGAGGACCACGGTGTCCCTAGAAAAAATGTTACTTATGTTCAGGATGAGAACACAGAATGAATGAGAAACAGTAGAGAACTCTGTCACAGTCTTAAAACTAAAAAATCAGTCCTGTGAATATGGAATATTAAAAGGCTCTCTCAATAAAAAGAGAAGTATAACAATAAAAATTCCATGAACAGTTACTAAGGGAGAAGGATCTGACACTAGAAAGGGCAATATGTATATGTCAAGCAGCAGAATGCATAGGAACAGAAATAAAAAGCATAGACAGGTACAGTGCACATGACTGTGAGTACTATAGCTAAACCAGCCAGGGAAAAGTTCACAGAAATTAAATTGGCCAAGGATAGAAACATGGAAAGCAGGAAACAATGCCAGAGATGTGGCAACCAGCATGAGTATAGGAAATGCACAGCATTCAGGCAAATACGTAGACACTGTCATAAAACCAACCAGTATGCTAAACTGTACAGAGAAACAGGAAAGAGCATGTATTAAGTGCAGAAAGGGGTTACTTAAGTGAAGAGGAAGAGCTGTCTTTAAGCACAATAGCAGAGGATGCTGAAAATGCAAAAGATTGGCTACTTAAAATGTGCACAAATGGCACTTATGTGATAGACAAGATAGACACGGGGAACAAGTAAATGTAATAACAGAAACTGAAATAGATGTAAGGACCATATGAAAGAAGAAAAGTTAGAAGTGTTTGTGAAATAGACTAAATGAAGGAACAATTCCAGTGTTGGGAGAGTGCACACTGACTCTTTAATACAAAGGGGAAATGATAAAACAAGAGTTTGTGGTGGTACACAGAGGCAAGCCACCAGTCTTGAGCCTATACACGTGTGAGAGCTTGGTCTGGTTAAGAGGATGCATACCATGGAGAGACAGAAAGACAACACAGAACCAGTTATGAGAGTATTAATAGCATTGTAGGAAGATGTATTCACAGGCAATAGGTGCCTCCCAGTAACATACAAGATTTAGTTAAGAGAAGATGCAGAACCTGTTGTGTACATGTTACCTGAAAAGTTCCACAAGGCTTAAGAAGGAGGCTGAAGAAGAGCTGCAAAACATGACAGCAAATGGTATGCTTTGGAGTACAGTGGACCCAAAAGATTGGGTTAACTCCTTAGTAATTGTAGAGGAAAAAAGGAGGGGGACTATCAGTAGGGTGACCAGATGTCCTGATTTTATAGGGACAGTCCTGATTTTTGGTTCTTTTTCTTGAATAGGCTCCTATTACCCCCCACTCCCTGTCCCAATTTTTCACATTTGCTGTCTGGTCACCCTAACTATCAGGCATGCACATGTACATTGATGATGTAATAATTTGGAGCAGTACTGCCATTGAACATCGAGAACGACTGAGGAGAGTACTGGAAATTGCGAGAGTTAATAACCTTAAACTAAATAAGGCCAAATGTCAATTTCAAACAACAGGAATAACATCCTTGGGAGAGAGACTGACCTCCAAGGGAATCT
The DNA here is from genome assembly GCF_027887155.1 of Malaclemys terrapin pileata. NCBI lineage: Eukaryota > Metazoa > Chordata > Testudines > Emydidae > Malaclemys > Malaclemys terrapin. The sequence continues at coordinate 163,853,103 of NC_071507.1, read as the reverse complement.
TGCCTGATAAACCAATGATTCGAGCAATACTGAACATGCCAAGTATTCAAAGAGTGATAGGCATGTTGAATCATGTCAGCAAATTCATACCTAACTATACAGCTTGCTCAACTCGCCTCTGACATCTCCTCCGCAAGGTCACCAAATGAGCATGAATGCAAGAGCATAACAGATAGATAGTTAACTGTTTTAAAGCTGCAATTTTTTAACCTGTTGAAAGTCATCAAACTCTCCACGGATGCCTCAGAAGGAGGGCTGGGGCCAGTACTATTACAGTGTCAGGAGTGGTGTATAGATATACACAATCTATAGTTGTAGCTTCAAAGCAGAAATGGATCACAAGCCACTGATTACAATACACAAAAAGGGACTTGGAGAAGCACCTCCAAGGATACAGCATCTACTATTGAAAATACACAAGTATGATGTGACCCTAGAGTTCCTACCTGGACACCTTTTAGTAATGGCAGACACACTCTCAAAAGCATGTGCTTCACCTGATGATACACAGCCTGATGATCTGGAAGAAGCAAAAACATATATGTGAACAAGATTAAAGTGTTATGTGTTGTATCTCCAGGCATATGGGATGAACTGGAGACAAACAGCTAAAGATGAAATGCTGCAAGCAGTGATACAAGCAACAAGCAAAGAAGGAAAAAATCAATACTTCCCACCTACATATTCCCACTATACACATGAGCTTTCAGTGAGCTCAAGAATGCTCTTGGAGAAAACACAGATTGTGGTTCCCACAGTGATGAGAAGGAAAATATTAGAACCAATACAAAGAGGGCACTTGGGAATGACCAAATGAAAAAGGAGAGAGAGAGAAATTTTCATCTGGCCACAGCTGAATAGTACCATGAGAAATGGTGAGCAAGTGTGGAACATGTCAGAAGTGCAGAGATTCCCAACAGAAAGAACTAATTATACTGCATGAACAGCTCTCAGTTTATGAGACAAAGTTGGAACTGACATGTTCTACTTGCGAAGACACAATCGCCTGGTTATAATGGACTATTTCCCAGTAGTCAGACTTAAAGATACTACTGCAGCGACAGTTGTCACAGACATTAAATCTGTGTAATGCCACAGATGTGGCATTAAATGTTGTGTAATGCCAACAGAGCCCAGCCATTGGCAGCTGGGATCAGACCTGGGACCTCTGGAGTTTAATGCATAAGCTCCTACTGCATGAGCTAAAAGATGAATCTCTTATCCAAGGCTGTAGCAGACTCATCAATCTCTAGCTGGTCTAGATGCCACTAGAGGAGGACAGAGTGTCACACCAAGCAGGCATGGGTACTATTGCCTGTCATGGAATTCCAGGAACAGTAATAACTGACAATGGACCACAGTTCAAGAATAGGAAATTACTGGACTTTGCTAAAAGGTATGACTTTCATCATGAGACATCTAGTTCCAGATATCCTCAAACCAATGGATTAGCTGAATGTGGAATACATATAGTGAAGAATTTGCTCAAAAAAGCAATGGTTGCAAGAGAAGATCCATATTTAGTTTGCTTCAGCTACTTCCTTAAGTATCCAACAGTAAATTTCATCAGGTCCTGCTGACTTGATTACATCTAACTTATCTACATATTCTTTAACTTGTTCTTTCCCTGCTCCAGCTTATTGTTCTTAACTTGTTCTTTCACTTCCCCCTTATTGTTAATATTAATTGTGTAAAGTATCTACTCATAATTTACCTATTTAAAGACTGAAGCAAAATAGGCATTAAACACCTCAGCCTTCTTTATGTCATCTATTATTTGCTCTCCTTCACTGCTAAGTGCAGGACCTACACTTTCCTTCATCTTTCTCATGCTCCTAGTTTATTTACAGAACCTGTTCTTATTGCATTTTATGTCCCTTGCTAGGTGTAACTCATTTTGTGCCTTAGTCTTTCTGATTTTGTATTTACATGCTTGTGCTATTCTTTTGCACTCCTCCTCAGCAATTCATCTATGTTTCCACATTTTCTAGGATTCCTTTTTGATTTTCAGGTCATTAAAGACCTTGTGATGGAACCATATTTGCCTCTTACTATTTTTCCTATCTTCCATTTTCATTGGGCTAGTTTTGCTGTTTGCCTTTCATATTGTCCCTTTGTGAAACAGCCAGCTCTCCTGAACTCTTCTTTTCCCTTTGATTTTCCTCCCAGGGGACCTTACCTACCTGTTCTCTGAGTCTATTAGTCTGCTTTTTAGAAGTCCATTATACTTATTCTGTGATTTTAACTCCTTCTTCCTGTGAATCAGGTTATTAAGGCCCAGTCCATATTACAACTTTCAAACAAGTTTGTTACCATCTATTTATAAGATTTGTGTCTATAGACAACATGGTTAAAATGGTGGCAACTAACAACTTTTTGTCCTTGCCAGAGACCCAGACTGGCTCATGGCAAGTTGTCTTCCTATAACTGTAAAAAGCAACAGAGGGTCCTGTGGCACCTTTGAGACTAACAGAAGTATTGGAGCATAAGCTTTCGTGGGTAAGAACCTCACTTCATACTTCTGTTAGTCTCAAAGGTGCCACAGGACCCTCTGTTGCTTTTTACAGATTCAGACTAACATGGCTACCCCTCTGATACCTGTAACTGGTTCAGCACACTCTTCTTAGCAGCGTGGACAGGCCTTCTTAATTGTACCTGTGTAAGTGGTCTGGCCAATTCTCTTTCCTACCAGCTCTGCAGTAGGACATTCCAGAATTCACTGTCTCATGTATTGCTGCTGCTGTTCTGTGTGCATGTCATCTGGGACCTGTATCCTCTGCTAATGCACTATGTGATAGCTGCCTACATTTTCCCAGCTGTGGATATATACTGACCTGTGTTAGTTGCAATCAGATCAGGAGACCATGCTTTTGAATGGTACAAAAGTGCAGTTAAATATTACAATGAGGACAGGGCCTAAGCAAGCAATCAGTAATTGTCTGTCATTTTGAACAGAAACAATTTTGTTTGAATTTGTAAATGAACCAAAAAAAAATTGCTGTTGGGCTGGGAATCTGTCTGCTGGGTATTCCAGCTGGAAATAATTGTATTTCACAAAATTATAAACCTCAAATTAGGGTTTATAGTGGAAATACTGACTCGCCATTATCTGTATCATTGTACTCACAATGTTATAATTACACTCATTATGGTGGAGCTAAGACTTTGTGGTTAAAATGATGGCTGAAGTATGGTATTTTTCCTTGGGATATTTCTTCCTTAACAGATGTTTAACTTGAAATCTGGAGTATAGGCTGCAGTTTTATTTGGCATCATTTTTCTGGTACTCACATACATAGGGCCTGCTTATTTATTTTTTATTTTTTCCTTTTTAAAAGCCTCGAGTTGGGTTCTCCTTTTGTGTCTGCAAATAAATGTAAATGCACAATAAATTGCAGGTTCAAATAAAGGTGTGTAGACCTCATATGGTAATTTGAGGTCAACATGCTGGCATTTGGACCCTCAAAATTACTTACACAGTTATTATCAGTCACAAAAAGTGCATTTCAAAAATTAGCTGACTAATGTTGTTATGCCAGATCTATGGGTCTGACCAACGTGCACTCCCTCAATCTTGGGAGCAGTTTTGGGGCTGCTTTGGCCTCTGGGGTAAGTTAGAGCAGACTCAGGACTGCTCTAACCTATGTTGGCTGGTAACAACTCCCATTGGGTGCTGGTTTTACCAGCTCTATGCCAGCCAGACATTCTCTCTGGCCAGAAGAATCGCTAGTTGCCTTGTTAGGGCAGCTTTCTGGCTCCTTTGCACTGTGGGAGTGGCACAAAGGAAATGGAGCAGGGGCTCAGGGTCTGGCCTTATTACTGTACTAACCTGAAATATGGTACTATCAAACAGTCACCATTGTATCTGGTTTGGCTGGGTTTTGAAAGGGGAGGATCAGGGAAAGAAAATTAGTATTTGAAAATGTTCAAAAATGATGTAGGTAGCCCCCATCATTGAAAAGTTGAGGGAGTATTGACTGAAATGGCTGAGTCATATGAGACAACAAAATGTGGGATATGTTGGCCAGAGAGTACAAGAGCTAGTAGTTACAGGACAAGACCATGAGGAAGACCTAGAAAAAGGTGGTTGAAGAAGCTGAAGGAGGACATGAAGGTTGGTGTCAGCTTGGCAAACACGCTTGACAAGAATACTTGGAGATGAAGAACAAGAGCTGTCAACCCCGACTGATGGGATAAGGCAAAGAAAAAAAGAAGAAAAAGTTCAGAAAGGTCTGACAGTCTTGGGGGATGGGGTAAGAACCATTCACAGATGTAGCTGAGTATTGGTATAGGCTCTCTCCCTCCAAATGTCCCAGCTATAATAAGTTTTGGATAGAAAACTATACCAAAAAACTCACTGAGAAAAGAACTGGAGCATAGAAATGGCTATACTAAAACAAACTAGGAGCCCAGTCCTGTTAAACATTATTTACCTGAGTAGTGTTTATGAGAGTAGTCAGTTGGACTACCTGAGAGAATAAATACTACTCACATAAGTAAGAGCTTTCAGAATTAGGTCCTAATAATCCATCTGTTCTGGTATCCTTTCTCCATATTGGCCCATGCCAGATGCTGCATCAGAAGGCATATCCCTCCCATAATTGACTCTAGATAATTCATCTAAAACATGTCATGAATTTAAAATAGTAATATCACTGGGATCTCTGAAATCCCTATGACATCAATGGGACCCCATGCTGGCACTTGAGTCTGTCCACATAGAATTAGTTGTAGGATAAGAGACTATATTTGTCACAAGGATTTTTGGACTACAAACACCAGAGTGTTCCCAGAGAATCCTTCCCAGATTTTACATGACCCCCATTGGGACAGGACATTTACTGATGATTTCATTTACCACTATGGGATACTCAACCACTGCCGACAAATCTCATAGTTAGGGTACATTAAGAGAACATTAAGGTTGTAAAGTCAAACATGCAGAAGTTAGGAAATGCCAGAATTAAGGTTGCCCATGCAGGGGAACACACCATGAGTGAGCTTTGAAGAAACACTTACAGCACTTTAATAATACAGACCCTTTGATCCTCTTTTTGGGGGCCATATAGTAACACCATCATCTCCTGCTTTTCCTCTTCTTGTCTGGTCCCCTCCTGTGATGACCAACAGGAAAAAAAGGGTTTGCTGCCACCTTATGGGAAAAGTAGGGTATTACCTGCTCAGCAGCACCCACAATGCACATCAGTAAAGCTGGGCAAAAAAAAATTTCTGGCGAATAGTAAATTTGCTGAAGAATGTATTTTTCAGGGCACTGAAACTATTTGCAAATTTAGGCTCAATTTGGCAAATAGTTTCAGCCGAAAAAAAATGGGGAACATTTTTTAAAAAGTCAAAGCGGTTCATTTCAACCATTGTGAAACAGTTTGTTTCAACTTTTCATTTTGAAACAGAAATTCAGCTAATTTTTAACAATTCAGTTTAGAAATTTAACATTTTTTAAAAGAAACAAGTGAAATACAACATCAACAACAAAAGGCAAAAATCCCCAAACTAAAAATAAGAAAAAGTTTGGTCAACCAAAACATTCTGTTTGACCCAAAATGGATTGTTGTTGTTATTTTTGGTGAGAATAAAGGGGAGGGAAATCAGTTTTCATTTGAACTGAACCAAACAAATGTTTCAGTTCAGCCCCCAAACTGGTTGGTGTGTCTTCTGCAGTGTCCTTTTGTCATTAATGTCCATTCCTGATCTGGTGGCCATTTGCTACCATTGGTTCAATGCCATCTCTGTTGTCTTTCCAGTAATATCTGAAATGCTTCCAGTTCCATGTGCAGGACCAGTTAGACAGGCAGAACTGCAGGGTCTCAATGTGTGACTGAGATGATGGTGTAGGGAGAAGAGTTTTAGGTTTATTAGGAAAGGAGGAGCCAATACAGGAAGGATGGGCTCCACCTCAACCAAAATGGAACCAGATTGCTGGCATGTAAAATTAAAAAGGTTTTAGAGAAGTGGTGCCCAATTTTTTCCTGGGGCCAGAGCTGGGCTGGGGACAGAGCAGGGGGCGGAATGGGACTGGGGCTGGAGCTGGTCTGGGGATGTAGTGGAGTGGAGCTCAGCTGGGATTGGAGCTGGGTGCAGAGAGGGGCTGGTTGGCACTCCCTCCCTGCCCCCAATGGGGGCTGGCCCAGGCCCCACCACACACCCCCACCAACCGTTAGGGGAGTGCACCCCACAGTTTGGGGACCACTATTTTAGAGGATTTTTTAAACTAAGCTGGGGAAAAGCCAACAGATGTGGAGGAGTACATGGTTCGGGCAGAGACATCCCTAAGGGATGAATTTATTAAAGCAGGAATTCTATCTCCTAGTAAATGGAATAGGTAAGAAGTTGGTAAAGTACAGGCAGGAGCTAGTGGGGAACAGTCAAAAGTAACCGCTCAGTAATAGTGACCATAATGTAATTAAATGTAACATCCTCATATAGAGAAAAATATCAGAAACCCACTACAGTAGCATTTAACTTAAAAAAGGGAAACTACACAAAAATGAAGAAGCTAGTTAAATTGAAATTAAAAGGAACAGTCATAAGGGTGAAATGCCTGCAAACTGCCTGGAGACTGTTTAAAATCACCATACCAGAGGCTCAAACTAAATGTATGCCCCAAATAAATAAAACAAAACAAAACAAAATACCCATAAGATGTCACCATGGCTAAACAGCAGAGTAAAAGAGATGGTTAGAGGCAAAAAAGGAACGTTTCAAAAATTGGAAGTCAAATCCTGCTGAGGAAAATAGAAAGAAGCATAAACTCTGATAAGTCAAGTGTAAAAGTATAAATAGGCAGGACAAGAAAGAATGTGAGGAGGAACTAGCAGAGGACACAGAAACTAATAGCAAAACATTATGTAAGTATATCTGAAGCAGGAAGCCTGCCAAACAGTCAGTGGGGCCAATAGATGATCAAGAAGCACTCAAGGAAGACAGGGCCTTGCACAGAACCTAAAATTCTTTGCATTAGTCTTCATTGCAGAGGATATAGGAGAGATCACCTCCCCCTATCCATTCTTTTTAGGGGAATATATAAGGAATTGTTCCAGACTGAGGTGTCAATAGAGGACATTTTGGAACAAACTGATCAATTAAACACTAATAAGTCACCAGAAGTAGATGCTTACTCCCAAGAGTTCTGAAAGAAATCATTTATGAAATTGCAGCACTTCTAACTGTGGCATGTAACTGTGAAGGGGTATACAAACCCCACACTGGGCAGCCAGGGATTAGGGAGTTGGTCTGGGCCCAGCCAGACCTGCCCTGCCACACCTGCAAGAGATGCACAGGCTAGAGAAGGAGTTAAAAGGGCACAGCAGCTCATTTGTGGGCTGACCTGGGAAAAGAAAGGATCTTTAACTTGCAGCTGCTGAGGGAAAGAAGGATCTCTCCCATCAGTAACCGCCTGATGGTCCCTCCCTGAGGAAAAGGAGGACTTGTGTCTGATAGATCCTGACGGAGAGGCATTTCCCCCTCTTGCATACCGGCTCAGTTTGCTTGTGTTCATTTCCTTTGTTTTGTTTATGGACGCCAGGGATGGATTACTTGATGATTACTGGTTCTGTTCATTCCCTCTGAAGCACCCAGCATTGGCCCCTGTGGGAAGACAGGATAATGGGCTGGATGGACCATCGGTCTGATCCAGTATGGCTGTTCTTATGTTCTTACCATGGATAAGAAGATACTTGAAACTTACCTGGCTGGAGGCTCAAGTCACAAGAGGAGACAGCTGCTGCACAACAGGGAGACAGTTGCCACACCACACCTGGCCACAAAGAGGCCTCAAATGGTGAACTGACCTCTTTCAAACTCTCTTGTTATGGACAGCAAAATTCCAATATTAGAGGGGTGATAGGAAGTGGCACAGAGAGTGCTCCTGAGGCCAGACCCTTTTGTTATCCCTCACAGGGCCCTGGGTCCAAGTCTGGTGGAGTGAGAGGGCCCAGGCTCCCCTACCTCTCCTGCCGTCAGAGCCGCTGAGAGCAGGTTTGCGCCCTGGTGAAAAAATTTTTGGGGGCCCCCCAGCAAGGGCAGACTGGCTAAACAGGGCCAACGGGGGGTGGGGGGGCAGAGGAAGCCGGGCCCTGGGCCCCCTTCCAGACTGCTGGGCCCCCAGTAATTTGTACCGGCTTCCCCCCTCCCCATCGTCGGCCCTGCCTGCCATATTTCAAAGGGCCCAACCCTTTGACCACTAGGCTATGCTCCCCATGAGCACCGGCCCTCACAGTAACCTATGGCTTAAATCAGCCTCCGTGGGAGACGACTGGAGAATAGCTAATGTAACACTGATTTAAAAAAAAAAATAGGCTCTACAGGCAATTCTGGCAATTACAGGCCAGTAAGTCTAAATTCAGTACCAGGCCACTTGGTTGAAACTACAGTAAATAACTAAATTTTCAGACACATAGATGAACACGGTACGTTGGGGAAGAGTCATGAGAGCTCTTGTAAAGGGAAATCATGCCTCACTAATCTATTAGAATTCTTTGACGGACTCAACAAGAATGTGGACAAGGGTGATCAAGTCCATATAGTGTACTTGGACTTTCAGAAAGCCTTTGATAAGGTTCTATACCAAATTCTCTTCAGTAAACTAAGTAGCCATGGGATGAGAAGGAAGGTCCTCTCATGGATCAGTCACTGGTTAAAAGATAGGAAACAAAGTGCAGGAATATTGGTCAGTTTTCACAATAGAGAGAAGTAAATAGCAGGCTTTCCCAAGGATCTGTACTGGGACCAGTGCTGTTCAACATATTCATAAATTATCTGGAAAAAGGGGTAAGCAGTGAGGTGGCATAATTTGTAGACATTACAAAATTGCTCAAGATAGTTAAATGCAAAGCTGACTGTGGTACAAAGAGCTCTCACTAAACTGGGTGACTGAATGAGACAAGGTGTGTGAGGTGATATCTTTTATTAGACCAACTTTTGTTGGTGAGACAAGCTTTTGAGCTCTTCTTCAGGTCTTGGAAAAGTACTCAGAGTGTCACAGCTAAATAATTACATTAAACGGGAGATAAATATAACAGAACGGGGTAAAACACTATTCTCACCGGGATCACCGGTGCCCATACTGAATTTCCCCAGTCACGTGACCTCATATAGCAAACATACAATTTGTGTCCCATTGATACGCGTACTTTGTGGGGGCCCTTGATGACCTGTGACCACAACATTGACTGTGCAGAAGTTAGCAATGTGGCTCACTGGGTTTAGTACAGCCCAAAAGACTCACAAGTAGGATAAGGTGGTAAGTCCCTCCACAGATTTAATAGGCAGCAGATAATAAAATCCCCAACCGCTTATCACGTGTCACTAGCCTTTGTTTGCAAGAAGCTGGGAATGGACAACAGGGGATAGATCACTTGATGATTACTTGTTCTGTTCACTCCTTCTGAAGTACATGGTTTGGCCACTGTCAGAAGACAGAATACTGGGCTAGATGGACCTTTAGTCTGATCCTGTAAGGCCGTTCATAAATATATGCTGGAACAGATTGTTTAGCATAAGTAGTTAACGCATATTTTAAGGGAACTTTCAAGGTTAAATGGCTTGTTAAAATCTAGTCATGGGGAAGGGAAGGTGGCCAAGTTAGCTGATGGGGTTTGTTAGTGGGTTATAGGTTGTTGTAATAAGCCATAAATTCAGTGTCTGTCTTCAGTCTATGATTTTTAGTATCTAGCAAAGTTATGGGGTGTTGGGAAGTCTAAAAGTATAACTGGGTTCAAAAAAATTAGCTAAGCTCATAGAGGATAGGTCCATTGATGCTATTAGCCAAGATGGTCAGGGATGCAGCATCTCTGGGCATCCCTAAAACTCCAACTTCCAGAAGCTGGGACTGTATGACGGGATGGATCACTTGAAATTGTCCTGTTAATTCCCTCTGAAGCATTTAGCACTAGTCACAATACTAGATTAGATGGACCATTGGTCTCACCCAGTATTGTGATTCATACGTTCTTCTTTTCCCAGGGTCAAGCTCTCTTTATAAGGAGCTGGGGACTAGAACCTCTGTTTGCAAAGCCTGGGGTGGTCAAGTGCCGCTGGATGGCCCTGCAGAGGCAGGGCAAGGGAGCACTGTGGAGAGTAGGCACTGCAGGAAGTAGCACCCACGAGACACAGAGTGACAGTACCTGCGTTCCTCTGATTGGCCAGGTGCCCCTACTTAACCCCAGGGGTTGGTCCAAGAAGTTCTCTAGGCAGTCATACAGATCTTGGCCTGCTACATAACCAGACTTTGCCTTGTCTCCTGGTCTCTGATTGCAGCCTGACTTTGACCCTGATTCTCAGTTCTAACCTAGTACTACCTCTGATCTCTGGTCCTTGGCCTGACTCTGACCCTGACTCTTGTTTACAGAACCTGGCATTGTGATTCCTCTAATTCTGGCCCAATGATTCCTCTAACTCCTGTCCCTGGTGGGCAGACCTCAGCCCAGCTGTGACCACTAAGCAAAACCACCCACGCCCTGGTCCCTTACATTCATGGCCTAATTCCTCCATTTGTGGAGCTAGTAACCCTCTTCTTCTGTGGAAATCAGCCAGTTGTAAGACTATCACAGGAAGATTAAAGGAAGATCTGGAATGAAGAATGGGGGGGGGGGGGGAACAACCTGTGGTTGCCATATTTTAGGTGATAAAGGTAGTAGTACCTATTGCTAAGGTTCCCTGATACTTCCCATTATAAGACCCTGTTTTCAAATGCTTATAACTTTGCCAGACTTTAGCCATTCTGGGCCGCACCTACTGGCTCCCTGGATGCCTTTGAGGAGCAGTGGGTGCTGTCTGGGGTTCCCTGTTTGGTGTCCCACTCTGGCTCCCTGCTTTTGACTATGTGACCCTCACTCCTGTCCCTGTTTTTTCATTAGTTCTCCCCTTAATTTACTTGAGCCCTGGGCTCAGTGGCTCTTCCCCATAGACTGAGGGAATTTCATCCTCACCAACGAAGCCACAATTTAGTCTGTGTAACAGCATCTCTTGGCTAGGAGTTCTGTTGGTACCTCACAGTGTTACAGATGCCCTAGACTTCCAGCCTGTCCTTGATCCTGACCCAGACTTGCCTGAGCCTTGTTCCAGCCAACTTCAGTCTTGTCTGAGTCCTGCACCCAACCCTGCTCCAGCCCTGCAGCTGCCTCCTGACCCTATGACTGACTCCAACCTGGCTTTGACCTTTCATCTGTATTTAGGCTCTGATTACAATCCTGATTTGGCTTGTTCATGGACTCTGACCGCAGTTCTGATCCTGACCCTGGTTTCAGAGCTGTCCTTGGCCTGATCCCAACTCTATGTCTGACTTTGACCACCGCTCCAGCCATCAGACCTGACCACCTAGAACGCAGAGCCTGACACTCCTGTGTTCTCAGTGCCCCCAGTGGATGCCCAGGCAGTTAGGAGAAGGAGGACGCAGCCTCACTTAGAATGCAAAGGAGTGATTAGAGATGGAAGTGGAGGTTGCAGGAACCAAAGGGTTGAGGAGGTGACACTAGCTAGAAAGATCAGAGGGGGACAGAAGGGGAAAGAAGCTGGAGGGGGGACAGCAAAGTAGGAGGGCTGGATAGAAGGAGAAGAAGAGGGGAAACAATCTGGGGGTACATAGGCTTGAATGGGGGGTTAGACAGGGCAGGAGCTGGGGAGTAGATGGGGCAAAAGGAGAGGGGCAGGAACAGGGCTGTCCCCAGGTGGGTGCGGGCCCCAGGACAATAGAAATTTGGCACCTATCTGTCGGGAGGGTACTCCCCCTGGCCCCGCTCAGGCCCCGCCCCCACTCCACCCTTTCCCCCAAGGCCCCGCCCACCCTGCATCTTCCTGCCCTGCCTGTTCCCCATAGTGTGGCCAGATAGCAAATGTGAAAAATTGGGACAGAGGGTGGGGGGTAATAGGAGCCCATATAAAAAAAGTCCCAAATATCGGGATTGTCCCTATAAAATCGGGACATCTGGTCACCCTAGTTCCCTGCCCAATTTTGCTCCCTCCCCTGAGCGTGCTGCGCCCTTGCTCCTTCCCGTTCCCCCCCAGGGCCTCCTGACGCCGCAAAATATCTGATCCGCGGCACTGCTATCAGTTATTTCATTAGCTCAAGTGGTAGAGGATATGCTGTGAATCTAAAAGTCCAAACACTGGTGATGACCCAAGCTGGCAGTCAATATGATGGAATTTCTGTTTATTCAGGTTGGGTTTTTTAAATCAGGAATGATATCCTGAAAAGCTGCATTAAAAGAACACCCAGAAGTTAGGAAATGCCAGATTTAAGGTTTCCTTGCAATCTTAATTAAGCCCCCTTGTGTGTAATACAGTCTTTAATTACATGCTAACATATTATTTGTTCCACAGGACCCCTACCTCATTCAAAGTACAGAGTGAACTATGCTCTGGGAATGAATCAGCATTGTATAGAGAAGGAGGATGTTGTTTTTAGCACCTTTGCCTTATTTGGTGCAGAAGTTGAAAAGTGTGTAGTGAATGAGAGGGATTACAGAAAGAAAGGATGGTGTTGGTTGAAGAAGTTGAATGCTGCCCTGGAGAACTGGATGAATAGATTGTAAGGCCAGAAGGGACCACTGTGATTATTTAGTCCGACCTTCTGCATAACACAGGTCACAGAATTAATAATTCTTGTTTCAATATATTAGAGCATATATTTTTGAAAAACATCCAATCTTGATTTTAAAATGGCCATCAGTGAAGAATCTACCACAGGCTAGTGCATAGCAAGCTGGGGTGTAAAATCTACAGTGCTCTAACAGGGCACTAACTGGCTTTACAGACCCTTCTACCATAAACTAAAAGTTCTGTATTGTGCTCTTACCTCTGCTGTTTCAAACTGAACGTTTAGTATGTGGTCACAGGCTCCACATAGCCATATGTAGATTTAAGAGCAGTTTAGACAAACACCTATCAGGGATGGGCTAGATAATACTTAGTCCTGCCATGAGTGCAGGGGACTGGACTAGATGATCTCTCGAGGTCCCTTCCAGGTCTATGATTCTATGAATTAAGAAGATAAAAAGAAATAGTGAATGTAATCATTCACTGACTGCAGCAGGGGTTGGGCCAGTGGAAAAAATAGTATGTGAGCGTATAATTAGACTGTATCAGAAAGCATAGGCACAAGGGAGCAACCTGAAGTCTGGCCGTGTGTGTGTAAAAATATTTGATACAGACTTCTTCACCTAAGGCCTCTGTGTTAGTGCAGGGCAAAGCACCAGTTGCAGGCAAAAAAAGGCTGGGCAGGGTGGGTGCTGTTGGCCTGACAATACCTTACGTTTCCCATGAGGTGGCAGCACGCCCCTGTGTTTTTCAAGCCGCTGTGTTACTACCACAGAGAGGAATCAAGTGCGAGGCCTGGAAGTGTTGTTAGCAGGCTCGCTCCGGTGCACGCCCCGGGGCCCTCCCACAGGCAGGGTCAGGCGCTCAGCTGCAGCAGGAGGCGCGCGGAGGAGAGTGTAGAGGGCGCTGGAGGCTGGAGCCGGGGAGGTCTGTTAAGGTACAGAGGGCTCCTGGGCTCGGCCGGGCTGTAGGGGCGCTTCCCCCTTTTCACCAAGGAGCCCGGACGCCTGGCTTAGGGGCAGGCGGCGTCGGTGTCTCTGCGCCCTGCGGAGGCGCGGGGAAGGGGTGGGAGGAGCTGCAGTCCTCAGCCGGGACGCGGGAGAGGAAATGAACGCGCCGCTACTAATGTCCGGCGGAGGCAGGCGCGAGGTGTGCGGGGAGAGGTGCCCAACTTGTCCCCCGGGATCCCCGGCTGCTCAGACCTCCCTCCCCCCCGCGCGTGATGGCGAAAGTACCCGCGGAGCCAGAGCCGGGGTCTCTGCTGCAGCCCTGCGGGGTCTGCAAAGCGCGACTCCCGCCCTGCGCCAGCGCTTTGACATTCCCTGGGGGGGCACGGAAAGGGGAGCGCCCCCTGCCCTCTCCCATCACCCAGCTGTGCCTGAGAGCGGCCCCGGCCACACCCCGGTTTGCACTGGGCAGAGCAGGGTCTCGGCAGGCCTACGCAGCAGGCTGAGACGCGCAGTATTGGCCTGCGTCGTTACTAGAGCACCCTAACCAGGGGGAGCTGGGCTGCTTTCGGGTTCACCCCCTTCTAGAGTGCGCACTTGTGCCCCCCTCTCTAGTGCTGACAGGACAAACACCACTGGACTTGAACAACCCCGTCTCAGTCCCACTTCTGTCCAGTAAAGCGACTCACCGCTTCAGTGTTGGTGTAATGGGGCCTTTGGGTAGTGAGCTCTGGGCAGGCAGACCACAGGACACATCTTGGCAGCTTTGGGGCTCTCTGCTAGGGCAAAGGTGTGCCCGTGCTGATTCATTGCAGGACTAGGAGCCCTAGATTGTACCCTCTTCAAACCATGTCTCTACCTGTGTGGTTTGTAGGCCTCTAGCACATAATGTTGGTGATTAAATTATAACATATGCTCGATCAGCTCTCTCCCTGCCTATTCTGTGTTTTGTTTTTTAACATTTAAGAAAACCTCCCTTCCCAGGACACAACCCAGGGTAGATGGGGGAAAGGAGTGAGCAGAAAAGAGGAGGCTCTCTCTTCAGTTGGGAAGGGGGGAGATTTTATCTACTTAGGAATAGCAAATTTTTGCATGATTTTTTTACACATTTCATGTTGTTACTACGGGATTTTTAATGTAATACTCCGTTATTTGTAATTCTGTATTTGGTGAATTATATGACTTATTTGTATAGCACCCAAAAGTGTGCAAGGAACTTTGCAGAAGGAACAGAACAGTAATAATACCTAGCTCTGTTATAGCACTTTTCATCAGCAGATCTCAAAACATGTTTTTATATCATGCTTTACAAAGGAGGTCAGTATCATTGTCCCCATTTTACTCATGGAGAGATTGCTTGTTCCCCTCCCTGTGCCTTCAAGGGCAGGTCTTCACTATGGGGGGGGGGGGGGTCGATTTAAGATACGCAAATTCAGTTACGCAAATAGCATAGCTGAATTCGATGTATCGGAGCCGACTTACCCTGCTGTGAGGACAGCGGCAAAATCGACCTCCGCGGCTCCCCATCGACGGTGCTTACGCCTACCTCCGCTGGTGGAGTAAGCGCGTCGATTCGGGGATCGATTGTCGCGTCCCGACGAGACGCGATAATTCGATCCCCGAGAGATCGATTTCTACCCGCTGATTCAGGCGGGTAGTGTAGACCTAGCCTGAGAGCGAGCTCCCTACCCCAATCAGCTTACTACTTATAGCTTCTAAGGCCCTAATCTTGCAAGGATTTACTCATGAGCATAAGTCTCTGAAGGACTGGAGCCTAATTTTAGATATGCCATAATGTGTAAGGTTAAAAAAATGGTGGGGGCATAGACAGATAGGAAGATGTGAGAAGGGACAAGGGTTACAGTCCACACACTCAGGCCTGCCAACAGCGGGGGACAAAGGGGACAATTGCCCAGGGTCCCGGGCGATTTAAAAGGGCCTGGGGCCCCCCGGCCACCGCCTCTGTGCCAGCGGTAGTGGTGGCGGTCAGGAGCCCTGGGCCCTTTTAAATCACACAGGCAGGCTGCAAGGCTCAAAGGCCCGCCTGCCCTTTCCAGACACCTGCTCGGGCAACTTGTCGACCCAGCAGCCAGTCCCAGGTGGGGAGAGGAAGGGGCAGGGCCAGAACCTCTCCTTCCGGCCAGGTGAAGTGCAGCGGCTGCCCTGGGGTTCAGCTTCTCTAGGGACAGTGGCCCAGCGAGCCGGAGACCTCCCTGACATGCTCAGAGTCAACTCCTGTCCCCAGAAGCTGAGCCTGGGCAAGGCAGGGAGCGGCAACAGTGGCAGCCCTCTTCCCTCCCTCCCCTCCCCCCGGCTCAGCTTCTGGGGACAGGAGCCAACTCTGAGCATGCCGGGGAGGGCAGGGGAGCTACAGCTCAATGGGCCACTGTCACCAGAAGCTGAACCTGGGCGGGCGGGATGGCCTCCTGCTGCTGCAGCCAGGCACTCTCCCAGGCAGCTGCTGTGCTGCACCAGGAAGCATCCAGGAGTGGCTCCAGAGCCTGGCTACCAGAAGAGCAGCCGAACAGCCTGGGGGAGCCGGGCCAGCGCAGCAGGAGGACAGAGCCCCATGCCCATTGTGAAAGTAGAATGAATTATATTGTAAAAATAGAATGGATTAAAGAAATGCTGTATGTTCCTTTAAGCAGGAAGAAGGAATGTTGAAATATAGTTGTCAGGAAGAGAAACATTAAAGTATGAAACAATGGGTCCACTTAAGCTAATGGTGGGACATTAACAGGAGATCGGTAATAGTTAGTAAGGAAATAAGATAAGTTTACCTGGGGCTAGATATACATATCAGTTCTGCTTCCTTGTTAAGTTCGCGCCCTTTTTTTTTATAAATAAGATAGTTTGAGTCTTGCATGGTACTCACATTATCTGGGTGTATTAGCAGAACGCTTTGCTAATAAACAGAGTGGTCTGACAAATTGTGACTCCTGAATCTCACTTTGTCACCAGCTAACTTGGTATGGGGAAGAGGGGCGGGGAGAGCGTGAGGGCCCCAGGCTGGGGGTGGGATGGGGAGGAGTCACGTTGGAGGTCATGCAGGAGGGGTTACGTGGGGGTGTCATGTGTTGTCTCCCCCCCTCCCCCCCACAGCTAGTGTCCCCCTTTGTGTCCCTCCCACTAGTCGCCTCTCGCTGGGCCAGTGCAGGTGCAACACTGCCCAAATGTCAGTCGGACCAGGGGCCCATTGACTGTTGTGCTGTGGGGCCCGGAATTGCTGTCGGCGGGCTGCCAGTTTAAGCCCATGCACATTTTGAGTATTGTCGCAGTACTGAAACTTGTAACTCATTATTTATTATTGTTTGGAGTGCTCCTGGATAACACTTCATAATCCTAAACAGGAAATCTATTTTTTAAAGCAGAATTTGTTCTTCAGTGTTGCAATTTGTTGTCTTTTTTAGATTTGTGATCATGGCGATTGACTGGATTGGTTTTGGTTATGCGATAGTGGTGGCTCTTGGCGGTGTTGTAGGATATACTCGCAAAGGTAAATGCGGGGGTGGCAGGATTTGGAAATGGAGGGATTGATTCTCTACTGTCTTACACCTTGTGAAGTCATTTACATCAATGCAAAGTGGGGATAAATTGCTCCTAAACCAGAATGATGGTATTTTAAATCCACTTCGCACAAGTGTAAATGGCTACATGAATCAGATCCTGACAAGTAGTTCAGACCAAGTCAGGAAAGAATTACTGCTTCTGCTGTCTAGATCAGTGGTGGACAACCTGCAGCCCATCAGGGTAATCTGCTGGCAGGTCGCGAGACAGTTTGTTTACATTGACCGTTCACAGGCACGGCTGCCCACAGCTCCCAGTGGCTGCGGTTCGCCGTTCCCAGCCAATGGGAGCTGCAGGAAGTGGCGCGGGCTGCGGGGGAGAAGGGGCATGGCTGCAGTATGGGCCAGTCCCCATAGGGGGCGGGGAGGGGAGGGAGTGTGACCCAGCTCCGCTCCTGGCCCTGGTCCCAGCTGCCGGCCCGGGGTCCCAGCTCCCAGCCCTGCACCCAGGGCTCCACTCCCGCCCCCAGTTGTGGTCCCAGCCTTGGCCTCCTTACCCCTGTCCACGTCCCTCCCCTCCCGGAGCCGTGGCCCCACTCCCTGCCCTGGGTGGGGGAGCATGGACCAGAGTAAGGGGTGGCGTTAGGTAAAAAGTTTGGGGATCACTGTACTATAGTAATGGAAGAACCCCTTTTGTCTCTGCAGCTGTGCCGCCATAGTGTTTCTAGTGTAGACATACCCTAAAACAGAACTCAATAGAGAACCTGGGGTATGGACTTCACAATACCCAGCATTGGAACTTTATTCTTATCAGGCTGTTATACAAGACCTACTCATTGAAACATTACATAGTAAAAATTATTCTTTTCCAGAGTAATTCATAGCCAAAATGTGGGAAAACTCCAGTTCATCTCAGATTTTAGTTGTAGCAGCAAAATAGTAAATTGTCTAATAATAATGAGAAGAAGAAGAATATTCTGTAGTCTGTTTTTTCAGTTGTTCCTCACATTTTCATTTTCATATTCCTTAATGGTTTACTGCAGGAAGTATAGTCTCTTTGGCTGCGGGTCTCTTCTTTGGTTTGATGTCTGGTTATGGAGCGTATTGTGTAACACATGACTCCAAAGATGTGAAGATATCATTTTGTAAGTATTAAAATGTGTACAGTTTAAAATAGACTTTTACATGAATTAAAGACTGTTCAAAATACATATTCTGTTTAATTTTTTGCATCATATGACACCTCAGTCTGCCTGACAATTTAACTAGTTAGACACTTTGCTTCAATTTAGGTTTTTAAAGTTGGAAGCTTTATACGTACAAAATACAGGTAATAGGATATGGCAGAGACTAGATGTTTGAGGTAATGCCTTTTATTGGACCAACTTCTGTTGGTGGAAGGTACAAGCTTTCAAGCTTCACAGAGCTCTTCTTCAGGTCTGGGGAAGGTAACCAGAGTGTCTAAGCTAAATACAAGTTGTTCACATATGCTGCAGGAGACCACTTAAAACAGGGGTGGGCAAACTTTTTGGCCTGAGGGCCACATCTGGGTATGGAAATCGTATGGCAGGCCATGAATGCTCACAAAATTGGGGGTTGGGGGGCAGGAGGGCTGTGGCTGGGGGTGCTGGCTCTGGGTTGGGGCTGGGGATGAGGGGTTAGGGGTGCAGGAGGATGCTTCAGGCTGGGACCGAGGGGTTCGGAGGGTGGGAGGGGGATTCAGGGCTGGGGAAGGGGCGCAGGAAGCGGTCAGGTGCAGGCTCTGGGCAGTGCTTACCTCAAGCAGCTCCCAGAAACAGCGGCATGTCCCCCTTCCGGCTCCTACGTGGAGGTGCAGCCAGGCATGTCCCCCCCTGCGGCTCCTACGCATAGGGGTAGCCCGGGATCTGCCCGCTGCCCTGTCTGCAGGCACCACCCCTGTAGCTCCCATTGACTGTGGTTCCTGGCCAATGGGAGCTGGGGGGACAGCGCTTGGGGTGGGGGCAGCATGCGGAGTCCTCTGGCTACCTCTACACATAGGAGCCGGAGGGGGGACATGCCGCTGCTTCTGGGAGCCGTGCGGAGTGGCGCAAGAGCCTGATCCCACTCCACAGCTGGAGCGCCAGAGCGGGACAAGCCTCAGACCCCACTTCCCAGCGGTAGCTCAAGGGACGGATTAAAACATCTGGAGGGCTGGATGTGGCCCCCAGTTTATAGTTTGCCCACCTCTGACTTAAAATGAAGTGGGCATTTAAGGGTTAGCTCACCTATCCCGTCTCTCTCATATCCTGGAACTATCAAGGCTACAGCAGTGCTGCAGACCGGTAAATGTTCTCTTTACACAGGGCCGGCTCCAGGCACCAGCTGAGCAAGCTGGTGCTTGGGGCGGCAGATTGTTGGAGGCGGCATTCTGCCCAATCCTAGGGCGGCACGGCCGCTTTTTTGTTGTTGTTGTTGTTCTTGTTCCGCTTTGGCCGCCCTGTAGGGGGCGGCGGCGCAGAGAACCAGAGCGTCCTGCAGGGCAGTCCTCTTCCTTCCCTCCCCGCTGACCGGAGCGGAGCCCTCGCAGCAGGAGGCGGCGCAGCGGGAGGGGCCGCGTGGCAGTGCCCCTGCTGTAGCCCTGGCCGCCCCCTTCTCTCTCTCTCTCTCCTGCCCGCTCTCCTTCCCCCTCTTTTCCCCCCCCAGCCGGTCCCCCTGCACCCGCGCTTCGGTCGCGCCGCAGGTTATTTTTTGGGGGTTTTTTTTTTGCTTTGCCGTTCTGGCTGCCCCGTTTTTTTTTGTTTTTTTTTTTTCTTGGAGCGGCCAAAAAGCCAGAGCCGGCCCTGTCTTTACATATATTTTAAAAACTCTTCTACTATTAGATTGGGGGCAGGGATAGCTCAGTGGTTTGAGCATTGGCCTGCTAAACCCAGGGTTGTGAGTTCAATCCTTGAGGGGGCCACTTAAGGATCTGGGGCAAAATTGGTACTTGGTTCTGCTAGTGAAGGCAGGGGGCTGGACTTGATGCCTTTCAAGGTCCCTTCCAGTTCTAGGAGATCTCCATTTTTTTGGTGGGGGGAGGGATAGCTCAGTGGTTTGAGCATTGGTCTACTAAACCCAGGGTTGTGAGTTCAATCCTTGAGGGGGCCATTTAGGGAACTGGGATAAAAATCTGTCTGGGGATCGGTCCTGCTTTGAGCAGGGGGTTGGACTAGATGATCTCCTAAGGTCCCTTCCAACCCTGATGTTCTATGATTCTATGATTTTTTTTAATTGTTTTTGACTGCTTACAAAGTAAGGGCCTGAGCCTGGAAAAACCTACATGCATGTTTAACTTTGCGCATGGCAACAGTCCCAGTGAATCTGGAGCTCAATGGGACGATGTGGTGTGGAAGAAAACAGTCTTCACTCTTAGGTTGTTTGCAACAATTCAGAGACAGTTTATTCTCAAGCAATTGCAAGAGAGAGAGTGCACACAGACAGGGATTCCCCCTTCCTAGGCAGGTCTCCGCTAGATAAACAATTACGGCAAGCATTTATACCTTTTGTTGCGTACAGTAATGATCAGCAGCCGTGTCTTGTTTATACATATTCCTCCCTGATATCTTACTTTTCTCAGCAGTTCCTGCTACAGTCTGAGTTCCATTCTTATCTAACACAAGGTCAAAACAGTATCTCTTACAGTTTTTTTCCCATTCGCCCAGGCCCTGCCTTAAAGTCTCCCATTATTACAGTTAGTGTTAGCCTGACTCTTGCTCTATTCCTAGAAACTAAGATATCTGCGTCCAATTTCCCTTTATCCCCTTTTCCACTTCCACAGTGGGATAAAGCTAAGCATGTGCATAAGTGTTTACAGGATCTAGGCCTAAAAAACAGTAGTCACTACTTTATCCATCTCCAACTCTGATTGTAACAAGGGTATTTAATGCTTTGCTAGGAAACCAGAATAGTAGCACTCTTACTTTTTACATGTACGGGAAATTATACCATACAAACGCGAAAGGTGTGTGTTACCAGATTTGCCCATTACTTTGGGGTACATTCATTTATTAGGGTTACTCTTCAGGGTGGGGGCGGGGGGAGTTTTGTAATTCTATCACCGTACTGCTTATGTCACTTGTGTTTTCATATGGAGCTCTACTTCTCCCTTCTGCAAGTTTCCTCCCAATGGAGCTATACTGCAGGACCTACGTTCCCCAGGGCTGGGTTCCTCCAGCCCCAGAATCAGATGAAAACACGCATGCACGCATCTGAGCGGACCTGGTCAATCAGCACTCCCAAGCTGAACCCCTTATGTCCCTGGACTCACTAGGCTGGGTCGTGCAGAACTTCCAAGCTGACACCCTCATATGCCATGGGGTGGGGGGGGGCAACCAGCTTAATCATAAAAGTTATTTATTGCCAAGTAATAATCATACAAGAAGAGCCAAACAAACAAAACAGTTACAATATTATATCTAGCTTAAATTTGATTACAAAAGTCAGGTTTAAAAAACTATAACTGATCACACAAGTCAGGGTTAGAAAGCTATACCTAGAGTGGGGGGGGTGGGAATAGCAGAGAGAGAGAGAGTTGGCTTCTCATCACTCTGTGAAGCTTGAACCGGTCAGGGTTCCCAGGTGATAGTGGTAGCTGAGGGTCCAGAGTGCTGGAGACAGGCAGAGCCCCCACCACGATCAGTCAGGAGAGATGAAGTCCCAATGGAACCAATGCAGATTTTGGATCCAGAACACTAACTTGAACATGGATAGGGGGTTTTGTAGGGAAACAACAGTGGTTCCAGAGAGAGCACTAGATTTGTTTATGGGTAAACTGATGGCTCAAGGGAGTATACCAATGTTGTTTTGGTCAGGCTAGACAATAGGAACTGATTATTCCTGGCTATGGGCGGTGTTCCTTCGAAGGAGCTCACAATGCAATTAGGCAGCTTCAGTATTTTTGATACCAGTAAAGGATTTATTTATAGAATTGGTCTGATAACTATTGAGCTGGCTGTGGGCAGACGTTGGTTCATTAACATCTGGAGCAGAGATCCCCCATCATGCAGTGCTCCCCTACTTTTCTGGTCCCAGAGTTCAGTGCAGTTCTTGCCTTGGAATCTCTGTTCTCTATTCTGTATGCTAATAGAGATGCCTCCCTGTCCTATCTTCTATGCAGATGAGGCTAGGGGAGTTGTCTTAATCCTGTCATCCTTGTCCAGAAGGGTTTAGGTGTGTCTTTCACTGCCTTTTCACTGTTTTTTTTTTTTTTTTTTTTTGTAAGTCTCTTTCTTCTGATTGGTTTTGGTTCAAGCAGAGGCTATGGGGGGGAGGGGGGGAAGGGGGAAGATGTCCTTCATGAGTCAGACAGGCTGGATACTGCCCCCGATTCCACAAGAACACAAAGCTGACAGGTAACATGAGTTTCCATTTTCAGTGTTTTTATAAATAAATTGTATATGTTGTCCTGACTTCCTTGAACTCTTGAATTCAGATTTCTGTGACTGGAGCAGCAGTGGGAATTTAGGCCATCATTTTTGAGTGCCCAATTTGAGACACCTGAAGCCTGATTTTTCAGAGGTGCTGATGCCTACAGCTCCCATTGGCTTCACTTGGAACTGGGGATGCTCAGCACTCATGAAAATTGGACCCAAGGTGTCTCAGCATTCTTGAGTAATCCAGGCATTAGTGCCTGGTCAGTAGCACCTTTGTGGAATGGACACGCTTTTTAACCTGGAATGATGGTAAGTATATTCAGGGCTATGGGGAAGCTCATGTGGTGGAGTGGTCTTGTTTTTGCTCAGGCACATGCCTGAGGTTAGATTATGGTAGCATAAAAGAAAAGCGGTGATTAGAAATCACTTTTGCTTCATTGCTTAGTGAATGGAATTTCATGATCTGTGTTTAGCTGTTAGAACTTGTCTTGTACGTCTTCACTTACTGGAGGGTCTGGCGGCAGGCAATCGATGTTCTGGGATCGATCCCGGAAGTGCTCGCCGTCGACGCTGGTACTCCAGCTCGCCGAGAGGAGTACGCAGCATCGACGGGGGAGCCTTCCTGCCACGTCTGGACCCGCGATAAGTTCGGACTAAGGTACTTCGAATTCAGCTACGTTATTAACGTAGCTGAATTTGCGTACCTTAGTCCGAAGTGGGGGCTTAGTGGGGACCAGGCCTTAGTATTGTGGGATGAGCCTACAGAACACGTTTATGCTCCCTTCCCAAGCAAACATAACTAATTCTTGTCCGCTGTGACTACACTGCTGTGTGACTACACTGCTAGCTTGTGGGTTCTGGAAAGGGATACTTTAGGTTGCTCCATAATAAAAAGAGGAGGAATTTAGCATCACTTCCAGCTGCAGGAGACGTAGAGGTCGGCTGCCTGTGCTGAGACCCATGCTCTTCCTGACTCTTAAAAATTATTTCAAGTGATAGTTCTCCCCCCACCCTCCCAAATAGCTGTCTGTATTTTCTGATGAATCTTTCCACTCATATAGCGTTCTACTAATGTATCAAAAACCCCTATGACAGGCAGTTAAGGATTCTTTGGCATTTCCATTTTACAAATGGGGAAAGAGTAGCAGGAGCATTGTATGATTCCCACAGTAACCTTAATTATGCCAGTGTTGGAGTTGGGGTTAGAACCTATATTACGCTGCATCAGATACCCTATCACACTACTGAGATATCCCATCTCTTTTAGGCCAATGTGGCATTGTCCAACTTCAGAGGAACCTGCTGGGCTGGAACTTTTGGCACTCTTGATGCCTTTAGTGGCAACTCAGATGGCACAACCCCTCACAGCGAAGAATTGGTGTCAGGTCTGCCCCTGTGAACCAAAGAGCCTGTGGCCATGCCATAGGCCATATCAATAACAATGTTCTTTGGGGAAAATATGTGACAAGCAGCTGTTTATATTTTCAAGGCAACCTTTCAACAAAAAGACTTAACTTTTTTTATTGCAGAGATTAGCCTTAGCATTTATAGGCCCCTGAAATTGGGGGTTGGGAAAGGCGCTATAATGGTATATGATGAGGGGATTTGTGAGGCAGTGTTCAGTCAACTGGTACAATGTGTAGTGGCTTATACTACTCTCCTGATCGCTCCTTACATGCAAATGTAGCAGAATAATTCACACTGTTTGACAGTGTTATGAGTGTCTGCAAAGTAAGATTCTGCATGTTTCTATATTTAGAAATGTTACTTACAGCTAAGAAAATCAGAGTACTGTATTTTGAAAGATTTTCGGGGCTGTAGGTTAAAATAACGATGCACAGTTGTTTCATCTCTAGATCTCAAAGTACTCAACAAAGGAGTTAAGCATCATTATCCCCATTTTACAGATGGGGAAACCAAGGCAAAAGGAGTTGCCAAGTGTCAACCAGCAATCTAGTGACTGAGCTGGGACAAGAACGCAGGTCTCCTGAGTTCTAGTCTGGTGCTCTATCCATTAGGCTATACATGTAGCTAGTTACAGTATGCTGTTAGACCAGGGGAAGTTGTATCACATGAAGTTTCACAGCAGAAGGTAGTGAAAAGTGTATTTGGTAGTCCTTTGATAAGTAACCACAGTCTTGAAAATTCCACTGCTCCATAGCTTGGGGAAAACAGTAAATATGGTGTTTATTTGTCTGTTACAGTTTCAGCTTTTATACTGACCATTGTAATGGGAATGAGGTTCAAGAGGTCCAAGAAACTAATTCCAGGTGGACTAATAGCTGGTTTAAGGTAGGTGTGTATATCTATGTTCAGTTCCTGCTGCAATGATTTCAGCCTGTTTCAAATGGTAGCCAGTTGACATCCAATCCAAGAACATGGTGATTAAAGTTGTTACCATCCAGTGATTGTTAGATGGGCTAAATGAAATGAGCATGAAGTCCAGTTACCAGTAGACCGCTATCCACAAAAAATGCACATCTAATAGTAATTGGGAGCCTCAGAAAAGAGGATACTAACAGTATGTATTGATGAAGGCCTTAAAAAGTACCTGAGGTAATTATGTGCCAAACTTTTTGAACACGAATACTTAAATTTGGGCTCTTAAATTCATACTCAGTGACCTAAATAAAAATGGCCTGGCTTTTCAGTAGTTCTGAGCAAATTTCACTGTAGTCCATGGAAGATGTAGGTGCTTTGAAAATAAGGCTATCTTTATTTAGTTGTCTTGATTTAGGTAGCCAGGTTTGAAAATTTTGGCCAATATTACTGCATATGATGAGTCAACTATTTCATTACTCTGCTGCTGTTCTTTATTTTTACATATAAAGAACATTTTCCATATTTATTCCATAATTTGGTTCCATAGTAATTCCAAACTTATTTTCTGTGACTCCATCTCTCAAAACATTTTTCACTTTGCAAGTACATTTTTTCTAATTGTTCACACTTCAAGATGAACGTGCAAATCAATTTTTTCCTACATTTTACATCATCATTATTGAAAGATTTAGGTGTGAGAACTTTCATTGATGGTACATGCGTTGGAATAAAAATTATCCTCCTTTTTCAGAACTATAATGTCTGTGCATGGCTAAAAAAGATACACCTCAACCAAACTGTCAGCTCGGTTCCCATGGTAGAATCTTCGGTAGTGATTCATACATTTTAAGGCCCCAAGTAAACATTATGATCATAATGAGTCTGACCTCTTGCATAACACAAACCACAGAATTTCACCCAGTAATTCCTGCCACAAACCCTTAACTTCTGATGGAGCTGAAGTATTGTCAAGTGATGTAAGAGGCAGAAAGTATTCAGGTCGATATTCAGGTCCTAGGTTGAATTTGCAGGACAGATACTTAGAATACTTATCTTTTTGACTTGTAAAAAGAAATTTTATAAGGTGTCACTGAGAGAATAAGTATGGAACTCTGGTGTCACTTTTCTGACAATAACTGCATTTCATGCATGCAGGCCATGAATAAAACAATCCCCTTAGATTAATATTTGTGCAATATCTTTATTAACATCTAGTATAGAACTCTTTGTATGGCTAAACCAGCTCACCACTAAAACTAAACATACCAAATTCTGCTCTGAATTCACTGGGGCTACCCAGAGTGCAAGTCAAGACTGTGTTTCAAAATGGAACCATTGCTGGCAACCGTTATCAGCAAACTTTGCAAGTGAACTAGTGAAGCTGCAAGTGTAGATAAGGCAAAACCACGTTCAGCATCATTTCAACTAACTGTTGTAAACAACAGCTCAATTTCCAAGTGCAGACACAGCCAAATATTCTGTTTTAACCCATATAGGGTTAAATGGTACTTAAGCGTTTCACACCACTCTTAATTAAATCTTCCTTGTAGCAACTCTGTGTTGGACCATGCCTTTTACTGTATTTATTGAAACAGTGTGAAGACTATTTCAGTTAGAACATGAACTTTATGCCTGGCATGAGCACTTTGTCTGGAAATCATTAATATATGCAAAAGAATTTTGGTAACTTTGAAACCTAGAACACACTGGAAAAGCAATTCGGTATTTTTGTTTTCAAAAATCTCTCCCTCAAATGGATCAAAACTTAGAGGAGTGGTGTCTCCACTCATGTATACCTGACTTATATTCATATAACTCCATTCACACAAATATAGGTGACAGGAGAATCAGGCCCAAAAGCCTTAGAAGATTGTGCTTTCTCGAACCTGTAAGTCCCGATTCTCACTAGTGTTACATTCGTGTAATTTCATTGACATCTTCCAAAGTATGTTGGCATACAACTGGTAAATGCAATGGAGAACCAGACTTTAGAAGTGTTTTTAAAGATTTTAAGTTATAGGCTACAGATTCTCTCATCTGTACCCAGTAGCAAATTCATGAATGGGCTTTATGCTATTTGATTGTTCATACCCGAACTTTACTGTTTCTTTTACTTTTGTTCTGTGTTTTGATGCAGCCTTTTGATGATTTTGAGATTGGTTTTTCTGCTGCTGTAAGAGACAACAGCAACTAAGGACTGAAGTACGAATATCATTTCCCTTCAACAAGCAGACAAGCTCTTTGTACTTGAAGTATGTCTGTCTTTTTTTGTTGTTTTTGTATTTTTTCACTGTAAAAGTTAATACATCTGAAATTTAATTCCTCAAAGTTCTTTGATATGTTGAAAGCTTTTTTAATTAAATAAGAAGATTTTTGATAGTTTCTTTCTTGTATCGTTTTCATTTAAGCAATTTATTGGCTGGATTTTTTTTTCCAGAGGTGCTAAGAGAGCATAGCACCACTAAGAAATCAGTGGATGTTAGAAATGTTCTGCACCTTTGAAACCCGAGCTATGTATGGATGTGTCACTAAACTAAAAAGGGGATAGTATTAAACCATAATCTTGTAAGCGTCTAATATCAGGTAATCCATAGAAGCTCAATGTAACATGCAAACTAACATCTTGTCAGTACTAATCATGTAATGCACTGTGTTTTATCAAAATCACTAACAGATGAGGGTATATGCTTGTGCTCCATATTGCACTAGAATATATTTTGTTTCTAAACATGTAAATATCTCCTTCCAGGGGCTAGAAAATGTATAAATTGTTACCAGTAATCAAATAAAAGATGGAACATATTAAGCAGTTTCTCTTTTAATCTTTCATGTTGACCGACCAACTCCAGAGACACTACATTATTTATAGTGTCAAGTGAATGGAAGAGTTTTGATTGGTAGCTGTGTACGCCTTTCCTCCTGAGTCCAATTCTGTAAGGTGCCCTCAACTTCTGTTGAAATTAATAGAAGTTGAAAAATACTGAACATTTTGCAAGATTGGGTCTTAAAATCTCACTTCCAAACAAAACATGCTCAGTTTGCAGTTGTGATATGAAACCGACTCTTAGGATTGAGTGGAGCTACACAGGGATTCACTTCACCTCTTTACAATAATACTCCCCCATCAGCAACTGGATATTTCCAGCAACAAATTGTAGTTGGCTTCTGGCTGATCGGAGAGGGCTGCAGCTCTCCCTGTAGCTTCGAGGGATGACTGACTGGCCTTGTCCTAGCTCTTCATAGGGCAACTTTGCTACTTGCTTCTTGAACATTTTGAGGAGGTGCCAGTAAGCCTGTGCCTCCCTCTTCCCCACACACAGGGGTTCCTGGGAAGAGGAAGGAAGGCAGAACTCCTGTTCCTCAGAAAGATTGGCTGAGAAGACTTTTTAAACGAAAAACACAGTGGTTCTAATTGTAGTGTGGTTAGAACAGCCGTTCTCAAACTGTGGGTCACAACCCCATTTCAGTGGGTTCACCAGGGCTGGCTTAGACTTGCTGGGGCCAAGGGCTGAAGCCAGAGTCTGAGGGCGTCAGCCCTGAGCGGTGGGGCTCAATGTTAGTATATAGGCTGATGTGTTAGCCTGAAATAGAATTTGGGATGTGACTTTTTGATACTCTTAACCTTATACTAATGTTTGTGAACACAGACACTGTGTGTGTTGCTTCTGCCTAGCTGGATGGGTTTGTTAGTATAATGGGAACAGATAAGAACAGTTAAAGTGTTACTGGGCACGGTGGGAGTATAATATACGAGTGCACACTGTGAGACTGCCTCAACTCCTATCTCAAGGTCAAGCAACCAGTTGGGAAGGGCAAGGGATGATTGGGGGGGTGATGGGGAAGACATAAGAAACACTAAAAACCAAAGAAAAGCCTGGCCTTGGCCAGTACACAACCTCACTCCTTACCCCTCCCATGGGATACAAAAGAGGTGGGAAGAAGACCTCCCGCCACAGACTCATGCACTTTCAAAATGGAACATGACCGTAAGTTGTAAGGGGTGGGACAGGGGCATGCATTGCAGGTATATTTGGGCCTGCTAAGGAAGAGAAGGTGGGAATGAGGAACAGAGACACAGACAAGGCTCTGTGGCATCAGAGCTGGGAAGGGGGATATGAGGTAAATGCTTTGCAGCATCAGAGCTGGGAATGGAACACTTGGAAACAGACTCTGCCAGCTTGTAGAGCTATGGATATGTTTACTTACAATTAACCCCAATAAACATCGCATTGCCTGCACTTCTGACTTCCGGTCTTCTGCTTTTTGTCTGCGTGACAGGAACCAGGGGAGGAGGTGAAGGGGAAGCTCTGTAACACTCAAGTTCCAGGCCCCGTGCCTGGTGCTGAAGCGCTTGGTTTTCCACTTTGGACCCCGTATCTGGGACTGGGTGGGCTCAGGCTTTGGTCTTCCCTACTGGGGTCATGTAGTAATTTTTATTGTCAGAAGGGGGTTGCAGTGCAATGAAGTTTAAGAAGCCCTGGGTTAGAACATTGGATGAAAAGGCTTTAGGTGTTGCTTGTTTCCACACACTACTCAGAGCTGTGAATCCTCTCCTGCAATTAGGAGCCTAAGCCAGGTCAGCCATTTCTCAAAAAAACACCATATATGCCAGTCACCCCCAACCTCCACCCCATTGTAGCTAGTAGGTCTCTAAGATCCTTGTTTTCAAATCCCACTTCTGCCTGCTTTGGGGCAAGGACTTGAAGTTGGGTCTCCCATATCCCAAGGGAGTGCATCCTGACCACCAGGATACAGTGCCAATCTCTCTCTCTCTCTCTGAACCAGTGAAAATTTGATACAGCATGGAACAGCTTCAACAGGGAGATCGAGATCCAGCCCATAATACCCAGGGGCTAGGATACTGGAGAACTGGATTCTAGTCCCTGCTCCAAAACAGGTCACCCACATCCAGGAGAATGCCTTGATCACTGGTTCTTATTACCCAACCCCCTTCCCATCTTGAAGTAAATGCCCAGTTGGTTGCTCATGGGTGTGTTTTGGGAAGATGCTCTGAATATATAGGCAGGGACGGTGTAGTTTGAGAATCCCCTAGGGTATTATCCGGCCTTAGTCTTGCATCTGGCCAGCAATGGGCACCTAGGGGACTTTGCCAGCAGAAATTTAGGGCCCTAGGGACTTAGGGCACCTCCAGGGTTAGGCAGCAGCTTTTGGTGGCAGGGGAGGTGTGGTTAAAGAAGGGAGGTTTGAAGGTGTTAAGTTCCTTTGTGGATCTAGCCCATAATCAGCAAGATTTGTCTCTTGTAGAGTTACAAAGTTAACCCTTGGAGTAGCAAGAGGAGCTAGCCCCCTCCCCCCATTTAAAAAGTCCTTGTTTTTTCATTTTATTTACATGGTACATTTATACATATGTCCTGTATATGCAGAGGAAACAGTGTAGCAATCAGTCAGATCCACCCTCTTGAAAAGACCACCAGTAAAGAAATAAAACCAACCCCTTTATGTTCCCTGTACTCATTAAAGAGATCACTGGCAGACTGGAATTTACTGAAATTAGCCAAGGCTCAACTGTAGTTGCTGAAAGATACTGAGTGCACTTTGGGCTTGTCTAAATGGCTTTCAGCCCTGGGTGATGCACCCATTAGTGATTCTTGTCAGGCCCAGGGAAATCTCCTCTTGGTAGCAAGTGTCATAGGGCAGCCACCTGTGGAGCTCTCCAGTGTCAGGTCACAGCACAACCAGTGCACCTGCCTCAGGGTTCCCAGAAATAGTCCAAACAACTGAGTAGGAATAGCCCTTGCAGGGTTAGTTTATTACAAAGGAAAGCTCCATCATCTCTCCTCACCTCCAGGTGTCACACTGGCATGTCTCATTACGCCTCCCCTCAGCTTTCAGCTCCCTCTGGCTTCAGCTCTCTAACTCAGGCCTGGTCTACACTTTGGGGTGTGTGTGTGTGTGTATCGATCTAAGATACGCAACTTCAGCTACGAGAATAGTGTAGCTGAGGTCGACGTATCTTAGATCAACTTAGAATCACTTCGTGTCCTCGCAGCACGGGATCGGGATCGACGGCTACCGCTCCCCCGTCGACTCCACTTCCGCCTCTTGCTGGGGTGGAGTGCCGGAGTCGACGGCAGAGCAATCGGCGATCGATTTATCACGTCTACACTAGATGATCCAGCGTGTAGTGTAGCCCTACCCTCAGAGGCAGCAGGCATCTCCCTCGGCTGCTCTCAGATTGCAACCCTCTCAGGCCATGGTCTTCTGGTTCAGGAAGCTCAGCAGGCATCACCCTCTGCTGCTTCCTGCCCATTCCTGCCTCCTTCCAGGGAAGGGCTGCATAGCTTCATGCAGGTTTTCCCAGGGCAACTGTCTGCTGTACCTTCTGTTTCTCCTGTGTTGAGAGAGGCCTCACCTGCCTCTAGAGCCCAGGTGCCCTCTTACGCCGAATTGGAGATCAACTGACCAGACACACGTGCACTGGCTTCTTCCCTCTTCAAGGGATGTTGCTGTCACAAGGTGACACTAATACTTCAGAGGCCAGCAGCCATCACATCTCTCCCCCCACCCACCATCTCTTCAAACTGGACTAGCAGTGGGGAACTGAGCTCATTGGGAAACAGTAACATCCTTCCCTCGCCCACCTTGGAGTCAAGGATGATATGCAGCATGGCTGGCTGTTCCTCAAATCACTCATCTCCCCGTCAAGTTGCCTCATGATGGGCTGGGAAGTCAAGGAATGTGGTCAAAAGAAGAGCGTGAACATTTGCCAGCTCCCTTTGGTACTCAATCAGCAGGGCCGGTGCATCCACTAGGCAAACTAGGCAGCCGCCTAGGGCGCCAAGATTTGAGGGCGCCAAAAAGCGGTGCCCAAAACGGCTAGGATGCTCACCCGGCACCGGCTAAATGTGTAACCCTCTTTGATCAGCTCCGGCCGGCCGGGAAGTGATGTCATTCCTCCTCCGGCCGCCAGGGGCGCTGCACTGCTCCTTGCTGCTCTGGCTCTTCCCCAGGGCCCCAACCCTGCTCAGCCCCGCCCTGCCCCCACTCCCCTGAGCTCTGCAGCAGGGCCGGGGCTGCACTCACCGGTAGCAGGAAGTACACAGACCCAGACCCAGCCACGCCGCCGATGAGTGCTGGGGGGTGGTTCCCCCCTGCTCCCCCCAAGAAAACCAGGCCTCCCCCCCCTGCTCCCACCTCCCCAACGGAAGCCTGGGCACCCCCCCACGTGGGGGGGCTGTGTAGGGCCCAAGAATATCTAGGGATGGCACTGGTACCTGCCAGCCTGCCCTCAGCCAGCCCCACACCCACTGCCCTGCCTGCAGCCAGCCCCACACTCCTGCCTCCATCCAACCCCTGCAGCACCCCCGTGCCCCAAGCCAGCCAGCCCCACACACCCGTCTCCAGCCAACCCCGCACCCCATCTCCAACTAGCTCCGCATCCCCCGCCCTGCCCGAAGCCAGCCAGCCCCGTACCCCCCTTTCGCCAGCCAGCCACTGCTGCATCCCCATACCCGAAGCCAGCCAGCCCCACACACCTGTCTCCAGCCAGCCCCTGCTACACCTCCGTGCCTGAAGCCAGCCAGCCCCCACATCTCCCTGTCTCCAGCCAACCCCGCACTCCATCTCCAACCAGCTCCACAGCCCCTGCCCTGCCCCAAGCCAGCCAGCCCCACACCCTGTCAGGTTATTCATTTATTTTCATTAAATATGTAATCTAAATAATGAAATTAATAAATTTTCAAGCTGAATATGTATTAATTCTAATGAACAATGCCATATTATGCAGTATTCATTTTTGAAAGTTTATAATAAGCGATGCTCCGGGGGAGAGGGATGGGGGGGGGAGGCGCAAGGTGGAAGTTTCGCCTAGGGTGCAAAATATCCTTGCACCGCCCTGTCAATCATGTGATTTATTTCATTAGTTTGGTATGTTAGCGAACAAAACATTTTAAATGAGAGTTTAACCCAAATTTTGAAAACTTCAGAGATTCAAATGGTTTTTCATTTCTGCTTACAAAATACCGATTACTGAGCTCGGCATATTTTCTTGTGTATGGGAAGTATTTCATGCAGCAGAAAAGGTTTTAGAATCTGTATGAAAAGCTTTCAAGGACATTGTTGGCTAGGAGCACCGGTGTGATCAAAATCCAACAGCCATGAAATACTAATGGAGGTAGCGTGGTCCAGCGGATAAGAAAATGGAGAGGGAATCAGGGATTGGGTGCACCCACTTTTCTAAAGCA
Organism: Malaclemys terrapin pileata; assembly: GCF_027887155.1. NCBI lineage: Eukaryota > Metazoa > Chordata > Testudines > Emydidae > Malaclemys > Malaclemys terrapin. Next base: position 163,820,200 of record NC_071507.1, on the reverse strand, counting down.
CTTTAAGAGGTATAGCTATGCGTACTAACCTACATGTGTTATAAATAAATGAGCTCCAACAGAAAGTAATGAGTGTTTTATTTCAAGTAAATGTATCTTTCAATTACAAGATTATTTAACAAGTTACCCTAGTCTACAATTCATTGTAATCTAGTTATAGCTATTGCAGAGACATTTTTAAAGTGTTATGTTTCGGCATGCTAGCATTTAACATGCTAAAAACTTTCAAATCCAGTTTCACAGACTAAAGCCAGAAGAGCCCATTATCATCTAATGTGACTTCCTGTATAGCTCAGGCCATAAAATGTTTGAGTTATGTGAAGTTTACAGCTATATTAAGCATGGCTGAGCTACTATACTGTAGGTGCAGTGATTTTTAGTAATCTCATAGATTAGATGTTGAATATTTTCTTCACCTGTGCAATGAACTTGTCATCTGCTGGTGGTTTCCTTTGGCTACCAGGCTGCAAGAATTTCTTAATTGTGGGGATGTTGCTTATTCTTCCTTTAAAAGCCTAAAAGAAGAAGCAGTAAAAAGCCTTTGAGAGTAAGGAAATGACATTCAGCTTCAGAGATTAAAATGCACAGTGTATTTAACAAACAATTTGCATGAGCAAAAAAAAAAAAAGGCACAAAACAAAACAATTGGTAGCTATTTGTGGCCAGATTTCACAGGTCAGTACTAGAGCTGGCCAGAGGATGACCTTTCTTTTTTGGACCAACTTTCAAGGTTTCAAAATTTATTTTGTTCCAGACCGGTGTTCACGCAAATGAAATGGTGTTAATGTCTGTTTTCAATTTGTGGAGCAACAGGGTGTGACAGCACAGTGATTTGGGCACCAGCCTAGGACCTAGAAGACCCAGATTCAAGTCCTTGCTCTGCTTTGAGTTGGTCAAAGCAAGGACTTGAACCTGGGTCTTCCACATCCCAGGCCAGTGCATGAGAGTGTTTACCTCTAAAAAACAGTCTTCATCAAAACTGAAACATCTCTAATTCAGCATTTTGGCTTCAATGCAGGTTTTTTTGCTGAAAATGTTCTGAGCAGCTCTACTCTTTCCACAGCATCTCCCACTGAGACTAACGAGAGCTCAAGTGCTGCAGTGGCTCCAAGGGCTTAAATATCAATACTTTACACTGGGCATCGGAGTCTGAATATAAGTGTATGTTCCTTGGTGAGATCAGGCGATTCAGTTACCTGTAACTGAGGGAATGGGGAGAGTATATCAGGCTTGCACTCTTCTGTCATTAAAATGGCCTCAAGCAGATGGACATCCGCCCAGCTAAATTTGTTACCAACAAGAAACTGCTGGCCATGGTCTTTTAAAACCTATGGAATATGAGAAAACAGAGAGGTCTTAGGGATACAAATGGGAAATAGCTTACTTACTTAGTTAGATGTGTATTTGTCAGGACTAGTCCAAGCAAGAGGTCTGAGGTAATAGAGGATTGTGGGCAATCAGAATGCAAAGCCATTTAATTCAACTTGGGTCCACGATTCAGTGTATAACCTTCTCCTAGGCCAGGATAAGTGCAGGACTTCAGTCCCCAAGAAGGAGATTCATGGCAATGGTGCAAACAAAAGGGGATTATTTGTAGAAGTGGTTAAGAAATAGTGGATGGAGGATTACCTGTGATGTGTCCCAGCCTTAATTAAAATAGGAGGCCTTCTGATTACCCACAATGTTTAATCTATCCCACAGGAATCGCCGCATGAAGCATCTTAGCTGTAGAGGCCCTCCCATGACTGGGATACAACACTTCTGCAGATTGTTAATAGCAGGTAGTTCAGGAGAAACATGACCCATCTTCAAAGCTATTAAGAGCATGGCTTGGGCTAGCAGTTATTACGAGTTTCTGGAGTCCCACCTTATTTCTCTCCCTTTTTTGCTTTGTAGGAATCTCTGCTTTAGTCAAATATCCAGAGAAACATGCTGCTGCCTAAGGAAACTCCAGCGGGGTAATTAGTCCTTGAGGAGCAGAATCTTTACAGAAAACAGCAGCTGGTACAGTCTGTGCCTAGTGTAGAACCTGGGTGAAGCAGCAACCTCCTGTGGGCCCTTGCACCCATCATTTCAAGGCTGGTTAGGAAGCAGAGGAGCAGCAACAGCAGCACCACTAGAAGATTGGGAATCAAGTGCACATTGTATGCTAAGAAAACCCCTGGACTGTGGGGTTAGAGTCCATCAGAACCAACCCTCTTGCAGAATTAGGTCTAACAGCATTTGTAAAGAGCCCATCACTGTGCTAGCCAACTTCTGGATGCCAGTGTGAACAACTGAATATTACTAGTCACTCTACACTATATAAACGAGCAAACATATCTCTGTGAGAGCATCTGTCCTGAATAATTAACAGGTCCCTGCCCTTACAAATACAAGGCCAAGTACAATGTAAACACATCTTATGCTTTTGGCTCTCTTAAGTCACCCTAGAAGAAACAAAGATACAAAATCTTTAAAAGTAGGTAATACAATTGGAACAGGCAACCATTTAACCTCACAGCATAGATCCTGTGGGGGCATCAGTGCAGACTTGTAGGAACTTTGATTAAACTAGTTACTAGTTGAAGTTACTCTGAATGAACTTAAAAGTAGCCACTGAAAGATTAAAACAACAATGCATCACCAGGTGAAGATCAAATTAGAGCAGAGCTACTTACGGCATGTGGAGAGGTCACCATGAAAATCCTGCTATGCCTCTTACATTTGGTATGGGAGAAAGAACACCCTTCCCCCCAGAAGAATGGAAGAGGAGGATTATAATCAAACTCCCCAAAAATGGAGATTTGAGTGATGGTAATAACTGGCACGGGACTGGGTGCCTTCAGCCCCAGAGAAAGTATTCTGTGCAATCACCCAAATAGAGCAGCTATACATAGCAAACTTAGAGAACAATCTGGTTTTCACTTAAATCAATTTTGTATTGACTGAATCTTCATCCTGAGAAATACTGTAGAGCAAAGCAATGAATGGCAACTGCCAGTGACCTTGATTTTGTAGATTTCCAAAAAAAACATTGGATTGTGTAGCTAGAGAACCATCATAGTAAATAGTATGAATCTATGGAGTCTCCAACAAAAGCATCCAAATTATTAAAAACCTGCATCAAAACACTCAGTGTGAAGCAAAGATAAACCAGGAGCTAACAGACTGGTTTAATGTTAACATTGGTGTCAGACAAAGTAATATCTTGTCCCTCATCTTGTTTGGAGTTGCTATTGAATTTAAGTGACAGATTGTCAGTATGAAAATGAGCACTGCATGGATAAATGGCAAGCTTGGAGATTTAGACTTTGCAGATGACATCTGTCTTCTAAATAAGACAGCTGAAGATAGCCAGACAAAGACAGATGGTCTTGCAAGTTCTGCCAAGCAAACAGGTCTTATCACTAAATCAAAGATGGAAATTATAAAAATTAATTCACCTACAATGATTTTCTGTACTTGAAAGGTGAAGCCTTGAAAACAGTGAATAAGTTTACTAATCTAGGCAGCATCAATCCCAGTACTGGTGATGTTTGAAATAGAATCCAGAAAAGGTTAAGCAAGTGTTGTATTTAAAAGTCTCAAATCCAATGTGGTTAGCAAAACAAACTTAAGTTCTTTAAAAGCAACATCCTAAGCATCCTCCTATATGGAGAAGAGTCCAGCCAATGCAAACTGAATATCTTTCTGTGCAAATGTATATGTAACATATTCAAAGTAAAATGGACTAAGAAGAAGTAATGAAGAGCTCCTAGAATGGGCACAACTAGCTACAACAATACAAGCAGTAAGGAAGAAGAGCTGGACTTATTTGGGAAACCTTGCCCAATAGGAGGTTACCTAAACAAGCACTATTTGGCAACCCCAGGCAAGAGTGAGAGAGGCCAACCTAGAAACACACTCTGTAGCACCATAATGGCTGAAGTGGCATTATTACAGCTCAATAAAAAAGACCTGGAAAAATGAACCCAGGACGGGGATGATTGGCGCTGTTTGACTTCGAACTTATGCAGCTGATGACTGAATTTCTTGCATATTGCAAACATTGATTTTGCTTGTGCAATCTGAGGTTCTGCTGAGGAGACATCATGTGAATTACTGCATAATTGAGGTTTTGCATTCTTACTGACAAATCCACCGTTGGGCATTTCTGCTTTATGTGTGACACTTCCTGTACAACTCTCTTCCAGTCAACTCTCCATGAACTGCTGCTGTGTGCATATTTTGTATGGTACCCAAAGATTTTAGAAAAGGTTGCATATTTGTGTACAGCTCAAAATAAGTAAATAAAGAGATAGAACTCATGTACCAAATCCTGAAAAATGTACTCAAACAAATTTCCTCATTACTCCCAGGGTGACTTCAATGGGAATTTTAGTAACCATGACTAGGGCCCTACCAAATTCACGATCCGTTTTGGTAAATTTCAGTCATAGGATTTTTTAAATCTGAAATTACACAGTGTTGTAACTGTGGAGGTCCTGACCGAAAAAGGGATGGGAGGGAAGGGTGCAAGGCTATTGTAGGGGGTTCACGGTATTGGCACCCTTACTTCTGAGCTGCTGCAGGTGGCTGCGCTGCCTTCAGAGATGGACAGCTGGAGAGCAGTGGCTGCTGGCTGGGAGCCCAGTTCTGAAGGCAGCTTCACTGCCAGCAGCAGCGAGAAGCAAGGGATATGTATGGTATTGTCACCCTTACTTCTGCCCTGCTGCTGGAGGTGGGTCTGACCCAGTCCCAGGAGCAGCCCATGCAGGAGAAGAGGAAGTCCCGTCCCTCCACAGACTGGCTGGGGCTAGCAGCAGGAGTCTGGCACATGGTCAGAGCCCCCAGCCAGGGTGCCCCAGCCCTGCTCCTCTCCAGCACTTGGAGGCTAAAGGGGCCTTGGGCTGTCTGTGTGTGTGTCAGGGGGAGACCATAGCACCCCCCGACCAGGCCACCCTAAGTGGTTGCCCATGCCGCCCACCCATAAGGCTGGTCCTGCCACCCCACCCCCCCAAGATGATGACCTCCATACCATGCCACCCTCACTTCTGTACTGCTGCTGGTGGCAGCAATGCCTTCAAAGCTGGATGCCCAGCCCAGCAGCCACTGCCCACCCAGCTCTGAAGGCAGTGCAGAAGTAAGGGTAGCAATATCACAACCCGCCTACAATAACCAGATTTCATGAGGGAAACGAGATTTCACGGTCTGTGACACATTTTTCTCGGCCATGAATTTGGTTGGGCCCTAACCATGACAAAGGGACCCTCAATCCTGACGGGAGCCACTAGGGGCTATTACAATACAAATAAATAGCTATTAACACTTCTGAATCACAACTATATTTAATTCAGAACAGTAGAAACACATGAACTCCTTGGAAAAAATATACTCTGATATATGCTCTCATGACTGTATCCCAGCCATTGATGTGCATGCACTACCATCATGGTGCTAGCGAAGAGTCGATAACACTGTGTTACCATAGTCTAAACTACTTTAGAAGAGCTGGATTCTGCCATCCCTGCTCACAGTGAATTGCATCCTACTCTGAGAGTGGTCCTACTGAGGTCACTGGGGGCTCTCTGTGGCAGAATCAGCACCAGGCTGTTTGGTGGCCCCCTTTTCACATCATTCTATGAGGTCTCCCCGAGCGGTCCTGGAGTCCTACAATTCCACCTGCCCTGAGGAGATTTCCTCCTGTACAAGGGAAATTTCAGCAAACACCATCATACAAACTGTTCTTCTTTATGGTCTGTCATATCTCACTATCACTTACCTTTTCATAGACTGGGAAGTATCTGGTTTTGGCCCTCTCGATGATTAAGGCAAAATTCTTCTCCTTTGCCTCGGGCGGTTGCAAAGGGAGTAACATGATCATTCCCATCAGATCTGTTGTTCCTTCCACGTACATATCAATCCTGAAACAAATGTTTTTTATTTTCCATTTAGAGGAGTCCATTTATTTCTGAACACTTGACTTTTGTCCAGTCAGCTTGTTATTGTATTGTATTGTAGTGCAATGGCAGGAGTACTCAGGAGGCTAACTCAGCCATTGCACTACAACAAAATTGATTTGACCTCTTGATCTTTACTATTGGTAATACTTTAGATTAGAGGTTCTCAGCCTTTTTCATAGCATGGATCTCATATTAACAGAGAGATTGTCCCTGTGGCAAGAACAGCAATAGTTTACATGAAGAGTAATATTAGGAACATATCTATGTATTTTTAGTTGTGCTATTCAAAAGCTGTTTACATTTTGAAACTCAAAAAAAATAAATAGGAAAAATTTCCTCCCTGTTTTTCAACCAGCTACACTGCTGGTCAAAAAAACTTTTTGAATTTTGACAATAAATGGGAATTTTGGAAGAGGTTTTCAACCTTTGTTTTCTCTTTCAACCAGCTCCGATTTTTTTTTAGTAGCAGGAAACAAAGAGGCACCAGCACTATATAACCAGCAAGAGCTCTACTGAACATTTTGAGAACCAGCACTTTAGGTTTTTGACAACAATAATGCTGAATAGGTAGCAAATGGTGGAACTTAGATTTACATGATAAATCCTATTCTAGTCAAGGATTGAATATAGCCTTCAGAATCATTAATTTGTTGGTAATGATGCTGAAAGAGTTAGAGCCGAAACTGAGTTCACGGGGCAGGGGAGGGTGGGGGAGAAGGTTTTCCTCGTAAAATGAGCACACTTATTTGGATATAATTGATATCACAAACAGTGAATCCCATAAAAGGATTCCCACTGAGTTACTTTTCAGGAGAAAGCACACTTAGTATGTTCTCTTAACACTGATGTTTTTGTTGTAACTTCATTAGGAGGGGTGGACAAGGAAAATTTCATTGCTCACATGTTAAGCTATAGCACAGCAGTTCTCAAGCTGTGGGTCAGGACTCCAAAGTGGGTGGTGACCCCATTTTAATGGGGTTGCCAGGGCTGGCTTAGACTTGCTGGGGCCTGGGGCCGAAGCCCGAGCCTGGGCCCCACCTCCTGGGGCCGAAGCCAAAGCCCAAGGGCTTCAGCCCTGGGCAGTGGGGCTCAGCATACAAGCTCCCAGCACAGGGCAATGGGGCTCAGGCTTTGCTCTCCCCCCTCCCCCTCCCCGAGGATGGTGGGGGCTCAGGCCGGCTCAGGCTTTGGTCCCCCCATCATGGGGTTGTGTAGTAATTTTTGTTGTCAGAAGGGGGTCGCGGTGCAATGAAGTTTGAAAACCCCTGCTAATGCTGTGAAACTAGAATTTATACAATGAAGTCCTTGTCTAAGCAACAGAGTATCAGGAAATTGTTTTGCTTTAGGAGATTGTTATTTGTACATATGCACTATACAATCTATGGTAATTTTTAAAGTGAACAGAAGTTTTCAGCTGCAACGGACTGTTTTTAAATTGGGCCAACAGGCACAAACATACCCCAGGCTGCCTCCAAAGATTAAGTTCTCTGAATTGCTATCATTAAATAGGAAAGAAATCAAAGTAAGCACCAAGGCATATGAGGCCTTTATTATTATCCCATTAAGGATTGGTAGTTGCCTCAGGAATTTAACGTGCTTCTGGTCTCTATGTAACTGAAGAAACTCTGTGGAGGGTCTTAACAGTATCATCAATTTGTTCACTAGCAGTCATAAGGAACAAGTATTTAATAATGGGCTCTTCAATCTAGCAGAGAAAGGTATAACATGATCCAATGGCTGGAAGTTGAAGCAAGACAAATTCTTAATGGGAAATAAGGTGTAAATATTTTAACAGTGAGAGTAAGTAACCATTGGAACAATTTACCAAGGTCATGGTGGATTCTCCATCACTGGCACTTTTTAAATCAAGACTGGATGTTTTTCTAAAGGATATGCTCTAGGAATTATTTGGGGAGGTTCTGTGGCCTGTGATATACAGGAGGTCAGAAAAGATCACAATAGTCTCTTCTGGCCTTGGAATGTATGAATCTACCAGGTAGATAATGACCACAAATCAAAACTCTGGGTTTGAGATGTCAATGGTGTATTGACAGGTTTATAATTTTAATATCCATGTGGGGGAGAAGGGGGTTAAATTTTAAAGCAGTACTCTTCTCTATTTTAGGTAAATGTTCAAATAAAGACAGTGTATATTAATGAGGGTAGTGCTGTTACAGTACAGTGCTCTCTCCCTCAGGTCCTTCCCATAGAGGTTGTATTTCCCTGCTATGTAGTTGAGAATGGCTCTGGTCTGCACCATCTTCATCCCGTCAATTTCCACCATGGGCACTTGTTGAAACAGCAGGGATCCATCTTTGGAAAGGAAAAGAAGTTAAGTCACTCAGTCCTCACAAACTGTTGTATCATTGCATGGATCTGAGAGAAAATGCCTTATAATTTACATGGACATTTCCAGTTATATTTCAGAGATCCTAAGCATCTATTGCCAGAGTGAAGGAATATGCAGTACACCTCTCATGCAGGCCACATTGCATTAGAGAAGTTATCTCTTGAACAAAACTCCCCTTCCATTGACAATCCAGATTAAGCCAAATAGAAGAAAGCAGTTTTTAAAATATGACTGTCCAGACTGTGGCTCTCAACCTATTTACCAATGTGGGTCACCTATGCAGCTCTCTGTGTGTTATGTGGGCTACATCCACCCTATATATATATATATACTACCTGTACATCTACAAAAAAATATGGTTTAGTATTTGTTATATGACAGCAATACAATGCAAATCGATATAGTACCTTTCTTTTCAACACTGACAAATATCTACCAAGAGCATTTTAAATTAGCAAAATAAGGCAAAACATCAAACTGTTAAAATGAATTAATTTACCGCAAGGGTGGCATGGCATGGTGTATTGTCACCCTCACTTCCGCTCTGCTGCTCATAGCATAGCTGGGCTGAGTGCCCGGAGAGCACAGTTGCGGAGCCTGTCTGCAAAGATGGGGAGCCCTGCCTGGTGCAGGGCACCCACCACCCAGGGGCTGCTCCTACAGCCAGGGAATGCTCCCCCATCACCCAACCCCCCTGGGACTGTCCCCCCAGCAGCCAGAGCCCCCAAACACTGGGCTTGCACACGTGCCTGCCCTGCAGAGACAGAATGCCCTGTCCAGGGCAGAAAGGTCCCCCCCCCAAGGACTACCCCCCATGCACCTGCCCCAGCGCCCCCAAGGATTACCCACCAGCACTCAACCCCCACATCCAGGGACTGTGCCCCAGTATCTAGCCCCCATCCAGAGACTGTGCCCCAGCCACCTAGAGTCCTCCATGCACCAGCGGCACCCCCATCCCTGAAGCCCTAGCCTCCTGCACTCCCTCCCCGCGCTCCTGCCCCCTGTACCTCCCTCCTGTAGCCCTAGCCCCCTGCATCCCCCTCTCCGCACCTGCTGGTCTATCATCTCACCTGCATATAGCTCAGCTTTGCAGCCCACCCTGCACCCTGCAGTTCTAGTGCCAGGGAGCCTGCTCCAGCCAGGGTCACTGGCCTCACAATCCTACTGGGGTGGGAGGGGGGAGCTAACACCTGGGCCTGGTGTTGCAACACCCTAGTTTTGCACCCCCCAGGGCAGGTGCCCCTCCTGCCCCACCCTAGTTATGGCACTGAGGATGTCACATGGGTCACAGCTGTGTACTGACTGAGCCACAAGAGGCCCACAGGTTGAGAACCACTGGTCTAGACACAAACTTGCACAAGTTTAAAAACCATATCTTTAAATTAAATCAGTGCAAGTTTGTGTCCGGACTAGGCCATAGACTCACCCTTGCGTAACTTTTCCAAGTCTTCCTTTGCTTCCACAAACTCTTCTTCAAACTGGAAAACAGAAATAAAGGGGGTTGATTGTTACATTTCATGGATCATGAATGAACTATTAGTGGATATTTGCCTTTGGGTATTTTATTTAAAAAGCAGCTGATGCCACATGGAAAATGTTGAGAAACTACAAGATACAATTCTGCCTTTATGTTTCTTGCCTTGATTTCAAAAATAAAAATAAAAGACATTTGAATGAGAATAGGATCTTTGTTGCTACATAACTTGTTCTCTAGCAGCTTATCTCTCACAGTAACATACATCACTGAAAGTTATAAAGATTTTTCACTTCAAGTGCTGAGAAAGCCAAAGAGGAAAATGAATTCCTAGGAAATGACGACAATGCTTTCAAGCAAAAATTCACCACAGAAATTAAGTCATGCCACATTTTTGCTTGATGTGAATCAGGGTAGCTTGGCTGGCTTCGAGAGAGCTATGCTAATTTATACAAGTTTGAGGATCTGGAAAAAAAGTATACAAAATTATCTCTAAACAAAATGTTTTTCAAAGTTATTCATGTGATGTGACTGGGTCTTTAAAGCAAGAGTGAATGAGAGACAATTGCAAATATCAAACATTCAAAAGAACCTGGAGAAATTCCTGACTTTAAACAGCAGCAACAATCCAAGATCTCTTCAATTTAATTTTTCTGAACAAGACGACAGCCAAGGATATTTTCTCTTTGGAAATAGAAACCCTTGTTATTGCAACGAATGAAATCAATACATTCTACAGGACACGAAATGCCAGTTTCACTAATATCCGTACTGAATACTATTAGGACCGTGTAAGTAATGTATACGAGAACTGACATGCAGAATTTACATCCAGCTTTTTGTGACTCTTGTACACATTGATGTAATCACGTGTGTGTTAGGAGATGGCGCTAACTAGTCATTAGTCATATTTTCAAAATAGAACAGTCATTTCAACCATTGATTAATTTGATTACTTTATAAGAAGTACAAACCTCAACCCCAGCTGCTGCTAACAGCCATCGGATAGATTCCATTTTACCTCTTCCTTTAGTGTAGTGCAGTTTGGGTTTTCCAGCCATGTTTTCAGATTTCTTGTTGCCTGACAAATACAGCAAAGGAAAATTATTTAAAAAGGAAGTATTTAATTTCAAGGGGGGGATTTTGAATTTTACCTGCCAATACTGTAAATATTGCTGAGAGTCTTGTGATGGAGATGCACATGAGGAAGAGAGAGGTAATCATGACCCAAATATCTGGGCTTGACTCATACAAGCCCTCTATGGGCTCAGTGGAGAAAGAGTACCCTCTGTCTGTTTATTGAAGGGGAGAGTGAACTGTTTCATAGGGAATCATGGAGTTAATGCTGAACTGGCATTGTCTTATTGATCTGCTGTTTTAAATTATGATTTATTAGGAATAAGGCAGCAGTGACAGTTTTTTTTGCCACTGTGATATTCAGGGATGCAATCTAAACCAGTAAGTGTTTATATCACTGCCCGCCCTATAACCCTGGGTGCCTTAAATGCTCTACTGATGTGGTTTACAGCCCAGACACCAACAGCTAGCAGACAAGTAGGCAGTCCTCTGAGTGTCTGTATACTTTGCAGATCTAGTTCAGCACCCTGACCCCAGCAGTGTGCCTACCACACATCAGCCACATAGGTCAAGTGATACTAAGTAGAAGTAATAAGGGTTAAGAGAGGGTTACAAACAAACAAAAGTAAGAATGTGCTTCTAAACTAAAACTTAATTTCAGCCAGTTACAATCTTTGCCTAAGCAGGTTTCTCCCTATAATCAATTTCCTGAGGCTTCAACACTCTTTAATCATTTTTTACGCATCTGGGAATTCCACACCACTGTGCGCATGCAGAATTCATGTCCCCCGCAGATTTCTTTGATTCCATGGATAAAAAATGACTTTCTGATGGGGAAGCAAAGGGAAGCCACAAGAGCAGTCACATGCCCCTCCACAGCAGCACGGACATGTGGAGCAGCCAGAGCAGCCAGAGGACAGGTAAATCGCTGTGGAGGGATGCTCACACCGCGGCTGGGTCACACCCACCTGGGGCTGGGTCATATCCACCTCCCGTCCACCCAACCCCCATGCATTTGGACGCCTCCCATGAGCCTCACCCCCCCTGCACCCGAACCCCCACCCTGCTGAGCCTGAACCCCCTGGCATCTGGATCCCCCATACCCAGACCCCCCCCAAACCTCCCATTCCCAGACTTCCACCCTACCAAGTCCGATCCCCTGCACCCAGAACCCCACATCTGCACCCAGACTACCCCCCGCTGAGTCCCCATCAATCAAACCCCCACCCTGACAAGCCACACTCCCTGTGCACCTGGACCACTCTGACAAGCTCCCCACACCCAGATCCCCACCCCACCAAGCCCCAATCACCCAGACCTGGACCCTCCTGCTGAGCCCTCCACACTCAGACTCCACTGCTGAGCACCGTTCCCCCCATATGCAGACCCCCCATTGAGTCCCAACCACCTTCACCAGTACCCCCATTGCCGAGTCCTATTGACGCTCACTTTGGCCTTATAGCCTGAGCAGATCTGTAGGATGTACTTGGATAAACTACTTTGGCCGGAGCCTGAAGTACTATCCCCTCATGATGGGATCTAGGCCAGGGGTGGGAAAACTACGGCCCGCGAGCTGGATCTGGCCCCTCAGGGCTTTGGATCCAGCCTGCGGTGCCGCCCGCACCATGTCCCTGCCCCCATGGGTGGAGTGGGGGGCAGAGGGCTCCATGCGTTGCCCTTGCCTCCAGGCACCACCCCCCGCAGCTCCCATTGGCTGGGAGGTAAGTGGGGCCGGGTCGGAGCCCGAACCCCTCCTGCACCCCGCTCCCCAACTCCCTGCCCTAAGGCTTTGCCCCCCTCCTGCACCCCAACCCCCTGCCCTGAGCTCCCTGATGCACCCTGCACCCCTGTGCACCCCAACCCCCTGCCCTGAGCCCCCTCCTGCAGTTTGTACCCCTTCTGCACCCCTGCCCTCAGCCCCCTCCTGCACTCCAACCCCCTTCCCTGAGCCCCCTCATACACTCTGCACCCCTCCTCTGCCCCAAACCCTTGACCTGAGCTCCTTCCTGCACACCACACCCCCTCCCACACCCCACACTCCCTCCCGCACATCAACCCTCTGCCCTGGCCCTGCATACAATTTCCCCACCCAGATGTCGCCCTTGGCCCAAAAAGTTTGCCCACCCCTGATCTAGGCTATCCAGTCTCAGCCACCCACCTATAAGCCAGTACCTGATACAACAATGTTTAAATGTGGCTTTGGGATGAGGCTGTGGTCTTGCTCTGTAACTCTGCATCTTTTTCACCAATCTGTTCTACATCTACAGCTAAAGCAAAGGAAGCTGCATGCATGGTCCCCACCATTTCTATAAACACCAAATGGCAGAATACTTAGGGGAATGACTATGCAGGGATGGCTTCACTCACACCCTGTGCTTCTCACTTCCCATCTGATATCTCAGATATCAGCAAGGGGCAGCACTGAGCCTGCAATGCATTCAGTAGTTTCCAGTTTTGTTAACCGTGCTCAGCTCACAGCAGCCTTTGCATTCTGCTGAGTCACCTCTCCAAAGACACAAAGGAAAAGATTTGGAACCCTTGAGGATGACTGGCCTTAAGGCTGAGGGCAAACTCAACACGTTGTACACAATGTAAATGAATTATTCCATTGTTAGAGATAAAGTTTAATTATTTATGGAACAAATTTTGCAACAATTTTTCAATCTCTTATCAGGGCCCAAAGGTTAACACTGTAGCAGACAATAAGAAAAACACAAATGAAATGGAGGCCATGAACAAGAGTACATGCCAGTTGGGTGGTGGGGTCTTTTGCATCATTGGCTGTCCCTACTCAAGTCTCCCCATTGGATGTTTTCCTCAACAATTCCCAAATTAATGACTACTGCAATCACTAGAAGTTTTGCCTGAGTAAAGACGACAGAATTTGGCCCTCTCTCCCAGCCTCTATTTTGATTTTCATTCTTTCTGTCTTTTCCTCTGCTGATAGCCTTCTTTCCTGTTTCCTAACAGCCTGCCTGAAACTGCTCCCCGACCCATTGCTTCTTCCCAACCCTCTCTCCAAGGCCCTTGATCCTCTTGTTCACATCCACTCTGCTTCCACACACCCAAGGCTTCATTGAGCTAGGGTTACCATATTTAAAAAATAAAAAAAGAGGACACTCCACGGGCCCTGGCCCCGCCCCTTTCCCACCCCCGGCCCCGCCCCTACTCCGCCCATTCCCCCAAAGTCCCCGCCCTAACTCCCCCTCCTCCCTCCCAGCCACGCGAAAAGGGCTGCCCAAGCGCTACTGGCTTCACAGTTTGCCGGGCAGCCCCCAGACCCTGCGCCCCCGGCCGGCGCTTCCCCTCCCGGGCTCCAGTTGCTCTGCTCCTCCCCTGACTCTTCGGCTCTGTTTAAGAGCCAAGCTGCCCGAGCGCTACCGGCTTCGGGCAGCCCCCCTGCCTCCAGACCCTGCGCCGCCGGAACAGAGCAGCTGGAGCCCGGGAGGGGAAGTGCCCGGCCGGCGGCTGGGGTCCGGAGGCAAGGGGGCTGCCCGAAGCCGGTAGCGCTGGCTCGGGCAGCTTGGCTCTTAAACAGAGCCGAAGAGTCAGGGGAGGATCAGAGCAGCTGGAGTCCAGGAGGGGAAGCGCCCAGCCGGGGGCGCAGGGTCTGGAGGCTGCCCGGCAAACCATGAAGCCGGTAGCACTTGGGCTTCGGGCAGCCCCCTTGCCTCCGGACCCTGCGCCCCCGGCCGGGCACTTCCCTCCCAGGCTCCAGCTGCTCTGATCCTCCCCTTACTCTTCGGCTCTGTTTAAGAGCCGAGCTGCCCGAGCGCTATGGGCTTCGGCAGCCCCCTTGCCTCCTGACCCTGCACCACCGGCCGGGCACTTCCCCTCCCGGGCTCCAGCTGCTCTGCTCCGGCGGCGCAGGGTCTGCCTCACATGGGCAGGTTGGTCGCGTCGCAGGGGCCGCTCGGAGTTGTAGTTCTCGGCCGCTCCCCCCTCCCAGCTCTCCCTGGAGAGCGAGGCCCGGCCGGACTACAGCTCCCAGCATGCCCTGGGCAGGAGCCGAGTGTCACACCGAGATGATGTCACAGTGGGCGACCCACACACACAGATTCGGAGATCCTAGCCTCCCTATTTCCCCGGACATGTCCGGCTTTTTGGCAATTCCCCCCGGACGGGGATTTGGGGATCAAAAATCCGGATATGTCCGGGGAAATCCGGACGTATGGTAACCCTACATTGAGCAGCAAACTGAAGCTACCAGAGAGCAAACTGTAGTTATCGGTTGAACAGGGCCATCCCTACCTATTCTGGAGCCCTATGCAGCGCCCCCAAGTGGCCACTTGACTTAAGGGGATTATGGGACGTTTCCAGAGGCCAATCACAGCGCAGTAATGCAACACCTTGTTCAGACTGACACTGGGGTGTTTCAGCCGAGGCGCAGCAAGCGTTATGCTTCTCATGAGGTGGATTACTAGGAGCGCTCCAGCTGCAGAGTCCAGGTGCTCTAAGTGCCTTGCCAGTGTGGATGGGTGGTGAATTAGGGCACCTGGGGCTGCTTTAATGGCTCTAACTTGCAAGTGTAGCCAAGCCCTTAGACACAAAAGCATGTTAATATCAGTTGGCTGCTCCACTCAGAACAGCTGGGGAGTGGAACAGAGCAGCAGGAAAGAAATTTGGCTTAAAAAGAAGTGCCTGTACTGATACAACCAGTACTTGCCCAATCCAGTTTCCTGCAGGAGGAAATCAGCCTGGAGACGAGTCTATTTGCATGGGGCCCATGTCAAGGCGGCTTTGGAACACACGGGAATTATGCAAATTGTCTTGAGATTGCCCCACTCCATGATTGGTTTAGGTACGTCCAGCCTGAACATCTGATCATGGCTTATAGGAGCAAGGCAGTTAAGTGACTCTGTAACTACATTTTGTGATGGATATATGTTTTTAAAACATTTATTAATGTAAGAGAAGTTAAGCCATTGTTAAATTGCCTCTGACTTGATAAGATACTAAATATAACCTTTATATTTTGAAAATCTCAGATTTCCTATCCATTCTAATGAGATGTATTTTCTGTGTCTCAACCAGCATTGCCAGATTCTCAAGGTCCCAGATCCAAGTCTGATTGTTAAATATAATTCACACATACTTTTTTGTTTAACCTGATTTAGGTTCTGATCCTGCAATAAGCTCCACACAGGTGGACCCCCAGTTATACAAAGACCATTGCATGGCCTTACTCCATCTTTCTAATCAGATGCAATGTTCAGAGTAGCTTTTATATTGTAATGCAATGTTCCTTTAACAAAGCCTTACGAGGACTGTTCCAGCAGAGTGATCACATGGCATACATCCCACACTAAACCAAATCTGACTCAGTCTAGAGCAGGGGTCTCAAACACGCGGCCCCCATGTGGCCCATGGGGTTCTTTCATGCGGCCCGCCAAGCTCCCCGCGCCCCTCCCCCCCGCCTACTCTGTGTCGCCGCAAGCCCCGCACCACTCCCAGAAGCGGCTGAACTACTGTATGTCCCTGCAGCCCCGGGCAGGGGGGTGGGAGGCGAGTAGAGGGCTCTGTGCTCTTACAGCTCCCATGGGAACTGGGAACTGTGGCTAATGGGAGCTTTGGGGGAGGTACCTGGATGAGCAGCAAGAGCAGCACGAGGTGCCGTTTCCCCTCTCCCCCCAGGGACTCCAGCTGCTTCCTGCCCTGGCTGTGGTGCGCGTCGCTGCCACCTCAGATCCACTCTAGGTAAGCGGCGCCGGGCCCCATACCCTGAATCCCAACCCCCTGTCCAGAGCCCCCTGCCATATTCCACACCCCTCCTGCACCCCAACTCCCTGCCCTGAGCCCCCTGCCACATCCTGCACCCCTCACCCCTCCTGCACCCCAACCCCTTGCCTGGAGCTCCCTGCCACACACTGCACCCCAATCCCCTGCTGCACCCCTCACGCCTCCCGCACCCAGGGCCGGCTCCAGGGTTTTTGCCCCCCAAGCAGCAAAAAGAAGAAGGGGGGAAAAAAAAGCTGTGATCGCGATCTGCGGCACTTCAGCTCTACCGCTGCTGCTTCAGTCTTCGGTCGCAATTCGGCGGCTGGTCCTTCGCTCTGAGAGGGAGTGAGGGACCTGCCGCCAAATTGCCGCCGAAGAGCCGGACGTGCCGCCCCCCTCTGTTGGCTGCCCCAAGCACCTGCTTGCTGGGCTGGTGCCTGGAGCCGGCCCTGCCTGCACCCCAACTCCTTGCCCTAAGCCCCCTGCTGCACCCTGCACACCTCCTGCACTCCCTGCCCTGAGCCCCTGCCGCACCCCTCACCCCTCCTCCACCCCACACCACAATTCCCTGCCGTATGGTGCACACCTCCTGCACCTCAACTCCCTGCCCTGAGCCCCTGCCACACCCTGCGGACCCCTCCTGTTCCCCCTGGGGGCAGGGAGTGGGCAGAGTTGGGGTGAGGACTTAGGGGAAGGGGTTGGAAAGGGGGCAGGGAAGGGGCGGGGCAGGGCCTCATGGAAGGGGTGGAGTGGAGGTGGGGCCAGGGGCAGCAAGTGGGGGGTGTCAGTGATGCGGCCCTCGGGCCAATGCACTAGTCCTCATGCGGCCCTCAGGGTCATCTGAGTTTGAGACGATGTGTAAACCAGTGAACTGATCTCTGGTGGGACTTGGACCAACAGGGTTTGGATCCAGAAACAGCAGCTTGACCACAAAGTGCCCTAATAGGATTAAGGGTAAATTACCCCTGAAGGTTTAAAACTTTAATTACAAGTGGTGATAAAACCTTAATCTCTCTTCAGATCTGACTAAGAGCTAGAGCCACACTCCTCCCCAGGTCAAGCTGTACAGCTCCATGCCTCAACCCTGCACGATGCTGAGCCCCATAGAGTCAGTGGGAGTTGAGGGTGCTCGGCCCTTTGCAGGAGGCACTCTGCACCACTCAGTACCAGCTGCCAAATGAAGAATCTAGTTTTTCTATAAATCCAGCCTTTTGCTTTCAGGACAGCCAAAGTACAGTTCAGCAATGCACGGGCGATTCTGTCTTTTCATGGAGAGTAAAGTCCCTGTTAGATCAAACACCCAAAGTTAAACTCAGTCCCAGACATGTCTGCAGAGAAGAACTATCAATATGTAACAATGTTAAACAACTCACAAGTTATGCCGCAAGTTATGCAAAATAAACTGTCCTAAGGCCAGACTGCAATTTGGGCTACATGCTTGTTGGGGAGAAGGAATAAGAAACCCACCACCACCACACACACACACATTTATGTAGGCTACCTGGAACTTGGGTCCAGGTGCATAGAAGTAAGCAAGGTTACATGCCTGCTTATTTCCTCCTCTGAGTATGTAAGCAGGGGATTGGACAGAGCCTTGGCTACACTCCCTACTTGCTGGCCAGAGTAGTTGAGCCAACAGGATAGTAGATTAGGGCCAGGTCCACAAAAGAATGTAGGCACCCTGCTTGGCTGCCACCTAACCTTGCAGGCACCTGAACTCACTAAGCACCTACATTTCTGCTGTAAAAGACCCCAAGGCCCTTAAGTTTCTGCCTCTGGGCAGGCTCACTGATGCTTCACTCTAAGGTTCTGTCTACACAGTATTTGGGAGACCGAGGAACAAGCCTCCCAGCCCGGATCAAGAGGCTTATGCTCTAGTTGTGTAGACAGTACTTTGGAGCTGTGGCTTGGGCTGGAGCTCAGGCTCTGAAGCCTGTGGGGAGTCTTCAGAAGAGCCCAAACTGCAACTTCAAAGCACTGTCTACACAGCTATTTTTAGAGCCCGAGCATGAGTCGGTCAACCTGGGCTGGGAGGCTCACTCCTCCGGGCTCCCAAATGCTATGTAGATGTACCCTAAAAGTTCAGATGTCTGTCTCATGCCTAAGCCCCAGGTCAATCCACAAAGTGGGGAAAGCGAAGCACGCACCTCCAAGGCACAGGAAAAACAACCACTGGCCACCCCTCCCACCAGCAAAAAGGATCCTAGTGACAACGACTGCTAAGTATTACTAAAATTAGTGAGAGAACCATTTCCCCCTTCTCCTCCCCCCATCCCATTTTTATGTTATTTTATCATTTTTCTTACCTTATCATAACACAGTGCCACAGTCCACATGTCAGGCATGTGAACTGTGAGCACTTTAGTGTGTCTCAAGTGAAAAATACCTTGGCATAGTAAATCTACAAAAACTGGCCAAGTGGCAACCCTAGAGAAGCACCTGTCTCATCCATGGGGCCCAATGCAGTAGATGTGCTCAGAGTATGCCTAATGCCACACACAATAGCAGGGTCACAAGGAGGAGGCAGCCTCTTTCATAACCTTTAGCCCAGGGTACTCCACAAGGATGTGGGGAAACCCTGGTTCAATTTCCCCCTCTACCTGATGAAGAGACGGGATTTGAACAATGGTTCTCCAACTCTCGGATGAGTGTTCTAACCACTGGACTATGGGATGTTTCCTATTTAAACTGTTTCACTTTAATTAATACCTGATAATTAAATATCAATCGGATCAGAGTAAGAATCACACTGTAGCCCAATGGTTCGGACACTCACCTAAGAGATGGCAGATACCTCTTCAGATCCTTTCTCCTCAATGGGCAGAGGAGGGAACTTAACAGGGGTGAGTATCCTAACTGCTGGGCTAAAGATTAAGGGAGGAGGCTGCTCTCTTCCCCCACTCCAAAACTATTTTGTATGGAGTTAGGCAGGCAACTAACTCTCTCTTGCAAGCAATTACTTAGATGGCTAAGCTGCCAGATTCCCAGTCGTGGATCGCAAACAGAGATAGGACCCTCCCTCAAGCCTAGATTTAGGCAACTAACTCTATGGGGGGGGGGGGATTTAGGACACACCTGTCTCATTAGCAAGCATCTCCAACTGGCTATTTTAGGCTATGTCTACACTTAAAATGCTACAGTGTAGACACTCACTATAGCAATGGGAGAGGTTCTTCCATCACTGTAGTTAATCCACCTCCCCAAGAGACAATAGCAAAGTAGACAGAAAAATTCTGTCTACACCAGGTGCTAGGCTGGCTTAACTACATCATTCAGTGGTGTGGATTTTTCACACTTCTGAGTGACATAGCTGGCTTGACCTAACTTTTCAATTTAGACCAGCCCTTAAGCTCTACCTAGCATGCTGACTCTTATGTATCCATTCTTAGGCTCCTGTCTCCATAGGCACTGAATTCTACCCCCCCGTTCCCCAAGCCCCCGCCTCACCTCTTCCTGCCCCTGCTCTGCCCCCACCCCCACTCCCACGCCACCTCTTTCCGCCCCCTCCCCTGAGTGCGCCCCAGTCCTGCTCCTCCCTCTCCCGCCCAAAGCCAACCTATTCGCAGCAGGCGGGACGCACTGGGGGAGAGGGAGAGGAGTGATCAGCAGGGCCGCCGGCGGGGGAGAGGCGCTGGGGGGGAAGGAGGAGGTGAGCGGGGAGCTTGCCTGCTGGTGGGTGCTAAGCACCTGCTAATTTTTCTCCGTGCACCCACGGAGTCAGCGCCTATGCCTGTCTCTCCCCAAGCATTGTATACCAAGCCTAGGCACCTAACTCAGGCTTTGTGGATCCCATTATTGCTCCAGTGCTTTTTTTAGACATCTAAAAGTTAGACATTACAATCTGAGCACTGCAACACCTAAGTCCCTTTTATAGAACAATGTCTTAGTGCTAGCTTAAGGAGCAAGAATCATAGAAGTGCAGGACTGTAAAGGACCTCGAGAGGTCATCTAGTTCAGTTCCCTGCATTCAAGGCAGGACTATGTAATAACTAGACCATTCCTAACAGGTGTTTATCTAACCTGTTCTTAAAAACCTCTAAAAGAAGGAAGCAAATATGTCTCATAAGGGTGTCAAAATGCCTTCTGGGGCAGTGCAGTTCATGCAGCCCTTTGCTCAGGCCTGAAGACAAAGTCACAGTCCAAAACCCTTAAAGGTATTTATTTAGTGCCTAACTCCCTAAACTTTGAGGATCAGGGGACCAAATCCTTCCTGTTAAATACATATACATGCTCTCCAGCAAGGTTCAAAACATACAGAATGGGCATTTATGACTTGGTTGACGTCAGTGAGAGTTGTGAGTGCTCAGCATCTCTGAGGATCAGGCCCTTAATTCAATGTCAAAGTGTTGAAACCTATGCACAGGAAGAACAAAACTCTCCTGGGTGAGTTCAAACAATGGAATTAGGAGCCTGGACTAGTTCAAAGAAAGAGTTACATAATGGGACTACAGCTATTACATTACTGAACTCTGCAGCCATAACTAGAGGTTATGAAATCACTGTGTGTTTTGCAAGTTATATAGTCTGACAGGGCTCTTCAGGTAACAGCCATACAGAGGGCTGAAGACAACAGTAAATGCAGAAGCAAACTTTTTGGAGCAAAGGGTCAGTTTCAATGTCTTTCCTATTTTGGAAAAAAGTTTCAAACTTGTTAGTGTCCCATTTTGACATTTTTCAGTTTGAAACAACATTCTGTTTAGAAATTTAAGTTTACCATAAAAACAAACCAAAATGATTCATTTCAGCAGATCCAATTCTCCCTCCCCACCTCAACCCCCTTTCAGATTTATGGTTTATGAAAAATTGAGATTTTGACTTTGCCCCGATTTGGACTAGCAAAGTTTTTGAAACTTCAAGAATCCATATAGGTAGGGTTGCCAACTTTGGTTAGCCCTCTTCCTGGAGGTTTCATCACATCACATAATCTTTAATTAAAAAATAAGCTTTAATTCCTGCAGACGCCAGAACAATCCAGGAAAGTTGGCAACTGAGAGGAAAGTAAAAAGAAGAACAGGAGTACTTTTTGCGGATACAGACTAACACGGCTGTTACTCTGAAACTTGAGAGGAAAGTCATTTCCTGCCCAGTGCTAGTGGGATCACAGTACAGCCCAGCCCACCCCCACGCTCGCATTGCTGGGTAAGGGGGTTGGAGCAGACAATCGCCCTCTCCTGCTGGAGGCATCTCTGCACCAAACCCTCCCTGGGGCTGGAGCTTTAATCCACAGCCGGGCTCAGAGCTCAGCCCCCCGCACACAAACGCTTAATGACAGGGGCTGCCTGCGCCCCTCGCTAGGCAGTGTTGCCTCAGCAATTTCTCACTTGCGCAATCAGTAAACACCGCCTGCGCGATAGCCAGGGGAGCAGGCACTGGCCAGCGCTTCCCCCAGGGACTCGGGGCCCTGCCTCCCCTCAGAGAGGGCCCGGGGGACGCTGACTCCCGCCCTGCTCTCCTGGCCCCTTTCCTGCCCACTGCTCTCCCACCACACGTGCCCTCACGCAGCGAGCGACACAACCATCATGTGTTGCGCCTCCCAGCGCCCATCACCTACCCGCGCCGCGCTCCTGCCCTCGGGCCCCCTCTGCTCTTAGGGAGCCCCCCGGGAGCCACTAACTCCTGACTGGCCCCACACGTTACAGCTGCAGAAAATCCAGAGCCAGCCCCGCAAACACGCGGCGTAACCACCTGCAGCTCCCCGGGAGCAGAGCCGCTCCCTGGCCGTTTCTGAGCACTGACCTCGGACTCCCGCCTCACTCCTCCTTAGACACAGACAGTAACAGTGTGGCTGCCTTCAGCCTGTGACCGACCGGCTCCACCTCCCGAGGGGAGTCTTCTCTCGGACCCTATGAGGAGGAGAGGCTCCCACCCAGTCCCACTGGAGATCAGTTTACTCTAGCTCCTCTCCCAAATCTCTCTCCCCTAGCAGTGCAAAGGGGAGGGAGGCTGTGTTTTGTTTCAAACGATTTGTTTGTTAACAAACAAACAAACAAAAATGAATACGATGTTTCTCATGCTGCTGGACTCTGGCCTGGTCTACACTAGGCGTTTATGTCGAAGTTAGCGCCATTACATCGAATTAACCCTGCACCCGTCCACACCGCGAAGGTATTTAGTTCGACATAGAGGTCTCTTTAATTCGACTTCTGTACTCCTCCGCGACGAGGGGAGTAGCGCTAAATTCGACATGGCCATGTCGAATTAGGCTAGGTGTGGATGGAAATCGACGCTAATAGCTCCGGGAGCTATCCCACAGTGCACCACTCTGTTGACGCTCTGGACAGCAGTACGAGCTCGGATGCTCTGACCAGCCACACAGGAAAAGCCCCGGGAAAATTTGAATTTGAATTCCTTTTCCTGTCTGGCCAGTTGAATCTCATTTCCTGTCTGGACATCGTGGCGATCACGGCAGCACTGGCAACGATGCAGAGCTCTCCAGCAGTGATGGCCGTGCAGTCTGTGAATAGAAAGAGGGCCCCAGCATGGACTGATCGGGAAGTCTTGGATCTCATCGCTGTGTGGGGCGATGAGTCCGTGCTTTCTGAGCTGCGCTCCAAGAAACGGAATGCAAAGATCTATGAGAAGATCTCAAAAGACATGTCAGAGAGAGGATACAGCCGGGATGCAACGCAATGCCGCGTGAAAATCAAGGAGCTGAGACAAGGCTACCAGAAGACCAAAGAGGCAAACGGACGCTCCGGATCCCATCCCCAGACATCCCGTTTCTACGAGGCACTGCATTCCATCCTCGGTGCGGCCGCCACCACTACCCCACCACTGACCGTGGACTCTGAGGATGGGATATCGTCCACGGCCGGTTCCTCGGACATGTTAGCGGACGGGGAAGATGAGGAAGGAGATGAGGAGGGCGAGGCAGTCGGCAGCGCTCACAACACTGATTTCCCCGACAGCCAGGATCTCTTCATCACCCTTACAGAGATCCCCTACGAAGCGTCCCCAGCCGTTACCCCGGACACAGAATCTGGGGAAGGATCAGCCAGTAAGTGTTGTAAACATCTAAACATTTATTTTTAACAGAACAGGAATATTAACAATTAAAAGAATGGGTTGTTCATGATTACTTTGCCCTAGGCACTTAACGGTTCAGTCATGGGCAGTGCAAGTTTTGAAAAAAAATCTAGCAATGTCCGGTTTTCCGTGATTGTCCTGCCCAAGCCGCTCTACTGTTTAGTCCCTGCTACTGCAGCTAGAGTAAAATGCGGTCTATATGTGCAGGGATAGAGCAGTAATCCTCCCGGGACATCTCGATGAAGCTCTCCTGGAGGTAATTGGAAAGCCGTTGCATGAGGTTCCTGGGGAGAGCGGCCTTATTGGGTCCTCCGAAGTACGACACGTTGCCGCGCCACGAGACTATCAAGTACTCGGGAATCATTGCTCTGCACAGCAGGGCGGCATACGGCCCTGGTCTTTGGAGGCTTTCCCGGAGCATTCTCTCTCTCTCGCTGTCAGAGATCCTCATCAGGGTGATGTCGCCCATGGTGACCTGCTTTGAATTAGGTAGGGGAATGTTAGTGTTGGGACTGCTTGCTCGTTCCTTTACAGAACTGTAACCGCTGGTTTGCAGCCACGCGGTGGAGGCGGGAGAGGGGCTGCCGAAAGGGATCGTTCCTGGGGACAGCCGCGAGGGGGTGGGACAGGGGCAGAGTTCCCGCTTGCCGGATTGCTGGCAGCAGGGACTGACATTGCTTTAAATGTGAAATGAGGTCAGTGGTAATATAAAAGTTTTAAACTGCCACAAGTCTACGGCTTACCATGTCTGCCTGCAACAGAAATTCCGTTGTGCTGCCCCGCTTCTCAAATGTGCTGTGGAAGACCCCAGGCACTGAATGCGAAGGCCGAGAATTCGACCTTGTGCTGAGTGCACATGTGATAGGTGCTGTGCATGGTCTTGTTCACAGAGAAAGACTATGTTCTTTGTTCACAACTACATTTATCTTTCTGAGGAATTCACTCCCTTTTTCCCATTCCCACAGCCACATCTGCGACTGTCTCACAACCTAGCCTGGCATCACACTCCCAGAGGCTAGCGAAGATTAGGCATAGGAAGAAGAGGACACGGGAGGACATGTTCTCTGAACTTATGGCCTGTTCCCAAGCCCAGGCAGCACAGCAGTGGCGGGAGAAATTGACCCAAATGCAGCAAGAAAACATGGATCGGGAGGAGAGGTGGCGGCAGGAAGACCAGCAGGCGACTCAAACGCTGCTTGGACTACTGAGGGAGCAAACAGACACGCTCCGGCGCCTTGTGGATGTTCTGCAGGAACGGAGGCAGGAGGACAGAGCCCCGCTGCAGTCCATCTCTAACCGCCCTCCCCCGCCACCAAGTCCCATACCCACCTCACCCAAAGTGCAAAGAAGGAGAGGCGGCAGAGTCCCTGCTAACTGTCACTCCACCCCTGCAGAGAGCTCTAGTAGCAGAAGGCTCTCATTCCCCAAAACTTGAAAAGTTCTTTCCTTCCCGCCTGACACAAGCCCCCGTCCAAGTTTCACCTCCCAGTTCCATGTGTAGTTGATAATAAAAAATACGTTCATGTTAAGTACTGTTTCAATGATGTTCTTTTGGAGGAGGAGGGGAAAGGGGGTTGGTAATTGGACAGGACAGTCGCCTTTGGCAGGGTACATAGGCGGGGGCAGGCACAGCAGCAGGGCACATACACAGTGCAGTGATGCAGTGACTAGTTACCCTGGTTAGTCTGGGAGGTTGTTTTCATGTTATGTGGTGGGGGGTGGGTTGCTCTGTGACTTTGTGGCGGGGGAGGGCAGTTACAGATCTTAAGCGGCGGTCCTTATGCAGGATCACAGAGCCACGCAGCAGGGGATCTGTAACCGTCCTCCCCCTGCCACAAAGTCACATAGCCCCCCCATACACACAGTCCCGATCAGGAGGGGTGACAGGCTCCGTTGAAACAACCATCCCACCGCAGCGGAGCCCGTCAATCCTTGAGTTTAGAAGCTTCATTCGCGTCACTACACTACACCCGCTCCGCACCACAGTCTGCGTCCCAGTTTTAAAAAATTCCCGCGAAAACAGTATTAAAGAAAACGGTGTGCATTAACAAAGTAGAACTATTTTTATTTCGAAAGGTGTGTTGGAAGGGGGTGAAGGGGGTATGTAACTGGGTAGGATAGTCAACATTAACTGGGTAAAGAAACGGGGGCAGGTACAGCTTCTCTGTACACAAACTTAAAAGTCACAGGTTACCCTGCTCACTCAGGAACTTTGCTTTCAAAGCCTCCCGGATGCACAGCGCTTCCCGCTGGTCTCTTCTAATCGCCCGGCTGTGCGTAATCAGCAGCCAGGCTATTTTCCTCAACCTCCCACCCCGCCATAAAGGTCTCCCCCTTGCTCTCACAGAGATTGTGGAGCACACAGCAAGCTGCTATAACAATGGGGATATTGGTTTCGCTGAGATCACAGCGAGTCAGTAAGCTTCTCCATCTCCCCTTGAGACGGCCAAAAGCACACTCCACCACCATTCTGCACTTGCTCAGCCGGTAGTTGAAGAGTTCTTTTTCAGTGTCCAGGGCGCCAGTATAGGGCTTCATGAGCCAGGGCATTAGCGGGTAGGCTGGGTCCCCGAGGATGACTATAGGCATCTCCACATCCCCAACAGTTATTTTGTGGTCCGGGAAGTAAATACCTTGTTGCAGCCGTCTAAACAGACCAGAGTTCCTGAAAACACGAGCGTCATGAACCTTGCCCGGCCATCCCACGTAGATGTTGGTAAAACGTCCCCTGTGGTCCACCAGTGCTTGCAGCACCATGGAAAAATAGCCCTTTCGGTTAATGTACTGGGTGGCCTGGTGGTCCGGTGCCAGGATAGGGATGTGAGTTCCATCTATGGCCCCACCGCAGTTTGGGAATCCCATCGCTGCAAAGCCATCTATGATCGCCTCCATGTTTCCCAGGGTCACTACCTTTGGCAGCAGTACATCAACGATTGCCTTGGCTACTTGCATCACAACAACCCCCACGGTAGATTTGCCCACCCCAAACTGGTTCGCGACAGACCGGTAGCTGTCTGGCGTTGCAAGCTTCCAGAGGGCTATGGCCACTCGCTTCTGTACACTCAGTGCAGCTCGCCACCGGGTGTCATTGCGCTTCAGGGCAGGGGACAGCAACTCACAAAGTTCCAGGAAAGTTCCCTTCCGCATGCGAAAGTTTCGCAGCCACTGGGATTCATCCCAGACCTGCAGCACTATGCGGTCCCACCACTCAGTGCTTGTTTCCCGTGCCCAGAATCGCCGTTCCACGGCATCAACATGACCCATTGCCATCGTGATGTCCTCGGCGTTGGGTCCCCTGCTTTCTGAGAGATCTGTGCTACTCTCAGACTTCAGGACATCACCGCGGTGCCATAGCCTCCTCGCCTGACTTTTCTGCATCTGCCTCAGGGAAAGCTGTATGATAAGCTGCGAGGCGTTGAGAGCGGCCACAACTGCAGCGATGGTCGCAGCGTGCTCCATGCTCGCAGTGCTATGGCATCCGCGCTGTCAATGACTGGAAAAGTGCGCGAACTGATTTCCCGCCGGCGCTTTCAGGGAGGGAGGGCGGGAGTGATGGACGGATGACGACAGTTACCCAAAAGCACCCTCGACACATTTTGTTACCCAGAAGGCATTGCCGGCTACACCCAGAATTCCAATGGGCAGAGGGGACTGCGGGAACTGTGGGATAGCTGACCACAGTGCACCGCTTCGAATGTCGACGCTTTCACCGTTAGTGTGGACTCACAAAGTCGAATTACTGTCCTTAGTGTGGACACAGACGTTCGACTTTGCAATATCGATTCCAAAAATTCGATGCAAGTAAATTCGAACTACTCTCGTAGTGTAGACAAGGCCTCTGACTCCAGGCCTTGCTTGGTTTGAGAAACTGAGTGATACTGAGGCTTTGCTCCAAACTGTTAGTTAGACAAATGCAGAGAGAAATGCTCCTGGATTCTGAGTGTTGGGGTTACTAGGCTTGCCTGAGCCAGAGTTCTTCCATGTTTAAACTCTGTCCTTCCATGTTTAACTCTAATCGACCTCAAAAGCCAAGGACAGGAATTGGAATGTGTAAACAGTCAGTTAGCAATTACGACCTTGCTCATACCAGGTACCAAACAATAATGATGAGGTTTGCATGTTTCTAGATAGGGAAGGGGTAATAAACAAAGGTAAACAGAACCAAATAACAGTTTAGGGAGAAGTTACTAACAAGCTAGATTTATAGCCCTAGAATGATTTAATTGCTTAAATGTATAAACATGCCTTCGGTGTGGGGGGGTGGTGGTAGGAAGGGGGAGGGGGGGGCTTAGTTGTAAAATGTATAAAGAAGAGAGAAACTGTTTTTGCTGGTGTGCTTGATTTGAGACTTGCCTGTCTCCTTGCACCACTTTGAGATCTCAAATAAACGTTGATTGTTTCTCCACCCCGGTATGTTTATTGACGCAAAGTACTCCGGGCAACGAACCCCACTGTTGCTGTCCTCGGGCCTCTGTGCCGGCAACATGAGGAACAGGCAGATCAAACATACTGGTGGCTTGGCTTATATTCTGTAATTGTCAGGTTCAGTTTCCCAACACAGTTCTGTATTATGGTTAATGCTGTTTGGTCCTGTCTACCCAAGCAAGGCTGCCGGTGCCCGGTTGTGACGTTATTGACATAAACTGGGACCGTATAGATCATTGTTGCAACCAAGGTCCTGTAGTGGCACCCAAATCTGGTATAAAGGGGGTCAAATGGGGTGTCTAAGACAAGGTTATGGTTTACTGGTTATGATTATGCTGTCTATATGTGTGTATCAGTTTTGTGGTCGAAGTTATGAATATTGGCTCTAGACTGTCGGTATGGCAAACTTATGCTATGCTTCTGGGTGACATCCCAGACAAGCTGAGATTAGCTCTGCCTAGCCTGCTTGATGGCCCATTAAGGACCATCAGCTATACAATGGACCCATTGAGAGAAGGCAGATACGCCTTGTAACTCAGCAAAGTATGCAGGGACTGGCCCATGTGACTCCAGACTCCATTTTGCTGTAATTTTCCATGGTAAAAACAAAGAGGTATTCTGACACCTG
This sequence comes from Malaclemys terrapin pileata, assembly GCF_027887155.1. NCBI lineage: Eukaryota > Metazoa > Chordata > Testudines > Emydidae > Malaclemys > Malaclemys terrapin. The sequence goes on along the minus strand of NC_071507.1, from coordinate 163,791,578 downwards.
GAAAAGACTATATAAGGCGGATGCCTCATCTCCATCTTGTCTTCAATCCTGCTTCATACCTCTGGAGGAACTTTGCTACAAACTGAAGCTCTGAACAAAGGACTGAGGACCCATCCCAGCGGGGGATGTATTCCAGAGACTTGATTTGAACCTGCAGTTTATTCCATCGCTGCTGCAAGCCTGAACCAAGAACTTTGCCATTACTGTATGTAATTGATTCCATTTAACCAATTCTAACTCTCATCTCTATCTTTTTCCTTTTATAAATAAACCTTTAGATTTTAGATTCTAAAGGATTGGCAACAGCGTGATTTGTGGGAAAGATCTGATTTGTATATTGACCTGGGTCTGGGGCTTGGTCCTTTGGGATCAGGAGAACCTTTTTCTTTTACTTGGGTACTGGTTTTTATAACCATTTGTCCCCGTACGAGTGGCACTGGTGGTTATACTGGGAAACTGGAGTGTCTAAGGAGATTGCTTGAGAGACTTGCGGTTAGCCAGTGGGGTGAGACCGAAGTTCCCTTAGTCTGGCTGGTTTGGTTTGCCTTGCCTTAGAGGTGGAAAATACCCCAGCCTTGGGCTGCAACTGCCCTGTTTGAGCAATTTGTCCTGAGTTGGCACTCTCAGTTGGGTTCCGCCAGAACCGCATTGTCACACCGGTGTCTTGTGATAATCAAGGAATCCATTTTATAACAGTCTCTACAGCACACACACAGTCAATCTGGGGCTAAAAGCCACCCTTCAATGTGCGAGGCCAACATGATAACATCAATATATAAGCTGTCTGTATGTGTATATGTAGGGCAAGGTATACAGAATCTGGGTTCAGTTCTGGACATTAAAACCAGAATCCTAAACTCATCAGACAGCCCATACACAAGGTGAAAACCCCTCAGCTTAACCTCCAATGCTAATCATGCTGCTTCCTTCCTCCTATACCAGACACCTCAACTGCTCTACAATCTGTGCTGTTTTATCTGGAGCTGCTTTTGACATGTTTTCACCTTCCTGCCTCTGTCCCCCTCTCTTACTCCCTGTTAAGCTCTGCATGGTCACCCGTGTCCCTCAGTCTGCCTACCAAGCCTATCTAGGTTTTCATACTGTATTCATCTGGGCTGGTGGGTGCTCTGTATGGGATGGAGGCCTGAGTGTTGGTGCAGCAGGAGGAAAGCTAGGAGCTGCAGTGGGGTATTGGAGCTGGACACTTAGGAGCAGCTCTTCAACAAATGCTGAAATGAGATGGCCCAATGGCTGTTGCTACAGGAGCCTGCTGCTCCCCAGGCAGAGTCAGGGTGGGGAGCTTTTGTATTATTCTTCAGAGGGGTGCTGTCTGATAACAATACCTAGAACCCATTTCCAAATTAAAGTCATGGGCAGCTAAGGGGGAATCATATCACTCGGAGGAGTGGATTAATGACCCCCACCATTTTACTTTTGCTGTAGTTACAAATGGTAACAGAGGTGGGTTCCTTCAATGATCCAGAGAGCCCTCTGCATGATTTCAGGAGCTGCTGGATAAGCAGAGCAGCAGCTCTGTTGTAGAAGAACTCATTCCATTGCTCTGTCAGAGAGCTAACAAGGACACAGCTCCTTGCTCAATCTTCAGTCTTCTTCATCAATTCAGGCAGAGATTTCCAACACAAGCTTTTGACAAACAAACAATAGTTACACTGCATTATTAGGCACCTTACAAATGCCACAGTAAGAGGGATGTGAAATTAGTTGTCACTATTGATTAGAAACTTTTGGCAGGTATGTGAATTCTGGTTAATACACACTCGCTGCTGCAGAATTCCTTTGATCCTCCTTTCTTTATGTTGGAAGTCAGCTAGTTTCTAAAATGGGAAATGCCATGCAGGACCACCCTCTATAAATATTAAAATCTGACAATAACTCTCAAATGATTGTCAATGGGATTTTTATTGCCCTGAACTTGTTCTGCTTCAAATCTATGGTACTAGTTCTTCATTAAATGACTTTGAAAGAGGATTAGGTATTGCAGATAGTCACTGTTCGTATCAAATACATTTATTTATTGAATTGTCTTGCTAGTATTTCTGTATTATAGCTTGTTTCACATTACTTCATTTTTGAACTGTACAAAGGCATCCATTACTTACCGAACATCAATATGAGCCAGCAGAAGAGTGCTACATCTCTGGGCAGAGTCCTAGCACCTGACACCCAATCAAGCACCTCTTTTCTCAAACAGAAACTTAAGGTTAGAACTACTGAACTTGCAACAATAAAACCACATTAGCTGCTTAAAACGTGCATATATATATAACGTACTGAAGTCGAAGTACCATATATATATATGAGAGTGTTGCAGCAGCAGAACCAGCACTGAAAAGAGGCTCACTTTAAAAAGATAGCATTTGGGACACATCAATAAACCAATAACTGCAGAGGGAAAGGTAGTTAAAAACAATTACTAGCCTGAACCATGACCCCAGACCTGAATACACTTGAACATCAGGAAGGTTGATTCTTTATCCAAATGTGTCTCATGCCCATTTGGCCAAGGACTACCTGTTCTGCCTGTTTTCTCTGGAATTATAATGTGCTCTGACTTGCAATTAGGGTGTTCTAGGACTTCCCTGAACTGCATCGTGCTACCTAGATGGCTCATGAGAACACGGTACGCTACCAGAAAGAGACAGCCGTAGGGAGCCCTGATCGATATAATCAAAGCCCCGCAGTCATAAAATAAATTGCACTCAGACAACAAGAGTAATGAGATGTTTTATTTCATTTTATTCTCTTAAAGCTAGTGGTTTAATGCCACCCCTTTTACTCTGCGCAGCCTATAATTCAGTGAACCATTTCATGTGCTAGCGCAGTTATTTGGATTTACTGTGGACATTTTTGCATACATAATTTCTAGTTTGTATTAACTGATTCTGTCACTATAATTTTCACACTTCGAATTGACTTCACTTTGCAGTTTTACAGCTAATACACAAAACAGCTGCCATGTAGTAAAACAGCTGCCATGATTTTAAGCCATCATTCATTGCCAATGTTGAAAATGCTCATCACTTTTGGAATTGATTTTTCATCTAGCGGTGGTTTCCTCTGGCTGCCAGGCTGCAGGAATTTCTTAATTGTGGGGATGTTACTTATCCTTGCTTTAAAAGCCTGAAATGAGAAACAGTACAACATTTAACAGCAAAGAAATAACAGAGCAAAAGATACTTGGATTGGACATATGTTAATCATGTTTTAAAAAGAGATCCGCTAGCCTGACCCTGCAATGAATTGTAAGTGAGCTGTGCAACAAAGCCCCATTGACTACAGGGAGGCTCTGTGCAGGTGCAGGGCACTGTCCACCTGGGACTTATTATAGGATCATGGCCTCAGAGCTGGTTGAAATTTTCTTAAGAACTTATTCCTGAAAATTTGGCTTTTGACAGCAACTACAATTGTCCTGGAAATATTTCATTGTCATCTAATATTCTGTGACACTGAGCCAGAAAGGGTTAAGCAACTAGCAGGCTACATGACCCAAATTCAGCCTTTAGAGACATATTAGAAAAGTATGTGAATGGTAATGTTAGATTGACTAGAGCTTTGAAATGCAAACCTGTATTGTTAGGCCTGGTCCACACTAACCCCCCACTTCGAACTAAGATACGCAACTTCAGCTACGTGAATAATGTACTGAAGTCGAAGTACCTTAGTTCGAACTTACCGCGGGTCCAGACGCGGCAGGCAGGCTCCCCTGTTGACTCTGTGTACTCCTCTCGCGGAGCAGGAGTACCGGCGTCGACGGCGAGTACTTCCGGGATCCATCCGGGATCGATTTATCGCATCTAGACAAGACGCGATAAATCGATCCCAGAAGATCAATTGCTTACCGCCGGACCCAGAGGTAAGTATAGACCTACCCTTAGAGAATTAGAGGTAATACTAATTGTATGTGTTTACTTATATCTTGTTAGATGCTAACCATATAAAAAGACGGTTCCTGTCTGTTACTATATTCTATTGATTCAGAGGTCAAAAAGGTAATGGAACTTGGATGTAATAATATTGTCTATATTTCTCTTTGAAGTTTGTAGAAAACTGTCTATGAACTGGTTAATGGATAATTACCTTATGCTGATGAATGCAACTAGTTACCTGTGTATACATAGGAAATTGGAGGTTTTACTTCAACGCCACAATGCTTCACCCAAGGAATGCCTGCTATCAAGAGGCTGCCAGAGAACTATAAAAAGAACTCTAGGGCCCTGATCCTGTATCTGAGCTCTGCTTAAGTTTAATCAGGGGAAATTTGAGTCGCAAGACTGAGGTCTTCAGCTCCAGTCTGTATTGCCCTGATATTGACTGTAACCTATGGAACTAATTCTGAAAGAACTATTTGCGTCTCTAAAGCTCACCATCTCTACTATGAACTGACCTAAAAACTCTAGTTATATCTCTATGTATAATGACCTTTTAACCTATAGTCTTTCTCTTTTCTAATAAATCTTAGCTTAGTTAATAAGAATTGGCTATAAGCACGTATTTGGATAAGATCTGGAATAGTCATTGACCTGGTGGGTAATGTGTCCACTCCTTTGGGATTGGTAGAACTTTATGATGAACAAGATTTTAAGTAATCCTCATCATATTTGACTTCGCTGTCTGGGTGGGAGCCCAAGGCTGGGTTGCTTTAAGAGAACTGGGTTTTGGCTTCTGGGACCAGTAAGATATTGTAGAAGCTGTTTTGTTGCTGGCTTGGTGAATCAAAGTATTAGAATAAACCACCAGTTTGGGGGATCGTCTGCCCCATTCTTTGCAGTTTGCCCTGATTGAGCAGTCTCAGCGTGGCCCCCCTGGGGGACACCAATCACAGTTTCATTTTGACATTGTGAAGAAAACCCTACTTTTGCTTTCTTATTGTAACTTTTTTCCCCACTCTGGAAAAAGGATGGAGAAACGATTCTCTCCTCCCTCCTACCCCAACATACACTAACTTTTTTTCTCCACCATTTTCTAGTACCACTTTTTAAAAAAATAAGTGGGATTTTCCCTGACCAAAACCAATTTTGCTTAGAAACTTCTCATTGAACATATTTTCTTTTTTGAAGGAAATTCCTAACAGTTTTGCAAACATTTCCCAACCAGCTCCAGTGGCCCCAGATAGGTAAAGGCCAAAACTTAGATTTTTTTTTTTAACAAAACAAAGTGTTATAAATCCTAATATAAATGTTTTAATACATTTTAAAATCTAATTCAATCAATATTTTTGTTGACATTTAGACCCACCCTTGCTGTGTTTGCAACCCAAATATGGCAACTTTGCATGAGAGAGTGGAGGAAGCAGCTGCTGGAGCTGGCAAAGGAAAGCTGTGGAAGGAAATGCAGTGGAAATACTAGTGGAAACCTTGCAGTGGAAACCTTTAATCTGAGCTGTTCCTGAGCACCATGTTAGCACAATGTTGGTGCTGGAGGATTGAGAATACAAGGAAGCACACAGTAATTTGTAGGCCAGTAGGCACTCCTTGGGATGATCTAGCCCTGCAGGTATCTCAGGCCCATTTAAGGAACTCTCTGAATACTGTCTGGTTCCTTCAAAGGAGAATTACCATATTTCTAGTTATCTGTTCTATTCTGATTCTAAGAGAACCAGGTGAGGGATGGTTATGATATTGCAATCCACCAGGTTCAGATCTGATTGCAAATCTAATTTTTCTCTCATGTTTGAGCAGATTCAAAACCAATGTTGCTCTTCTTTTCAGGTGAGGGCTTTGAAAGGTAGAGATGAATCCAAACTTCACAGCTTGGACCTAGATCCAATTTTTTCCAGAGCTCTCATAGGTTCAGATCTGCTGTTTTAGTTCAGGCTCATTTCTCATTGCAAGGCAAAGCACTGCTTGGGCTCAATTCTGCTTTTGTTTACACTAATATAAATCAAGAGTAGCTCCACAGATGTTCATGTACCTACTCTGGTGTAAAGCTGAGGGCAGAATCAGGCACTCTGTATCTTTATCTCAATGCTGTTTAAATCATCAAGCCAAATTCACCTCCATTGGCTTCAAGGATTAATCTGACCCCGTATTCTTATACTACATAACATGATTTGATCAGTAACAGTTTTTAATTTAGGCAATATCTGTAACACTTGTACATGTTTAAGAGCCAAATTGTCAGCTAGTGTAAAGCAACATAGCTCCATTGACTTCAGTGAGGATCTGTCCCTACACATTTCATTGACTGTTAGAGCTGTTAATTCTTTTACCTGTAAGACAGGGAATTTGGAGAGTATATCAGGCTTGCACTCTTCTGCCATTAGAATGGTTTCAAGCAGCTGTACATCTGCCCTGCTGAATCGGTTGCCAACAAGAAAATCCTGTCCATGGACTTTCAAAGCCTATAGGACAGGAGACAATGAATTTATGGCTATAAATGAGACATTCTGTGCTCTGGATAAATACATAAAGCTAAGCCTAATCTGACATTTCAAAAGCACATCTAGGTCTGTGTAAGAGTTACCCTTGAAAGGAAGCAATACAAAATACAGCATTGTTTGAACAATTAGAAAACTCAATTTCACCATTGTGTTCAAAATAAGGCCTTATTCAAAATAATATAGCTTTGGGTGTGACAGGAAGGTTTGGTCCCTTTGATAGTAGGAGGTTTTTAAAATCTGTAGCTTTTATGATCACAGCTGAAATGGTTTGGGCATGGGGATTTACTAGTCCCGTTCTGTGGTCCTCCACCTCAATGCAAGAGTGACCAGGCTCAGAAACCATTTGAAATAAATAAGTGACCTTAAGCAATTCCAGCTAATAGTTTTAGTGCCAGTGCAGACAAAGCATAATCCTTTAAAAAAACCCACAAACATTTTATAGACCAGGTGGAAAGACACATTATTTTAATAGTTGTTGTTATTATAAATAATATTGTATAGTGTTCTATAGCTGTGTGCAGGTGCCAACTGAAAATTGATCTTAAAACGTTTGCACAAGGCAGTTTCCAAACACTATCAATGGTGCGGTGCAGACATGGCACATCTGATGAAGCCTCCTGATGCTCCGTGCAAAATTATAGTTATTCCAAATAGCTATAGGGGGTTCACGAGAAACTTGGAGAATCCCAAGCCACTACGACTTTCTCAGTTCAGTGAATAGTAGAATATATTGGACCCCTTCACCTATTCCTGCACATTGCGCACCCTTCTTTCCTTTCTCCTCAGTAAGGTGCGAGTTTGGTGTTGGAAGCTTTACATAGTTATCCAATGCCAGGTCTGTTCTTGAAGCCCAACTAGCACTTAGCTCCCCACACTGGGTGTGCTACAAGCAGAACTATAATGTACTTTATGTAGCACATACATTGTACAGACGGCACCATGTACCAAGAATACTTCAGGAAGACACCTAGCACAGAAGAGATGCTGATGCTACCTTGGCATCAAACATAAAGTCTCTCTTAAAGGGACTTACTAAAAGATGTCACTGGAAATTTGGAGTACAAAAATTATCCTGGCTCGTGTGCAGCATTTGCATTATGAGGCTAAGAAAATCCCATCAAGCAAGCTCATAAATTTATACTTGCCTTAACTAGTTTTCCCATGGGCACTCCAAATATATCTGTTCTCCTACAATACAGGCTGAATGTGCATTTACTAGCATAGATCCAGGCAGGGCCGGCTCTAGGATTTTTGCCGCCCAAAGCAAAAACAATTTTGGCTGCCCCCGCCTCCGTTCTTTAATTACCCCACCCCCAGCCCCACCTCAACTCCGCCCCTTCCCCAAATCCCCAGCCCTGCCTCCTCCCCGCAGGCTCTCAAGCCTAGGAGGGAGGGAGGGAGGGGAAGAAGCGGCGCCGCACCGCGGCCGCTCGGGATCTCCCCCTCCCTCCCAGATTTGAGAGCCTGGGAGGGAGGGGGAGACTCCGAGTGGCCGCGACACAGGCGCCGCTTCTCCCCCTCCCTCCCAGGCTCTCAAGCCTGGGACGGAGGGGAAGCAGCGGCGCGCGAAACGGCCGCTCGGGATCTCCCCCTCCCTCCCAGGTTTGAGAGCCTGGGAGGGAGGGGGAGACCGCAAGCCGCCGCCGCGCGCGAAACAGCTGATTCGCGCGCCGCTGCTCCCCCTCCCTTCCAGGCTTGAGAGCCTGGGAGGGAGGGCGAGTAGCGGCGCGCAAATCAGCTGTTTCGCGCGCCGTGGCAGCAGCAGCGGAGGTGAGCTAGGGCGGCCGGGGCACATTTTTAGGGGTGGCATTCTGGCGCCGGCCATGCCGCCCCTAAAAATGCGCCACCCCAAGCACCAGCTTGTTTTGCTGGTGCCTAGAGCCAGCCCTGGATCCAGGATATATTATCAAGTGACCAATACTCCAGGTTGTAAATTGTTGCCTTACTGCTACATACCTTTTCATATACAGGGAAGTACCTGGTTGTGGCCTTCTCAACGATTTTGGCAAGATGCTTTGCCTTTGCCTCCGGTGGCTGGATAGGATAATGCATCATGAGTTCATTCAGATCCATTGTTGCTTCCACATACATATCAATCCTGAAAGGCAAAGTGTGTTCACATTGGTTTGAACAACTAGTATTCATGTAGATTCCTGCAGTGAAATAACTCCAGGGTCGGGAGGCTAAATACCAGAAGATTTACCACTGACTAATTTGTATTTGCTGTTTAAAAAACAAAACAACCCCCCCAATAGATATATGACATCACCTCCTTTTTCAGAGATGGTTGGAATCATCTGTACTAAAGATGGGCAAATATTTTCATACTTAGCTTCTAAAAGTTAAGCATAGCTATCTAAATCACCCAAATCTCTATTTAGGCACCTAAGTGAAATCAGTCAGAGGGCAAGACCTAATATTAGTGACACACAATGTTTCCCATTAAGAATTAAGTTGGGACATCACTTTAGCTATAAGTGATATTTGTATCTATCATACAATAATACAATTTATTTGCACTTGCTAATTAATCTGAGGAATTTGGGGACACATAAGGAGAGTTCTCTGTCTGCACAAGCATCCTTCCCCTAAATATGCAGTTCACGGGGACAAAGGGCAGGGATTCCCTTGGCTCTTAGCTTGCAAGAACTGTTTGTTGCTTGCACCTGTGGGAGACAAGTAATGGGGTTGTGTAAACCAGCAGTCTTCCTGGAAATGGAGAGTGATATTAGGAGAAATACTGACCTCTGCAGCTACAGTACATTTGTTATCTGCCTGGCTGAGTTTTGAAAACTGCAATAACCTCTGATGAGATAATCAAGATGAACTCACATGTACTTTTTTTTGCATATCTCTAATCTAATCTAGTTATTTAACATTGTTCCAGACCTTAGTATTGTTGACCTTGGTTGGAGGTAAACAGAAATGTGCTGGTTCATCATATAATTTAGCAATAATCAGGATTTTTCCCCCTTGTACTGCACATAGAATAATTATTTTTATTGCTATCAGAAAAAGGTAGTGCTGTTACAGTACAGTGCTCTCTCCTTCATGTCCTTCCCATAGAGGTTGTGTTTCCCTGCTATGTAGTTGAGAATGGCTCTGGTCTGCACCATCTTCATTCCATCAATTTCTACCATGGGCACTTGTTGAAACAGCAGGGATCCATCTTTTAAAAGAAAGGTGAGAAGTATGACTCAAATAAATTATAGTCTTTTTCCCCAAACTATTATCATTGCAGTGGAGTCGAGAAAACCTCTAACTTGCTATTTTCTTTTTAATTTGAGGGTCTTTTATCTTATACTGTGAAGTGAAAGAAGTTTCCAGTAAAATGTGAATGCTATTTCTTGTGGGAAAGGGTAAACATACTAATAGCTTGAATTATAACAATAAACTTCTTAGAATTGCTGCAAATCCAATAAAGTCTCCAAAATAAAACCTTTAATGCTGATTCAAGAAAGGGACAAACCGTGCATTGTGTAGTTTACTCGGGTAAAGTTCCCACTGAGGTCAATAGGGGAACACTGAAGGATTTGGCCCCTAAGAAAACTTTTATCATGCTCCATATGAACTTTCCAAAATAATAACTTTTTATACAACATCTCTAATCTGACCATCTCAAAACACTATACCAAGCAAGCTATAGAGTAACATATGTTACAGTTATAAAACTGGTATAACAGAGTGGAGGTTGGCCTCCAATATTTGAGTGAAACAAAATGGTCTTACTGCAATGTGCAATTATGATTCATCATGTTCATGAACCAGTCCAGATTTTCTTTTAAAAAGACAATTACATTTTCAAGAATTCCACATTAGGATCCACAAACAGTTCTAATAAAAAACTAATTAAAAAGCTCACCCTGCAGTAACTTTAAAAGCTCTTCCCTTGTTTCAAAGAATTGTTCTTCAAACTGGAAATTAAATGGGTAAAAGAAGTAAAAAGGGTCTCATTGTTACTGCATGGGTTAGGTTAGGAATCACTTGAGAAAATAATGATTAACGATTATTTGCTTTTAGAATTTTTCACATAAAAAGCAGTTGAAGACTTTAAAATATTCTGTATTTAGATAAAATCCTGCCTCTGTCACGTTCTCCCTTTACCCCATTATGCTTAATTAAAATGCCTTTTGTGTAGGAGCCTTTGTTAGATTGTGGCTAGCTCTGCCAAGGTGTGTAAGGTGACCAGAGAGCAAAACAAACTTTCTTCTGTGCAAGAGGCAGCCACAATGTTCTTGCACTCATGACTGGCAACGACTGGGGTGTCTAGTTCCCTGAGGTGAGCTGAAAGCAGAGCTAAGCATGGGGAAACTAGAGGGAAAGCACACACAGTAGCTGTTGGACTATTCTATGATTTTTTTGCTATAACACATGGGTGGCAAGGGAAGAGAAAGGGTTGTGCAGCGGCAAGAATCCCCAGAGGCTTCCTGGCTGACTGCCAACAGGCAGGTCAGAGCAGCCATATACCCCTCTGGCATGGCTTCCAGAGTTAATGTTGAAAGCAATTAGTTTCACAAGATACTCACTAATATTAGTATTGTGTAGGGCATAGAGGCCCCAGCCCCACAATGATAGGCATATCGTCTCCATCTTAGCCAATATCAGGCACTGAAATGCGGACTTTCAAAGTTGGAAACACGCATCTTTATGGCTTGAGGTAAAGAGCCAGGCTCACAGGTGAAGCTGTGAAAGACCATATTCTCTGTGCCCTGGGAACAGAGGGGGGAACATATAGAATACTGACTACAATGGTCGTCAGTCAGTATAGAACCTGGGCCCTACTATTTGACCTAATGGAGCAGCTCCGTTAACTGTAAGTATGCCCATTGTCGCCAGGGAAAGCCACTAAAGAGAGAAGTGATCACACACCTAGTTATAAGTTTACATGTTGGCTGTATAGTCACTTGTATACGTACAGTTCTGGGCACTGCATTTCAGGAAAGATGTGGACAAATTGGAAAAAGTCCAGAGAAGCGCAACAAAAATGATTAAAGGTCTAGAAAATATGACCTATGAGGGAAGATTGAAAAAAGTGGGTTTGTTTAGTCTGGAAAACAGAAGACTGAGAGGGGACAGAATAACAGTTTTCAAGTACATAAAAGGTTGTTACAATGAGGAGGGAGAAAAATTGTTCTTCTTAACCTCTGAGGATAGGACAAGAAGCAATGGGCTTAAATTGCAGCAAGGGAGGTTTAGGTTGCACATTCGGAAAAACTTCCTAACTGTAAGGTTGTTTCAGCACTAGAATAAATTGCCTAGGGAGGTTGTGGAATCTCCATCATTGGAGATTTTTAAGAGCAGGTTAAACAAACACTTGTCAGGGATGGCCTAGATAATACTTAGTCCTGCCCTGAGTGCAGGAGACTGGACTAGATGACCTCTTGAGGTCCCTTCCACTCCTATGATTCTATGTGCAGTGAGTTCTGAACTAATGACTTCCAGTTGGTCACATCTGCAATATGGAACAGTCATTTCCACCAAATTATGCATTGCCAACTTAGTTTCTTTATAAAACAGAAACAAACCTCGATTCCAGCTGCTGCCAACAGCCACCGTATTGTTTCCATTCGGCCTCTTCCATTGAAATAGTACAGTTTGGGTTTCCCAGCCATGCTTCCAAGTGTCTGGCTTCCTGTTAAATTAAATAAAGGAAAAGATTTCAAAGAATCAACATGAGAGAGATCAGTGTCTGTGACTCAGGAAGTCAACACTTCATTCTCAAGTCTCCCTGCTCATTGTATTTAATATAGCTGAATTTCTCAAGCACTTGACACTAGAGCTCCTACTTGCTACAATTATACAAATAAAAAATAATAATAATGCTGGATGCTGGCTATAAAACAAACAAAACAAAACAAAACACCAAGGACAAGACAGGAACAGTAGCTTTTCTCAGAATGCTGGAATTCTTCTGCACTGCTACAGACTAGGGACCGAATGGCTAGGTAGCAGTTCTGCAGAAAAGGACCTAGGGGTCACAGTGGACGAGAAGCTGGATATGAGTCAACAGTGTGCTCTTGTTGCCAAGAAGACTAACGGCATTTTGGGCTGTATAAATAGGGGCATTGCCAGCAGATCGAGGAACGTGATCATTCCCCTTTATTGGACATTGGTGAGGCCTCATCTGGAGTACTGTGTCCAGTTTTGGGCCCCACACTACTAGAAGGATGTGGAAATATTGGAAAGAGCCCAGCGGAGGGCAACAAAAATGATTAGGGGTCTAGAGCACATGACTTATGAGGAGGGGCTGAGGGAACTGGGATTGCTTAGTCTCCAGAAGAGAAGAATGAGGGGGGATCTGATAGCTGCTTTCAACTACCTGAAGGTTCCAAAGAGGATGGAGCTCGGCTGTTCTCAGTGGTGGCAGATGACAGAAAAAGGAGTAATGGTCTCAAGTTGCAGTGGGGGAGGTCTAGGTTGGATATTAGGAAACACTATTTCACTAGGAGGGTGGTGAAGCACTGGAATGTGTTACCTAGGGAGGTGGTGGAATCTCCTTCCTTGGAGGTTTTTAAGGCCCGGCTTGACAAAGGCCTGGTTGGGATGATTTAGTTGGGAATTGGTCCTGCTTTGAGCAGGGGGTTGGACTAGATGACGTCCTGAGGTCCCTTCCAACTCTGATATTCTATGATTCTATGATTCTCTCTCAATGCTGGAGCAAAAGGCTCAGAAAGGCACACACTGATGGAGGGATTTGTAGCTAATGCTAGAACCACAGGCTTAGAAAAGTGCCTGGTAATATTGTGGGGAAGGAGTTGCATTACCATAGATGCTGAAATAAAGGCCTAAAACATCTCAGGTTAGGGAACCTTTTCTTCTTCTTTCTTGTGTTCCCTTCTCTCTTTCCCTGTGTTGGTTGTCCCCTCCACCCACCCCAAAGGGAAGCTAGCTGGCTCCCTGCCCTATTGCTGCTCCTGTTGTCTCATGGAGAGAAACTCATTTAAATGGACTGAAATGCCATGAGATCAACTGCTTTTTGTGAGATTTTTGCTATTTGGGGCCAATATCAGGAACATAGCAAGTCTTGTAAGATTTTGTCCAGTCCCAAATCAGAAGTGGATAAGGGCTCCACAAAGAGCACTGGATTCAGTTTTATTCATTCCCTAACAGCTGTGAAGAGTTCTGCCAAAAGATCCTAATCATACAAAACACTTGTGCAATTAACTGAATGTCAACCCTGTTGTTTCAAAGTCAACAAAAGGACGAGACTAAAACTCTGAAGTTCAGATTAAGCAATGAAACATGAAATATCAGGAGACTGGACTAAAGAGCAAATCGAATAAGTTGCGCAATGGCATTAGAAGCTGTTGCAATGCTGGACTCTGGGAGCGCACCTATATGTTCTTTTTGCAAACTATAATATCCACCAGCAGAAAGGATTTACTATAGGTTGAGGGGAAATAAAGGTGATTCCAAAGAGTATAAATATAAACGTTAAAGGCCTGATGATTGGAGAAGCTTCTCTGAAAGTGCCATTGTGGAACTTGCTTGACCTTCAATCTTCTTTTAGCTCCTAATCTCAAGGGACAAGTTACTGTCATTAATCAGTAATTTAGTGGGAGTTGCTTTGCTGCTCAGAGCCTTTGATAATCTGGCCTTCATTTAAAAAAACAGATGATGTGTTATCCATGGTAAATGAAAGCCTCACTTTTTAATGAATTTGCCACCTATGCTGATAGTTATCTGTAATTCATTCAAATGGCTGCTCTCAAACTGCAGTCTGTGGTTACAGGATGCTGACTCTTCTTGTTTGCATTTGCTAATCCATGTGATAACAATGCTAAATACACAGGAAATACCTTTCTAGTATTACTTTTTCATGCACGCAATTGTTATCCTTGCATCTGGAATGTTATCCAATTACAAATGGGAAAGGTGTGTATGTGTGCGTGCAATACACCCCGGTAAAATATGGCGCACACTGAAAAGTTTGAGAACCCTTGCATTAAAATGACTAAAATGTAACTCACTGTGACAATTGTAAAGCCCAAAATATTTCAGTCCTAATTAGTAGAGTGCTTTATAACTGAGAAACTCAAAATACTGTACAGATGAGACCAAATATCATTATGACGCTTTTACATAGAGGGGAACTGAGGTATGTATGGGCCTTTCCCAAGACCACCCAGCAAATCAATGACGTAGGCAGATAAGAATGGTCATAATGGATCTGACCAATGGCCCATCTAACCCCATATCCTATCTTCCAACAGTGGTCAATGCCAGGTGCTTCAGAGGGAATGAATAGAACAGGCAATCAGGGAATGATCCATCCTCTGTTGCCCAGTCCCAGCTTCTGGCAATCAGAGGCCAGAGCATGGGGTTGCATCCCTGACCATCTTGGATTAGCAGGTGGAAGCAGGGACCTATCCTCCATAAATGTATCTAAATTCCTAATCCAGGGTCCAACCACTGGACCACATTATCTCCCAGTATGTGCCATTTAAAAATAGAACATGCATGTAACAGCATGCTAGTGCATAGTAGTAGAATTAATTAGTCATTTCTAGTGCTCATTAAGCTATTATGATATTTTTTCATCATTTCTATTGGTAACACATTTCTGTCAATAATTATGAAGTGTAAAACTCTTAAATGTAACAAAAATCAGAATTGTGGGACCGATCCTCAGCCATTGAAGTTAAGGGAACGATAATGATTTGTACCAACTGACCCTGTGTTTTCATTAAGTGTAGTAGTGAGGAGGAAATTAAAATACTATAAATATAACACTGTTCCTTCAGCATTTTCTCTAATAATTTTGCCTTCACCTCAAGAGGTCTGATACTTGCAGCATGTTATATAAACATAGTGTGTTTTAGCGTGTTGCCACACGTCAGAGAATGACCAGAATAAATTAAGATTCAGAGTCCATTTACAGAAAAACTCCCCCACAAAATGCTTTATTCTAACCAGAAAGCTGTGGTGTGTTCTGTATGCTTTGGCAAACCTTCAGGTATTCACCAAGCTAGACTTTTCCCTGTTTTATAAATAAAGGAACTCAGACAGTAAAGACTTAGAAGAGACCCTCCTTAGATACATTTTCTCAAGTAGCTATTTTGTTGTAGTTGCAGAAAAGAAAGTCTAAAGCAAAATGATATTGTCCTACCTTCTACATTCAATGAAAAGATCTTTTTCACCAGCCCCAACTGCCTCCTCTGTCCTCAGGAAGGTGTTATGGTATTTGTTATGGAAAAGTTCAGTTCTTTTTTATTTGATCATTTTAGATTATCTCCTTACCTCCTCTGCTCTGTCAGCCAGCTTGTGCAGCAGCCAGGAGAGTCCAGTGAAAATACTTTCTTCATTCCAAGTTTATATTCCTGTTATTGCTGCCTCTCTCCCTCGCTCCTTCCCCTCCCTCAGCTTGTGCTCCCAAACTGTATCCATGCTAGCCTCTCTTTTCAGAAAAATGTCCCAGCGCTGAAGAAGTAATCAATTTAATTTGCAGCAAAGGAGATTTAGATTACATGTAGAAAGTTTTTCCTAATATCAAAGGATAATTAAGCACTGGAACAGGTTACCGAGGGAGGTGAGGAATCCCTGGCCTTGGAGGTTTTTAAGAACACGTTAGACAAACACCTGTCAGGGATGGCCTAGGAATTCTTAATGCTGCCTCCTGGCAGTGTGGAGGCTGGACTAGATGACCTCTTGAGGTTCCTTCTAGCCCTATGTTTCTATCATGGCTAACACCAGTTCAGGATCCACTAGCAGGAGGAACAGTGTGAGCACTAGTGTAGATAGATCTATAGGCAATCACCAGCATTTTTAGCACTGTGTCATCTCACTCTGCTCAGAGCAGGTCTACCTGATTTAGTGGAAAAAATGCTGGCAGCACCTAGTTTATGCTAGCTCTCCCATAGTAGCTAATGCCATGGCAACAATGGAGCTTAAATGGTGTTAGCAACAAATGCCCAGTGTTCACTTTGCCCTCAGAAATGCCGTGTCTTGAGCCTTCCTGAAATCATTATTTTTTAACTTTCTCCTCTTAACACTTCTGATGTCTGGATTCCCCTTTTCTCCCTGTGCTACAACACCTGAACTACTTTAATGCACATCAACCTTATCATACAGAAAGTCAGCACAACAATTCTATCAATATTTAACCCATTAGACCCATTCACTGAAGTTACTCTTAAACAGTTTGGTCAATTCCCTGTACATTTCTAAAGATCAGTACTAACCTCTGTGACTCCTGATCCAGTCCAAACTCTTCTTGAATAAGAAATCATGCCTTTGAGTTATAAGGTTTTGTAGCTCCACCTACTGGGAGGTGAGTCCAATTTTGTCCAACAGGTAAAGGAAACGCCCACTGTTAAACAAATGAAACCAGTTGGCTCTGGCTGCTTTCTGACTTGTCACCTGAAACAGAACCTTCCTAATACACACTGGGCTAATCCACAAACCTAAAAGTCCACAAAAAACTCATGATGGATTGGGACAGTTGTTTCTGGAAAGCATCACTCATTGTTTTTTCAGTATTAACCCTTCTGGACGGGAGGCAGCATCTCCCATCTAGCGGTTAGGGCCCACGGTGACGGCTACACCTAATGGTTAGTCTCTGGCAGCAACCCCGGCTAGTGGGCACAATTCTTCCATGGAGTAGGAGAACCTCAACCCTGCCACTCCACCGGGTTCTGACTCAGGGCTCTGGGAGGCTGGTTTGGCTTCGCTCACCCTGCAGTGCCTTGGGTCAGCCTCAAGTCAACTTCCCTGAGTCACTTTCTCCCTTCCTTCGCATCCCAGCCGGCCATCCCCGGGGACTGCTGCCTTCTGGGCTCCTTGCCATGGTCCTAGTATCTTGCGGGTTGTGGCTCCCCCCATTCCCAGGCTTATTGCAGGATCCAGCCATGTCTCCCCTGGAGCCTCCAGAGCTCATCCTTCTCCTTGGCCTGCCAGCGCCAACTGAGCTGTCTGGCTGCCTTTTAAACCCTGCCTCCATCCCAAGCATGCTTGGCACAGGCGGAGGGGCAGGGCCTCCTGAACCCAGAGTTGCTTCTTAATCCCCTTCTGTCCAGTGAGGAATTTATACACCCCATCACACACCCTCCCTCTTCAGAATCAGGGCTGGGAAGCGGTTCTGTGGTTCTTGCAACCCCCGTCTCTCAAGGAAAAAAATCTGCATTTTTGTGATCCTTCCCTAGCAAGTGAAGGATTTCGGAGCTATACAGCTGCAGGGAGACGTACCACTGCATAATTCTGGGGTTGGTGTTCTTTCAAGGTGTTCAGCCTCTGTAGCAGCACATGGCCAGTCACTCGCTGAAAGACATTCCCCCAAAAGTAATACTTTAAAGCATCCACTGCCCATTTCATTGCTAGAGCCTAATTCTCGGGGTGCAAGTAGGCAGTTTCTTGCAGAAACAACTTCTTCTCCATTGATGTCTAGGGATAGCATCTCACCCAGGCCTACCTTGTAGGCGTCTGTTTGGAGTGTAAACTTCTTGTTGAAGTTGGGATGGGCAAGCACGGGTTCTTGGCTCATCCACTCTTTTAGCTCCTAGAAGGCCCTCTTGGAGACACTGACCACAGGATCTTCCTTGGGCTAGAATTCTTTACCAGGTCTGTCAAGGGCACCACAATGGTAGTGAAGTTGGGTATGAAGTACTGGTAGTACCCCCTGAGGCCAAGGAAGCAGTGTACCTGGCATTTTGTCATAGGAATGCTAGATTGTGCCAGGGCCTGCACTTTGTCAATGAGCAGTCTCAACTGCCCCCATTCTACTCGGTAACCCAAGTAGGTCACCTCTTGCCGGGCCAGCTGGCATTTGGTTGGTTTGGCTGTTAGTCCTGCCTCCTGAAGGGCTTGTAATGTAGCTGATACATACCTCAGGTGCAGGAGCGGCGCCAGGGTTTTTGCCGCCCTAGGAGGCAGTGCTCCTCCTCTGAGAATTCAGGGAGCCTGGGGTCTTCGGCGGCAGGGGTCCTTCCACTCCACGTCTTCGGGGCACTTTGATGGTGGGTCCCAGAGCGAGTGAAGGACCCACCGCCGAATTTCTGCCGAAGACCTGGAGCGGAAGGACCCCCCGCTGCCAAATTTCTGATGAGGGCGGCAAAATGCCACCCCGCAGATCCTGCCACCCTAGGCGACCGCCTAGGGTTGCCTAGTGGAAGCGCCGGCCCTGCTCAGGTCATCTTCTCAGCTCTGGCTGTAGATGACAATGTTGTCAATGTATGCCAAGGTGTACAACATGTGTGGGCGGAGCACCCAGTCCATTAGACGCTGAAAGGTGGTCATGGTCAAAGGCATGATTTGAACTAAGGTAGAGAAGGCTGTATTTTCCCTGGACTCAGCAGTCAAGGGGATCTGCCAGTGACACTTTCTGAGATACAGGGTTGAAATGCACTGGGCAGTCCCCAGTCTGTCAAGCAGCTTGTTGACCTGGGGAATCAGATAGGCATCGAATTTGGAAATAGCATTTATCTTCCAAAAGTCAATGCAAAAGCGGGTCAATCTGTTGGCCTTTGGCACCAATATGATGGAGCTTCACCATTCACTCTGGGATTCCTCGACTACCCCTATCTCCATCATCATCTGTAGCGCCTGCCAGACCATTTCCCACAGCTTTTACAGCAGGAGTTGAGGGTTTTCACAAACTTTCTTCCCTGGCTCAGTGTCTATATGGTGCTGTGCCAGGCATGTATATTCCGGTCGTGCTGATATGACCACACAGAAGGCTTCTATCAGCTGTTGTAGCTGGTGTTCTTGCTCTGGCAGGAGTTCTCCCAATGGTACAAGTCCAGAGTCAGGATCCCTGGAGATCTAGCTCCGGTTCTGGTTGGTCTGGCACTATTAAGAGCGCCTCTTGCTCCCACCAGGCTTTAAGCAGTTTGATGTGATAGATTTGTGTTTCCTTACATCTCCTGGGCTGGTGTATTTTGTAGTTAATGCCCCCAACCTTTCCCACTACTGTGCCATCAGCTTTCACTCTGACATTGGGAGGAGTAGCAGGACCCTATCCCCAGCTGCAAACTCTTTCAACCGGGCCCCTTTGTTGTAGGTGTGTTCTTGCTCGGCTCTCAGTAAGTTCTCCTGGGTGAATGCCCTTAGTCTCTCCAAGTCTTCCCACAGGCGACTCATGTTCTAGACAATGCAAGAACTCTTCCCAGGTCTCTTGGAGGAGGTCCAGCACCCCCAAGGGTTGATATCCATTCAGGTGTTCAAGCAGGGAAAACTCTGTTGAGGCTTGCAGTATCTCATGGATGGCGAATTGGAGGGGCAGAAGCAACTGGTTCCAATGTCGTGGGTCTTTGGCTATGAATTTCAGCAGTAACTCCTTCAGGTTTCGTTGAAGCCTTCCACCAGTCCATCCATTTTGGGGTGGTAGATGGACGTCTTCAAAATTTGATCTTTATAGGGGGGCACAGTTCTTTCATTAACTGGGATGTCTTATTAGTCCCCTGGTCCATTAGGACCTCCTTGGGTTCTCCTACCCATGCATACACCTTCATCAGCTCAGGTGCCATATGGCTGGCAGTGGTTGATTGGAAAGGTATGACTTTGGGGGTTTGGCTTCCTAGCCTACAGGCATGTGGAGTATTTGGCACTTTCCATATTTACCTTCTTGGGCCAGCGTTAGAGACCAGCATCAACCAATTCTCATATGAGTGGAGGGTGGCAAGTAGTGTGAAGAATGTGTTCAGAACCCTGTAGAACCTGGTCCCTATTTCACACAAGACTTGCATCAAGACTAGACAGTGAAAAATAAACAGCAAGAGTAAGAAGTTTACTTCACAGGGAGACATTTATTTCACCTGAATACATTCTCTTCACAGATTACTACCTTTTGATTGAATGCCATACTTCAGTGCACATGCACTTATTTCCTGAACTGCTTCCTAATTCCTATTTTTTGGTACTCATATCATAACCAAAACACTTGATTTCTCTGAGCGTTACATCTGTGTCTGCTAATGCTGAGTGAAAATCTTTATTGCTGTTATTTTAACTCTTTTTATAATTGCAGAACTTTATTCACAGTCTCTACAATTCTGTCATCGGGTTCGGTCCTCCTTTGGCTTCCAGGCTGCAGAAATTTCTTAATTGTAGGGAGGTTACTTATTCTTGCTTTAAAAGCCTAAAATAAAGCGAACAGAGAAACAAAGAGTGAGGAGTCCTCCTGTCCCTATATCTGGCCTGATGCCTCCTCCCTCTTTTGAGTAAACAAAGACAGGAATACATCAGGACTATAGGAGCCCCCTTTGGGACCCCAAAGATCATGTACTGATGTAGGCATCACTCCTGCAACTGCATCCATACAGAGGGATCCCTATAGTCCTGTGTAGCTACATTTACTTCAGTGGGGTTCCATGATGTGCAAAGGTCCACCCAAGTGGGTTCTGTTGCTCTATTGGGCACATGCTCATATATTTCAGCTTTGAAGCCAATCATTTTATATAAAATATTGTCAACCCAGCAGAAAAACTTTGACCATCAAGCCATCTATGCAAAAGTAAAAAAGTTTTGAAACATAGTAGGCCCTGAATATAGATTTATATTTGTTTTCAGATTAATTCTACTTAAATCCATTTCCTCTGCACTGCATTTTATTGGGGTAACCTTATTGACATCATTTATCATAAATGCTAATGGACTGTGAACTTACACTGCCTGGTGGAGTCACTCTGGTTTTCAATATGCCATTTTCTAAAATATGCAGTTAGATATATATAAAGATATAAAGCCAATATTGCTTAGCACTACACAGCTTTTCAAACCATTGATCTCCAAGCATTTTACAAAGATGAGTAAGTATTTTACAGATGGAGAAACTGAATATGACAATTTGGAGATAGCGTGCCATGCTGTACCTCAAAATGGCATCCTGTAACCCCCATATTTATCATTTGTATATCGTTATGATATTTCATATAAAACATGCCATGTAAGATATCATATGCAAGGTCATGATCTGCTGAAACCCGTTGTTCTGTCCAAATATGTTTATCATTAGTGTGTATAAAGTTAAGACATTGTGCTGTATGGTTGTTACTGAAATCTGCTGTAAATTTGCTAGTGACATACAAAGAATCCCTGTGCAGGTAGATATTGACCTCCCACTAATCAACTGTATGATTCAACTATGCAAACACCACACAATGGGAACTGCTTGATCACTGTGACTTGGGAACTGCCTGATAACTGTGACTCAGCAAAACCCACATGCCTGGGCTAGTGTCTGCCAGTGTAGGGATATAAAAGAAGGTACTAACAGTGATTCCCCCAAGTGACAGTGACCCCCTCATAATTTGTCCCCCCACACTTTAAAATCCAAGTTTCACCAAGTACAAAAATCTCTTGGGTCTTCTGTTAAAACTTGTAAACTACTGTCTGTAGAAACCATTGATTATATCTATCCTGTGAAAGATACTTTACTACTATGTAAAACTTACAAACAAGTTAACTAACTTTGTTCTTGAAGTAATTGATACAAGGTAAACAAACACTATAAGCCGTTAAGTGACTTTCACTTCATTCAACGGCTCCTAGGACAGACCCCCACCCTCTGTGATTAAAGGGCCGGGAGTCTCAAATGAATTAGCACACACCCTGAAAGTGGTGGAGACAGTAAATTGAAATATGGTTAAGGTATGGAATGTATGCTGATGAATGCTTGATATACATGGATGGTTAGGGAGGTGCCAGTCTAGAAAGGGAGTATCCATCGGCCGAAGAATGTGTCAAGTGGATGACCAGAAAACCCCCAGACGGTAAACTGGGATCCACCCCATCACCTGGAAGGATGAGAAACACAAACTTTGGACAGTGTGGAGCCACCAGGAATGTGCCACTTTGGACAGGAATGTGCCATCTGCTGATTGAGTCAGCAACAGCAGGATGAAACAGCTCCCATAGACTAACATAGGAATTAATTCCTATAAGAATGGACTCTAAAGACTGATAACTTTGAGTCTCTGGTTCTGCTGCCAGCCTCCAGGAGCATCGGCTCCATCCTCATGACCAAGATACCTGGCCGGTAACTTGGCATGAGCAACTTCTAGGCTGGTAACTATAACACCTATACAGAACTTGAATGAATGATTGTGTAAATGAATCTCTCTCTCTCTATATATATATGTGTGTGTGTGTGTATAAGAAATAAGAGTCAAACAATGTTGTTTACTTTTATCTTTTGCTTTATCAGTATATTTACAATAAATGTGGCATCTTTGCCTTATCCCTCTTAATAAGATCCTGCTGGTTTTTATTCTATTGGTATAACACCAAGCACATGGGCCCAGGGTATTGCAGCACTCTGTGCCTCAAAACAGCAACCTGGAACTCCCATATTCACCACTGTCATATAATTATGATATGTTTTAAACAAAATATGCCTTGTGAGGTATCATTTTAAAAGTCTTCATCTGTTGAACATTAATATCTTGTTGGATTATATGTGTTATCATTGTATGTGAAATGATGAAGTTTTGCTATGTGTGTGTTACTGAAATACTGTATGTTGAGAGGTTGGGAACACCCACAACCAGCCTTTCATGTACTACAGTGGAGGAGCCAGACACGCTGATGGCTCATCAAAGGGAATCCACACTCCCAAGGGTCATCCTAGGAACTGTATACAATGGAGACTTCTCAAAGATAGCACATAGACAATGGAGAATGCTTGACCAATGGAGGTGGACGGACCCCTATGTCACAAGCAAAGGCTCTTTCCAGCAAGCTGGAAGAAACTATAAAAGAGAGGAAATGACATAATCACTTGGCCTCATTGCCCCCACAACTCCACACCTGGAAACACGTCTGGAGGACAAAGACTGAAAGGGGGAAGGTGGTCCCGGGCTGGAGGAGAATTCCAGCCTGTGTATTGACGATCTGTAACCAGCTTGTACTATATCAAGGGGACACTCCGCTTGATTCAAATCCTGTTAGTTTATAGAACTTAGATTGTATGCTTATTTTTATTTTCTTTGGTAACCTTCTCTATCCGTCATGCCTACCACTTATAATCACTTAAAATCCATCTTTCTGTAGTTAATAAACCTGTTTTATGTTTTACCTAAAACAGTGTATTTTGCTGGAAGCACTTGGGAAACCTCAGCTCAAGAACAAAAATTTCTGCCTGTCCTCTCCACATTGAGTGGGGGCGGACTGGGTTATAAATGTATACTGGTCAGGCTTCTGCTAAACAGAAAGGCTTGGTGGATCACTGCCGCAGGCTCACAGACATTAATGGTGGTCTGGGAAAGTTCACGATGCTAGGATCAATCAGTTATTCTGGAAGACCTGGTTTATCCCTGGATGCCATGGCTAATGAAGCCATACACAGGCTGTTTGGACAGAAGGAAGGAACATTTTAACTATCACCTGAATAGTTGCAGAATGGTAGTCAAGGATTCGTTTGGACTTTTGAAACTGAGCTCAAAGTACAACAGTAAGAAAAATGTCACATACAACAAGTGCGAGGTGATGGTGCATAAAGTTAAAGAGGAGTAAAAGCCTTGCCTCTGATTCTTCTTGTCCACCTAAGTTCTGGGGTTGAGTTAATATATGGAGATATACCTATCTCATAGAACTGGAAGGGACCCTGAAAGGTCATCAAGTCCAGCCCCTTGCCTTCACTAGCAGGACCAAGTACTGATTTTGCCCCTGATCCCTAAGTGGCCCCCTCAAAGACTGAACTCACAACCCTGGGTTTAGCAGGCCAATGCTCAAACCACTGAGCTAATCCTTCCCCCCCTCCCCCCCCTTGGCTCAAAATTCTCAGGGACTTTGCAGGGCTCAAAAGAGCTGAGCCGCCATGTGCTAGTGCTCTCTGTGCTTAGAAGCTGGATCTGAGAGGTCAATGGGAACCACTAGGAGCACTGCTGTGGGGATGTGGAGGTTAGAAGTTGCTGAAGGTCCCAGTAGCCAGCATTATCTAGGGGCTGAAGGGCATGTCTGATTCCCAATTTAAGGGACTGAAGGGCCTGCTGGCCTAGAAAAGCATGTTTTGTAGAAGAGATTCTGGCTCAGGCTAGCATCCATGACTTGCCTCTGCATCTCTCTGTCTTTTTCCATGCTCTCCTTCACCATGGTGATGCTGGCCTTGGCTACTGCTACAATCTCTTGGGAGAGCTGCATTTCTTTCTCCCTCTGTGTCCTTATGTACAGCCTCCACCTCTCAGCCAGCCTGGTTTCCCCTGTGACTCTGTCATGAGTTCGGCAAATGTCTCATCGCAAATCTTTCTTTTTGGTCCCTTCAGGTTGATCAGCCTCTCAGCAGTACATAGAGGCCCTGTCCTTAATAGTCTGGCTGTTGCAGGTGGGAGCAGGGGGAAAAACCCCATCACTTATTATTCATATCCCAGACAAGTCATGATAGCTTTTTTTAGTATGTATATGTGACCTTGCTTCCCTGAGCTGACCTTGCTTCCCATCTCTGAGCTTCCCCCAAGAATGAGAAGTGGTCTGTGTATACAAAGGTTCCCTTCCGCTTGTCCGGTTGCCGCACCTCGTAGGTGACGGGACCGACCTTACGCACGACTTCGTAAGGTCCCTGCCACCGGGCTAACAATTTTGACTCACTAGACGGGAGGAGGAGTAGGACACGGTCTCCTGGTTGGAACTCCCGGACTTGGGCTCCCTGATCGTAGGTCCGTTTCTGCCGTTCCTGCGCCGTCTTCAAATTTTCGCGGGCCAGGGCACCGGCCTGGGCAAGGTACTCCTGTAACTGGATGACATATTTCAGGAGGCCCTGGGCTGGGGACGCTGACTGTTCCCAGGTCTCTCTCATCAGGTCTAAGAGGCCCCGCGGTCTGCGTCCATACAGCAGCTCGAAAGGGGAAAATTTTGTTGAGGTCTGCGGGACTTCTCGGATGGCTAGCAGCAAGGGTGGAAGGAATTGGTCCCAGTGGCAGAGGTCCTCTGCGGGGAATTTCCGCAACATGCTTTTCAAAGTGCGGTTAAACCGCTCCACCAACCCGTCCGTCTGCGGGTGGTACACGGACGTCCGGAGTTGTTTGATGCCTAAGAGGGCACAGACCTGTCGCAACAATTGGGACGTGAAGTTTGTTCCTTGGTCGGTCAGTATCTCTCTCGGCAGTCCTACTCGGGCGAAGATTTTCAGCAATTCCCCCGCGATAGACCGGGCGGTAATACTTCGCAGGGGGATGGCTTCGGGGAACCGAGAGGCATAGTCCACCAAGACCAAGACCGCGGCACTTTTCGGGAGGGGGCCCACGAGGTCCATGGCGACCCGTTCAAAGGGCGTCTCCATCACTGGCATGGGGACCAGGGGTGCCTTGGGGATCCCGGGCGGGGCGACCCTCTGACACTCTGGGCAGGAGGCGCAATATTCTTTCACCTCCTGAGAGATTCCTGGCCAAAAGAAGCGCGCCAGGATTCGAGCGAGGGTCTTCTCTCGCCCCAGGTGCCCGGCGGCTGGCACATCGTGGGCCAACTTCATTACCGCCCTCCGGTGACACAGGGGCACTAACAGTTGGGTTTGTGGTTCCTGGGTGCGGGGGTCACGGTCCAGGCGGTAGAGCCGGTCCCGGCGCAGCTCAAAATGGGGCCACAGGGTGGCCCGCTGGGGGTCCACAACACTCCCATCTACTGCCGCGAGCTGCTCGTAGAAGCGGCTAAGGGTGGGATCCTCTCGCTGGTCCCGACAGAAATCGGTATCGAAGCGGGGCTGAGGGGCCGGCTCCGGTGGCGGTCCCGCTGCGTCCGTGTCGTCTATCTCGGTCGCCGGACCCTGCTCGGGGGTCTCGGAGGAGGACCCCAACCAATCAGCCCCCAGGGCCGGCGTGGACCGTAGGACTTCCTCAAAGGCCGGCCAGTCCCGACCGAGGATCACAGGGTATGCAAGATGGGGAGCTACCCCAACCACCAGGTGTCGGGTGATCCCCGCGATGGTTAGGGGGACCCGGGCACTGGGGTCTGGTCGGACGTCCCCATGGATGCATTGCAGATGAATACATCCGAGGCGGGTATCACCCGGCGGTACCAGGTCCTTACGGACCAACGTCTGACCACAACCCGAGTCGATCAAGGCCCGCGTAGTCCGCCCTCCGACGGCCGCCGGGACGGTCAGCTTGGGGTTCATGGCTGGCCTGGCTCGAGTGTGGCCCGCCCACACTTGCCCATAGCTGCAATCCATCTCCGGACAGTCTCGCCGGAGGTGCCCCATCTTCCCACAACTGAAGCAGGGTCCGAGTTCAGGTCGTCTGCTCCGGGGGCCTTCTCGGCTTGGGCTCCAGGGGGGGCTTCGCCGAGCCCTTGGGGGCCCCTGGCCCGGGGCCACTGGTCCGGTCCGAGGAGCCGGGTCCGCGTGCCGGGTCCGGATCTCGCGGCGGGGGTCGGGCCTCGGTGCGGGGTGTCGTGGTCCGCTCGGGGTTTCCCCTTTCTTTTCGCCGCGGACTGGTTCGGGCCCGGGGCGGCGGAAGGTGGACCCTACTGCATCTTCGGCGGCCAGGAAGTCCTCCATTAGTGACACTGCCTGGGCCAGCGTCGTCGGCCGGTGGCGAAGCACCCAGGCGCGCCCTCGGGAGGGTAGGGTGTGCACGAACTGTTCTAACACCACCTGCTCGGTTACCTCCTCCGCCGTCCGGGTGCCGGGCTGTAGCCACCGTCGGCAAGCTTCTTTTAAGGTTTGGGCCACTACCCGCGGTCGGGCCCCGGTGGGGTAAGTCTGGCCCCGAAACCTTTGTCGGAAAGTCTCGGGACTGACGTCGAGGGCGTCCAATATCGCGGCCTTCACCAGGTCGTAGTCCCGTGCTTCCTCAGCCGCCAACCCACGATAGGCCACCTGGGCCGCCCCCGTCAGGTAGGGGGCTAAGAGGGTAGCCCACTGGTCCCTGGGCCACCCGGCGACGAGGGCTACCCGCTCGAACGTGACCAGGAATGCCTCTGGGTCGTCGTCTGGGCTCATCTTAGTCAAGCGAAGGGGGGCAGCTAACCGCGGCATCTCCGCAGCCTCCCCTGCCGGCCCCGGTGCGGGGCGAGGGAGCGTGACCAGCAGCTGCTGCAGCTGGACTCCCAACTGCCGCACCAGCTGTTGCTGTTGCTCGAGCTGGGCTGTGTGCTGCTCCTGCTGCAACTGGAGTTGGGCGGCATCTCGCTGCTGTTGCTGTGCGAGCTGAGCGGCCTGCTGTTGCTGTTGCTGCTGCAGCTGGGCCGTCTGCTGCCGCTCCTGGCTCTCCGTGAGCAGCTGAAACAGCCGCTCCATATCCATTCCTTAGAACGGGGGGGGGGGAGGGGGGCAACTGCCACTCCCCCTCTAGCCCCTTCTCACAGGGGCAGGGGCTCGTGCCCCACGTTGGGCGCCAAATGTAGTCGGTCCTAGCCGGGGCTCAACCCTTCCGGACAGGAGGGGAGCCACACCGACTCACTACTGTGGGAACAAGTAGTCAGTTAGTTCCGAAACTCCGGCTCTTTAGTGCAGAGTCGGAGCAACCACAGTTAAAGCTTAGGCCCTTGACTGCAGGGGCTGAGCGAGCAAATAGTTCAGAGCCCAGGCCCTGGATCAGGGCGGGGCAAACACAGTTAGGCTCAGGCCCTTGTTTGCAGGGGCTGAGCGAGCAAAGAGTTCAAAGCCCAGGCCCTGGATCAGGGCGGGGCAAACACAGTTAGGCTCAGGCCCTTGTTGCAGGGGCTGAGCGAGCAAAGAGTTCAAAGGTACGCCTAGGCTTGCTGTAGCCGAGCGTTGGGTGAGGGGGAAGCCTGCCACCCGTGCAGGGGGTGGCAGGGGGGAACGCAGGCCCACCCACTCCACTGCGTTCCAGCCCGGGGCCCTAACAGCAGTTGCTGCCGCTGTTGGTCAGTGGGGTATCCAGGCCGCAACACACTGACATAGGCTCACACTCAGATGCAGCCGGACCGGGATCGGCTATCCCCGGGCTACTTCCGTGATCCCCCTCACAGCCTACCTCGTTCGTTACGCCGGGATCGGGCCAGTCCATCTCCATGGGCTCCTCTCTGCCCAGGCTCGGCGGCAAGTCTGGTAGCTCTGCCGGGAAGTCCGGCCAATGGTCCTCAGGCGGCTCCTCTGGATAGCAGCAGGGTGTAGGGATGCATAGCTCCCGAATCGCCAGCCCACGGGCGCAGCAAACTGCTCCCATGGCTACGAGGCAGGAGTGACCTTCAATCCAGCGTTTGTGTTTGGGAAACGTATTTGGCTGATTTGATTGTACCCTCGCAGCTGGTGTTCACGCGCTCAAGAGATGGGTTCGTTATCTTATGTGCATGTACACTGCCTGGCTTTTCTATGCGCAGGAATGTAACCACTAAGAAGAGTTGTAAACAAAGCAAGGAGAGAAATAAAAACCCCAGGAAAAGTTTTCCTGGGAGGCTTTTTGCAAGAGGCTTGTAAAGCTCTCTAGCTACCACAGACCTGGCGTTCTGTTTCCTTTCCTGCGTCGTCACCACAGCAGGGGCGAAGGGGTTCGGGTCCAGTCTCACCCTCAGGGTTAGTGGGGTCCGGTTCCCAGGGGTTCTCCCAGTGGCGGGCGTGAACGGGCTCCGGCGGCTCCTCCTCGTAGCGGGCCCGGGGTAGCTCAGGCCAGCCAGGGTCCAAGCCCCGGTCTTCGACGGTCTCCTGGCCAGGAGCTACCGGCCGCACGTCTGCTCCCTGTGGTGGCTGGGCCACAACTGAGCTCTGGCGGCCGGCCTTTATACTTCCTGTCCCGCCCCTTGACTTCCGGGGGGCGGGGACAGGCGGTGGTGGTCCCACCCACTCTGGTGCCGGCACGTGGGCTCCCTCTTCTGGACAGGAGGGGAGCCACACCGACTCACTACATGGGGAAAGGGGGAGAGAGAGATTCTGAAGGTTGAATATCCTTGTTTAAAAGAATAATTACAAAACCTGCCCCAATACAGCAGTAATGAGCTCAAAAAAACCCAAAACAAACCAAAAAACTGGTGGATAGAGGCTACAGCCCCAGGCCTGCCACTCATTGTGTGTGAGTGCACTGGTTCATCTTCTTGGAGCTCATGAAGTAAATGGAGCCCTGCCTGGGCTCAGAAGTCTGCCCATAGGTCCTGATCCTGCAATCCATTACACATCTCAGAAAATCACTTCAGTTTGGAATAAATTTGTACATAGCTGCTCTAACTTTCCTATCGTCATTTTGGAAATGGCTGGAAGGGGATGTGACAGGCCTCCTCGGAACAGGCACATAATAACAGAAATGGTTCACTTTAGAGGAGGGAGTAAAAGTTATTTGTATATTGATAGACTTTCCAGAGGAATGGCAAGTTAGATGGTCCAGTTCAGAAAAGATCCTATCAGAAATCAGCCTGCATCTAAAGACTAAATCAAATATATAAAAAAGATAATTGGAAGGATGATTTAATTTCCATAGAAATGAGAGAGTCCTCATTTTTGTTAATTTGAATACAAAGTTTTCATTTCATTTTCAAATAAGTATTTTTCATTTTATCTAAAGCAGCTTTTAAAACAATACTATGGTACAGTCTGTTACAGTACAGTACATTGCTCTCTCCCTCAGGTCCTTCCCATAGAGGTTGTGTTTCCCTGCTATGTAGTTGAGAATGGCTCTGGTCTGCACCATCTTCATCCCGTCAATTTCTACCATGGGCACTTGTTGAAACAGCAGGGCTCCATCTTTGGAAAGGAAAAGAAATTGAGTCATTTAGTTCCTGTAAATTGTCTGATCATTGCCCTCAGATTGAGATAAATGACATTTCTTCAGCTGCCACTTAGACCATTGTCTTGGAGTGTATTGATCCCTGAACCTAAAATTCTACAGAATTTTTCACAGACCCATAAAATGCACGCCAGTGCTAGCTTTTGCATTTGACTCTATCAGAAAAGGATCAATAAGGGATATAAACAGCTGTGTAGCCACACAGCTACCAACCAGCAGCCTGTCTGGAAATTGAGATACTTAACTTATTTTTTCTGAAGTCAACTTCCACATACTTTAACTAAACTGCTTCCAAATCAAAGCTTCTTTTTTGTGACAGAAGAGTAGGAATGTCATGTTGTAAAATGCATTTTTCAACCTAATCACTCCCTTGCAGAGCTTAACCTATAACTATCCCCTAACTCTCTTTTAGAGATTCACCAGAAGAGATGCAGATGTGATTCGGTTAACTGTGGGGCCCCCCATCAAGTTATAAGGAGACCTATATATTTATATATACATTTAATATAAGATAGAGGTGTCCTACAAAACATAGAACATTATGTTGTGAGAGTGCCACTAAATAATGACACTTTGCAATGTGACAGTGCTATACTATTGTGTCATAGCAGTGGTGGGCAACCTGCGGGCTGCACGCAGCCCGTCAGGGTAATCCGCTGGCAGGCCGCCAGACAGTTTGTTTACATTTGCATGGCCGCCTGCAGCTCCCAGTGGCCGCTGTTCACTGTTCCCGGCCAACGGGAGCTGCGGGAAGTGATGTGGGCCGCAGGGTAATGCTGGCCACAGCTTCCCGTAGCTCCCATTGGCCGGGAAAGGCGAACCGCAGCCACTGGGAGCTACAGGCGGCCGTGCAAATGTAAACAAACTGTCTGGTGGCCTGCCAGTGGATTACCCTGACAGGCTGCGTGCGGTCTGCAGGCCGCAAGTTACCCACCACTGGTCTATAGTATATCTGTGCTGCTTATTTCACCTCTTAAAACCAGCTCTGGTTTTGGATATGTAGATCCACACTTTTGCAGGAGAGCAAAATAGTAGTGGATCAAATGTGTGACACAGAAGCTGCTTGTCAGCCCTTCCAACTATATGACTCCAGAGAGCAGAACCTAAGGGGAGAATTTAGCTGTTATTCTGCAGGCTTACCCTGAAGTAACTTTTCATATTGTTTTCTTGTTTCCAAATATTCAGCTTCTTCAAACTGGAAAACAAAGGGACAAGAGGAACTAGATAGTTATATCTCAGAAATCATAAGTGAAGATTTTAGTTAGGGGATATTTGCTTAATAGCTTCTCATAAAGGGGTTAATATAGGAGACACATCCCAAAATATCCAACGTGAGAAGAGAAGGATCTAATGAGGCAGTGAATGGCCTAAATAAAAGTTTGTGCTGCTATTACTCTGTACCCCACCTGATCTCATCAGGTTCATTACCTCAAACTCAAAGATGGCTAAGATCCCCTTGGAAGCACAGAACAATTCATGGGACCCAGGGATCATCAGAATGTTTGACACTGTCAGTACAATCCCTGCGGTTATACTGTGCAGCTAAACACCTTAGGGGTCTGTTAGCATAAAAACTGATGGTAAGTGGTATCATGTTTTAGCAGCAGCCATCCAAGCTTCTTTTCTGTTATCATGTTTAACAGATAGACGAACATAATTCTGTGTAAGAATTTTTCACAAGCTTACTTGGAAACTAATATCCGCTAACATCCAGTTATGTAAGCCTTGCTGGGTGCTGTTAGCACAGTGACTAAGGAGAAAGTGTGGAAAGCAGAATGTACACTAAACTACTCCTAGGGGAATTCTGCACCAAAAAATTAAAAATTCTGTGCACAATATTTTAAAATTCAGCATATTTTGTCAAAATAATGCAATATAATCACTCTGGTTTCAATTATTTTGGTAATTTATTTAAACTACAATACAATGGATGAAGAATGGGAGTAGGGAGCATTGGAGGAAATCCCCAACCCCCCTTTCCTAATAGTAATGTAGCTAGGTTTGACCCTTTATTTCTAGTTATTAGTCAACTAATATATGCAGCCATATACTCGTGTTACATCATAGGCAACTGAAGAGAAAGTGAGGGCTGGGGAATCAAACTCACAATTTATATTGGCTACTGACCATCTCCAGAAAGATTTGATAGGAAAGTTTTTCAGTCCAAAAATTTAGACCAGTTTTAATCACTAAAGCACCATAAGCATTTATAAGGCCATACTGTCCTTTACACCACTTTGGCAATGTAAAGGGACCTTAAAACTTTTACACCTGTTTTATACTTGTGGAAGAATTCAAAAAGACAATGGGAACAATTCACTAAGCAGGCAGGCTGCTACATTCTGCTCTGCCCGAGGGGACAGAGCCTGCCCCATGCCTACCTCCTCAGAAACATCCCAAAGCCCTGCCCCTCCACGCCGAATGTGCTGCAATAGTGTGCGAGAGGGCCAGAGTGTGTCTCTCTCTCTCACACACATGGCTGGCTGGTGTTGATTTATGTCTAAACCGGCTGTTCTGGGCACCCAAACCAACCTGCCTGCGCTGCTGGGGAGGTGCAGGTGACCACTCTTGCAGCTTCCCTTTGCTTCCCCATCAGAAGTCATTTTTCTGCGGGGAAGCAAAGAAATCTGTGGGAGACATGAATTCTACGCATGCGCAGTGGCACAAAATTCCCCCAGGAGTACTAATCCCCGGGTTTTTCCTGCCTTATGGGACAAATATGACCTTGTAGCTAGGGCCCAGGAATAAGAGTTGGGAGATCTGGATTCTACTGGCTCTGGCAGAAACATCCTGTATGATCTCAGGCAAATGATCAGGAAACGGTGATACAGGGTATATCTACACTGCAAAAAATCCCTCTGTCAGTGAGTCTCAGAGCTCAGGTCAACTGTCTCAGGCTCATGGAGCTCACGCTGCAGGGCTTAATATAGCAGTGTAGACATTCCTGCTTGGGCTGTAATCTTGGGCTCTGAAACTTGGCGAGGGGGGAGGGTCTTGGAGCCCAGACTCCACCCTGAGCCTGAATGTCTACACTGCTATTTTTAGTCCCCTAGCACGAGCCCTTCAAGCCCAAGTCGTTTACCTGGGCTCTGAGACTTCCTGCCATGGGTCTCGTTTTTGCTGTGTATACATACCCAATGATGCCTGCCTACCAACCTGACTGTTCTGGGAGTCTGGATTTGCTGATGTTTGTGAAGCACTTTGAGATCCTTGGGTGGAGGCAAGGCCAGGGCAACCATTAGGCAAACTAGGCGGCTGCCTAGGGTGCCAAGTGGTTGGTGGGTGGACAAAAGCGTGCTCTTGGGCGGCGGTGGAGTGGATGTGAGCTGGGGCGGGGGGGTGCGGGGAGGGCCGATTGCAGCAAATAAGGGGGGGGGCAGCACACAGGGGACCCGCTCCCCGCCCCAGCTCATCTCTGCTCCACCTCCTCCCCTGAGCACGCCGCCCCGCTCTGCTTCTCTCCCTCCCAGGTTGCCGCGCCAAACAGCTGATTGGCGTCGCAAGCCTGGGAGGCAGGAGAAGTGGAGCAGCAACAGTGTGGTCGGGGAGGGGGAGGAGCAGAGATGATCTGGGGTGGGGAGCTGCCGCACGGCTCCCCGGGCCGGGGGGGGGGCGCCTCAGGGCTGGGGGGGAGCTGCCACAGGGCTCAGGGAGGGGGCACAGCAGAGGTGAGCTGGGGTGGGGAATTGCCACGGGGGTGCGCCTCAGGG
This sequence comes from Malaclemys terrapin pileata, assembly GCF_027887155.1. Taxonomy (NCBI): domain Eukaryota; kingdom Metazoa; phylum Chordata; order Testudines; family Emydidae; genus Malaclemys; species Malaclemys terrapin. The sequence goes on along the minus strand of NC_071507.1, from coordinate 163,757,868 downwards.
CAGAGGTGAGCTGGGGAGCTGCCACACGGCTCCCCGGGCCGGGCGGGGGTGGGTGAGGAGCTGTCACGGGGGGCACCTCAGGGTGAAAGCAGGTGCAGGGAGCTGCCGCAGGGCTCAGGGAGGGCACAAGTGGAAGTTTCACCTAGGGCGCAAAACATCCTTGCACTGGCCCTGGGTGTAGGGTGCTTTAGAACAGGGGTTCCCAAACTTTTTCCCTGAGGCCCACTTGTACAGCTGCAATATGTACTGTGGCCCACTATTAACACGCGACTGTCAGGGAGAGAGACGCCGTGAGAGGTGTGTGCCTTCTTTAGCAGCCTTCTCAGTGCCTTGAGCAGGTCACCTGGCACCCCCTGCCCAGGTACAAGGGAAGGGCTCGCAGGCTGCCAGAGGCAGGCACTCGGGTCGGGCCCAGCCGTTACCTTCATGGTCTCAATCACAGCATTGTCCAGGCAGAAACAGAGCGGTACCGCTGAGCCCCAGATTTTGGGAATGGCCACAAACCCTCCAGCCTCCTCCAGTCACACTGGAAGCTGCCGCCTCTTGGGGCCAGCCCCTTCTCCTGACCCTCCACCCACCAGCTTCGCTTCGCCCTTTGCCACCTGCCAGGGTGCTGGGCTTCTCCAACCCTGGGAGGGAGTCATCGCCAGCTGCCACTCCACCAATGTATACAGTTTGGGGGGCAATGCCACCCCCCCATACCCTTCCATCTCCAGCCATGGCAGACCACCTTTGGGCTTCAGCCCACAGTTTGGGAACCTCTGGTATAGAAGTCTTATTCTGTGTACCTAGGGGCACATGATCACTCATGTCCTGCTGGGTTCGGAATTGTGGATTGAGCTTCAATGAGTTAAAACTTGGAAAAATCTTTCAATCAAACAATCTTTATGAGATATCTTAATTAATACATTATGAACAAACCTCAACCCCAGCTGTTGCCAACAGCCATCTTATCGTTTCCATTCGGCCTCTTCCATTAAAGTAGTAAAGCTTGGGTTTTGTAGCCATGATTTGGATTTCCTGACACAGAAAGCAAGGAAAAACATTTTGCACAGTTCTAAAAATTTTTTTCAGTTGTCCACAGATCAAAGCAGAACTTTTTTATGTGAATTTGTTTTGGGAGAATGTTAGAGGTTGTGAGCTTATATTTAAAATTTCCCAATACTGCCTTATAAAGCATACCCAAAAATCACCTCTGTGGCTTAATGAATATTATTGCAAGGGGGGAAAAATGATGTGCAAAGGGAGCCTGATTCTGGCTTATTGTGCACTGCTTGGAAGATGCCAAATTAGTCCTACCTGCTTGCAGAAGTAAAGCCTAATGCCAAAGTTTTCAAACTTACGTGCCTAAGAGTAGATATCCAAATAAACACCCTGTTGTTTTTTTCAACTAGAGCTGCCAGTGCTCAGAAACTTTGAACTATCAGCTAGTATATTATTGCCCGTACATTCCTATGCTTCACGTCATTTTTGACATACATAGTAACAAATCATGTAGATAGTAGTAGCAGAATATTCTTCCAGTAACTATGCAATATAAAAATAATATCACTGATTGTAAACCAAGGCAGTAATTGTGTAGTTAATTGTAGCTGGGGGTATGGAAGAAGAGGGGTCGCAAAAGCAAACAATGCCCTCCCTTTCCTTTTAAGATACTCGCTAGCTGTTCATTTAGTTTAGGCATTGACGGGTTATTCCTGTCTCTTAAAGTTTTCCAAATGCTGAAATGGGCCAGACTCGTTTTAAATAGAGCTGCGCTCTAATATGGCCTCCTCACTGTATCTTTGCCAGCAGCTGTTTTCTTTGGCAAGATTTCAGTGACAAAAATGAAGCCTTAATAAAGTAGTTCTGCAGCATTCGGTGAAAATGGCAAGTGCATTTCCTCTGACCAACACCCAGGAGTCAAGGAGCAGAGGGGGAGGGGATTTTTGTAGATCTGATCGCTGTAGCTAGCTTTTACTGCTGTCTGTCTGTCAGTCTCATACATTCTGCCTGATGCACTCAGAGAAAGCAGACCCTCAGTTCCTGGCTTCCCTTCCAGTTCACTCTCACTTGCTCATCTCTTGTCTCCCCCTTTGCTCTGTCCTTGCTCAGCAAACTAAACGCTGCCTCCCTTCTCCGAGATTCCTTCCTGCTTTCCCCTCCCCACTTCTAACCCTTGGACTTTCTTCCCTTCCCAAGGAGGCTGTGAGCAGACTGCGAGCAATCAGACTGCCTTTGCTGCAAGTAAGGAAATTAGCACAACCTGCTGCTCCATTCATGCCCAACAGGTTAGAATTTAAGGAAATTGGCTGCATGTACACCTCAGTACAAACCCGTTCCAACTTGTGGCTCTCTCAGCTGTTTTCCTTCTTAAACGAAATATGCTTTCAAGTTATGAGATTGTAGTTCCATCTCCTGACTCCATAGAGCTTTACATAGGTTAGTATGCAGAATCAGGAAACCCCGGTGGCAGCTGGGTATTCTGCAAGCCTGCGGGGGCTGGAACAGTTTCAGTCCCATTGGGAATCCTCCAGTGGTAGTAGGAGGCACTGCACTCTGAAGAAGTGAGGTTTTTACCCACGAAAGCTTATGCCCAAATAAATCTGTTAAGTCTTTAAGGTGCCACCAGACTCCTTGTTGTTTTTGCTCTCTGAGGTGATCAGCCCCAGTGCAACTCACTTACCGTATTGCCAGCTCAGGTGATTTTATAATGAGTCTCATGATATTTGGTATTTGTCTTAAAGCCCCAGCTCTGCAGTGAGGTAATTCTGTGAGAGTCTCAGCTTTCATTTACAAAATCCAAGAAAACAGAAAACAAACAAGCCCCCGCACCCCCCCTCCCCCCGCCAACCAAACCAACTAAACAATGGTGTAGAAAAAAGCTTGAGAATATGAACCCATGCTGTGCTGTAGAAGTATTCACCCGGAGTGGGTTCTCCCTCTGCTGCTTTCCCTCAGAAGTTCTGCCAGTTAGGAAAAGCTTTTATTCCACTGAGGGCTCCACAGAAGTGTCAGGAGATGGGCTAAATCAGAACACCCCATGCTGCCTACATTTGGGGCTACCCTGACCCCGTGTGCCCTGGGTGAAGGCTGCTGCTTTGCACTGCCACTACCTCTTCCCCCCTCCTTGGATTGTATGTCCCCAGGAAGGCACTATAGCCTGGTCAATGCTTTCAGAAGCTGCTTGTCACAGCATAAGCTGGCCCTTCAAGGAGACTGGGGCTCAGCTGCACCTGTGCCAGACTTCGCTCCCTTCCCCAGAGGGAGGAGATGAATGAGGTTGTGTTACAAACGGACAGGTGACTAAGAGCAGACCTGCTTGGAAAATTAGACCAGCCTCCTTAGTTGTTAGTTCAGAAATGGGAAGCCTGGAGTCCGGAGACCCCTGCAGGAAGAAGCATCCCCTAGGGTAGAACAGAGCCGTGGTGGGCAGGGGAGGCCTACCAGCACTGAAGCACAGCCCCAGGAAGTGGAGGGAGGCTGTGGGTACCTTGTTTCAAGAGAGAAGAAGTTTGAGCCAGCTAGGAAAGACCAGAGGGAAAGCACTTCAGTGTAGATACCATCTATGCTGACGGGAGGGATTCTCCCATCAGCATAGGTAATCTACCTTCCCGAGAGACGATAGCTAGGGCAGTGGAAGAATTCTTCTATTGACCTAGCGCTGTTACATGGGTACTTAAGTTGGCTTAACTATGCTGCTCAGGGGTGTGGGTTTTTCATATCCTTAACCGAAGTAGTTAAAGCAACATAATTTTCTAGTGGAGACCAAGACTAAGGTGGAACACTTTTGTTTTGTGTCAGAGGAGTAGCCGTGTTAGTCTGAATCTGTAAAAAGCAACAGTCTTGCATCTGAAGAAGTGAGGTTCTTACCCACGAAAGCTTATGCTCCCAATACTTCTGTTAGTCTTAAAGGTGCCACAGGACCCTCTGTTGCTTTTTGTTTTGTGTTTGTTTGGACTTTGATACTCCAGGAGGGCTGTACTTTTGTGAATAGGCCTGGTCTACACTAGAAAATTAAGTCAACTTAACTATGTTGCTCAGGGGTGTGAAAAATCCACACCCCTGAGCAGTGTAGTTAAGACAACTTTACTCCCAGTCTAGACAGCGCTGATGGAAGAATCCTTCCCTTGACCTAGCTAGCATCTCTCGGGAAGGTGGGGTGCAGGGTACAGAACCCCTCCTGTTGACGTATGTAGTGTTTACACCAAAACACTACGGTGGCGCAGCTGTTCTGCTGTAGCATTTTAAGTGTAGACAACCCCTTCCTTCAGCAACGGGACTATGCTGAAGGCCATAAGAATCTTTGAGGATTAGAAGAAACTGAGGCAGGGTGACTGCAGTGCCACACAATGCCCGGGGTGTCATACTCCGAGACTGTACCCTGCAACCACTGTAAAGCAAAGATGTTTCTGGCCCATTATTGGTTAATAGTTCATCTATAAATAAGTTCAGAACAGTGCATGTAGTATATACCGTAGTAGAAAGTTACAAGTCAATGTCTTTAAGGGGTCATAACTCATGGGAGTTTCTTTCCTGCTCCAGAGTTGAGGTTTTAACACCTATTTGCATCTAGAGATAAGCTTCTTATTATTATTATTTATATTCTGATAGTGGAAACAGTGTGACAGATTCCTTCCAAATGCAGAGGAAGATGCAGACACTATCCCAAATAATCTTTTGTTTTCATATTTTATCAAGGACTTGACACTCATTAAAACAAACCACTCAAACAGCAAGAGTAATTAGATACTATTTTCTATCACTGGAATGTCATTGCTTTTAATTATGTAGTGCAGGGGTCAGCAACGTTCAGCACGCAGCTCGCCAGGGTAAGCACCCTAGCGGGCCGGGCCAGTTTATTTACCTGCTGACGTGGCAGGTTCGGCCAATCGCAGCCCCCACTGGCCGTGGTTCGCCGTCCCAGGCCAATGGGGGCGGTGGGAAGTGGCGCGGGCCGAGGGATGTGCTGGCTGCGGCTTCCCGCCACCCCCATTGGCCCGGGACAGTGAACCGCGGCCAATGGGGGCCGCGATCGGCCGAACCTGCCACGTCAGCAGGTAAATAAACTGGCCCGGCCAGCTAGGGTGCTTACCCTGGCGAGTTGTGTGCCGAACGTTGCCGACCCGATATAGTGCTGGTCATCTAAACTGGCCTGTTCTTTTTAGATTTTGATGACCTCTCTGAATGGAACCAGGCATTTAATCTTTTTTGAAAACTTCAATCACTGTCGCCACATATTGGTCATCAGGTGGGGGCTTCCTCTGGCTGCCAGGCTGCAGGAATTTCTTAATTGTAGGTATGTTGCTTATTCTTGCTTTAAAAGCCTGAAATGAGAAACAACAGAAGCCCTAAGAGTAAGGAAACAACATCCAACTACTTCATAAATAAAAACTTCACACATTAGTTTTGAAGAAACAGAGCTCATTAGCAGAGCTTAAATCGCCTTAATTCCACAGACTTCTATTGTTATTATTACTTAACATTTACATAATGGTAGCACTTAGAGGCCAAGCAGATCAACACCCCATTGTGCTTGGTGCTGTACAAACATACAGAAAATTACTGCTCATGCTCCAAAGAGCTTACTGTTGATTTACACAGTATTAATGAGACCAGAATCAGCCCAGGAACTCATGTTAAATGAGCAACTTGAAGTCTTTGTTCTGCACAATTCCATAGTTGCTGGTTGTGCTTTAGTAACAGAATTACCTGTAACACAGGGAACTTGGAAAGCACAGTGGGCTCTTTCTCCTCTACCATTAAAATGGTTTCAAGCAGCTGTACATCTGCCCAGCTGAATCGGTTGCCAATAAGAAACTCTTGCCCATGTTGTTTCAGAACCTACAGAAGGGAACACAGATGTTATGGGTATGAAAGAGACATAGGTCTGGTCTATACTACCCGCCTGAATCGGCAGGTAGAAATCGACCTCTCGGGGATCAATTTATCGCGTCCCGTTGGGACGCGACAATCGATCCCCGAATCGACGCTCTAACTCCACCAGCGGAGGTGGTAGTAAGCGCCGCCGACAAAAAGCCGCAGAAGTCGATTTTGCCGCCGTCCTCACAACGGGGTAAGTCGGCTGCGATACGTCGAATTCAGCTACGCTATTCACGTAGCTGAATTTGCGTATCTTAAATCGACTCCCCGCTGTAGTGTAGATGTACCCATATACACTGGATAAATACTGGCAACTGAGCTCAGTGTGATACTTTCAAAGTATAGCAAGGTCATGGTCTGTGTAACAATCTTGTATGAAGCATCTGGGTGGGATTTTCAAAAGCACTTACGTGATTCATTAGCACCTGTGCTCCTCAATCACTGAAGTGCTTTGGCAAATCCCACTGTCTGAATACAACACTAGTATTAATAGCTGCAATAGAAAAAGTCTGAATTCTTGTACCTAAGTACAAGATGTACATAGACGAGTCTTTCCAGGTCACAGTAGAATGGTTCCACCCCTAGTCCAACAGCCTCTGTGCTTTTGAGGAGGATGAAAGTCTCGGGGAAGGAGAACATCAAGCTGCAGCGAGGGAAATGATCCCATAGTTGGGATCTTTCTTCCAGATGATGTCATGGATTCCCCTCTGGGGGAGGGGACCCCAGTTATTAGGAAGAAACAGGTATTAGTAATGTGGACTTGATTATCATAAATATAGATAGTAAAGAGGAGAGGACAGAAACTGATAAAGTACAGATAGGAACTGAAGAGAAACAGTCAAATGAAAAAGAGTCCCATTCAAATACATTGCATGAAGACAGACAACTAAATATTGACAAATTTTATAAGTGCTCATGTGCAAATATTGAAATCTAAATATTAAGATGGGTGAACTTGAGTGCCTGGTATTAAATGAGGATATTGATATAATAGGCATCACAGAAACTTTGTGGAATGATGATAATCAATGGGATTTGGTAATACCAGGGAATGACAGAATAGGTCATGCTGGTGGGGGAGTGGCACCATATGTGAAAGAAAGTATAAAGTAAAAATCTTAAATGACTCACACTGTACCATAGAATCTCTATGGGTAGGAATTCCATGCTTGAATAACAGGACTATAGCAGTAGGAATATACTACTACTAGAGAGGCTACAAAAACAGAAACTCAACAATAAGGGGGGATTTCAACTATCCCCATATTGACTGGATACATGTCACCCCAAGACGGGATGCAGAGATAAAATTTCTAGATACCATTAATGACTGCTTCTTGAGGCAGCTACTCCTGCGACTCACAAGGGGAGAGGCAATTCCTGATTTAGTCCTAAGTGGCACACAGGATCTGGTTCAAGAGGTGAATATAGCTGAACCACTAGGTAATAGTGACCATAAAGTACCGGTAATTACATTTTTGAACACTGAGCACTTACAATGACAGATCTACTCCTTTTTCAGACATCTATCTAAAATGGGGGGGGGGGTGATCATTCAATTCCTTTTGTTCAGTTTGGCAACAGAATATTGTTCATTGCAATCAGAAGCATTTGTTCTAGTGCCTCCACTGTATGTCTTCATTCAATTATATGTAATGAAATGACTGTAAATTGTTGCCTCACTATCACTTACCTTTTCATAGACTGGGAAATATCTGGTTGTGGCCCTCTCGATGATTAAGGCAAGATTCCTCTCCTTAGGTGGAGTGAAAGCAAAGGTAATGATCATTCCCATGAGATCAGCTGTTCCTTCCACATACATGTCAATTCTGGAGGGAGGGGAGAGAAGAAAGCATGTTCAAATTATTTCAGGTTTTTCTTGCAAATTAGTAAAAGCAATTTTTTATGATCCATTAATGTTTGTATAATCGGCTTTTGTGTTATACGATAGCGCTGTTAAAATTTCACTGTTGCATTCATGCCTTGCTCCCTTTCTAATGACAATGCAGACATGCAAGCAACGTTTTTCTGGTGAGTGGTTCTTCTTATTCATTTATTTTTGCTGTTAAAGTAAACCTATTGCTTATCAAAGATTCTGGGTTAACAGCCCTGGAAGCTCAAGTCCTTTTCATCCACAGAACCAGTGTTGTCAGGTAACGGCAGCAAAACCATTATAGTACTGCATCACAGAACAAGCTATGCCTGCTCTGCCTGTAAGAAGTTTCACCCACAGCAAAACTGCAAATACTTGGAATTCTTTACTATTGGTTTTGCAATCCCAATTTACTCAGCAAAACACAATACAAAACAAAAATAAAAAACTACAACACTAAGGGCCTGATCCTGTTCAGCATAATTTCAGAAACAATGGTTAAAATCCATCAAGGGCCAAAGAATTTGCCCCTTAGTGCATAACAGCTTTTTCTCACCCTTTCATACTCAACTTACAGTATTACATAAGTGTTAACTGGTAATAATATAGCTATTCATTGTAGTTTATTAAGCAAAAGGGAGTGTTATAGTACAATGCTCTCTCTTTCAGATCCTTCCCATAGAGGTTGTACTTGGCAGCTATGTAGCTGAGAATGGCTCTGGTCTGCACCATCTTCATCCCATCAATTTCCACCAATGGTACTTGGTCAAACAGCAGGACGCCATCTTTGGAAAGGAAAATACAATAAGTAGAATGTTACTTAGGCCGGATCTATACTTAAAAGTTAGGTCAGCATGGCTATAGCACTCAGAGGTGTGAAAACATCACACCCCTGAGCACCATGACTATGCCAATCTAACGCCTGGGCACACAGGGTCAGGGTAGCCCCAAATGTAGGCAGCATGGGATGTTCTGATTTAACCCATCTCCTGATGTTTCCATCATCCTAGGTACTGAGATGAAGTTCCTACAGTGACAGAAAAATCCCTTCCATTAGTGTAGGAGGCACCTATACTACGGCGCTACAGCAGCATAATTACAGCACCGTAGCTGTGCCACTGTAGCATCTGTAGTGGCCTCGGTCCCCATCCCCTCCCCCAACTGTGTTATTGTTATAGTGGAGCTGAGAAAAATATCTAAGTCGTTAGTACACTTCTGATTGTATATTAGGAGATCTTCAACGTCTGCCATTATATTAAAACTTCCTGCACTAAAATAATGATGTAGGAAAGAATAAACATATACTAGTCTAAATATTTACTCTGTAGCTAAGACCTAGCATAATCAATTGACACATTGCTTTACAAACCTATAGTCAGATATTCCCTCCCCAAAGGGCTTCCAATTTTAATTAAACTATATATGTAGACTATGCTCCAAGGGCTTAGTTCTGCCCCCTCTGAAGTCAATGGCAAAGCTCCCTTTGAATTAAAAGATACAGGATTAAGCCCCAAATAGGCATGTGTGCTACTGTACCTACTAATAGACAGCATTTGATCTAAGTCCCTTTTGTTTGCTTTAGTTGCCTGATTTCAATCCATTAACTTCATTCTTCTTCTCAGTAGAAAAGATTATTTTAACAGGAGTTTGTCTGCTCTGTTTTGCACAAAACCATCAAACTATGTCAGTAGCCTAAAATAAAAAAAAGGTCCTTCCATTGTTGCGAAGTGTTTAATTTCATAGTGCAATAAAATTGTGTAGAACTGGTTGTCCACATCATCATTTTTTGGTAAACATTTATATAAAGATTGTGTGTCCTCATGACTGTCCAAGAGCAAATGTGACCAGATTAGGGGATAAATAAGCATTTAGCAAAAATGTCCTTTTCTAGCAGAAGCCTTTTCATTGATAAAAAACAAAATTCATTAACAAGTATGCAAGGGCTGGGAGGGAGGGGGGGTTACCATCAGAAACATGTACTAAGATAAAAGCTTATTAATGGCTGGATTTTCTAGCCACACCTTGCAAAGAGTTCCCTGGCAGGTCAGTGCACTGAGCATTAGTAAACTGAAAGAGCAATTTGTTTCTAAGGACTTGTCTATACTTGAAATGCTGCTGCAGCTGCACTGTTGTAGCGCTACCTACGCCTATGGGAGGGGTTCTGTAGGTAATCCCGTTTCTGTAGGTAATCCACCTCCCTGAGAAGTGGTAGCCAAGTCAACAGAACAATTTTTCCATCGACCTAGTGCTGTCCACCCTGGGGGTTAGGTCAGCTTAACTGCTTTGATCAAGGGCGTAGATTTTTCACACTCCTGAGCAACGAAGCTGGGTCAACCTAACGGTCGACCAGGCCTTAATAGCAAAAGTAGTAAGGCCATGTCTGCACTACCACATATGTCGGCAAAATTTATGTTGCTCAGGGGTGTAAAAAAAAACCACACATACCTTGTGCAATTTAAGTTTTGCTAGCATAAGTGGTAGTGTGCACAGCCTTATGACTGGAGGAGAGCCTCTCCTGCTGACATAGCTACTGTCGCTCGTAGAGGTGGTTTTATTATGTCAACGGGAGAGCTCTCTCCCACTGGCATAGAGCGGCTACACAAGCAATCTTACAGCAGTGCAGCTGCATTAGTATAGTTGTGCCGCTGTAAGATCGCTTGTGTTGACGTGGCCTAATTTATCCTTAATAACAAGCTATTAGCTCAAGTGAGATTTGTGATACACAGACAATTGCTGACCCTCCCAGCTTTTACTGGGAAAAGCCATGACTGTCCTTTAAATAACTAGAAGCTACATATAGGCAAACAGGTTTGGTTAAGTACCAGTCTAAATGTTTGCCCAAAATATGAACCAAATGTGGTGCATTAAAAACTGTTAAAATTGTAACACTAACACTTTAAGAGTAAGGGTTTTCCTGGTCTGACCTACAGGCTACAGGGATCTATAGGGAAGCCTGAGATTAGAGTCAGTTTTGCAGACAGTTAGCTTAGCCCTAGAGTAAGGTGGAGTGAGTTGTGCTTCTTTGTTTTAGGGAGCAGCCTGCTTTGTCTCTTTCAGGTTTGGGATTCTTATGTGTTATTATTCTGAATTCTAAGAAATAAAGTTATACTGCAACTTGGCAGGAAGAGTATGTTTTTATCAGACTTCGCTGTGTGTTTGCTGTGAACATAATACCAAACCCAAACCCAAACTTTAAGGTTCAATAAAGTTAATTGAAAAATAATTGACACAAGGTACGTCTACACAGTAAAAGAAAACCTTCGGCAGCAAATCTCAGAGCCCAGTCAACTGATTTTTGTTCACAGGGCTTGTGTTGCAGGGCTAAAAAATATCAGTGTAGATGTTTGGGTTTGGGCTGGATCCCAGGCCCCAAGACTCTCCCCCATCACTACGTTTCAGAGCTTGGGCTCGAGCCTGAGAACAAATATCTATACTGCTATGTGTAGCCTGGCAGTGCAGGCTCTGAGACTTGCTCTGCAGGGTATTTTTGCTGTGTAGGAGTACCCCCAGGTGCCTAATCTGTAACTGACAAACCTATTTAAACATACCTTCCGACCTGGACAAATCCCTACACACCCAAGCCACTGAAACAAAAGCCTGCAGTCAACTGCCATATCACTCAACACTGAACAGCTATAGGATATGCTAAATATAAACTCTTATTAAAAGGTAAATATATGCCTGCTTTCAGGGAGTATGGCAGTTGAGCTCAGTGCATTAAGACAAGAATCATTCTTGCACCGTGGGAGGTTATTGAGATACTCCTTTATGAGCATTCATTTATATTCCGAGACTTAAATAATACCTACTGTATCAGCCCTCTTTTAATACCAAAGAATACCTCTGTGTTAGTCCTCAGTATAACAAATACATGAGTGACGGGTGGGATCAGAACACTAAACAAGAGGGGACAAATTCAAACCCGTTCTTACTTCCTACAACGTACAAGATAAAAGCCAAACACACATCCAAGGTTGCAGGAAGGTGGGGAAAAAAATCATGAGGGAGGAGAAAAAGGGGGCTTTTACCAATCAGTCCATAACCTGTAAGGAAAGCTCTACGCCAGGCTCCACTTCTTGATTCTGATGACCTACAAATCTCTCTCTCTCATGATGAGCTATCTCCCTTCAACCAATCTAGTAGTGTAGCCTGTCTTTCTGGATTTTTAGTCATAATCTTTAACTCACTGTTTAACAATGGTTAAGCGTTAACAAAATGTTAAACTCAGCTGAGCTCTTGATCTTCCTCCACAAGCCCTCCCCATCTCACCATGAACATTGTTACCATTCTCCCAGTCACTTGGGCCAGTAATATGAACTATAATGTGGCCCTCCCACTGGATCCCCATACTCAAGCCATTTCTAATTCTTGCCACTCCTTCTTACACAACATCTCTAAACTCAAGTATCGGGGGTAGCCGTGTTAGTCTGTATCTACAAAAACAACAAGGAGTCTGGTGGCACCTTAAAGACTATCAGATTTATTTGGGCAAAAGCTTTCGTGGGTAAAAACCTCACTTCTTCAGATGCACGAAAGCTTATGCCCAAATAAATCTGTTAGTCTTTAAGGTGCCACCAGACTCCTTGTTATCTCTAAACTCAGTCTTCCCTCTCTGACTACACAACCAAAACTCTTGGCCAAGCTCTCATCTCACATGTTGACTACTGCAACCTTGCTTCCCTTAAGTCTATTCAAGTATCAGGGAGTAGCCGTGTTAGTCTGTATCTACAAAAACAACAAGGAGTCTGGTGGCACCTTAAAGACTAACAGATTTATTTGGGCATAAGCTTGCGTGGCTAAAAACCTCACTTCTTCAGATGCATAGAAGAAGTGAGGTTTTTACCCACGAAAGCTTATGCCCAAATAAATTTGTTAGTCTTTAAGAGTGCCACCAAACTCCTTGTTGTTTAAGTCTATTCAGAGAGCTTCTGCTCAAATCGTCTGCTTGGCTTATTGCTCTGACCACACCGACCCCCTCTGAATCCCTCTGAACCCCTCCATTGGGTCCCCCTTATCAGATAAGATAAGCTTCTTGTCTTTAAGGCCTTATTTAACTAATGTAGCAACTTATTGTGATGTCAACTCCCATCTAGACTCCACCAGCAATCTTAGCCATTAACACCCACTTATGCAGCTTTGTGTCCCTTCCCCCCCCACGCACTGACCCTTATGCATGGGAAAAATTCCCTGAAAAAATCCGAATAGCAACTACCTTATCTTCCTTCAAATCCTTCATTAAGACTCTCCTCCACCATGGTGTCTGTGAAACCCAGCCTGCTGATCATGACTAGGCAGGTGACAAATGGACTCCTCCTCTTCACTGTCTTTCCTTTTCCTACTCCCTTCCTTTCTCCCTGCCCCTAATCCTCAATAAAAGAGCTGCAGTACACGTTCTGTGCATCACAGTTTAGGAAAGATGTGGACAAATTGAAAAGAGTCCAGAGGAGAGCAACAAAAAATTATCAAAGGTTTAGAAAACTTGACCTATAAGGAAAGTTTTAAAAAAAATTGGCATGTTAAGTCTTGTGAAAAGAAGACTGAGCGGGGAGCTGATAACAACCTTCCAATGTGTTATAAAGAGGACTGTGATCAATTATTCTGCATGTCCATTGAAGATAGGACAAGAAGTAATGGGCTTTAATCTGCAAAAAGGGAGATTTAGGTTAAATGTTAGGGAAAAGTTTCTAATTATAAAGGTCTTTACACTCTGAAATAGGCTTCCAAAGGAGGCTGTGGAATCTTTGTCATTGGAGGTTTTTAAGAACAGGTTAGACAAGCACCTGTCAAGGATGGTCTAAGTTTACGTGGTCCTGCCTCAGCACAGCACCTGGGCTAAATGACCTCTTGAGGTCCCTTCCAGCCCTACATTTCTATGATTCTATATACCTAACAAAGCTGGGCCAATTCTTCATCAGAGTCATCTGCGTGTATGTTGTCTCTCCAATCCCCTACTCTTCATTTGTTTGTGCATTTAGACTCAAAGCCTCTGAAGGCAGGGATGGCAACACCCAGCACAATGGGCTCCCTACCTGAATTAAGGCCTTTGGATACCCCCATAATATAGATATTTAATAAAAATAATCAGGGGCATGATCCTGGGAGGCGCTGAGCTCCCTCAGCATCGACTAGCTCCAGTGGAAGTGAAGGATGATTAGCACTTTGCAGGCGTTACTTGGCACCAGACAGGATTGGGCGGTCAAGGTTAGTGATTTATGAATTGATACATGATGTAAACTGAATTAAATGTGTCCACACAGGGGTTTACACTGGTTTAAGTAAACTCATGTAAAACCCAGTTTTAGCTAAACTCATGCCACTTTGGGTGTAGAAAATTCCCGGTCTGCAGTCTTACCTTTTATTAACTTTTGATACTGTTCTCTTGTTTCCAAAAATTCTTCTTCAAACTGCAAAAGGAAAGATGAAATAGATTAGTTACATTATTATATTTCAGGCAGCTTCTTTTAGGAAGCAACTCTGTCACAACGAGCCAAAAGGCAGAGTAATACACCAGCATAACAAAATAAATCATGGCTAATCCTGAATGAGTCCAAACAAGAGCAGCCCTTCATAAATTATGGACTAACCTCCACCCCAGCTGCTGCCAACAGCCACCGTATTGATTCCATGCGTCCTCTTCCATTGAAGTAGGTAAGTTTGGGTTTCCCAGACATGCTTCCTTGCTTCTGCTTCCCTGACAAATATCAAGCAAAGGAAAATGTTTCTGAACAAAAATGAGTTTTTGCTACAATGGAATGTTTACAGCACAATGAGGTTTCAGGCCTCTGCTGCTGTCACTGTACACATTACTCAAGGTATGTCTATAACTACAAGCACTACAGATGCAGTATTACAGCTGTGCTGCAGTAGCGTACACACTTACTAAAGTGACAATTACTGTAGTAAATCCACCCCCTCAAGAGGTGGTAACTAGGTTGACTGAAGAATTCTCAGTGTTTAAGCCTTCTGGAATGGTTCCTCCAGGCCAGGTGGGCTTTCTGATGAGTTTCTGTTTGGAAACCTCTGCTCTTAAAAGCATAGTGCACTCTAGAACACAAACAGGGAGGGACAAAGTGGGGCCTGAGCATGTTTGGTGGTGTTCCTCTCAGGCCCATCCACTCACTCCTGTGGGATAGACCCTCATGAACACCATCAGAGAAACAAAAAAGTCTCACATATTTTTCCTCCCTGAGGATGTACATACTGTTTAAAAGGCGCTCGATCCAAATCTTGACTTAGAAATCATTCAAATTGACAATCACTCTTTAAACAGTTCTAAGAATCAAATCATTTAAGTTTTCTGTCTTGATACTAAGACTATATTCACAGTAAACATAACGCAGCAATAATCACTTCTTTTTTATTAAAGCAAATAACTAATTGCAGCACCTCATGGCATTTTATCCATAAGAAAGATATTGTACAAATTTGTAGTTATTTGCAGGTGAATAATGTTTAGTGCATGCTGGCAGTGTTTGCTGTCTGTACACCCAATACTCCCTGATATGTTATCACACTTAATGAATACTTTTTACCCTTTATATCATGTCAACACACATTGCGACAACATATAGTGTGCAGAAACTTATAGTAACTGAAGCTCTTCCATTAACTATGAAAGCCAAAGATCTCATAAGTGCTTTTAAACCAAAATTATGGAATAAAGACAGAGTAAAATCAAACCCAGACATCCAAATTCTGCTCTCGGTTACACCTTTGTAGATCCAGAATAACTCCATCAACTTTAATCAACTGCATTTACACCAGTGATACAGAAAGCAAAATGTACAGTCCACATTTTGGGTGGAAAGTTGCATGTGTGTTTTATTGTCAACCAAGATGAGAATGGTGTATGTGTCAGAACACAACACCCAGGAGGTGTGTGGGTTACACATGGCTATGTACAAAATGATAGAAAATGTTTTAAATGCTTTTGTCTAATCTCCACATTTCCCCTAAAGCAGTCTGTTTTCTATAATGAGTTCTAGGGCTGCGTCCTCACTGGATTTTCTGGAGCAGCCACTTCACTATACAAGAATCAGGGAACAAAGTTAAGTCTTTCAAAAGCAACATTGCCTGCATTCAATATAAAGCAGCAGCAGGTTTTACTTTCATCCACCCCTCAGGAGGGAGACAGGTTTTCACTATTCTTTTATCAGCCACTATAGTTCAGAGCAGAGCATGACATGCTATATCAACCAGCTTTCATGCTCAGATCCAGAGGAAATCAGGTCTAAGTTCCAGGCTTTCATTGCAATTCTGAACTTTACTCTTTCTCTTGCTTTCTTCCTCCCCTCTCCTTTGGCTTTTTGCTCTCACTGTTTGTCCTCACTTTACAACATGCCTTATTCAAGTCTGAGTTAACTTTCTGGATTAACTTCCTATTTAAATGGTCCATTTTCCCTTCTTTTATCCTCCTGTATAGCAATCAAACACCACTTGAACTGGCTTTGATGCAGGCGGCTAAATATAGTAAAGATTTTACATTACCATTACCAACAGTTATGCTAAGGTGTTTGAAAGTAGCTTTATTGAAACCAGCAGATCAAACTGTTTAAGGTTAAACTAATTTCTTTTTATGCGAGTGTCAGTGTTAACCTTCACGTCCTGACCAAGGCCAATTTCTAAGGCGCTTGAAAGTAGCTTTATTGAAACCAGCAGACCAAACTGTTTAAGGTTAAACTAATTTCTTTTTATGCGAGTGTCAGTACTAACCTTCACGTCCTGACCCAGGCCAAGTTCTTCTCCTCCTTAACTGAGAACAGAATTTATCTCTTCAGGTTCTGAGAGTATGGAGCTCCTCCAAACTCCACCCCTCAGGGGGAGTCACATGCATACCTCATAGGAAAGAAAAGTTCCTCACTTCTTAAAGAGACCCCCACAAAATTAAAAGTATCAGAGGGGTAGCCGTGTTAGTCTGAATCTGTAAAAAGCAACAGAGGGTCCTGTGGCACCTTTGAGACTAACAGAAGTATTGGGAGCATAAGCTTTTCCCAATACTTCTGTTAGTCTCAAAGGTGCCACAGGACCCTCTGTTACTTTTTACAAAATTAAAAGTTACACTACCGTTTTAAAATGTGGCTGTACCTACTACTGTTATAAAATTACTATGCGTGAGAGAGAAAAATATCTTTCTCTATGCTTTTCAGTTTGTTTATTTGACTATACACAGAGTGCTGTCAGCTTCCTGGTTACATAGTCAGCTTCATGGTTACATAACTACTCAGTATCTCCTGTTGTTTGAGTGGGTCTTTCACACAGCAACAGAGGAAAAACATTCAGAAAAACAGAGAAAATATTAGATTTGAATTGACTATATTTCAGGTTGATGGTGATACTATTTAACAAATTAAACCAATATGTTCTGCTCCTTATCTGACTTTTCAGCAGTAATTCAGGTTTGTCCTCTCACTGCTGCAATGTACAAGAAAGACACCTAAAATGTGGGACAACTTGGGTCTGATTTTTAAAATCAGATTGCTAGAGCCTGTCATTCACACATGCAGTTATCTGATTTGTGTATGCATTCTTGGTAGTTGGACATGAAAAATAGATATGCAATTTCTGCCACAATTGGGCTCCATGTTTTTAATTAATAATGCCTATTTTACAACTTTTAAGATGAGCCAGAGATGAGAAAAAATCAATTTGCCTGGGGTCGTACCCACAGTTTCCATGCAATACAATTGTTTTGGCTTTGTTGCTTGTATTTAAGGTGAAATGGTCGAATCGACATCAAACTGGATGTGTAGATAGGTGGTCTAGCTTCTAGCAGATAGAGAACTGAACTGGGACATGGTAAACCAAGCTCCAATTCCCATTTTTGCCACAGACTCTCTGCGTGACCTTGGGGAAGTCACTTAATCTCTGCTCTTGTGGCAGGTACTGTCATAACTATAAAGGGAAGGGTAACAGCTGTCCTGTGTACAGTACTATAAAATCCCTCCTAGCCAGAGACTCCAAAATCCTTTTCCCTGTAAAGGGTTAAGAAGCTCAGGTAACCTGGCTGGCATCTAACCTAAAGGACCAATAAGGGGACAAGATACTTTCAAATCTTGGAGCGGGGGGGGGGAAGGCTTTTGTTTGTGTTCTTTGTTTTGGGAGTGTGTTGTTCTCTGGACTGAGAAGGACCAGACATCAATCCAGGTTCTCCACATCTTTCTAAACAAGTCTCTCCTATTTCAAACTTGTAAGTAAATAGCCAGGCAAGGCGTGTTAGTTTTCCTTTGTTTTCTCAACTTGTAAATGTACCTTTTACTAAAGTGTTTATCTTTGTTTGCTGTACTTTGAACCTGAGACTATAGGGGAGTCCTCTGAGCTCTTTAAGTTTGATTACCCTGTAAGGTTAATTTCCATACTGATTTTACAGAGATGATTTTTACCTTTTTCTTTAATTAAAAGCTTTCTTTTTAGAACCTGATTGATTTTTCCTTGTTTTAAGATCCAAGGGGTTTGGATCTTGATTCACCAGGAGTTGGTGGGAGGAAGGAGGGGGAATGGTTAATTTCTCCTTGTTTTAAAATCCAAGGGGTTTGGATCTGTATTCACCAGGGAATTGGTGAAGGTTTTTCAAGGCTTCCCAGGGAGGGAAAAATTGAAATGGTGGCAGCGGAACCAGAGCTAAGCTGGTAGTTAAGCTTAGAAGTTTTTCATGCAGGCCCCTACATTTGTACCCTAAAGTTCAAAGTGGGGATACAGCCTTGACAGGTACTAATACAACTGCCCACAGAAGCAGTTTACACGTACTAGGGCTATGTCTACAGTAGGAGTGCTTTGCTGTTATAAGTATACTGGGATACTGTACTGGCTCCTGATGTGCACACAGCTATACTGGCAAAACTGTGCTTTAAAGCTACCCCCACAAGTGAGACAAGATATACTGGTAAAAGCACAGTTTTGCCAGTACAACTTTGTCTACACTAAGGACTCCTGCCTGCATGGCTGTATCGATCAGGACTCTCACTTTTTCACACCCCTGACTGACATAGCTATGATGGCAGTGGTTTGTGGTCTAGACGTGGGTTCAGAGAGCCACTAATGGATGTCCTCTCCCATCATAGGTACCCAGACAAGGGCACCGGAACTGGGAGGGCCAGGGGACCATGCCCCCCCCCACTTTTTACCAAGCCGTAAGGGCGAGTGATGGGGGGAGGGGGTGGAGAGGAGTGAGTGGAGGGGGGCAGGGTCTTGGGGGGGGGAGAGGCAGCACTGGAGCGGGGCTTTGGGGGAAGAGGCGGTGCAGGGGCAGTGCAAGGGCAGGAGTTCAGGGAGAGGGGCAGGGCCTTGGGGAGAAGGGGTGGTGCAGGACCCGGGGCTTGAGGGGCAGTGAAGCATAGGGCCACAGTTTGGGCACCTATGGCCCCTCCCCCTTTTAGGGCACTTCCACCGCTCCTGTACTCAGAGCGGTTGTGGTGCACATGGAAATAAGGGAGGAGAACCTCAAAAAGTGAATAAAAGTACAGAAAACAAAGTGGAAACTGCATGGGTGGGAAATAAGTTGAAGGAAAAATCAATGGAAGAAATAGGGGAAAGAAAGAAACAGAGAAAACAGAGACATGATAACTGTGCCAGGCTATGGCATTAGGAGAATAGGGAAAAAGACGAACTTTTTAATTCATCGCAAAGGGCAGCACCCCCTGCTGTATAGATTTGACACTGCAGTCAGCAGAAATCTTCAGTAATTCCGTTCCCATTTCCTCTTTGTAGTTATTAACTATTTTAACTAACACTTGACTCCATGGCAGTCGCTGAGACAGCCGCCAGTTATCTTCTCTGCACCTTGGGAGCAGCTGCTCACTATTCCTCTTTGATTCCTCCTATTTAGTCATTTTCCATTCTAAAACAAGACTTTGCCATCTGCTCTGTAGTTATTTATATTCCGTCACAGCCTAGTATGAGAGAACTTGCAAAGTTTTACAAATAGCCAAATATGCAATGTCCACCAGGTCACCGTTATCTATTAATTTACTAATGTTTTCCACAAATCTCTACAGCAAAGAAAGAAACAAGTTTTTCTTATCTTATGTGAATTAAGGTGTAGATCCTCAGATGCCCATAGAGGGCTGGTATGAGGCCCATGTTCCATTTAAGTGCTCAGATGAAGGGCAAAACTTGGATTTAAGTGGTGCATAGCCTTGTTCTAGCCTTCTTGACCAGGGCAAATTTCATCCACAATGCACAGAACAAATGTCCGTAACTGGAGAGCAAAGTTGGCATGTAAAGTTCCCACTTGTGTTCTTCTGTGTATACTCTTTTACCATGTGCTGTGTGCTAGGATAGCCCAAGGACTTCTCTAAGTTATGCTTGCCTGTGATGGTTACAAAGCACCAAGCAA
The DNA here is from genome assembly GCF_027887155.1 of Malaclemys terrapin pileata. Taxonomy (NCBI): domain Eukaryota; kingdom Metazoa; phylum Chordata; order Testudines; family Emydidae; genus Malaclemys; species Malaclemys terrapin. The sequence continues at coordinate 163,737,802 of NC_071507.1, read as the reverse complement.
ATTGCACTGGATCAGAACATCCAGTTCCACCTGACCACACCCCTTTGGTATCTCTGAGGAGGTGATGAAGCCCATACTAGGGTTGCCAGGTGCCTGGTTTTTGACCGGAATGCCTGGCTGAAAAGGGACCCTGGCCGCTCTGGTCAGCACCAATGACTGGGCCGTTAAAAGACCTGACAGATAGGCCTCCTACCAAGTGCATATTTCAACATTGCTCTATTTTCGCACACACAAAATGTTTCCCCCTTTCTTTAAACCAACTTTTATCTAAATCTGTCATCATAAAGAAGTTACACAGAAACAAGAAGTATGAGGAAACATTATTTATTGAAATCTGCATGCACTCTCCCATTTTTAAGATATTGCTTATTTACTGAGTTGTAATTTTGTTCAAAATGCTTTCTACAGTATGTTGTTTCAAACAGTATTTGTGGATCATGTTCTATTCATGGATTTACCTTTCTGGCATGTTCACATAACAGTCTAAAAAAATATTATGATTTACATTCACATGATCCTTGTATCAGTTAACATGGTATTTTTATTGTATGCTCAGCACTGTACAAAATGAAAATGACAGTCCCTCCCAGAGAAGCTTAGAGCAGTAAGAGAAGCTGACTAACCACACTAAAGGGAATCCAGCTATTATTTCCTGTTGAAAACTCTGTTTGCAGTCACTACAAGTTTTTCATCAGGGGTAGGCTTCCTCTGGCTGCCAGGCTGTAGGAACTTCTTTATTGTGGGGATGTTGCTTATTCTTGCTTTAAAAACCTAAAGTGAGAAAGGGAAGTTTTTCATTGATGGTTTTTGCCAAAAACAAACTAACACAAGTGTCTGAAATAGGCCTGATCTGATATTGATCCCAATCAGAGAGCCTCAGAATGAGACATCAGCTGTCTTGCAAACTGCAGCCTTTTCTTCTTCCCATTCGTTTGGAGGTTCATGAGAAGCCAGCTTTCTAGGATAATATGATAAGAACATAAGAATGGCCCTACTGGGTCAGACCAAATGTCCATCTAGCCCAGTATCCTGTCTATCGACAGTGGCCAGTGCCAGGTGCCCCAGAGGGAATGAATAGAACAGGTAATCATCAAGTGATCCATCCCCTGTCGCTCATTCCCAGCTTCTGTCAAACAGAGGCTAGGACACCATTCCTGCCCATGTTTGTTTTGTTGAGTGTATTTCTTGGTTCTCAACAGTGTCAGTTTTCAGGTGGTAACTTCTACCTTCTGGAAGGGTATGAGGCACTGCCATGCAATGTTATAATAATTTGGCCTACAAATTTATCCTAACGGTAAGCTTAATTGTCAAAAGTAAGTAAGTGTTAGTTCATAAAATTAATACAACAAATGTTCATGAAAAAAAGGTGAAAAAACAAGACAGAAAAAAATTAATTAGTCCAAACCAAAAGCCCTACTGATATAACTTAAGGACTGTGTTAAAAACATGCTGTGTTAAAAATGTGCTTGGAAAACAAAAAAGTGTGGAACAAAAAAATAGTGAACCAAAATTAGGGTGTCAAAAACTAGGTCTAATTGATGGACAAAATAATAAAAGGACAAGCTAACCCACCCACCAATCCCCTATTAGGTTCCTTAAAAAGAGACTTTTTGGGGAAAAGCTGACTACCACAATGATGGCTGACTAAAAGACAAGAGAAGCGAAAGGAACAAGCATTTGGCTGCCACCCCCACTGTCTCCTGGGACCATGGACCTTCTTCATCCCAATCCTAAAATATGTCCTGACCAGATCGGGGCCAGATTATATCGTCACCTTCACCAGCTCCAGCTGAATCCTGACCACCACCTGGGATGTGAAATTTTGTCTCTCTCTTTCCTGCCTCCCACAGTGTTCTTGTCTTTTCCTACCTTAGTTCTTCTCTTTCCTGTCTTGCCCTCTTTTTTCCTTCTGTTTAATATAGGGTGACCAGACAGCAACTGTGAAAAATCAGGACAGGGGATGGCGGGTAATAGGCTTCTATATAAGAAAAAGCTTCAAATATCGGGACTGTCCCTATAAAATTGGGACATCTGGTCACCCTAGTTTAATAAGAATCTGGCTTTGCTGACCAAGACTGTGTATTTTGCAACACTGCTATAAGCCAGTGACCAGAAAGAGGCTGCTAAAAGCAAAGTTCTAACCAGCCCGATGCTGGCACAAGTGTGCCAGGTCACGGAGTGGCTGATCAGACCATGTGCTGGGCCTGTTTTTTTCCAGCAGTGAGACTGCAAGTGAGAGTCAGCGACAAAGACAGAAGCTGCATTTTCTGTCTTTTCTGTTCCTTTCTCTCCCCTTTTCTGTGTGTTTGTTTTGTTATGTCTTAAAGGAAACGGACTCGGATGTTAACAACAACAACAACTCCAACCCATCACAACTAACTTCTCTCTTTTCCTTAAAAGAACAGTTATTACCATCAGTAAGACCATCTCAGAGACTATCAAACCAGGGGGATTTTCCTTCTAAAAAACCTCCAGCTAAAGGGAAAGGGAAGAAGGGATGTTGTTAAAATAAAAGCCTTACTTAATACTTGACATTGTACATTTCTGTATCTTGTAAACTTATGAGTAGTGAATTCACCGTATCATTTGTTGATATGGAGAATTCCATTACCTGTAACAAAGGGAATCCAGAGAGAATTGTGGACACTTTCTCTTCTGCCATTAATATGGCTTCAATCAGTTGGATATCTGCCCAGGTGAGCTGGTTGCCAACAAGAAAATCCTGTCCATGATCATCCAAAACCTAAAGAATAAGAGGTCAGTTTTATGGGCATAGATGGGTCATATTCTAATTAAATACAATTTCAAAGTACATAGTGGGCAAACTCTATTGTAAGGGCTATGTATTAAGGGGAAGAATCTGAATGCCTGGCTAAGTGGAAAACTTCATCCTTTTCTGACTCAAGAAGGGAGGCAATTAAAGGATGAATAAAGGTTTCAGAAAAGACAGTGCCTATGAAGAGAGAAACTTGGAGTATGTTTTAGAGACAGTAGTAGTTAGATTTCCAGGAAGGGAGATTTGCTTGAAAAAAGAACAAGGATAATTGCCAAAATATCCTGGGAGATGAGATCAAAGTACAAAGCACAGGTAGCTCTTTGTCCAGAGTCTCAGATTATTACCAGATGGAAGGAGGACTTGTTCTTGTATATGCGCAGGGAGAACAGAAGCTCCTGATACACATTTTCAATTACTCCATCTGATAGTTCAGGAAGAACCCAATCATATTTAGCTGTGACTGAATACACCCTGTATTTACACACTACGGTAATAATCTTTGTACAAAATATGCTTTATGAGATAGTAATTGAAAACCAATAACTTGCTGGTCAATAACATCATGGTGAAATGTATGTACAACATGCGTATTAAGAAGAATAAAAATAAAACAAATAAAAATAAACTGAAATTATAATTCAGTGTGTTTACCAGACAAGTCAGTAAACTGGTTTCTCAAAGACAAAGGACCACCTGATGGCTCTAGCCAGGTGTCATCAGAGTTAATTGGCAATCACCAGCCAAGTGGCCATTCTTTGGCAACAAAGAGGGCAGAAACAGACCAATCTCCTTTTTAGTAGGGCTGTCAAGCAATTAAAAAAATTAATCGCGATTAATCGCAGTGTTAAATAATAATAGAATACCATTTATTTAAATATTTTGGGTGTTTTCTACATTTTCAAATATATTTATTTCAATTACAACACAGAATATAAAGTGTATAGTGTTCACTTTTGTATTTATTTTTGATTACAAGTATTTGCACTAAACCCCCCCAAAGAAATAGCATTTTTCAATTCACCTAATACAGGTACTGTAATGCAATCTCTTTATCATGAAAGTTGAACTTAAAAATTTAGAATTATGTAAAAAAAATGCATTAAAAAATAAAACAACGTAAAATTTTAGAGCATGGGTGGACAAACAACGGCCCACCAGCAGTTTTAATCTGTCCCTCAAGCTCCAGCTGGGGAGTGGGGTCTGGGGCTTGCTCATTTTCATTATCTGAGTCAGATGCCACAAGCAGAAGATTGATTTTCTTTTTTGGTGGTTCGGGTTCTGTAGTTTCTGCATTGGAGAGTTGCTCTTTTAAGACGTCTGAAAGCATGCTCCACACCTTGTTCCTCTCAGATTTTGAAAGGCACTTCAGATTCTTAAACCTTGGGTCGAGTGCTGTAGCTATCTTTAGAAATCTCACATTGGTACCTTCTTTGCGTTTTGTGAAAGTGTTCTTAAAATAAACACGTGCTGGGTCATCATCCAAGACTGCTATAACATTAAATATATGGCAGAATGCCGGTAGAACGGAGCAGGGGACATACAATTCTCCCCCAAGGAGTTCAATCACAAATTTAATTAATGCATTACTTTTTAATGAGCATGGAAGCATGTCCTCTGGAATGGTGGCCAAAGCATGAAGGGGCATACGAATGTTTAGCATATTTGGCCCGTAAATACCTTGCAATGCTGGCTACAAAAGTGCCATGCAAATGCATGTTCTCACTTTCTGGTGACATTGTAAATAATAAGAGGGCAGCATTATCTCTCATAAATGTAAACAAACTTGTCTGCCTTAGAGACTGACTGAACAAGAAGTAGGACTGTGTGGACTTGTAGGCTCTGAAGTTTTACATTGTTTTGTTTTTGAGTGCAGTTATGTAACAAAAAAAATCTACATGAAAGTTGCACTTTCACGACAGATTGCACTACAGTACCTGTATGAGGTGAATTGAAAAATACTATCTCTTTTGTTTATCATTTTTACAGTGCAAATATTTTAAATTAAAAAATATACACTTTGATTTCAATTATAAACACAGAAGACAATATATATGAAAATGTAGAAAAACATCCAAAATATTTAATATATTTCAATTAGTATTCTATTGTTCAACAGTGCAATTAAAATTGCAATTAATCGTGATTAATTTTTTTAATCACGATTAATTTTTTTGAATTAATCGTGTGAGTTAACTGCAATTAATTGACAGCCCTACTTTTCAACAAACAGCATGGAACCTCTTTCCTTACAAGACTCTGTGTCTCTGCCCTCACAGCTGGAAGGAACTTTATCTAGGGGTAGCCGTTAGCAAAGTGCATTTCAAAGGGTGACTGGACTATAAAAGTTAGGGGCAAAACACCCAAGGTATTCTATCTTTTTTTCCCTTTCTTCTGAATTGGTAACTCCAGTTAAAGTACCTGACTTTTGTATATTGATCCCTTACAGGGAAAACAGACCTTTAATATCTGAACTCTCAGGAGAGCAGAACACGTTTGGGGGAAAATCTGGGACTAGGAGTGTGTTGGGTGTGACATGTATGCTTTTTGGCTGTTTGTGAGGGGCCCAAGCTGGGAGCTAAAGCAGCAAAGCATTGTGAGGCACCCAAGGTTGCAGCGCACATGGTAACACAACCCCTCACTAGTTTGGATTGCACCCCAGAATATGACAATAGCCTATCTAGTTTGTGTGAGTGTTTTTGAGACACGAAGGGCAAGTCTACACTACAAAATTAAGTCAACCTAAGTCAACTTAGAGCCACTGCAGTAATTAAACTGCTTTTGCATGTCCACACCTGCACCGATTTAACTGTCACTGTGAAGCATTGTGGGCCAACATCTGAAACGCAGCAACAGTTGCAAGTTCTGATTCAGATTGATGACATTCAAATCAAGTATAAGACTTTGTTATATAAAAAGCATCAGCACGCTGGTTCCTTGAAGCCGTCTTTGGATAGGAGGTTTATGTTGCATTGTCTCTCTCTGGGTTGGTACAAATGAATTTAACAGATCATATTCTTCATTGCCTTAAATATAATATGTTTCTCAGAATAGCTAGGTGTATAATCTGAAAATAGACACACTGGGATCGAGCATGGCGCCACATCAAATAAGTCACAATTGAGAGGTTAAACTCTTACTGTTTCCCCCCCATCATCTCTAGTACATTTATTCTTTTTGAGGCCCCAATCCTGCAGTTGACCTGACTTTCACAGAGGGTCCCATTAAAATCAAATTAGGCTATAACTGCAGATGCTTCAGTAGGAACAGGGCCTACAGAATGTGTAGGATAATTATATTTCTTTTTAAAGCCCAGATAAATGGCCAGCAAATTGTTTATTACAGTTACATGTTCATGAGTTTTCCTTCAGCATTGTGTGCGGACTATAAATTGTTCCTTCATTGCCACATACCTTTTCATAGACTGGGAAGTATCTGGTTGTGGCCCTCTCCTCAATTAAAGCAAGATTCTTCTCCTTTTCCTTGGGGGGTAATTTATGGTGAACCCTGATCACATCCATCAAATCTCTTGTTCCTTCCACCTACATATCAATCCTGTAGAAAATAGTGACCCCTAATCATTTCAGCTTTTCTTTACGACTTAGAAAAATGATTGGTTTTTAGAGAGTTGAAATTTGTGTTATCAGGATTGGTTTTTAACTGTCGTGTGAATTGCTCTTTTAGAAAGGTTAAATGATCTGTAAATATCTGTATTTTCAAAACAAAATGTGCTCAACAACAATGCTGAGGTTTCCTCTCTGAAGTGACCCCATCAACATAATCTTTAGCTGCATTACTCTTTTAGCTGAACACTGATATCTCCCAAGTCCTCCACCAAGTCGTGCACAGAGAAGTAACCTATATCTAAGGCCCAAATCCATCCTCCCATTCTGAGTAGCCTGGCTGTCCACAGAGAAGATGCACATGGATCCTTTCCACCCTATGCTCTTCAACCATGCAGGCCCTAATGTGTCTCCTTCACAGGGGAAGGACAAAAAAGACAGATGGATTAGATCAAAGCACATTGTCTGGCCTGAGCCCTGCACTTCCCCTACCTGGCTCCAATTACACTGGTCTACAATTATTGAGAAGTCGTCTGCTTCAGAGATAAAATGTGCTATTTATTATGTATTTTGATGGGCTGAATTCAAATATGACAATTAAAGCAACTGATTGGCTACAGTTTCTAAGATATTTAAGTTTTTATATTTTATGTCTATGTATATTGTGTAGATAGTAGAGTTTTAATCATAAATTGTAAACCTAGGTCTTTTCATGTGTTTATGGTTGCTTTACATGATAATATTTCACCTGTCCTGTTTATGTAACACTTTAAAAATCAGCAAAAGGTTTATATAAATAAAATTTATTATGAAACAAAAGGCAAAAAACTATTATGTACATAGTTTAGTCCTATTCAGTGTCTACTCGGTGCTTCTTGGCTTGTCTCTTGTATTCATTAAATGGAGCATCTCTTGTCACTGTCCAGCAATAGTCTGCAAGCATTGATGGGCTCCATTTGCCCTGATAGCGTTTCTCCATTGTTGCAATGTCCTGGTGAAATCGCTCGCCATGCTCATCGCTCACTGCTCCGCAGTTCGGTGAAAAAAATCTAGATGAGAGTGCAAAAAATGTATCTTTAGTGACATGTTGCAACCAAGGCTTTTGTATGCCTTGAGGAGGTTTTCCACCAACAACCTGTAGTTGTCTGCCTTGTTGTTTCCAAGAAAATTTATTGCCACTAACTGGAAGACTTTCCATGCCACCTTTTCCTTGCCACGCAGTGCATGGTCACTCGAAGAAGTTCACGAATCTGAGGACCAGCAAAGACACCTTCCTTTATCTTAGCTTCACTTAACCTTGGAAATTTTCCACGGAGATACTTGAAAGCTGCTTGTGTTTTGTCAATGGCCTTGACAAAGTCTTCATCAGACCCAGCTTGATGTGTAAGGGTGGTAACAAAATCTTCCTTGATTCAACAAGTGGAGGATGCTGAACACTTTTCCTCCCAGGCTCCAATGACTGTCAGAGTGGCCAGTCTTTCTTGATGTAGTGGGAATCTCTTGCACGACTATCCCATTTGCAGAGAAAATAGCAGTACTTTGTGTATCCAGTCTGCAGACCAAGCAAGAGAGCAACAATCTTCAAATCGCCACAAAGCTGCCACTGATGTTGGTCATAGTTTATGCACCTCAAAAGTTGTTTCATGTTGTCATAGGTTTCCTTCATATGGACTGCATGACTGACTGGAATTGATGGCAAAACATTGCCATTATGCAGTAAAACAGCTTTATGACTCATCTTCGATGAATCAATGAACAGTCTCCACTCATCTGGATCGCAAATGATGGTGAGGGCTGCCATCACACCATCGATGTTGTTGCAGGCTACAAGATCACCTTTCACGAAGAAGAATGGGACAAGATCCTTTTGACGGTCACGGAACATGGAAACCCTAACATCACCTGCCAGGAGATTCCACGGCTGTAGTCTGGAGCCCAACAGCTCTGCCTTACTCTTGGGTAGTTCCAAATCCCTGACAAGGTCATTCAGTTCACCTTGTGTTATGAGGTGTGATTCAGAGGAGGAGGATGGGAGAAAATGTGGGTCCTGTGACATCGATGGTTCAGGACCAGAAGTTTCATCCTCTTCCTCGTCTGACTCAAGTGAGAATGATTCTGGTGCATCAGGAACCGGCAGTCCTTCTCCGTGGGGTACTGGGCGTATAGCTGATGGAATGTTTGGATAATGCACAGTCCACTTTTTCTTCTTTGACATACCTTTCCCAACTGGAGGCACCATGCAGAAGTAACAATTGCTGGTATGATCTGTTGGCTCTCTCCAAATCATTGGCACTGCAAAAGGCATAGATTTCCTTTTCCTATTCAACCACTGGCAAAGATTTGTTGCACAAGTGTTGCAGCATACGTGTGGGGCCCACCTCTTGTCCTGATCTCCAATTTTGCAGCCAAAATAAAGGTGATAGGTTTTCTTAACCATAGTGGTTATACTGCACTTTTGTGATGCAAAAGTCACTTCACCACAAACATAGCAGAAGTTATCTGCACTGTTCACACAAGTACGAGGCATCTCTGCTCACTTTGGCTAAACAGAAATGTGTCCCTTTGAAAAATCAAACACTGACAAATAAGAGAGCACGACACTGTATGATTTCTAGAACTGATATAGGGCAATTTGTTCAGCAGAGTGATGTAAGCTTCATTATGATTGCATCATCCATGACTTCTAGGAATAACATGATGCAATTCATATCATGTATGACGCAATACCAGCTTCAGATTGCATCATTCATTGTTTTGCCTAAAAAGCAAGTACTGTCCAAACCCAGTCATAGATGTATTGACTATATGTATTGATATAGGGTTACCATACGTCCGGATTTCCCCGGACATGTCTGGCTTTTTGGTGCTCAAATCCCCGTCCGGGGGGAACTGCCAAAAAAACGGACATGTCCGGGGAAACAGGAAGGCAGCATAAGTCAGGGTCCGCCCGGCCCCTAGCAGGACCCGCCGGGTCCGCAGCACAGCCCAGCCGCCCAGCTATATTGTAGCGAGCTCGGGCGGGGGAAGAAGGGGGGCGCAGCCACAGAAGGCTGCGGAGGGGCCGCTGCTGCCCCCGGAGACCGGGCGGACCGCGCGCCCCAGCCGAGCCCGCAGGACCACGGGGAGGCCGGGCCCAGCCAGCGGCTCGGGCTTCCCTCATGGGCCGGGACTCCCCGGCTACTGGGGGACCCTTCCTGCGGCCCCATCACCCCGCGTGGCAGGAAGAAGGCTGCGGCATGGGGCAGGAGTGCGGCGTGTGCCGGGGCTGCAGGGACCCGCGCTGCCCCGGTCGCCGCTGAGCATCCGAAGCCCCCGCCAGGCAGAGGCTGCTGGGTGAGCGGGGGAGCAGGGCAGGCGGGGGGTGGGGTGGGGTGGGTGGGGGTGCAGAGGCTGCAGGGTGAGGAGGAGCAGGGGAGGCAGGGGCATAGAGGCTGCAGGGGTAGGGGCGCAGGGGCAGGGCAGGCGGGGGGGTGCAGAGGCTGCAGGGTGAGGAGGAGGAGGGGAGGCAGGGGCATAGAGGCTGCAGGGGTAGGGGGGCGCAGGGGCAGGGCAGGCGGGGGGCGCAGAGGCTGCAGGGATGGGGGGGGTGCAGGGGCTCCAGGGCCAGTGGGGAGCAGGGGGCACAGAGGCTGCAGGAGCGGGGGGTGGTGGTGCAGGGGCTGCAGGGTGAGTGGGGAGCAGGGAAGCACTTAGCAACTCCCAACCAAGGTCAAAGCGGGAGGGAGGAAGGGGCATGTGGGGTGCTCAGAGGAGGGGGCAGAGTTGGGGCAGGGACTTTGGGGAAGGGGTTGGAATGGGGGTGGGGAAGGGGTGGGGTTGGGGTGGGGCCGGGGGTGGGGTGGGGTGGGGAAGGGGCGGAGTTGGGGCAGGGCCCCGTGGAGTGTCCTCTTTTTTAAATGTTTGAATATGGTAACCCTAATTCATAGATCCAGTCAAAGATGTATTTTAGTCATTTCTGGTTTAAATTGAGATCCCTTCCCTTTATAACTCACTTATCCTCCGCCATTCCCAAGTCAAGGGTCGTATATACTGACCCAATAGCATATCTTGAAAACTAGAGCCAATCAACAATTTTAAGCATCATTTTCGTTCTCAGTGACCCAGAATTAGTTAAGTTTGACTACATTTATTTCAGAAGCATTTTGGCTGTAGAGCAGTGTTACTTGTAGCAGGAAGCTGCTGTAGAAGTAGGAAAGCAAGCCTGGGGTTATGTCTATGCCCAAGCAACTGATCCTGAGTAACAGAATACTGAGAGAGGACTGTACTCATTCTCTGTGCCAACGGTTAAATGTTCAATTCTCTTCTATCAAAGTCAGTGGGAGTGTTGCTGTTCATGTCAATGGGGGCAGGATTGGGCCTAAAGTGAATGCAATGCACAAGAGACAAACATGCTCAGAAATAATTATTCAAATTAGAGTGTCAAAGGCATCTAGAATGAACAATTACCCTTCTGTTCACCACCCCAGGTCAGGACTCCCTTATATCAACATTGATTGCTGAAGCTGTGGCAGGGATTATCTGAACCAGTAAATGATTTCCTGGACAAGGTTAATGGAGAGATAGGCTAGGCTAAGGGTACTGTAATCACAGTAATTCGATACAAGATTGCGACAGTGGGGAACCTCCTAGTTTAGGAACACCCAAATGGGCGTGGGGAATTACATTGAATCTGCTCTTAAAAGCTGCAAGATTAAGTGGTGTTCTCTCTCTTTGTCTCTTGCTGTGAGAACAGCTTTTGCTTCTGTTCACGCCCTTGGCACAGGATCCAGGGCTGGCTCCTGAACAGCCTGGATGAGGAGCGCTACAGGTAGATGCACAAGACAACAGAACCTGAGACTGCAGAAATGAGAGCCTTGCTGCATACCCACTACGTGACTCCTGCCTAAGTAACAGGGCTAAGGAGGAGATTCTGTAGCTAAGTGCCTCATTTGCATGCCAAGTGTCATTTATACCCATACTCCTTCTGAGATGCCCGTTCTTCACCCTGACCCTGTCCTGTTAATTAATGCAGTGAGAGCACAAGAGGTTTGAGATTCATGCCCAGTGTAAAGGACACCCTCTAGCATTTAGCTTTCCTTGTGTTCACTTGCTGCCTCTGCTCACACTTGCACTAGAGCACAACCACCAGGTGAAGAAAGTTATTGGTGTTTCTTCTCACCTCTCTAGTGTCAGTAGTTATAGTTTATCCCTGCTCACTTGCCTGTCTGCCCTTGAGCACTGAGGGACATATTTTGTCTGTTTTGCCCCATCTGTACTTAAAAATGTGTGTTAAGATACGGATTTTAAAAACAAATGTTTAACAAGCTTTCAGCTGATAGTTTCATTTCCAATATGCATAGGGCATAAGTTGCTTAAAATGATTTTGAAATCATTCTGACAACTAAATAGATGCATGTAACATCTCAGGGTACGTCTACACTACCTGCCGGATCGGCGGGTAACGATTGATCTATCGGGGATCGATTTATCGCGTGTAGTGTAGACGCGATAAATCGATCCCCGATCCCTCTCCTGTCGACTGCCTGCTCGGTGAGAGGTGGAAGCAAAGTCCTCCAATTGGCGCCGCAAGCCTGGGAGGGGAGGAGAATTAGAGCAGCGCTGGCGTGCTCAGCGGAGGAGAGCTGGGGTGGGCTCCCCGGGCGGGGTTAGCTTCTGCGGGGGGGCTTCCCGGGCCGGGTTAACTGCTGTGGAGGGGGGGCTCCCCGGGTGTGGGGGAGGTTAGCTGCCACGGGGGGGGGGGGGGGGGGGCTCCTCGGGTGGGAGGGGCAGGTGGGCGGGGTTAGCTGCCATGGGGTGGGGGCGCAAGGTGGAATTTTCACCTAGGGCGCGAAACTTCCTTGCAGCAACCCTGGCTAAATCAGATCCAGCCTGGTTAGTATTTGCATGGGGAATCTCCAAGGAAAAGTCAGGGTGCCCCAGGAAGTGGTGTTGGTTGCTTAGGCCCTAATCATACCAGCTACTTTGCATGGGCAAACCATGTGCCCGAGCTGTTCAAATCAGCGAGGTTCCACATGGATGCAACTTGCAAAATCAAGCCAAAGTAGGTAGATTCTTCCTCCAGATTCATCACTGAGCCACTTCCCAACACTGAGCTACTGCAGGAGTCATCTTTCAAACAGGATACATAGCTGGGTATTGGAACACTGGGATTTTCACAGAGCCTGAAGAAGTTAAGTGCCCAGATCCCATTGAAATTAAGTAGAATTGGGCAAGTAACTCTTTTACATGCCTTTGAAAATCTCAGCCAGACTTATTAGAGATCTCCTGGCACAAAAATAAGGGCGTTCACCCAATGGCCTGGCCAAATCTGGGTAACTGCATTCTGCCTCTCTAAATTCTCCAAGCACTGGAAATTGGAAAGGGCATTCTACTTCCATTCCTGCCCTAAACTGTTCTGCACTGGAAACTGCTTTGGAATGGAAGCTTATATATTTGTGTAAGTTATTAATACTGTACATTGCTCTCTCCTTCAGGTCTTTTCCATAGAGGTTGTGTTTCCCTGCTACATAGCTGAGAATGGCTCTGGTCTGCACCATCTTCATCCCATCAATGTCCACCATGGGCACTTGTTGAAACAGCAGGGCTCCATCTTTGGAAAGGAAAAATAACGTCAAGACACTGAGTCCCCATAACTGTCATGTCATTGCACTGGAACCCTAGTAGCTGACTGGGGCCTGGTGCTGTTCTCCACATAAGTCAATGGGATGTGTGACAGAGCTTTCAATGTGAGCAGGATTGGGTGCTAATATTTCTACATTTGAGAGACACTGAAATTCTACTGTGCTAAGCAGGTGTATATAATAAAATGTTGTCACTTATTGCACAGAAGATTAAGTGTGGTTGAACAGTAATTTTTTAGAACAATTCTAAATTACTTAGAAAAAGAATGTGTCACATTTATATTAAGGATGCATAGATCGTTTACAAAGGATGAGAAGATGTTCTTAGCATGTTGCAGACATAAGAACATAAGTACAGCCATGCTGAGTCAGACTAATGGTCCATGTAGTCAGTGTCTTGAATTCCAACAGTGGCCAGTACCAGAGCTTCATGGGGAATGAACAGAACAAGGCAGTTGGAGTGATTCGTCCAGTCATTCCCTTCCGGCTTCTGGCAGTCAGAGGTTTAGGGTCGCTCCGAGCATGGGGTTGCCTCCCCAGCCACCTTGGCTATTAGCCATTGATGGAGACTATCCTCCATGAACTTATCTAGTTCTTTTTTGAACCCAGCTATACATTTGGCCCTCACAACATCCCATGAGCTAAATGTGTTATAGATAAATAATGTCTGTGACAGATGGCTATAATCATATAAGCAGAAGGTTTTATAGCTGGCCATAAGCAACATATCGACCTGTTGAATTTTATAATAATTGGGTAAGCACTAATGATAAATTATTCATAGGTGTTTTAAGTGTTTATAAAAATGTTCCCATAATAGAAAGCAACTCTCAGCTCTACAGCTACACCCTAAATCAGTGCACCTGCTGTACCCGCACAAATCTATACTTTTCACTAGTTTTAACCAGTTCTAGTCTAAAGTTTCTCCAAAAAATCTGGACATTTCTAAATGGGGGAGGTTCTAACTTGTGACGGTCCCTTATGGACCATACATCAGCTAGGAATATCCACAGTGCAAAGTGCTCACCTCTCAACTTCTAGTATCCCCCCTCATCATGGTTACCAGGCTAGCTGCACTGCTCTCCCTTCTTGGGGTCTCCCAGAGTACAACCTCCACAGGTGTCAGACCTCAGGTGTCTACCTCTACCGGGTTGTAATTCTGCAATTTGACCACTCTCTGACCAGGACGTGGGTTATAGCCCCCTGGGTACTGACTGTGACTACTTCAGCCGATCCACCTGGGGTGGGACCCTGCCAGGGTATCCCCTTTGGAAACTTGTAACAGCTGCTGATTAAAGTGACTAAAAAGAGCTTCTTCAGAACAAAGCATTTATTCGTTCCTCAAAGGTACAAAGCATTTAGAGAAAGTGTAACAACAGTAACAGGCTCACACACCTGGCTGTTTCTTACATCCTTGCAAGTTCCCCTTAGCTCAGGTTGCTCCATCCCTGGCAAGCAGCAGCCACCTATCCTGCTCTCTCTCTGTCTGTCTTCCCAGCCCATCAGCTTATCTTAGTTTACTTCAGGATCCCCTCCCTGTTTCTAGGGTCTTGGAGGGGTTATGTCTCCTTTTATTGCAAGCTTTGGAAAAAATGAAACATCCTAGCCTCAATGGAACGTCTCCCCTGAGTTCATTAACAACCTTCTTACAGTCTCCTTTGATGCATTCTATGCATTCAGGCAGGCAGCAATACAACACTGAACAGGGAAACCGAGTCACATGTAATATTCATAAAAAGTAATACTGACAATTTCCCAGTGAGCCATATCCCCTGCTCCAGAAGCTGAATGTAGGAAGCAGAGGAGTGGGTTACACTGACTTTATGCTCACTGCCCCATGCCAGGAAATCCCTAGCAGAGCACCTGCAGTTTGTTTCTACTCCCACTGAGTGAATGGGGCTGGAGGCCTCCCCCAAGTACCAAATGCATGGCTCCTTGACCTTTTTGATATCTGTTCAGGCCTAAGGCTGAAATGCCTGGACACTGCTTTACAATATAATCTACAAATGCTGAGGTGGTGGAATCTCCATCCTTAGAGGTTTTTAAGGCCTAGCTTGACAAAGCCCTGGATAGGATGATTTAGTTGGTGCTGGTCCTGCTTTGAGCATGGGGTTGGGCTAGACGACCTCCTGAGGTCTCTTCCAACCCTGATCTTCTACAATTCTAAAGTAAAAAAAATAAATAAATCTGGGAGTCACTCAAGACTCAGTCTTCAGCCTCACCCTGTAGTAGCTTTTCATATTGTTCTCTTGTTTCCAAAAATTCTTCTTCAAACTGGAAAGAGAGCAATAAAAACAAGACAGCTGAACTATGTATCAGGAATTATGAATCAGGAGATATCTGAGGGCTTTTCACTTACGGGGAAATTTGAAAAACCCAATAATACCAGTTGATTAACGAGACAAGTAATGAAATCCCCCAACTCAACCCCTGTTCTGTGACCTGGGTGTCAGAATAATGTCCACAAATGGAAATAAACATGTTTCCTATTTTAAAATAACCTTAGAAAATCCGCCTCATGTCTGGCAGCTACCACTGTACTTCTCAGTGTGGAAAGGAGCCTCAAAAAGCAACACTTCACCACAGTGAAAAGTGCCACTGGGGACAGTACCTTTTGCTAAGAAGTATTGCAGCGTGGACTAAGGCTTCCATAATGCAACGTACCATTTCAGCTGTCATTTTTCTTATCTTGTTTTCTTTTCCCTGTTCCCTAAAATAAGTTTACCATCATTTCATGTATCTCGATCTGATTCAGTTCGTCGTACATAGATAGAATCTTCGGGCCTGTAGCAGGGAGACCATTTGCCTGGCTCCTGCTTGTGGCCCGATGTGTTTTCACAGCTCCCTCTCTTCAGGGCCCTGTGGGAGTGCCGTGTATATAGTCTCCCTCAGGGTAATCATCAACTCTCCTTCTTTCATTTTTAACGTTGCACAAGTAGGCAAATAGATTATGGTGTGCCTAGGCGAAAGCACATTTGTTAAATGGTTTAGGAAAGGTGGGTAGCGTAACAAACTGTTTGTTAACAGATTAAAAGCAAGGAGCAAAAATGAATGCAGACAAGAGCGGAAGTGTAGAGTGCTTGCAAAGAGAGGAGAAGTTTGAATGGTCTGTAGAAGAGGAGAAGCCAGTGCAGAGACTCAGGAAGTGTGCACATATCAAAGTGGCAGAAGAGAGATCATTTTGGACAGACTGGAATTGAGAGAAAAACCCCCAAAAGAGCTCAGCCCAACCTTTAGGTTAGCTGTTATCTTGACCAGGGGTGACACAATGGAGCTTAGTGATAAGAACCTCCCACATCGAGGACTTTAGTACAGGACAGCTCTTATTCTGCAGCTAGCTTTCAAACACCTGTGTCCAGTAGGATGCTGGCAGAGTGTGCTGTTAGAGCAAGAGACAAGATCAAAGCCTCTGCATTTAAGTTCCAAAAGGCGATTGTTACAGATGGAGATACAGAAAAAAAATGGGTTTAATCCTCAAATTATTAAAAATTGTTGAAAACCATATGTTTTACTCTTGCCAGAGTCCAGCAATACTAATAACCATGTCAAATAACAAGCCACAGATACTAAATAAATGCTGTGAAAGACCAAGTTCATGAGTTCCTGATTGTGTGAAGAAAGGTAATACTACATTTCTTCAAAAAGCTTTACGCTCAGTACTAGTACCTGGTTGGTACAGCCAGCCATGGTGTTATTCATTAACATACATTGATAAGCCTGTCAGCTTTTTCAAGATCATTGACAATGCGTATTTTCTAATTTTTAAAGCAGCTGGGGATGGCACAAACTATTTAAGATTTTTCTTCTTAACCAAACCGTGGTCATTTAAAATGTTACCTCTGCTTCTCTATTTCCAAACCTGAGTTCTGGAACTACAGAAATCTCCTTGCCCTATAAAACTACCCCTTTCCTCTTACTTTTGACAATATCATCACCTTGCTTTTATAACAAGAATTTTCACTGTAAAGAGACAGTGCTATCCTAGCATTGACATGGCCAAGTCAATAGGGCTCTCTGTGAGGACAACACTACAGTGCAATGAATTGCAGGATCAGGGCTTTAATGTCCAACTCTAGGCTATTGAAGGAGGAATCCAGCATTGCGGCTAGCAGTATTTTTAATAAAAGCAGATAAAATCTGTTCTATATCCTCGGTTAAACCCATTTTTTAAGTTATTTATTCATGACTTGAACTGCACATTATCTTTTCTACATTTTTTAAAGCAAACTTCACTAAAAAATTGTCTTGCTTGAGTTTTATGTTGGAAATTTAGATATCTTCTGCCCCGGAAGACTGTATACACAATTCAGTGGAAGGGAACTGGGTAACTATAACTCTATTGGAGTGTTTGTTTTTTTTCCTATTACCCGGAAATAAATTCAACCAATCTATATGAAGTCACTTGATTTCTTTATAAAGAACAAACCTCGACCCCAGCTGCTGCCAACAGCCAACGTATGGATTCCATTCGTCCTCTTCCATTGAAGTAGTAAAGTTTGGGTTTCCCAGACATGAGTGCAAGTGTCTGGTCTCCTGATGAAGAAAAAAAAATATTTTGAAAATCAACTTTATAATCAAATCTATTCCCCTCTCTCTTTTCCTTCTTCACTCCTAGAAACTGATGCGTTTTTCCTAGACTAGAGCTGCATTCACCAGCACTTGTCACTACATACTAAATGAAACATGGGGAAGAAATACATTAGCTCTAACATTTATTCTGTTATCAATCCCACTGTGGAGATTCTCAAACAGCTCAGGGTTTAAGGAAGTGAGTTTTATTTGAGTCTTGGTACTAATCTTCTTCGAGTTCCCTCCCAGCTTCAGCACTTGCCTTCCCCTTCTTAAGTGAGGAAATGTGCCTCTAATAATGCAACATTTGAAACTCCTCCCTGTAGTAGGAGTTTTCAGTCAATCTGAGCAGGAGACTCCCACTTCTGTTAATGAATGAACCCAATCCTTTGGCCCCTATTTGTCAGTAAGTACATTTCAATCTGTTTCCTAATGCTGTAGTGTGGGAAGATATTGTTCTCAATGTGCCAAATGTTTCAAAGGGGTATCCCTGATTACTACAATGTGACATTGTGGGCCTGACTGGTATATAAGGGCAGTCAGCAGCGAACCAGCTGAGCAGCAAACAGCAGAGGCTAACAGCGGGAATTTGCCTGGGAGTTCGCGTGGGGAGAGCGCACTGAGGCTTTCATCTGCAGGTTTCTCTGAGTAGTTCCTGCAACAGCTGAGGAAGCTCTTAAGAGGACGGTGATATGGAAGGTGAGCGATCAGCTGTTGTAACCTGCACAGGTTGTGCCATGTTTGTCTTTCTTCCACAGGACAGAAGCGACTTTGTCTGTACAAAGTGCAAGCTGGTCTCCATGTTGGAAGAGAAGGTTCAAGGGCTGGAGAAACGAGTGTCAACTCTGCGTTGCATAAGGGAAAATGATTTCCTGGACAGACGTCAGGAGATGCTTCTACGGCCACAATGTTCTGAAGATTCAGAGCAGGCGCAGCAGGGACAGAAGGATTGTGAGGAGGTTTGGCAGCATGTGACCTCCAGAAGGAGAAAGAGGAGCGTCCATGCACCAGCAATGGAGATACAGGTGAGCAATCGTTTCCATGTTCTCTCTACAGGTACTAATGCGGAGAGTGGACTAGATGACCCATCTGAGGGAAGGGAGCAGAAGGAGACTCCACCAATTGGAAGGCAAAAAATGCACTGTCCTAGAGATGGGGGTTCCACGACCACCACTCCCAAGAGGAGGAGGAGGGTGGTGGTGGTCGGGGACTCCCTCCTCAGGGGGACTGAGTCATCTATCTGCCGCCCCGACCGGGAAAACCGAGAGGTCTGCTGCTTGCCAGCAGCTAGGATACACGATGTGACGGAGAGACTGCCGAGACTCATCAAGCCCTCGGATCACTACCCCTTCCTGCTTCTCCACGTGGGCACCAATGATACTGCCAAGAATGACCTTGAGCGGATCACTGCAGACTACGTGGCTCTGGGAAGAAGGATAAAGGAGTTTGAGGCGCAAGTGGTGTTCTCGTCCATCCTCCCTGTGCAAGGAAAAGGCCGGGGTAGAGACCGTCGAATCGTGGAAGTCAACGAATGGCTACGCAGGTGGTGTCGGAGAGAAGGCTTTGGATTCTTCGACCATGGGATGGTGTTCCAAGAAGGAGTGCTAGGCAGAGACGGGCTCCACCTAACGAAGAGAGGGAAGAGCATCTTCGCCAGCAGGCTGGCTAACCTAGTGAGGAGGGCTTTAAACTAGGTTCACCGGGGGAAGGAGACCAAAGCCCTGAGGTAAGTGGGGAAATGGGATCCTGGGAGGAAGCACAAGCAGGAGAGCGCAAGAGGGGAGGACTCCTGTCTCATGCTGAGAAAGAGGGACGATCGAGGAGTTATCTTAAGTGCCTATACACAAATGCAAGAAGCCTGGGAAACAAGCAGGGGGAACTGGAAGTCCTGGCACAGTCAGGGAACTATGATGTGATTGGAATAACAGAGACTTGGTGGGATAACTCACATGACTGGAGTACTGTCATGGATGGATATAAACTGTTCAGGAAGGACAGGCAGGGCAGAAAAGGTGGGGGAGTTGCGTTGCATGTAAGAGAGGAGTATGACTGCTCAGAACTCCGGTATGAAACTGCAGAAAAACCTGAGTCTCTGGATAAAGTTGAGAAGTGGGAGCAACAAGGGTGATGTCGTGGTTGGAGTCTGCTATAGACCACCAGACCAGGGGGATGAGGTGGATGAGGCTTTCTTCTGGCAACTAGCAGAAGTTGCTAGATCGCAGGCCCTGGTTCTCATGGGAGACTTTAATCACCCTGATATCTGCTGGGAGAGCAATACAGCGGTGCACAGGCAATCCAGGAAATTTTTGGAAAGTGTAGGGGCCAATTTCCTGGTGCAAGTGCTGGAGGAACCAACTAGGGGCAAAGCTTTTCTTGACCTGCTGCTCACAAACAGGGAAGAACTAGTAGGGGAAGCAAAAGTGGATGGGAACCTGGGAGGCAGTGACCATGAGATGGTCGAGTTCAGGATCCTGACACAAGGAAGAAAGGAGAGCAGCAGAATACGGACCCTGGACTTCAGAAAAGCAGACTTTGACTCCCTCAGGGAACAGATGGGCAGGATCCCCTGGGAGAATAACATGAAGGGCAAAGGGGTCCAGGAGAGCTGGCTGTATTTTAAAGAATCCTTATTGAGGTTGCAGGAACAAACCATCCCAATGTGTAGAAAGAATAGTAAATATGGCAGGCGACCAGCTTGGCTAAACAGTGAAATCCTTGCTGATCTTAAACGCAAAAAAGAAGCTTACAAGAAGTGGAAGATTGGACAAATGACCAGGGAGGAGTATAAAAATATTGCTCAGGCGTGCAGGAGTGAAATCAGGAAGGCCAAATCACACTTGGAGTTGCAGTTAGCAAGAGATGTTAAGAGTAACAAGAAGGGTTTCTTCAGGTATGTTAGCAACAAGAAGAAAATCAAGGAAAGTGTGGGCCCCTTACTGAATGAGGGAGGCAACCTAGTGACCGAGGATGTGGAAAAAGCTAATGTACTCAATGATTTTTTTGCCTCTGTCTTCACGCACA
The DNA here is from genome assembly GCF_027887155.1 of Malaclemys terrapin pileata. Lineage (NCBI taxonomy): Eukaryota > Metazoa > Chordata > Testudines > Emydidae > Malaclemys > Malaclemys terrapin. The sequence continues at coordinate 163,717,256 of NC_071507.1, read as the reverse complement.
AGGTCAGCTCCCAGATTGCTGCACTGGGCAGTACAGCATGGGGAGGAGGTGACCAACCCTCTGTGGAGAAAGAAGTGGTTCGGGACTATTTAGAAAAACTGGATGTGCACAAGTCCATGGGGCCGGATGCGCTGCATCCGAGGGTGCTAAAGGAGTTGGCAGGTGAGATTGCAGAGCCATTAGCCATTATTTTTGAAAACTCATGGCGATCGGGGGAGGTCCCAGATGACTGGAAAAAGGCTAATGTAGTGCCCATCTTTAAAAAAGGGAGGAAGGAGGATCCGGGGAACTACAGGCCAGTCAGCCTCACCTCAGTCCCTGGAAAAATCATGGAGCAGGTCCTCAAGGAATCAATTATGAAACATTTAGAGGAGAGGAAAGTGATCAGGAACAGTCAGCATGGATTCATGAAGGGGAAGTCGTGCCTGACTAACCTAATTGCCTTCTATGATGAGATAACTGGCTCTGTGGATGAGGGGAAAGCAGTGGATGTGTTATTCCTTGACTTTAGCAAAGCTTTTGATACGGTCTCCCACAGTATTCTTGCCGCCAAGTTAAAGAAGTATGGGCTGGATGAATGGACTGTAAGGTAGATAGAAAGCTGGCTAGATCGTCGGGCTCAACGGGTAGTGATCAATGGCTCCATGTCTAGTTGGCAGCCGGTTTCAAGCGGAGTGCCCCAAGGGTCGGTCCTGGGGCTGGTTTTGTTTAATATCTTTATTAATGATCTGGAGGATGGTGTGGACTGCACTCTCAGCAAGTTTGCAGATGACACTAAACTAGGAGGCGTGGTAGATACACTAGAGGGTAGGGATCGGATACAGAGGGACCTAGACAAATTAGAGGATTGGGACGAAAAAAACCTGATGAGGTTCAACAAGGACAAGTGCAGAGTCCTGCACTTAGGACGGAAGAATCCCATGAACTGCTACAGACTAGGGACCGAATGGCTAGGTAGCAGTTCTGCAGAAAAGGACCTAGGGGTCACAGTGGACGAGAAGCTGGATATGAGTCAACAGTGTGCTCTTGTTGCCAAGAAGGCTAACGGCATTTTGGGCTGTATAAGTAGGGGCATTGCCAGCAGATTGAGGAACGTGATCGTTCCCCTTTATTCGACATTGGTGAGGCCTCATCTGGAATACTGTGTCCAGTTTTGGGCCCCACACTACAAGAAGAATGTGGAAAAATTGGAAAGAGTCCAGCGGAGGGCAACAAAAATGATTAGGGGTCTGAAGCACATGACTTATGAGGAGAGGCTGAAGGAACTGGGATTGTTTAGTCTCCAGAAGAGAAGAATGAGGGGGGATTTGATAGCAGCCTTCAACTACCTGAAGGGGGGTTCCAAAGAGGATGGAGCTCGGCTGTTCTCAGTGGTGGCAGACGACAGAACAAGGAGCAATGGTCTCAAGTTGCAGTGGGGGAGGTCCAGGTTGGATATCAGGAAAAACTATTTCACTAGGAGGGTGGTGAAACACTGGAATGCGTTACCTAGGGAGGTGGTGGAGTCTCCTTCCTTGGAGGTTTTTAAGGCCCGGCTTGATAAAGCCCTGGCTGGGATGATTTAGCTGGGAATTGGTCCTGCTTTGAGCAGGGGGTTGGACTAGATGACCTCTTGAGGTCCCTTCCAACTCTGATATTCTATGATTCTATGATTTCTTTTTCATACCTTTGGGATTTCAGTTCCTGTCTTCTGAACCGTAGTACTGGAACAAACATGAATTCTTCAATGGTTCATTGGGGATTTTCTGGCTTTCAGGAGGTTTGTTAACTAAATTCTATTGTACTTAGGGCTAGTTACTATATTTTTGCTGTCACTTTTTTTTTTATTATTGTTAATTCTTCTATAGTCAGAAAAGTACTTCATAGCAGGACAGAGAGCCTGATCTATGCATATTTATAGCGGCTGATGCCTGTGTATTTTTCCATATTACAAGGTTTGCAAACTTTACCAAAAAGGAGAAAACGATGAGACTGGAGGGGAAATTTTCAAAGGCACAAGGGCAGTTATGTGTCTGGCTTCTATTGAAAGTCAGGCAGTGATGACTTTTCAGAAGATAAAGTGTCTTGTAACATTCACTGTACTTCAGCATAAGTGCCTAGCACTTTCTGCAAATCATTCCTAATGACTATCGACCCCACTTAACAAAGATGTGAACAAACTGAAATAAGTTGATGATGATCCTTATAAGCTCATTTAGCACCTTCCCACTAAATAGGAAAACTGCCAAGGTGCCTGTTATAAGAAATGCTAGGGGACCTTTGTGTTACTTTAGTCTGACACTGACCCCGACCTAGTTGCACTCTCCTCGTTTTTGCCATAAGGTAGCAGTGTACTGAGAGACCCCTGGGATATCTTGTTTAGTAGAGGAGAGCACCATGACCTACCAAACACAACGCTATGCATTTTGTTTTGTCCCAAAAGTCCCTTGCACCACTAGGAGCCAGAGAGCCCTTGGCCACCACATGTACTGAGGGCCAAATCCTGTTCCCATTAAAGCCAATGGAAAAGTTCCCATTGATTTTCACAAGAGCAGGATTTGGCCCTAAGTACAGGAAGCAACACTGTCCAAATGCCTGCTAAACACAAGCTGTGGAGAATGAGGTGGTGATCTGTATTATTTTTAATTATTATCTGTACCTCAGTTTACCTGTTTGATGTTGTCCAGCTTGAGTGCCTGGAATTCAATCAAATGAACCTGTTAGGGGGGAAATGAACAGGAAACAAAACAATTACGAAGACAAGGTACCACCAGAGAGAATCTGTAGGGTCCTTTAGGCAACAACAGGGGAGCTATTAACTGGGAAATGCCCCCATCTGGCTCCAGGCAAGCAGGTAAATTTTTCTCGGGTTGGAGCCCAGGATCCAAGGGGCACTAAACCATTAAAGACCCCAGATTAGAGTGGAAGGGGTGTGAGCAGCATCAGCTGCTGTGGGGGTGGAAGTGGGGAGCTGGGAGAGAAAACACTGCAAGGGGAAAGCCTGTCTTTCCCAGTCCAAAGGTGGAGGCACTTGAGTGAAGTGGAAACGACCAAAACTTGCAAGGAAAGGGTAATGTCTAGGTGGGGCCAGATGCATAGTGACTATTGTTTATACCCTTCTCTCTGCTTGCTGTGTAACTCTGGTCAAAAATTCATTTGTTTTAAACATACTGTTTTTGAGTCACTTTAACTGCAGACAGGCTCCCTGAGGGAAATTTCTTCTGAGTGCCAAATACTGCCAGGCCTGTCCTTTTAACAGTTCGAAACAGGGGGGCTGCTGCCCTGAGACCAGTCTGAGTGTAAGTGAAGAAAGGAGAAGGAAGTGAAACCCGTCACCTGAGGTGTGCTCTCCTGAGGGGTTGCAAAGGGGTGGAAGGCACTGCTCACAGGACACAGGATGGCAGGAACAGGGTGTGCTGTAGCCTGGTGAGCCAGCCTTAAGTGGGGTGAACTGCAGAGTCTAACTCTGGGAGGAGTGCAAGTAAAGACCTGTCACATGGAAAGGATGCCCACAGAGAGACCGGGGCAGCAACTCACCCCTGAACCAGGACACAAGCATTCCAAACCAGTGCTGCACCCAAACCTGTTGCTTGGGGCCCAATTCTGTGACTCCCTTACTTATGCGAAGTAGTACTTACTCCCGAGTGGTTGTGATGAAGCTGAAGCGGCTACCTGCACTAGGGCTAGTTAGCAGGACAAAGGGTTGCAGGCATCTGTACACCCCAACAGACAATCTAAAAATCTCAGTGCTTCTAGATATTAAGGCATGAGCTTAATTCCGGAGTTGTAAGAGAGGCTTACCTGAAATTCAGTCACTGAACAAGGTGTTGGAAAACATGATGATCCAATGGAGAGAAGGCTGGAGACACTGGGATGCTCAGTACAGAATGTTTGTTCTTATCCCTCAATGCTCATATTGAACAGGGCCTTTGGCTTAGTTGCAGAGCAATGTGTCTCACTTATATTGCAAAGGCTGCCCAAAGACCATTAATAATTAGTACCAGGGAGCTGCACTAGGGCATGGTTCAGTATTTTACAGCTCTTTTTGGCTGATTAGTAAATACTTGGGACTCCTGAAGAGCAATGGACTTTAGTCTATTATCCCTTTCTTCTGTATTGTGAGAGGTGTGATCGAAACTGATCTCACAGATCTGCCTTCCCCAAAGTTTGGAGAATAATAATGAATATTCTATAGGCTCTAGTAACAGAGGGACTAGACACTGACAGGCCTGGATGTGAACAGCACTGAAGTGAGGATTGCTGCCTCCTTAGGTATGTCCCTACCCTCTTCCACTGCAATCTGAGAGACTCCACAGGCTTCAACCTGCATGAATGGGGAGAATGGCCTGATGTTTCTTTGGAATGCTCCACATGGGATGAGAGTTGGGGAGGGGCTGGGCTGCAGAGACCAATCCATAGGGAACAGGAGCTGCCTGCATGCTGCACCATCCATGGACTGCCGGACCACACCCCCATGTCAAGGGCAGTCACCACATCGGTACTTTGCCTGCATATCTGAGAATCCTCCCCTCCTGCCCCGCAGGGGAGGGAGAAGGTGCAGCATAGGAGTTATTGATGCCTTGAGCAGCATTCATTCTCCTTCAGAATAGCCTCACGCCTCAGAGCCAGGCAGCTGCTCCTCTCCAACCTTGTCCTCGCTAGATCTGTGAAGATGGCACAACTCCAGGCTCACAGACAGGAAGACACATGCTGTGGAATCACTAAGGCCCCTCACCCGCAATTCTGGGTCCCAGGAACTATTCTAGTGGTTTCTCCTCTTCTCTGTGACAGGAAGCCAGGCAGCAATTCAGATCATGTTAAGTAAAAGTAAAGTTAAGTATTGGAAGTAAAACGCTGGCAGTAGCAATGAAGACACTCAAAAACCCAGCCTCCCTTCACTCCCTCTCACACAGTGACAGAAATTAACTATTTGATCCTGAATTGAGAATGTTAGAAAGTAACTTATCAACCACCTGGTGGCAGCAAACCACTGGGATTGGAGAACATGACAGGCTACTGAGCCAGAACTCAGAAAGAGCAACTGGCAGGTGTTCATCTTCTAAGTTTCCTGGAACTCAGGCTTGGGAAGGTAAATTATTTCAATGTCACATGACAGGTCTCCTGTACTAGGATACCAGAGCCAGTAGGGAAAGCTCCTGTGGCAAAGGCGGTAGGATAAATGAGATAGTTCATGTTCTCTTCTTAAATGGTTGCAAGCACTTTGGCGGACAGGATTAGAAATCAAAACTGTGACAAATTGGAGAATTGGTCTGAAATTACCTTTACTGAATTTAATCATGTTAAGTGCAAAGAACTTCCTTTAGGAAGGAAAAACCAAATGCACAACGGGGAATAACTGGCGAGGTGGTAGTACTGCTAAAAAGGATCTGGTGGTTATAGTGGATCACAAATTGAGAATAAGCCAACAACAGGATGGAGTTGGAAAAGAATGCTAATATTCTGGGGTGTATTAACAGGACTGTCATACAGAAGACACAGGAGGTAATTGTCTTCCTATACTTGATGCTAGTGAGGCCTCAGATGGAGCACTGTGTCCAGTTCTGGGTGCCTCACTTTAAGAGAGATGTGGACTGACCTAAGAGGAAAGGTTAAATAAACTGGGTATGTTTAATATTGAGAAATGACTGATGGGGGTCCTGGCAGTCTTCAAATAAGTTAAGGGCTGTTATAAAGAGGACTGTGATCAATTGTTCTCCATGTCCGCTGAAGGCAGGACAAGAAGTAATGGATTTAACCTGCAGCAAGGGACATTTAAGTGAGATATTATGAACAATTTTCTAACTATAAGGATAATTAGGCACTGGAACAGACTTCCAAGGGAGGTTGCGGAATCCCCATCATTGGAGGTTTCTAATAACACCTTAGACCAGCACCTGCCTGGGATGGTCTAGATGTAGTTGGTCCTGCCTCAGTGCAGGGGACTGGACTAGATAATCTCCAGGTCCCTTCTAGCTCAAATTTCTCAGATTAATCCAAGGATTAAACTGGAGCTGCAATTAACATTAGGCAGGTGTCAACAGACATGAGCCAAGGTAGACAGATCAGCCCAAAACTTCTCTTGGATGAAGGAAATACAGCCCTAATACTGAAACGTCTGGTCAACTTCAGGCTGGGGAGCTTCCCAGAAGAGCAGGGAATCCACTTGGGTGCGGGCAAGCATACTGTATTGTAATGAGTATGCTTCCCATTACACCACAATTGCCACATAAATTGGTTATTCTTACTGAGCAGTATCTCCCTTCCTACCCTGCAACTATTGCAGAAGTTGAGCAGTGCCAATAGAATGGGGAAAAATCTTCTTACCTATAAAATGAGCTCACTTGACAAAATATAGAATGTGATAACATTTTACAGTGCGTAACTGTACTTCACCTGGCTCAAGAGTTGATAAACACACATGAAATCCCTCTGAAGATTCATTTTCCATGAAACTGTACTAAGAGCAAAACATGGGTTGGGGTAAAAGATGCATGCCTATTCTCTCCTGCCCGCCCTGTATGCCTTGTCTGTCTACAATAGCAGGAGCATTAGATTATGAATTTTATTAACCCATATGCAATGGATAAGTTTTAGGAGATGTGTATAATTTGTATTTTAAAACTGGGAGAGAAAAAAGTTGTATCAGGTTATTAAAATCATGAGAATGTCTCAGCTCTGATGTTCGCTTAACTTAAAACATGTTTCAACGATTAGATCAACAAATAATAAAAAAAAGCAATGCTACCCACATATGAATGAAATTACTTTATTAGGTTAAATACATTATATTTTGTATTATATTAAATACAAAAGGTCTTCCATATTAGTGTTGAATGAATATTTATGGAACAAGTTAGCTACAAGACGGCTACACTCCAGTGATAGAATGTCCTAAGATGGTTAATACGGGGGGTGGAGGGGGGGACCAGAAGGAGATAAAAGTTTGATACAAATACAGAATGTGGGTATTTTAGAGCTATGATGTTTGTGTCTCACAAACTTGACTCACTTGAGAGATCTAGTAACACCCTCCTGGCTTTTTAAATAAAAAAAAAAATTACTTGTTTTCCAGGGGTACGTCCACCATCAAAAAGCTAAGTGCAAGCGAAACAGAACCCTTTATCCCACTGAAATCTTATCTGGATTTTAGAGTAAATGCTTGGAGTTGGCAGAAAACGCTTATACTAGTGAAAAGTGATTACGCTGGAGGTTTCACCTTCCCCCAGAAAATCAAAATTTTCTAGTTAGACAATGTGTGTATTCATTTCATTAACTCAGAACAGCAAGAGAAATTTAATAAAAATACATCTTACTAAATGTAGACAAGTAGCTTAGTAATTAATACTTGTATATTGTGTTTTCTATTTGTTATCCACCTCTCTAGCATCACATATTGTTCAGTTAGCTATTCCATTCAAGTGTGATGTACCTTTATCTGTAGTTTACCAGCACATGTACATTCTAAGCAGTTTAAGTGTGAGTATTTGCTAGCATTGAGCTCATCACTGCTATTTTAACCAGCCACATTAATTTGCTTACACATTAAAAGTTCATTTGGAGAACTCTCTTCACAGTCTCCGTGTATTTATCATCAGGGACAGGTTTCCTCTGGCTGCCAGGCTCCAGAAATTTCTTAACTGTGGGGATGTCGCTTATTCTTGCTTTAAAAGCCTAAAAACAGGAAACATCACAAGAATATTTAAAGGCCAGAAAGTGAGAGAAAAAAATGACATCAATTTGTGTTAAAGCAGAGGACTGGACTGACAGTGTTTGGTTGCCATTTAATCCTAAGAATGCCAAAGTTTAAGGTAGACAAGGTGGGTGAGGTAGAATCTTTTACTGGACCAACTTCTGTTGGTGAGAAACAAGCTTTCGAGTCACACTGAGTTCTTCTTCAGGCCTGGAAAAGGTATGTAGTTTTCAGCAGCCAGTTCGGGATTCCCAACACATTGATGTGCGGCTCTATGGTTCGCCAACTGAGAAACCTAGAGGCCCCTCTAGGAAGGCTTTTCACAAAAGCCATCTGTGACATTCCCCTCTGGTGTTATCTGGACTGGTGATCTGCTAGGTCACCCCAATCCTTGACTCTGGGAGACAGCCTTACCCTGTGAGAACCCCCACTCCTGGGCTGTTCACGCACAGCCTCTGGAATTGTGCAACCGAATGACACTAGCCAATGTCTCCGGTCCCAGACACAACTCTAGGAACCTCCGTCTTGCAGTATCCAGTTGTACCTGCTGGACATTGCAAGTTTATTCATCAATTTAACAAAGAAATTGATATATCCCAAGGGGAGTCTCTGACACACTTCAAACCAAACACACTGCTTCAGGTAGAACAAACAAACAGATATATTAAATACAAAGATAAAATTTAAGTGATTATAAGTCAAAGCATAACAAGTCAGATTTGGTCAAATGAAATAAAAGCAAAACGCATTCTAAGCTGATCTTAACACTTTTGGTGCCCTTACAAACTTAGATGCTTCTCACTCTTCAGCCTGGCTCTCTCCTTTGATCAGCACTTCAGTCGCTTGGTGTGGTGTCTGTAGATGTAGGTGGAAGAGAGAGAGAGCGCGCGAGCGCGTGCATGCATGGCAAATGTCTCTCCCTTTTATCATGTCCTTTCTTCCCTCTTGGTTTTGCCCCTTCCCTCCCACCCCAACCCTTCAGAGTCAGGTGAGCATTATCTCATTGCAGTTCCAAACTGACCAAAGGAAGGGGGGTGACTCACTCAAGAGTCTAACAGATTCTTTTGTTGCTGCCTAGGCAAGCATCTTTTGTTCCTGTAGGGCTGGTCTGGTCTGGTCCCATACATGCCCTGATGAGGTGTGAACTGCCTCTCAGCTCTTGGACTGTTTTTGCCTGGGCTTATTTTTAAGCCATGAGGATACATTTTCAGCCTCATAACTACATACATAAAATTATAACCTTACTAGAACAACCATGCTCAGTGTGTGATGAGCCTTCCGAAGACACCCAACACGACAAACTTTGCATTGGATACCACACAATCATTTTATAAAGATGAACATGGGGGTATAGGGTGATCCCCCAAGGTATAGAGCATCACACTCTCCCAGGAAAGGGTATTCTTACCTTGAAATGTATAAAGAATTTGCATTTGCATTATGAACCTGCAATTCTGCATTGTTCAGGCAAGTGAGAGAAATGCTGTCTAGAAGACAGCACCAAATATCTTGTGGTTTACTGTAAATGCATGGCCTCATCTCAGGTGCCCCTTGTGAAAGCCCTCTCAGGTCCCCAGTAACTCCATGCAAGCTTGTCTTCTAGTCCATCAACAGTTTATTGACAAAACATAGTGCAAATAGTCCATAACAGAATCCCCAGAACACAGTCAATATCACCCAGTTCTTGTTCTGACCATACCCCAGTGTCTTCCATCACAGGTAGGCTCATCGGTCCTCATCCATCCCTCTGCCAGGACCACCAACCCAGCCCTTCCTTCTGGGGTGCAACCCCACTCTTCCCAGTGGAGGCTCCCACAGCCTTTCGGTTGGGAGCATCCATCACTCTCCCTGGCCTTCTTACTGTTCCTCAGGATCCAGTTCTCCATCTCCAGGAGATGTCAGTGGGTAAGCCCCTCTGCTGCTCCCACTTCTTTCAGCCCTGTCTCTCTGGCTTGTGGACACCAGCCAGAAAATGCCTCTTTCTGCTCTTCTGACTTCAACTGTCTCCCAGGAACCACCTCCTTTTTCTAGCAGCTCTCACCTCCTGCCCTTTTCCTGTCTCAGTCTGCTCACAGTCTCTTTCTTACTAGGCCTCTTACATCCCGAGGTGCTCTCCCAGCCTGCTAACTGACCAAATGGGACCACCTGGACTGGAAAAGCACAGCTGGACCAGTAAATTAAGGTAAGTGTAACAGGGTAGCTGAACCCAGTTTAAAGAACCGACACTAATCTTACTGTAAGTGAACAATGGAGGCCAATAGAAGTGGTAACAAAAGTAACAGAAGGTGCCCATCTTTGTCCCCATTTCTGGGAGAATAAATTAAGAAGTGTACAAATGATAAACGGGAAAATGAGAAGGGTTGTCACCTTGCTATGTTCAAATTGCAGGGGCTGTCTGTACCGTAAAGTACATGAGTGAAGTTGTATAGAGATTGATGTTTTAGGATCCAGAGTTCCCTAGGGCTTGTCTACATAGGCCACTTTAGGGAACTCTCCCTCCATCATTTTAGCACCAGTCCAGCTCCAGCAGGGAGAGCTAGAATACACCAGCTGCTAGTGTTTTTAATACCCTGTTGTCAACACCTGCTCTGAATATCTACACCACATACTCTCACCATTGTTAGTATAGTGGAGCTCAACTGGTGCTAATGCAACAAAGGAAGGGCTCCCAAAAATTGAGAGTGTCAATGCAGTTCTACAGAAGTGCTTGACCTCAGTCTTGGGGACACGTCCTGCATCGGTGCTGTGACTCAGAATAGGTTAACGTTAGTACTCTCCTGTATTTAAATTGTGCTCCTATATTCATCTCTGTCCCTTAGACCAAGTCATTAGGGTAATTTAACATGTTTCTTCTTATTTTATCCTAACAATGCAATTTAAGCTTTTAGTCATCAGAGACTAGAGAACAGCACAAAAGGAACACTTAGCCTAGCAACCAGCCTTCCCTGTTTCCTGCCCAATTCCATCACATTATTCTCACTAGTGGTAAAGGGATCACAGGGGATATCTCCTGTCCTGTATCGACACACAGTGAAGGGAAAGCATCAGTTATCTGTAATTTTAATATCACCTCATACAAGTCACATCTTGTGATCTGGAGCTATCGTCTACTGAATAGCCCCAGAGAACTGAAAGGAGAATGAAAAGCCATTGTACAGAATATGAAACAAATTATATATTCCTATAACAGGGGTATCATTTTCTATTGGATCTATGAGGAGGTTTTCCAGAGGGAAGCAGTGGGGACTGGAAAGAAAAGGGATCAGATAAAGGATTCATAGAATGACAAAGTTAAGAGAAACACTGTTCATGTTTGTGCAGTGTTTTGAAAAAAAACATCGTGCTACATGTGCAAAGGTTTATTTTTCAAATGGCCTTGAGACATTTCTGTCAAGCGTTTGTTTTACTTGTTAGTATAGTTACCTGTAATAGAGGGAACTCCGAGAGAACACTGGACTTCTTCTCTTCTACCATTAAAATGGCTTCAAGCAGATGAACATCCGCCCAGCTGAACTGATTGCCAACAAGAAAACTCTGTCCTTGGTCTCTTAAAATCTGCAAGATACACGCAAAGAAATGCCACAGTGTGGACACAGGGAACTCTAATCAGTACCTTTTAAAGTGCTTGAGCCAAAGCCTCACTATCTAGACCACGCACTTCCAATGAAGCTGCTGGGCTTCTTTGCTGCTATCTTTCGCTACCTTACAAGAGGAACACCACTAGGTAGGCCATGGGAGAAGTCAGTTCAATTCCTGCTCTGCCATGAACTTCCCGTGGACCCTGGGCAAGGTACAGAGGAAGGGACTTAGTTCCCATGAAGGGACTTAGATGTTGCAATGTTGAGTGCCACATAGAAGGTTTAGGTGGCTGGGGGGGAAATTACAGGAGTAACAAATGTAATTCACAGTGCCTGAGTTAGGCATGCAGGCTCCTATACAGTGCTTGGGGAGAGAGAGGTGCACTACAATGCGACCCACAAAAATCAGCTAGGCAGGGAGCTGCCTAAGCTAACCAATAGAAGATGCTGAAGAGAAGAGTATGTCCTAAGCCTTGTCCTTCTCACAGAGCTAGGAACCTAAGTGAGGGCTGCAGGGAGGCATCTAGCTCTGCTTGCAATCCACAAACTGGGGAAGATGGGGGTTCAGCCACTTAACTTGCATGCAGGGCCCAAAACAAAACTGGAAGAAGAGAGGAGGTGCTTTCTTTAACCTTTTGCCTAGCGCAGGAGTTCTCAAACTTCATTTCACTGTGACCCCCTTCTGACAACACAAGTTACTTCACAGTCCCAGGAGGGGGGACCGAAGCCTCAGCCTGCCCAAGCCCCACTATCTTGGGTCGGGGGGCCAAAACCCAAGCCCCACTGCTCCAGGTAGGGGGACCAAAGCCGAAACTCAAGGGCTTCAGCCCCAGGCAGGGGGCCTGCAACCTGAGTCTTGCCACCCAGGGCTGAAGCCCTCGGGCTTTGGCTTCGGCCCCAGACCCCAGCAAGTGTAAGCCAGTCCTGGCAATCCCATTCAAAGAGGGTCATGACCCATTTTTGGGGTCCCGACCCACAGATTGAGAACTGCTGGCCTACTGGTTTGGATACTCACCCAGAATGTGGGAGACCCCTGGTTTCAAGTTCCCCCTCCTGATGCAGATAAGAGATTTGACTATGGATCTGCCACCTCTGGGGAGTGCCCTAACCACTAGGCTATAGAATAGTCTGACATGGGACTCCCTCATTCTGTCCTACTCAGGTTGATCCACACTAAATAACTGAAGTAAATATTAACTGGGCTAGGGAAAGTTAGAATGTCTCTATAGCCAAGCAAGGGTTTTGTGGATCATAGTGATGCCTAAAACTGGGACACAGGCATCTAAGCATCTTTATGGATTGTACCCTTAGCCTTTCTGTACCTGAGTTCCCAATGTGTAATATAGGAACAAATAGTGCTCCCTTATCTTCACAACACGCCTGTGAGGTAACTGCAATGAAGAGTGTGAGGTGCTCAGATACTACAGTGGTCAGGGATATTAAGTACCTTAGATAGGGAGATACTAATATGCAGCTGCTTTGTGAAGTAGGTATGTTAATATTTTGTAAGTCAGCCAGTTTTGGGTCACAGTTAAATATTTTTAGGTCTCCAGGACTGGCTAATAGTTGCTGTTTAACATCCTCCCTAGTTAATGATGGAATAGAAAGTATTTAATCACTGTAAGATATTAATACATCATTCTGCTTCTTTACCCAAATAAAATAGAAATATCAGATTACTTCTGCCTGTTCTACATCGTGATTGACAATTACCAACCTTATTTCATATCAAATCTATACCCCTGCTAAGATTTAGTTTGTTTTACTATATTTGAAGAATTCCTTCAGTCTTCAAACCTCTACTGGCCATAGATTTCTTTATTTGTCTGTTTTTTAAGCTTCCCTTATCAACTGTCAATTCCTTAACTGCCAATCTCTGCTCATTGCTATCAACCTCCCCATTTTTCTATTTGTTTTATATATGGAAATTTATTATTTCACTCATTTAATGTTTTAACCAGAAGAACAAACCAACCTGAAGAAGCTTTCTTTCATGATTTTGGGCAGGAAGTATCTAATAGAGCATTTTTAGTCAACTTCCAACTACACCTCTACCCCGATATAACGCGACCTGATATAACACGAATTCGGATATAACGCGGTAAAGCAGTGCTCCGGGCGGGTGGGGCTGTGCACTCCGGCGGATCAAAGCAAATTCGATATAACGTGGTTTCACCTATAATGCAGTAAGATTTTTTGGCTCCCGAGGACAGCGTTATATCGAGGTAGAGGGGTATTCACATTTTTATGTTTTACATTTGTCCTCGCACTCAAGTTTGCTCATGATTGTTTTCAGCTTTGGGAAGTTGGTGCTTACTGGATGGGACTATATTGTGTTTCCACATAAGTTAAGTTGTGATCAGTTGCACTTAGACACCATCAGTTTTTAGTTGAATGATTAATTTAGCTATCGGTCAGAATGAAATATTCTACAGAATTACCTCCAGTAGATTATAACTTATTGTCATAAAGTATTGCAATCTATAATTTTTAGAAATTCGAAGGATGTTTTAATAGTGGCAGCATGTCCTCCAGCCTGAAATTCCTCACTATAACACAATTGTTATAGGCAGATGTGTAAGGTACTGCTCATCCTGTTCCTTCATCTGATTTTGGGTCTAACAGACCCCCACTAGTATTTGTCTTGTGATTTACTAGTTACAACGTTGATCAAAAAGCAAGTCCTGTACTTCTGCCTTCTGTTATGCCCACTCTACAATCCTGCATTGCATCATTAAGAACTCTCAAGAGTAACATGAGTGAGCAAACGCATTTTGCCACACACCTTTTCATAGACTGGGAAGTATCTGTTTGTGGCCTTTTGGATTATTACAGCATGCTGCTTCTCCTTATTCTCAGCTGATAAGAAAGGGCACACTATAATTAACCCCATTAGATCAGTTGTTCCTTCCACATACATGTCAATCCTAAAGAGAAATAGAGATTGTCAGTTAAAATGCACTTTTATTTAGGCTAAAGAGGCATCACTAGTCAGCTTTGTTTTGCAATAGTACAAGTATAATTATTTTCCTGCAGGAAAAGCTGCGTCTCCAGTTTAAGAAGGGAATTTGGTGTTCATAAAGAGACTGTTGGATTCATGCTATGGCCCTGACACTGCTGCTCCTCTTGCCCCCATCTTATGAGCTCATCTTAGGGATCTTAGTAATAGTAGGCTTTTTTAAACAACACTACATTGATGCCAATCAAAGTTTAGCCGCTGCCTTCAACTGGAGTTAGAGTAATTTCTTAGTTTATAGTAGACGGCAGTACCTAGCCAGATTTGATTTAGTGTAGCAATTTTCAGATATCCCCTTTATTCAGTTTTCCGGATCAGAGATATCTGGACATTGTCTCAAAAACATAATACCAAAAGGATTTAACAATTAAAGATGACCCGGTGAGATGGCCTCCTTGGATCCATTCAGCCTGTCTCATTAGAAATTAGAGGCTCATCACACAAGACTATGACTCAGTTATGCTAACTCTAATCCCACACTCTATTCTAAAGGGACAGTCTCTTGAAAAGCTCTCTCAAAAGGACCCAGTTCATTAATTAGGAGATACTTTTAGACACCAGTGCAAACTTTAGCCTCTGTCAGCTTCACAACTGGAGTCCTATTTAGCTTAAAAAATTAGGATTATCTAGAGCAGATTACTCTGGAACAATCACTGGTAGCTCTTCTACACCTTCCCCACATATATTCTAAGGCACTTCAAAAAGTTTCAGCCACATGCAATAAGTAATAAGGGTTGGCTACCATACAAGTGTGAATCAAGTCATCTGGAAGTAGGCTTAAAATGTAAAGACTGCAGCTCAAGTTAAATCTAGAGGTAATTAACAAGGAGGTATTCTGCTAGAAGAAAGATTCTAGGTGCCAACTTTCCCTCTTTCCCATGGGTGCTCAGCCCCACTCCACCCCTTCCATGAGGCCCCATCCCTGCCCTGCCCCCATTCCAACCCCTTTCCCAAAGTCCCCACCCCAACTCCATTCCCTCCCTGCCCCTATTCTAACTCCTTCCCCAAATCCCTGCCCTGGTCCCACCTCGTCTCCTGAGCATGCCACGTTCCAGCTCCTCCCACTCCCTCTCGGAGCGTGCTAATGCCGCCAAACAGCTGTTTGGCTGCGGCCGGGCAGGAAGTGCTGGGAGGTAGGCAGAGGAGCAGGGACGCAGCACACTCAGGAGAGGAAGAGGTGGGGCGGGGGGAGTGAGGGGAGCTTGGCTGCTGGTGGGTGCAGAGCACCACAAATTTTTCCCTGTGGATGCTCCAGCCCTGGAGCACCCACCGGAGTTGGCGCCTATCCAGAGGTCCAAGACCCCAGAGAAGCAGGTCACAATTAGACTGGTAGATACAAAGGAAGTAATTCGATTGGATGTAATTTCAAATTAACCCAAACATCTCCCAGTAGAGATTAAACACCCTTCCCCCCAGCTACTGAAGGAATACTTGAAAATGTACTCTTTATAATGCTGCTATGTAATGTGATGCTACTTGAAGGCAACATCACACTATGAGGAGTCGGATTTTGCAGCAACAGGAATAATATTGAAGTTCTGGTCACCAAACCATTTTTATTTGTAAGAGACTTGGATTTTAACTCCATCACCTGATAAACCCCAGCCAACTTCTGTGGTGGCTGCCTAGCCAGACTGATTAAAATCAGAGCATAGCAACTTACTGGTTCAGATCTCAGTTAAATATAAATCATTAGAATACGATGAATTAGTGGGCCAGAATCTGATCTCAGTTACACCAGTGTAACTCCACTGATGCACCGACAACAGTTTGCTAGATAAGCTCTAGTTGTTAATCAGTTGGTTACTACAAGAGACTGAGTAAGAATAGTGCTGCTACAGTACATTGCTCTCTCCTTCAGGTCCTTTCCATAGAGGTTGTATTTTGCTGCTATGTAGCTGAGAATTGCTCTGGTCTGCACCATCTTCATCCTGTCAATTTCCACCAAGGGCACTTGTTGAAAGAGCAGAGATCCATCTTTGGAAAGGAAAAAGGAAACAGTCACATAGTCCCATCCCAATCTTTTATATTGCCCTGGAATGGGGGTCCAATAACACTCTTATATGTTTCCAGTTGCCTTCAGAAGAACTGCTACTTTGGTAATGAAATTTATGTGAACAGTCAATGGGAGTTAGTAACAAAATTGTAACAGTGGAGGCACTCAAAAGAAAATCATTAATTGCTGGAAGGACCCCAGCTATTTTCAAAGATGAAGGAAATAAAAAGTTACTTTGGTTCAGCAAACCTGGTTTTAAAAATAATAAGTTCTCCCTCAGCATGCCAAGGCTTGATTGTACACTTCAGCATTTATGTTGGCACTCCAATACCGGGGAGGATAGCTACCTTAAAAGCATCAACAAGTCTGAAGTATTTAATGCTATATTGACACCCCAAATGCCAACATTTAAAGTGACCTACATAAGGAATTTTTTCCAGCAGAATGGGAGCAGAGGTGGAAACAGAGGAGAAGTCGTTAATACTATTCTACACAGGGGCCTTCGAACAACCCAGGGATTGTGTTTAGATACTATGCATGTGTCTTGTATTATGCTTTATCACATTAGGATTAAATACCAGTAAAATGATCAAACTAGATAAATTGCTCAAAATTCTTAGCTTTTGTATTAAACACAAGATTTCCCAGGAAATAAGATGTTACCCTGAAGCACAGAAACTTGAAACTTTCTAGCACATGCAATGTAGGTTTGGCTGGCACCGCATATGCTGCTGTAAGCTTTTGCAGGGAGGTAAAAAACTCAGACAAATTATATAAAAGTGTTCACGGGAAGGGAACAAATCTCAAAATACCAATTTACTCCATGGAACTGCTTTTCTCATTAATAGGAAAAGCTCATCAATTCTGACATTATACAGTTCTAGAGAGAGTTAGGCAAATATCCAAGAGACTCCTATCATCCTGGTATTAAGGGATGCAAATAGTTACCATCAGTTCTGGTATGAGGAGAACTGCATGGTTTGTGAGCCAAGAACAAACAAAAGTCACTATATCCAGTTTCAACATTAAGTGCATACTAAAAATAACAGGGCCTGATTTGCCACATGGTAGCATTTCACACAGGTTTGAATGACTATACAAGGTGCAAGAGTGTAAAATCAAAGTGACAATTTTGGTTTCACCCCAGTGTGATTTTTGCTGACAGAAAGGATTAATGGCCATTACAAAGGCACTGGCTGACGTGGAGAGAGACAGAACACTGACACTCTGCCGGGTTAGCCTTTAGAACTCAGATACGTCTATTAATCCTTAGTAAGTCACTGTGACTGTCTGAAGAGCATGCTTGTCAGTGCAGGGCAACCTTCCCATCTGCTGATGTCAGTACTCCATTTCACCTCGCTAGTATGTGTATGGGAGGGATGCAATTGACTGGCCCCAAACTACCAAATCTGCCCTTAGCCCACCTTTTCCTAGACAAAGAAAAACTTGGTCAAATATTTCAGATTTCATCTGGACTCACCTTGTAAGAGCTTCTCATATTGTTCCCTTGTTTCCAAAAATTCTTCTTCAAACTGAAAAAAAGAAAAAAGCGCCACCCAGGATATGAACAGAGTTTTTTCAGAGTTCTAGTACCAAGAGCATGGTTACTATAAGGGAGAGCAGAGAGGCAAATGTTCTAGAAGTTAAGAGAGAGCTTGGATAAGCACAAGAAGTTGGGGGAGGTCTAGGTTGGATATTAGGAAAAACTATTTCACTAGGAGGATGGTGAAACACTGGATTATCTAGGGAGGTGGTGGACTTTCCATCCTTAAGAGGCTTTTAAGGCCCGGCTTGACAAAGCCCTGACTGGATGATTTAGTTGGGGTTGGTCCTGCTTTGAGCAGGGGGTTGGACTAGATGACCTCCTGAGGTCTCTTCCAACTCTAATCTTCTATGAAGTTAGAAATCTGACATCACACTAGAAATGACTATGGCTAATGTCAGTTTCCTTCCATTTCACTAATTCACTTGCCTGTCTTTCCCCCTCTGCTCAGAAGATGTGCATAGCATCCAGCAGATCCTGATCAGTTTGCTCAATATTCCCTGCTCAGCCTCATACATATCAGATAAGACAAAATGCTTTGGGATGCAGTTAATTCTCTGCCAGAACTAATCAGTCAGCTGAAGCTGCAAACCTTGAGTAGGAGTCTCACTGGTAAAAAATTGAACACCATGAAAGTGGAAAGACCAGTCCAAAAGAAAGATAAAGCAGACAGGTTGCAATCCTGCCTGCCCCAGATTGTGCATGTTACCACCATAACTGATGAGCTGGATATTAAACATTTCACTGACAACTAATGTAGCAAATATTCAGAATCAAACTTATTCTTTAGCATAGTTTAAAGTGGCTTTGCCAAAACACAGTCACACCCCTTTACCTACCCAGACTAACGCAACATCTAGTGCAGGTACTAAGAACTGCTGTTTTGCTTATTCACAGTTAATTCCACTTTATTTTTTGTTTACCCCACATAGCTTTAAGTTTGACCTTTGAGGCAGGCACTGTATATACACAGGTTCAAGATACCAAAACAAACCTCAACCCCAGCAGCTGCTAACAACCAGCGAATCGATTCCATTTTGCCTCTCCCATTAAAGTAGTAAAGTTTGGGTTTTCCAGCCATGACTTCAAATCTTCAGTCACCTGATAAATACATGGAAATGAAGAGTTACTACAAGGATCTCCTGTAAGTTATTTTTAGAGAAATGGTTTGCAGGATGCCTGTCTGAGATGATGAAATGTTTTCTCTAGAACTAATTCAGCATCTCTTCAAGTAGTTTTTTCTAAGTTGAGCTGTTTTTACCAATGTATAGCATTTAATTGCATCTGAGTATTTCTTTTCACTCCAGGAACTTAAGAAAAAGCCAAGAACGAGCAATATAAGCACTGATTTCCTAGAGCTGGAAGCTGCAGCAATGGCTCTAATATGTATCCATTTTTGGATTTTATACTCCTGCCCATCACTGTAGTTTGAGTGCTTGCCACATAAAAATCAATTGCAATAGCAAAGTTCCTAGTAGATTTCATGGAGTCTCTGGCACTTCTCCCTTTTGGTGAAAAGGAACCAAAACCAACAACTCTGCTTGGTAGAGGGGTTTTGTGGCAAAAGACATGGGGAGGAGGAGAGGAAGAAGAGGGTCAGTGCTGGATGTCACTCTTATAGTGGTCTATTCTCAGTGCACAGTGTGTACTATAACTAATGTGCAGCGTCCCCTCCACACATTACATATAAACATTATAGTCATCCTACATCAAATATCTCCAGATTGAATTTCGTAGCATGGGTTTCTCCACACCAAACAATCTTTGTAGGTGTGAAGGGACACATACTTTAGAAGTGCTACACAATGCAGAACCAGAATATTAGATCCCCGTAATAATATTTGCAGTAAAATCTCATATCCGGAGATTTTTATGACTCGCAAAAAAAGCATTCCTTGGAATGCACAGACAAAAAGCCTAGTTTGGAAGGCAGTGAGAAAAGGAAACTAAAGAATAAGTTAAAAATTGTCAACAAAAGCAGTAACTCCCACTGCTAGTTCAAATAAACCAAACACCATAAAAATATTAGTGCTTGAGTAATCCATGCCAAACTGTTGATTGTGTTACAAACGGCCCCAAAGCAATTCAGTCTAGTTCAAGAGAGACCACGTGTTTTTTTCCAATTTATTGAAAACGACAACAGGATCTAAATATATGATCCTAGGCAACATTTACAGCAAGTAAGTAAAATCTCACTCCCTGCTGGGTGGTCCAGTGCGACGTACTGGTTGCGGTCAGATGAATTGATTTCTCTAGCTAGAGTGTCACCACTGCACCACACAGAGAAGCTCTTAACACACTCATATATACTGTAGCTCAGTGGTTTTCAAATTTTTTTTCTGGGGACCCAGTTGAAAATTGTTGATGCCCGCGACCCAACGGAGCTGGGGATGAGGAGTTTGGGGTGTAGGAGGGGCTCAGGGCTGGGTGCGGGGGTGAGGGCTGCAGGGTAGGGCTGGAAATGAAGGGTTCAGGGTGTGGGAGGGGGCTCTGGGCTGGGGTGCAGGAGGGGCTCCAGGTTTGGGGCAGGGGGTCAGGGATGCGGGAGGGAGTCAGGGATCTGGGCTGGAGATGAGGGGTTTGGGGTGCAGGAAGGGGTTCCATGTTTCTGGGGGTTTTCAGGGCTGGGGCAGGGGGTTGGGGCACCAGGGGAGGTTCAGGGGTGCAGGCCCCGGGTGGTGCTTACTTCAAGCGGCTCCTGGAAGCAGCAGCATGTCCCATCTCCTGCTCCTAGACGTAGGCGCGGCCAGGCAGCTCTGCACACAGCCCTGTCCACAGGCACCACCCCTGCACCTTCCATTGGCCGCAGTTCCTGGCCAATGGGAGCTATGGGGGTGGTGCTTGGGGCGGAGGCACATGCAGAGCGGAATCCCCTGGCTGCCCCTACGCGTTGGAGCCGGAGGGGGACATGCCACTGCTTCCGGGAGCCGCACGGAGGATCTCGAGGGCCGGATTAAAACAGTTGGCGGGCTGGATGTGGTCCGCCACTCGTAGTGTGCCCACCCCTGCTCTAGAACATCCCTTTCTAGACCTGGTGAGTCAGGATTTACTGGAACTTTAATGATTTCTTAGATCGGCAGTCTGTCACACTGGTTAAGACTTAATATAGGAGATGGATTTCTGACTGGTGTAAGTTTGGGTCCATGAATAGTGTCTCGTTTCTCTCTGAATAGCTCTTATAGCAGCAAGTAACCATTCAAACTTTTTAAATTGCTGAGCTAAACTGTGCTGCCAGGAAAATTATGTGCTGAATAGACTAGAGTTTGGCGCTCAGTAGGAGCTGAATTCCATACTGCAGCCATAAGCCAAGAGAGTGTAGAGTTCCAACTTCAGCAGTAAGTCAGCTAAGTAATTGCTCTCACCAATGGAAATTGGGCCAGCAAAGGATATTACCTGATTCTCCATTACCCTGGGACCAACATGGCTACATCAACTGTGCTTATAACTGCATAATGGGAGGTCTCTGCTGGTGTGGAAAATGCTTCCGTCTGTACGGAGGTTTCTGAACCACAGGTGCAGTGATCTGGGAAAGTGTATGCTGGCATGTGAATAATAGACTACAGTTTTCAATGTTGCAGTGTCCCTCTTGAATAGGGAAAAAGTGGCCTGTGAACGGCCTTGAAGATAGCTGTAGTATTGCTCAAGACAACTGCTTGTTAGTTAATGGACATAAAAACAAATGCCAAATGCCAGACTCCTACTAGTTACTGATGACCCAGGAATCAAAATGACTGAAGCTAGCCAGCCGCAACAAAGAGTCAGGGGCCTGCTCCTATTCTCTTAGTCAGTGGAAACAAACATTGCCCGATAATATTTGCAACCCTAATATTGCAGCTTTGTTTCAGTGCATGAGAACCTGTGATTATTCTACTGCCTAAGCTGAGCAAAATGCAAAAGTAAGAGTCTTCACCATTTATGCTTTCAGTGTGTTTTAATGGTCTACAGCAGTGATATTTTCAGACCTCAGTGGTTCAGGGGCCAAATTAGTGATCAGCATTACCCAAAAGAGCCACAGTAGTGTGAATTCATTGTATCACTTGCTATAGTACTATTCATATATAAACAGTATAACGGGAAATATTTAGTTACTATTCTCATAGGAAATAATGTAATTGGTTAATAAGACAGTAAAGCATCCTGATTTAATTATAACCAATCAGTGTTTAAATATGTGCTGCAAAGAGCTGTAGGAGATGCATTAAATAGCCACTTGCGGTTTGTCAGCCACAGTCTGAGTATCACTGGTTTATGGTGTCGGTTGTAATACAGATAAAGACAGTTAAAATAAAACTTTTTTTTTAAGTTGGTTAAGGGGTTACACAAATTTGTTTTTCCTAAAGTGAACTGTGAGACTTATGCCCAAATGCAGAGCAATTATTAATCTTTATAAAAAAGATTTTAACTTTAACATGCCCAGGTCTACAAAGCTGTGCAGTAGAGAGCACACACCTTTTCAAAGTGATGGATGCTAGCTTCTTAAAACACAAACAGCCTCACAGTTTGATCCAAGGCCCACTGAAGTCAGTGAAAGAGTCATATTGACTTCAATAGACTTTGGATCAGGTGCCTAGCACTCACATAACAATAATGAGTACAAGATGGGCATCAAAGCACCTCTGCTGTGTAAAGCTAAGTTATAGGCCTTATTTAGATTAGGGGGGAAAAGGTACCTTTTTCCCAGCTGTTAACCTGATTGAAAGCTCTACTTACCACCAACACAGACACGGTATAACCCAGGGGTCGGGCAACCTTCAGCACGCGGCCCATCAGGGTAATCTGCTGGCGGGCCACGAGACATTTTGTTTACGTTGACCATCTGCAGGCATGGCTCCCCGCAGGTCCCAGTGGCTGTGGTTCACCATTTCCAGCCAATCGGAACTGCAGGAAGCAGCGGCCAGCACATACCCGCAGAACCATTGGCCAGGGCCTGAAGCCACAGGGATTTGGGATTTTGTTTGTGTGGGAGAAAGAAGAAAGGACATGTGTGTTTGTGAGGGAGAGTGAACAGCAGATGCTAGGACTACTCAGAGAAAGGGGTGGGGGAGATAGCGTACATATAAATGAATAAAGCTTAGAGTCAACATTCTGTCCTCCGAGCCTGGAGTCACATAGCAGATCTTGATCCTGCTTTTGTTCTTCCTAATGCCATAAGGAAGAAAGCACATAGGACAGGGGTGGGCAAACTACAGCCCGGGGGGCCACATCTGGCCCTTTAGACATTTTAATCTGGCCCTTGAGCTCCAGCCGGGGAGCAGGGTCTGGGGCTTGACCTGCTCCACATGTGCTGTGGGTCCGCATGGCTTCCAGAAGCAGCAGTATGTCCCCCCTCCGGCTCCTACGTGTAGGAGAAGCCAGGAGGCTCTGCACATTGCCCCTGCCCCAAGCGCTGCCTCCACAGCTCCCCTTAGCCCGGAACCACAGCCAGTGGGAGCTGCAGGGGCGGCACCTGTGGACGGGGCAGCATGCAGAGCCGCCTGGCCGCACCTCCATGTAGGTGCCGGAGGGGGGACATGCCGCTGCTTCCGGGAGCTGCTTGAGGTAAGCACGACCTGGAGCCAGCGCTCCTGACCCTCTCCTGCGCCCCAACCCCCAGCTCTGATCCCCCTACTGCCCTCCGAACCCCTCGGTCCAAGACCGGAGCACCTTCCTGTACCCCCAGCTGGAGCCCCCCCCATCCCACACCTCAACCCCCTGCCCCAGCCCAGAGCCCCTTCCTGTACCCTGAACTCCTCATTTCTGGCCCCACCCCAGAGCTCACACCCCCAGCTGGAGCCCTCACCCCCTCCAGCACCCCAACCCCCAATTTCATGAGCATTGATGGCCTGCCATACAATTTCCATACCCAGATGTGGCCCTCGGGCCAAAAAGTTTGCCCCCCCCCAACATAGGGAGTACCAAATATTGGACACTAACACCATAAAACCAGAGGGAAGCCTACAACAAAAGGAAAACATTTCCAAGTAGCATTTCAGCATCATTCTTTGTAAGTAGGATGCACCTCTGACCTTCCACTCCTACCTGCTATTTTTCTGATTTTATTCTTTCCCTTTGTGATGCTGTATAATTGAATATGGCTATTTATATCATTGATATTACCACCACTGTTATACAATTGCAACAAATCTTGTACAAAGTATGTCATAAGGTGTCAATGGAAAAGTAATGATTTGCTAAGTATGATTATCCTGTTTATATGCACGTGTCATCTTTGTATCTAAAGTTATGAACATTGGCCAAAGACTTGTATCATATACATGTGTTGTTTTACTGGGTAACACCCAACAGATAAGATTTCCTTCAAGGCCAGGTGGCTGTATGTTAATGGCCCATTAAGGGCACTTCACTAACAATGGGCCATAGAGGAAACTCATCCCACCCAGTAAGCCTTCCTGTGGATGCCTCAGTAAGAATGACAGGTTTCAGAGTAGCAGCCATGTTAGTCTGTATCCGCAAAAAGAAGAACAGGAGTACTTGTGGCACCTTAGAGACTAACAAATTTATTAGAGCATAAGCTTTCGTGGACTACAGCCCACTTCTTCAGATGCATATAGAGTGAAACATATATTGAGGAGATATATATATACACACATACAGAGAGCATGAACAGGTGCTAGTTGTCTTACCAACTCTGAGAGGCCAATTAAGTAAGAGAGAGGAAAAAAAAAAAACTTTTGAAGTGATAATCAAGATAGCCCAGTACAGAGAGTTTGATAAGAAGTGTGAGAATACTTACAAGGGGAGATAGATTCAATGTTTGTAATGGCTCAGCCATTCCCAGGCCTTATTCAATCCTGAGTTGATTGTGTCTAGTTTGCATATCAATTCCAGCTCAGCAGTCTCTCATTGGAGTCTGTTTTTGAAGTTTTTCTGTTGTAAAATAGCCACCCGCAGGTCTGTCATAGAATGACCAGACAGGTTAAAGTGTTCTCCCACTGGTTTTTGAGTATTATGATTCCTGATGTCAGATTTGTGTCCATTAATTCTTTTGTGGAGAGACTGTCCGGTTTGGCCACTGTACATGGCAGAGGGGCATTGCTGGCACATGATGGCATATATCACATTGGTGGATGTGCAGGTGAACGAGCCCCTGATGATATTGCTGATGTGATTAGGTCCTATGATGATGTCACTTGAATAGATATGTGGACAGAGTTGGCATCGGGCTTTGTCACACTAGGGTTGCTCTGTGCCCTCCACCCCCAGTTGTTTCATAAAACAACGATCAAACTACATTTTACAGAACCCCAAAATAGTTCGTCTAGCCTTAAAGCTACAGGCGGAGACTGATTTGCTTTTATATGGAGAAAGTTACATTATAACACACACCCCCCCAACTGCATTTAAACACCCCTCTCCCCGACAAGGAGAGTTGCATTAATGCAACTCCTACTAAAACGAAAAGGATTTGCCACACAGTCCTAACAACGTGCATACCATGGTCGCTGCACAAAAGCAGTCGACATGCACCTAACGAAAGGATCATGCACCGCGCCATACTCCCCCCAAATGCTGCAGCAAGCTGAAATGACCCAGACTCGGCCGCAACCATTGCCCAGAATCAAGCCCAGCCCCACACAAGCTACAGGGGGTTACACATAAAAGCAGGACTAGCCCAGCCCCCGGGGGCGCAAAACCTCTTACCTTGGCGCGCGCGCGGAACTACAACTACCAGCCCCCAGCCTGGGTCCCACGCACTAACCCCGCCCGCCTCACGGTTTGCAACACCAGTGGGCGGGGGCAAGCGGGGAGAACCACCAGTAGAGATGCTGGTAATTTGCAAATGCTGCAAAGGCTTTTGGGAGAGAAATATAGTGCAAACATTTGGGGGTGTCTTTGGATAGGATCGCTTTTCACCAGTCCTTGTGTCTGTTACACGCTAAACGGCACTAACTGTACTTAATTGGTCCCGTAAACACTAACTAGCTATTCACCCTAACTGTCAAACCTCCGTGTAGACCAAGCTTTATATAGTGAGCTAGCCCCAGTCTGCTTTGGATGTGAGGGCGATCTGGCTGCGACATCTGTCACCCCATTGATCGCCAGGGTTGATTCGGCTGATCTGGCTGGCTAGGCGGGTGTCCCCTTCCTCCCTCACCGCTCCATGTGCGTCCCTCCCGAAGCTGCGCGCTCGGTCGAAGAGGACGACCTCCCAGATAGAGGAGTACCGTTCTTCGGTCAAGGGTTTACGGTAGCTGCGCTCCCCTGCTAGAACCTCCAAACAAGCTCAAGGTCCATTTGTAGGAGAACGTAGGGTAGTCAAGCTTCCAAGACTCCAGACACATCCAAGTGAGGCGCTGCATGTGGCAGTCTGCCTTTCTTTTTCTTCTATTCCTAAACAGGAAATTTTAATGTTATGTTTCTGCACAATCAGGACTGGCTTTTAGGTGTATTACGGTACTGCTACAATTAAAAAAAGCAGATCTTTTCTATAGTAATAGGGGGAGCTGAGGCAGAAATTGTGATTCCCCCCCCCCCCCCCCCCAAATCACACAAAAAGCATGAGGTACCGTAATAACAGAAATACAGATGAAATAATATAGCATAGAGAAATAGTGAAAGTCTGACATGTAGGTTACCTTCATTTGCCTTGTAGTTCTATAGATGGCTGTTTAAAATGCATATGAAGATAGGGGTTGTTAAAAGTATATAGGCAACTTTGTGTGTCATGTCCTGGCTTGAGTGTTTAATCAGGACACCTTAACATTCTGCTGATGTATTTTTTCCCCAGATGGAACAGTAATAATCTCTATTAGTAAAATATTTCTAGGATGTTTTATTTCACCATACTGCAAAACAAGATTTTGCATTATTAAAAATATTTTGCCTTAGGCAATTTTAGATGTAAACATTTAAAAAAAGGGGGGGGCAGGGAAGTCAAATAGTTCTAGATGTCCTAAAAAGTATCCAAACTTGCAGTAACAATGACCACCAGCAGCATTGAATACTCAACATTAACACTGAGCAACTCAAAACCAGAAAAGCCCTTTTTCCTCTCTCCCAGGAACAAGTCTTTCAATCTTCCTCACAATCTCTCTCAACTACATGGCTTTGGCACCATACCTAGAAGGAAAGTAGATTCCGGCTGTGAACCAAAGGGTGGACTGAGGTGGGAAGTAAGTTCCAGCAACCTGTGGCTTTTAGAGTATCCCCCATCAACAATCTCCTTTGCTTTTAAAAGAAGGCAGATCCAATTGGAGCATCTCCACTGACCACAGCTGTGGCAGCATATCACAGGTGATCTCATATAGGCAGGTCTTGGGCCATTTAGAGCTTTATAAATCATGATGAACATCTTAGAAATTATCTAGGCAGGAGCACTGGTACCATATACTGCTAATGGTATACCTCATTTAATAAGGATTCTGTACCAGCTTCAGTCTTTGAATGGTTTTAAGGCCAAGTCTCATGCCACATGCTCAAGGAGGCCAGGGGGTGGGAGAGCAAGCCTATCCACCACACAAGCCACAGCAGTGGCTCCTGAGCCCAGCTCCATACTTTGGGCATTGCTGCTGGGTGGTTGGGGTTGCAGAGCCACTGAGTTTTGGCCCAGCCATCAATCTCTAACTCTCCAACACCTGTCACCTGTTGGCTTTAATGGAGAGGATCCCAGTGTTTAACTGTAAGGGAAAATGTCACATATTTGGATGAAGATCATAACCCAGAACTTGCAGGCAAGAAGATCTTTGGTAGAAGCAAAATTTTTAATGCAAAATTCAAAAAGGGATTAGTTAATTATTTAAAAATATAATTAACAATCCCTAGATATTAGCATCTGAATGAAAAACATAACACTTAAGTCAACATCTCTTCAAGAGTAACTTTATTCTGGGCAGGAGGCTCTTTACACAGAAGGAATTAAACAGTTTAAACATCCACCCCCACCACACACAATCTTCTGGGTTTTCATTTCTTTCAATAAATATTTTCTCCCCATTTTATAGTATGTACTTCCACTAAAGCATTTTTAATGAATCTGTAAACAGTGTGGGGAGGGTTTCAGTACTAAGTTCATTTTATTTATCTGCACATAACTTAAGAAAATCAAGATAATACAGATTAATATGCCACCCAAGGTCTGACTCCTTCATATGAAGGTCATATTATTACACATGAGTATGAGACACTGTAAATTGTAAAATAATTCTAAAAATCAAAATCATATACTTAGCATAAAAATGCTGCAGAACCTGCTAAGAGATAGGTAATATTTTGTATGTGATATGTGTTCTTACAAATATATTGCTTTTGGTCAGGTTTTCAATGTAATATACAGCCTCTACTTTTTTCCATCTAAATGGCACAAATCAGAGAAAACATTAAAAAACAAAACAAAAAACAAACAAACAAGATATAGCCCAACCTGCAGTCCTTATTCAAGCAAAAAAAAAAACCAACCAACCAAAAAAAAAACCCTCTCATTCAGCTCAGTGTGAGTTTGCCGGAGTAAAGATTACAAGATTGTGCCCATGATACACTTGCTACTGAGTGAATCTATAAATCTATAAAATAAATCTGTTTAATTTAAAACTTGAGTAGACAATTTTTGAATGTGAGCTGTTTAGGTTTGACAAATAAAGGTCCCACATTTGCAAAGGGGTTTGAATGCAGATCCTTATTCCTGCACCGAGTAACCTTATGACCCTTCTTGTGGATCCCTTTGCAGGACTAGCCATGATTCTGAACCTTTTACTCAGACAAATTACTTGCTTGCCTGAGTAAGCATTGCAGGATTGGGCTCTAAGTACTCTATTCTGACAATGATAGGAACTACAACCATTAGTGAGAATTAGGGGCATATAGTCACAGCAGAATAGACTATTTACAAATAGCTAGTTAGATATTTGTATAGGTCCAAACATCTCTCTCGTTAGTGTCAGTTCATTCATTATAAATAAATTAAAAAAATCTCTAAATATAAATGCAGATTTTGATTTCCAGAGAGGAAACAGTCAGTTCTTATTCTATATGGTTTTAAGAAATGTAAATATACAATTTTGTCCTTTTCCACTTGGCAAACACTTCTCCTCCCACCCCACCCCATCCCACCTCCCAAGTACATGCATCTAGTGCTGCATAATTCAAAATGGCTCCGTTTTACTTCCTTGTGTGTATACCAACATCACAGCTCTGTTAGTAAGTACCTATAGGTTTGAAATGAGTGTGTGTTAGTTAACTGGTAACAAAGCCTGGGTGGTGCAGGTTAGAGAGCCACGATGCGGTTCTGTGAAGGTCCTACGTACATATTAATTTTTAAATAATGCAGACCATTTTGCTCCCTCATTGCATTGTGTGGAGAGCAGCATATGCTGCCCACGTGGTCACAGTGCACAGAACAAAGGCACTGGCCACTATCCATCATGCTCTCTCCTACAGCGGAGTCAGCAGCTGCGCTCTCTCTCGACACATGAGTAAATCATATTTGATGCTCTGATGATTTCAGAAGGGGACCAGCAGAGAAATTGCTCTAGGGTACACTCTCCACCCAAAATGAAGTGGTTTTTGTAGGGAAGTCCAGCAGAAATTAGGCCACAGAATTACCTTCCAATCCAGCTTCTGCCCTTTGGAAGAGGAGGCAGCGTGCAGGTAGATTGGGGAAGCCCAAGAGCAATTTAGCCCCTAGGCTAGCTCAAGGGAAGAGGGTCTTGGAAAGGGTGCAAAGAAAGAGGTACTCTGCATGGATATGCTGGGGTTGGGCCCAGGCCTGCCTGTGGATTATCAGACTCCATATGAATGCGAGGCCATTCCTAAGCCCTTATCCCCGAGAGATCAGGGAGGGTTTTCTGTGTAGTGAAATACACAGATTTTTTTTTTTCCCCTCCTTTTTGCACATTTTTGCTAGAAAGGGGAGGTGGCCTTTTCCAGTGCACTTTGATAAGCTAAGCATTTAGAATGGAGAGAACAATCCCACTCAGTTTTGTATCTGTGCTATTTGGCTCCTTTCCTTGGTCAGTAACCCTTGTAACTTCTCTACCATGTTACTTTTTCCTTCCTCCACAAGTCAAATCCTGGTCTCAATGAAATCAATTGAGATTTCGCTATGGACATCACTGGGACCAGAATTTGATCCTAAATGCTTACTATAAACAAAATAACCAATAAGACCTCATTTATGGAAACTGATTATATTTTACAATATGGGAAGGTGAGCTAAATCAGCACTGTAACTGTTGATTGAAGTTTACTTGTTTAGGGAAACTGCATCTGGATACATTAAGGGAATCAGGCTGGAAAACAAAGCAATAGAAATTAAATCAGCTGCATATATAGTTTCTTAAACTTTGCTGCTGGTGCATCACTAATACTATGTTTCAGAGTTGCAGCCGTGTTAGTCTGTATCCGCAAAAAGAAGAACAGGAGTACTTGTGGCACCTTAGAGACTAACAAGTTTATTAGAGCATAAGCTTTCGTGGACTACAGCCCACTTCTTCGGAT
The DNA here is from genome assembly GCF_027887155.1 of Malaclemys terrapin pileata. NCBI lineage: Eukaryota > Metazoa > Chordata > Testudines > Emydidae > Malaclemys > Malaclemys terrapin. The sequence goes on along the minus strand of NC_071507.1, from coordinate 163,687,022 downwards.
ACATATAGAGTGGAACATATATTGAGGAGATATATATACACACATACAGAGAGCATGAACAGGTGGGAGTTGTCTTACCAACTCTGATTGGCCTCTCAGAGTTGGTAAGACAACTCCCACCTGTTCATACTGTGTGTGTGTGTGTGTTCCACTCTATATGCATCCAAAGAAGTGGGCTGTAGCCCACGAAAGCTTATGCTCTAATAAACTTGTTAGTCTCTAAGGTGCCACAAGTACTCCTGTTCTTTTCACTAATACTATGTTAGTCTGCCTGTGAACCAGCTTTGTCATATTCGATATTGCCTCAAATATTTCTCCAGCTCCTACTTGCCCTACAAAAACAGGGCCTGACTTTGCTTCGTGGAAGTCTTTAGGAACGTTATAATTGACTAATAGGAGCAGCCCCCTATGCAGCATGTTTTATTTTCACTCTGAAAGACAGTTAAGTCTGAAGTGGCACTTCGGGACAGATGAGCAAAACCCACAGAATACTTATTGAATGGAGATCGCATTAAAAACAGGCGGAATGTAGTCAAACTAGCAGCCTGATCCTGCTGGTCTCATTCAGGCCAAACTCACAGTGTGGTTAGCGGGAATTTGGCCTTGGGATTGCAGGATCAGCCCCAGAACTGAAAAACTGACAGGCAGCACAAACAGTGTGAAGACAAATTTACAAACACCAGCCAAAGCTAAAAAACACCCTTCAATAAGCCTGTGATTGATTTAGGGCCCAATCCACCTGCCATTGACCTCAAGGAGAGCAAGTTCAGGTCCTTAGTCTTACAGCCCAAAGCAGGTGAAAGACTGACAATCACATCCAGCTGGTGCAGCATGGCACTAAAATAAGGCTGGGTTATTCAGTATGATTGACCACCTTGCCTCATACATCCCATTCAGAGCGTAACGATCACAAAACAATATTTGGTGAATGCCTCTTTCTCACAATTACATCTCCTTTGCAATACTGCCTCAGTCTGCTACGTTTTATTTACTTGTATAAAATATTTGGACCTGACAAAGGAAATATTAAATTTTTATCAAGTTCATTACAAAGTTTATCGTATAAAATGCCAAAAACATCAAGCCATATATACAAAATGTATTGGTTTTAAGAAAATAATTGGACCCTATCATATAACAAAACAATTTTATACAAAAAGGTATATGACTGCATTCAAATCAATACAAATAAAACTAAAAAAGTCTTGAAATGTCTTGCTCAAAGAAGATAGGGTTTCTTTAAAATCTCAGGCTTACAAAGTCATGGCAAATGGTTTAGCATTGGTCACCATTTCATGAGAAATGTGCACTGCTTCAACAGAAAGTGCTTTCTGCAAGTCACCGGTGAGCTCCATACTTTGAAGACCAGTCAGTGCGTCCATGGATTGGCTGAATTGGCGGTGGACGCGGCATTAATGCTGGTGTGCTTTTTGAAGGTGTATTAAATGATGGCCGCCCAATATGAGATCTGACAGACTTCAGAGAGGCGTAATCTACAAACGAGAAGAAGAAAAGCCATTAGATAAAGTTTCAGTGACTGTATGACAGGGTGCTGGGCTGGAACCCCTGAGTCTGGCCTCTGCCACACCAGCCCCAATCCAGGGAGGTAAACTGGAGCTGGCTAGAGAAACCTGTGTCTGATTGGCAAAGGGGAAAACAGTTGCCAACCAAATTAGCCATGGCTATATACAGGCCCGGAGGGGCGGAGGCAGAGAGTGGAAGGACAGGGGTAACTCTTTCCTCCTGGCTGAAACCTGCAAGCTGTATGTGGTGAGAAGGTGGTGGGATTAAATAAATAATAAACTGTAAATAAACTGCATTGGTGACTGCTGAGCCAGAAGGTCTCTGAGTGGTTTTTGGAACACAGCAGAGGCAGGAGCAAAGGAGGCCCTGTTACAGACTGGCTCAACTGGAGGAATTGCTCCTTTAAAAAGCCCCTGGAAACTCTCTCTGTTAGAAGCTGCAACTTTAGAGCCAATTTGTATTTAAAAAAATAAAGTAAAAAATCAGGATATGTGAAATAATAATACCGTGAGACATTAGCCAAGATCCCTACTCAGGCCAGATTCTCTACTGTGCCTGGTATCTGCTGGATACAGCAAGAGATGGGTTGCAAAGGAACCCATTTGCAGCTTGCTGATTTTGGGGCCAGTTCTATGCCTCACCCCAGCATACTTTAGAGCAGCCTCAATGCTGCCCTAAAATATCCTCACTAGATATGACCACAAAGGGCTACCTGCTAGCAGAGAATAACTGGAGTAGACCTTTCACTGGAGGCTGCAATGGAGGGGTGGTATAGGAGTGGATTACTCAGGTTTTGTGCCATCAGTAGAGTCCCCATGACAAGGGAATCCCAAGCTGAGGAGATCTGGTTATTCTCCAGCCCGTTTGCGTTGCCAAAAGGGGTACAGGAGGGATGGAGCAGAATGTGAATCTGTGTCCCAGTGTTTACTCTGTCCTTACTCAAGCGAAAAATAAATTCAATTTTCTATAATGAATAGACAATTTAGTGTGGGGTTTTTGAGACTTGTGCTCCTAAATCACTAAGGTGCTTCTGAAAATCCCACTGTGATGGGGCGTTGATCCACACTGGCAGAGAAGGGGTTAAAAGCAGCCTAGGGAGGCTGCACAGGGAGCAGCCAATCTGGGCCCAGCAGCCCCATATTAAAAAGGCCATAGGGCAGAGCAGTGTCAGCCTCTGCCTGGAGCTCAAGGGGTGAAGTCTGTGTCTCTAGCAGGTAGAGAGACCTGTGGCATGTTGGACAAAGCAACTGCTGGGAGGTACTGGAGGAGCAAGAGGAGCTCCTGGCTGGTTGCTGAGACTGAGTAATTGCAGGCCCTGATGAAGGGTGAAGAAGGTGCTGGGGCTATCGAGACGTGGCCTGGGGAGACATAGCAGTGGTGAGTGATGTGCACCGTCACACCCACCCTTGGTGGTGGTAATAGCTGTGCATTCTGGGAAGGCTGTGTTGTGGAGTACAGGCTATATGTTTGTTTAATTGGTAAAACTGATGTTTTATAACCGTTTAAAGAAGTCAGACTAGACTTAATCCTGCAACCCTTGTAACAGAAGTAAGTGTTGCAAGATCAGGACCTATAGTTCTAGTGACTCACTTCTTTACAACTCAGTCAAATATAAAAACTGAGTATTACAGCAGCTACAGACAGTAACTACAGACACTAGTTGACTAATATGATGGCTAGCATGCATCATAGATTATCAGGGTTGGAAGGGACCTCAGGAGGTCATCTAGTCTAACCCCCTGATCAAAGCAGGACCAATCCCAACGAAATCATCCTAGCCAGGATCATCAAGCCTGACCTTAAAAACCTTTAAGGAGGAGATTCCACTACCTCCCTAGGCAACCCATTCCAGTGCTTCACCACCCTCCTAGTGAAAAAGTTTTTCTAGATATCCAACCTAAACCTCCCCCACTGCAACTTGAGACCATTACTCCTCGTTCTGTCATCTGCCACCACTGAGAACAGCCTAGCTCCATCCTCTTTGGAACCCCCTTTCAGGTAGTTGAAGGCTGCTATCAAATCCCCCCACCCCCCCTCATTCTTCTCTTCTGCAGACTAAACAATCCCAGTTCCCTCAGCCTCTCCTCATAAGTCATGTGCTCCAGCCCCCTAACCATGTATCATAATATGCATTATCCTCACCATATATTAGTATACATTAAGCACAAATATTGTAACAGTGATCTAGCCTAAACTGGCCTAGATCACAATCCTGTTCACTTATGCTAAGTATCCCATAACACCTTGCATTAGCTGAGGTAAGCTTTGGCTTAAGTAGATAGGAAAACTGACAGTATCAGGACATATAATTGTTTCCTCATAGCCACAGAAAGGGAGTTACCCTCAGACCTATTTATCTTGGTACAGGCCTAGGAGGTGTCTTCACACCCCTTTGTACCTGGAATGCATGCACCCAGAACAAAGATAAGGGTGCATCCTGACCTGGAATGTGTGGGTTCAGAATAAAAGATAAAAGGGTACATCATGGTACCAGAAACAAGGTTAAAAAGCTGATTAATTGAATCTAGTTTCAGGTGACATATGTAGTACCTTTTTATTGGTAAACAAGCACAGTATAAGAAGATGGCTTTCGGAATGCAATTTTGAGGAGCTGTATGTAAGGTGAATGTAATGTCGCTGCACAGGACTGCTCTTTGGAGACTGGTATCATAGAGAACCTGTCTCCTGTATCATATTAATAAACCTGACTGACATTAGTTATTTGGTCTCTTGAGTATATTCCATAACGAAATAAAATGTGGTCAAGCAATTTTAACTATACAGTTTATCAACAGACAGCATTATTGCCCTAACGAGTAAACAGCCAAGCTCAGAGTTACACTTACTAGAAGATGGATCTGCCATTGGTGCTAACTGAACCCTCTGCCCAGCAGAGCCTAGTTCCTTTTTCAGAAATGAAGGGATATAACCACCCGTCAACCTGCTCGATCCTGAGTGCCCTGAAAGAATTTGTAAATGATGAGAAACACTTAAATCAGTGTGCAATGGAACGCACACACACTTCCACCCCACCTTCCTGCAGATATTGTCAAGGTATTTTATAGATGGTGCATTGGTGGGGCACACTGAAGACTGGACCAAATTTTTACCTGGTGTAAGTCAGTTAATGGAGCTATGCTGATTCACACCAGCTGCGGATCTGGCCTGTTACGTACTTATCTGGAAGGCTGGCACCATCACACTGCATGAAAGTAAGCCCGGGTCTGCACTTGGCAGTGAGGTTGACACAACTACAGGCTAAGCGCCACACCTATACCGACCTAACCGCCAGCATAGACACAGCTAGCTACCACTGCTTGGGGAGCAGGAATGTGTCCCAAAAGAGAATTGGGTGAACAGATTTTTTGATTTGCTGTTTAAGAATAATTAAAAAAAAGTGTTTCAACCTGAAACATGTTTTGTAATTTTTCAGCAAATCAAAGTATAAAAAGAAAATCTGTGTTAATGTTTCAGTAATATAACAACTTTTTCAGGCGTTCGGACACAAGCAGGCGGAGGATTTGTTGTGGTGACAGCTCCTGGATAAGCTTTGGCCTAGGGCACTCACCTCAGATGCGGGACACCTGGCTTCAATTCCCACTTCTGCTTGATGTGGAGAAAAGATTTGAACCTGGTTCTCTCCCATTGCAGGAGAGGGCCCTTGCCAGTGGGCCATGGGATAGTTTAGTATGGGGCCTTTTCAGGCTCCTCTTGAAACTATTCCACTTTTTATAAATAGTAACTGGAGCAGGAACTTGAACTGTGGTGAGTGCCCTGTCTATCAAACTGCAGAGTCATTCTCTTTCCCTGGCTAGTGACGGACTATCATTTAGAGTGGTAATTTATAGTAATTGTTTAAATTAAAAAAAAAAAAGGTAAAGAACTCCCTCATTATTTACTACAAAATCAAGTAACAGGGATTGAAGAAAAATAAAAAAATAAAACCATTAATTTTTTGTTTTTGTTAAAAAGGGACACTGGATTTATTGCTTATTACAACAATCTATAACCCTCTAACAGCTTCCCCACTGGCTTCTTTCACCTCTGACTGGAGGGGTGTTAACTGGCCACTTCTCCTTGAATAGTCCCTTGTTTAGCATAAGTAGTTGGCACATATTTCAATCTCTTCCAGCTTGTATTTAGCTGTGATACTCTGAGGGCTTGTGTACACTTACAGCGCTGCAGCTGTGCCACTCTAGCACTTAGAAGTTGCTACCTACAGAGGTGGCAGGTTTGTATAATTTTTGGTGGTGCCCACAGTGGTTCAAGTCCCGCCCCCCCCCCCCCACACCTGCTTTATAAGCAGATTATATGTTTTAAAATAATGTAAAAATGGATTGGAAACAGAAAGCGTTTAACAGTTTCCCTATATTGCACAATAACACTATCATAAGAAAAATGTATTTAAGACTATCAACTTTATTAATACTCTTTTGAATACAGAAACAACCAAGAACTCTTGGATCAATAATCCTCAAAAGCAAATACTTTCTAAAATTAAAACAAAATGTAGCCCCTTCTTTTGTGATATTCTTCAGGAGGCAGCAAACACTCTGTCATTGTTTGATTCTTGAAATGAAGTTATCCAGGAGACTTGTAATGCGCCAAGTGATTTAGACATTCTTGGCTCATTGTCGTTCGCAAATCATTTTTCAGTCTGTGCAGGCAACTGAATGATCACTCAGCGGTGCAGGTTGTAGTTGGAATTGTGTAGAATAATTTCAAAAGAACTGTAACTTCTGACATGTCACTCAAGCCTTCGTTTTGTTTCAGAAATTGCTTCACTTCACTCACCAAATTAAGCTGGCAATTTCTCGATCTGCAAATATCACTCAACATTTCTAAATGAAGAGATGTTAATGTCACCATGGAAAGCTTCACTTATTGGGACAATGTCCTGTTTCGAGCCATTTGCTGCATCAGTTATACGCTTATCCAATTTTATTGTGAATGTAAAGCTTTCCATTGAAAACCTCTGTTAAATGGCAGCTTTGATGCTTGCAATGATACCAACATGTATTTGATGAAAATACTTTTTGGGGTCACTGAAGGTGTGAGGAAGGCTTCCATTGATCTCTGTGGGTTACATTTCATCTAAATAAAGATTTCTTGCTTTATCTACTGTTGTTTCCCAGAAGTGACTGTATGATGAGTCGGTGTGCATCCCGCTCAATATCTCTTGCAACAGGCCAACTTTCTTCGTAATGCTTGTCAATGACACGCTTGGGCTTTGAATTTTTGCATTAGCTTCTTCTACAGGACCCACGGATTTCACAAGAACTGTCAGTGTAAAGTACGTTGAAAAAGATTGAAGTTGCTTCGAGAATCCACTACATTTTGAGCTAAATTCATCCAGGCAGTTCATTATGGCCTCGTAGTTGTTGAGCAGTAATTTAATGCTGCTGAGCCTTAGGCTACATCTACACTACGGGGGTGGGGTGGGGGGTGTCGATTTAAAATACGCAAATTCAGCTACGCGAATAGCGTAGCTGAATTCGATGTATCGCCACAGACTTACCCCACTGTAGGGATGACGGCAAAATAGACCTCTGCGGCTTCCCGTCGACGGCGCTTACTCCCACCTCCGCTGGTGGAGTAAGAGCTTCAATTTGGGGATAGATTGTCGCGTCCCGATGGGACGCGATAAATCGATCCCCGAGAGGTCGATTTCTACCCGCCGATTCAGGCGGGTAGTGTAGACCTAGCCTTAGTGTCCATCTTGTTAGGCACAATGGTCATAAAGACGGCTCCCCTTCACTCTGAAACTCTCTGAATGCTGCCATACACTTTGACTCCCTAAAGGCACGGAGATCTTTCACCATCAAAAACATATTACAACATTCTGGAATATTATGCAGGGCATCCTGCGTGGCAAGGTTAAGGGAATGTGCAGCACAGTGCACAAATTCCACTCTTGGCTTGGACTACAGCAAGTTTACCAGACACATTACTGGCTCCGCCGTAACACTGCCCCCGGCAATCAGAAAAGGGCAAATCACATAAGCGCATCTTCCACAATTTTGAAAAGAGAAGCAGCATCCATTGTGTCAGTTTTCTAAAACTCAAACTCCTCATAAATCTCCCAGTCTTCACTAGAAAAGAACCTTAACGAAAAACTTACTTGTTCTTTTCTTGACAAATTGGTTCTCATCCATTATGATGGCGTAAAACTTAGAAGCCTTATCTTTTGCACAATTTGTCTTAGCGCCATCATTTCAATTATTTCGTTAATAACCTCATGTGACAGCAACTTGTATTTTGTGCAACTAAGCCACTGTCTCAGTTCCTCTGAATCTGTACTGCATAGCAACAAGAGCGGCATCCAATTTGAATCACTCTCATGTCCACTTAATGCTACCCCTTGTTGACCTAGGTATTGAACACTGGTAAAAATGTTGTGCAGCGCATTCCTAGCGGATTGTGATTCTTTTCTGTAGCTGGCCGACATTAGTGCAGAAACATTTACCTGTGATTGCAGAGCAGCATACTTCATTACTGCTTCCTTGTGACAGAAGGATTTTTCGTTTGATGTAAAACCATGGATTGCGTGTCTCATCTTGAAATCTGGATGAAATAAACATTGGTTCGGCCTTCGTAGAAAATATTAAGACCTTCTTTTCAGAACAGTTTTTGCAGACCGAGCAAAAAGCTCTGTCTAATTCACTACTGTACTCCAACCATGTAAATCTTGATAGCCAAGATTGCTGAAAACCCCTTTTCTTATCTTGTAGATTTGTCACATTTTTTTTGTATAAAACTTTAGTTTGCAAGCTGGGTGTCGAACTCAGGCCATCACTTGATGAATTATCCTTTTCTTTTTCTGTGGGTAACTTTATTAAGCATTTATCCATTGTTGATTATTATTCTTGATTCGTAGGACCAGTAATCTGTTGCTGGGATAAAATGAAGCGACAGCGCGCTGGTGCCACAAGATTACAAGGGGTAATTAAAAGTGGAAAGTGAGAAGCAGCACTCGCCTGCTTCAATACATTATATTTTGTTGTATGCTTAAAAACCAATTATATACTTTAAAGAGTATAAAATAATCAAGTATTGTGCTAAACACGACCATACCCTAAACTGACTGCCGAATTTAAGTTGCGTGTTTTTTTCCCCTCGGGCACTCACAGTATATGGCTGTGTTCCCTCTAATTTTTCCTCACTCATGCGAAATGAATCTTATATGCACCAATATGGAGGTGATGTGTGACAAATCACCTCCATATTAGTGCATAAAACAAAATTAATGGGGTGGGGCCGAGGGGTTTGGAGTGTTGGAGGGGGCTCAGCACTGGGGCAGAGGATTGGGGTGAGGGCTGCGGGGTGGGGCTGGGCATGAGGAGTTCATGGTGCAGGAGGGGGTGGTTAGTGGGCTCTGGCTGGGGATGAGGGGTTTGGGAGTTCATGGTGCAGAAGGGGGCTCAGAGCTGGGGCAGAGAGACTTGGGTGCAGGGGGGTGAAGGCTCTGGCTGGGGTGCAGGCTCTGGGGTGGGGCAAGGCTGCGGATGAGGAGTTTGAAGGCAGGCTGCCCCGGGGCTGGGGCCAGAGGAGGATTCCACAGTCCTCCCAGCCTTCTCCCTGCCGGCAGCAGCAAGCTCTGGTGAAGGGGCCCCCCTAGCAGAACACTCACCCAGCACCGGCACTGCATGTGCTCCTAGGAGCTGGGTCCCTCTCAGATCTAGGAAGTCCCCTCACCTCCCCTGTGGTGGGTACCACGGGGCAGGGGGGAGAAGGGCTGCCATCACGCGTGCGCCTCCTCCCTCTGCAGCTGCCTCCCACCTCAGCCTGCCGCTGGCGTTGCTCCCTTTAGGTGGCAACGGCCGGGAGGGAGCACAGTGCTGAGTGGCAGGGCAGCTGCCTGCTGCCCCTAGGGCACAGGTGGGGGATGCTCCGGGGGAGACGCAGGGGGCGGCAGGTGGGGCCAGGGGAGAGAAACGGCCCCAAACATTGGTGGAGTCAGGCTCCTGTGCCCTGAATTTGCTGGAGCACGGGCACATAACTCACCGCCCCTGGCTCTCTATGACGATGGGAGAGTTATACAGACATACGTTTGTAGTGGAGACCAGGGCTATGGCTTGGTCTACACTACAAACTTCATGTCGGCATAATTAAGTTGCTCAGGGGTGTGGAAAATCCACATTCCTGAGCAATGCACTTACACCGACCAAACTCCCAGTGTAGACAGCAGTATGTCTACGGGAGGGCTTCTCCTGTTAACATAGCTACTGGCTCTTGGGGAGGTAGAGTCCCTGCGCTGATGGGAGAAGCTCTCCCGTTGGGATAGGTGGCATCTTCAGAAAGTGCTACAGCGCTGTCAGTGTAGACAAACCCTAACCGTTTCCCAGCCCCGAAGAAGAGCTCTGTGTAAGCTTGAAAGCTTGTCTTTCTTGGCAACAGAAGTTGGTCCATAAAAGATATTACCTCACCCACCTTGTCTCTCTAAGCACCAACTTAAAATCCTGCTTCCCTCTGGATTTTTTTTTAGCTACAATTGTTCAATAGCATCTAATATACTAAAAGAGGATCACTGAGAAATTGTTTGATTACTTCATGTATTTGACATCACTTTGTACAGTTTAATTCATTCTTCTATACAGTCAGCTCTCCCCATTTGTGCTACTTGTTTGTATGGCAACAGGGAGAGGGGAAAAAATTGGAAATAAGAAAATGATTTCACAAAAACTGGCAAGGGAAACCTGTCATTAAATTGATTAGATTTCAAGCTGTCAGTCAAGCTAAACATTGGATAGATCAACTTGACTTTTGAGAGCCTAAGACCCAAAGTGGATTGGAGTAACTGGTAGGCCATTACAAAAAGTCTCACCCTGCCTCATTCACAGTTCTCTTAGAATGTCTGAATACCACTTCTTACCTGAATTCGTTCCATTGACCCCTCCTCCCACACCTGAAGCTTTTCCAGGCAAACTAGAAGTGGGCCATGGATTAGACATAATAGAATCCTTGCTTGAACTGGAGACTATGCTATTCCTTGTGCTTATCCCTGTTGGGAAAAGAGAGAGCCAATTAACCATTAAGAAATCCTTGTCATACACAATTATTATGCAGCTTCGCACCTGCAAATAAATGGAGCAGGTGTTTGCCCCAGTGACCTTTAACCAAAAATCTCTCCACATTCTACTATTCAGCATCTACTATATTTGGGTTACTTCCTATCCTCTCACACCAGTTGCTTATCACTGATGTTACATGGGCCCTGTTCCTGCAAAGATAACCACCTGTTTAGGCCCTCGCTACTGTACTGAGTCCCACTGAAGTCAGTGAGTCCATGTCAGAATAAGGATCCAGGTATTTACATACTTGTCCTAATTGTACAAGGGAATCTAGAGTGCTTTGGTATCCTGGTGGATGAACAATGCTACATAAATGTAAATTCTTATTAAATACAGCATTTTATGCTAACATCTGGTTACCATTTTACGCACTCAGATTAGGAAAGGCAATTTAAGGTTTTCACAATACCCTATTCTACTTTGTTATCTGTGTAGTTTACACTGAAGTCAGTGAGAGTTGTGCACACATTGTAGGATCTTTGGGACAGGGTCCCTGTATTTTTTTTTTTTTTTTTTTTTTTTTTTTTATGTGGAGTGCCTAATACACATTTGGGCATGATACAATAAATTCTGTGATAAAAGGTTCGGTCCGATTGAGTTTTAAGATCTACATCTAGCATCCTAACTAGTAATCCAAAAAAATACCATTAAAACACTGAGTGTTCAAAATTGTAACCTTCATCTTACAATTACATGCACATTTGTATTTAAGGGAAGAAAAAAAATAATTAAGACCCAGTCTGCCACCATAAAAATTAGAGCCGCACAAAGTTTCAGCTTTTTTTTTTTTTTTTTTTTTTTAGAACACCGAAACAATTCACAAATTCAGGTTAAATTTGGCAAATAGTTTCAACCACAAAGCCAAAATTTTCTGAAATGTAGAAGTGATTTGTTTAGAATAAAAACGGAAATGACATTCCATGTCAAAAATAAAGCCCTACCAACTCAACATTCAAAACATTCTATTTCAACCCAAACAAGTTTTGCTGAGAGAGAAAAAACTGAATCAGTTGTGGTTTGAAACAAACTGAATTTTTTTTTGTTTGGCCTCCAAACTGAAAAATCAATTACTCAGTTCAAAACCTAATACAGTAGCTTTGCCCCCAACATTCATGTGGAGTCCCACTGACTACCTGGTACGCTGATCTCTCTACTTGTTGCACTGTGTTCCGCCAGAGGCACATAGCTGAAATCTTGTAACTGTGGAATTCCACACTGAAACTCGGTCAAAATAAATTCAGTAAAAACAGGACATCATGAGCTGCTTATTTTCTTGCTGGATGCTCACAAACACACACCCGAGGTGCCTAGAACCAAAGCTTAATTTGTACCAGGTCCTGCCAGGGCTGAGCCCTGGCACCTCTAGATTTGGCCGTTCATTGCCTCAGCACCTCTGGGCTTGCTGTGTCAGTTATGAATGTAAAAAAATTGCTTGAGCCCCGGCACCTCTTTCATTACAAAATTAAGTACTGCCTAGATTGAACCTTGTGACATGAATGGACAAGAGAGGACCCAGTCTTATAGTGACACAAATAGGGGCATCTTGTTCCAAGTGAAGGCTATGCCTCAGGAGAATCGTGCGTGTGCACATGCACACACACTTGGATTCTGCCCCATTGCTGGTGCCACCACACTGAGGATGAGCAGACACACAAGCAGGTGACTCCTCTGCGTAAGAGTAGGGTTTGATTCCACACATTGGACTGCTTTAATACGCTGCAGGGTGCACTTAGCTCCTGCCCTGGGCAGCAGAAAAGTTAATGCCAGCCTGCTATCACCTAGCATTTACTGCTGCAAGTATTAGTATTATATATTCACTAGGCAGCTTGGGGGTATGCTCCTCCTCCCATGCAGAAGATCAGCCACTCTTGGGAACATGTGCCAGGCTCTGCCTTATCAACTGGGCACATTTCCTAGCATATGCAGAATAGCTCTTTAGCACACAAGCCTGACTTCTCTTGGTGCACAGGAGAGCTGCTCCTGACACCTTATCCCTTCCTGCCCACTGGTATGCTAGAATTTACCTCAGTTTCTGGCATGCTAGAACCTTCTCTCTTTGTTGTAAGCCTCTTTCCATTAACAAGGTAGCCTCTTCCCACCCCAGTATTCTGTTTTCTTTAAAGGCAATAGCCCTTCCTCTGAGTCAAAGATAAGGCCCAAAGTATCCATTACCATTTCCCATTTCCATTAAAAGGTCAAGAAAATATTTCCTACTAACCAGGTAAATACCTAGAATGTTTCAAGTAATGCTGCTTGGCTGCAGAAACTCGCAAGGTGGGTGTGTCCTGCCGTGAAAAGGACGCATGGGAAGGGGCACTGTTGCCAGAACCTAGATTGTCCGAAAGCTTCAGATCCAAAATGCTTTCAAACCTGTACCAAGAGAAATCACCATGCTTAGCCCCAAGCTCAAAGCTTACACGTCATCCAAACGGAGCGTTCCTTTCACCTCACCTCCACAAATTATTTGTTGAAAATGGTTTTGGTGCTGTACGGATAAAGGAAGACATTGCATACCCTTAAGCACTTTGCTGATGGTATGTTTATGCTGCATTGTAAACCTGGGTTTATGAGACCCAAGCTTGTGGGCTCAGTGTTCTGAAGCCTGACCTTCAGTGTTCATGCTGTTTTGTAAACCTGGGCTTACACTAGCTGGACGCAGAGCACCCAGACATACTAACAAGTCTGTACTGCACTATGCAGATCTTCGGTCTGTGGCATGAGATGCATCCGCACTGCAGAATGACAAGGCTTGGACCAAAGTCCCAGTGGGTCTCAGGTTGACCCTCTCCTTCCTCCCCAGCAGAGACCTAGGACCCAGGTCCTGCGTACTTGTTGACCCATGTCAGACTGATGTGTGTGTGTGTACATATGTACAGACGGGGGCTTGGGCTCAAACATGAGTCAGAGCCCAGGCTTAGTGTGCAGTGTAGACATGACCTAAGGTACGTCTACACTACAGACCTGTAATCGGTATAATTACGTCGCTCAGGGGTGTGAAAAAGCTGCACCCCTGAGCGACAGTTAATCGCCCCCCCCCCCCCCCATGTAGATAGCGCTATGTTGATAGAAGAAGCTCTTCTGTCAATGTAGGACAGTAGTCCCCAAACTTTTTGCCTCGTGTCCCCCTTACGCCTGTCCGTGCCTCCCTCCCCAGAGCCGGGCTACAGCTCTGGGAAGCAGACAAGGTAAGGGGGCCGAGGCTGGGGCCACAGACCTGGGGGTGGGAGCAGAGCCTTGGCCAGCAGGCGCAGGGTCAGTGGTTAGGGGCCGGCGCCAGGAGCGGAGCTGGGTGACGCTACCTCCCTGCCCCCTGTGGGGGCGGTCTGCGCCCCCTGAATGTTCCTCTGCATCCCCATAGTGGGGCATGCCCCACAGTTTGAGGGTCTCTGGTATAGGAGCATCTTCACTTAAATGATACAGCTACATTGATGCAGCTGTGCCAATGTAGTGCTTTAAATGTAGACCTGCCTTTAGGGAGCTTAAGTTTTCCCCATTGACCCTGATTCAAGGAAACTGGAAGCCTAATTCAGATGCTCATAATACGTTACACACTAAGATGGATCAAACATGAAGTGGGAAAGATACTGAAAGACTTCACAAACTAAGCATGTCTGTCAGAGAGAATATTGAATAGAAGGGTGGGACCCTAGTGTAAGAAATCAGAGAGGCTGTTCTAAGCATAAGGGACAGCATGGAAGAATCAAAGAGTCAAGAACCAAGATGGAGTACAAACGTAGAGTATCAGTTACCGGCACTATAGCTAGGCAGAGACAGCCCAGGGAGAAAGTGCTAAGGAGCAAGATGAGATGTAGGAGGAAATGAAAGCAAATACCTAGCTGGGTTGGGGTGAGAAGAGGAGATGTCAACTTACCTACAAAGAGCGTCATCACTCTGTCGCCTCTTGTTTTTCAGATCAGTTCTGGTGAGGGAAGAGCTAAAATCCAAGTCTTCCAAGTCATCCCACTCTTCAGAACCTTTCATTGTTCTAGTAATGTGTCCCCATCTTCGCCTAGTCTTTGGTTTAAGTTCACCATTCGTGTTCTCTGTCCCAACCGGTATTTTCTGTTATTACGAAGAAGAAAACCAAAACATTTGCAATACAGAGCTATGGAATTATGAGGAGGGAAATCAAAACACAGTTTTTCCTTCACAAAGCAAGTGGTGATCTTGCTGTAACAGCATAAATCCCCACCAGCTCCACTAATATACCGAGGACCTGCTCTGTGACACACAGGTGTTCATACTATCTTCTGCATCTCCTCCTGCCTTGATGGCGAGTCCTGCACTGGCAGAAGAATGGAGCTCTTAAGTCTCTTTCATCTCTAATTTCCATACTTCTTTCACTGTACAGGCTACAAAAAGTGATCAGCTTATGTTGAATTTTCAGTCCCCAACTCCACTTGTGGGTGCAAAACTACATGCACGTTCATGTGCCTGCACTTCAGCTGCCAGGGCCGCATTCAAATTTGTGCCAGCAAAACCTACTTGTCTTAACAGATTTTGCAGGCGCAAATTCTGACACTTGTGTCCTTGCAGCTGTTAAGGTGCATATGCATGTTTGAACTTTGTGCAATTCTGCATATGCACAAGGTGAAAGTCACATATAGGTTCTGCTGAAGACTTGGCTCTTAGTTTCAATACTCGTGGACCCAATTCTCTTCTACCTTGGGCCTGAGTCTCATTTACACCAAGACCACTCTACATCACTCTGGCAGTGTAAAATGGCTTGAAGCGAGTAAGCGACAGTTCCATCCTCTTTAAGGCCATTTTACAATGCCAGAACACTGTAAAGTGGTCTTGGAGTAAGTGAGAATTGGGCCCACTATTTGTTTTACACCAAAAAACTCCTCCAACTTCAGTGGAGCTGCTCTCACTTTTCACCAGCGTGAGAAGAGTGCCAAACTAGTCTTTATTCCCATTTCTCTCCTTTTTATTAAAAGGTACAACGATAACCGTGTTGGTTTAAGGTACCAAAAAGAAAAAAAAAAAATCCAATTAAGGAAAAATGCACAAAGTCATCAGCAGGTTTATCAGTTATCCCAGATTCCTTCTCACCTGCTGAGGAACTTGACTACGAAGTGCTGGCAGAAGCACCTGAGCAGGCTCGTCCTCTCTTAACTGGGTCCCGTGGTCAGTCACCAAGGAGTCTGCTTTATATGGGTACATGAGGTACTGGGAAGACTGGCTTTGCTGGAATGGTCTAGATGAGAGATGGGCATGGGGTTTTGTAGGGGGTTGTGCAGGAGGGACTGGTTTAACATGGTGCAGTGCTGCTTTATCATGGAGTTCTTTCGGCTGCTTGCCCAGTTCCTGAATGCAGAGAGAGGTGCCCAGTGTGTGTCCAACCTGGAAGTAGGGATATCGAAGTGCCTAAAACACAATAAAGGTATTCTACAGGGGAAGCCAGAGTCGCTGACTTAGCTTAGTCATATGGGACAGCTCCCATGTTACCTTACCCTCTTCCCTTTCCCATGTGTTAGAATATCGAGATAGAACTCTGTACAACACATCCTACTGCTTCAGGTTAGAGTAAGTTCTAATGACAGCTTAACCTCTATGCAAAAGCTTGTCCATGTAATGCAAAAGTAGTTTTAAAAAAAGGTTTACTTTACTTTGTAGTGCAATAGTGTGCAAAGGCCCAGTCAGGATCAGGCACTGCACAGTAAGTAAGAGAAACTAAAGACTTAAATGTGTAGCTGTAATCAACAAATACTTGTCAGTGCGTGCTAGCAGATTTTTTCAATCACATGCCCAACTTGTATTTGATTCTGGGAGATACCAGCATTCCGAATTCTTGAAAGATACATCATGTAGCTATGACAATCTTGCTCCGCTTTACAGGTAATTAAGTAGTTGCTGCTGGGGGTGCAATAGTGGTCTTCTCCCTAGCTTCTGCCAACTAGAATAGGTTTTCAACATCTCTCTTCCTCACAGATTCCCCACCACATTACAATCTTGTCTCATTTGTTTCGCAGGAAGTGCTATTTGCTTGTAATTGTTAATACTAAATCATCTGAAAACAGTTTAGCTTGTCCTTCCCTTCAAGTTTCCCTCTCCCTCAATTTTACTTTGTAACTGCATTAGTTAAGTCTACAGATTTTTGAAAGACTATATGCAAAATAAGTACCCAATCCTGCTCCCACGGAACTCCCTGGGAGCTCGGACCTAAGGTTGGGTCTATCCAGCAAATGCTTGTTTCATTACGTAGGGACCTATCATGCACAGACTGAATTCCCTTAACTGCCATTGAAGTCAATGGATTAACCCAATAATGATTATTTAAAGCCCATCATTCAAACTGCTGAGCATCCTCAGCTCCTTCTGATTTGCAAAATCAAGCCCTTTCTAAGATTAAATTAATAGGTTGATCACAAAGCTCTTTTCAGGTTTTATAATCATCTAGTCAAGCCTCCTGAATAACACAGGCCATAGGACTTCCCCGAATTAATTCCTGTTTGAACTAGAGCACATATCTTTTAGAAAGACATCTAATCGTGATATAAAAATTGCCAGTGACTGAGAATCCACTACAACCCTTCATAAATTGTTCCAAAGTTAAATTACTCTCATCATTAAAAGTTTACACCTTATTTCCAGCCTGAATTTCTCTGGCTGCAATTTCCAGCCTTTGGACCTTGTTATATCTTGGTATTCTAGACCAAAGATCCTGTTATTACATTTCTGTTTCTTGTTTGGACTGATCAAGTCACCCCTTAATTTTCTCTTCATTAAGCTAAGCAAATTGAGCTCCTTGAGTCTTATCAGGCATGTTTTCTAAACCTTTAATCATTCCTGTGGCTCTTGTCTCCACCCTCTCCAATTTACAGCCACAAGGGTAATTAATGACAGTCTGGGGCAAGATAGTTGCATTTACTTGCACTCTATCAGTTGCACAAAGACATAGTAAAGAAAATGGAAAACAAACCTGACTAGCTGTTGGTCGCTTTTTGGGGTCCCATTGTAGCATGTCTCGCATGAGCTGAACTGCCTCACTGCCAGCATTAGGAATTAGGGTCTTTAGGTTGTTAGGTACACACTGGGGCCAGCGAAAATTCATGGTACCTGCAAGTTGGTAGCCTTCAGGCCAGTCATTCTGAAAGAATCAGTATTCTGATCACTGAAAAACCCAATAAAGAGCTCTGATGTCTAAGTACCAATACTGTTCACTTTCAGCACCTCTCATCAACCATCTTAGAGTTCTTTACAGGCTTAATTAACCTTGAAGCACTGCTGTGACAATTTTTTTTTATTTTTTATTTTTAAAAAGACATCAGGAAACCTGCCACACAGGAGCATTCACCAGATCAATGGCAGAAATGGGAGCAGAAGAGACCGTCCATCCCCCGTTTGTTCTGGCCACTGAACCAGACCAGACATGTGCACCCAACTGTAAATGAGACTTTCATTCCATAGAAAGGGCCTAAGGACATTGGATATTTTAAACAATTGTTATCTGATAAAATTCTTCCTTTCTGGACAGGTCTTTTCTAATGTCACAATTTTCAAGGATACAATTTTTAACTGTTGACCTCACAGATAATACAAGTTTTGTTATTTCACCTCTGAGATCAGTACTGGACTATGGCAACAACAAGCATGAATAGGATAAAGTGACATTCTATTTTATATCCTAGGCCAGGGATGGGCAAACTTTTTGGCCTAAGGGCCACACCGGAGAATAGAAATTGTATGGCGGGCCATGAATGCTGATAAAATTGGGGTTAGGGCGTGGGAAGAGGTGAGGGCTCTGGTTCGGACTCTGGGATGGGGCTGGGGATGAGGAGTTTGGGTTGTTGAAGGATGCTCTGGGCTGCAACTGAGGAATTCGGATGGCGGAAGGGGGGGGGGGAAATCAGGGGTGCAGGTTCCAGCTGGGGGTGTGGGCTCTGGGGTGGGGCTGGGGATGAGAGGTTTGGGGTGCAGGAGGGTGCTCTGTGCTGGGATTGAGGAATTTGGAGATTGGGAGGGGGATCGGGGCTGGGGTGGGGGGGGGGAGAAGCTCAGGGATGCAAGCTCAGAGTGGTGCTTACCTCAAGCAGTGGCAAGTCCCTACTCTGGCTCCTACACGTGGAGTGGCCCCCAACCCTCAGAGCGAGGCTATGCTGCAGCTTCTGGGAGCCATGTGGTGCGGCCCCCGAGCCGGCACCCTGGCTGGAGCTCGCGGATCGGCTTAAAATGGCTTGCGGGCTGTAGTTTGCCCACCCCTGTCCTAGACATAGTATCATTGATGCACTAAACAACACATTGAAGATGTGGATCTTACTTAGCTACCTTTTTCGGTGTCCCCAGTACTTGGCAAATCTTGAATATAGTATCTATTTCACTGGCACCAGGGAAGAGAGGCCTTAATGTGTAAACCTCTGCCATTATACAGCCAACAGCCCAGATATCAATGGGAGAGCTATAACTGGTGGACCTCAGAAGAACTTCAGGAGCCCTATACCTATAAAAACAACAGTTTATAGCATTCACAAATCAAACAAGTACTGCATAACATGGTTACCTCAAGTGGGCCAGGCCGTGATTTTTCATTCCCTGCCTTGCTGGAGACAGAAAGCATCCTTTAAAGCAGGGGTAGGCAACCTGTGGTACGCGAGCTCATTTTCAGTGGCACTCACACTGCCCAGGACCTGGCCACCGGTCTGGGGGGCTCTGCATTTTAATTTAATTTTAAATGAAGCTTCTTAAACATTTAAAAAATGTTTAAGAAACCTTATTTACTTTACATATATAATTAAACTATTGTATTATAGTCTTATAGAAAGAGACCTTCTAAAAATGTTAAAATGTATGAGTGGCACACGAAACCTTAAATTAGAGTGAATAAATGAAGACTCGGCACACCACTTCTGAAAGGTTGCTGACCCCTGCTTTAAAGAATTCCCAGCAACCCCCACTCAATGCACAAGACTGTATCTTTTTTAGAGTCAGGGTTTGAAGTCACACAATATTCCCAGAATGCCCCGTCACATCCTTCCATTATTTCTTAGACAATGCACATCATGAAGCATTTTAAGAGCTGAAGGCCCAAACCTGTGAGGGAATGCTCAGCACTCCTACTCCCACGAAGTCAATGAGAGTAGAGAGGGCCAAGCACTTTGCAGAATGGGGCCCTATGCACAGAGTACAGATTTATTCTCAGCAACTGAAGTTGTGTGGCAATTTTCCTCCCACTTTCATTGCTTTTTATAAAGTTGATTTTCAGTGAAAACATTAAAAAAAAAAAAAAAAGTGGACTTAACACAAGCTATGCTGAAGATTTTGGTCATCACTGACAAGGTCCTAACCCTGCTTAGCAGGAAAAAAAACCCCACTGTTCCCACCTATGAATTTTTGTCTCAGATTCAAATTTATTTCAAAGTTCAGAGATGTGTTCGGCCAACTCCTCTTTGCTGAAGCAAGATATGCGGTTTTGCCTCAGCCACCCACATAGGCTGATGAAGGAAGCTAACAAAGTATGAATGCTTTTGGTTTAAGATTAGAAGGATGAGTGGGGGTCATCTGTTAGTATTAGGTGGGCAGATGGCAGGAATCATTGATTAAACTGGGTTCTTTTGTCTTCCTTTTCCCTGGTTGCTTTTATAGTAACTCTTCTCTCCCCTACCCCCATGCTAGTTCTCAGTGCCCAACCAGAACAGCACTACTAATGCTGTAACAGCCTTTTCAGTTGCTCTATAGTAACTGTGGTGGCCTCTGACCACTGCTGTTTCTGGAGACTATTCTTCATATTCACAGTAGGTTAAGCAGTATCTATTCGTTTCAGCGATGCTACTGCCATTTGTCTGTACATCCATTGTCTTACACATTTTGAAGCCTTTTAATTATGCTAAATTAAAAACGTGATGCACTGGTTTTATAGACCAACAATGACATTATCCTTAGCTTATGTTAAAGTTTTGTCTTATCTAAAGGCATGACTTCTAGACATGTAATTTCATAAAACATAGCCAAACATTTACATTGCATTTACCATCTTGTAGATACGTAGTCTGTATAAGGAGGCCTAGATCGGATTTCTCGGGCTAAGCCAAAGTCCGCTATTTTCACAAGTTCTGGTCCCATGCAAAGGAGGTTTTCAGGTTTCAAGTCTCTGTGAAAGAACCCTGCAATTCAAATTAAATATCAGTCTGCACTGCAGTTTTACACCCATTTGTAGCCTTTATTTTTTCCTACCTAGATTTCTTCACTTCAGTTGCCACTATTGCAGGTCCAACAGCAGGTCACAACTGTCTAAATAATCTTAACCATGCTAGTCTACATATTTTAGTCAGCCCATGAGGGTAAGTACTTTAATGTTAATGGAAGATGTGCAATTTTAATGTTAGTTTTATTTTGTTTTAATAGGTGAGCACTTAACTAGCAAAAATCTCCCCCTAGTTTAATTTAAGCAAAATTCTGTGTGTGTGTGTGGGGGGGGGGGGGGGGGGGGATTATTCTTTATATTTCAGTTCCTTCCATCTAAGCATCTCTAAACACTTTACAAAAGTTTGTCTTCCCAGCCATGGTGGAAAGCGGCAGGGGCACTTGAGCTACAGTGGATACAAATGTTGCTAGAAAAGTGCTCACCATAAGAAGTCTTTCACTATAGAATTTGCTTCCCTTCTTGCTCTGCCAAAGCCTAGATTTCTTAAACTTCTAGGCATGCTGGAAAGCCTGTCTTTTCTTGCAGGCATTAGGGGACAGAGTATGTGGGGGGTCATCTCAGAGATGGAGTGACTGGAGGTTGAAGGAGGATTTAGGTAGGATTTTTGTGTTATGGTTGGATGGAATGGCTTAGGAGACAGTCTATTCACTGGCAAACTTGTAGCTAGAACAACTGATTAAAGTTCATTATTGAAAATTTTGGTTTGTGGGTTTTAAGTTTTGGAAGATGCTTAGGGATCTGAGTAAGCACCAAAGAAACTGAAAAAAAAAGAAAAGAAAATCAATATACTTGTTTTACTGTGCTATAAAAATTATCCAGTATGTGTGTGTTTTACAGTTAGTGAAAACTAAGACAGAGTTTGTGACTTGTTTCTCTGTTGCAGAAATACAAAGAGAGCCCAAGTCTCAGGACTTGCAGTCTTATGCTATTAGCCACAAGACCATATTGCCTCTGTTGTGGCAAAATCTTCCAACTCTTCCTTGTGACTGATTCACAACATCTTGGTAGAAATCATTTAAAATCCAGAGTGCAGGAGATCAGCGTAACAATACAGTGGTTTGTCCAGGACTGATTAGTTACATTTTGTACAGCAAGAATATGCAGGACAGAGATACAAAATATCCTGAATGCTTGTGCTTTCTTTGCCAAGTTGTACCAGTGAGGACTTAAGACATCTGTCCACAGCTCATTTTACATTAACGTTTTAAAGTATTTGATTTTCTGTGGTTTTTTTCCCTTTGAGTATGTCTAAGGCCAAGGGTGGGTAAACTATGGCCTGCGGGACCATCCTACCCAGCCCCTGAGCTCCTGGCTCAGGAGGCTAGCCCCTGGCCCCTCCCCTACAGCCTCAGCTCGCTCGCTCCGCCGCAATGCTCTGGGCGGCGGGGCTGTGAGCTCCTCGGGCAGTGCAGCTGCAGAGCCCGCCCTGACCCGGTGCTCTGTACTGGTGGCGGCAGCGGCGGCGTGGCCCAACTCCAGCTGGGAAGCACGGCTGTAATGCCACCAGTCATCGGTGCTCCAGGCAGCGAGGTAAGGGGGGCAGGGAGCGGGGTGGGGGGGGGTTGGATAGAGGGCACGGGAGTTTGGGGTCAAAGTCAGGGGGTGGGGCGGAAAACGGGGTTGAATGGGGGCAGGGATCCCTGGAGGGGCCGTCAGAAAAGAGGCGGTTGGATGGGGTGGTGGGGGTCTGCGGGCAGTCAGGGGACAGGGAGCGGGGGTGTGTGGATGGGGCAGGGGTCCCAGAGGGGCTGTCAGGGAACGGGGGGGAGGGGAGGGGCGCGCAGATGGGGGTTGTGGCCTGGCCCAAACCTCCTTCCCCTAACCGGCCCTCCATACAATTTACAAAAGCTGATGCGGCCCTCAGGCCAAAAAAAGTTTGCCCACCCCTGTCTTAGGCCTACTAATGAGAATGGAGGAGAATAAAGCCATTAGCAGGAACACATCTTATAAAAGTAAAATCTAAGCATGTTAGGTAATTTTCAGATTCCAAGGCCAGAAGGGACCATTGTGATCATCTAGTCTGACCTCCTGTAGAACAGAAGCCAGAGAACTTCTCTAAAGTAGTTCCTAGAGTATATCCTAGCATTCCTGGGGGGGAGGGGGGGGGGGTTGGAGGAGATTGTTCTCTTGCCACAGAGGCAGGACAAGAGGCAATGGGTTCAAACAACAACACAGCAGATTTAGATGAAATCTGAGGGAAACTTCCTAACTGTAAGAACAGTTGGACAATAGAGCAAATTGCCTCAGGAAGTCATGGAAGCTTCTTCACTGGAGGTTTTCAACAGGAATCTGGATTGCCATCAGTCTTGGATGATCCTGCATCTTGGCAGGGGTTTACACTAGACAACCCTCAAGGTCCCTTCTAACCCTATGGTTCTATGATCTTTTTAAATCAAGACTGGATATTTTTCTAAAATGGTCAGTGATGGAGCATTTACCCTTTGTAACTTCTTCCAATGGTTAATTATTCTCACCTTTAAATTGTATGCTTTATTTCCAGTCTGAATTCTAGCTTCAACTTCCAGCCATTGGATTGTGTTATATGTTTCTCTGCTCAATTGACGAGCCCATTATTAAATATTTTGTTCCCCATACAGATAGACTGTACTCAATTCATGCCTTAACCGTCTCTTGAGCTAAATAGATTGAGCTCAGCACTATAAACCATGTTTTCTAATCCTTTTATCATTCTTGTGGTTCTCAGAACCATCTCCAACTTATCGATATCCTTCTTGAATTGTGGACACCAGAACCGGACATAATTTTCTAGCAGCCGTTACATCAGTGACCAGTACAGAGGTAAAATAACCCTTTACTCCTACTTGAGATTCCCCTGTTTATGCATCCCAGGCCTGCTTTAGCAGTTTCGGTCACATCATCACACTGGGAGTTCATGTTCAGCTGATTATCCACTATGATCCCCAAATCTTTGTCAGAGTCACTTCTTCCCAGGTTAGAATCCCCCCTTCTGTAAGTTTGGCCTACATTCTTTTCTCCTAAAGGTGTACATTTATGTTTAGCCATATTAAAATGCATATTGTTTGCTTAAGACCAGTTTATCAAGTGATCCAGATCACTCTGAATCAGTGACCAATCCTTCATTATTTACCACTCTCCCAATTTTTGGATCATCTGTAAACTTTATCAGTGATGATTTTGTGTTTTCTTCCACTGTAAGGTTCCTGTAAGCCCACCACCCCGAGAACTCCACTGATGGTGTTCTGCCTATGGAGGGTTCGCAGGATTGGAACCCACTGTTGTAATTTTAATATACTTACAAGACAGTATTGCAATGCATGGGGAACATTAAGAGCAAACTCTAAATTTAAAAGAAATAATTGCTTGATTCAAACATTGGTCTTGTTTTTGTTGGCTGGCCAACAAAGTCAGTTCTTATTGTTATTGTAAGACTATCAAAGCTATTTATCACAGGGATATTTTACCATACGTGTAATAATGTATTAATACATCTCACACATATATACATACACCCTCTCTCCCCCCATAATTTAAGTCATGAGAAGTGTCAAGTTATAAACTCTGGAGGTAGAAACCCTCGTTTGTCCAGAGAACAGGTACAGCACAGCTAGCACCAGTGCAAATCTTATCACACTGTCCCACCAAGATGCTGTAGCCCTCACCTGAAATGACTGCCTGGAGAGGCTTTAGTCTCCATGCCCAATCTTTGGGGTC
Source organism: Malaclemys terrapin pileata (assembly GCF_027887155.1). NCBI lineage: Eukaryota > Metazoa > Chordata > Testudines > Emydidae > Malaclemys > Malaclemys terrapin. Next base: position 163,662,590 of record NC_071507.1, on the reverse strand, counting down.
TTTTCTCGGATGGTCAACAAGGATGCCCATTAGTGCCAGTTGTGCTGATAGTTTTGTGATGTGGAATCTTATTCATTAGGAACTGGACAAGCTGCCAGATTAGTTGAACATCACAGGCTACCAAGCAGATAATTATTTGTGGTCACTGGCAACCTTGCCCAACTTGGAATCAATGACCTGAAAGTGAACAGCCCATCTCCTATGAATAGCCCCCATCACTCCGTTTAACAGAGGAATTTTATTATTTAGTTTAAAACTAACACACAGACACTATCTTGCTTCAGTTAAAAATATTTAGAGCCAAAATACAGCCTACCATGTTTATGGATAAATGCAAGCCCTTGCAGGATCTGATACATAATATTCCTAACTGTAGATTCAGGAAACAGTTTGTTTCTGTAGGGTAAAAAATAAAGAAAAAAAAAAGTTACTGATGCAGTGAGACAGGGAGTTTCTTATCATTTCTTAGGCACCTACAGGAAAAGGAACAGTTAGAACAGCTAGAAAAGCAGTTGTAAGCAGTGTACTTTGCTTTTCAACAAGAGCTGTGCAGTCTTTATGCTCACTGCCATATCCTGTGGTATTTAAGCTACCTTTGATACCAAATGCTGCAAGTAAAAAAGCTAGTCAATAAATTGAACAACATGATGTAAGACTTAAAACAAAAGAGAATGCCTCAGGCACATCCCACAACACTGCAGGGATTCAGAGAGAGTCCATCTCAGTAGAATGCTTTTCACTGTTCTTTTCCCAATGATCTCACTTCTGCCATATGCGATATTAGACATTTTACTTGGTATGGGGCTTCTCTTTACAGTCTTTTCTGGCTTCATGAAGGTAACCCTCCCCACTGCTATTAATATCAGAGCAGGGGCAGTTCCCCTTGCAATGGCCTCCAAGAGGATTTGCCAGGGCAGCAGGTATATGATAGCCCTTGCTATTGAGGAAAGGAAGATCAAGACCCATGGGTAGGGTTACCATATCTCATAAATAAAAAAAAGAGGACCCTCCACGGGCCCTGGCCCCGCCCATTTCCCCACCCCTAGCCCCGCCCCAACTCCGCCCCTTCTCCACCCTAACTCCGCCCCCTCCTCCCTCCCACTCCCAGCCAGGGGGAAAGGGCTGCCCCAGTGCTACCGGCTTCAGAGTTTGCCGGGCAGCCCCCAGACCCTGCGCCCCCAGCCGGCGCTTCCCCAGCGCAGCTGGAGCCCGGGAGGGGAAGCGCCCAGCCGGGGGCACAGGGTCTGGAGGCTGCCCGGCAAACCGTGAAGCCGGTAGCGCTCGCGCTTTGGGCAGCCCCTATGCCTCCGGACCCTGCGCCCCCAGCTGGGCACTTCCCCTCCCGGGCTCCGGCGGCGCAGGGTCCGGAGGCACGGGGGCTGCCCGAAGCCGGTAGCGCTCGGGCAGCCCGGCTCTTAAACAGAGCCGAAGAGTCGGGGAGGAGCAGAGCCACCATTTTCCCCGGACATGTTCGGCTTTTTGGTAATTCCCCCCGGACGGGGGTTTGACTGCCGAAAAGCCGGACATGTCCGGGAAAGAGAGGACGTATGGTAACCCTACCCATGGGCTAAGTGATAAGCACCTGCAGCCCCAAGGCATTTCAGTAGGCAGGGCAGTAGCCTTGAAAAGATCAGTGACAGAATTCCCTGAAAAGAGCCTACCAGTAGTGAAAGGAGAGGCCTGTACATTCTTTAACTTCCTGTACTTGATCCCTCCCTTAAACTCATTCAGCCCATCACATATTTTAAAAGTGAGGTCAGCAACTAGTCAGACTTCCATTTTAAACTGTAGTGGAATAGAGTTGAGTCTCTTTTCTCACCCCTCCAATGTGTAAAAATTGACAGTTTAGGTCTAAAGAAATGATCAGAGTTTAACAGGTTTATGTTTAAAAATTCTTAATCATTTTGCAGGATTTCTACCATGCAATATTTTCTGCACTATAACATTCCCGAATGCACATGTGCAACTCAGTATCATGCCCTTTTGTTTCCATTAGTATGTAGAATCCATAGATCCTTTCTAAAAAGCATTCTGAGATACATAAGAACATAAGAAAGGCCATACCAGGTCAGACCAAAGGTCCATCTAGCCCAGTATCCTATCTACCGACAGTGGCCAGTGCCAGGTACCCCAGAGGGAGTGAACCTAACAGGCAATGATCAAGTGATCTCTCTCCTGCCATCCATCTCCACCCTCTGACAGACAGAGGCTAGAGACACCATTCCTTACCCGTCCTGGCTAATAGCCATATAAGAATAATTTGTATTCGTGGTGGGGCAGGTCCCCATCCCAGTCAGGAAGAGGATAAGGAGCTCTCGGGGGTACAATCAGCCACAACCCAGCACATCTGTAAGGCCTGCCAACCTTTGAGAGGGGCAGATCCCTAAAAGGGAGGATCCAAGCGCAGTGCAGGATGGCAATTTGATGTAAGCGGAGCTAGACCACAGAGCACAGGCTGGTTATTAGCAAAGCTACTGAAAAGCCTCTGAAGAAGTAGAGGGGTCATCTTTGCTTTGCTGTATTCTTTAGAGCCTGGGGTGGTTGAGCTGGCCTATAGACACTCTGTGAAGGGGATCTGGGTTCCCAGCCCCCTGAGACTACTCCCCTCATGGAGAACAGCAGTGGACCATTTTGAGGGCAGGAGGATTATTTTGTTTGCCTGTTTCATTTGGATTGCTTTATGCCCCCAGAAGAAGGTGCAGTCTCTAAAATATACGGCTGGAGGACCACCCCCAAACCAATTCTAGAGATATGTCAGCATTCAGGAAAGGACATCAGAGAAAGGGGCCCAAGGGGGTAGCCTATGACAGTATTGTAAAATAAGTATTCATTTTCTTGAGGTACAGAACTTCATACAACAAAGGCCTGAGGTCTAAAACACATTTGTCCACCTGACCATACCTGTGCATGCATAGTGGCCACATGTGCAACCAAAATGTCATTTTAGTTTCTAAATATCCATTTGCGTATGCTCAAATGCCTAGTTTGTGTATGCAATTGCAGTACCTGTACATTCAAAGCGACAAATATGTTCTAGAACTTGGTCTTCAATTTACGAAAGCCTGGCCTATCAGTTGACCTCTACTAAGGACTTGTCCACATTAGGGAGTTTTACACTGGTTTTGCTATACCAATGAAAATTCCTAGTACATCCCTGAGCTGCATCCATATGAAGAGGGGCTTGTACCAATGTAACTTGCTTTGCTTTACACTGGTGCAATGTGAGCACATTGGGGGTTTGCATCAGATATAGTTACACTGGTGCAAAAATCCTTGATGTAGCTGGGCCCTTAAATAGAGCAAGAGCCACATTTTCTACTGTAATATACAACTTTAAACAAAGATTGTGTTTAGAGGCTAAATATAACTGCAACCTTTAAAAGACATGGATGTCAAAGACAGCTAAGAAATGAACTCATTACTGTTATAGTTAAGTTTGTATCAGGAATGTGTTTATGATGTAATTTACATACCTTTCTTTCATCAATTGGTAAAGATTTTCCTTCATGTATTCAAACACAAAATAAAGATGATCATTTTCCCTGATAACTTCTTTCAGTTTTACTATATTGGCATGGTTTAATTTCTTCAAAGACTAGAAGCACAAAATACAAAAGAATGTAACACACTGTTATAAGGAAGGATTCCATGTCACTTACCTTGAAGCCCTTGTTGCACAAGCTAAACTGAAATGCTGTTTAATTGTTTAAGTAGCAGGTCGCTACAGATTTAAAGACCAGATTTCCTAAGAAAGCAATTGACATATACATTTGCAAGTGCTCTGAGTTATGTGTGCAGGCTGATTTGTGCCAACATATTGGCTTTGAATTGTGCTAAGCTTGCCAGTTAGACACACCCAACTGACTCACTGTTACACATTGGATTGGCTGCGTCTTCTCCCAACACAACTTCTCACTGGAGGATCTTCCACTCTACTTGTGCACCTATGCTGCCAGAAGCCAGATCAGATTTTGGAGTGAGCTAAGTCCTTAATGCACCTGTAGGTCTTTTCCCTCTAAAAATTTCCCACCTTTTTGATAACCAGTGGTAGAAACAGCATAGACAAATCCTGCTTTAAGCGGGGCTAGAAGAGATGTGATTAAAGTTTTCTACACTTGTGCTCCCACTGACACTACGCTGTTGGAGCTGCATTATTTGTGTCTCTGGTCTAATTATCCAGGAACAGGACTACCTTGCGTGGAAAGGAGGAGTGTATGCACAGATGCTGTTGGTAATGAAGGGCGTATAACCTTCAAATCCATACTGCAATGCTACTCCCAGTTCCTGTTAGAATTCTTGCAGTGCAGCCCTGCCATAGGAACAGCCAGAATTCAGATGGCTATCTTCTCCCTTGGGCAGCTGCTGCTGACTGCAGATTTGCTGGCAGGAGCCTGCTCCCCACCAGCTACAATCTGGCACCAGTTGTCTACAATCAATAGTTTTTAGCATTACTACAAAACAGCATGTGATAGTTTTAAGGAAGAATGAGGAAACGGCAAAGCTATCACAAACATACTCCACAGCTCTTACTGCAGGGACTGCTAAGGAGGCTCTTCTCAGAGCTAGAATGGGTCTATGTTACCTAGAAACACCAGGGAGAACTGTTCTAATGTAAAAGGCCTTGTAAATGCTGGGGTGAAAAATAACCATCCTTGGAATTAACAAGTACCTTAACCTCTCGAAGATTCATGCATTCCTCCCAAGAGTAGAACTTTCTCTTCATCCTGTGGAAGCAGAGGGGAAAAAAAAGAGAAATAACACAGTCAGTGCCATTACAGTCTGAACTCCATAAGTCTCTGCACCTCAGTTTCCCCTTCTGTCAAAGCACTTTACATCTCTAGATGAAAGGTGCTATATGGGAGTTAGGCCTTGTCTACACTACGAGAGTAGTTCGATTTTACTTAAATCGAATTTTTGGAATCGATATTGCAAAGTCGAACGTGTGTGTCCACACTAAGGACAGTAATTCGACTTTGTGAGTCCACACTAACGGGGAAAGCGTCGACATTGGAAGTGGTGCACTGTGGTCAGCTATCCCACAGTTCCCGGAGTCCCCGCTGCCCATTGGAATTCTGGGTGGAGCCGCAAATGCCTTCTGGGTAAAAAAAAGGTGTCCAGGGTGCTTTTGGGTAACTGTCGTCATCCGTCCATAACTCCCGCCCTCCCTCCCTGAAAGCGCCGGCGGGAAATCAGTTCGCGCACTTTTCTAGTCAGTGACAGCGTGGACGCCACAGCACTGCGAGCATGGAGCCTGCTGCAACCATCACTGCAGTTGTGGCCGCTCTCAACGCCTCGCAACTTATCATACACCTTTCCCTGAGGCAGATGCAGAAAAGTCAGGCGAGGAGGCTACGTCAACGCGGTGATGGCCTGAAGTCTGAGAGTAGCACAGACCTCTCAGAAAGCAGGGGACCCAGCGCCGAGAACATCACGGTGGCAATGGGTCATGTTGATGCCGTGGAAAGGAGATTCTGGGCACGGGAAACAAGCACTGAGTGGTGGGACCGCATAGTGCTGCAGGTCTGGGATGAATCCCAGTGGCTGCGAAACTTTCGCATGCGGAAGGGAACTTTCCTGGAACTTTGTGAGTTGCTGTCCCCTGCCCTGAAGCGCAATGACACCCGGATGCGAGCAGCCCTGACTGTCCAGAAGCGAGTGGCCATAGCCCTGTGGAAGCTTGCAACGCCAGACAGCTACCGGTCAGTCGCGAACCAGTTTGGGGTGGGCAAATCTACCGTGGGGGTTGTTGTGATGCAAGTAGCCAAGGCAATCGTTGATGTACTGCTGCCAAAGGTAGTGACCCTGGGAAACGTGGAGGCGATCATAGATGGCTTCGCAGCGATGGGATTCCCAAACTGCGGTGGGGCCATAGATGGAACTCACATCCCTATCCTGGCACCGGAACACCAGGCCAGCCAGTACATTAACAGAAAGGGCTACTTTTCCATGGTGCTGCAAGCACTGGTGGACCACAGGGGACGTTTTACCAACATCTACGTGGGATGGCCGGGCAAGGTTCATGACGCTCGTGTTTTCAGGAACTCTGGTCTGTTTAGACGGCTGCAGCAAGGTATTTACTTCCCGGACCACAAAATAACTCTTGGGGATGTGGAGATGCCTATAGTCATCCTCGGGGACCCAGCCTACCCGCTAATGCCCTGGCTCATGAAGCCCTATACTGGCGCCCTGGACACTGAAAAAGAACTCTTCAACTACCGGCTGAGCAAGTGCAGAATGGTGGTGGAGTGTGCTTTTGGCCGTCTCAAGGGGAGATGGAGAAGCTTACTGACTCGCTGTGATCTCAGCGAAACCAATATCCCCATTGTTATTGCAGCTTGCTGTGTGCTCCACAATCTCTGTGAGAGCAAGGGGGAGACCTTTATGGCGGGGTGGGAGGTTGAGGAAAATAGCCTGGCTGCTGATTACTCACAGCCAGACAGCCGGGCGATTAGAAGAGACCAGCGGGAAGCGCTGTGCATCCGGGAGGCTTTGAAAGCAAAGTTCCTGAGTGAGCAGGGTAACCTGTGACTTTAAAGTTTGTGTATTGAGAAGCTAAACCTGCCCCCATTTCTTTGCCCAGTTAATGTTGACTATCCTATCCAGTTACATACCCCCTTCACCCCACTTCCAACACACATTTCAAAATAAAAATAGTTCTACTTTGTTAAAGCACACCGTTTTCTTTAATACTGTATTCGCGGGAATTTTTTAAAACTGGGACGCAGACTGTGGTGCGGAGCGGGTGTACTGTAGTGGCGCGAATGCAGCTTCTAAACTCAAGGATTGACAGGCTCCGCTGCGGTGGGATGGTTGTTTCAACGGAGCCTGTCACCCCTCCTGATAGGGACTGTGTGTATGGGGGGGTCTATGTGACTTTGTGGCAGGGGGAGGACGGTTACAGATCCCCTGCTGTGTGGCTCTGTGATCCTGCCTAAGGACCGCCGCTTAAGATCTGTAACTGCCCTCCCCTGCCACAAAGTCACAGAGCAACCCACCCCCCACCACATAACATGAAAACAACCTCCCAGACTAACCAGGGTAACTAGTCACTGCATCACTGCACTATGTATGTGCCCTGCTGCTGTGCCTGCCCCCGACTATATACCCTGCCAAAGGTGACTGTCCTGTCGAATTACCAACCCCCTATCCCCCCCTCCTGCAAAAGAACATGATGGAAACAGTAGTTAACAGAAACGTATTTTTTATTATCAACCAAACATGGAACTGGGAAAGTGAAACTTGGACGGGGGCTTGTGTCAGGCGGGAAGGAAAGAACTTGTCAAATTTTGGGGAATGAGAGCCTTCTGCTGCTCGAGCTCTCTGCAGGGGTGGAGTGAGAGTTAGCAGGGACTCTGCCGCCTCTCCTTCTGTGCACTTTGGGTGAGGGGAGTATGGGACTTGGTGGCGGGGGAGGGCGGTTAGAGATGGACTGCAGCGGGGCTCTGTCCTCCTGCCTCCGTTCCTGCAGAACATCCACAAGGCGCCGGAGCGTGTCCGTTTGCTCCCTCATTAGTCCAAGCAGGGTTTGAGTCGCCTGCTGGTCTTCCTGACGCCACCTCTCCTCCCGATCCATGTTGGCTTGGTGCATTCGGGTCAAGTTCTCCCGCCACTGGGTCTGCTGTGCTGCCTGGGCTCTGGAGCAGGCTATAAGCTCCGAGAACATGTCCTCCCGTGTCCTCTTCTTCTTATGCCTAATCCGCGCTAGCCTCTGGGAGTGTGATGACAGGCTAGGTTGTGAGACAGTCGCAGATGGGGCTGTGGGAATGGGAAAAAGGGAGTGAATTCCTCAGAAAGATAAATGTAGTTGTGAACAAAGAACATAGTCTTTCTCTGTTAACAAGACCATGCACAGCACCTCTCACATGCGCACTCAGCACAAGGTCGAATTCTCGGCCTTCGCATTCAGTGCCTGGGGTCTTGCACAGCACATTTGAGAACCGTGTCAGGACAACGGAATTTCTGTTGCAGGCAGACATGGTAAGCCGTAGACTTGTGGCAGCTTAAAACTTTAATATTAGCAATGGCCTCATTTCACATTGAAATCAATGTCAGTCCCTGCTGCCAGCAATTCGGCAAGCAGGAAGTCTGCTCCTGTCCCACACCCTCGCGGCTGTCCCCGGGAACGATCCCTTTCGGCTGCCCCTCTCCCGCCTCCACCGCGTGGCTGCAAACCAGCGGTTACAGTTCTGTAAAGGAACGGCAAAGCAGTCCCAACACTAACATTCCCCTACCTCATTCAAAGCAGGTCATCATGAGCGACATCACCCTCATGAGGATCTCTGACAGCGAGAAAGAGAGAATGCTCCGGGAAAGCCTGCAAAGACCAGGGCCGTATGCCGCCATGCTGTGCAGAGCAATGATTCCAGAGTACTTGATAGTCTCGTGGCGTGGCAACGTGTCCTACTACGGAGGACCCAATAAGGCCGCTCTCCCCAAGAACCTAATGCAGCGGATTTCCAATTACCTCCAGGAGAGCTTCCTCGAGATGTCACAGGAGGATTTCTGCTCCATCCCCGGACATATAGACCGCATTTTACTGTAGCTGCTGTAGCAGTGACTAACCAGTAGAGCGGCTTGGGCAGGACAATCATGCAAAACCGGACATTGCTAGATTTTTTTTCAATAGTTGCACTGCCCATGACTGAACCGTTAAGCTAATCAAACTAATCATGAGAAACCCATTTTTTAAATTGTTAATATTCCTGTTCTGTTACAAATAAATGTTTAGATTTTTACAACACTTACTGGCTGATCCTTCCCCAGATTCTGTGTCCGGGGTAACGGCTGGGGAGGGTTGGTAGGGGATCTCTGTAAGGGTGATGAAGAGATCCTGGCTGTCGGGGAAATCAGCGTTGTGAGCGCTGTCGACTGCCTCGTCCTCCTCATCTCCTTCCTCATCTTCCCCGTCCGCTAACATGTCCGAGGATCCAGCCGTGGACACTATCCCATCCTCAGAGTCCACGGTCACTGGTGGGGTAGTGGTGGCGGCCGCACCGAGGATGGAATGCAGTGCCTCGTAGAAACGGGATGTCTGGGGATGGGATCCGGAGCGTCCGTTTGCCTCTTTGGTCTTCTGGTAGCCTTGTCTCAGCTCCTTGATTTTCACGCGGCACTGCGTTACATCCCGGCTGTATCCTCTCTCTGCCATGTCTTTAGAGATCTTCTCGTAGATCTTTGCATTCCGTCTTTTGGATCGCAGCTCGGAAAGCACGGACTCATCGCCCCACACAGCGATGAGATCCAAGACTTCCCGATCAGTCCATGCTGGGGCCCTCTTTCTATTCTGAGATTGCACGGCCATCACTGCTGGAGAGCTCTGCATCGTTGCCAGTGCTGCTGAGCTCGCCACGATGTCCAGACAGGAAATGAGATTCAAACTGGCCAGACAGGAAAAGGAATTCAAATTCAAATTTTCCCGGGGCTTTTCCTGTGTGGCAGTTCAGAGCATCCGAGCTCGTACTGCTGTCCAGAGCGTCAACAGAGTGGTGCACTGTGGGATAGCTCCCGGAGCTATTAGCGTCGATTTCCATCCACACCTAGCCTAATTCGACATGGCCATGTCGAATTTAGCGCTACTCCCCTCGTCGGGGAGGAGTACAGAAGTCGAATTAAAGAGACCTCTATGTCGAACTAAATACCTTTGCGGTGTGGACGGGTGCAGGGTTAATTCGATGTAACGGCGCTAACTTCGACATAAACGCCTAGTGTAGACCAGGCCTTAGTATACAAAAAAAAAGGTATTCTTGTACAGCATTGTAAATAGCATTAAGAAAACACCCTACAATTCAAGGTAAGTGACTTTGGGCCCCACATGAAGCCAAAGGAAATAAGCGGTTTACAAAACAACCAAGCTCTAACAGTTAACTAAGTTTCAAAATGTTGAGCAAAACAAGTATATTTAAAAAAAATAAATAAATAACCCTCCACGCTTTTATAACAAGGTCTATTTTTGTTCCTCCTTTCCCTCGCTATTTCCTCCTTTTCTGCACCTTGATTTCTTCTTGTGCCCTCTATGCCTTTCCCCCCTCTTCTATTCCTCAATGTCTTCACTTTTCAGTGTCTAGGTTTCCCCACGCTTTTTAATTGCCCCCTCCCCAAAAAGATTCTCTCCCCCACTAACTTCACCGAGACCTGTTTTCTTGTCCACTTTGGCCTCTCTCCCCAACCTATTAAACAATATTGCTTTAAACACAGCCAGTTTCATAGAGATTGTTCACTCTTTACTTCCAACCTGTAATAGTATTTACCATGTTACAACTGTGTAAAAATAGTGTGTTAAGTAAAGCATGCTCATTTCTTTAATTTCCATAGTAGACAGTGTGTGTGTGCACACAAGAGCTTTGTCACCTCATTACAGAATCACTAACTGTTACTGCAGGCATTTTTCAACTTGGGGAAAGCAACTTGGCATTTTGATTTAAAATATATATCATTCCAATTGGCTTGGTTTGTTTTGCAGTGACTGCCTTGTGCCTGAAGATGCCATGCTTTTGGCTATCACTTCTTCCACTGTGCTGGTTTGTTCCACAGGTTTTGTTTGGCATTATGATGAAGCCTCAAAGGGAAGTAGTTGCTATCAAGGCTTTGGATAGCAAAAAGCACACTACACAAGTTGGACGTGGAAACCATGCTACAGCTGTGGTGGCTACATCAATGGTGGACAACAGCTGTCCAACATTACTTTATATGGGTTAGAAGTAATCTATGTTACACTGTAGTGAAGACAAGACAGTTGTAGTTTTAACCCATATTAGCTGGTTGAGGTAAACCCCTAAGTAGAGTTACCATGTGTCTTCACTAGAATGTAAAATGGGTTAGTTTAACACATAAAAATACACCTTTCTTCCCCTAGTGAAAACACAGCTTCAGCAGTCTTTAACATGGCTAGACAAGCACTGTGAAAGCCTCAGGCTGTCTCTATGCTACAACACTTTTTTTTTTTAAATTTATTAAAGTAAAGTAGAGGATTAGTCTTCTACAACTGGGGTTCTCAACCTTTTTCTTTCTGAGCCCCCCGCCCCACATGCTATAAAAACTGCAGGGCCCAGCAGGGGCCGGGGGGCCTCAGGGGCAGGGACTTTGGGCATAAGGTGTAGTTTGACTTCTATTTCAGGGGGGGGGGGAAGAGGGGGAGGGCAGAGGCCAGCGCAGCCTGAGCCAGCTATGCATGGTGGGGTCCACAGAGGGATTGCGGCCTCCACCTCCCAATTCACCTCAGGAAGCCACCTAGCCTGTCTTTTTTTTTTTTTTTTTTTTTTCCCGGGGGGAGGAGGGGGAGGGAAATGCAACCAAAATAAATCGTAACTCAAAAAGGTGGGGGGCTCAGCACTAAAAAGTTTGAAAACCGCTTAGGATGCAGGGATGGGGTAGCTAGGGGTTGTGTGCTGACAGGGAGGGGTGCACTAAGGGCTGTGTGCCAGCCAGGGTGGATTAAAAACAAAAACAAACAAAAAACCCCCCACAATGATTTAATAAATAAATACATAAAATCAGATTTTTTTTTTTATAAAATGCTTTTTGGAGGGAAAAAACCTATCTAAAGATAGTTTTAATTAAGATATTTTTGAGCTATAATGTATCTCATCATGGAATAGGGATTACTAATTCTATACTATGAGACAATGTTTAAGAAAAGTTTTGTAAATGAGTTCCAATAGTTCATGGATTAGGGACACAATCTTATTGGGGTTCCAGGGGCTTCTGTATAGATTAACCTAAATAATCTTTCTATCTACCCAGTGGGACTCAGTGCTCAGTCTAGAAGATACCATCAGAGATACTTAGTTTTGAGGTTCTCAAACTGTGGATTTGGTGTCTCCAGAGATGACATGCTTGTTAACAGCAAAAATGTTTTTAAATATTTATTTATTTAGAGGTGAGAAATAACAGACCTCAACCCTATTATCCCTCTGCAAATTTGTGTACACAGAGTCAATCCCTTACCTCTCTCTAAAAGTGCAAAGTTTCAAAAAGTTCAATGAATAAAAGATTTTTGGGAGCGGAATAGATCTGGACAAGGAGAAGTCTGGAGATAAATGCGAAGGGAGGGACAGGCAGTAGAAACAAAAGTGAAACTGTTTGAGCAGCATGTTCCAGAAGTCTTGAGGTCTTTCTGATTTGAGATATACCATGCCATTCTCTCACTAGAAGGAAAAAACAATAATGGCAGCAGGCTGTAAAAGAGACCCAGTTTGGGAATAAGAACCATTCAAGAAATATGTTTGCTGATGATGTTTTAAAGAAAATCACACCAGTGAACTGGTGGAAGTCACTTAAGCACTTGGATTCAGAGACTGTTGACATGATAATCTACTTTTAATAGCAGTAGCTTCTTCTGCCAGTGCAGAAAGAATATTTTCTTCCTTTGGACTAATTCACTCCAAATTTGAGAAATTGTTTGGGACCTGAAAAAGCAGGAAAGCTTTTTTCTTTTCCAGATTATGAACAAACAGGAAAATGAAGGTGAAGACGACTGAGTTAGCTGCAGAAGCCAATATTTTAAGTTTCTCATGTTGACCTGGCTGGCATAGTCTATTTAATTTTTTTTAAATATTTCATTTAACTATTAGTCAAAAACAATATTAACAAAAACAAACCTGGTTTTAAAAAACTTGAATGTTTAAATTAAAAAATTCATATGCTTGTTTTGTTAAAATATTATATGTTTGCTGTTGAAGAAAAAAATCCAGAATACATAACATTGTTTTTTAGTTAAAACAAACAATTTAAATGTCTGTTTAGTGATGTTCTCCTCCTAATACAGCATGGCAAGAAAATCCTACAAATATTTATGATTAACCTGTTGGAAGCAGATATATAGAGATTATATATATATATATATATATATATATGTCACTGGGAGGTGAACTATCCAATTCAATTGCCTTTGGTAAATGAAATAACCAATCATTTATTTTCTGATATAGCTGTAAAACTAATCTGAAAAGTTTTCAAAATAAATCACTTAAAAAAAAAAAAATGTATAGTGTGTACCTTCTAAAAATGAAACCTACATCTATCTCGGAGTTGTGAAGAATGTGTGTGTTAAGTAGGGTTACCATACGTCCGGATTTTCCCGGACATGTCCGGCTTTTGGGGGCTCAAATCCCCGTCCGGGGGGAAATCCCCAAAAGCCGGGCATGTCCGGGAAAATCGGGAGGGCTGGGTGGTGCTCGGCCGGGGCCGGCGGTGCGGGGCCGGGGGCATGGTGCCGGGCCGGGAACCAGGGGCGCAGTGCCGGGCCGGGCGCGTGGCCGGACGGGGAGCCGGGGGTGCGGTGCCGGGCCGGGGTCTGGGCTGGGAGCCGGTCAGCTGGGCCGGCGGGGAGCCGGTCAGCCAGGCCCGCGGGGAGCCGGTCAGCCGGGCCCGCGGGGAGCCCGGGGGTGCGCTGGGCCGCCGGGGGCCGGCAGTGCTGGGCGGGCCGGGGGTGGTCGGCTGGGGCCGGCACCCCAGGGCCCGAGCCGACCCAGGCTGGAGCTGCCGGGGGGCCAGCCTGGGCCGTGCCTCCTCCCCCCCACACCCCCCTTACCTGCTTCAGGCTTCCCGCGAATCAAATGTTCGCGGGAAGCAGGGGAGGGGGCGGAGACTTTGGGGAGGGGGCGGGGTTGGGGCGGGGGTATGGGCGGGGCTGGGGGCCGTGGAGTGTCCTCCATTTGGAGGCACAGAATATGGTAACCCTAGTGTTAAGGTTATAATAACCAACAAGAATGAACTTTTATGTAGAAATCCATGATTTAATCGAGTCTTCCTGAGTAGTGATTTAAATCATGATTTAAATCCATTTGATTTAAATCAAATCCACCCTGGTGCCAGGAGGGCTCCCCTGCGGTCCTGGTTCCCAGAGAGCTCTGACAGCCACAGACCCAGGTCCCCCCACCCAGGCGGCTCTTACCGGTTGCCTCTGCATGAGCAAAGGGGGCTGGGAGCTGAAGGAGCAGCTTCAACCTCAGGCACCAGGAGACAAAAGGACTCTGTGACTACCTACTCCATGGGACCAGCCAGAGCAGCAGCCGTCCCGCACTCCCTGGCTCCAGCTTCCCTCCTCTGACCTGGTCAGGGGATGGGAAGAGAAAGAGGAGATGGGGGGGGGGTGCAGTTCAGGGGGCAACACCCTCCATGCCTCCCAACTCTGCCCAGGGACTCGGCTTCTGCCCCATGGGGAGCACCAGGGCTCAGGGCTCCAGGATTCAGAACCGCTGTTCCTGGCTTCAGCCCTACGGGGGGCCCCAGGGATCAGGGCTTCAGCCCCACAGGGGTGCTGGGGCTCAAGCCGCAGGGCCCCACAGCCCTCTTGAAAGGGCTCTCAGACCCCCAGTTGAGAATTGCTGTTCTACAAGCAACAAAACATCTGACCCAGAACCAGAAACCTGCTCCACACAAACTCTCAGTCAATAGGAGCTTTGTGAACATGGGGCCAATTTCTGCCCTCAGTTACCAGACTTACACCAGTGTGTCAATATAGAATAACTCCATTGTCAAAAAACAGTTACTTCACGGTTATACCAAGAATTTGGCGCAGTGAGTGTATATGATTTGGATCATTCTGCTATGGAAACGGTAAGAAATGCTTTCCAGATGAATAGTCTTGACACCCAAGGAGCAACAATAAGGGCTAAATGTTCAGGACAGAATGTTTCCATCTGTTACAGAGAGAACACATTTAACTCTTGAAACAGGAAACAAAGCATTTATGGTATTGGGAGGTGGGGGGGGGGGGGGGAGGTAAATTCATTTGAGTCTTTATCCTTTCAAGGGTTTGTGTACACCTGACTTTGCCAATTCACCTGAGGAAATGAAGGCTTGACTTGCACTTAAAAGTTAGGTTGACTTAGCTACTTTGGTTGGGTGTATGAAAAATATACACCCGACTGACATAGCTATGCCAACCTAACCCCCTAGTGTAGACACAGCAATGTTGTGGGGAGAATACATCCACTGGCATAGCTACCATTGTTCATGGAGGTGGTATTCCTACACTGAGGGCATAAACCCTACCATCAGTATAGGCGGGGTCAACATTAAGGAATTATACTGGATAGTTACGCCAACATAGTTATGCCACTGTAGTCTCCGTAGTGTTATATGTCTACACATTAGTAAAGACTAGTTTTGACTGGCAGAAACATTTGGGGAGTGTCCACAAGTGCCATTTCACTCCACATAGAAAATGTAATCTATTAGAAAACCGTGCATAGACATCCCTTCAAATACCTGATTTAAAAATCACAAGATAATCTTTTTGCCTGTATCTATTCCCATGACCGATTTGCAGTAGTAACTCTGCGTTTTGCTAGCATGAATCTTTGCTCACAATCCCTGCAATGGCCATGAGAATACACAGCTGACCTGCTATGCTACTGTAGTGCCGTAGCGTAGACATTTCCTATGGCAACGGAAGGGAGTTTTCCCATCATTCTAGGTAATCCACCTCGCTGAGCAGTGGTGGCTAGACTGGTGGAAGCATTCTTTCGTCATCCTAGCTGCACCTACACCAAGGGTTAGGTTGGCATACCTCTGGCACTCAGGGGTGTGGATTTTACACACTTAGAAGCAACGCAGCTATGTCAATTTCCATTTTAAGTGTAGATCAGGCCTTAGACAGGTGGGCCATTTAAAAACTCACTAAAAGTGATCTCTGAAGCCGTTAAGTGAGACGCTGGAAATTAAATAGACCTCAAACAATTTGGGTGAAATGTGAGGGCTGTGTATTACAATGGGACGTAAGTAACAGACAAAGGTGACGTAATCAGTTCACTCCTCAAGACAACTGTCACTGGGTGATTAGACCATTCATTTTATGTTCCATATTTAGTGGCTGAGAATTAAGATGCAGAGTTGTATATTCTCAGACCTTGTTGCAAAACCAATTGTATATACTGAACACATGATGTATATTAGTTGGCTATGTACCAGTGTAATACTATTACATCAAGGAATAATAAAGTGACTCACTTTTTAATGGCAATTAGCTCCCCAGAGTCAATGCTTCTCCCTAGGAGGACGGAGCCATACGTCCCATCGCCAAGCTGTTTGATAGTAGTGTATCTATTCATGATGTGGATCCTTTGGCTGCAAATTCATTTCAGTCCTTAGTAAATGCTTCCCTGCAGCTGACGTGTTTCTCCCCTGAGTGTAACCAGTTCTTTCTGTGGCAGCATAAATACAGAGTACTCAGGACTGCATGAATAGCCACAAGAGTCATGTTTTCAAGGCTCAGCCTCTGGTCTGAAATACAGAACACAATCCAGTGGATTTGGATTATTTGCATTTTTCAGAGTTGTCTTGTTTGCAGCCTCCTTTCTTCCCAAAGACATCCAGGAGCACAAACAGGCTTTTTTCCTGGTTGTCCAAAACTAAAGAGTCAGATTAGGTCTGGCCTTAAATAGGCATGTGCACAAGGAGACCTCCCACTCCTTTACACCCTCCCATCCCAGAAGCCAGCCGCAATTGCAGAGCTTGTAATTAGCATCAGACGTGATGGCAACCCCAATGGGTAGCAATAAGCAACACTACAGTTACCAAAAGCACAGAATGAGTTCTCATGGCCTGGAAATAGCAGCCCCAGCAAAGGAACTGAGCATCTCTAATTATGTGGCAGGGTATCTGTTTTAGCAAAATTATCTAGCAAATGGATCGGTAACAGGTCATATTGCAGTCATTGCAGAGCTCTTACAAACCACCTTTCCTAACTTTCCAAGATGTCCCTCTGCATGAGGGGTAGAGTCATATGTATCCTTTAAAGGGAAAAGATACTCAAGACAGACAAGACCACATTTATCTCAGGGTTGTTACCCCAGGAATAAGTTTGGCTCTAGGAATACTTTATATACCCAAATTACCTACCAAACCCATCACCCTGACACAGTGCAAATAAAAGAATAATAGAAAATAAAGACGAATAGTGTTTATTAGCTTCTCTAGTCCAACCCCTGCCAATGATTCCTATGCTGAAATCAACTTACCTACAAAAAGGAAGAAAATGTGACCTAAACTATGTAAATTCGTCATACCCTTGGAATTAAGCTAAATAGTGGGAACAAGAATCACATCTGCAAGCTTGTCTGTGTTATGGTCAGTTCCACACCTTCTTACTCCTCTTAGGGTATGTCTACACTACGAAATTAGTTCGAATTTATAGAAGCCGGTTTTACTGAAATCGGTTGTATACAGCCGATTGTGTGTGTCCACACAATAAAATGCTCTAGGTGCTCTAGTCGGCGGACCGCGTCCACAGTACGAGGCTAGCGTCGACTTCCGGAGCATTGCACTATGGGTAGCTATCCCACAGTTCCCGCAGTCTCTGCCGCCCCTTGGAATTCTGGGTTGAGATCCCAATGCCCGGATGATGCAAAACAGTGTCGCGGGCGGTTCTGGGTACATGTCGTCAGGCCCCTCCCTCCCCCGTCACAGCAACGGCAGACAATAGATTCGCGCCTTTTTACCTGGGTTACCTGGGTTACCTGTGCAGACAACATGGAGCCCGCTCAGCTCAGCTGAGCTCACCGTCACCATATGTCCTCTGGGTGCCGGCAGACGTGGGACTGCATTGCTACACAGCAGCAGCTGCTAACTGCCTTTTGGCGGTAGACGGTGCAGTAGATTGGTAGCCTTCATCGGCGATCTGGGTGCTGGCAGCCGTGGGGCTTGCCTTTTGGCAGTAAATGGTGTATTACGACTGTTAGCCATCCTATTACAAGTCGGGTCATCGTACGTTAGCAGAGTCTTCCCTGAGCAGCCGATTGTGCAATACGCCTGAAGACCATCGTCATACACCACCCCGTATTTGCTGCCAAGCACCCAGAAAGATGCCGAGGGCTATCAGTCACGCTGCACCGTCGTCTTAAGATGTAAAAAAATAGATTTGCTCTGTATTCATTTGCTTCCCCCTCCCTCCGTCAAATCAACGGCCTGCTAAACCCAGGGTTTTCAGTTTAATCTTTGGGGGGGACCAGTCTGTGACAGTTGTTTGTGTCTCTCCCTGATGCACAGCCACCGTTCTTTATTTTAATTCCCTGTGCCTGTACGCCATGTCGTCACTCGGCCCCCCTCCCTCCTTCCCCTAGTCCGTCAGATACTACGTTTGCGCCACAGCTCAGAGAGCCGAGAAGCGGTTCGCGCCTTTTCTTTGAATTCTGGGTTGAGATCCCAATGCCCAGATGATGCAAAACAGTGTCGCAGGCGGTGCTGGGTACATGTCGTCAGGCCCCTCCCCCCTCATCACAGCAACGGCAGACAATACATTCGCGCCTTTTTACCTGGGTTACCTGTGCAGACAACATACCACGGCAAGCATGGAGCCCGCTCAGCTCAGCTGAGCTCACCATCACCATATGTCCTCTGGGTGCCGGCAGACGTGGGACTGCATTGCTACACAGCAGCAGCTGCTAACTGCCTTTTGGCGGTAGACGGTGTAGCATGAGTGATAGCCGTGGGGCTGGCAGCCGTAGGGCTGCATTGCACCAGCCCCTTGCAGGCGATGGTATATTATGACTGGTACCCGTCATCGTCATACTGGTATGGCTGTCAATCATGGCCACCTGGGCAGACATGCTACTGTTTTGATGATGATGGTTACCAGTCGTAATATACTATTTTCTGCCAATTGCCCAGTATTGTCTGCTAAGCACCCAGAAGAGGCCGAGGGCGATGCTGGGTGCTGGCGGACGTGGGGCTGGCAGACGTGGGGCTGCATTGCTACACAGCAGCAGCCCCTTGCCTTTTGGCAGATGATGGTATATTATGATTGGTACCCATCGTCGTCATACTGGTATGGCTGTCACTCATGCTGCACCATCGGCTGCCACCTTAAGATGTAAAAAATAGATTTGTTCTGTGTTCATTTGCTTCCCCTTCCTCCGTGAAATCAACGGCCTGCTAAGCCCAGGGTTTCCAGTTTAATCTTTGGGGGGACCATTCTGTGTGACAGTTGTTTGTGTTTCTCCCTGTTCCTGTACCTGTACGCCATGTCGTCACTCGGCCCTCCCTCCCTCCCGCCCTCCTTCTCCTGGTCCATCAGATACTACTTTCGCGCCTTTTTTCTGACCAGGCGCCATAGCTAGCACTGGGATCATGGAGCCCGCTCAGATCACCGCGGCAATTATGAGCACTATGAACACCACGCGCATTGTCCTGGAGTATATGCAGAGCCAGAACATGCCAAGGCGAAACCCAGACCAGGCGAGGAGGCGATTGCAGCGTGGCGACGAGAGTGATGAGGAAATTGACATGGACATAGACCTCTTACAAGGCACAGGCCCCAGCAATGTGGAAATCATGGTGTCACTGGGGCAGGTTGATGCCGTGGAACGCCGATTCTTGGCCCGGGAAACAAGCACAGACTGGTGGGATTGCATCGTGCTGCAGGTATGGGACGATTCCCAGTGGCTGCGAAACTTTCGCATGCGTAAGGCCACTTTCATGGAACTTTGTGACTTGCTTTCCCCTGCCCTGAAACGCCAGGATACCAAGATGAGAGCAGCCCTCACAGTTGAGAAGCGAGTGGCGATAGCCCTGTGGAAGCTTGCAACGCCAGACAGCTACCGGTCAGTCGGGAATCAATTTGGAGTGGGCAAATCTACGGTGGGGGCTGCTGTGATCCAATTTGCCAGGGCAATGAAAGACCTGGCGATAGCAAGGGTAGTGACTCTGGGAAACGTGCAGTCAATAGTGGATGGTTTTGCTGAAATGGGATTCCCAAACTGTGGCGGGGCCATAGACGGAACCCATATCCCTATCTTGTCACCAGAGCACCAAGCCACCGACTACGTAAACCGCAAGGGGTACTTTTCAATGCTGCTGCAAGCCCTGGTGGATCACAAGGGACGTTTCACCAACATCAACGTGGGATGGCCGGGAAAGGTACATGATGCTCGCGTCTTCAGGAACTCTGCTCTGTTTCGAAAGCTGGAGGAAGGGACTTTCTTCCCGGACCAGAAAGTGACCATTGGGGATGTTGAAATGCCTATCGTGATCCTTGGGGACCCAGCCTACCCCTTAATGCCATGGCTCATGAAGCCGTACACAGGCAGCCTGGACAGGAGTCAGGACCTGTTCAACTACAGGCTGAGCAAGTGCCGAATGGTGGTGGAATGTGCATTTGGACGTTTAAAAGCGCGCTGGCGCAGCTTACTGACTCGCTCAGACCTCAGCGAAAAGAATATCCCCATTGTTATTGCTGCTTGCTGTGCGCTCCACAATATCTGTGAGAGTAAGGGGGAGACATTTATGGCGGGGTGGGAGGTTGAGGCAACTCGCCTGGCCGCTGATTACGCGCAGCCAGACACCAGGGCGGTTAGAGGAGCACAGCAGGGCGCGGTGCGCATCAGAGAAGCTTTGAAAACAAGTTTTGTGACTGGCCAGGCTACTGTGTGAAACTTCTGTTTGTTTCTCCTTGATGAACCCTCCAACCCCCCCCCCAACCCGGTTCACTCTACTTCCCTGTAAACCAACCACCCCACCCCACCCTCCCCTCCCGCTTGCAGAGGCAATAAAGTCATTGTTTTTTCACATTCATGCATTCTTTATTAGTTCCTTACAGAGGTAGGGGGATAATTGCCAAGGTAGCCTGGGATGGGTGGGGGAGGAGGGATGGAAAAGGACACACTGCATTTTAAAACTTTAACTCTTATTGAAGGCCAGCCTTCTGATGCTTGGGCGATCATCTGGGGTGGAGTGACTGGGTGGACGGAGGCCCCCCCACCGTGTTCTTGGGCGTCTTGGTGAGGAGGCTATGGAACTTGGGGAGGAGGGCTGTTGGTTACACAGGGGCTGTAGCGGCGGTCTCTGCTCCTGCTGCCTTTCCTGCAACTCAACCATACGCTCGAGCATATCAGTTTGATGCTCCAGCAGACGGAGCATTGCCTCTTGCCGTCTGTCTGCAAGCTGACGCCACCTATCGTCTTCAGCCCGCCACTTGCTCTGTTCTTCCCGCGATTCAGCCCGCCACCTCTCCTCTCGTTCATATTGGGCTTTTCTCATCTCCGACATTGACTGCCTCCACGCATTCTGCTGTGCTCTATCAGCCTGGGCGGACATCTGCAGCTCCGTGAACATCTCGTCCCTCGTCTTACGTTTTCTCTTTCTAATGTTCACGAGCCTCTGCGAAGGAGAAACATTTGCAGCTGGCGGAGGAGAAGGGAGAGGTGGTTAAAAAAGACACATTTTAGGGAACAATGGGTACACTCTTTCATTACAAGGTCGCATATTTCGGCTTGCAGGCAGCCATCGTAGGCCACAGTGTTTTGGCTTTTTTAACCTTCTTAACATGCGGGAAAGGTTGCAAACAGCAGCGCATTTCCCATATCAAGGATGAATTGGGTTGTCCATTTAAAATGGGGTTTCAATGTAAAAGGAGGGGGCTGCGGTTTCCCGGTTAACATGCGGCACAAACACAAGTAAACCCCCCCCACACGA
The DNA here is from genome assembly GCF_027887155.1 of Malaclemys terrapin pileata. NCBI lineage: Eukaryota > Metazoa > Chordata > Testudines > Emydidae > Malaclemys > Malaclemys terrapin. The sequence continues at coordinate 163,641,179 of NC_071507.1, read as the reverse complement.
TTCTCTGGGATGATCACTTCACCCCTCCCCCAACCGCGTGGTTAACAGCGGGGAACATTTCTGGTCAGAAGAGCAGGAACGGGCGCCTCTGAATGTCCCCCTTAATAAAATCACCCCATTTCAACCAGGAGAGCTTTCTGGAGATGTCCCTGGAGGATTTCCGCTCCATCCCCATACACGTTAACAGACTTGCTTGCTTTTTTTTTGTAATGCTTACAAATATTTACAAAGTTACACTCACCAGAGGTCTCCTGTGTGCCCTGAGGGTCTTGGGTGAGTTCGGGGGTTACTGGTTCCAGGTCCAGGGTCACAAACATATCCTGGCTGTTGGGGAAACCGGTTTCTCCGCTTCCTTGCTGCTGTGAGCTACCTACAGTACCTCCATCGTCATCTTCCTCGTTCCCCGAACCGTCTTCCCTGTGTGTTTCTCCAGTGAGAGAGTCATAGCACACGGTTGGGGTAGTGGTGGCTGTACCCCCTAGGATCGCATGCAGCTCCGCGTAGTAGCGGCAAGTTTGCGGCTCTGCCCCGGACCTTCCGTTTGCTTCTCTGGCTTTGTGGTAAGCTTGCCGTAGCTCCTTAATTTTCACGCGGCACTGCTGTGTGTCCCTGTTATGGCCTCGGTCCTTCATGGCCTTGGAGATCTTTTCTAATACTTTTCCATTTCTTTTACTGCTACGGAGTTCAGCTATCACTGCTTCATCTCCCCATATGGCGAGCAGATCTCGTACCTCCCGTTCGGTCCATGCTGGAGCTCTTTTGCGATCCTGGGAGGACTCCATCACGGTTACCTGTGCTGATGAGCTCTGCGTGGTCACCTGTGCTCTCCACGCTGGGCAAACAGGAAATGAAATTCAAACCTTCGCGGGTCTTTTCCTGTCTACCTGGTCAGTGCATCTGAGTTGAGAGCGCTGTCCAGAGCGGTCACAATGAAGCACTGTGGGATAGCTCCCGGAGGCCAATAACATCGAATTCCGTCCACACTACCCCAATTCCGACCCGCAAAGGCCGGTTTTATCACTAATCCCCTCGGAGGTGGTGTAAAGAAACCGGTTTAAAGGGCCCTTTAAGTCGAAAGAAAGGGCTTCGTTGTGTGGACGTGTCCAGGCTTAATTCGGTTTAACGCTGCTAAAGTCGACCTAAACCCGTAGTGTAGACCAGGCCTTATTAAGAACTTAATATCATCTGAGCAGAAGAGCAGTGGCTTTTGCCTTCGTAAGCTGTGTGTGTAGTCTGAATTACATGTCAACAGATTTGCTGCAGTACCCTTATGTCCATACATGCTCCCTGTGCTGCCTTAACTGGAAAAACAGATGATGTTTTAGTGATTGAGAGAGCTGCAAATAAATCTCCTGCATCCTCTTTTCCCCAATAACAGGACAGGTTGCCCAACCGCTGACAATGTCACCAGTACATAAAGATATACTCTTGCAATGATGCTGGCATCAACAGCAGTGTGTTACAATAAGTTGGGATGGTCCAACTGAATTAAGATGTTAGCAATTTTTTCCTTTTTTCTTAGCATTTAAGCACTGCCTGAAATAAGCTGCTTCTCTATCCCACTGGGATCTGTAAACCTAATGCACTGATGCCACAGAAAGAACTGGTCAAAACAGCTTTTGTCAGTTTATGTATCATGTACAGAGGAGACAATCACTCTCCCTACCTAGAAGGCACTTATACTCCACGATTCATCAGAATTTGCCTCAAAATCCACACTTTGCTGAATAATTGTGCTGCATCAAAGCTTCCCTTAAACTTTTTTTAAACCTTGAAATGGAAACTAAATACAAACAATGCAGACGGGCTGCACAGCCAGAACCAATGTTTCTGAGAGGTGTGAATTGCCCATTCATCCCAATAGACTACTAACTAAAACCTGAAGATAAGCAATTTAAATGTCAGCAGAGTATTTCACTCTAATTTTAGAAGAAATATCCAGTAAATATGTATAGCTCACAATCCCAGCCTCCCTCAAAGTTGGAAGTGTAAGATAGATTTAAAACAAAATAAAAAGAGGGGCTACTGTACAGATTGTATTATTCATTTTTAGGTTTACACTAAATACTATAGGTTTGTCAGTAATTTAAATGAAGGTGCCATAGAATTCCCAGCCTGCCATACCAGAATACTGCAGAATCAAGGGACATTGTCACAGAATGTAGGTCTGTTATGCTTGACAACTGGCCATGGAACATGCAAGACCTGGTCCATAGCAGCAACAGTTTGGGGAGCTTTGGAGTACCACTTGCTTGTTGGCCACTTTATTGGGTAATTGGGTATTCAAGTGTGAAAGTTTTGGCGTAAGTGATTTAAGCCAAGTCTGAGGAGTCAGTGGCAGACCCAGTATTTTAACTCTAACTCCTTGTTCCCAGACCTGTGATCAGACCAGTAGATCAGGTCTCTCAATATCAAATTTAGACAACAAAGCAAGACTCCTTGTGTTTTTCCATCAATGAAAAAGGTAATAAATAATAATGGCACAAGAAATGACTTTGTACAATTTTAAACTGAACACGGAAAAAATGGCAAATCTGGCAGACCTGTAGAAGTCTCAGCAAATACTTTCCTCATGAAAGGGGCACAATGCATTAGTCAGGGTCATAATGCATGATGCATTAGTCTACATAATGGAACAAATATTTAACAGACTTCAATCCAGCAGACCAACCTATAACAGGAAATGGTGGTTGGAAGCCAAAGCTAGACAAATGCAGACTGGAAATAAGACATACATTTTTAACAGTGAGGGTAATTAACACTGGAACAATTCTCCACCTCAGGAAAAAAAATTAAATCAAGGTTGGATGTTTTTCTAAAGGATGTGCTCTAGGAATTATTTTGGGGACCTTCTATGGCCTGTGTTATACAGGAGGTCAGACAGATGATCGCAATGATCCCTTCTGGCCTTGGAATCTATGAATCTAAGGCTAGGTCTATGTTACTGGTTCTACAGCAGCACAGCAGCCTGTGCCATTGCAGTGCTGTACCACAGATGCTTTCTACAGTAACAGAAGGGTTTTTTCCACCTCTCGGAGCAGCAGTAGCTAGGTTGACAGAATAATCTACTCTGGGGGTTAGGTCAGCTTAACTATGGAGCTCAGGAGTGTTATTTCTTCATACTCTGAGGGTTTGTCTCCATTTGCCGGTGGATTGACGCGATCAATCCACTGGGGGCCGATTTAGCGGGTCTAGTGAAGACCTGCTAAATTGACGGCCAATCACTCTCCCGTTGACTCCGGTACTCCGCTGGAACGAGAAGCGGAAGGTAAGTTGACAGGAGAGTTTCTCCCGTCGACCCAGCGTGGTGTAGACACTGCAATAAGTTGACCTAAAGTAGGTTGACTTCGGCTACCTTATTCACATAGCTGGAGTTGTGTAATTTAGGCTGACTTAACCCCATAGTGTAGACCTGTCCTGAGTGACGTAGCTAGGTCAACCTAAATTTTAATTGTAGACCAGGCCTAAGAGCCTTGACACAGTGGAAGTGAATACTCCCAGAGAGGGAGGATCATTCAGCAGAACTGATGCTTCCTCTCCTTTGTGCTCCTGCCCCATCTCTTCCTGCAGAGAAGGAAAAGGTTTTTGGGGTCTAAATCACTATCTGCCTGCCTTTGCTTTTATTAGGGCTATGGTGTGGTTGACAGCATCCCCATACACCTCTTGCAATAACTTTCAGTTACATGCCTAATGAGCAAGATTAGTTACAAATTTCAAACTATTTGTCTAGAAAATTAAGTGAAAAATACATGTTAAAAATCACACCGCTGTGCAAGGAAGTTAATGAGGCTCCACATGACCACAGACGTCCACCCACAGGTTGCTCAATGCGGGATCAGAGCCTAGTTTTGGATGCCAGTTGGAGAGATTTGGAACCTGAAGTTAACTGGAGTCCTAGGTTCTCTGAACCTTGGAAAAATCTGGCCGTAGGTGTTTCAAGTTCGCTAAACAGGAATTTAAGTACCAAAATTAATGGATGCTTTTGGTCTAACTATTTGGACAGAGAGACACCCACACAGAGGCAATGGTCAAGTTGAAAAAAAGATGCTGGTTTTGAGTTTTTAAACTTGACCATACCTACATTACTAATACCAGGTAGGCCTTGTGAACATGAAAATATTGAACCCCATTTAATGAAGTCAATTTCTAAGCTGATTTATCTCAACCAGTACAGTTTTCTTGTTGAAGAGACTATGCTCTAATAAATTTGTTAGTCTCTAAGGTGCCACAAGTACTCCTGTTCTTCTTTTTGCGGATACATGAGGGCATAGATCACATTGGTAGATGTGCAGGTGAACGAGCCCCTGATGGTATGGCTGATGTGATTAGGTCCTATGATGATGTCACTTGAATAGATATGTGGACAGAGTTGGCATCGGGGTTTGTTACACTAACCCAGGAACCTATCCTTGTAACAAACCCCGATGCCAACTCTGTCCACATATCTATTCAAGTGACATCATCATAGGACCTAATCACATCAGCCATACCATCAGGGGCTCGTTCACCTGCACATCTACCAATGTGATCTATGCCCTCATGTGCCAGCAATGCCCCTCTGCCAGGTACATTGGCCAAACCGGACAGTCTCTACGCAAAAGAATTAATGGACACAAATCTGACATCAGGAATCAAAATACTCAAAAACCAGTGGGAGAACACTTTAACCTGTCTGGTCATTCAGTGACAGACCTGCGGGTGGCTATATTACAACAGAAAAACTTCAAAAACAGACTCCAAAGAGAGACTGCAGAGCTAGAATTGATATGCAAACTAGACACAATCAACTCCGGTTTGAATAAGGACTGGGAATGGCTGAGCCATTACAAACGTTGACTATCTCCCCTTGTAAGTACTCTCACACTTCTTATCACACTGTCTGTACTCGGCTAGCTTGATTATCACTTCAAAAGTTTTTTTTTTTTCTTTTTTTTTTTTCTCTTAATTAATTGGCCTCTCAGAGTTAGTAAGACAACTCCCACCTGTTTATGCTCTCTGTATGTGTGTATATATATCTCCTCATTATATGTTCCATTCTATATGCATCCGAAGAAGTGGGCTGTAGTCCACGAAAGCTTATGCTCTAATAAATTTGTTAGTCTCTAAGGTGCCACAAGTACTCCTGTTCTTCTTTTTGCGGATACAGACTAACACGGCTGTTACTCTGGAATCTTGTTCCAGTAATCCTATTTCCTATTTATGCTCCGTTTTCACTTTATGGTTCTCTCTGTTTTGATCATGGAGACAGCTTAGCCCCAAATCCTACAGGATGCTCCATGCAGATGGAGTCCTACTGACCTCAATGTGACTTGGCAGTAGTAGCACAAGCATCTGCCTGTGCAGAGCAGCCCTAGTCAGTTTCACTTTTGCTTATAATCTGATTTACTTTCTGGCTGCCATGCAGCAGGTAAAAACTACAGGAAGTTTTCCTGATGTTGAGAGCGGGGGCTTGGGGTTGGCTTGAAATTTAGCAAAATAGTGGTTTTGTTGTAATAATAATAATAAATAAAATAAGAGACCAGAGATTCAGTTTTGTAGATTTTTTTTTTTTTTAAGTCAAAATCTGTAAATTTTGGGCCTAAATCAACAGGCCAGAGTCCCTTAAAACAAACAAACAAAAAGTTATTATTGCAAATCACCCTGAAAACAAAGCGTTAATTATTACTTACAGGGCACTGTGAACTGAAATTCAGCCCAACATCTTTTTGTAAACTCAATAAAAATGATTCATTTTTGAGATTTTATTTGCTTAAATACTTATTCCCCTCTAGTGTTTTGAAAGACAAACATTACAGCACTGAGAATCTGAAACTGACTATAAAACAAATTGAAACTGACTTTATTAATTTTCATTGTCAAAAGTTAAGAGAAATGCAAAAAAAAAAAAAAAAAAACCCTCCCCCCCCATAAACAGTGACAAGTCAATTTTAAAAATTCTTTCAATTGTGATCATCTAATTTGTTGTTAAGTAATCCCTGCAAAGAAATCTGTTGGTTTAGAATATATTGTTTTAAGTTAACACTGTTTAGCTCTGTATCTGTAAAGCATTTTGAAATATCATATGAAGAACATTATACAAACTAGCTTGAAAGTATCTTTTAAGAATGAAAAGCTCCCATTGACAGTTTCGTAAGTGTTTAAGTATGAGTCACATCCTCTAAACTCATCTATATGCCTTTTGGCTACCAACAGTAGATAAGTCACAATGCCAAAAACATCCAGCAACTGGTAGGCTCCTCACCCTTACCATCACCCCCACAAGAGGGACAAGGACTGATTCAGAGTGCCATCCTACAAACATGTATGCAGGTGAGTAATCCCACTGAAATCACTGATTTCAATGGCACTACTCGTTTAAATTTACCCACATGCACAAGTGTTTGGAAGGTCAGGCTGTTAGAAAGAGTAGGGAAATTTTACAAACATGTATGATATTGAGCTAGATTCATGTGATGATGGTATGGATGGATGGATTTCTCTTTTCTGTTTAACAGAAATTACTTCTAAAAAAAAAAAAAACAAACACACACAAAAAAAAAAAACCAAAACTAAAGCAAACGAGACAGTGCTAATGCCTATGACGGAGTTTCAATGTTGTTATTATTTGTTTTTAAACCCTGCAAGGATGGAGGCAATAGCACAGTTTTTATGAAATTCTGGCTCTCTGTAAAGAAGTTTTATCTGAAATCTGATAACTAGGATGCTGCTAGCTCTATTGCTAACTAACACGCATGCCATTTATTAGTAAAAATAAAAACTAGTTTACCTTTGATGAATCCAGCCCATTGTATGGTAATCACTCGGTATTACGCAACTCTAGCAAAAGAATAATTAAACTCCATTATAAGAGTTTTCTGTACTGTTGTCTATACAGAGAACAAATTTAACGTTTGCCTTATGATTTGTGTACGAACAATCTTAAAACTATCATTTTCAAAGCAAAAACAAAAGACAATTTGTATTAATTTAACAGATCATATTTGTAGGCCACACGGTATGTTCCCCATAGAATAATTTTCATTTACACTTACATAAATGAAGTCATACTAAATCAAAACACCATCTGAAAAGTCACATGAAAAATGATTGCTACTAAACAAGAATTCAGTATCTTGAAGTCCCTCCCATGCAGGCCTAGTCAGAAAACTTCTATGTACAGCTCTATTTTAAATGTCACAAGAAAAGGCCTAAAATCATTGTGTGAGGAGTGGGGGGTAGACAAATGATGTTAAAGAAACACAATGTAAACACCAATCCAAAGCAACTGATATTCTCCTTTTAAACCCAGCTATTAGAATCAGGGCAAGATCCACACAACTGTGGTCAGAAAAACAGAGGATTAACCTGATTCTCGGGCGCCTCCAAATCTGTCATCATGTCTAGGGACATTTATGTTACAATCTACTAATAATACTACTCTAAAAGACAATTTGCAAATGCTCGTAGAGCCCTTAAAAGGGATTTCCAGCAATTCGAAAGTAACAGAGCAGCTGTTAAGAGGAGCAGTCAGACAGTTTGTACAACATACTGTCTACATCTAGGGGAAAACTGCACTAGTAAATCACAACATACACCGTACAAACCCAGCTACAAGAAACCATGCGGCAAGTCCATCTGAGGGAAGCCAAGACTGATCTAGCTGCCAGAGGATCATTGCACTGAGGCCGAGAAGAAAAGAAAAGGAGTTTTCCGCTCACCAACCAGGAGAAAAACAAACAAAAGACAATGTGGCTACTAATCAGGGACAACCAGGAGCTTTCCCTGGTGAAAGCTACGCAGCAGCTCCCCTCTCTGGCCTTTCCTTTGCACAGTGCTCTCTCTCCATAGCCAAGCAGCATGGGATTCATTTACTATATGGACACGGTTTGTTTTTAATGGAAAAAAAAAAAAACCTATCTCCACGTGAGAGAATCTAATAACTTTTTAAGACAAATGTAAGTATAAAAAACCACAACAAGCTAATGCAAAAAATAAACTTTTTTTTTTTTGCGGATACAGACTAACACAGCTGCTACTCTGAAACCTGTCATTAATAAATTGTTACTGAGCTCATATTGAGCCAGTAAGTGTAAATATCTTATAAATGACTAGCTAGGCCCTGATCCTACAGTGAGCTGCCCAGAGATTCATCAACACAGAGCAGCTGAGATCAAGGCCTACAAACCGGAAGGGCCTGATCCTTCATTCCTTGTGCACCCAAAGCTCCCACTGACTTTAATATAGGGCTGAATTAAGAACTGGGAAGTGGAGGAGAATAATCAATTGGGCACCGAGTACTTAAGCACCAACACCTTTGCCAGGAGAGGATGTCTTCTCTCTCCCTCTTCCCCCCACCCTGATTTATACTTTTTTTTAAAAATGGGGAAACAGGCACATGTTTATTCCCCTCCCCCCAACCATACAGGGCAGTATCTGAGTGGGGCTTAAAACTCAGGGATGCTACCTGCTAGCCTTTCAATGTTACCTAACAATAGATTCTGCAGTGGAATACATACATGTTAAAAGCCTGACTTTATACAACTCAGTGACATGGAGCAATAGTTAGTTTGAGAAAGCCACTGTGAAATATCTTAATTTGAAAGTGTGATAGAACTTCCAGAAATGTGGTTTAAAGATTTGAGAAGTTAGATTTTATCCCAGATACAGATTTCAATAGATCTTGACCTTTGGAGCATTTAACTTTATTTTTTTATTTAAAACAAAAAATGAAGGGTCAAATTCTGCCCGTACATAAGCATACATAATTCTTAGTGAAACCAATAGGAGTAGTGTATGTTTATTGAAGGGAAGAATCTGGCATTAAATCATTATTGTAATGTCTCACATCTATGTATATAAGTGTATGCCCCAGTTTTACAAAATTCTACTAGCCCATTCACACAAGTATATTTTGTGTGGGGGGATGATATATGTTCATGACAGTTCTGAAAAGCTGTCACCTGCTCCTCAGTTATCCAAAACTCTCAGCTGTCTAAAACAGGGTCATATCCCCTAAGGTCTATTTATACTTACTCTGAAAATGTCCACAGCTATTAGAAACCTCTGTTATCCAAATTTACTCATTTTGACATTTGGCTAATTGAGGCACCACTACATTTATTATTTTTTAAATAACAACAGGTGACCTGAAGAGTTTTGCTGAAATTTTTTTAAAGTTCTCAAGAGAGAAAATCCATATAAAGCTTGGTATTACTAAACATACTTAGCACTAAAAAAAAATTAGGCCCGGATTCTGCAATTTGTTCCACGTGGATACATCCTGGTGCCCATATGGAGCCTGAGAGAAGTCAGTGGGGCTGTGTGCGGGTATAGGGGTCATCCTGCATGAAAAATGTTACACGATCAGAGCCTTAGAAATAATCTTTAGGCTCTCAGTCATATTCCTACTGAGGACTTTGGAGTTTTGCTGTTGACTTAGAGGGAAGCAGGATAGGATTCTGAGTCAGAGCTAAAGACAAGACTTCCTGTTTTGCCAGCCCTAGTAATGATATAATTAGGTCATTTGGGTTTCAAAGAATTTCCATTTGTAAGAAGCAAACTTTGCCCTAAGATGCATTGGTGCAACAAAGGGCAAAATTTAGTCCTAGAACCCTGGATCCTGTTTAAGTCAATGGGAGTTTTGCAATCAATTGCAATTGAAGGATGATCAGGTTCTAAATTCGTATTTTCACTTGCTCATAACTTTTTATAACATTTTCCTTTCAAGTGGAAACTTCTCATTCTTATTCTCAGACCACAAATGAAATGGGTTTGGGAGATGTGTGTGTGTGTACTGTTTATGCTTGTGTGGTGAACGGATAGTCAATTCTACGTCCCTAAGATTCCCTATGCTACTTAAAGTGGAAGTCCACAAGTCTGCTTGGCCACGATCCT